>NC_090450.1:968515933-969881516 GCF_031143425.1 Pleurodeles waltl | reverse complement strand
AACAGGCTGATTTTTGTAGCTTTTTGTTCAGTCCAGCGAGGGACTACTTTAAACAACATCTGGAGCGCATGCGTCTAAAAGCTAACACCCTCACCACAGCTTTCAACCGCTTAAAGACAGCCATAGTGTCACACATTTACTCCCCTTCTGAAAATAATGCAGGCCAAGCTAGTCTCATCCATCCCTTATGGAAGCAAGGCATTAAGGGACAGTGATGCCACCCACCTGGGCAAAGTTACATCAAACCCCTTAAGTCTGCTTTTTCTCTGCCACGCTATTCGCCCCCAGCCCAACTGCATCTGGAATTTGGCTCAGTCAAACAATCCATAGCGAGACAAGGAGCTTTTATCAAACTCTGCTACAAGTAAAGAATGCTAACAATGGAACCCTGAATTTCCATCTTTGAGAAGAAATTTGCAGCAGAATTTATTCTCCGGCCAGAGACTATCTTGTTCTCTAACTTCCCTCAGCCTAACTGATGAATGGGAGACAACCTCCACCAACTCTCTATCCAAGACCATCGCAAACAAGAGACTCAAGAGACAGTCGCTGCTGGCAGAGACAGCATTTGTGTTGAGACAGCACGCTTGGCTTACAATAGCGTCCTAGGATGAGTTCACTCCTCAGCTGTGTCTGGGCACAGCCATCAAAGCCCAGATAAAAACTTTGTTTCTGAAATACCGCTTGGGCTGCCCACCATCACTTTTACACTTACCACCCCCCAAATGATCTACAAGTACAGAGGGTTGCCCACTTTATGGAAAATCCTCAGAGACCAAGGTCCATCAAATCTGCATATGCGAAGCAAACATGAATGGTCGAAGAACGATATTAAGATCAGCATTTCATCAGAGGGGGTTACAGAGCTGTAGGCCAGCAATCAGAGCTTGTTTTAACTCTTCAGATATACAGCTTAACTGTAGACTGACAAAAAACCTGGATAGATTAGATCAGAAAATGAATCGCTTAACTGACGGCACAATATCTGCGGAGATCCATCACTCCGAACATGCCCCAGCTCCAGCAAATCTTAACCTAGCCCATTGGACCACAAGTGACATATGAAGTCGGCGGCCGACGTGAGAGAGCGCTCGACCTTGTTCGTACAAAACCTGGACTGCACCGCCACTTTATTAAAAAAACAAAAAGCCTTTGGCCTATGCTGCTTAGCTTCAGCATGGATGAGCCTGGCACACCAAGAACTTTTTATTGACTCTATCTTGCACAACAGCTTCTGCTCACACTTGCATATCAACACTTTGCATGATGTTTTTTTCTTTCTTTTAAGTTTTTCATGAATGTATCTTAGTGCAGAGGTTTTCATTAACTAAGCACCTGTATGAAAATAATCTTGAAACAGTGAGGGATTGATGGTTCCAGCAGATTGTCTGCAATCTGAACTGACCCTTAATAGGTACAATTATCCGTAACACTTAAAACGCAGCACTCCAAGCTTTTATCTCATTGCACGGGGGCTGCAGCAAAGAAGAGATCTTAAAAGGTCTTTCCATGAAGAAGTAGCTCAGTAAACCAATAACTAAGTAAGTTGCCCTTTACAGCCAGGAAGTATGTCTCTTGTCGATGCTTCTTTATGGAACAATACAGCCCAGTGTAGACCTCGCCCCCAGATGAACCCAGCGATCATCATCTTGTGACGTTAAAAGTGACATTGAGGGTGTGGAGTAGAAGGTGGACCACCATGAATCCCACGGCCCCACAGCCTCTTTAATAGGCGAGGAATCACCATGTGGTCGATGCCTGAGCAAGCTCTCCCATTGGAACCCTGTAGCCACTAGCCCATCCGCAACATCGCTGCTGGCTAGCAAACGTTGGAAGGCATCAGTGCTTATCTTCTTGCTCCAATATTATCCCTGTCTGGAGATCACTTACTTCAATGTGCTAGCTCCACGCACTATCTGTGTGGAAGCACAGGTTGCACTCCTCATCCATACTCGGTCCAGTCCAAGAGCTCTCCAAAGGTATGAGTTTCGGTTTAACACAACCTGACGATCCATCTCTGTGTTCCTAAAAATAAACTTCCACACGTCTAGGAGACCTCTCTGGTTAAAGGCAGATGCAGCGCTCCTACTAGCCGCAATCTCAACTAGGTCCTGCCAGAGTGACAAAACGGAGGGTTAAGTGGCCTACTCACTTGATCATGGTAGGCATCTCCTTTCCAAAAACACCTCCTGAGTTGGCTAATTTGTTCCAGCGGTGGATACCAGCACTCAATTTTAGGGGCCAAAACTTCCTTTTCATCACCAGACTTTGACCCACAGCTAGAGCAAACTGAGTTTCTATTACTTCTAAATATTGAGTCTTATTCACAAAGTTTTGTTCTATGAGTATGTATAGCTTACTCCCGGAAATTCAACAGTTGGTGAAAATTAAATCACTCCTTAATCGCACAGAAATCTTCATGTAACGGGCTCATTATGTGTTATAATTCCTCAATTGAGTGCTGTTCACTTTGTACACTTAGAGAATTTGGACACTGGACCGGTCTAACATCAATGTTCACGTGGTAAACATCTGTGCAGTAGATGACTAACTCTAAGGAGCTGTAATGTCAGGATCATGGCTGACCCATCCGGATCCTCTCCAAAGGCTACTCCCTCTCTGAAGGTGGACAATGTCTGGCATGCAGCTGTAAGTATCCCACCCAGACTGAAAACTCAGGAGAAAGAGCCTCAGTTTTGAAATTTAGGACCAGATGTATCAAAGGGTTTTACCCATTCTATGTCTATGGGAAAATGTGTTCGTACATATGGCTCTTAGTTTCTGGAGGAAGGTAGGTGGGGCGGTGGGGGGCAGAAAGGTTTGAATGACCCCTGATTATGTGTTTCTGTCAAGATTTATGGTTTTGTGATCATTGTGTAAAATGCAGCTTTTTATTTTTGAATTTCACAACTGTTTTAAGACTATTTTTCAAACAATTATCATGTGAGAACTGAATGGAAAATGTGATTATTTATTTTGGCACTGCAGCAATAGGAAAATGCATGCTACATATAGAAATATACATAGTAACAGGGAACAGCGGGCAGTGTTTCAACAAGGACTTGTGAGTGACATCAAATAGACAATGAGGGCAAAGCTCATGGTGTTTGTCTTTCTTAAACCGAGATGAAAACATACCCGTTACTCACTTTTTTTTAACCCATCTTTAATTTTGTTATCTTTGGAATTTTGTCTTTCCTGCACGGTCACCCCGTTTTTTGCTGAACCCTGTTTTGTTGGCTATAGAACTCTGTGGACTTTACCCCTGCTAACCTGAGGTGAAGTGCTACGTCCCTACTATATGGTACCAAAATATTCCTGAAGCCTTCAAGTTAAAAGTCACATGTATACTGCAGCACTGATTGTGCTATGCACTACAGTGACAATATAAACATGATTGCAGGTCTGCCAGCAGTATCCTGTCTGTTGTGCATTTAACTGCAAATCTGACTTTTCAAAACTTTGACTTGCCCAAACCTTCTTTTTAAATATTTATAAATCCCTCCTGAGTAGGCCTTATTGCTCATAAGGTGGGGCGCATGGTATTTAAAAGTAGGACAAGTAAAAATGTATTGTAAACCTGCCCTTACAGTGAAGAAGCCATGAAAGCTATGTACACTGTAGCAGGGATACAGGTTGCATAGGGAAGCACTGGGATACCACATTAAGTTTAAGAAATGTTATTTCTGCCTAGGAAACCGCTACAAATGTCTCCCGAGCCAGACTGGCCTCTGTCACAGTGGACTTCTTGTTGACATCAGTGTCCAATCCTGCTGTAATGTCATATCGGGCGTTTGTATGCGTTTCTTAGAGCAGCAGGAACTTCCTAAAAGTGAATAATAATGTTAGCTGTGGGGGAGCACTAGGATTACCTAGTACACGCCCCTCACGCACTTCCAGCCCTCAAAGCTGAAGTTTAGTGTGACCAAAAACTACACTCATACATACAGTGTGTGGCACTCCTTATATACTTAGCCTAAAGCTCGTTATTTCACGAAATCTCTACTGTTATAACCCTTACTACTCTGGAATTCCCGTAAATCTCAAAGATTTGGATGAGGTGGGCTTACTCACGTAACGGGACATGCTTCATCATTGGCCACCTTATCTCACCCTGTTTAAAACTTAAAAAAATTCACATCTCCTTATTTGATTATCATTTTGGGGACCCTTTTATTCATGAAATGTTATTATTTTCATCTAATTCGTTTTGGGATTTATATTGCTTTGCAGTTTGACTTTATTACTGTACCAGTTCTCCATAAATACTTCATACATTTCCTCTTAGTTAAGCTTGTCTGCTCTGTGCCATATCTACCAGCGAGTTGAGCTTAAGTTAATGTAGTGACTTTAAGGGCTCTTCCTGGCAAGGACTGAGATAATTACTTGAGGTAGATACTTACTGCCCTCAACTAATAACCCAGTTTCTTACAGTTGTTACGCTCTCGCCAAATCACCTGCCCCTGATTTCAACATCTATGGGGAGAGGATAATATGGCCTCCCATCGCAAAGACAAAAACATACCTCACTTCCTCCCTCCTATCCTTGTAATGCGCCTGCCTAAATTGAAAATTCTACATTTTCTCTTCCCCAGCCCAAATATATAAAAATACCAGGCACCCTGCCACTTACCCCGAACACCCTTTCTGCCTTCCATCAACCTCTATGCCCATAGCTGAGCTCGCCACTCTCATGAGCAAAGAGCTGGCGCCACTCTAATGGGTTGTGTAAGAGCCTCTAGTCGGTGAGGTTTGTATCCCCCCCGTCAGGGGAGGTCTGCAAAACCTGCACTGACATGTGAATCTGGAAGCTGGCACATTGATGCTTCAAGCTCTGGCCTCTCTCCGGTCTGTGGAAACACAGGAGAGGTGGTAGAAGTCATTTGTGGCTGCCATTTGGCCACTTGGCTTAGGCTTCCGGAAAGCCAGGCAAGGCTCTTTTTTTACCTATTTACTTTCTAGCGCAAAACTTGTTTTACTCTGGAAAGTACCCTAAAAGGAATGCAAAGCACTGCTTTGTGTTACGTTACTTAGAGCCAAGGGGGCTTTACGTGGGTGGTATATGGGCATTCTTATGCAACCACCCTTGCCTTTTGACACAAAACCCTATCTACAAACAGTAGACGGAGTTTTCCACCAAAAGTTGACGCCACGTGAAAGCAGGCGTTAAAAGGAGAAATGTTTTCATTTCTCTTGTCTTTTCCAACTTTGCATGCGTGCTGCACTGTACAGCACACATCGAACATGGGAAAAGTTTTAAAGTGTCTTCGCATAGTATTTTGTACTGGAAGGCTACCCTTCCAGTACAAAACCTATGCTAGACTCAAGCACACACCCTAGCACTATGGCACAAAGGTGTGTGATTGCCACTCTGCAGCTAAAATCAGCACCGGCGCTAGGAGGAGGAGAGCGCCATATCTATGTGAATATGGCGCTCTCCTCTTCTCATGCAGTGCAGCATTTTTTGCTGCTGTGCTGCATCAATATTTAGTAAATCTGGGCCTTTGTGTCTATACAACGCAAGTTCCTATTAAGGTAATAACCCAGCCATGCTTAATTTGAGCCGGTGGGTGCAGATGGGGATCACCATCACTTATTTTTCTTCTTGCAACTTTGAAAGATGGGGGAAAAAGTGACAAAGTAAAGAACTGACCAAGAGAGAAAGCGGGTCTGATGCCGGGCCAGGCTTGCCCTTAAGCAGAGACCTGGAATGAGACACCTCGTGGGTAGGACCAACCCCAGGAGTAGGCGTATCATTTTGCGCAGGGGCTGATTGACCAAGGAGGGGGGGGGTAACTATTAAAGATGATTGCCTCATAGCAAGCTCTAGCAAACAAAGATTTTTCCATTGGGGGGGTCGGCAAACAAGCCCACACTAACAGTTCGCCCCAGTCAATAGGATTAACAGCATCAGGATAAGGCACAGGGGGGCTCCACAGAGTCTTTAGGTCTAAAATGTTTCTTGCCCCTAGCCTGGGGAATGTCATAACCAACTTTCTTTCCTTTCTGCTTCTGTTTGCCACAGGAACCAGAGTCACTAAGAGTAGTGGCATGAGTCACAAGGAGATACATGAGCTGGCTTATAATTGATGCAACTCACATGGGGGGGAGGGAGGGGTTCTCTGAACACCTTTGGGCTCCTGGATCCATAGACGCCTCAAGGGAGCAAACAGGGAGGGGTAAGGAGAGGCCCGGGAGATCGCTGGAATCTCGGGACACCCACCTCTCTACTAGCTCCACATTTAAAAAAATAAATAATAATTCAATTTTTAAAACCACGCTTATCGCTCAAGCTAGAAAGGAGTCCAATGTTGTGCCATTAGGCTTAAGGGCATCAGTCTTCTCCCTGGGTGCCTTTTTCTTACCACATGATCACTTAATTTATCAACAGAGGTCAAGCTCAAATACCAAGAGACTAGGCCCAACCTCGTCCGGCTGCGGATAGGTGTTGATGGGCCCGGTTGTGGCCCGGGCGCCTCCCACACCGCGGGGGGTTGCAGCACTTTGTAGCACATAAATGTCACCAGCCTCGCCTCCCTGAGCAAGATGAATCCTTGGGGGACAAAGTCCCACCCCAGGTGCAGGCACACACAGCAGGACACGTCAACATGTTTCCTAACAGTTTCTCTAGTGTCTCACTTGGGCAAAAGAGAAGCCTTTACAACTTTAACCACGTCTCACTAAAAAGTATAAAAGCGGTATAGGTGTGACTGCCCAGGATCCTTGCTGTGACAGTCAGAAATGGAAATATGCCAGTTATCATCAACCTGTGCAGATTTTCTACAGGACAGCTGAACAGAAACAAATATATCCACTGGCAAAGTTTCCATTCAGCTGGGAACAAGCCTACAGGCCTCTTACATCTTGGACACATGTTATGAAGATTTGTAGAGCACACCATCACCGGGGACGGTATCCTGGAACAGAGCAGGTGTGAATCTAGGTACACCTAGGGCCTAGTGGAACTATTTGAAAAGCCAGGTCTTCAGCTTCTTGGGAATTCAAGAAGTGAGGAGGAGGATTTTATGTGTAGTGGCAGGTTGTCCATGGTTTAGGAGCGATGTAGGGGGAAGGCTCAATCCCTGGATCTAGTTTTCCATATGCTTGGGAATAGTGCAAGTAGCAGTCTGGATGACTAGCTGTCTGGAAGGTTTGTGAAAGCAGATGTGAGTGTTAAAGTATGATGGGCCAGTGTTATATAGGCCCATATTTATACTTTTTTAGAGCCGCATTTACGTCATTTTCTTACACAAAAGCAGCACAAACTTGCAAAATACAATTGTATTTTGTCTATTTGTGCTATTTTTGCGTCAAAAAGCGGCGCAAATGCGGCACTAAAAAAGTAGAAATATAGGCCATAGTGCTTTGTAAGTGTGGGTTTAGGCAGGTCGCTCCACTGCACCGCGTGCTGGTGCTGCCTCTGCCTCCAGGTGCCCGTGATTCTTTCTTATTATTTTTCCTTCCCTCCGAACCCTACCGCTGAGTCCCTGCGGCCCCACCCCCCTCCCTCCACTTCAGTTTTCCCTTTTCCCGCCGCTGCGTCCCTGCGTCCCCACCCCCATGCTCTCCCATTCGCTGCTCGCTCCCCTCCCTCCTCCCTGCTGCCACTCCCTCCCACCTCCCCTCATATGGCAGCCGCAGCGCGGTGAGAAGAGCGACCCTGCTTCAGGCAGGTCGCTCCCCTGCACCACGTGCCAGTGCTGCCTCTGCCTCCAGGTGCCCGTGATTATTTCTTATTATTTTTCCTTCCCCTCGACCTCTGCCGCTGTGTCCCTGTGGCCCCGCCCTCCTGCTCTCCCATTCGCTGCTCGCTCCCCTCCCTCCTCCCTGCTGCCACTTCCTCCCACCTCCCCTAATATGGCAGCCACGGCGCGGACGCGCACCGCTGGCGCGCCAAAGGCGCACCTAAGGCATGTCCTTCTGCGCCCGTCCGCGCCCAGCACCAGGACCCCAGGACCCTTGGTCCCCAAGACCAGCATGGCCAGCAACGTCGTTAGACCGCCAGCACCCTCCGTTGCACTCAACACCGGACGAGCACACGCCTGCTTCCTGGCCTCCCCTAAGCACACCCAGGGACCCTTCACCTGCCGGAACTGCAGCCTCACCAGCCTCCAACTCACCCAACCTCCTGCCAAGCCTGAACGCAACTACCTCCGATGCATCCTACTTAACACCCGCTCCGCACGCAAACACGCCAACGAACACTGGGACCTGCTCGACACCTCCATCCCGGACATCGCTTTCCTGATGGAGACCTGGATGAACGCCTCCTCGGCCCCAGACATCGCCATAGCCAGCCATTCCGGATGGCTACAAGATCACCCGCAGGGATTGCACCAACTGAGTCGGAGGCGGAATTGCCATCATCCACAAGAACACCATCAGGGTCACGACCTATACCGACGACCCCCTCAGCGCCGCCGAACACCTGCACTTCCAGATCCACACCAACCCCAACACCACCCTCAGAGGAACCCTCATCTACAGACCCCCCGGACCTCGGCCTCAGTTCTGGGACGCCATCACCGATCTTGTCAGCAGGCACACCCTAGCCTCCGCCGACTACACCCTCCTCAGCGACCTGAACTTTCACCTGGAGAATAACAATGATCCCAACACCGCCACCCTAATCGACAATCTCGCCACCCTCTGACTCAGACAACTCGTCACTACCCCAACACACTCCGTTAGCCACACGCTGGACCCGGTCTTCTCCGCTAGCCCCCATGTCACCTTAAGCCACACCAACGAACTCCCATGGACCGACCCCCGCTGCATCCATTTCACCTTCCAGAAACCCACCACGCACCACCGCATCAAACAGATCCCCCGCCGCAACTGGAGCAAAATCAGCCAAGACCAGCTGAACATCAACCTCGCCCGAAAACCACCCACCGAACCCACCAATCCCGACCTCGCAGCCTGCAACCTCTGGCACTGGATCGACGACTGTGCCAACACCCTCACCCGCTAAATAAACCTTCCAACAGAGATACCAACAAGAGAACCAGCTGGTTCGCCTTGGACCTTCAAGTCTCCAAGCAAACCTGAAACTGAAGAGAAAGTGGCTCCTCGAACAGACTCCGGACAACCATGCCGCCTTCAAGAATGCCATCCGCAATCACCATCACCTCATCAGATCTGCCAAGAAAACCTCCTTCAAAGACCGCCTGGACAACAACGCACACAACAGCAGGGAGCTCTTCAACATCGTGAATGGACACTCCAAACCCAGCTCCAGCACAAATGACATCCCACCTTCACAAGACCTGTGCAACTCCCTCGCCACCTTCTTCCACCACAAGACCACAAACACCCATGACAGCTTCAACAGATAGACCACCCTGCCAATCACCGACTCCTCAGACTCTCCTCCTACCTTCAACTACGACCTTCTGCTCGTCTGGGCCAACGTGAACGAAGACGACACAATCAAAGCCATGGGCTCCATCCACTCTGGATTTCCGTCTGACCCATGCCCGCACCACATCTTTAACAAAGCAAGCGCCACCATCGCACCCCACCTCCGCAAAATCATCAACATTTCCTTTGAGACCGTGACCGACCCCGAGAGCTGGAAGCATACTGAGATCAAACCCCTACTCAAGAAACCCAAGGCGGATCCGAGAGACCGCAAGAACTTCCGCCCCATCTCCCTGCTCCCATTCCCGGCCAAGGTCATTGAGAAGATCGTCAACAGACAACTGACCCACTACCTCGAAGAAAACAACATCCTGGACCCATCCCAGTCAGGGTTCCGCAGCAACCACAGTACAGAAACTGCCCTCATCACCACCACCGACGACATCAGTGCCCTGCTTGACAACGGCGAAACTGCGGCCCTCATCCTCCTGGACTTCTTGGCCGCCTTTGACACCATCTGCCACCGCATCCTACGCACACGCCTTCACAACGCAGGGATCCGGGACAAGGCTCTGGAGTGGACCACCTCCTTCCTCTCCGGCAGAACCCAGAGCGTCCGCCTCCCCCCTTTCCGCTCCGAAGCCTCCAAGATCATCTGCTGCGTTCCCCAAGGTTCGTCCCTCAACCCTACACTTTTCAACATCTACATGGCCCCGCTCGCCCAGCTGCACAACCTCAACATCATCTCCTACGCCAACGACACCCAACTGATCCTCTCCCTCACCAAAGACCCCCTCACCGCCAAATCCAACCTCCACGAAGGAATGAAGGCCATCGCCAAATGGATGAGGAACAGCAAACTGAAATTGAACTCTGATAAAACGGAAGTCCTCATCTTTAGCGCCAACCCCTCAGCCTGGGACGACTCCTGGTGGCCGACCGCTCTGGGAGTAGCCCCAACACCCACCAACCACGCACGCAACCTGGGCATCATCCTCGACTCAACACTCTCCTTGACCAAGCAAGTCAGTGCTGTCTCTTCAACCTGCTTCAACACCCTCTGCATGCTCCGCAAGATCTACAGATGGGTCCCCACAGATACAAGAACAGTCACCCAAGCCCTCGCCAGCAGCAAACTTGACTACGGAAACACCCTCTATGCAGGAGCCCCGGCCAAACTCCTCAAACAACTGCAACACATACAAAACGCCTCTGTACGCCTGATCCTCGATGCCCACAGCCACATCACCCCCCTTCTGAGAGACCTACACTGGCTCCCCATCAACAAAAGGATAACCTTCAAGCTCCTCACCCATGCACACAAGGCGGTCCACAACACTGGTCCAGCCTACCTCAATAGATGACTCACCTTCTACACCCTGTCCCGCCAACTCCGCTCAGCTGACCTCGCCCTCACCACCGTGCCCCGCATCCGGAGAGCAACTACCGGAGGCAGATCCTTCTCCCACCTCGCCGCCAAGACCTGGAACACCCTTCCCTTGCCCCTACGACAGACCTAAGACTTTCAGGAAGCGGCTCAAAACCTGGCTACTTGAGCAGTAGCAGCCCTCCCCCCCCCCATCCCCCTCCCAGCGACTTGAGACCCTCACAGGTGGTAGTGCGCTCTACAAATACACTGATTGATTGATTGATTGGGTGAGGAGTTTGAATTGTGCTTGTTGGTGATTGGGGAGCTAGAAGAGCTCCTTCAGGTGTCATGTGATGCGAGTGTGGAGTAGTTTATAGAGTCTCTAGGTGTCCTCAAAACAAGTAAATCATTTAAGCTGGCCTTATTTATAAGGTGCCTGTTGGAAGTGGTACGTTGGATGAACTGGAACCTTTATAGTGTAATGCTTCTAAAATGGCCATTCTGTTTCTGAGTGGTCCAATGACTAGTGGCTGGAGAAATTGGGGCCTCCCTCCCACCCTCCACGGTGGCAAGAAACTCAGGGGTTAAGTTTGATAATTCTGTCCTTTGGCCATCAGATCTCCTCTCTGGCAGTTTCTTATTTTGCCCTGTTCGGCCCTTGAACAAAGCCTTGGAGTTTGTTCACTGGATACAAGGAAAACTATTGCACATGCATCCATCACCTCTAGATTGGATTATGACAATGCCCACTATCTGGTGTTGCCATTGTACCACCTGAACCGCCTACAAACTGTGGCTCTCGATTAACCTTAGAACTTCCCAAAATGCAATTGGCGCGTCCTCTCCTGAGAAAGCTGCATTGGCTTCCTATAAAAAAAAATCTTATTTTTAAAGTCTTAGTTATTTCTTTTTGTGCTTTTCATGACTCAGCCCCTAAATATACATATAACAGGCTTCGGCACTACCAGTCCAGGAGTGCCTAAAGGTCTGAATGTGCTTTATTGCTAACATGTCTGTGGTTTTTCCTTAGCACTAGGGTGTGGCTGCACTTTTTATGTTTTGTTTGCACTGTGCTTGTGATATCTAATGTATTTAATATAGCTTAAAAGAGGCTTACATCCCGCCTTCACTTCTGATTGGTCCGTGTTCTTGCCAATTTACTGTTCCCACGTTTCTATTGGTTGTGGCGTTTTATTTCCTTTTTCCCTTCTGTGTTTCTCTTATCGGTATCCCGTGGCCCAATTATTCAATCTCTTCTGCTTTGGTGGGTGGAACTTCTTTTCTTTTGCTTTAAGGCTGCACGGTGTTTACTGTTTACCTTTTGTTATCTTTCCCTGACTGCACACATTTAGAGCGTGCTTCTTAACGCCATTTATCCCATCCTGTCTGCACCCATTTTTTTTCTTTGATTTGCCAGCTAGTACTTCGTTACAAGTGCATATGCAGGCCATCTCTCTCCTCCCTGGGGTTCATAGGGCTGGGTGTGAGGCCGCAGTGTGACTCTCAGGCAGGCTCCATGTTGGAAGTAATAACTGTGTAAAATCACAGGGGAGAAGAGCTGGCATCTCGCAGCATTTGTACAACCGCATCTCGGCCCTCACCACTCCCAAATACATTTAAAATGCCCATGTCACCTGAAATAAGTGATCTGTAGTTGAACGCACCCTTCCTTCGTGAGATGCTCCCTTCGTGCACTCATTGCAGGGATGTGGGCAGCTGCAGGTGAAGACGGGGGTGACATGGTCCAGGAGGGAAAGGGTGCTCCGTGCAGTTCGATCAGCCCCGTGCCCCTGATTCTGACCTTGGCACGCAGAGTCTCATTGCATTTACTACTTCGCTGTCAGGTTTCTTTGCAGGTTTATGAGCAGTTATTCAGTGCTTAATTTGTGCTTGTTGTTTCCGGTGCTGAGCACCGGCACTTATTTTTCTGTCTCAAGCGTTTACTGCGGGCAAAAGACACAGATCGGAAAGACGGGGGAAGAGAAAAATGAAAAAGAGTCACAAAGGGAGACAGCAGAAAGCTGCAAGAGTAAGATGAAGGGGCAAGGAGTGACTTTAAAAGGATTGAAGAGGCCCGAGATGGCTTCAGGATTACGCCGCCTCAGTATTCCGTGTTACCAAATTTGATTGCAGAAGCCACGTGATTAAGAGGAGGGCTTTGAGCACCGGGACGTTTTTATTTACAAATTAAGCACTGCAGTTATTTAATTCCTAATTTAATCAAACACATTCTGTCAATAGAAATTCTTTGGGTGCTCAGTGTCTTGGCCATTTCAGTCGTGCATTAACCGTCAAAATATGTGCCACAAAGCTGAGCCGGTGACCCGACAGGGAATGTTCCCGGGACCCCTGCTTGGGGAACAAACTGGCTCGTGGTCTTTGGCGCTATTCGCACTCAGTCGTGATCCCGAGCCCTATATTTGCACAAGAGATCACCTCAATATTCCAGGCAGGCTGCACACCTAGTGGCGTCACTATAAATGTGGCTTTGCAATGTATTAAGCGATGTGCACTGTACAGAGACAGGTCCGGTCCCGGCACACCCTCTCCGGCAGCCCCAGGGTTTAAAAGCAGCCTAGCCCCCCTCTTGGAGGTAAAGGCAGCTGGACACCGGATCCCTGGAGTTTATGCATCTTGGTGTTTGCAATTACATCACTCTGCTGTGAAGTGATAGGTGCCCCCTTCTAATTTAAAAACCATAGCTACTTGAATTTAACGTTAAAGATGTCCAATGGCTGGAGCGTGAAGCTGCCTGGTCCTTCAACTTTCAGCTGTCTGACTGACCGCAACGTTAAAGATGTCCAATGGCTGGAGCGTGAAGCTGCCTGGTCCTTCAACTTTCAGCTGTCTGACTGACCGCTGAGGTTTAAATGTCCTTGTCCAATCCGCCTGGCACTGACAGCCCTCTATTCCATGCGTCCGCCAGATCACTTGCCACCTGATTGGTAAAGGGTTCCTAGGGTGGGGGCTGCTCGCATACCAGAACGTGCAGGCATTTTTCTCTAAAGCTTCAGGGTTCTGAAACAATGTGCCTCCACAGGACTCTCCCTAGATGGGGGGGGGGGGGGGGGAGGAATCCTTCCCCCGTCCCCATCACATCCCTACCTCTTAACTAATTAATCCCATAGGCAAAACCTAATGCATTTACCAATGCTTGTTTTGATTTTGGCCTCATGCAACTCACTTCCTCTTGCTTTGCAGCGTCTGGAGAAGGAGAGTTTTAGATCTCAGCTTAAAACTTGGCTCTCAGACATGGATTAAACTGCCTAATTGGCTATTGGTTCCCGTCCTGTGGCTGATGCCTTTGGCAGCTGTGCATTGTATAAATCTCCTGATTGATTATTTTTTTTAATTAAAAAAAAAAAAGTTTTAAAAAATTGTCATCCCTTTAACACCTCTTTAATTTAATTAATGTAATTAATTTCTGTCATGGCAATAGCTAGGGGTTCAAGAGCGAAAATAAATAAAAGCGCACACAAAGACCAAGCTTGTCTACATTCTGACCCTAGCCTCTAGAATTTATTTTGGGTGCATTCCATTACATTGTTTTTAGTTTGTCTGACATTACATGGAGGGTGGGGATTACATTATGCAAAAGGCAGGTCATCCAGCGTCATTACCATTTGAATGTAAAGAATCCGAGATGCATTTTGTCTTTGTTAGATCTAATCACAGAGTTTCGGCTGGAGTTCCTAGTCCAAGTCTAGAAAACTTGGGACCTGTTTCTGGGCATTACGTGTGCCCAGTGCTTAATTTGTGCCGGTGATTTCCAGTGCTCAGCACAAGCATTTATTTGTAAACACTGGCACCTATTAATGAGAATCCACCACATGGTGGCGCTGTGTGTAATTTGTAAGCACAGTTCATTAGTGGAGCATTTAACTGTTTAATATATTTTAAGAAATCATAAAACTGACTTAAACCTAAAGTTTAAAGTGACCTGGATTGCACCAACGGCAGTGGACACATGAAAAATACTTTCGGCCCTGACACTTGTTTGCAAATTAAGCACTGCCTGTGCCCCCTGGGGCAACTCGCTGAACAACAAGGATGAAGGCAAATGTTTCAATCAGTTTTAACGACCGGGGATTAAACTGGCTGCATTCCATTCTGTTGTTTTTAGTTAATTAGTGCCACGGCAGAAGGGAGGCAACCATAACAAAATGAAGTGTAGTTTGGGCCCCGAAGCAGCTAGCCTTCGGTCCTTGCCCAGCCATCACAATACTTATGAGACGCGGTCTGCATTTTTTTTTTATAAACATATTTTTATAAAACTCGCAGCTGTCTAAAATTTTTAAAAACTTCAATTGGTAATTTCGTGTTAACAATAAAACACCAGCAAAATAAATATTAGGTTTATTGTAATAAACTGACAACCTGCTCACCTGGTTTCTTGGTCGCAGCCCCACTGTGATGTCCTTTGTTGCGCTTTAATTTATCCTAGTTTGCCACCTGGCGGCTTCTACCGGAAGTGCTGGTTGGTGCCGATGCTGGGTTTCTTGACTCTTAGCTGCGGGGGACGGGTTTGAAAGACTTCTTGGGCATATTCATGACCTCCGTGCGCAGCCGCTGTGGTGGCACAAACTACATAATCATGTCTATGAGGCCACGCAAAGACACTTTCTGTGGCTTTTCATGGCCTTGTAGATATGGAGTAAAGCAAGGCAGCCCAAACCACTGTGTTGCCATACTCCGCGCCGGGGAGGCGTTCCATGGGCGTTGTAGTGGGTTTTGCCACTAAACGCCAATGAATTTTGACACTGCCCCAGATTTACAAAATCACGTAAACCTGGGGAAGCGCCAAAACTTTACGCCTCCTGTTGTGAGGCGCAACAGGGAGAAATATTTTTTTCTCCTCGTTTTTTCCTCTTTCCATGTGTGCTGCATTCTGCAGCACACACAGAGAAAAATGGCTCTTGGGATTGCTTTTGTGCAGGAAGGTACCCCTTCTGCACAAAAACAATCTTGCATGCAATGGAGGCACCCTTGCACCAGGATGCAAGGGTGCCTGTGTTGGCGCTAGGCTGCCGAAACAGTGCTAGCACAGGGGGAAAGGACAGGAATGCACAGTATTGCATAAATACAGTGCATTCCTGTCCTTTCACTTTGACGTAGGGCTGCACAGCAGGATGACTTGCTGTGTTGCCCTATGGCAAATTTCCATAAATATACCCCCACGTCTTTGCCTTGGCTACTGCTGGACTGCGAAAACTCTCCAGACCACCTCCATCGCCTGCCGGTCACTTTACACGCCCCCAGGGTTCTGTAGTTTGGAGCGTCTTTGTACACTACCAGGTAATTAACTGTCCTGAAGTAAGGGAACTGTGCACGCAGGCAGCTTACCAGTGAAGGCTGTGCCTGTGACCCATTCGTACATGAGTGCACCCACTTACAAAAACACCCGCCCACATACCCACTGTAGCCAGACCCAAAGAATAGAGGGCCTCATTTACAAGCCCTATGAGCCACCGCTATGCCTTTTTTTTTTTTTCTCCTCATGCAGCGGTAGTACTAGCAGTGCACTGCACTGCTCCAGATTTACAAACGGGTGCATTGGGCCCAATGTATCAGTTTGTAAAGCCCTGTGTCACATTATACCTGTGCCAGGTATAATGTATGCAAGATAGGTGTTCCCAGGCAAAATGCCACGCAGAACTGATGCAGTGAAATTTACTTTTCACTGTCATTCTGTGACTTTGCTGAATTTTATTGCCTGCTCAGAGCAGGCGTAAAATTGATGCAGGACTTTTTCCAATGGGAACCTCCTCATATTGCAGGCATTTACATGACGCTACTCCAGCAATGTGTGAGTTTAGCGCAAACAGATGAGTCAGAATATTGACGCATCTGTGAAAATGTGCACCATGGAGCTCTGTATTGTAAATACAGCGCATCCATGGCGTTGTTAGGGGATATTAGGAAGCGCAACAAATCTGATGCATCGATGCTTCAGATTCTTGTAAATGAGGCCCAAAGTTCCTCCCTCCTCTCGGTGCCAGCAGCTCTGCACAGACACCCTGTGTGAGGCAGATTGTTTTATCTGCACCCCCGAGTGAGAAGCTAGGGCTGAAGCCAGAGGCCACAGGCCTGAGTGGCAGCTCGGGAAGAAAGGTGCAAGAGTCTATGAGGGAGGGAGAAGCTCCCAACCCAGTCAACTCTTTTGAGAACTGAAACCTTCTACATCTAAGATAACAAAATCGGCAAAAAACACTGATCCAAATTTGAGGGAAAGTACCCTATACCAGTGGTTCCCAACCTGTGATCCGGGGACCGCTGGGGGTCCGCAAAGCCTTCTCAGGGGGTCCGTGAACTCTTATAAAATTAAACAATCTTAACAGGTTAGGTCCCCAGCTTTATGTAATGACTCAGTAGAGGGGTTCCCTGGAGACCAATAATGATTCAGTGAGGGTCCCCGGGTTCCAGTAATGATAAAGTGGGGGTCCACAGAAGTCAAAAGGTTGGGAACCACTGCCCTATACAATCTTTTCCTTGAACCTCTGCCCTCCCACCCGTCCTCGCATCTTCTTCCCTCCCACGTGCCACTGATGCCTGTGTCCTCTCTGAGCTTCTCTCGCACATTTTCTACATTCCCTCTTTCTTCCATTATGCACTCTTCCTCTATCCCCCTTTCTCATCCTGCTCTAACTCCAGCTCTGTTTACCCCCTCCCATTCTATCCCTGCTTCCTTCCCTCCATACCAGGCCTGCTTCCTTCCCTCCATACCAGGTCTGCTTCCTCCCACTCCATACCAGGCCTGCTTCCTCGCCTCCATACCAGGCCTGCTTCCTCGCCTCCATACCAGGCCTGCTTCCTCGCCTCCATACCAGGCCTGCTTCCTTCCCTCCATAGCTGCTTCCTCCCCTCCATACCAGGCCTGCTTCCCCCATCCATACCAGCCTGCTTCTTTCCCTCCATACCTGCTTCCTCCCCTCCACACCAGGCCTGCCTCCTTCCCTCCACACCAGGCCTGCCTCCTTCCCTCCACACCAGGCCTGCTTCCTCCCCTCCCTCCATAGCTGCTTCCTACCCTCCATACCAGGCCTGCTTCCTTCCCTCCATACCAGGCCTGCTTCCTTCCCTCCATACCAGCCTGCTTCCTTCCCTCCATACCAGGCCTGCTTCCTCCCTCCATGCCAGGCCTGCCTCCTCCCCTCCACACCGGGCCTGCTTCCTCCCCTCCACACCGGGCCTGCTTCCATCCTTCCCCTCCATACCAGGCCTGCTTCCTCCCTCCATACCAGGCCTGCTTCCTCCCCTCCACACCAGGCCTGGTTCCTCCCCTCCATACCAGGCCTGCTTCCTTCCCTCCATACCAGGCCCGCTTCCTCCCTCCATACCAGGCCTGCTTCCTCCCCTCCATACCAGGCCTGCTTCCTTCCCTCCATAGCAGGCCTGCTTCCTTCCCTCCATAGCAGGCCTGCTTCCTTCCCTCCATACCAGGCCTGCTTCCTCCCCTCCATACCAGGCCTGCTTTCTTCCCTCCATACCACGCCTGCTTCCTCCCCTCCACACCAGGTCTGCTTCTTTTACTTTTGCCTTCCCCCTTCTCCTCTTCCCATGTTCCTTTTTCCTCCATCAAGACGCTTCTAAGTCATTCCTTCGACTCCCATCCTTCAGCTCTGCCTCGTCGCTTCTATTAGCAAATGTCACAGGCTTGAGTCTCTTAATATTACATGGCATAGAAGTAAACAACAGGCGCACCTGACTCTGTCGGATATTATCAGTATTGATTAATATTATTGTTATAATTATCATTGTTTTTATCATTAGTGTTAATATTACTGTAATCAATGTAATTATTATTGTAATTATCATTCTTCGTGATAGTATTATTATTAATATTACTAACACTAATGATTATCACTACGGAAGGTTCACGGTGTATAGTCGGATTATTGAGGTTGTTTGATCGGGATTCATCTTTGTGCTGCTCGATCCATTGTCGCCCCCACTGGCTGGGGGTGCTTCTGCAGCTTGTTTTTTAAACTCCTAATCCATGTAAATGGCAGTTGTGCACCCAGAGGGACCACAGCGTGTAAAGTGGGTCCATGCCGCCTACAAATCGTGGGCACCACTTTCACTGCTTGGGTAACAGAGGGCGACACGATCCATGCCTGTAGCGCGGCGAAGCTTGCAGCACACGCATTACACGCTGTACATTTTCTGTTCACATATTGAAAAATTTAAGCTCTGTATTTCCTCTTCTTTCAAAATGTGAATAAGGGTCGGTGTCTGAGACATAATCAGTTTACTTAGTTTTATCAGAGAAATGGGTGTTTGGAAAATTGGAAGTATCTGATAAAATCCCTGTCTCACTTAAAACAATTTATATAAACAAGCGCGTTGCAATCAGTTTTATAGTCCATTTTTCTCTATTTTGGAGCAGTGCTTAATTTGTAAATAAAAACGTGCCGGTGCCCAAAGCCCTCCTGTTAAACACACGGGTGCTGCAATTGAATGTGCGAACTCGAAATACTGAGGCAGCGTAATCCTGAAGCCATCTGGGCCCTCTTTAATCCATTTACTGTCACTCCCTGCCCCTTCAGCTCACTCTTGGCAGCTTTTCCCATTTGTGACGCTTTTTCGTTTTTCTCTTCCTCCGTCTTTTCCATGTGTCTTTTGCTCGCAGTAAATGCTTGAGGCTGAAATATAAATGCCGGCCCTCAAAAATAAGTGCTGGTGCCCTGCACCGGAAACCACCGGCTCAAATTAAGCACTGTTTTGGAGATGTTTTGTGTACCACTGACGCAACATCTGTTTGCTGCACTGCATTTTATATTTCGTACATCTGGTGACATCATAAGTGACGTCACATCCTCTGATCACATCAAGGACCCTTGTATCGCGTTAAAGAACTATCCGTATTGAAATCTCATGGCTGGAGCCGAAGGTAAAACCTACTTTTAAAGCTTCAAAAGCCACAAGAAATGAAACGCAGCGGTTGGAGTCTCGGGCAGCCACTAAGTGGCCCATCTACCCCATAATGACTCCGCTAGGGGTCGCTGCCAGATTTCACGTATCGCCCTGCTGACTGGGATTAATTTCATATCCAATAATTTGTGCTAAAATGAAGAATATGAACACTATAACATCTCGATGCGAGAATTTTTATGAAATCGTATATTTCCCAGAAGTTTGCTCATGGGGTTAATGCACCTCCCTCAGGGCTCTTTGTGTAGTCTGAGCGCCACACTTCCAAATATTGATATTGATAAATTTATAAAGCGTGACAAATGTCCGAAGGCGTCTTGGCGCTAGGGTACAGAAGACTAAAGAGCACATTTACTGCATTGTAGTAGAACATGGAAATGTTGGGAGCTCCATTGAAGATGATGGAGTGTTCAGGGCTTTTATTGGCTGGTAAAAGCCCAGGGTCAACATTCCAACGTTCTTCAAAGGCCTCAGGAAGCCCAAGGGCCACAATGATAGCAGCGGAATATTCTATTAACCTTATAGCCCTTCCTAGCTGGGCTATACCGGCAATTAAAGTCCCGCTTCCTTGTTAAAGGGCCTTTAATTGCCGGTATAGCCTGCTACAGCAGGCTCTAAGGCTATAATGGAATAGCTACACTGTGATGGGAAGCCCGGCTGTGCGTTTCATCCGTCAGTAACCGTGACATGGAATATCAGTGACTCAAGTAAGAGTGACAGCGGTTATACACAGTGCTTTGAACCTGCACAGTTTGTACCAGGAAGCCCACAGTAAAACACAATTTGTGGTTATATGCGCATCTAATGATACCCCTCAAGACTGGATGAGATTTGTAAAGTGTGCATTGCAAATTTACGAGTTTATTTTCTGTGTTTTTAGGCCTTGATTGGAGACAGCCTTTAGCTTACTGTGGGTTTTGGGTTGACATCCATTGCTTACCTTTGATTGGCTATACTGTCAGTTTCAAATCGTGCTTCTTACTCAGTGGCTTTTCAACTTTTCTAGTCTTTCTTCCTTTTCTGGAGCGTACGTAGCTTCTTTACCATTCTCTTGATTGGATGACTTGTATCCTTGCACTGCTTACACTCTGGGAACTACTATCTTCTTTTTCATTCAACACTCCATGAGAGTGCATGTGTTTTCTTGTTCTCTCACTCGTGTGCTGCTTCTCCATTCAAATCCTCTGCTGCTCCCCCCCTCCTCTGCCTCCCTTATCCAACCCTCACCGCGTTGCTCTCACTAGCCCCTAAGCTCATCCGGTCATTCCTTCATACTCCTCATCCAATCTTCATCATATTTGTTTTTTGTCTTTTTTTAAAATGATTAATTTATTTGTTATTTAAAACTACATTTCTGCAAATAATGCCATAAAAGTACAAAACACATCAGAACCATAAAATGGAACAAATTTGGTCATCACAAATTATTAAAACATATAAAATATCTCATGGTCATTGTGTACATGTCATTGACCAATTCTACAGTGCAGACAATAAGAGACCCTCCAACCACAGTTAAAAAATGTGGGGGTGGGACAGTGCCAATTCAACAACTCACAGCTTTTGCTTGGTGTCAAACACTTTTCTTCTTATTCACAAAGCTCCCCCCAAAAATTTTGCTGCAGTACAAGCATGCAAAGGGCATGCGTTAGATCTTAAGATTCTGAGCGCAGTGCAATCATTTCATATGCCCAGCTGCTTGGACAAAGGTTTTAACCAAGACCAACGAGGGGTCACATACACCGGGCAACCAAAAAATACATGAGACCGTTTTCACTGCGTTACCACACCCTGGACATAAGGCAGATTCCTTTGAGGCCCATTTACTAGTGAATAATGTAGGGAACTGGGTTTTTGTTGTAGTTCAAGTCCCACCCCCCAACACTTTTTGTCTGGAACGTGATGTAACTTTGACTGAAGTGCACTGGGTCCCTGCCAACCAGAGCCCCAGTGCCTGTGTTTTCCCCCCACAAAAACCTCTCCAATTGGCAAAACCTTTAACACCCTCTAAGTCCCTAGTAAATGACACCCCTGGTACCTAGGGACTGAGGTGCTAAAGGCTGCAGCACAAATTGTGCCACCATATGGAACCCCTCACCAAGCACATGAAAGGCTGCCATTGAAGGCTGTGTCTTTGTGCAGACAAAAGTGAAAACACGACATGGCACACATCCTGTGTGCCATGTCCCCTAACACTTCATGCTATATATATGTCACCCCTCTAGCAGGCCTTACAGCCCGAAGGCAGGGTGCATTATATTACATATTTGCACACGCAGACATTCCTCTGCTTTCTCTTTGTCGATTCTTAGACATAGTAAGTGACCAGGGAAGCCATTTTACATGCATGTGCTGGACACTGGTCAATACAAGTTCCCCAACTACATGATGGCTTCACTGAAGATAGGGGTGTTTGGTATCAAACATCTGGTATTGGTGAGCCCACAATGATGCCAGTGTTAGATGTACCAATACATGCACTCTGAGGTCACCTTAGAGGTGCCCACTGAACCCTACTAGCCTCTGGTGTGCTTACTGACTAGTTTCTGCAAGCCTACCACCTGAGACGCACCGTTCTGGCCCACTAGGTTGAGAGCCTTCTGCTCTTAGGAGGCCCAGAACAAAAGCCTGTCCTGGAAGAGGGTTTAATACCCCTCCTCCCACAGGATGACCTGTTGATTAGCGGCAAGCCTCAAAGGCCGGCCCTCTTTGAAATGCGAATCCAGCTCCTCTCACAGGAGAGGAAGCCACCACCCCCTGCCCAGAGCCCATTTGGCAACTGGACAGGTGGCAAAATTAGCTAGTCAGGTAGGTGTGCTACCTCCAGGCTAGTACCACCCCTAAGATGGACTGCTGAGAGGTAGACATGATTTTTCAGACATAGCCATCTTTGAGATGGCATACCTAGGAATTCTGGGACAGGGTTATGCCCACTTCCTACAGGAAGTGGTCATATAGGGGGTGTAGTGACCCCAAGTGTCAGCCCATTGGCCTCTGCCCTACACATCCCTAATGCCCCTACATCCAGTATTAAGGGGACTCCATGGCACTGGAGAAGCAGATCCTGACTGCCTAAGAAGGCCAAGGATACCAAAGAATCGCAACAGCAGAAGAGGGGAAAAGAACCAGCTGACCTGGTACCAACCCCGTCGGCTTGTCTGCATCCCTCTTTGAAATCTGCCCCAAAGTCAACTCGTCCTGCAGCTGTGACTCCAGAACCCCAGGACAACTGCCTGCCTTCAACAAAGATTGAAGACCTCCCACAAACAGCGGACCTTTCTCCAGCAAACTCCAAAAGAAGGGACTCTGAAGCCTCTGCAACCACCAAAACCCGACACCTAAAGTGTCCTCTGCACCCGCCGTCTCCGACCTGAGTTGAGGTGGACCACTGGTGCCAACAAGGTTCCCTAGACCTTCAGAGTCCGAGTCCATCATGGTTTCATCCCTCCAGAACTCCCCAACAATGCCTGCAGCCTCTGCACGCAACCCCCGCTACTGCGACCGCTCCGGTCAGAGAAACTCAACACCTAAGGACACCTCTTCACCCGTTGCTCCTGAGCTGTAGAGAAGAGGACCAAAGGTGCCTACCTGTGCCCAAGCCTTGTGAGGCCTGAGCCTTGCTGTTGGTTCAGCCTGACTGGCCTACTAGCCAGAGCCGGCAGACTCTTTTTGCAGTGACTGATCCCCATAGGAATGCATTGGACACCCAGCACTATTTTGCACTCTTTATCCGGCTGCTGAGTGTGTACTCTGGGTGCTGCCTTGGACCTTGTCCACTACTTACCTTAATTCCTGGAGATTGATCTTGTAAGTTACTGTACTCTACCTGTTTGCAGAACTTGTTTTTCCTCCGATACAATAGCATTGTTGAACTCGGAAATTGCACTGTACCCTCTTTTTAAAGTGAAAAGAATTCCTATTTAAAAACATACTTACCTGAACAATTTTCTCTGATGCCTTAACATATATAAATATACTTGCTATTTTTGTAAATTGGTGTGGACCTCCTTTTTGAGTCTTGTCTTATTTATTAACTATTATGTGTATTTGTAGATATCTTGGACTCCTCTGTGTTAAGCCTAAGGCTGCGCGACCATACTACCCCTAAATAGAGGACTTTGGGATTGCATAGCAAGCCCTGTCCACTCACTGGGGAGCCCATGGACCAGTATTCACATACCACACAAAGGGTCAGCTTCCTACAAATGACTTCAGGGGAAGTGAGCTGACCCTGAACTGGAAATATAATTTCCTGTCCAATGGGACGGTAATCATATCCCGAAAGGGTCCGAAAGAGCTGGTGTATTTCAAATCCATGGATTCCGCACTCAGAGATGCATTCACAGCTGGATGAACAACCGTCTGAACTACCCAGCGGCAATAAAGATTTTTTTTTTTTTACTTCTCGTTTGAGGGCGCAGGGTAGCTAACCGGAGGTTCCCACCAGTTGTTCAGGCCCAGTGAGCATAGCAAATTTTAATTTGTGTCTACCAACAGATTTGACAAAATCCGTCTACCTGCTGAACTTCCGACATCTTCAGAAGCGTAGTGGGAAAGTTCCGCTGTAGTCCAAATCCTCCTCCAATAAAGGCGGTAGTCTTGCCTTGTGAACTATGGCCCTCACACCCGTGTCAAGCATGATGGGAAGTGGCGGGGTACTGATCACAACATGAACCAGGCTTCCAAGAAACTTGTTCCCAGATTCTACTAAGCCTGGGCAATTTGAAAAACCCCATAACTCAGAACCATGAAGGCCCAAACCCACAGTTTTGGCCTCGTATATTTGGAAAACAGGCGCAATGGGTTTGGTAAAGGATGTAAAGGCCCATATTTATACTTTTTGACGCTAAACTGCGCTAACGCAGTTTAGCGTCAAAAAATTTAGCGCCGTCTAATGCCATTCTGAAGCGCCATGCGGGCGCCGTATTTATGGAATGGCGTTAGCCGGCGCTAGCAGACCGGCGCTGCCTGGTGTGCGTGGAAAAAAACCACGTAGACCAGGCAGCGCCGGCGTAGGGGGAAAATGGCGTTAGGGCGTCTTAAAATGGGGCAAGTCAGGTTGAGGCAAAAAAATCGCCTCAACCCGATTTGCGCCATTATTTTCGACGCCCAGACGCCATTTAAATGACTCCTGTCTTAGTAAAGACAGGAGTCATGCCCCCTTGCCCCATGGCCATGCCCAGGGGACTTATGTCCCCTGGGCATGGTCATTGGGCATAGTGGCATGTAGGGGGGCACAAATAAGGCCCCCCTATGCCACCCAATTTTTTTTAAAAAAAATAAAAAATTATACTTACCTGAACTTACCTGAATGTCCCTGGGGTGGGTCCCTCCATCCTTGGGTGTCCTCCTGGGGTGGGCAGGGGTGGCAGGGGGGGTCCCTGGGGGCAGGGGAGGGCACCTGTGGGCTCATTTTGAGCCCACAGGCCCCTTAACGCCTACCCTGACCCAGGCGTTAAATAGTGGCGCAAATGCGGGGTTTTTTGACCCGCCATCTCCCGGGCGTGATTTTTGCCCGGGAGTATAAATACGACGCATTTGCGTCGCCGTCATTTTTTTAGACGGGAACGCCTTCCTTGCTTCTCATTAACGCAAGGAAGGCGTTCACGCAAAAAAATGACGCTATTTGCCCATACTTTGGCGCTAGACGCGTCTAGGCGCCCATATTTATACTTTTTGATGCAAATCAGCGCTGGCGCAGATTTGCATCAAAAGTTTTACCGCCGGCTAACACCATTCCAACGCACCAGGTGGGCGCCTTATTTATGGATTGATGTTAGCCGGCGCTGCGGGCTGGTCAGAGTAAAAAAAAAAAAAATGACTAACCAGGCAGTGCCGGCATAGGGAAGAATGGGGGTTGTGTGTCAAAAAATGGTGCAGGTCAGGTTAGAGTAAAAAATCATGGCTCTAACCGGACTTGCGCCATTTTTTGATGCACAACCCCCATTGAAATGACTCCTGTCTTAGCAAAGTCAGGAGTCATACCCCCCTGCCCAATGGCCATGCCCAGGGGACTCCTGTCACTGACTTCAATGTCATAGACTTCAATGGCATAGTCCTGCTGATGAGGATTCAGGAGAAGGAATATGCTCTGGATGCTGTGCGATCAACTGGGGTGTCCTTGAGGTTACTCCTTGGTCCACGGGTAAGGTGGGGTGACTACGGCCACAGAGGTCGGGGTCCCTCAAAGCCCTCATTGAACCAGTAGAAGGCAAGCTACTGCTGAGCTACTGGTCTCCGGTCACAGGAAGTCCAGCAACATCCTTTGATGGAGGCTAGTGTCCTTCTTGGGCGACAAATCTAGACTCAGATGACTCTTCTGGGTCTGGCAGGCTCAGGTGCAACTTTTGGCCATCAGGAATTGGTTTCTTGGGGTGCCTGGAGGCAGTCGGAGCCAATTCTCTAGAAGAGATTGCCTGAATTTGAAGGTCAAATGAAAGATTAGTATTGAATTTGATACATACATTTATTTTTGTCTTGGTAGGAGTTGGGGAAGGACATAGCTGATTTGGCCACCATCTGCTGGGATCAGGGAAGCATTTTGTTCAAAAAAATTATTTCTTTTTTCTGAATTCAATTATTGTCCTTTCCCTCAACCACTTCTCTCTCTAACACTCCTTAGAAAAGTCAACACCTCCTCATTAGTCTCCTGAAATGACAGACGTTGAGTATTATCACCATATGAGATCACCCATAAACCACAAGATTGAATGAGGCGGGGGCGTGGCCAAGATGGCTGCCGGAGCGGACGCTTGAACAAAGAGCTCCGCTCACGGCCCACCAATTTAGTAAATATCCTGTGCCCTGTCTGGCCTATTGTCGTCGTCCACTGCGCGAAAAGGCCTCCCCTCCCGTTTGGGGGCAGCACCGGGGACTCGGTGAACGCGGAAGCGGCGCGTGGCCTGAGGCGCCGGAGACGCTGGGCTTGGCGGCGCGGCTGGCACCCTGGACTGCAGGGCTTGTCTACTCGCACCGTGCGGTGAGCGGCGGTGCCTGGGCGGATCCCCTGGGTCCCCCCGGGGCTCCTATTATGCGCTGTGGCGGGGGCGCCCGGGCGCTCTAGCTGCGGCGCCTGGGGCTGTCCCCACCGGAGGAGGTGAACCGCGCGCACTGCGCCCCGGCCCGGTCGCGCCTCGCCTGAGCATCCAGAAGACGGAAGCGGAGTGGGGAGGCGAATGTAAACCGCGCTCTGGAGCCGATTCCTTGTTTCTACTCACCGGAGCGGCTCTTTCCTCTGCGGGACCGTGCCGTTCTTCCCCTCTCGGCTGCGCACGAGCCCCGGCCCCCACCTGGATCTGGCGCCGCAAGCGCTGGGGCCTGGGCCGAGCGCACTGACACGCAGGCGGAGACCGACCCCCTGCAGACTGCGAGGACTGCTGCATCCAGGGGACTGTCAAAACTGAAGGAAAGCGGCGAAACAAGTAATAAAAGATAAAAGGTGGAATAATTAAATAAAAAAAAAAATAAACTAAAAAGTATAAAAAGAGGAGATTAAAGAAACAAATACCTTTACAAGCTGACTTCAAGTAAATCAACTTCCTTTGGGGAGAGGCTGCCGAATGGCATATGAGTCACTCATTGTGGCCCCCCATCGTGCTGGAACATTGCAATTAACACAGGCCCCGATTGTGCTGGGGCCCCTGGGACAGCTTTTGAACCGGACCGGCGGGCAGCTCGCGATGGCGGGGTGGCTGTCGAGCTAGCGCTGTCTGTTACCGGAGCGCCGTATTGCTGCACCCCTATCGGCGACATAACTCGAGTCGCAGTGAGTGTGGGGAGATTGCTCTCTCCCTCTAGGGATCTCTCCGTGCATAGTGGACAACAGTGGAATAGGGGTGCGGGAGACACCACCCCTGATTTTACCGGCAGGGTGGGCGCGCGGTGTTGCCCTGGATCCTTGTCGGCCCGCGCACGACCACCTGCTCCCTTGCCGTTGGCCAGCGGCAACCATAACTTGAGGGAAGCTAAGCAGATACGCCAACTGCCTCACTCGTACAGTGAACCCTTCACATCCTGGACATACCGCCGTGCCGGCATTGGGTTGGGCACCCGTGCCCCGCTGATTCAGGGGCTGGGGGGTGATACTGTGGCTCCCTGACAGATCTAGTGCTCCTGGCGGGCTGCGTCTCACGGGACTGCGACGTTCCAAACCAGTCCACTGGCATCGCTAATGGTATCATCAGTGTTTGCAACTTGAGAATCTCTGGGAACATTGAATTCCGGGCTGCCATCAAAACGTATGCGTGCAACACCCCCCTATACTGCAGTCTAAAAGAACTGGAAACGCGCCGAGGGAAATCCGTAGACGTGAGCGGTTGCTCCTGGAGGGCGGCCACCCGGCAGTCCTGAAGTAACAAACTGGCACAGGACAACAGGGGAATCATGGTCAAACCAAAACACCCCAAAACAGGGTCTACGGGAGAAGGAGACTCTCCTCAACCGTCTGGCCAAGCAGAGACGCAATCGCTCACACAGATACAACTGAATGAAACATTACGCACGCACTCCCTACAATTCGATAAAATTATGCAAGCTATAATGGACACTAAAACCTCGCTAGAAGGGAAAATCGACGCTGCAGTGCAGGAGGTCTCATTGCTGCGGGCCGACCACCGCAAATTAACTGGAAGGGTTCACGACACTGAAAAGACACTAGAAACTATCCAGCCAGAAGTAGTAGAAATGAGAAATAAAATGCAAAAAATGGAACTAGATATAACATTACTACAACGCGGGGCAGAGGAAGCTGAAGGACGCTCCAGACGTAACAACATCAGATTCCTGGGAATCCCAGAAAGAATCGAGCAACCTAAGGCTGAGGAGTTCATGGAGACCTGGCTGAGGAACATTTTTAAAGAGCAGCACCCCAACACAACACCAGTGATCGAAAGGGCACACAGAATACCAGGCAGGCCGCCTAGACCGGGTGCGCCACCCCGACCTCTAATAGCTAAATTATAGGGACAGAGACTTAGTCCTTCAGCACTTCAGAACGTCTGACCAGGTCATGCTCGAGAACAACAGAATAACTGCCTACCCCGATTACACAATGGAGGTACAAAGCAGGAAAATTGCGTATAACAAGGTTAAGCAGTTGCTACGTGAAAAAGGTATCACTTACTCTCTCATGTTCCCAGCGCGACTACGCGTAGTCATGGACGAGAAAACCCTAATGTTTCCCACCCCTGAAGATGCGTGGACATGGATACATGCTAAGGGATTGGCCGACCCGACCAAGGAAGACACAGTGACTGAAGAATGGACTCCCGCTAACCCCAGGAAGAAAAAGAAGAAAAACACCAAAACATCCTCCCGCCCCACAAAAGCGCAAATGGTACTGGAGCGGGGCGTTGGATGCCAGGAGCGAAACGGACACCAATGACTCTGCCTCACATGGGGGAGATATGAGCCCGTCTGCCTCACCGTTGCTAGTGGGCCCGGACCTCACACCGCGTTCGGCGGATGAACTTTAAACATGTAGATTTGGTATTTTTGGCCCCCCTTCGCTGGCGGCGATGACTGGAGTGTCGCGGGCCGCCGGCGCCGGGCCGCTAACACCGGGCTCCACGGCGGGAGCCCCCCCACTCACACGAGTACCTATAACTGACACACTGAAAGCTGCGCAAGGCAAATGGAACTGTAGAAACAAGAAATATCCTGTAGGTGGGCCACCCAAAGGACGGATGCCAAGGAAACCACGCCCCCTATACCTGTACGGTATCCGAATGGACCCGATCCCCTTGGAAGACTTTTTAGGCACCGGTTGTGCCATTCTACTTTACGGACGCTTTCAGTCCGCCATATCCTTTTTGGTGTTACATCTATTTCTCTTTTTTCTATCTTTAGCCCACTATGGGCTTACTCCTCACTTATCGGGGCTTGCGGGGCGGGGGTGGGGGGCTGTGGGCGGGGCTGTGGGGGGGGTTGGGGAGCCGGGCGCGGCGCGGGTGGTTCCCTGTACCTCAACAAAACACAATGAATAAGGAACCCAGCTATAATATCATGACTTGGAATGTTAAGGGCATGGCAGGGATTAATAAACGTCACAGAATACATGCGTTCCTAAAAAGACATCACATACATATAGCAATACTACAGGAAACGCACATCACACCTGCAGAGGCTGCCCGACTAGAAAAGAGTTGGTTGGGCTCAGTGTATAGTGCTGGCGACTCCTCCTTCGCCAGAGGGGTACTGATCTGGATAGCACCGTCTGTCCCTTACACAGTACAACACGACACAAGAGACAAGGAGGGCAGGTTTGTACAATTGAGGGGGCTGCTGGATGGGGAGGAACTTACGATAAATGGACTATATGTCCCTAATATTAAACAAGGTGAATTTTTACAAACCAAGGCCTCACAATTGTCCAACGACCTAACTGCATCATATGTATGGGGGGGGGACATGAACTGTGTTCCACACATAGATAAGGATAGATCGCACCCCCCGCTTTCGACCGCCCAATCAATGAAAAACACCCAAATACTGGACACATGGATGGAAGAACGCCGACTGATTGACATATGGAGACACTTGCACCCACATGATAAAGTATACTCCTATTACTCCCCAGTACACCTATTACATACCCGAATAGACCTTATCCTCACCTCACAGAACCTAACACATAAAATAACGAGAGCGGAGTATTCCGCCAGGGTAATATCAGATCACTGCCCACTCATAGTGCAAATAAAATGGGGCAGTCCTCGCTCATGTATTCCCACTTGGCGTTTAAAAACGCACCTACTGCAAGACCCCCCTTTTAGGAAGGATATCGCCACACAAATCTCAGCATATTTCACATCAAACGAGGGGACGGCCAGCTCAAGGGCCATCGAATGGGATGCACACAAGACAGTCATACGTGGGGCATGCATTGCAACCACAGTAGGAGTGCGGCAAACGCTGACACGCGAACTCCGAGTATTAGAACAAGAAATTCAGGTAGCTGAAGGCGAATTCGCTAAAGGCTCCATAACATTGAAAACGCTTACTAACATGCGCTCCAAATGGACCGAATCCGATAACCGCCTTAGACACTTTGATTATCGTCATCACATGGCCCGCACACATGCGGAGGGCGACAGATCCGGTAAATTACTAGCGTGGCTTATAAAAAACGAACGTCGTAATACCCCCATAGGTGCTATCAGACTGGAATCAGGCCAGATAGTTAATACACAGGCAGAGATAAATAACACGTTCAAGGAGTACTATAGCTCATTGTATCAGGCACGCCCTCCACCCACCAATGCCCAGTTAAACGGCTTCTTCGACGGAGTCACTATGGGCCATCTGACCGTCGCTCAAACTACAGAGCTAGATAGCACAATAGAGATGGCTGAAATCCAACAAGCATTGCAGCAGTTTACACACGGCAAAGCTCCTGGCAGCAATGGTATACCCATAGAATACTATAGTACGTTTCAGCCGCAAATTTTGGCCCCATATTTGGCAATGCTGGAGGAAGCCATGGAATTAGGCACACTTCCTGGATCATGCCGTGAGGCGTTGATAGCAGTATTACCTAAGGCAGGCTGTGACCCATTGGACGTCCGCTCATACAGGCCATTATCATTACTAAATACAGATTGTAAGTTACTTGGCAAAATTCTAGCTAATCGCCTGCTCCCATATATATCAGAGCTGGTACATCCAGACCAAGCAGGCTTCATACCCGGCCGCAACACATTCCACAACGTCAGGAATTTGCTCCGTCTGATGAGAAACTCCCCGGTAGAGGGCAATCAACAGGTTGCAGTCTCATTGGACATAGAAAAAGCGTTTGATACACTAGGTTGGCCCTTCTTAACAGAGACACTCAAACGGATGGGTTTCGGGCAAGTGTACATTAACTGGGTGAAAATACTATACACTGGCCCAACAGCCAGGGTTAAGACGGGCGTCACGATATCTGAGAAATTCAACATCAGTAGAGGTACTAGACAGGGATGCCCGCTGTCCCCACTGTTATTTGCACTGGCGATTGAACCGTTGGCCGCTCGCCTTCGCACAATGGCCCCCGCATGGGGCATACTGGACGGCCAGATACATCAGATAGTATCATTATATGCGGATGATGCGTTAATCTTCCTACAAGACCACACGGGAACCCTACCGGGCCTTTTGGAACTCCTGGAAAAATTTAGCTCGGTGGCAGGGTTAACAGTGAATTGGACTAAATCCTGTATATTCCCTATGCGCCCGATCCCCGAAGCATCGAGAACACTAACGGGCCCGAGTGGCCTGAAATGGTGTTACACAACATTTAAATATTTAGGTGTGAACATATACCACAACAATCAAGACCTTAGGGATGAGAATCTTGGCCAAGTGATCAGGTCAACAAGGGGTTCTTTACCCTTCTGGTGCTCACTCCCACTATCCCCTATGGGTAGAGTGGCAATAGCAAAAATGATAGTACTACCCCGTCTACTGTATTACTTTATGGCATTGCCCTTGATACTCCCGAGCTCCTTTTTTAGGCTACTGAATAGCTTGCTTACGGATCTAATATGGGGCAATGGTCGCAGACGCGTTGCGTTATCAAAAGTGATCCAGCCGCTCAGACTGGGAGGACTGGGCACTCCCAGATTTGAAGCATATTATGCAGCTGCCCAGATACAATGGATATCAACATGGGTCGGTAATCCAACTGGGGCCGAAACACAAAGAATGTTGCTGGAACTGGGCGGCACAGAAATAATGCAATACCTCATGAATCGTACCGATCCAGCAAACACTAACAATGTGCTGCTGTATACCGCGCATTGGGCCTGGGGCCGATACGCTTTGCAAAACGCAAAAGATCTGCAATACTCACCGAGGATCCCACTACTGGCGCACCCGTCGTTAGCAAAAATAGCAGCCAAGGTCGGCCTGAACGTATGGGGTAATAAGGGCATACATACATTGGGAGATATTTACCAGGGGGGACAACTTCAAACCTATGAGGCACTAGCCAACAGGCACGCGCTGGGCAGGGGCGGATTTATAGCTTACGGAGCTGTCAGGCAGGTAATGCGTGAATACTGGAAAAATGGCAACTTAGAACCAGAAGTCTCCCTTCTGCTCCATGAGCTGCTTGGGACCACAAATACTCCATCAAGTATATCAAACATATACAACATCCTCACAACCCAGGCGGAACACAGACAGGAACAAGCGAAAACTAAATGGGACCGTGTGTTGTCGGAATCACTATCCCCCAATGAGTGGGATCAAGCAATGAAAATGACTCGCGAGGTCTCACGTAACCCCCGCTTCCGATACACACAGTTTAATTATGTGCATCAGACTTACCTATCACCACACCGAATAACACGCATGTTTCCCCGATCACCGCAAACTTGCCCTAGATGTGACACAGAGGAGGCCACTTTCTACCACATGACATGGGAATGCCCTTCGATCCGGAACACATGGATAGAGATAGTAACGTTACTTGCCGAATGGACAAACACCGAACTATCCCCTACTCCTGAGGTGTGCCTGTTGGGCATAACACCCCACCCTAAGAAACGCAAAAGCACATATAAATGCATTGCCCTGGCTTTGGTGCTGTATAGACGCCTCATTGCCATGAGGTGGAAAGCCCCTGGCGCTCCTAGTGTTGCCTTGTGGCGGGAGGAGGTAATACGATGGACCAAAGCAGAAGCACAAACACTACAGAATTTATTGGATAAGGGCATATTAGTTAAAGGCCTAGAGGTATGGAACTTATTCTTGACAGCCGCAGAAAACAAAGACGATGAGCGCCCCCCCTAGACTGATCGGCAGGAGATAGTGGTTATTACATCAATGATCACAGTAATACAGTACCACATAGACCGATTGAGAAATTCGGGGTGGTGGAGTAAGAGCGGAGGTAGGGGAAAAAAAAAAAAAAAAAAGGGTGAACTACCATAACACTGTAATACCCCTCGCGAGGGCATCATCGGAGTCCTGCCGTGCTCCGGAGGACACTGGGGATATGGGACTTCGTATCCTGTTGGTCCTTACTGGTGAGCCGTTCGGCGCCTCACGGCTAGCAGCGGGCTGGTCCCCTGTGGCTTGGGGGCGGCTCGGCTCTGCGGGGGTGGAGCGATGTCGCACTGATGGACACGAAATCGCTGTGCATGGGCTGTGGGGTGCTTCATGCCCCCGCGGCGGCTGGCTCTCCCCCCTGCGCCGGGGCCCTCCCCCCTCCCCTGGGGGTCCCTCTCCCCCCTCCCCCTTGGTTCAGGCCCTTTGGAACTGCCTCAGCTCCCATCTTATTCTTTCTATTTTTTACTTTCTTTGTTGATTTTTGAATTACTACGCACACGTCGAATACACCATGTATGTAGGAACACAACTCTCAGAACCCAACTCGGGTTGTTACAATTACACTGGATTTGCAGAAAGTGCATAAGTAAAAATTACATGTATACTGTATGGTGAACATTATGTAACCTTTTGTATTTCATTTAAATGTTGCCATATGTTTGATAAAACAATAAAAATATATTAAAAAAAAAAAAAAAAAGATTGAATGAGGCTGCAAATATATATGTTAAAGAGGGAAGGACTCCATGTGGAGCCCTGTGGGACTATGTTTCAAAGAGATTTTGCTGTAGATGTACAAAGTAGATGCTAAACCGCCTGAGTCCTATGCTCTAGGGAAGATTTCAACCAAGCCAAAGCTCATCCTTGGTGTCCAATATTCTTTAGCCTGTTTAGTAAAGTCAGATTAGTAAAGTATCAAATGTGGATGACAGATCAAGTACAACCACCATAGCTAAGGAGTCCTTGTCAACAGTGTCTAAAATATATTCTGTGACTTCCAGCAGGTCAGAGTCGGTACTGAAACCCTGGAGAAATCTGGATTGAGAGTCGAGCACAAGATGATTGGATTCCCAAAAATGAGTTAGTTGTTTGTTTACTATTTTCTCCAGCACCTTTGAGGCAGCTGCCAAGAGTGAGATTGAGCAAGAATCACTTAGGTGGTCATTACAACCCTGGCGGACGGTGTTAAAGATGAGGTAATACCGCAAACAGTCAGACGGACAAAAAAAGGGAATTATGACCATGGCGGAAACCGCCAACAAAGACAGCCACTTTAACACTTCGCCCACCACGGCGATACAGACAAGCAGCGCGGCGGTCACCGCCAACAGACAGGCGGGAGACAATGTTCCACCCACAGTATCACAACAGGCCAATCTGCCACCTTTTCCGGGGCGGATTCACCGTGGATAAAAACACGGCGGAAACAGCTTTTGCAATGGGAAAACGCTCACCTTCTACACATCCCACGAGGAACGACGACTCCATGGACCCGGAACTCCATATACTACCTGCCCTTGTCTTTCTGCTCCTTCATGACCAACAGCGACGTAGGCGCAGAAGATACCGGTGAGTACAGCACCTACGACACGGGAAGGGGGGAGGCAAAAGTTAGGGGGACACCCACCAAACACCCCCACCCTCACATATTACAACATACAAACCAATGCAGTCACAAACATCACAGTAACAACCCACAATTCCCCTGGAAGAATGCAAAGACAATGCGAAATTTGGTCAAACTTTGTAATGTGCCAATATACATGTCATACAAAAATAAACAATTTATGTATACTAAAATCACTCTTATTTACATATATACAATCCGAGAAGTAGTGCAGATATGTACACAACAATGTCCGTGCACAAACTGTCCAAAAATGCATGGGCGAGGCCCACAATAGATACCTGACCAAAATCGGAGAGAACACTGCCGGGGCATCAGATAGAAACACAACAGGCACCTCAGGGGGAAGGGAAGGGGGGGCACCTCAGCCACATAAACGCAAAGCCAGATCCACGACGGGGCTCTATGCCCATTGATGTATACTGGGGAGTGCAAAGCCACGGTCTCTCAAGTCTCTACAGTGGGTGGGGTGCCCACTGTCACATCCTGGGGAGTGCAAAGCCACAGTCTCTCTAGTCCATACAGTGGGTGGATTGCCCACTGTCACATCCTGGGGAGTGCAAAGCCACAGTCTCTCAAGTTGATACAGGTCCATACTGGTACTGGGGGGTGACTGGTGCCCAGACTGGATGAGTTTCCCCGTGAATGGTAGTGTCCTGTCACTGTCCCAGCTGCACATGGGATAAGGATGCCTGATGTGGTGGGCCATTCATTCCGACCCAGTGCATTGCCCTCTTCAGCGGTGCTATGACATGGCGGTCTTTGCCCTCTTCAGCGGTGCTATGACATGGCGGTCTTTGCCCTCTTCAGCAGTGCTATGACATGGCGGTCTTTTCCCTCTTCAGCGGTGCCATGACATGGCGTTTCAGGACTGTTCAGTGGTGCTTTGACATGGCGGTCTTTGCCCTCTTCAGCGGTGCTTTTGACATGGCGGTCTTTGCCCTCTTCAGCGGTGCTTTGACATGGCGGTCTTTGCCCTCTTCAGCAGTGCCATGACATGGCGGTCTTTGCCCTCTTCAGCGGTGCCATGACATGGCATTTCAGGACTGATCAGCGGTGCTTTGACATGGCGGTTCTGATACGGACATTGGTGTGTGGCATGAAGATTTCCACACTGGACATTGGTGTGTGGCATGACGATTTCCACACTGGACATTGGTGTGTGGCATGACGTTCCATCATTGACCAGCGGGGCTGTGGCATCCTGGCCCCGCCTGGGCTGTGACTCCGGCGGTGGTCTCTGGACCAGTGACGATACTTGAGCCCTCCTGGGCTGTGACTCTGGCGGTGGTCTCTGGACCAGTGACGATACTTGATCCCTCCTGGGCTGTGACTCTGGCGGTGGTCTCTGGACCAGTTACGATACTTGAGCCCTCCTGGGCTGTGACTCTGGCGGTGGTCTCTGGACCAGTGACGACGGTGCTGGCGGTTGTGTCTGGACCGCCGGAAATGATGGCGCACTTCTCCGCCGTGACACTCACAACAGGCTTGGCAGACTTCCTCTGGACCTTCCCCACCTTTTTAGGAGTTACAGCTGACTCACCAATCGCCTTCGATCCCATTTCACTTGTTGTCCCACCAGGAGTCTTGACACGGTCCCGTCGTCCACTCTCCAATTTCGGAGCCTTTACAGGGGGTGGGCTGCCTGTGCCTTGGCTCTGGGTCCTACTGCCTGCCCTGGTGGACGGTGCACTCCAAAAACCTTGAACAGGCACCACTGGTCCTGGAGGCTTTTTGGCTGAGGCGCTACGACGGGACTGATGAATTGGAGGGGGGGGGGGGGGCGCAAAAAGGTCAATTTGACAGAGGGACAGTTTCTGACGAACACTGGGATGGGTAGCTGGAGGCGGTCTGGGAGTGGAGGAAGAGGAGGTGGTTGTAGGAGGTGTCACTTTAGCTGTTTTGGGTGCAGGTACTGGAGGCTGTCGTGAGGTGGATGGATGTTGTGTGGGTGATGGTGTTGTGTGCCTCTGTGTGGTGGGATTGTCTAATCAGTGCTGTCTCTCTGGCCTTCTTTCAGAATTTTTGTTCGTAGGGGTTTGTGGGTGATGTGGGTGTGTGTTTTATATTGTGTTGGGTGTGTGGGAGTGGTGTTTGTATGTGTATCAGGTGTGTGTATTTTGAATTGTCCCATGTGGCGGTGTTTTGGAGCTGTGTGTGTATTTTGAGTGTGTACCGCCAATGGAATACCGCGGTTGAAAGACCGCCGCGTGGATTCGTGGGTCGTAATAGCATGGGCGTGTTTCTGTTGGCGTGGAGGTGGAGGATTTGTTTCTGCATGTTTATTGCTGACCTTTGGTGTGGCGGTATTGTGTGGGTGTCTGAATTTCGGCGGATTCCAAGATGTGTGTCATAATAGCTGTGGCGGTCTACCGCGGTCGCGGCGGTGTTTTGGCGGTCTTCTGCACGGCGGTAAGCACCTTATACCGCCAATGTTGTAATGACCCCCTTAGTGTACGGATCAGCTTTTGGCTTCTTTTGACATAGGAAAAAAGGGCCTGTTTCCAGCTCCTGGGAACCGTAGTAAACTCCAGAGAATTGTTCCTAATATTATTCAGTATTAAATTAACAGTGGTGGATAACTGATTAAAAAGCTTGGGGGGGGGGGGGAGAGGGCATTCATCAAGCTGGGATTCAGATTTACATTTGGCAAGTTCTTTGGCCACTGATGGTAAAGCCCAAGTCATGGTGGAGAGTCATCATCCACTGGAGGTGTCCCTGACGAGCTCTGCTTTCACCAACCAGTCATCCATGTATAAAAATACAAGGACTCAATGTCGTTGCAGTGAGGCCACCAAAACCTCCATCACCGAAGACACATGGAGCAGTTGTTTGCCCAAACAAGTTACTTACCTTTGGTAATGCTCTTTCTGGTGGATACTCTACCTAACTGCATGTAAAGATGCATGGAGAAGTCATTAAGCCAAATGAACAAGTTATTTATCTTCTGTAATGCTCTTTCTGGTGGATACTCTGTGTAGCTGCAGATTCCTCACCTTAGAATAATCCCTAAGCGTCAGACTGGACCTGGAAACGTATGCTACCAATGCTCCTTCAAGCCGCTAGATGGCGTTGTGCTACTCCATACTCCCAGAAAGTGACAGAGTGGAGCCACATGTAAGCACACCCCTGCACGCTGATGTAAATTTCTTGCCTATTATCTTTCTGCACCCTCAGATGCAGAGTGTGAACAATTGTTAGCGCGTTTTGGAGGCAGGAAGCAGGAGGCGGTCCACAGGGCAGGAGCCCTTTAAACTTGATTCGCGCTCCCGCTGTCGCGGGAAGCGCGTTTTGGAGGCAGGAGGCAGGAGCCCTTTAAACTTGATTTGCGCTCCCGCTCTCGCGGGAAGCGTGTTTTGGAGGCAGGAGGCGGTCCACAGGGCAGGAGCCCTGTAAACTTGATTCGCGCTGTCGCGGGACGCGCCCGGGCCAAGGGCGGGCCCGTCCTTCGCCTGTCCAGCGCCCGGAAGAGGCTGGGCTGGGCCACCCCCCTGAGAACTCCCTTGGGATTTCAGGATCAGGCTCATTGGACTCCTAAGAGGTTCTGCATTTTTCTCTCCTGTGATTGTTCTTCCATAACCCCCCTTATTTGGGTTTCACGGCTCAGGAGGTCCTAAGTAACTGGCATCTAAGTAAGATCCGCTAAGAGAGCAGTTCCACTTATCTATTTACTATTTTCACACTGCCATTGCTTCCCTGTATTTTACTCATATCGGCTTAGATTGGCGTTTTGCCCCACTATTATTTGCAAGACGATGGGTAAAAGAAAGACCACCACACCTGGGGCCGATGGAGCACACGCTATGCCCGTCCAATCATCAATAACTAGCTACTTATCTTCAGTTATCGGGCCATTGAAACTGAAATTGTCCAAGTGGAAGAAAGAATTGGGGTAGCAAATAACTTGACTCAAAGAACCTCTTTAGAACCTACGACTTATATACAGTCTGCAGTCTCTTCATTTGCTCCCCGTGAGTTCAATTCGCCTCTGCCTGAAGATGACGTTAATGCTTCGCATTCTTTACAGCCCTTTAACACAGCTAACATCGAACATTTAGCTGACACCCCCCCTTCCCCCAAAAAAAGGAAAGCTGGAGGACTCCGTAAGTGTAATAAGTTACTCAAATATCCAACGAAGGCTAAGGAATGTATTTCTACACCATTGGATACCCCGGCCGACCCTTTTCCAAAGGAAACTCCATTATTGGGCGAACTAGGCTCAGACTGCAGGATTCTAAGAGACAATCATTTGACCAACTTAGACTCGATCCTCAAACCTTTTTTTTCGGCTTTAGAGGAGAAGCTAACATTACTTATTGATTCCAAATTTGAGCAGTTACAAGAAACTATTTTTAAATATCTGCCTCAGCAGTCCACTCTAAAATCTAGTACAAATTCCCCTCCCTCTACTCCGAAATTGGTGTCTGATCCCAATGCCTCTCGGCAGGCTAACTGTTTAATGAATTGCAACCAACTCCCGTTCCATCGCATACCTACCCGCAATTCCCATGATGACTTATTAACTGATTCCCTGTCTACTCTGGCTGGTGGTGCGATTGCCTTACCGAGGCCTGAAACTGCTTCTAAACCTAGATCTTCCACTAGTACAAAGGAGGTTCTACAGCTTCCTCCGGATAGCTTGCCATATGTTTTAGTCTTAGCAAACGTTCCTCCTCTTGATTGCACTCAGAAGGAAGATACTCATGCGCTAATAAGGAAATGTGCACATTGGATGAGCCAAAAACTTAGACATCAAGATGATTTAAATAATAGAATAATTATGGCTAGAAGGGTGAAGTGGTTAGGCTTGTCTAAAAAAGCATATGAAGGCGATTGCATAGTGATTAATTTTGCAAATTCTCATTGTGTTAATCATTTGTTGGCGTCTCTACCTTCGAGTCCAAAAGGGGAAGGTGGGATCAAAGTCTATCCATTAAGCTTCTTCTACAGGCCGCCCACTTCATCACTTCCTTCTACGAGGGCCTCCCATGGTAAAAATATTCTAACAAAGGCACCTTTACAGAACCCCACCCTTGACTCTGGGGTTACCCAAAATCACTCTTCCCTTGACGCAATTGATTGACAATTGGAGGGCTTGGGGCTCCTAAAAGATTATTTACAGGAACCAGAGCTGATGGGAGTGCATACACTTTTGGAATCACCCATAGGGTCTGACGAGTTAGTTAGCTTTCCACATCTTACAACAGACACGGTCATAACTGAGGAGTCTGGGAAAATGCCCCAGCAAAGTAACGCATTGTTATCTTTAATTAGTTGGAATATTGCTGGGTTGCATTCTAAAGTTGAAAATTTGGAATGGCTGGAATTTATATCCACATTTGATATCATTTGTTTTCAAGAAACTTGGCTTACGGCACTCTTCCATTTAGACGGCTACTACTCTGTATCTCAGCCAGCTACTCCATCTAGAGCAGGTAGAGCAAGTGGCGGCCTTCTGGTACTTGTGTCATTATTACTCCCAAAAATTGAGGTTTCATTGATTTGGTCTTCTCCTTTTTTTTTGGTAGTTTTATTATCAATATCCGGACGGAAAGACATTTTACTCTTAAACTTTTACAATAACATTCCAAGTGTTGCTCTGCCAGGAAGTCTCGAAGAGCTTACAGACCAACTAGACTCAGCCGGGAAACTTCAGGACAGGGAATTTGATACGATCTGGGTTGGAGATTTTAATGCTCAGTTATGCAAGTATGAATTACCTCACTTATGTGGTGCCGCTATAGAAGGCAGAGAGTCACTCACTCATTTTATTCACTCTAATTTAGGAAATGCCTTGAATACCCTTATTTATAAATTTGATCTTGCTTTTGCAAGGGATATGGCAAACAGTCAGATAAGAGAAACACCCACCTATACAGGAAGTACTAACGGCAGCATTATTGATTTTATTCTTATTAACTCCTCACTTTCACGTTCAATAGTGGATTTTAAAATTAAATATCACTGTGCCAGTGACCATAACCCTTTGAGTATAAAATTATCCTTTAAAACTAGAGTAATCTTACCTAGGATTGCATATAAAGGGAAAGAGGTGTTTAAAAGAAATTCTGGCCCTCGCATAAGGTGGGAGAGAGTAAACCCTAACACTTTCCATACGAACCTTATTACTCAAAATAAGGCTGACATCAACACTTGCTTGTCCCTGCAATCCACTCCATTCCACCTTATAACTGCCTTTGAATCTTTAAGCTGTGCTATTTCTCAGGCACTGATGTGTGCCCAATATCCCAAAGGTGCAAAACCTCAACGGTGGTTCAATTCTGCCTGTACGGCTGCCCATAGAGATCTAAAGTCAGCGATCAAAACTATTACATGTAATCGGGATTTAATTAAACAGGCCAGGGGGCGATATAAATCAGTCCTTGAAGAGAGAAAGAATGAAATACGCACTAGCGCTTGGGAAGACCTTATGGCAGCGACGGAACTACGGGATCCCTCTCAATTTTGGAAGGTGGTTAATCACCCATATTTTTCAGGAATGGAAAATAGGGATGACAACTGTTTGATACCAGAGGGGGTTTGGGTAGACCATTTTCCATCTGTATTTCAATCTGCAAATAATCCCAATGATGGAGGGGAGGTATGTGGCCTCCCACGTTCGGCTACTCCAATTCCAGTTAAGAGCAGCATTTTACTTGAGGCACATGAGATCAGTGCAGCAATAACTAAAATGAAACTAAGGAAAGCTCCTGGCCCTGATGGGATACCGGTGGACCTATTTAAATCTCTACCTGATCTGTGGGCTCCATTAATCACAAATGTTCTGAACAGTGCTATTCAAAGTGCTATCCCCTCCTCATGGTTAATGGCAATAATCGTTCCGATCTTCAAAAAGGGTAACAGGCTTGACCCCTTCTGCTATAGACCCATCTCTTTAATAGACTCCACGGCAAAGATACTGGGGAGTGTCATTCTGACCCGGCTCGAGGATTGGGTTGTAAGGACAAACATTTTATCGTCAATTCAATATGGGTTTAGGCCTGGATTAGGCACAGTGGACCAGGCCCTAAATTTACATCTTATCCTCAGTAAATATGTTATTGCCAAAAGGGAACCTATCCACTTAGCATTTATAGATCTGTCTAGTGCATTTGATATGGTGAACAGAGCAAAACTGTGGGACATAATGGATACAATGGGGATTGAGCAAGATTTGTTAGTTTTGATCAAACGCTTATACTCTGACCTCTATATTTTAATTCAGTTTGGACAACACGGCGAAAGGTCCCATCCCCTTGTTTCCAATCGAGGTGTTAGACAGGGCTGCACACTGGCACCTTTCCTGTTTTTACTGTACATAAACGGCTTGTATAATTGTTTGGTCCAAAATGGTAAGGATTTCCCAAGGATGAGTTTTAGACAATTGCCAATTTTATTATATGCCGATGATGCTGTTTTAATTGCCCGCACGGCCAATGGTCTACAGACTCTCCTGGATCTTTTTTTAACACACACGCAAGAGCTTGATTTGAAAGTCAATTTTAAAAAATCACACGTTATGACCTGCGGTCCTAAAAACACTCGTACCAGATGTTTTAGAATGGGAGGGAATACCTTGACAAAGGTAAAAGACTTTTGCTATCTAGGTCTGTATCTAAGTTCCACTCTGTCTTGGAAATTCCATTTGAATTTTAAGTTTCAACAACTGGCAAGAAATGTTGAGGCAATCTTTCGCTTTACCCGCAGATTAGGGCATAGACCGGTCCACCAGATCCTCACGCTCTACAACTCTAAATGTGTTTCGCGACGATTTATGGGGGTGGCCTTTGGGGATATACCAGTCCAAGCATTCTACAGCTTACAGAGAATAAATTCCTTCATCGGTTACTTATGGTACCTAAGAACATAGCGAACATTTTATGCCATGAGGAACTGGGAATCCGCTACATTACAGATTTGATAGATATTGCCCCACTTTTGCTATGGATAAAAGTATGGTCAAATCCGGCGGCTACTTTAACACACGATTGTGTAAAAGATTGTATTTCACTAACAAACTGTAACAAAATTCCTTGGCTAAATTTTGTTCACAATGGCTTCCGAAACTTGGATTTGGAGTATATGTATTTTAAACCAGAGCTCCTGCCAGCTAATGCGAAAGAAATTGTTAAACTTCGACATAAAGAGCATGTTATGAATCTTAGATACCAAGTGGCAGAGAAATTGAGCTCTTTTAATTCATACATACAAATTCTATCATCAGACTTGCTAGAACCTTATTTTGTTTGGTTCCCGACCCCTTCTTTATACTCTTTACTCGTACTTTTTAGATTTAATCTGATCCATTTTAGAGTGGCATTCCCGATAAAACGTGTGTGGGGAAAAAACACTACCGCCATGCCCTTGTGATAACTTTTCGAAACAAAGTACTTGCCACTTTATTTTATTCTGTAAACTTTACTCAGTTCCCAGGAAATCCTTTTTATTACCCATTTTGCGTAACTTGCACACTTCTTCCTACAAAGAAGGATTGACTGGCATCCAAAGCCTCTCATCCAAACAAATCTGCATTTCTATTCTTAGTTTTATTAAATCCGCTATCACCATTAGAAACCGATATGAACTGGTAATGTGACTATTTATTAAGAGAAATTAGGCATTGTCTTATTACTATATTGTCTTATCATTATATACGCTTTTATAAGTATTTATTATCTTATACTGTTTTAGTAAGCTTGGGCGGTAAGCTTAGACTTAATAGATTTGCTTTTTATGAATGCCATAAGTACTGTATTTTATGATGACTTTTATGTATGTATGTATGTATACTTTTATGGCTAAACGCCGAATAAAGTTATTTTGACTGACTGACTGACAATTGTTAGCCCCAGTATACAGAATTCTACCTTGGAATCTGTTTAGATTTTGTAAAGAGGCCACTTCACAGAATGGGAAAGTGGGTGGGCAGTGAGCAATCTGAGGTTAGAATATCCATCAGAAAGAGCATTACCGCAGCTAAGTAACTTGTTCTTCTGATAGATATTTCCAATGGCAAATTCCTCACCTATAGAATAGATACCAAAGCAGTACCTCGTCAAACTGGAGGGTCTGTGGTGTAAGCATAGACTAAAACTTCCCCCAGGCCAGAACAGGCCACCGGACCTGGCTGTGAAGACAGTAGTTCTTCAAAGCATATGTGCTCTGATTCCCATGTCACAGCCTGACATGTCAAGGACAGGCATGTCAACACACCTGAAGCAGCATTGTCCATGATGAAATGTGCTCTCAGACCTTCTGGAGGCTGCTTCTTGACCAGTGCACAGCAGACCTTGAAGCAGATTACAATCCACATTGCCAGGGGTCCTCTTTTGAACAGTATTTCCTTTTTTTCTGGAGAACCCCAAAAAACCTCAATCATCTGCACAGTGTTCTTTGGTATGATCAATGTAAAAGCTTAAAGTTCTTTTGGGGGTCCAAAAGATGGGGATGTAGACGCAATTTGTGATCTGCAAGATGCCACCTGTTTAGCTCATCTGCTCTGGAATTCAAGAATCATGCCAGGTGGATCACGATTAAGGAAATGCCCTGACATTCTAACTGCAGAGTAGCAGAGTCTCCTGTAACAGGAACCAGGAACCCATGCCAATCTGCTTTCTGCAATACCACATGGCAGTGGTGCCATCTGTGAAAATCTGCAGAAGCTTCCCCTTGATGGATGGCAGGAAAGTGCTCAGCGCCAGATGAATGGCCCACAACTCATACGGAATGATATGGAGCCAGGCTTCTGTCTGAAACCAGAGGCCTCTGATCTTCATCTCCCCAGATGATCTCCCCAACCCAGTAAGTAAATAAATCCAGGATTTGTAAAGCGCGGCAAATCACCTGTGAGGGTGTCGAGGTGCTGTAGTGTAGGCACCAGGAGATTAGGTGATTTGCCCAGAATCACTGGATGTTGGGTCAACGCTGAGACTCGAACCTGATTGCCCCAGCTCCGAAGTTGGCAGCTCAGGCTGTTACGCCACATCCTCTCCTTCACCCAGTAGTGATGCGTCTGTCACCATCTGCTCTGGGCGGGGAAGGGCCCTGCCGCTTGACCAACTGCATTAGGAGCAGCCACCAGTGCAAACCATGAACCATTTTTTCTAAAATCTGGATGCCATCCAAGAGATTTCCTCAGTGCTGGACCAACTGGAACTTCAGACTACATGCTGGTGAAAGCAGGGCCATCCAGAGGGAATAGCCTTTGCAGATTGGAGTGGGTAACTGTAAGGAAATGGCTCCCTGTTGCAGTTACCCCCCACTTTTTGCCTGATACTGATGCTGACTTGACAGAGAAGTGTGCTGGGAACCCTGCTAACCAGGCCCCAGCACCAGTGTTCTTTCACCTAAAATGTACCATTGTTTCCACAATTGGCACACCCCTGGCACACAGATAAGTCGCTTGTAAAAGGTACCAGTTGTACCAAGGGCCCTGTGACCAGGGAAGGTCCTTAAGGGCTGCAGCATATGTTGTGCCACCTTAAGGGACCCCTCATCTAACACATGCACACTGCCATTGCAGATTGTCTGTGTTGGTGGGGAGAAAAAGGCAAAGTCGACATGGCATCCCCCTCAGGATGCCATGCACTCAAAATACTGCCTGTGGCATAGGTAAGTCACCCCTCTAGCAGGCCTTACAGCCCTAAGGCAGGGTGCACTATACCACGGGTGAGGGCATAGCTGCATGAGCAATATGCCCCTACAGTGTCTAAGTCTATTCTTAGACATTTTAAGTACAGTGTGGCCATATTAAGTATATGGTCTGGGAGTTTGTCAAAAACAAACTTATCAGCTCCATAATGGCTACACTGAATACTGGGAAGTTTGGTATTAAACTTCTCAGAATAATAAACCCACGCTGATGCCAGTGTTGGATTTATTAAAAAATGCACACAGAGGGCATCTTAGAGATGCCCCCTGTATTTTACCCAATCCTTCAGTGCAGGACTGACTGGTCTGTGCCAGCCTGCTGCTGAGAGATGAGTTTCTGACCCCCTGGGGTGAGAGCCTTTGTGCTCTCTGAGGACAGAAACAAAAGCCTGCTCTGGGTGGAGGTGCTTAACACCTCCCCCCCTGCAGGAACTGTAACACCTAGCAGTGAGCCTCAAAGGCTCAGGCTTCGTGTTACAATGCCCCAGGGCACTCCAGCTAGTGGAGATGCCCGCCCCCTGGGCACAGCCCCCACTTTTGGCGGCAAGTCCAGGGGAGATAATGAGAAAAACAAGGAGGAGTCACCCACCAGTCAGGACAGCCCCTAAGGTGTCCTGAGCTGAGGTGACCCCTGCCTTTAGAAATCCTCCATCTTGATTTTGGAGGATTGCCCCAATAGGAATAGGGATGTGCCCCCCTCCCCTCAGGTAGGAGGCACAAAGAGGGTGTAGCCACCCTCAAGGACAGTAGCCATTGACTACTGCCCTCCCAGACCTAAACACCCCCCTAAATTCAGTATTTAGGGGCTCCCTAGAACCTAGGAAATTAGATTCCTGCAACATAAGAAGAAGAAGGACTGCTGACCTGAAGCCCTGCAGAGAAGACAGAGACGACAACTGCTTTGGCCCCAGCCCTACCGGCCTGTCTCCCCACTTCAAGACAAACTGCAACAGCGATGCATCCCACAGGGTCTAGCGACCTCTGATGCCTCAGAGGACTACCCTGCATCTAAAAGGACCAAGAAGCTCCTGAGAACAGCGGCCCTGTTCAACAAACCTGCAGCTTTGCAACAAAGAAGAAACTTTTAAAGACCACACGTTTCCCGCCAGAAGCATGAGACTTTCCACTCTGCACCCGACGCCCTGGCTCGACCTGCGGAAAACTAACGCCACAGGGAGGATTCCCTGGCGACTGCGAGCCTGTGAGTAGCCAGAGTTGACCCCCCATGAGCTCCCACAGCGACGCCTGCAGAGGAAATCCAGAGGCTCCCCCTGACCGCGACTGCCTGCTTCAAGGAATCAGACGCCTGGAAAACACACTGCACCCGCAGCCCCAGGACCTGAAGGAACCGAACTCCAGTGCAGGAGCGACCCCCCGACGACTCTCTTCCTAGCCCAGGTGGTGGCTACCCTGAGGAGCACCCCCCTTGCCTGCCTGCGTCGTTGAAGAGACCCCTGGGTCTCCCCATTGATTCCTATTGAAAACCCGACGCCTGTTTGCACTCTGCACCCGGCCGCCCCAGTGCTGCTGAGGGTGTACCTTCTGTGCCTGCTTGTGTCACCCCCGGTGCCCTACAAAACCCCCCTGGGCTGCCCTCTGAAGTCACGGGTACTTACCTACTATCAGACTGGAACCGGGGCACCCCTATTTCCATTGAAGCCTATGTGTTTTGGGCACCACTTTTACCTCTGCACCTGACCGGCCCTGAGCTGCTGGTGTGGTAACTTTGGGGTTGCCTTGAACCCCCAACGGTGGGCTACCTTGGACCCAACTTTGAACCCTGTAAGTGTTTTACTTATCTGTGAACTTAACATTTACTTACCTCCCCAGGAACTGTTGATTTTTGCACTGTGTCCACTTTTAAAATAGCTTATTGCCATTTTTGCCAAAACTGTACATGCTATTGTGATAATTCAAAGTTCCTAAGATACCTGAGTGAAATACCTTTCATTTAAAGTATTGTTAGTTTATTTTAAGAACCACAGGTTCAAGATTTACAAAGAAAAGATATTTTTCTATATAAAAACCTATTGGCCTGGAATTTGTCTTTGAGTGTGTGTTCCTCATTTATTGCCTGTGTGTACAACAAATGCTTAACACTACCCTCTGATAAGCCTACTGCTCGACCACACTACCACAAAATAGAGCATTAGAATTATCTCTTTTTGCCACTATCTTACCTCTAAGGGGAACCCTTGGACTCTGTGCACACTATTTCTTACTTTGAAATAGTATATACAGAGCCAACTTCCTACAGTTACCTATTGATCCATTGGGATCGCTCCCAACTGGTGGGGAAAAAGGGAGACTCTTCCCCCAATGGAGGAAGGTGGGGGCAGCAGGGCTCTGAAACTGCATAGCCATCAGAGCATGGTGGCTGCTGTTAGATTTTCCCCCACCCCCACGATACATCCCTTTTCAGAAAGGATCAATATAGTTGTTGGGGTGTCTGGAACGGCTCGCCTATTTTTCTCCTTAATTGGTATGCATTTACGTGATCTACTCTTGGTACATAATACTCAACAACTGTGATGTTTCTAACAATTGCCCTCTCCCAAATTTCTTGTGTCAATTTTGAGAGGGGAATGATAGTGCCCCTTTTTATTTTTAGAAAAAGCATGGCAGTGATGTTGTCAATTAATTTCACACTTTTGTTGTGATTTAATCTGTGAAGTCTCTTAGTGCCAGACACAATTGGCCTGAGTGCCAGGTAGTTTAATGTATCTCAGTACTTCTGGCGAGAACCACAGACACCTTATGTTCAATTCTCCCAAATGTGGACCTCATTCCACCTATGATACATATGTTATGAAGGTTTGGAGGTCTGATGTTTTGAAAAGTCTGCCTACTGTCTTATTGCTTTTGTTCCACCAGGTTAGTTCCATGTTGACTTTGCTAGTTACAAACACAAGGCTTTCCAGCCCCCCTGTAGCGCAGACTACTCACTGTCTAATGATACCTGGAATGATCTTGTGGTCCTGCATTTGGGATTCAATGAATATACAATACAAACACATTCAGCAGTTTAATTACCATCCTCATGGACTGAAATGCCAGGTAGAAGTGAACTTTGTCCTGTACAGCCTGTACATTCCTTGCTGTGGGAAAGGGAATTGGCTACTTCTTATTGAATTCTGCCCCCCAAAATGTCTTCTTTTCTTCTGGACAATGGGAGGATTTCTTCCAGTTGACCATGAATCGGCTAGGACTGATACCATTGGGTTTGTCCTACCATTGGCCACCTACCCTTGTTGCTGCAGGCACAGTATAATATACTCACCATGAGGGCTGTTTACAGGACAATAGGTGGCATCTGGAGACTGAAGCTGAAGGGAAAAGTACAATGGAGATAGGGACCATTGAGGGAGCTGACAGTCCTCAAAATAGGGGCTGCAGGATACTTTACCATGCATGGGAGTGGGAACCTGCTGGCAAGCAAGCTCAGCTTTTATATTGCAATGTACACTGGTGTGGCCCCACCCTCTCACACACATCCAGCCACCACACCAGAAACCAAGCACCAATCAGGGAAAGGCCTACAGAAACTCACAGCCACAGAAGGACAGCGTCTCAGCAACGTCCTTGGCGTAAAAGATGACTGCTCCTGTGGACTGGATCTGCTCCTGCATTCTTTCCTTGACTGTTAGACTTTGCACTGACGTAGCTGAACTTCCTCTCTGAATCGTCTTTTTCTCTTTAAGGAGAGTTTCTGTGGTTCTTGTTCCATTCTCCATTGAACCCCTCTTCTGATCACTATTGTTTTCCCTCTGAAGCTGTCCTTGGGGATTCTCTTTTTCTGAATACAAAGATGTGTAGTTTTGTCGGCTTATAACCATTTTCCAGAGAAAATTCTCTGCTGCTGCTTACCATTTTTCTGCTGCTGCTTACCATTTCTCTGCTGCTGCTTACCATTTCTCTGATGCTGCTTACCATTTCTCTGATGCTGCTGGGGATACAGATTATCAGCATTTGCGCATTCTGGATAAATAATTCACTTGAGAAACATGGAAGTGTAGGAGGGGAAATCAGTGGTGAACTACCAACAACACACTCACATTGTACTGCAAGGACATTGCAATAATTATTCCCCTTTTCTCGTTTCAGATCAGTTTTTATCACTGCTATCTGCTCCCCTTTCCTGAGGTTGGAGGAAATTGAACTGGTACTGATGGAACGAGGTTGCCCTCACCAGCCCCGTAAGGGATCACACGAATGGTCTAGCATCGCAAGTGAGCTGCTTCCACTGCCAATATCTTGGTAAATACTCTCTGGGCAGCCTTTATGATAAAAGCCCATCAATGCAGAGCTGGGATAGTTCCTATAGGCCACATGCACTGGGGTATGCTTGTAGGCTTCCTTGAGAAATGTGTTTACTTGGAAGTTATATTTCTGCAATAACTATCACCTCTTAGAGGGGTATCATTTGGGAATCTTTGGGTTTTGAAGCATTTGCTCACAAACCAGGCCCATATTTATGGAAGGTTAGCGTCGCCTTAGCATCATTAATTTTGATGCTAAAGCGGCACTAACTTAACTCCATATTTATATTTTGACGCTAGACCTATCTAGTGTCAAAATATTGGAGTTATTGCCATTTCTAGGAAGCGCCAACCCACCTTGTGTCAATGAGATGCAAGGTAGTCGTTCTCTTTCTAAAAATGTCGCTAGCACCCCAGTGCCATATTTAACTCCCAGCGCTGTATCGACGCGCAAGTAGGAGGCGGACCTAAATAATGGCTGTAAGCCCGCTTACTGCCATTAGTTATGTGCAGGTAGGCCCATTTCCATAGGGAAACACCATGGAATGGGAACAAAGATGCCCACCCCAACCCCCAGTATCACCACCCCCACACACCACAGGAGGAGGGAGTCCATCCCAGGTAAGTTGCAGGTAAGTGTATGGGTGTGGTGTGCCACTGAGGGCCCCTAACATGGGGCCCCCTGGATAGAACTGGGTATGTTAGGCTTGCCCTGGGGGCACACTGGTCCCCTTTTGTGGACACTCGGTGGTGGTAATGACTCCTATCTATACTTAGAATCGAGTCATTTTTTGGCTGCTTGTGTGTCAAAAAAATGACGCTAGGCTGACTAAAGACAGATGTTTTGCTGCTAATCAGCCTACCGTTATTTCTGACCCACTAGCGCAATTTCCCCTAACGCAACCCCTCACCGGCTAGCATCTTTTTTTGAGACGCTAGCCATTCCTTAGCGCCATCGTGCCATTTCTTAAATATGGCACATGCATGGTGTTAGGGAATGATGTTAGCTCCTGTTAAAAAAAATAATTGTGCACCATTTTTCATAAATATGGGCCCAAGATCAGTCTCAAACTTTGCACTTGTTTTATTATTAAGAAGTAAATTGCGAATACTTCAGTGTCTGTCTCCTGCAGAGGAATCTTTGTTGTTGCATTCTTATGGGATAATTCTTGAACCTCTTATTGTGTTACATAGATGTGCTCTTTTTTTTGGATGTTTTTGACCTTGATTACAGGGTTGGTGGCTTTTGTAGAAATTCTATACGATAACTGTGCCTGATTAAATTTAACACCCATGTCTGGGGAACCCTCATGTCCCCAATTCCACAATAAAGAATCTGGGAATGTGGTTGGACAAATCCCTAGTCATGGACTCTCAAACAGAAAAACGGTGGCACTATCCCCAGTGTTATCCCGCTTGGTCTATGGCAACTCACTTTACCTTGGGTCACCAAAATACGTCACGAAAAAATTGCAGGCAGTCCAAAATGCTTCTTCCAGAATCTTTCGTAAAATTCAGAGATTTGAATCAGTGAAAGAGGCCATGAGAATGCTACATTGGCTGCCTATTGAGGTGAGAATTAAATTCAAATCCCTATGTCTGGCACATAAAGTTTTCAATCTGAAGGGCCTCTCAAGATTAGAGGACTCCTCTCCATACTTGCCAACCAGATCTCTGTGCTCCACACACAACAGCTTTCATGAGGATTCCAAGAATCCATAGGCTCCTGGCTCCTAAATTAGGGAATTCACTGCCCCCGAGTTGAGACATCTGAATGATGAACTCTGCTTCCCGAAAATGCTCAAAGCTTGGCTCTATCCATAATAACACCTGCAATAGACCTCCTACATTGCTTCTTTGCTTCCTCGCCTAGTGCTGGGAAGCCTTAGGGTAGCCATGCTTTATAAATACATAAACATTTGTCTGTTAAAACAAACTCACAAACTTTGAGGTGGTCCAATATTCTGCCCGCTACTGGTGTTAAATGTTGATGGGTCTAAGTGATGGTGTAATTTTATACTTCTGGCACACACTTGTCCTCTGGCTTTTCTTCTAATTCAAAGTGCTTTAGGTCCCGTGGGGTGGCAGCCGATGGGCCGGTTGTGAAAAGCCCCCTTGCAGATTATCTAAATAAGACTCTCTAGTCTGTATACTTTCCTCTTTTAAAGGTGCCTCTCGTAGTTGACAATGCTCCCATTGCCTTAGCTTCTTTGTTTGCCTTGTCATGTCCTTCAGAGAGTGGTCGACTACTGGGTCAAATAAATGCTCCCTGTGAAGGACCTTCTTGAATGTTGGATTACCTTTTGGTTTTCAGATTTGGGATGTGTACCATGTAATTCTATAAGACCTGCGAACTCACACAGTGTCACCCAGATGAGGAGCCAAAATCACACAGTGGCTGGGAAAATGAGCTGAAAATCACTGTAAACAGTGGGGTATCCAGCTCGTGTTCGAAGGCTGTGAGCCGCTGATCTCCATCAAAGGTGTGAAAACATCCCAGGACTTCGGCCACAGCCTCGATGACTTTCTGTTTTGGGGGGGTTCGGTGAGCGGAAGAATGCCTCTCAGTTTGCTCTTGGCACCAAGCCCCGTCCCCTCCAAGGCTCTGCCTCTCCTCACATTGTGAAAATATTTTGTAAGTTGGCGGATATGGTCTATGCAAAACCATACCTGTTGTGGGGTGTCTGCAGACTCTTGTACTGATTTTAAGAATTAATTTGATTTGATTCACACTTCTTGGAATGATGCCTTTTTTCTTGCTATAAACAAACTAAGGCCCTTAGTTAGTTTGGAGGAGGGGTTACTCTGTCACAACGGTGACGGATATCCCATCCACCGAAATCTAAATCCCATTACATCATATGGGATTCAGATTTTGGTGTACAGGATCAGTCACTGTTGGGATGGAGTAACCCATCTGCCAAACTCTAAATCAGGCCCTAAGTGAGTTGGTCTCCATATGCAATTATTATGTAATGAAGGCCATTTTTTCATCTAGGTGCGGGGTAATTGCCTATAATCAACCCTGGTTTTGGGGAGGGGGGGAACTCTCTACTTTGCTGCAGAATTCCCGGTAACAAAGATAAGTAGTGATTTTTCTAGCATTAGGACTTGCGCTATTAAAGCTCCATTTGGACCCCAATGCATCAGCTGCTCTTTTGATACATAGAACTACCATTTAGAGGGGGTTCTGTGAAAGGATACAAGTGTTCCTCCTCTTCAGGGGTCTCAGTGTTGGCATCCCCCCATCTCCACTCCTCCTCCTCTTGTGTTTCACATAGGAGTCCTCTGCCTCCCTATCTGGCTGTAACTGTGGCATCTCTTATCCACTTGTGTCTTCTCCCATTCTTTCATACTCTTTTATGTTTGTAAATCTGCTGTTGTTCTCTTTGCTTTATGTGCTCTTGATGTTTTTTCTTAACATCTAATGGCTTTGGAGTTTTATTTGCAGCAAAAACCTACTTAAAGGATTGTCTTTTTGTAATGAGTTTAGCAATCTGGGCCGTTGAGTGCCATCTTTTTGTTCTCTGAGTCAGGGACGTCAGATGGAATTTGTGCTGCAAAAGCACACTTTATCTCTTTACACAATTTTTTTTACCTCTAGGCACTAGATTGTGTTGATGTGTGGGAGCGCAACTACACAACTAGAGTCCATATTAAGATTGTGACCTCTCTCCGACATATCCCATGCAGAAAATAAGAGCACTGAGGTGATGCACTCACCCATGCGAAGCATCACATGCTATCTCCCCTGGAGGCAGTCATTATCATACTAATACCATTTATAAGGTCGCTAACGTCCTCGCAGGATCAGTTATATTTAGTGAGGCCAGTGAGCAGAAACGTCTGTCAATCATTCCTGCCAAAAGCCAGGAGAAGCCTATTACTTATCCTATAAGTATCTGCATGCATGTACTGCTGTAGATTCACACGCGCTGCATACTCCTGCCATCTAGTGGTGTGCTTGGACATTTGTAAGTTGTTTTTCTTCAAAGAAGTCTTTCAAGTCACAAGGTATATGATGACTCCACCCCAGGTTGTTATTGTGCATGAGCACAGACTCCATGTTAGACTGTTTTTCACCTGCAGGGTGAGAGTAGTATGGAATAATAGAAAGATTGCGGAGCACATGATGCCGAATTGCCCAAACATGGAACAGCGTCCCAACGTTTGGGAGAAAAGATGTCGTATGCAGAACCAGCTTGTCAGGGAACAATGTGGAGCATGGAGGATAAACATGCAAAGCTTGAAGCTCTCTCACTTGCCATGCTAAAGTGATTGCAACTAGGAGCACAGATGTGTTGATGGTGAGAAGCCGTAAATGACAACTGTGGAGTACACGTCAGATACATAAGGACAAGACTGAGGTCCCGGGGGAACATGAACAGGGATGGGCAAAACATGTGACAGCCCTTTCAAAACGCATCACAACAGGTGATTTAAATAAAAAGGGATGAACAGGCAACCATAGGAAGACAAAGAAAGTCGAAAGATAATCTTTAACTCTGCCCAGAGCAAGGCCTTGCTCGGCAAGAGACAGCACAAATATTAAAACTTTAAACAGTTTAGCCTAGAAGGGGTCAATTTGGCAAGTAATGCGCTAAACCACAAATTTGTCCCAATGACAGGCATACACATTTTGTTGAGGGACGCCTGGCTGAAAAGATGACATCAACCACTTCCAGAGAAAGGTCATAGTTATTCAAATGTGGCTGCTCAATCTCCATGCATGCAGGTGAAAATTGCAAAGGCTGGGGTGGAGAATCCGACTGTTCTGCTACGACAGCAGATCCTATCATAGGGGCAGCCTGATCGGAGGACAGATGTTCAAGCCCAAGAGTTCTAGATAACATATTATCTGTGCCAGTCTGAAGCCAATAGGATGACTTTGGCCCGTTCTGCTCTGATCTTGAAATCTCGGGACAGGAGTGGCACTCTGAACTCTTGTTTCGCTCGACGCAGAATGCGCCCTCAAGTCGGAGGCTGCTTGGAAACTCCCACATGCAGAAATGCAGACATTGCATGTTCTTGGCAGTGGCGAATAGATTGAGCCAAGGTTCTTCCCATTTGTGCCAATGGCTGTTTGACTGCTCTAGCACTTGGTAAACCTACCAGGTGGTTCACCACCGGGAAGCTACCCTGGTGGTCCAACCATTTCCAGATGCGCAAAGTCACCTGGCATAGTGTCCTGACCCCCACCCTTTGCTTGCAGCAGTACCACATGGCAGTGGTGGTGTACTTGAGCATCTGTACCAGCCTCCCCCTGATGAATGGCAGGAAGGCTTGCAGCGCCTAACGGATGGCCCTCAGTTACAGAATGCTGATATTGAGCTGGGACTCTGCCGGAGACAAAAGGCCTCTGATCTCCACCTCTCCCAAATGACCGCCTTAACCCAGAAGTGATGCATTGGTCCCCATTGTCAGTTTTGGGTGTGGAGGGAGAGGGGTCTGCCGCTGACCTAATGGTGGACAAATAACCACTGCTGCAGTTCTTTTGCAGTCTCCCTAAGATTTGGATGTTGTCGAAGAGGTTCCTTTGATGTTGGGCCCACCAGGAACTGAGATCCCACTGCAGAGTCTGTATATGCCACCTGGCGTACTCAACCAGCAGAATGCAGGAGGCCATAAATCCCAGGAGCGTCTGAGTCAACCTCACTGAAATCCAGGACAAAGGCTGAAAGATCAGGATCATCCTCACCAGAGGAAAGGCATGAAACCAAATTGTATCCAGAATGGCTATGATGAAAGGGAGCATCCAAGAAGTTTAGTTTAGTTTAGTTTATAGATTTGTAGAGATCATGGCTACCCGGGGGCATCCCAGCGCTAAAGTACACCATGAATGTCGGAAGAGCCAGGGGAAGCAGATTAACTGGGAAAGAGAATGGTTTTCAACTTCCTCCTAAAGAGAAGTTCAGAGGATTCCTGACGGCATTCAAAGGGCAGGGCATTCCAGAGCCGAGCAGCCCTGATGGAGAACGAATTACCTCCCCATGATCTCTTGACCGAAGGGATGTAAACCTGCCGAGAAGAACGAGATCTAAGAGGTCTAAGGGGCGAGTAAAGAAAGATACATTTTATAAGGGAAAGGGGACCCTTATTGTGTAAGGCTCTGTGAACAAGACACAGAGCTTTAAACTGAATGCGCTGCTTAATCGGGAGCCAATGAAGAGCTGCAAGTGCTGGTTTAGCGGAAAGATGCCTTGGGGTATTCATGAGAAGTCTAGCTGCCGCGTTCTGCGTAACCTGTAGCCTCTTTATTACATAATCTGGAGAACTAAGATATAGGGAGTTCCCGTAGTCCAGGCGGGAGAGAACTAGGGCTTGTACAAGAATTCTTCTGGCAGCGAATGGCAGAAGTCCAAGAATCTTCCTGACACTTCTAATTAAGCCGAAGCAGATCGAGGAGATTCTTTTAGCTTGTGGCTCCATAGTTAAGCGTGGGTCAAGCAGAAAGCCAAGGCTTTTTACTTGTGTTATTGGAGGAGGCAGGCTGTTAAAAGCCTCAGAGTACATAGCCAGAGGGGCGGTAGGGGCGCCATTACCTATAATCATTACCTCTGATTTGCTGTCATTAAATTTCAGTTTCGACAGGGTCATCCAGTCCCCAATATCTTTCATGCAGTCGGCCAGGTTGGCAGAGGGGGAGTCCCTACTACTAGAGAGGGAAACCACCAATTGCGTGTCATCAGCATAAGTGACCATAGAGAGGTTATAAGGAGTGACTACTGTGGCCAAGGATGACAGATAGATGTTAAACAAGGTGGGGCTTAAAGATGAACCCTGCGGGACTCCACAAGATAGAGACCTGACGTCAGACAAAAAAGAGCGATCCAAAACTTGAAAGGATCTTCCCGTGAGGAAGGAGGAGAGCCAGGCAAGGGCTGGACCTCCTAACCCTATCTTGGAAAGTCTATCAAGGAGAAGAGTATGATCGACAGTGTCAAATGCTGCACTAAGATCAAGGAGGATAATAGCAGCATGACCACCTTGATCTAGAAGTTGCCGAGCAGATTCAGTTACAGTAAGGAGTGCCGATTCTGTACTGTGATGGGTTCTGAAACCCATTTGAGAAGGATGTAAATGATCGTGGCTCTCAAGATGCCTGGTCAATTGCAGGTTCACGTGCTTCTCCAGAATTTTTGCCAATATAGGAAGAAGGGCAATGGGTCGATAATTATCCAAGACAGAGGGATCCATCCTAGGTTTTTTTAAGAGAGGCTTTATGATTGCATGTTTGAGGGAACTGGGAAGAATACCAGCGGACAAGGCATTATTAAGTATTTCTGTCAAAGGACCAACAACAATATCTGCTGCCTTCAAAAGAATAGAAGGAGGGGCCGGATCCAAGGGAGAACCCGATTTGATATTGGCAAGAGAATTCCCAATCAGAGTACCTGTGAGGGGGGAAAAATTGGTTAACTGGGTCATACCCGTAGGAGAATTCATCTCCTGCCCCATGAGATTATTCTGAGAGGGAGATGGAGGAAAACCGGAGTATATCTTGTTAATCTTGTCTTGAAAGTGAGCCGCTAATACATTACTATGCATAATAGAAGCTTCCACCGGGGAGGGCGGCATAGGGGGTAAAGTGAGCTCCTTGAAGATCTGAAAGATTTCTTTCTGAGAAGTGGACGAGTTCTCTATTCTACTGCTGTAATATAGAGCTTGTTTTGTCTTAATATTATGATGGTAAGATCTAATAGCTGATCTATAGGCTTCTTTAGCAGAAGGATTATAATCTTTTCGCCAAATTCTCTCCAATTTTTTACAGTTCTTTCTAAGGTCCAATAGAGAAGACGAAAACCAGGGACTAGACTTATGAGCAGGTTTTTTCACCCTCAGTTTGTAAGGCAAAACTGAGTTTAAAGAGGTAGAAATCCATTTGTTAAACAGGTCCACCGTATTAATGGAGGCATGGTCACTGGCTAAAGGAGAAGCACAGAGTGCCATATGCCAAGTGCTAGGTACCAACTTCGACCAAGCACGACCCATTGTGGTGCACCTGGGCTGTGTCTCTCTAGGAGCATCATAGGGAAACGTAAGTGACACTAAATAGTGATCGGTCCAGGGTAGAGGTAGAGAGGAGGAGAAGGTAAGATTAGGGATGTTACTAAAAAAAAGGTCTAAAGTATGGCCTTTCGTGTGAGTTGGACCAGTAATACGCTGGTCCATACCCATAGAGGTAAAAGAGGCTAATAATGATTTAGCAGATGGACAGTTAGGATTGTCTAGGTGGATATTAAAATCGCCGAGGACGGTTAAGTTAGGGGCCTTCCCAATAGAACTGGCCACTGCCTTTGGGATAGCTTCTAAAAAGACTCCACACTGGCCGGGGGGGCGATAGAGAAGGATTCCTGAGAAAGTATAAGTAGACGACAAGCGCAGAGAGAAGAACATACTTTCACATCCTGGAATTTCCAGTGGGAATGTTGAGCATTTAATGGAGATTTTGTGAATAATAGCTATACCGCCACCTCTCATATGAAGTCTGTCTAAATGAACTATAGAATAGTTAGGGGGTAAGGTACTGCATAAATCTGCTGAAGAATCTCCATTCAGCCAGGTTTCAGTGAGAAACAAGTCATCTGGTGATAGCTCTTCAAGGAGCATGTGAATATGTAAGGAGTGAGCCGCTAGGGAGCGGCAGTTAAGCAGTAATAGCTTACCTAATTGATGGGAGGAGGTATTAGAAGGCGAGATGAAATTGGGAGCCCAAGAACAACTAGAACAGGGGGGACACACAGACGACTGGTTAGGCCCTACAGGAGTGGAACATATCTGGGTGTTTCTAAAAGCATAAAGATGTGAAGCTGAATACCTAAAACGAGCAGCATCTCTGGGCCCTGGGCTCGTCAGGGCGCGGACGGGCACAGACGGGCTTGCCTTAGGCGCGCCTTTGGCGCGCCCGCTGTGCACGTCCGCTGCGCGGCCGGTGGCTGCCCACGTTTAAAAAGAGCATGGGGGAGGCCTGACCTGGCTCCAGCACCAACAACTAGACCGGCAACCAAGATGGCTGCCGGAAAATGGCACCTTAATGGCTGCCGAATAAAAAGTAAAAGGAGATGCACCAGGAGCCCCCAAAAACCGGGCACCGGTGCAGAAAAAGAGAGTAAAAACCACAAAACCAATATTTATAAAAGTAGCACCCCTGAAGACTGAAAAAACTGAGTCCTTTGGTGAAAAGTTCCCAACAGCAGATCGACCCACAGTAAAAAGAGTAAAAATACTAAATAGCAGAAAGAGGCTTTATAACTTATTTTAAACTGTTAAATCTCTAAAAGGCAATAAGGCTGAAATAGGATAGCTGTTCCAAAAATGCAGAGTGTACTTACTGGTGCCGGTGGCTGCCCACGTTTAAAAAGAGCATGGGGGAGGCCTGACCTGGCTCCAGCACCAACAGCTAGACCGGCAACCAAGATGGCTGCCGGAAAATGGCACCTTAATGGCTGCCGAATAAAAAGTAAAAGGAGATGCACCAGGAGCCCCCAAAAACCGGGCACCGGTGCAGAAAAAGAGAGTAAAAACCACAAAACCAATATTTATAAAAGTAGCACCCCTGAGGACTGAAAAAACGGAGTCCTTTGGTTAAAAGTTCCCAACAGCAGATCGACCCACAGTAAAAAGAGTAAAAATACTAAATAGCAGAAAGAGGCTTTATAACTTATTTTAAACTGTTAAATCTCTAAAAGGCAATAAGGCTGAAATAGGATAGCTGTTCCAAAAATGCAGAGTGTACTTACTGGTGCCGGTGGCTGCCCACGTTTAAAAAGAGCATGGGGGAGGCCTGACCTGGCTCCAGCACCAACAACTAGACCGGCAACCAAGATGGCTGCCAGAAAATGGCACCTTAATGGCTGCCGAATAAAAAGTAAAAGGAGATGCACCAGGAGCACCCAAAAACCGGGAGGAAAAGAAGGAGATAGGCGTGACTTCTGCATGTTGATAGTGAGCCTCAAAGATGACAGGCGGATGGGAATATGGAATTAGGCTTCCTGCAAGTCCAACACCACCATCCTGTCTCCAGGGCCGAGGGCAGACAACATCTGGGCCAGGGTAAGCACTCTGAACTTCTCCTTCTGGAGGAAGAAATTGAGAAGAGATATATCTAAAACAGGCCACAGACCTCTGTCCTTCTTGGGCACCAGAAAGTAGCAGGCATAACAGTCTTGTCCTACTTCTGGTGTCCAAACCCTCTCGATAGCCCCTTTGGCCAAAAGGGCTTGCACCTCCTGCTGCAGAATGGAAAGATGGTCCTCTGTCAGCAGTTGGGTAGATAGTAGAAGCTGCGGTGAGGACGAAAGGAAAGGGCTGCAGGGGGTGGTTGGAGGACTGAGCAGCATGCTGAACTTGGCCGCGGGGCAGTGAGCACCACTGCCTCGCCTGCGAAACTGCTTGGTTCCCTGTTACAGTGGATACGCTGGCAATAGAGAATGCCTTGGCTGAAGTCACAAAAGGAACATTACAAATGTTGTGGCAAAGCTGAGCGGGAAGGTACAGAGAGCGAGCAGAGGCCCTACACTATTTAAAAACATTCAAGGACAGAATCTGTCTTGTCCCCAAAAAGGTGAGTCCCTTCGAACCACGTCCATGACATTGCCTGAGAACCTACACCCCATGCCCACAACATCATCCAAGAACTCAGTTGAACGTAGCCATGCATGGCAACAAATGCCAACACTGGAGCCTATAGTGCATCCGATGGAGTTGATGGTGTCCAAGCCACATTGATTTGAGAACTTTGCCACATCACGATCCTCCTGAATGGCCTGCGACAGAACAGGATGAAGATCTGCAACAACACCTGTGAGGACTTGCACCACAGACTCCCAGAAGGCATGAATGCAGCGGCCTAGTAAGCAGGAAGCATTAATGGACTGAAGGGCCAGACAGAAGATGAGAAGAAGCATTTGCCAAATGACTCCACAAGCTTCGGATCTCTTTCAGGAGAGGTTCAGAGGCAACCTGGCCAGGCTGCAAGACTCAAGTTAGAATGCTGGATTTCACCTCCATAGTGGGAAGTTGGACCCCAGCTGCCATATGCAGATTCTTCCGTGACTGGGCCACGAGTGGAGAAAAGGGCGGACTTCAGGAAGCTGACTAGCATCTTGCAAGTCCTCAGTCTGTGCTAGAAAAAGAACGTAAGGAGTGTTGCCTGCATGGTAGTAAAGGGAGAGCAAAAACCTCTGTAGGATTTGGTGGGTGAAGTTGGCATTCACGTGACCAGGCCTGCATTGGGTAAGGGCACCAAGGATTGCATCAGTACTTGAGCCAAGAGTGGAAGCAGCACAGTGAGTCAAGCGGAAGACAAGGGCAAGTTCACCAGTGGTAATCCAGGTGGTAGGCATCTCGGCTATGTTGGGCTAAAAGGTGCTCCAGCAAAAGCCTGTGAAGAACCGAAAGGCTTGAGCATGGCAGAGCGAAACTCTTCGATTTGGAGCGGGGTGGCTGAAGGCCCCCATAAACTCTGACTGTGCTGGAAGCAACAGCTGCAATGGGTATGTAGTCTGCCGACTGTGGAGTGGGACCCTTGGTGTCTTCCATGCCCTTTGTCAGGGAGTTGGAAATGCGCAAAAGAACAGAACTCTGCTTCAACGACTTATGCTTACCTCAGGCTTTTGTGTGTGATGCAGACCGGCCTCGAGAGCGGCTCCATAGATTCCGAGGGTGGGACTAGGAGCCAGCTTTCACCTTGCAGCACAAGTTGGAGTGGTCCAGGTGCTGCGTCTTCTTGTGCTTGGTGTAGTAAAGTTTCACCCCCTGTCCCATGATGCCTTTCCAGTGCATCAATGCACAGTCCCTGCAGGTCTTAGAGTTTGTGGTCTGACCCCAGACACCACAGGCAAACCTGGTGGGGATGTCATAGACATCTGTTTGCGACAGTCGTGACAAGGCTTAAAACCTGTCGTCTTGGTGGGTGGGGGTGGAGGGGGAGGGGGGCAGGGGTGAACAGAATGAACACTTCCTGTAGCATAAGCACTTGCAGTTTACTAATGCATATGAGTAAAGTTATAGCAACTAGAAATGCTACTTTGCAGGTGGCATACTAGAGAGGGCAGGAATGTAGGGGTCCCAAGTGGGTCCCAGTGACTCTAGTAAGGACGACATTGAGATTTCACGTAATGACTGGTATGCAGAAAAATGAAGTGTTCTCTGTTGTGCATATAAGCTGCTTTGGCTGTTAAGTGAATTTGAATGGAGGAGTATGCTATCCCGAATGCAGTAGTAGGAAGTAGCAAACAAGGTTTTGGTTTGCAGGTTTTAGGTGGTCCAGATGTTTGGAGATACAGTAACTAACACATCTTATCCGTTTGGCTGTGTAACTTCTGCAGGCTTCGTTCAGGACATCTATGCACTCCTGTGGGAGGTGTATGTACACAAACTGTAGGACCTCAGGTGCCAAATTGCTAGGTTGAACTGTTTGGAGTCTGATCTGGCCTTACCTTCTGGTGAGAAGATATGACCTGTTGGGAAGCTTTTCATGGGAGATGGTTGACATCTTGAGTGTAGCAGAGAACCTAAGCAGTCTGGCTCAGGTGTGGGCTACAAGGATGAGTGTTTGGGATGTTCGCAGCATCACTAGTTGAAGGAGCTGGAGAGGTGGAAAAAAGTAGGCAAATATCCCTGATCAGTTCATCTATAGTGTATTGCACATGAACTGTCTGTGTGAGTAACTGGATATGAAGTGTGTACATTTCCCATTTTCAGGAGTGGCAAATAGGTCTATCAAAGGAGTACTCCACCAGCAGAAGTAACTGTAAAGCACAGAATGGAGTTCCCACTAGTGGAACTTGTTGGTAAGACCAGCTGAGCAGGCATCCTAGGTCGTTGTTCACCCCTGGGAGATACTCCGCCACCAAGTAGATGTGGTGGCAGAGGGCCCAAAGCCAAATTGTCTGGCATAATAGGCAGCGGCAGAGCGAGTGGGTTCCACTTTGCTTCTATAGTTAATCCGAACGGACAACATGACTGTGATGTACTAAGAGCCTTGCTCTTGGTCTGTGAGAGAAAGGCTTTCAGGGTGAGCTGGATTGCTAAGATCTTGAAACTGTTAATCCTTGTTGTTGTGGGGTACACTTGTGTGATTGAGATGTGCCCCCTCATCTGACCTGTAATGCTTCGTGTTCTTGATCACATGCTGTAAAGGGTCTTGAAAAGGCTGACTCTCAACAGGTTGTTGCTCTACCACAATTACAGAAAGCGATGCACACTGGCCTTTACCCACAGTAGATCCTTAATATGGCCTTCCATTTGGGAACACTGTGCTGCAAGGCACTGTTGAAGTCGGTGCATGTGCAGTAACATGGGCACTATGGCAATGCAATATACCATCATGCCTGTTGCAACTGGTTGAATAAAAGAGGGATGAGATGGTAAAAGGCTGGGACCCATTGCTGGCTGGGACAGGCTTTGCCTGTAATTGAGTTTAGGGATGACTCTAGGAAGGGCTCATTCTGTAGAGGAACCCAATGTGATGTTGATGTAAATCCTAAATTGTGAGGAGGGAAATAATAGTCTGGGTACTGAAGCTTGTTTCAGCTCTTGATCAGTCAGTTGTACATGGATGCCTCCCCGTCTTAGGTGTGTGGCAATCACCGCTAGGCACTTACTGAAGACCCTTGGAGAGGTGGTCTTTGACATGTTAATGATGACCACTTACCATGAAGCACAGGTAGCATCCGAGGGCTGGATGGATGGGGATATGGAAATATGGAAATGTGCATCTTTTAGATCCAATATTGTCATGAAGCAACCCTGCTGCAACAGAGGGATGACATCCTGAAAGGTTCCCATGTAGAAATGTTCAGACAGAATGTATCAGTTGAGGAGCCTGAGGTCAAGGATTGGTCTGAGGGAGGGAGGTATCCTTCTTGGGAATGAGACAATAGAGGGAGTAGGCCACTTTTCCCTGATGTTGGTCTCTACCTCTGTTATTTCCTCTATACCTGCAACTATGCATCCTTGGGGAGTGTAGGGGTGGTAGGCTTGTTCTTGTTTCTGCCTCTTGTAAGAGCCTGAGGTCCAGGAGATAGCCTTGGAGGTGCTGGTATAATGATGCCTCTGAAAGGAGCATGGGTCGGCAGGGTATCTGTGGCCTTTGCTGTGTTGGAATCCTTTTTATCTTTTCCAACATCTGGTCAGCTTATGGCCCAAACAGAAGTTCTCCATCAAGGGCAAGCTGAGCAGATGTTGTTGCACCTTCTGGTTTAAACCCAGAAATGGGAGACATGCATGGTGTTGAAGGATACTGGTGCTGACCACACAGGCTGCTCTATCTGCTGTATCTAGTTCATAGCAAATAGTTGCATTGGAAATTGTCTTGCCCCCTGTGACCAGTTCCTCCTACTTCTGGTGATATTTGGGCAGAAGATGCTGTAGCAAGTCCTGCATTTGGCCCCAAAGGTCCCTGTCATCCCTTGCAAGCAGATCTACTGAGTCAGCAATATGGCAATTGATAGAGGCACTTTCTGCAACCTGTTTTCCTATTGTAGTTTACTTTTTAATCTACTTGTCACACAGGGGGTGTGTCCCCTTGTGCCTTCAGAGTTTGCACGTTTACCTGCAGAGTGGACAAATACTGAGTCTTGTTCCACGTGTCCCCTGATGTTTGGAAGGTCATTGGGTGAGACCTTCTATTTCTGTTCCACACTGGGGTAGATTTTCTACCGGGCTTTCACAGGTAATTTAAAGGGCTTTGCACCTTGTTTTAACATACCCTTAACCTTTAGCATGGGTAAGAACTGGCCAGTATGTTCTGTTTTGGTTCCACCAAGAAGTCATCCTTTTCATGTACAACACGAAGTGTGATCTTGTGGTAATGGACAGCCCTTTGAACTAACTCATGGTAGGAGATAGTGTCGTAGGGGAGGAAGGTTTAGATGGATAGTGATCCAGATCTGGGTCCCTGGGAGACTTATATTGTAGTCTTCCCATAGATCCTTCCCTTCACCTGGATCCCTTGAGGGGGGGTGGTCACGGTGGGGGGAAGGTGGGAGTCATATGGACTGCCCAGGTGGTAGGGACCATGTGAATCAGCTGAAGACAGATGAGGTGAATCCACAAGAGTGTAAAGCCTGAGTGATCTGTAAGGAAGTGGAGGGGGAAGGGGCGTGAGCGGTAGAGCAGGGGTAGAGTGTCACAGTGAACGGGGCTGAACCATCGTCCTTGTGCTTCTTCTTTTTCTTCAGGGCTGGTTGTGGGTGGATTTGGATCTCTCTTGTCTGGCATCCAACTCTGCATGTATGCATTTCCGGAACTGGCTGTCTTGAATCCTCTGGAATTTCAGATCCAGCAGTTTTCGGCACCAACGGCTTGTATGCCAGGGAGATCAGAACATCCTTGCACACTTTAGGAGTCAACTGTATCACTTTGAAGCATCTTTTTGCCTGTGGTGTTTCAGCGCTAATGGCGCTCTGGGTGTCTGACCAGCTCTTCACTCAATGAGCTGTTGTCACTGGCAGCATGTGGAAGCCAGCTGGAGTCTTCAGTTCCTGCTTGGGCTTCGGCACCATGGTGGCCAAGATCTTTGTCCTGACTGATGCTGAGAGCCTGTGGATGCTGGTATTATCAGCTCCATTGGTTTCTTGTGAGGCCGAAAAGGTTCCTGGACCATGTGGAGCTTTGGAGGTCTGTCTCAGATGGGAGGGGCCTGTGCCTCGCTAGTGGTGCTCTGCCTCTCTTTGCGGTCCCTTGATGAACTTGGGGTGTGTGTCTGAAATACTCACAGCCTGTGATGTCATCTGTGTGTGTGGTACCATAGATCTGTGGTCGATGCGTTGCTCTTCCTCCACTGAACCTGAGCCGGAAGAGAAGACTGCCTCTAGTGATGGCTGATTGGGTGGGATGCGTGTGGTTATGGCTTCCTCAAAGTCAACCTTGGGTGTTTCTTCAAAGATGTGTGGGTCTCCTCCACGTAGTGACTATACATCTTGCCTAGCACCTTTCTTTACGGTAGTGGAGAGGCTTCTTGGATCTGAACCCCAGGCATGCTTCGCACATAGTGTTGTGTTGCTCTGGTGACAAGTACAAATTACAAACCTGGTGATGGTCAGACCGGGAGATGATTTCTGCTGCTGCAGGAGCAATGTTGAAATAGCATCCCTTTCTTCACCAATTATTCATTCTTTAGCGAGAAGTTGTCGAGTTGGCCCTCAAAGGGCTTGAGGCACCGAGCTGGGCCCAAACCCCAGGGACGCAGCTTGGTAGCAGTCAATGTTGTGGTGATCTTGGTGAGGAGAGGACGATAGATTATTTTCTTGATCTGAAATTGGTGTAAAAAACAAAACTTGAACCTGTGGAAGAAAGCGTTGAGTGGTGCTTCGATCCTGGAGCTCCAGGTATGCATGTCCGAATGCAATGGCCGGAAAAAAAAACAATCTAACAGAGTATCCGTGCCCATTTGCAATGCCAACCTTAGGAGTAGTTACCATATACCTTGTGACGCGAAAGCTTTCGTCAAAGAAAAACAACTTGCAAATGTCCGGGGCCAACACTTGATTGCAGCAGTATGCAGAGCATGTGTATCTACAGCAACACATGCTGCTAACACAATGTCAGATCTGTTTAAATAAAGAAGGTCCAACCATTTCTGCACACCTGCAGTATAAATGATGGAAAACGTAAGGGAGGAGGCAAGAGATAAATCTGCTATTGGTGCGGAATGCTTCACAGTTAAGAATTTACCTCTACGATGTTCCTTATGGATAAGAGACACACATCATGTGAGCGGATAGCAAGTGTCCATAGTGTTAGTAAGCAACAGGGGAGGAGCATCACTTATTAATACCCTTTAATCTGCCTCCATCATCAAGCACTTTATTAAAGGGCAGTAAGTACCTGAAAGGCATATTGGGCAAGAATGTGCAGTAGTCCATTCGACAGGTAAGATACTATGGGACTTCGGAAGAAAAAGAACAGAACGTCGATAGACAATTTGGAAGCTTTCTCAGGCAGTGTCCAGTAAACCCCAAAGTACTAAGCAAGGCTGCCTCCCAAAGGCGGCCTGGGAGAAAGGTATGATTTTCAGTGATGCTTTCATGGATTGACTTAGACTGGATTATAGAAGATTCCAGAATGAGAAGCAGGCAGATTATGAGAAGCAATAAGGCTTCTGGAAATAGAGACACCTAGCATGAGATATTTGAAGATGTGACTAGGCAATCATAGGCTTGGTGGAAGAAAACCTCAAGGTAAGAAGTCAGGCAGCGGGAACCAGAGAATTCCAGGGAACAAGCCAAAAGTGACTGGGAAGCTAAGAGAAGGCCTGAAATTCTCGCAATAGGGGAACAGAAGCTTCCAAATTCAGTGTAAGGTAGAATGGGCAGCCCGGGAGGCGGCTGGGGTAATAGATGAAAGAGATACAAGCCCAGATGTCAGAACGGTGGACAGGAAGACAGATGGTGGTAGCTGGGAAATAATAGGCCAGTCAATGGAGAGCTGGCATAGCAGGTGAATGGAGGTCTTGAAAGTTAGCCAAGGATCACAGGAGGCCTGGCCAGGAAACTGGTGGACCATGAAATAGCAGAAGTAGATAAGCAATGGGAACACCAGGGGTTCGAAAAGGGGAGATTGAAGGACAGATGGTGGCAGGTTGGGAAACTGGGCAGCTGGAGGACCAAAGGCCAGGCTATGGGAGGACTAGGAACCAGTCAGAGGAAAACCAGAAAGCGGTCATGGAAGGACTAGACATTGGGAAATGGGAAAGCAAGAGCAGAATCAGAGGCCAACGGGAAGATAGTGTAAGGGAGGGGAGAGGCTTAAGAGAGGGGTGTGGTGAGGAAAAGGGTGAAGAACGAAAACTATGACAGAAGAGATCAAACGTGTTGCAAATGAGACCAAAAGCTCTTAAGAACTTGGGCCCATATTTTAAAGCGGTGCAAACTTACAAAAAACAGCAGTATTTTGTAAGTTTGCGCCACTTTTGCATTAAAAAAATGACACAAATGCGGCACAAAAAAAGTATAAATATGGGCCTTGATGTTGTAATGGTCAGTAATGAACAGTGGGCTACCCAAGATGACCTATGATCCCATAATCCCACTGTCATGCCCCAAGCTGAGAGACTCAGAAAACACACACATCACGATCTTGTGTCCTTATAAATTATTACATTTTATAGAGCAAATAAATCTTTAATATAATATATTTTTTTCTAGACACTGGAAGGTGAACAACATTCTTCACTTAGTTAATGGTAATACGCATCATCACAGCATCAGGACAATGTACAGTACTAGTTTTAAAGCAAGGTTGTACAGTATTAAATTCCACAGAGACAGGGCAATGTACAGTGCTAAGTGTACACAACATCCCCCCCCACCCCCACATCCCACTCCAGAACAAGAACAGGAGGATGACACGTTTCCATGAGCAACACGTGAAGAGGAGATGAGCCACCACAGTGCAAATCGGTGGAGAAAAGTGAATCCTCAAGGTGCTATGGCCACTCTTCATTTGTAGGGTTTCAATTCTGACAGCTCATCACAGACTGCACCCTCCCTTCCGTTGTTACTTGCTGAACCTAAGGAATCTAACTCCAGGCACGGAGGGTAATGTCGGATGCTCAGTGCAGCACACACAGCCTCTAGGGTATAACCTAGACTCTTGCTTCACCGGTTGGTCCCTCTTAGATATTTTGATTCTCTCTCTAACCTCATAGTTTTCCCCTGTATCCCAGTGTAGCTCAGTTCCAATGACATTTAAAAATGGATAAAGAGTCAGAGTTAGACTGAAGAATGCCACGGGTTGTCACACAAGGACGCTAAGGAGCCCAACGGGATACACGTTCACTAGCACAGGAAGCAGAAGATCGTAGTCGTGCAGTGGATTATCTTATCAGTGCTTCAGTAGGGGATGTCATTCTGGTAGTACTGTAGTATATCATATGTTTTACTCCTGAAAAAATAAAGAGATGGATTTGCAGTTTCTGTATCAGAAGAACTAATATTAAACCCTCCCCAATACATGCATGTTGTGTACAATCCCGGTTTAATTGTGTAAGAACTCGTAAACCCCTCTTGTCTTGAAGACAACACACGTGTTGCTTTCCTACATGCAGGTTTATCTCTCCCATTACAGCTCTCATCTCATCCACTGTGCAGTTTCATCAAGGCACTTCCACTCTTGGAAGACCAACTTAATTTTAATGGAGAAACAACAGGTGCAGCCAAAAAGGAGACAAAGGCTGAGGTGCTTGGACCATTACCCTTACATGCGATACTTCAAGGAAAAAGAGAAAGACATGTAGGAGTATAATCTTGTATCACTTCTTAAGGGGAACCACCCATGGAAAGACCAAGCATCAAAGAGGCATAATGGATTAACCTTTGGAATCGAAAAAAAGATTGTGACCACTGTGAGGTGGGGTATTCTGACAATCCTACAGATATTGGGTAATTAGGTGGCCTGGTCTAGCCAGCCCAAAAAAACATGAGCAATGAAGAGAGCTGCTACAGTCGGCCCTGGAAAATCTGAAGTAAATAGGTGATAAGCGATAACCGCGCCTAGAAAGTGCTGTGCTTAGCAAACAAAGTGACTGGCTCTGAACAACCAAGTGAAAAGTGTAGTCATAAGGTGACCCTGTTCTTACAATCCCAAATGAGCTCAACTAAGTAGGTAACATACACTGACCAATCCGGAGAAAGCTTCAGCAATGACATTACCCTTCCTTTACCATCTCAGAAATAGCTTAGGTAAAGATGTGACCTATACTCTCCAACCCAGAGAAAGTTCAAGTAATGAAACGACTGATCTTACCACCTCAGAGAGAGGGAACCATGAGGAGCCATTCACTGACCAACCCAGAGAACGTCTGAATAACAAGGTGAGCACTATTTAGTCATCCCAGAAAGAGCTGATGTGACACTACTATAACCGAGCTAAAGTAATGAGGAGACCCCACTCACACCGTAACAGACAGGCGCTCAAATACAAGGGAAAGAGACATGCTCTGAGCAACACAAAGATAGTTCAGGGAAGACAACCAACTCTGTACAACCCAGAGTAAAAAAGAGCTGAGGTGAGACAGTATGGCCTAGCCCCGAGAAAGCTCAAGTAAGGATGTGACCCCTTCTGACCATCACACAAAGAGCTTAAGGAATGAGGAGATAGGCTCTGGTCAGCCCAGAATAAACCTCAACTACAGAGGTGATGTTCTTTGACTGACACACAAGGAGCTCAACTAATTTTGTGAGCTCATTTTGTGAGCTCCTCTTAAGGGGATCTAGTTCTGACTCCATCGCACACAGCTCTTAGGTAATGAGCACTCAGACAATGAGCTCTCTTTCCGATTTTCAGCTCTGACGTTTCAAACTATTCTTTGAGGTGCTAATGCTCAGACTTACCAAGGCAGAGCTAGCATTATAAACATTCAGATTCTGAAGTGATCTTCTGGCGAAGTCCTCTGGCCTATCCAATTACAGGAGTAAGGATTCTGAATGCAAAGCTCTCAACATGAGTATGATACCAAGAGACATTCCAACTCAGAAAGAAGGGCAAGTTTTTGATTCACATCTATATATATATATTTGTCAATTATTTTAAGTAGGATGTGGAAAGCGTACACAGCAAAGGATTTCAGTCTCCGAACTTGTCAATTTAAAGACGGATACATGGGAAGTCAGTCATTTGGTCCACACCTACATATTCAACCCCATTCCACTGACAATAAGGAGTCATTTAGCAATTTATCTGGAAACCCTGTATATTAATGAAGCGCTCCTGTCTTTTATATAATACTTTACACACACACTAAGTTCACAAATAAAATAACCCCCTATCTCTCCACAGGAGCTCAACAATGACATCCCATATCGCACTGGCTGCCCCCGCCTTAATCAAACTGCTGGAAACAGAGGATGGTCTTTTTTGGATCTTGCCCTTTATTACTGGAATAAGCTACCTGTCCATATTTGTTCCTATCGATTTCCCTGCCCTATAAAAAGCTTAGTAAGGCCTGGCTTTTTTGATTTGCCCTTGCCTTGAGATTTTGTTGTTTGCCTCCTTTCTATATAGCTGCAGCGCAGGGCTACTCCATTTGGACTGAGCTGTGTCTAGAGCTATATCAAGTCTAAGATAACATAATATCAGAATAATATTAGTGGAGGGCAGATAGAAGCCCCCAGAATTGACAGGTGCCTCACCTGTTGCTGAGGAAGCAGTTCTGAATCATTTTTAGGATAAAGTTGGCAGCTTCTCTCTCTGTCACGTTGGGGCTGAACCTGTGTCTGTCACAAACAAAGACAAAAAAATAAAATTAAATTCACGGTTACTATCAGGTGTTACTGACAAGGGTCTATAATTACAAGCCACATGAAAAAAACAATATAGTTGAAGGTTGCCACAAACCCTTTTCTGGGCTTTATCACAACTTGGCACAATTCATACTACTCGCATAAGACACACCCTGTAGACAAACTGTACAGCTGTGCTCTGCAAAGCTCGCATCATGGAAGCATCCTACGCAATGTCGGAGACCATTGGTGGTAGCATTTCAAGGTAACATCAGTCACAAGGCCGTGGGTGTTTGGAAATCTGTCAGCCGAGCTCCTCTCCAACCCAAGTCTAATCCTGAGGGTGGGGGGCGGTGCGAGGCAGCTGCGTAGAGACATGGACCATTAGATATGGTTTGGTCTAGTCCTTCCTAGTTCATGAGATTCCCTCACACTGGATATGCAGGAGAAAATCGGACTTTGGGGAGCTCGTTTGCCAAATCTAGGTCACATGAGACGGGTTGTCTACATAGGGCCTGTGGTTGTTTTAAAAGTTACTGAGTATCTGCTTACACTATCTTTTTAAAGCTGATTACCTAGGGTTCCTGTTCTAACAAGAGGGAATAACTGAAGCATGTGATTTTATGAATTATCCAAAACTCATTGCTAGAGAAAACCCTCTGGACATTTACCTCCGACAACTGATTCTTCCTTCACACACACTCAAGTCATATGCTCAAAACCCTTACTCCCCAATATAATATGATTTTAGTTGGCAAGCAAATCCCTACAACATGGATTAACATAATTCTGTTGCATACCATCATTTCAACACGTTGTTCAGTGACGGCTCATTCTTTGAAAAAAAATCAACTATGTATTGAAGTGCAACTCACCTTGAAAATCAGTCAGCCAGCGAAGATCCCACAAAATACACTAGGCTTCACACAGGGCTGCATGCAGTTACCCCACTGCAGAAGATGGGTCTCACCACTAGTTGTCAAAGTCCTAGCCTCTGTGTAATATCTGGCTTTCAAGGTCGATACACAAATGCCTTTATCATTGCAAGTGAGCATAGTATTCATATTTTAAACTTTCAGACCATGAAGATTCTCTGGATCAGTGCAATGTCTGCAGAACAGCAAGATGTTGAGTGTTTATGTAGGGCACTTTAATGTGCTGCCTCCAGCATGTACAAATCTGAAGGTGAAGGATCACATCTGTGCCACGTTGGCTCAGGGGGTGTCCAGGATCCAACCTGGCAAACACGTTCACCTCAAACTTATGTTCAATGTCACCTGTGCCTATTTTCCTTAAGGCATCACCATAACTTTTCATTGCTGGTACGATTTTGCATACTGCTATCATTTTAATTTTTTTTGTTTAAGAATTTGTTTAGAAATAGTAAGTCTTGTATTGGTCTTAAAGTCAAGTCGTGGTGAGGGTTAGAAAAGGCACTTCTTCTATCACCACCAGTAATGATAGTTCCTTTAACTCTTGTTGTAGAATACTGATGTGATCTTTCTTGTACTTTGTTTATTGTGTTTCAATGTTGGATGAATTCTTATAATTTTTATGCAGCATTAAAAGTTTTATTTCTCTGTCTTACAAAAGCCTCTTCGTCAGGTAGCCCTTTATCCTTCTACCTACAGGTATTCCGAGTTGTGGGGGCCAAACGATGGAGTTATCTTTTTGGAGTTCTGGGAGATCTTCTGTTATGTCCTCTTCCCGTAAACTTGCCATAAATGGTCTGCCCTTTTGGATATTTCTCTAATATGGAGTGTCCTGGGTGCTGAAAAGCAGGCTGTAAATAGATGTCTTTGGCTCCATCAACTGTTGCCATACCTCTTTTGAAGTCATCTCTTCTGAAAGTGATTCCATTGATATTGCTGTCTCATTAGTTTTTTACCTTTCTAGATTTTCATGAACTGATGGTACAAATAAGTGTGCCCTTGTCAATTATATTAGTTTTTGTTCAGGTCTAAAACCTGAGACTCGTAACCAGGAATGACTATGTAGAATAGCACCAGTGGTAACAGTCTACCTGCAGGATCAACTGAGTCTATAGATGCTTTTTAACAGTTGCTAGCTATTCTTTTACCCTCTTCTAAAACTGCCTTTGCTCTCTTCTTGTAGGTGTCATGAAGATACTTTATGCCTATTTCTTCTCAATTTTAGTGGTTAAAATGATGGAATTTAGAATTGGCTATACGCCATGACGTGACAGCTACTCTCTCCATCTTCCTACCTCTAACCATCCTCCTCAGGAGGTAGTCCTAATATTAGGTGTAAGGAAATGCCTCATTTTGTATGGTCACCCCTACAGTTTTGGACTGATGCTGCTCAGGAAGGGTACTGGGGCCTGCTAACCAGACTTCAGTGACAGTGTCCTGGCCCTTAAGCATGTCTGTTTGATTGGCTCCTACCCAAATGACATAAACTAACTTACTTGTAAGTCCCTAGTGTATGGTTCCTATGGTACCCAAGGCACGTACGTTAGTGTCACTCCAGGAATTGCAGCACTGGTTGTGCCATCCTGGGTGTGACAAAGGAAAATGTGTCTCCAAGCCTGTCCCTGCAGACTGGAAGAGCAGTGTTCACTGCTAACTCGATTCTGCCATTTAAAACAATACCAGTGCCCAAACCCCCTTCTTAAAGGTATAAGTCACCCCTTCAGCAGGGCTAATGAGTGCTAATAAAAAGTTGCAACATTTTCCCATAGTACTTCACATAGCAACATCCCAAAATCATCATTTACGCACTCGTAACCCGATTGGTAGGTTCAGGGTTACACGCTGACAAATCAGCTGTGCCAAATTCTGAATCAAGACTACCAATGTTGGTGCTTCATGGTATCAAACAACTCATTACATTAAGCCGGCTTGATGCCCAAGTCAAAATTATTTGAACTTGCTGGCACATGTAACTTTTACAAAGTTGTTCCTCTCTTGCCACAGTTTCCAGTGACCACTGCTTGAGGCTGGCCACGAGGCAGCCTTCTGCAAAGATGTGTTAACATCTCCCAGGACAGGTAAGAATAGAGGCCTGCCACTGGAGAAATTGTTACCTCCTCCTGGAAGGAAGCCACACAGGGTGAGCTTCAAAAGGGAGGACACCTTTGGAGGGCAAATGGCAACCACACACGAGAGGCACTGCTATTTTGTTTAGGTAGATGGGTTGGCGTTGGGGCGAGGTGGGGGGGGGGAGGGGGTCGGGGGACACTGGCCAAATAGTTCTTTGTGTGGGTGTGCAGGTGTGTAGCTCACAGGTAGCCACACCCCAGGTGTGGGCTACAGAGCTCTTGAGAACAAGAGAGGTTGTTCCATCAGGTGTCATCAGACGGGAGGGAACTTGGCAGCCCACCGGCTAATGGCCTTCCGTGGGTGTATTTTCTAGGCATAAAAAGGGCGCCCAGAACTCAGATCTCTTTGGACTGGAGAAGAGGACCAAAGAAAGACTGCCCTGCTGCCCCAAGGACCCGGCAAAGGAGAGGCTGCACCGAAATTGGACTGCACCTTGGGGTAGCAAAGAAAAGGACTGTGCCTGCTGTGTTCTGCTTGTGAAAAAGTTGTCCCCCGAGCCCAGCCAGAATCAGAGACTCTAAGAGTCAGTTGGCCGACTTCCTGTTTGCAGCACTAGGCCACAAAAGCTGTAATAGCCTACCTGACAAGTTGGTAGCTGAGATCAACGGATCATCACTCCTCACCCCAACACAGCTTAAGAGACAAGGACCCGACGCTCAAAAGTTGCAGCCGAGTCTGCTGGACCCAGGTGAGTCATTGGAGTGCAGCTTGGTCATCCATTAGGAGAGTTATCGTCAAAAGAAGGAAATTGATGATTCTGATGTGCCGGGCTACTGGTAGCCCAGTGATGACTTAATTTCGAGGGAGGTCGGTCCCTGAGGCCAGATTCCCCTCACCAGCACTGTGCACTGTGGACCGAGGGATAGCACTGGGAAGACCCCACTGACTGCACAGCATCTTTAGCACCATGTATCCCTCGCATCAGGACCACTCCATAGAAGTCAAAGGCAAGGAGCCACTGGCGCAAGATCTAGACTGAAGACTGTTTTTAAGGGCAAAGTAACTGTTTTTTCTGACGTTGTCAGACCCCTGCCAGAGTTGGTCGCCCAAAACAAGTATAAGCAACCACATTCCATCTTATGGTTATTCTTGAAAACTTTTCTGTCAAATTTGTTGAATTTGCCAATCTTTGTTTGTGGTTAAGTGAACAGTCTTGAATTATTGTAATGTAACATAAGGTGGGTTTATAGGGTGCTTGTCACGCATGAGTGGATCTAGGTGCTAAGTAGGTGAGAGCAGGTATGTGATGAGGTTCGGCCTGAGTACAGGCAGCCTCGATGGTCCCGCAAGAACACTAACTGAAAAGCAAGGTCTTGCTGAATTCAAGAAGTGAGGAAGAGGAGGCCATGTTGTGTTGGGGGAGGTAGTCCTAGGATTTAGCAGCTTGGTAGAATGATCGTCCTCTCGTTCTGCTTATGTGGATGCGGGGTGTGTGTGTGAGAGTGATGCGGAGCAAAGATGTCTGGTGGACTGGTGAAACTGAAGCTGGTGATAGAGGTATGCGGGTCCCGTGCTGTGTAGTGACTTAAATGTCTGTGTGAGAAGTTTGAACTGGAAAGGTTTCTGGATGGGGATCCAGGGGAGCTCTCTGAGGAGTGGTGTGGGTTCGGCATGGAAGGTCGAGGATGAGTCTGGCTGTGGCATTTTGAATGGTTTGAAGTCTGTGAAGAAGATGAGTAGAAGACAATATTGTTTCTTGTAAAATCTATATCTTTGGAACACTTTGGATGTTTTTTGTTATGGTGTCCATAAATTCATTAAAATATATCATACTTTTATAAATTACTGTTGCATTACTTGCGAGCTGTGTTTTTTTCTTCTTCAATTTGGTGATGTTTAAATGCTTTACACTTGTTCTCTTGTGTAAGCCTGAGTGCACACAACAGGATATAATGGTTTTCTTGGCTTCACAAATCCTTTACTAGACCAGGATTCAGATCCAAACCTTAATGGGTCCAACAGTGACATCTGAGCCAAGCGTACCAAAGTAACAGAAGAAGTCAGCGCTGGATCTCTTCATGGCCCTGTCAGAACGGATGGCAATTAGTGGGAGCTCTGCACGTGTTATGGAAGGAAAAAGTAACAGGTCTTCACTGATGTGGATATGTCTGTGAATAGTTGAAATATGTGAATTAAGCACAACGACAAGAAGGAGAGGATTGTCCCTGAAGCTTTTTGAGGATGAAGATATTATCTCTCCAAAGAAGTGTTTGGGTGCTAATTCTAGTGAGATGAGTGGAGCTGGGAAAACGCGAAGGACTACCATTGAAACCTCCTTCTGCGTGTACCAAAGAATCTGAATGACATCTGTCTTTCTCAGCTTCACTGGGTGGACAATTCTAGACTGACAACACAAAGTGCAGCAAGCCCAAGACTTAGACATGCTGGCCCCATAATCCCAAACCTGCAAGGTGTATACACCACATACAATATTGGTGAGGGTCTAACACACACACAGCGGGTATCTGAAAACACTAATGGGCTTACATTCATCCTCAGATATAATTTACACTACAATGTTAAAGTCAACTTTGAGAAAGCTATTGAAATAAAATAACTGAGGTAACTAAGGCTACTGCAGATATGCAGCCTCATTGGTGCAAAGAAAATAATAAACTGATGACATGGCCAATGGAGTAGCCCACTTTGAGGTAAATGTTGCTTTAAGTATAAACCTAGAGGCGTGTCTGCGATACAAGAGTTAAGCAGGTGCAGGGATAGCAGAAGTGTCAGATGTTATCTGAATGCAGTTTGATCCTTGGGGTTTATGGTTAAGAGCAGGATGAAGTATTTATTAATTTGCAGTAATTTGTGCCCTTGTTGGCAGTTTGCACCCAAGCCACCAAGACTGAACCTGCCTGGAGTCTTACATCTCGGAAACAACACTGATTAGCACGGGCCTGCTGACTTGTACCATGGATAAGAATGAACTACCCAAAACAACAGAATCTGCCAAGACATACATTTCACATCTGCAAAATGACAATTATAACAGTAACACTTACTTGAGAAGTTTTATGGTCTGTCCCCGGAAGCAGGGCAGCCCCGTGTCCAGCATCAGCGTCACCAAGGACACAACAGCATCCATGTAGGGCCTGCAGGGAAGGGCGAGCAGATAAGCAAGGTGTTCAGTGTTTACATTTTGTGACAGGAGAAGGCAGCAACAGACAATCATTCTCTTTAATCCATTTCACAACTCAGTGTTTTATGTATTGGGGGAGATCCAAGCTATTCACAAGGATGCTGTTCTATGGGAATTACGAAGACACTAAACGTTTTACCACTGTTCTAAGAAGCGATGTACCATTTAGTAAGATAAAGCTCTAGAGATCGTTTAATATCACATTCTAGAAATCATTCAGCCCTTTGCATTAGATCTACTATAAATGGATTCGTTTTCAAAAGATTGGTCATTGTATGTTAAGAGAAAAACATTTTGTAGTAGGTTTCTTATCTTGGTATCTTCTATGGATTCCTTGTTTCAAAATATTATTTTCTTTTAGGAGGAAGATCGTGTATGACTGTAACATAATACTTCCTTCGCTTCTTGGGGTGGTATAGACCTAAAGCAGGCAATTTTTTAAAATACCCTTGACACAGACCATCAAGATCTGAGCATCAGTACCTCTATGGTTGCTGACAATACAACATCCATCTTTGAAGCAACTGAAGCGGCCCAGTACCACATTTCTCAAGTGCTTAACTTTATTAACAAGGAACTTAAATTCATAACTAAGGCATTAGGGACCAGATTTACGTAACTTTTTGCATGGCGCAAACAGCAAATTTTGCTGTTTGCGACATGCAAAAAGCACATTGCGATGCTCATTCCCATTTTGCAAGAATGGGAATGCAACTCGCAAATAGGAAGAGGTGTTCCCCTTCCTATTTGCGATTTGCAGCACAACGTAGAATTGCTTTGTGCTGCGAATCGGAAGGGGGTCGCAAATTGCGACCCACCTCATTAATATTAATGAGGTGGGTCTTTGCGACCCCCTTGCGATTCGCAGATGGTGTCAGGGACACCATCCTGCATCCGGGTTTGCTAAGTCCTGCCCTAGGACCATTAAGAGGTGCCAGCATGACGGAGGCAACCAACAGTGTTATCACCTTAATTTACTTATTTAGCAGTGATTTATCAGGTGCCAAGAGCTGCTTCTAAAGTGTGAAATAGTGTAAGGGATACAGAAGAAGGAACAATCACCTACCTATAGAGACCCCAATTCAACTTTCACAGGCGCCCCATCTGTGGAGGCTTACAGAAATATCTTACGCTTGTTTACTTAAGGGACATTCATAATAGTTTTCCTTCCAGCAAGCTTAACACAGAAAGATGTTACAGCCTGAGAGCACACTGTGATAATATACCCTAGGCCCAATAATGTCCAAGGCCACTGATCTGAAGGAATGTGGGATCTTTTTATCCTAAAATGTGTGATTTCTTTCAGTCCCAGTTCAGCAACCAAAATAAAATCTTACTGTTTAAGTGCTTTATGACCCTTAGCTCAACTCCTTATAGCAACAGAAACTCAAACTGAACATCTAAACATAAATACACATCAGATGAAGCAGGGCTTCGCAATTTTGAGAAAAAAGCAGAAGTCACAGAAAAACAGTAGAGACGAAGTTGCCATAAGCCCACCCTATCAGAAGGCTTTCCCAGCAGAGGAGTACAGAAGACTGTACATAGGCTGTGGGAGAGAAACCAGTCCTAGTGGAGATTACAAAGGAAAGAATGGGGAGATGCCATCAGCAGAGGAGGAGGGAGATGCCACCAGCAGGGCAGGGGGGGGACACAGCACATTTACTTTCTGAACCAGCAATTACATGGCACAGAGAGAGTGGTTGTTTACCTGACAGCAAGGTATCCGCGGACACACATCTCCATGAACCATTTGAAGGGGGTGGCTTCCATCTTCCCACCCATAATCATCACCATCTCGTCAGTCAGTTTGATATCAGGCTCCCAGCCCAGGTTACCACCAGGAGAGCTTTCAAACATAAACCCAAAGTCTGCAGAAAGAGAGAGTGGAGTTAACCCCCAAGAAGAAGCACGCCTCTCAAGGCTATGAATTAGCGCCCGCACTCAGCACAGTACGCATTTCATAATGCTACAAAGGGGTGAAGGAATCGTACACAAAGACAGTATTAGAGAACCCTATAATAACAGGGAAGCAACTTATGAATGGGTTCACAAAGTGTGGCATCGTTTGGCTCACACCTTATGGACTTAAAGAGGGTTAAACAGGGAAGTCCATTAATCTCATCCAAGGTTTTACATTTACTAAATCACGTCTGCATTAGAGGAACTGACTATTCTGTTAGAAGAGGAGGCAGCACCTTGTCACATTTATATCATAAACATACTTTCTGCTTACATACTCCTGCCTACCGTACCATAAAGTAAGTCATCAACTGCCTTGATAAACTGACATCAGAAGCACTCTTGGTTATCATAAAACCCTAGCCTGGTGGCTCTTGTACTAAGGGTCCACCACAACATTAAGGCACTTTTCAACCTTCTTCAGTTCAAAGCTTTTAGTGAATATTAAAAGTAGAGACACATTTATAACCAGATATAGAATTTTTGGGATGGTACAATCTCAGGGAGGCAAAGGAAATTACATTTCTCAGCCCCACGGCCTAGCCTTTGCCAAATTTACAAATCTCCCCTTGCACAGTAGTGATCTCTGTATCTTGAAAGGAACTGCCATCATGGTGGTTCTTGTCAAGGTACAAAAAGTTTGGTGGATGACTACCATCGGTTTTGATGGGCGTGTACCAAACATTGACATACTTTTTGTTTTTCTAAAACAACTTTCCAAAGGAGTAACCCGGGTACACAGGGAGTTTTTCCCCTGGATGTGGGGGTCATTATTTGTTTCTTTTCTGTCACTCACAGGTGAAGAGAAGAAATACAGAACACCATACAGTCCACCTTAAATAGGGTGGGTGGAAATAAGCTACTTACCTGTAACTTGGGTTCTCCAGCATTAGTATCTTTCAAAGTGTAATATTCATCCTCCATCGGCCCTATTGGCCAGTCGGAGGGTCGGCGCCAATGGGGCTTTATCGACAGAAAGCTGAGGGTCCTATCGACCCTAAATAGGGGAAGAGGACTGTCATTTTAGCGAACAGCGTACTCTGTTGATGTCTTATTAGCAACAGAGTACCCTCTCAGCCAAACTCTAAATCACTTAATCAAATGACTTATTCCACTGGCGGTACTCCATGATTTCTGAGGATGTTCAATAGCAAAGCCCTAGATTCCGCTGAACAGAGGATGATCCCAAAGAGTTTCCCCCCACCCACTCAAGGGTTGCAACTGATGATTGGCTGCTTTTTATATTTCAGGATTACAGGCCTTTTTGACCATACCCAGGCTTAATGGTATCTCCCCTTTAAAACCCCTCCAGTCTCCCAAGTAACCAAGGTTCTAGCTTTCTGCTGATGTGGGTGGTGATTAATGTGCTGCATATTAACGGCACCCAAGGAAAAAGCCCACAGAGTGGAAAAAGCAAGAGTAATAGAAGCTTCTCATGGACAAATGATATAACAACAAACTACAAAAAACACAGGGGTAGCAGGATCAAGAGATTCTGTCATAAAGAAACAGTAGGCCCAAAACAAAAAGACAGGTGTTCTGAAATAATCTGATTGAAAAATGCTCTCGCAGGGAATGCATTAAAGTAGCCAGACTACTTCCAGAGGCCTACATTTTAAAGGGGTAATAAATTCCTAAAGTGACGGAAGTCATGTGCTGAAGTTAAAGGCATTGGCACAGCATGGGAGCCTAAAACCCCAGTGCCACAGTCAGTATCATCCTAGAGTACGGAGTGCCCTTGCCTCTAGGTGTGAGATAGGGCACAGAGAGGACTAACAGTGAATAGTGAAAGCTGGTACTTAAAGAGAAATATGTTAATGGCCACAATGAAAACAGGGCTAGTAAACTGTGCGCCTGTAAACATGAAAAAAAGAGAAATAAGGGGTGACTAGAGTTGGACAGACGGGCGTTGACACCTTTCTGCAGGCAATTTGAGACAGAAATTCAAAGACAAGCCAAACATGAAAGTGGAGAGATAAGAAAGTAGGCCTTCCGCTGGGTAAGGGAAGAGGAGACTCTATATTGCACCTCACCGTGGTGAACCAATTATTACTACAGAGAAGGAAGTTCAATGCTGAAGTTTGCACACTGACCAATGTGTATGATGTGGCCCTTCTTGTCCAGCATGATGTTTCCATTGTGTCGGTCTTTGATTTGCAGAAGAAACAGCAGCAGACTGTATGCGGCCATACTGCGGATGAAATTGTAGCGAGCCTGTTTGGGCGAAAGGAAGAAAAAGTGTCAAATAGTGTACAGTTTTCAGGGTTCCACAGAGATTTGTGCAGAAATGGATGTGGCTGATACCTACAATTCTCTTCAGAAAGCTAGGAGAATTAATAAAATTGGTGAATTTATAGGTTAAGGAGTTTCAGCTCTTGAGCCTCTGAAGCAGCTGCCACAAGTTCCCGACCACTCTTTCCTTCTTCCCTGCATTGAATTATGGACCTATAAGCAGAGTGGGCCACTGACAGTGATGATTCTGCTTCTGCTACTGAATTGAGCATTGATAAACATAAGGCAGTTAGACAGGGCAGTAAAAAGGCATGGTTTGAATTATCCAGAATAATTGCGATAATAGTAGCACATACACTTCACTGCAGCATCATTTTTGTACATTTCCCGTGTTAGAAATTGGGTATCTAGTTGGCAGCGGTATCCACCCTGTCCAAGTAGGGACCACAGTCCTAGTGATGGTAAGCCAAAATGCACGACCTAAATTACCCTGTGCTCACCCTCTGGTAGCTTGGTGCAGTGCAGGCAGGCTTAACTTAGTAGGCAATGTGTACAGCATTTGTGCAACACACACACACAGCAATCGCAGGAGGCACACCACAAAAAGACTCCACGCAGATGTATAAAATAAAGCTTGTTTATCTGCATTAATCAAGACCAGAGCAATACATCAATGACTGAATAGTCACTTTGCCGCATTAAGTAAAACGTACAAGTTACTTACCTTCGGTAACGAAATATCTGGTAGAGAATTTTCCCCCAGGTGTCAGACTGGATCCGGAAATTTTTCTTCAAGCAATACCCTTGCACGTCGGTCGACTCCGCATGCATCGTGGTCGCCGTGATGACGTTGGGAGTAGTACATAGACGCCGCCCTCGCGCAATGATCGCAGTTTCTTTTAACGACTTTCCACGCCAGAGCACAGAGCCGCTAAGAACACCGAGATGGATGCGCCAGAGCTAAGGACCTGAAAGGGGGAATCCCTGTCCCTAGAAATCAGTTAGCAAGCAGGGAGGATGGGTGGGCGGTAAGGAACCTGCAACTAGAATATGTCTCTAACAGATATTTCGTTACCGAAGGTAAGTAACTTGTACATCTGATAGACTTCTAGTTGCAGATTCCTTACCACAGAATAGATACCCAAGCAATGCCATCCTTGGTGGTGGGCAGCGAACCAAGATCATACTAGAAAGTCCTGCAGGACCGAACAACCAAAGTAGCCATCTCGACCGACCTGAATATCCAGGCAGTAATGCTTAGCAAACGTGTGCAGGGATGCCCATGCAGCTGCCTGACAGATATCCAGGACAGGAACTCCGCATGCTAACGCAGTGGAAGCAGCAGTTGCTATGGTGGAATGAGCCCACAAGCCTCCAGGAGGATGCTTCTTAGCCAAAGCGTAACACATTTTGATGCAATGAAACACCCATCGAGAGATGGCACGCTTTTGCACCGCCTTCCCTTTTTTCGCACCCACATAGCCAACGAAGAGTTGATCGTCCACCCGGAAATCTTTAGTATGATTGAGGTAGAACGCCAACGCTCTTTTTGGGTCCAGACGGTGGAGTCTCGCCTCCTCATGGGAAGGATGTGGGGGTGCACAGAAGGTAGGCAAAGTGATAGACTGGCCTACATGAAATGGTGTAACCACCTTAGGAAGAAAGGAAGCTCTAGTGCGTAACACTACTTTGTCAGGATGTACAGACAAGTATGGAGATTTTGAGGAAAGGTCTTGAAGTTCACTCACTCTGTGAGCAGAGGTGATAGCGACCAGAAAGACAGTTTTGAATGTGAAGAACCGCAAGGGACAATTATGCATTGGCTCAAAGGAGGTACACATCAAATAAGTAAGTACAAGATTAAGGTCCCACGGAGGCATGATAAATGGAATGGCAGGAAATAAGTGGGTGAGCCCTTTTAAGAACCTACTCACAATAGGAGATTTGAAAAGGGAGGGCTGATCAGGTAGCCTAAGAAAGGCGGAAATGGCAGAAAAATATCCTTTAAGGGTGCTTAAAGCAGAGCCCTGCTGGGCTAAAGAAAGAATGAACAGAAGAACCTCTGACAGAGGGGTAGAAAGGGGATCAACAGATTTGTTGGTACACCATGCCACAAATTTATTCCAACGACAGGCGTATACAGTTTTAGTCGATGGACGCCTGGCTGCCAAGATAACATTGCAGACTTCGGGTGGAAGGGCAAAAGCCGTCAACTGTTGCCTCTCAATCTCCACGCATGAAGGCGGAGGTTGGACAGGTTCGGGTGCAGAACCGTCTCCTGTAGCTGCGACAGAAGATCCGCCCGAAGAGGCAGTCTGAGTGGAGGAACAATGGACATGCTCAATGGCTCTGGATACCACACTCTTCAAGCCCAGTCCGGAGTCACCAAGATGCCACCAAGATGACTTGGGCCCGGTCATTCTTGATTTTCTTGAGAACTCTGGGAAGAGGAGGGATAGGCGGGAAGGCGTAAAGGAGGCCTGAATTCCACTCGAGGCGAAAAGCGTCACCGAGTGAGTGCTGCCTTGGAAACTCCAACGCGCAAAACAGCTGACATTGCGCATTCTCTGCGGAGGCGAACAGATCTAACCGAGGGTCTCCACACTGCTGAAAGAGACCTTGTGCCACCTCTGGATGGAGACGCCATTCGTGATCGACTGTGCGTCAACAGCTGAGTTCGTCTGCTCTGGCGTTGAGGGAACCCACCAGATGTTGAACCATCAGGGTAATGCCCTGATGTTCCAGCCATGTCCAGAGGCATAGTGCCTCCTGACAAAGGGTCCAGGACCCTACTCCGCCCTGTTTGTTTGAGTACCACATGGCGGTAGTATTGTCCGTGAACACCTGCACAACTTTCCCTTTGAGAGAGGGAAGGAATGCTTTCAACGCAAGCCTGATCGCCCCGAGCTCCAGCAGATTTATATGGAGCCCCGATTCCGCCGGAGACCAGAGGCCTCTGATCTCCGCCTCTCCCATGTGGCCGCCCCAACCCAGAAGTGACGCATCTGTCACTATAGAGAGATTTGGTTGGGGAAGGGAGAAGTGATCTGCCGTGGACCCAATTCGGATTCGAAAGCCACCACTGCAGGTCTTTCACAGTCCCCTCTGAGATCTGGACCATGTCGGGGAGATTCCCCTGATACTGCGCCCACTGGAACTTCAGTGCCACTGCAGAGCCTGCATATGCCATCTGGCAAATGTCACTAGCAAGATGCAGGAGGCCATGAGGCCCAGCAGCCTCAGAGTCAGTCTCACCGAATCCCAAGACCGAGGCTGAAAGATTGAAATCAAAGCCTGAATGTCTTGGACTCGCTTTGCGGGAGGATGAGCCCGAAACTGCACTGTGTCCAGAACTGCTCCGATGAAAGGGAGCGTCTGAGAGGGAGTCAGGTGTGACTTCAGCATGTTTATAGTGAACCCCAGCGTGTGCAGGAGGTTCGCCGTAGTCTGAAGGTGGGAGATGACTGTCTGGGGAGAGTCCGCCTTCAACAGCCAGTCGTCGAAGTAGAGGAAGACTGAGACCCCTAACCTGCGCAGATGAGCTGCAACCACCACCATCACTTTCGTGAACACCCGAGGGGCGCAGGTAAGGCTGAAGGGGAGCACGGTAAACTGAAAGTGCTCCTGACCTACCATGAATCGTAGGTAACATCTGTGGGCAGGCAGGATGGGGATGTGGAAATAAGCGTCCTGCAAGTCCAACGCTACCATCCAGTCTCCTGGGTCTAAGTTAGACAGAACCCTGAGCCAGGGTGAGCATTTTTAATTTCTCCTTCTTGAGGAAGTAGTTCAGGTCCCGAAGGTCTAGGATAGGACGTAAGCCCTTGTCCTTCTTTGGTATCAGAAAGTAGCAGGAACAACAACCATAACCTACTTCTGGCACAGGGACCTTTTCTATAGCTCCCTTGGCCAAGAGAGGCGTGACTTCCTGACGGAGATGCGCCAAATGATCCTCAGGAAGATGATGGAAGGATGGTGGCATATGTGGTGGAGCAGATTCGAACGGGAGGGGGTAGCCCTTCCGAATGATCTGCAAAACCCACCCGTCCGTGGTGATATGTTCCCAGTTGGGCAGGTAATGACGGATCCTGTTGCCAACTGGGTGGGAGTGAGGGGACGGACTAGGAGGGTTTCGAGGCTGCAGTGGGGGCAGAGGTGGACTGGACAGACCTCTGGTTCCCTGTCCCACAGCCACGTGGGATTCCACGTCCTCCGCCACGCATAGGCTGGCCAGTGTGCATGGCATGGTGGCTGGGTGTAGGACGCGACAGGGCGCCCCCACTTCCGTGTCCACGAAAGGGACGAAAAGCGGACTGTGGTGGGCGAGTGGCCGAGGAAAGACCGAGGGACCGAGCCGTAGCCCAGGAATCCTTGAATCTCTCCAAGGCCGAGTCTGCTTTGTCTCCAAAGAGACGGGTGCCATCAAAGGGCATGTCCATGAGTGACTGTTGGACATCCCCTGAGAAACCAGAAGTGCATAACCAGGCGTGGCGCTGTAAGGCCACTGTCGTTGCAACCGATCTGCCCAGAGAGTCAGTCGTATCCAGCCCACAACGGATTGTGAACTTCGCCGCGTCTCTCCCATTGTTCACTGCTTGGGAGTCGATAACACGGGCCTCCTCCGGTATCTGCAGCAGGACTTGCGCAACAGTATCCCACAGGGAGTGGGTTTAACGGCCCAAAAGGCATGCAGTGTTCACAGACCGCAGTGCCAAACTGGAGGAAAAAAACAACTTCTTGTCTAACTGTTCCAGCCTTTTGTATTCCCTATCTGGGGGTTCAGAAGGGAACGCGCCTGAAGAAGAAGAAGCCTGGATACAAAGACTCTCAGGCGTGGGGTGTTGGGACAGGAATTTTGGGTCGTTCGGAGCAGGATGATGGTGGCGAGCGATAGTCCTGTTCACAGGAGCCTCTGTGTTGGGTTTGGACCATGTACACAAAAGGACATCAGTGAGGGCCTCATTGAATGGGAAAAGGGGTTCTGAAGTAGAAGCCCCAGGTTGAAGCACGTCCGTCAGGAGATTAGACCCGACTTCTACAGTAGGTAGCTCAAGGCTGAGGACCTCAGCTGCCCTACTGACCACCATACCATAAGTTGCTCTCTCCGCCGTAGCTACAGTAGGAGACAGCATTCCAGCGTCAGGAGAAGTATCTAGACCACTGGCTTCGCCCAAATCCTGTGCCCAGTCCATAGCAGGGTCATCCTGGTATTCATAAGGGTCCAGGGACCCCTCCAATTCCTCCCCATATTCGTACCCATAGGAAAAAGGGTCTGAATCCGACCTGGGGCGAATAGGCCCCACGGAAGCCGTAGGCCGCGTCAGCCAACGCCGCTCCGACTCCGAGTCGTCGGGGATAAGAATTGGGTCGATGTCGATAGTGGGCATTACTGACGTCAGGAGCATTGATAATCGACCCGGGGAAGGTCTCGAAGGTGCGACCAGCGTCAGTGCGGATCCACGCACGTATCTGGAGGTGACCTTGGTGGCCGGGGCCGGAGCCGCTGGCGCGGAACCCGAAGGCCCCTCAGCCGAACCCCTTGGGCCCGATGGCACCGTATCTGGTTTGGCCCGCCCAAAGATGAGTCGCATGGCCTCGTAAAACTCTTTCAGTTGAGTGGGGGTCACTCTGGCTCCGGGAAACTCGGGCAGGCTCCGAGGACAGAGGCCTAGTGCGTGGACGCTCGTCCCGAGTCGCGTCGGACAAGCGACAGGGCAAAGTCAGAGAGCAATGGGACTTCTTCGACTTCCTCTTCTTCTTACCTTGACCCGAGGAATTTGAAGAAGACGAGTGGTGATGACTCTGCGACCGATCTCGAGACCTTCCTCTCGAGCGAGACCGGGACCTACGCGGAGTCGAGTGCCGGGCTGCCATTAGCTTTAGGGACCGCTCCCTCAAAGCCTTCGGGTGCATGGCCCGACACTCGGAGCACGGCTTCGGGTCTTGGTCGTGCTCGAGGCACCACAGACAAATGCGATGAGGATCCGTCACCGACATCGTCCGATGGCAGTCCTCACAAGGCTTGAACCCGATCTTTGGGGACATCTCGACGCACCAAAGTCGTACACAAAAAACTTCTACAAAACGGTCTAATTCGGCCAAAAAATAGCCTAGGGTAGCTCTTCTCCAGATCAGCGCGTAGCGCGGAAAGAAAAGAACTGACGTCACTGTGCGAGGGCGGCGTCTATGTAGTACTCCCGACGTCATCACGGCGACCACGACGCCTACGAAGTTGACCGACGCCACCTACAGACGCGCAAGGGTATTGCTCGAAGAAAAATCTCCGGATCCAGTCTGACGCCTGGGGGGAAATTCTAAGGTAAGGAATCTACAACTAGAAGTCTCTATCAGATACAGTAGTTGTTAACCGATGATAGGATGGGAGAAATGGTGCCAGGGACTCCTCGGCGCGAGTGCACGTTGTTTCCACAGATTGCGGTAATGTCCGGGGTGCGATCCTCTCGGAGAGCAGCTGAGCGCTGTCACCAGGAAAGCAGGTGGGTACCTGCTTTCCTGGTGAGATGGCTAAGTTCCACAAGACCGCTCAGGGCGTTGGAAGGAAGCAAGCGGCAAAGGTTGACAGGGCCGCTCTAGGCGACGGAAGAAGCGAGCAGAAACATCTAGCCAGGCCACTCAGGGTGACTGAAGAAAGTAAGCAGCAAAGTCTAGCAGAGCCACTTGGGGTGAATGATGAAAGCGGGTGGCAAAGGTTAGCAGAGCCGCTCCGGACGGTTGAAAAAAATCAGCGGCCAAGTCTTGCTAAGCCACTCTGGGTGCTTAACAAAAGCGGGAGGCGAATGTTAGCAAAGCCACTCCGGGTGGTTGGATAAAGTCAGCAGTCAAGTCTTGCAAAGCTGCCAGGGTACTTGAAGAAAGCGGCGGCGAAGGTTAGCAGGTTCCGGGTGATTTGAAGAAGGTAAGTGGCAGGGCCCAGCAAAGCCGCTTGGGGTGACTGAAGAAGGCAAGCAGCAGGGCCCAGCAAAGCCACTGGGGTTAATTGAAGAAAGCAAGCAGCAGTGCCCGGCAAAGCTGCTCAGGGTGATTGGTGAAAGCGGGTGGCAAACATTAGCAGAGCAGCTCTGGGTGATTGAGGAAAGCAAGCGTTAGGGCTCAGCAAAGCCACTTGGGCTAATTGAAGAAAGCGAGTGGCAAAGTAAAGCAGAAGCCACACTGAGTCATTCTGGGTTTGGTGGATGAGTGTTGGGCTACCAGCAGAGTTCAGCAGGCTGCAGGGCGGCACAGCAAGGCAGGGCAGCAGTTCCTGGGAGCGGTCAATCCTGGCAGAGTGGCAATCCTGGCAAACAGAGGTCTTTACTCCAGCCGCATTTGCTCAACTCCAGAAGTGTACTGAGTTGAGTAGGTCATGGACCCAGTACATCTACTAGAAAGTGCCTTTGATGTGGGGGATGACTACAAAGAGTTCTTGTAAAGTGCACAGATAACCTTTTCAGGTCAGCATCGGCTCCAGACTATCAGTGGGAGGTAATCAGCCCTTTTGTGTGGACTCTGGTTGCTACCCTTTGAGGTGTAAGTGTGAGCCCCTCCCGATTTCCTCCCCAAGAAAATCCATCAGTATGCATATGCATGCAGATGCAGTTGAGTATCCTGTGTTGTGGGTGTCTGGAGGGAATACACAAGCTCCCAGTAGACGTGTATTGGAGATAGGCTGTGGGCACACACAGCAGTGAGTGCAGAGAAATGCCCAATTTCCCAATGCTGGTCTATGAGAGGGGCAGGCCTCACAGTAATGAAAAACGGCATTAGGAGTTTTTCATTACTAGGACATGAAGAACTTAGAAGTACATATCCTACGTTTTGCTTACATAGCACCCAGCCCTATGGGCTACCCAGGGCCTATTTTAGGGGTGACATATGTAAGAAAAGAGGAGTTCTGGGCTTGGCAAGATGTTTTAGATGCCAAATAATGGTGGCAGTGAGTCTGCAGACATAGGCTCTGCAGTGGCAAGCCTAAGACATGTTTAAAGAGCTACTTACGTGGGTGACACAACCAGTGCTGCAGGCCTATTAGCTCCATTTCATATATGGATCCTGGGTATATAGTATATCAATTTACAAGGGACTTACAGGTAAATTAAGTATGCCAATTGTGGATACACCAATGTTCCCATGTTTAAGGAAGAAGCACATGCAATTTATCACTGATAATCAGTGGTAAAGTGCTCAGAGCCCTATGGCAAACAAGAAGAAGATACAGCAACAAAACAGGAGGTACAGGCAAAACGTCTGGGCTAAGAGCACCTTATGGTTGCCAGGTCTAACACCCCATGTAGTAAAAACAATATTATCCACACATTTCCCAATGAGTTGAACTGTGGCCTGACACAAAAAAAAACAGAAAAATACCTTCTGGAAAGCAAGCGTTGACTCATCCCCATACTGTCGGGTAAAATAATCGTACATGCCAAAATCTGTCTGTCGGCCCAACTGGTCCCGGGATGTACATTCAGGAATGCATTCTATTACACCACACTGGAGAAAAAGGAAGAGGAGAAAAAATGCAGGAATAGGGTCATTTTATTTTTTGTGGAAACATGCAACATAGATACCTTTGCCCAATAACTGATCCTAAAAGCACATTTATTGTACCAAAATAACTTAAATAGCTGCATATGGCACTAGTGCCTGAAGCAAACCATTTCAAAATAACAGTGAATTATAAATGTTATCAATACATATTGACTTAAGATACCTACAAAGAATTGTACACAGAAAAGTTTGGCAGCAGTTTTCAACTGTTATATTAATTTAGGTGAATGCGAAAGTGGATTAATATTTGGGGTGGGAAACTGTCCATCTCACAGACTAAGGCCACCACATGCTAGATGTCGCACAATTTTAGTAAAATAAACTTGTGCTCAGTTCCTGGTAGGGCAACACAAAGCAGTCAGGCTTAAATCAAAGGCGATGTATAAAAGCCACACAAAACAGAATACAATTCCACAACCAAATAAAGAGAAAACATGTATGAGTAAAATAAGACCAAAACAACTACAATTCAATACAGGGAACCAGAGATATAATTTTCTAAAGATTTAAGTGAATATAGAGCAAAAAAGCACAAAGTGCTAATAATAGTCAAAGGAAGCGGCAGACAGCTACCTAAATGTGAGTCGAGACCAACCACAATGAAGCCCTGGTCGGCTACAACAACTGGATTGGTCCTGGTGAAAGTATGGAACTCAAAAAGTTTGAAAAAGTTTCTAAGTTCCAATACAGAGAGAGATTTTGTGACGTTTTGAGAAGAACAATTCACAGAGAGAGGGCTGCTACTGAAACTGTAGCCACTGCCATGGAACCAAACTCCGGATATTTGAAGCAGGTTGGTCCTGCTGGAGCTCTGGAGCTTTCGCACAGAAAATTTGCAAGCCCTAGCTTAGAATGGGACTTAGTTGATGCTTTCAGAGGTGCTGGAAGCTGTGATCAGGACAGAGCTGAAATTCCTTCTGATGCTATGGAACTGCCAGACACTTTTTTCTCTCAGGTCACCCTGGAGTTCTGGAGGAAAAGTGTTTCAAAGTATCAGACTTTCTTACAGTGCCCAAACAACCACAGGAGTACACTTCTAAGACCACTCAGGGGAGGGCACTTAGACTCTCATGGTGTCAGAGGACAACAGCAAAGTCCATTTGCCACTGGTCAGCTGGGTATTTCCAGGAGGAAGCCTCATGCAGCTTGTTGTGTCCCTCTAGCCACACAGTAAGTCAGCCAACTGACCCTTGCAGGCTACTTCTTTGTTTTGGGTACAAGAGGGAGCAGGTTCAATCCTTCAGGGCACCTTCCATGTCACAGACAGCAGGTCCAGTCCTCTTCTGATTTTCAGCAGGTCCAGAGAGTGTTCTGAAGATGGTAACTTGGGGTGAAACATTTATGCCTGGCAGCAGCTAGTGGGTGGGGGTGTCTCAGCCAATGGGATAAAAGTTCCCAGGGCAGCCCACTTTTTCAGCAGCTTATGTTTGCCCTACTGCAAACAGTCTGAGTGCCCCTTACTTCCAAGTGTTGCCTAAAATTTGCTTGTGGCAGGGCAGGCCTTTTGGAATTAATTAAATTGCTCAGCCAATACCAACTGATCTTTCTGGCAGGGGAAGAAAACACATGCAATTCATATGCCATTGCCTCTGCTTTAGTAGCAGTTTTCACACTGACTTCAGAAAAAGTACCAGTTGGCCAGTTGCTGGAGAGATAATGCAAGTAAGCCTCATGAAGCTGCAGGCAGGGTAAAGGTAACTTTCTAAAAGGTACATTTCCAATATATTTAAGAACAATTTGACTTCATAATTAGATTGTATTTGTAATAAATATATAATATAGGTCTTTGACTTGAAACTGTGGCTGGTACAGGTCAGAAGTTATAGATTAAAGTGTAGAATCTATACTTTGATGTTTCCTATGTGTCAGCTACACTAAAGTCTTTGTTTTAGTCACCAAGGGAACATGTGATTTCTAATGTCCCAATGTCCAACATATCACTCTTAAATATTATGCATCCTACACTTTGTGGACAGCAAGGTACGCCTTATTGGTGAATTATTTAATATTTAAAATCAGTTTGTTTTTTTACAGCTCTGTGCAGCAGGGTTTGAGACTGTCAAGATACACACAGTAGGCCTGAAACCATGTTTTCATTGCCTCTGTAGTTGATGGCACAATAAGTGCTGCAGTTAATGATAGGAAGTTAACTGTCCATACCGTGGATGTACTTCTGCACCACAAACTATGAACTTATAGGGAATGTAAATGTGGCAATCAGGTTTTAAACTAATTTTGACGTGATTTAGGGGTCACAGTGCTGGATTGCATTTCCCACTACCAAATGTTGTCAACAGGTGAGTTTAAAAAAATGAAAAAAACTGTGTGGGGGTGGGGGGGGCACCCAAAAAGAGTCACTTTGCAACACAAATTTATTGGCTGCCTTGTTAAAATCAATCCAAGACATAAATTTCAACATTTGTTTTGCACACATAATCTACCCATAGTCTCTATTGGTGCTAGTCTTAAATGTGGTATCTCTTAAAGCATGCTTCATGCTCATTTTTGAGAACACAGAGATGGGAAACGAACAATAAATGCTCTGGTTGACATTTCAACAATGCCTTCCCCATGACTGAAAAGGCTCAGCCCTCTTTGGACTAAGGGTCTACTGTCTTTCTCTCCTATTGACTTCAGTGCAAACCATAAAACTGGAAAGATGTCAGACAGGTTTGGGAGGATGGGTGATTACATTTTCAGCAAGATTGTCTGTTCATATATAGTAACATTCAATTCAAATAGAAGGCCAGATGGATAGGTTAGATACAACATAATATATTTTTTTAAACTCTATTTACTGAAAAACTTCTCAATAATGATCGTACATCTGTTATCACACGAGACCCATCATTACTTAGGTTGATGCCATTACAATTCAGTTGAACAACATTATATAACTTATCTTGCACCTGCAGACTTCCAGTATATTTCCCGGGACTAGCAACCAAAAATAAGCAATTGCTTTAAACGCCCGACCTTTCAACATTACACTCCCCGGTAAGTAGCCCATTCTCTCCATACCATCTACCATTTCTGTGGGCATGCCCTACTGAGATATATAGAATGTTTGGCTCTTTGACACCAATCCAGGTATGTTTTCCAGTCCAACACCTAAGGCACCAAGGGAGATCCCCACTGTCTGGCTAAATTTCGTTTCGCCACAACCGCAGCAAGCGATAACCAAATTTTCTGGTACCTGTGCCACTGTGCTTTGCCTACAATGTTTAATAAACACCATTTTGCCTCCAGTGGAACCACCAGGCCAGTGATCCGGCTCATTATATCTGTTACCTCGCACCAGTACTCTTGTATTTTGGGGCATCCCCACAGTATATAGATAAAGGACCCTTCGTGTCCACAACCCCTAAGACACAGTGGGGAGGTCATTCTTCCTATTCTGTGTAGCATGGTTCTGGAGTGATAGACCCTATGGAGGATTTTCAGCTGTACCAGTCCGAAACGAGCTCTGATCGCTGTCTCCCTAGGGTTCTGTAGTGAGTTACAACATAATAAAACATAGGGTAGTGTGAGAGATGAGCAGAAGGACGAGGAAGAACAGAGAAAAAAATGATATGAAACCGGAACAAAGTGCACTTGGGGGAAAAAAAAAAGGATATGAAAGAGAAAATTACAGTTATGCAAGAGATAGAGAAATGACAACAGAGACTAAAGGAGACAACGCTGGACATGTTTGACAACTTACCCCAGGAGCAGTGGCTACCACACGGTAGGGAAACACAAACAGGTCAAGACCCACTAGCTGGAAAATATTCTTAAAGAGATCAATGATCTGTAGAGCCAGCATGTCCTGCAAAAGAAACAGAAAATATGCATTGCAGGGAAAGAAGGACCAGTAGCAAGAAACTGGAGAAAGTGCATCACTGGCATGACATATAAACAAACTTGAGGGCTGCGGCTCACCTGTCTACAGTCATCACCCACTTTAAAGATGGCTGCCTGCCAGGCGATCCGACTATCTTGTCCTTCTTCTGTGCTCTCGTCAAGGGAGTCAGATGCGCAACGCAGACCTGCAGAGCAGAGCACAGTCTACACTGAAAACTAGAGCACATTATCAGTCAGCCTGCCAGTCTAAGGAAGTAGGGATCGACTTACATATATTTGGAGGATGTGACAATGTAATTCTGCTTTTATTTTTTGATGGAAAGTTGCATTGCTTACGTTTTGGACTGATCTCCCACTGGTTGCCTTATAACGCATTTTAAGACTTGCCTACAACCTGTGAAGGTAACCATGAAAGATTCTCACTCCGTCCCCTCCCTTTTAAGCAACTGTCCCTGAAACTATTTTTCCTAACTTTTTCTAGACTTACTCATAGCAACTCAAACTATGTTTAGCATTTGTTACATTACTCTAGTTTTTAATGATTATTTGTGTTTATTGTTGAAAAATGAGCAGGCCTAACGATTATAAGGTTAAGAATTAAAATACATTATTTGGATCCTAGATAGTCTTTTTAAAGGAAGAGGCCATTCTTTTGAGATGTGAAGGGTTTCTCCACAGAAACCTAGGAAGTGCAGCTCTGAATAGCCAGCTGTATCAATACCTGGCATTCTATCAGCGTGTGGGGGTGAAGGGATGTAGAGATGTAAACATTGGTTTAGTGGATAAAAATGCAGGTCACTTTTAATTCTCAAACATTTGCAAAAACAAGCAAGTGTCATGCAGTTAACAAAATGTTAAACTTGAGCAGATCAAAGAGAATAAGGCAATGAGCCAAAACACACATTTGTTTTGAAAAATGGTGCACTTTATGTAGTCACACATTCACTTATGATTGACAGTGCCGCTAAGGCAAAGTTAAGGTACAGAGGCTTCCATGCCTTCTGCTGTGGTAAGAGCCAGGACGGGCAATTATTGGCTTTTCTTCTATGATATCACCCAAATATTCACTACAAGAAAAAGAAATGGGGGACACAAACCTTCTTTCTCTAGCTCACTCACTCCACAGCGTTTCACTTTGAATTTGGCCAAGTAGGGAGCCTTTGCAGCACTAAAATGAGCAAAAACACACAAAAATGTTTATGCCATCATACACCTCTGAATACTTTAAGACATATGTACAAAATTTTCAAAGAAGCAACAATGATGGCATCATCAATATATCAACAATCGCAATTCGGCACAGTTTAAAGTGCACCATTATATTAAAAATAAATCTCTTCTATCAATGTAATCAGGACTGATTGTCCCACCTAAATGTGGCATCTCAAAGCTCCCTGAAAGACCCTTCTCTCCCAACCACTTACCCTACTCTTGCCACTGGTCAGTGTTTCTACCGAAAAAGCCTTTTTTGTTTTGCTAATAATGTTGGTGTTGTTTGATGCATCTTCACGAAACTTTACAAAAAGAGTTTGTTTTTGCTTAGTTTGTGCATGGAAAGTTTCAGGATGATCCGTCACATGGGGGCCGAGACAAAAAGGGGGTCCCAAAGCACAAAATCCCCATGCGTTTTCAATAGACTTTTTTTTTTAGTTTTGTTTGTTTTTTAAACAGGGCTACCGCAAAAACTGCTGAATGTAATTACACCAAATTTGAGAGGAAGCTAGATCTTGGTCCAGAATGCATGCTTTGTGATTTGGTGTAAACTTGTTCAGTCGTTTTTGAGAAATTCCAGTTCAAACGGATGGTTGGGATTGAGGGACTCTCGCGAGAGTCCCTCAAAACCAGTTTAAAAAATAGAGGGCTTGATTCACAAAAGTAAACTTAGACTTTGTGTAAGTTTTCGTTTGTTTTAGAATTCACAAACTCTGATCTAATACAAATGGCCTGATTACGACCTTAGCGGAGGGGATTACTCTGTCACAAACTTGACGGATATCCCGCCCACTGTATCTCAAGTTCCATTATATCATACGGAACCTGTAATACGGCAGACAGGATATCCGTCACGTTTGCGACGGAGTAATCCCCTCTGCCAAGGTCGTAATCAGGCCCTACGTTTACAACGGAGGAGACTCTGCAGTTGTGGCAGAGAACTCCCCACATAAAAAGACACAACATGCCTATCTTTTTATGTGCTGAGTTCTGATTGGCCCAGGGGGCTTTTTTCCCACTTGGACCAACCCACACATGCCGGAGCAATCGCTCTGACTGGCTCCCAGCAACATAAGGGAAAACGTTGCAGGCAGCCATTGCAGGACTCCGGGACTTTCTCTGTCCTGAGATTACTAATTAAAAAAGACATAGGAGCATGGTACCCTGCCCTCTTAGTCCTTGTGCGGGTGGGGGAGTGCCTGAGGGATTCCACCTCCCCCACCCGGGGCTAGAATAAATCTTTTTTTTTTTAAAGCTGCAATACTGCGGAATTGCAGCTTTTAAAAATATATAAATTAACACCCACAAGGGTTTTTAATTTAATTAAATGTACCGCTGGTGTAGGCCAGGGCCTGGGGTGTCTTTATTAAAATATATATGAGGAGGGAGACCTGAGTGGAGCCTACCTCCGTGAGCCACTCCGGGCCCTTGAGCCAAATACACTTTTTGCAAGGGAGTGGGGTATGCGGCCCCCTCCCCGAGCCTCTATTGAGCCCCAGGGACCCCATCCTCTGGGGTCATATACCAGATGAGGGGTCAAGTGGCCCCCATCCCCAAGTCACTAATGGGCCCGAGGCCCCACTCCCCTTGAGCAAAGTACCAAAAAAAGGGGAGGGGGCTGTGTGCCCCCTCCCCGTACAAGCATCCCCGGGACCCAAATCTGGGGCGTGATACTTCAGGGTCCTGGGGAGCCCATACCCAGGACACCGTGGTTCCCTGCCTGGGAGACTACAGGTATACACTCCCAAGTACAGAACCCAACTTTGCACTCACCCGGTGACAGCAGTAGAAATATGCAGCTTCCACCTTGGTAACCGCAAAGGAAAGGTGCCAGCCCCCCCCAGTACCCACTATGATGCTGGCTGGGGAGCGGACTATGGGCCTGGGACGCGGTTTGTGGCCTTAAAAGTAGTGTTTTGTGGGTGGACACCAGAGCACCCACTTGAGGCCCCGTGGGATGGGGTCTGTAGGGCTGTAAAGGCTCCAAAGGAGGGGCCACATGCCCCTTCCCTCAATTAAAAAAAAAAGGACCCAGGGGATGGTGTCCACGGTTCCCTTAGTGGTTTGAGAAGAGGGGCCATACCCCATTCCCCCTAAATTAAATAAAGACCCAGTCTAGGGGCCCTAGTGGCTCAGAGAGGGGGGCTACCCCCCTTCCGCATAATTTCAAAATACTGCTTAAGGGGATGGTGTTCCCGGGGCCAGTTGAGGCTTGGGCAGGACCACGCACCCCCTCCCATTAATGGAAAAGTACGAGCCCCAGGGGATCGGGGGTCCCAATGGCCTTAGGGACTCTTGGAGGGGGGCCACACACCCTGATCCCTTTATTAAAAATAATACCGCATTGGGGATGGGGTTCGTGGGACCTGCAAACGGTTGGGGAGGGGGGCCACGCGTCCCCCTCCCCTTATACAAAAAATAATATTAAGATATTGGTGTTCTGGGGGGCACCGGGACCCCCAATATATTATATAATTTAATTTATTATTATTATTTTTCACAAAAACGGTGAATAATAAATGAGCAGCAGGAAAGGCTCATTTATTATTCACTGCTCTTAGGAACGAGCGCCTCATAATGCCATAGGGCATTATGATAAACAATATTTTGTGTTTGTGGTGCTCCTAGAAGCGGCAAACTCACCAGCAATTTTTTTTTTATTTTGTGGGGGGGCTGCAGGAAGTGACGTAGCCCCACCCCCCCCCCCCAGCAACATTAGACAGAAACACAGTGAGTCCTCTGGGTCATTAAAACCGTGACCCCAGGATAACTTACCATATTTTTTTTAAAGAACTCCTTGCAGGAACTCTGTTCAGCTGGGGTGAAAGGCCCTCTTGTTATTGTTATTATGAATGCATTTTGCGGCCTTAAAATTGTTTAAAAAAAACTCAGAGACATGTTGGTTTTGTTGAACAAAAACACAAAGTCTGAGTCTTCCCTTTAACATTTTTTAGTTCACTAAATGTAATAATAAAAACTATGTTAAAAGGAATACTCACAGACATGTTGTTTATTAAAACTTTATTAAATTTTTTTATAATAATCACTATTATTAAACACTGTATAGTGTGAATTACTGAAATATACTTTAGATAAAAAATATTGGTGATTTTTGGAGAAAGATGATAATAGGATCACTTTATATATTTTTGGTGTTGTGACTCTTCCGCAAAGTATGTAAGTCTACATCAGTGCAGGCAAGCCCGCACAACCAACTGCATGCTGCACATGCTAGAAGAACCACACAGATGTGGGGTTGGCTGCTCACCCTGTGTTGGATGCAGGACCAGGCCCTGAGGCCAACCCCACGCATGAGAAAAGACCATGCATGGAGGGTGTGTTGGCTGCCAGCGAGGTGTTGGCTGCAGGCCATGTGTGGTGCTGGGTTGCTTGCTGCGAGGGGGGGGTAGTTGCTGACTTTGCGAAAGGTAATAAAATATACCTTTATGTTAAGAAATTTTTTAAAGCCCTAGAAATTCACAGAAAACACCAAAGGTTAGAGTGATGTTATAGTTAGGTGAAAATTGTAATGACAACGTAATGTTTTGAAATAATAAACACTGAAATTCACCAGTTATAGTTATCCCTAGTAACTATAACTCGTACTCTGAGGTAACTGTAACACGCAAACTCGCCATACACAGCTAATTATCTCACATGTTATATCATGTTATATGACATCATTGATGACACCACTGCAACGTCTGAAATGACCCTGCACATGGCTGAGGTGTGCAAGCTATCGCTACCTTAAGAGCACAAGTTATAGTTACAAAAGATGACTATAACTGATGAATTTCACTTTTTTTTTTTTTAACGTTTGAAAGTTTGTGTGGACAATTTCTAGGACCCATTTGTCTGTTGCGATGGCCTGGATGGATGGAGAAAATATTGGATCATCCCTCTGACAGGGTGGCTGTGTGCCGGCAAGGACACACTAGAGCGGCTGCTGTAGGAACAGCTGCATGTTGTTCCTGCTGTCCTTATGGTCTCTGGGAACTGTACCTATGGCCACGAAAGGGCTAAAAAGCCTGGTGTGCTGGAAAAAGGATCTTGCACTGACCTCAACCTTAGCCACAAAGGGGTTGAAATTACTGGTGGAATCGCCTTGTGTATGCAGAAAGGCATAAGGTACGTGCCTAAGGAACGGCTCTCCTTAAAATGAGCCAAGACTATCCTCAAAAAAGGTGAAATCCATCAAAAGCCATGTCCATTAAAGATGCCAGGATGTTCCCGGAGAAGCTTGTGGACTCCATCAAGGTGTGGTAAAGGAGAGTCTCACTGGTGCTCATAGTACATCCTGCGCAATCTGTAGTGTTCAGTCCCGAATGTATCATGAATTTCGCCAGAAAGAAAGAACCTGATGTCAGCGTGCATGGGTGATGCTTATATGCAGCTCTGCTCGTCACTTCCGGAACGGAATGGCATTGGCAAAGAGCCACTGAACACCACCTGCCAGGGTACAGGAGAATGCCGAAAGTTTCTGGATCCCATCGGATGCTTGAGGATTATTCACAGAGTGAGGAATCTATGTTTAAAAGTATCCATTAGAATAAATATTTTGTTCCATTTTCCTCTCCTAAAGAGCATGCTTGACTTTAGTTTTCCTTTGTCTTTACTACTGCTCTTTCCTTTATGTTGTACTTCCCAAAAACGTTACTGCTTTGGTTCAGGCCAACTTAAACTCAAGCATTTGTCTTCTCTTTTCTCCTTATCATGCACGACTTCCACTATCATATTCAGTTTTCTTCTTATGTATCTCCAATTCTGTTTTCTCTTCTTCTGCTTAAGTCTTTAAAAACTTTCACTCCTCACCTTTGCCTCGATCCCTCTGCTTAGTGTCTGAGTTTCTGTTATCTGTTCTCTGTACTTTAAGTCATTTTCATTTATATGCTCTTTGCCTACTTAAACTGTGGGATAAACTCACTCTTCATATTCAAAGTTCTTCCACGCTTCAACCATCATCAAACCAACTTTGTGTGACTGTAGCGGGCTTGTCATTTTGCAATTCATTTTGAGACCTGAATCATCATTTTAGATTTGGTAGGATCAGATTAAAGGCCAAACCTTTTTTTCTGCAGAATGAAGAATAATATTCTCTAATGCAAAATTCAAGGTAGGCATTTTTATGTGTGAAATATTTGGAAATACTTCCTTGCATCCAAGTCATGCTCTTATGACACAATTAGGCTATAAACCAAATGCAAAGTTATTAGCATGCATCCCGGATGTACACCCACAAATGTTTTATGGGTTCATCAGGGAATTACCTTAAACTTAGTAAAGTCTGACAATGTTTTGACAATATTGCTCTGCCACCATGCTTACAAGGAAAGTATCTCTGATTGACTGTGGGAATGTTCTTAAAAAGTATAAATGTGTGTTTCCAGCCAAGGATTGGTTTGCTGAGGAAAGAATGCAAATTAAAAGCTTGAGCCAACATTAAAGACAGGACAGAAATGGAACGGGTTGTTCTTCTAATACAACAGGGGATAAAAGTTACGTTTTAAAACATATTTGATCCAAGACTGAAGTGTGATGAGGCGATGAAAGAAAAGTCTCAGGTGGTCTTTTTTGAAGATCAGAGCAATAAATAATTTGTGCCAGAATAAAGCCAATTTACAAGTATGGGTTAGAGCTTTACAGGGTGGTACCAAAACAGTAGCATCCGTTGCCATCCTGATTATTCGAATGAGGTCCTCTTCACCTAATCTGTAATGCCAGCGACTAACTTATTTTAACTGATTTTAAAATCTGATGAGTAACTTTGGCAACATGGTATGAGCCAGTGTTGCCAGAATAAAACCACAACACCAGAGGCACCACAGGCTGCATCAGTAGTTAATCAAAGGAAGGGCAAGTCAAAGTGGTCCCTGTGAAAGAAAGAGGATAAGACCCAGGGATGTGAACATCAAGTGGGGCAGCACAGATGAGGTCTGCGAGATACTAGCAGATCCCTCTGATATATCTAAGGAGCTGCTGTTAGGAGCCACATCTTCACACAGTTGTTGCAGAGCTTTGTAAAAAGCTGCAATCTGAAGAGCACATGAACTGGTATAGAAGAATGTGACCAGATTAGAAGAGTGAAGTCACCTAGAACTGGAATGGGATCAGAGGAGGATCCCATGGATCTAGGAGGGGTAGGCAGCATTGCTTGAGGTCCTGCTCTGTATATCATTTATGTTGGGAGGAAGAATCCTCTTCTTTACGCATTCATGCTTTCTATTCTTTGAGCGGTGAGTTTCATTTGAGAAGGCCGGTCCCCTAAAGCGACATGTACCCAGAATCAGTCTTCCGCTGATGTTGAACTATACTACAATTTGCTTCCCTCTCCCTGGTGACTTTTGGGTGTATTATGGTGCAAAAGTAGCCAGGGTCACATTCAGCACCAAAATACAGCAAACGTAAGGTGGTCAATAGCTGCCACTTGCGCATGAAAGTGGTTTCAAACCAGAATATTTCAGGGATGACAGCAGCTAAAACAGATTCAATCAAAAGAACTTAAGCGACTCAAAAATTAAAGCTCAGTCATGTGCTCAGTCAAGCTCCAGGTGGCAACGTCTGTAAAGGAACAAAAAAAAACAGAACCAAACCAATTGACACAGGCTGAGCTTTAATGAAGCTACTATGTCACCCCCGCAGTTACGCCCCCTAGAGAATCCATGGTATTCCTGTAGCAACGCCCTATGTCACCCCCCGCAGTTAGGCCCCCTAGAGAATCCATGGTATTCCTGTAGCAACGCCCTATGTCACCCCCGCAGTTACGCCCCCTAGAGCATCCATGGTATTCCTGTAGCAACGCCCTATGTCACCCCCGCAGTTATGCCCCCTAGAGCATCCATGGTATTCCTGTAGCAACGCCCTATGTCACCCCCGCAGCTATGCCCCCTAGAGAATCCATGGTATTCCTGTAGCAACGCCCTATGTCACCCCCGCAGTTACGCCCCCTGGAGCATCCATGGTATTCCTGTAGCAACGCCCTATGTCACCCCCGCAGCTATGCCCCCTAGAGCATCCATGGTATTCCTGTAGCAACGCCCTATGTCACCCCCGCAGTTATGCCCCGAGAGAATCCATGGTATTCCTGTAGCAACGCCCTATGTCACCCCCGCAGTTATGCCCCCGAGAGAATCCATGGTATTCCTGTAGCAACGCCCTATGTCACCCCCCGCAGTTACGCCCCCTAGAGCATCCATGGTATTCCTGTAGCAACGCCCTATGTCACCCCCCGCAGCTATGCCCCCTAGAGAATCCATGGTATTCCTGTAGCAACGCCCTATGTCACCCCCGCAGTTATGCCCCCTAGAGAATCCATGGTATTCCTGTAGCAACGCCCTATGTCACCCCCCGCAGCTACGCCCCCTAGAGCATCCATGGTATTCCTGTAGCAACGCCCTATGTCACCCCCCGCAGCTAGGCCCCCTAGAGAATCCATGGTATTCCTGTAGCAACGCCCTATGTCACCCCCGCAGCTATGCCCCCTAGAGAATCCATGGTATTCCTGTAGCAACGCCCTATGTCACCCCCGCAGTTATGCCCCCGAGAGAATCCATGGTATTCCTGTAGCAACGCCCTATGTCACCCCCGCAGTTATGCCCCCTAGAGAATCCATGGTATTCCTGTAGCAACGCCCTATGTCACCCCCGCAGTTATGCCCCCTAGAGAATCCATGGTATTCCTGTAGCAACGCCCTATGTCACCCCCCGCAGCTATGCCCCCTAGAGAATCCATGGTATTCCTGTAGCAACGCCCTATGTCACCCCAGCAGCTATGCCCCCTAGAGCATCCATGGTATTCCTGTAGCAACGCCCTATGTCACCCCCCGCAGCTATGCCCCCTAGAGAATCCATGGTATTCCTGTAGCAACGCCCTATGTCACCCCCCGCAGTTACGCCCCCGAGAGAATCCATGGCATTCCTGTAGCAACGCCCTATGTCACCCCCCGCAGCTACGCCCCCTAGAGAATCCATGGTATTCCTGTAGCAACGCCCTATGTCACCCCCCGCAGTTATGCCCCCTAGAGCATCCATGGTATTCCTGTAGCAACGCCCTATGTCACCCCCCGCAGTTACGCCCCCTAGAGCATCCATGGTATTCCTGTAGCAACGCCCTATGTCACCCCCCACAGCTATGCCCCCTAGAGAATCCATGGTATTCCTGTAGCAACGCCCTATGTCACCCCCCGCAGTTATGCCCCCCGAGAGAATCCATGGTATTCCTGTAGCAACGCCCTATGTCACCCCCCGCAGCTATGCCCCCTAGAGAATCTATGGTATTCCTGTAGCAACGCCCTATGTCACCCCGCAGTTATGCCCCCTAGAGAATCCATGGTATTCCTGTAGCAACGCCCTATGTCACTCCCGCAGTTATGCCCCCGAGAGAATCATTGGTATTCCTGTAGCAACGCCCTATGTCACCCCCCGCAGTTATGCCCCCTAGAGCATCCATGGTATTCCTGTAGCAACGCCCTATGTCACCCCCCGCAGCTATGCCCCCTAGAGAATCCATGCTATTCCTGTAGCAAAGCCCTATGTCACCCCCCGCAGCTATGCCCCCTAGAGAATCCATGGTATTCCTGTAGCAATGCCCTATGTCACCCCCCGCAGTTATGCCCCCTAGAGAATCCATGGTATTCCTGTAGCAACGCCCTATGTCACCCCCCGCAGTTATGCCCCCTAGAGAATCCATGGTATTCCTGTAGCAACGCCCTATGTCACCCCCCGCAGCTATGCCCCCTAGAGAATCCATGGTATTCCTGTAGCAACGCCCTATGTCACCCCCGCAGTTACGCCCCCTAGAGAATCCATGGTATTCCTGTAGCAACGTCCTATGTCACCCCCGCAGTTACGCCCCCTAGAGAATCCATGGTATTCCTGTAGCAACGCCCTATGTCACCCCCCGCAGTTATGCCCCCTAGAGAATCCATGGTATTCCTGTAGCAACGCCCTATGTCACCCCCCGCAGCTATGCCCCCTAGAGAATCCATGGTATTCCTGTAGCAACGCCCTATGTCACCCCCGCAGTTACGCCCCCTAGAGAATCCATGGTATTCCTGTAGCAACGTCCTATGTCACCCCCGCAGTTACGCCCCCTAGAGAATCCATGGTATTCCTGTAGCAACGTCCTATGTCACCCCCCGCAGCTATGCCCCCTAGAGAATCCATGGTATTCCTGTAGCAACGTCGGAAGTGTGGAACTGCTCAAAAGTTGTAGGATTCCAGCTGATGTGTGATACATCTTAGGAGGAACGACAAGAAAACTCCTGGAAGACATATTCTCGAAACACAAAAGTTTATTAGGAGCTTGGACAAACTTGGAATTGTGAGTTAGTACATGGCACTTTTGCCGGAGAGGTCAAAACAAATATCAAGAACTCTCAATGGACTCCAAGGACAAATAGTCATAAGATGAGGGTCTCAAATGGCAAATTAATGAATGCGCAGAGATTTGTCTGTGAAATCTTAACACATCGTTAGTAATACCTTCATAAGAAATGTGTAGATCCGTGTCGTATATATCGCCACCTGCACTGAACTGCACTCATAGATCAATGTGTTAGGTGCTCTGAATTCAGGATCAACTATGAATAAAAGCAAACAGGATACAAATTGTATACAGCATCCACTCTCACCTTTGCATGGGGGTGCCAGACGTGTAGTCAATATCCAGAACAATTGCCTCAGGGTTGCTGGGTAAGTAGCAGCCTAAAAACACAGTGAGCAAAGTTAGTAAGAAAAATGTCCATCATGCAGACACTACTCTGACCCTATCAAGTATTACAGACGCCCAACACACCCACTAGCAGTTTACTCTGTTGTTTTTTCCTTATGTCCAGAGGTGAGCCGGGGTAGCAACTGCGGAACTGGGCACCAAGAACCATGGAGCAGGGATACTGAGAGAAAAGACAGCATGGGCAGCAAGGAGAAAAGGAAACTGGGACAGTGAGGCCAGAAAGTATCGGGAGCAGTGACAGAGCCAAACTGCAGAAAGACTGAGGTAACAGGATAGATGGCACAGTGAGGAAAAATAGGTAGAAGCATCATTTAAGTTGGCCAGGAACCCGGCAAAGCCAAAGTACCAAGTGAGAGTACCAGTGATGAGCAGAAAGAGAAGCAAAGATGACAACAAAGCAGGGGCAGTGTGATGCTGAGAGAGCAGTGAAAATGAGATTGCTGGGTGGCAGGTGTAGGGATAGAACTAAGAGACAAGTGATGTGTGAGGACCAGGAAGAAGAGGCAGTGACAGAACCAGTCAGCAGGTAGTCTGAGCACATGACTGCTGGCAGTGAGTGTAGCAGGCAGAAGGGCTAATTGGAAACCTAGCTTGCCATGAAAATGAACAGCAGGCGTAGCAGGAGACCTAAGCAGCGGGTGAAGTATGCGACTGAGGCAGTGGCAGAATTAGGCAACAGGTACACAGAGGACAGGAGTGCTGGCACTGACAGGAATAGGAAACAGAGTCAATTAGAAATTAGGGGCCGATTCACAAAGGAAAACATACACTATTGTGTACGTTTACTACTTTTCGGTGTTCTCAAACTACATGCAGACTTTTACAATTCCTCACTCTCTATAATGATGTATTCGGAGGTCTCCGCACCCAGAGACTGCGGTATCAGAGCAGAGAACTCAACGACTCCTCACTCTCTAAATGTATGTATTTGGAGGTCTCCGCACCCTGAGACTGTGGTATCGGAGCAGAGAACTCTACGACTCCTCACTCTCTAAACGTATGTATTCGGAGGTCTGTGCACCCAAAGTCTGGGGTATCAGAGCAGAGAACTCAACGACTCCTCACTCTCTAAACGTATGTATTTGGAGGTCTCCGCACCCTGAGACTGTGGTATCGGAGCAGAGAACTCAACGACTCCTCACTCTCTAAACGTATGTATTTGGAGGTCTCCGCACCCTGAGACTGCGGTATCGGAGCAATGAACTCTACTACTCTTCACGCTCTCTACTTGCGCGTGAGGAGGTCTCCGCACCCAGAGACTGCGGTATCGGAGCAGAGAACTCTATGACTCCTCAGTTTCTGTACTTATGTGTGTGGGGGTCTCTGCACCCACAGACTGCGATATTGGAGCAGAGAACTCTGCACACATAGGTATAAAGAGTGTGGAGTTGTAAAACTCAGCAGGTAGTTTGTGAATCACGAAAAGTAGTACAATTCACAAAAGTGTAAGTTTACCTATGAGAATCAGGCCCCTCGTTTCAGCATACCAGTTATCTGGTTCTGGTCACTGCCTCTTCTGCCTGGCCCTCTCATATCATCTGCTGCCTTTGGCAGCCTTACAGGTGAGAGGACCAAGATGCAGGGCAGTAACTGTACCAGGAAGAGGGATACAGTGGGCAAACAGCTAGGATACTGAGAGGAAAAAGCAACAGGGACTACTAGCGTGCAGGACAGCGGGACATGGAGCAGGGCCAGTGTCCTGGGACATGGAGCAGGGCCAGTGTCCTGGGGCAGGGAGCAGGGCCAGTGTCCTGGGGCAGGGAGCAGGGCCAGTGTCCTGGGGCAGGGAGCAGGGCCAGTGTCCTGGGGCAGGGGGCAGGGCCAGTGTCCTGGGACAGGGAGCAGGGCCAGTGTCCTGGGGCAGGGAGCAGGGCCAGTGTCCTGGGGCAGGGAGCAGGGCCAGTGTCCTGGGGCAGGGAGCAGGGCCAGTGTCCTGGGGCAGGGAGCAGGGCCAGTGTCCTGGGGCAGGGAGCAGGGCCAGTGTCCTGGGGCAGGGAGCAGGGCCAGTGTCCTGGGGCAGGGAGCAGGGCCAGTGTCCTGGGGCAGGGAGCAGGGCCAGTGTCCTGCGGCAGGGAGCAGGGCCAGTGTCCTGGGGCAGGGAGCAGGGCCAGTGTCCTGGGGCAGGGAGCAGGGCCAGTGTCCTGGGGCAGGGAGCAGGGCCAGTGTCCTGGGGCAGGGAGCAGGGCCAGTGTCCTGGGGCAGGGAACAGGGCCAGTGTCCTGGGGCAGGGAGCAGGGCCAGTGTCCTGGGGCAGGGAGCAGGGCCAGTGTCCTGGGGCAGGGAGCAGGGCCAGTGTCCTGGGGCAGGGAGCAGGGCCAGTGTCCTGGGACAGGGAGCAGGGCCAGTGTCCTGGGGCAGGGAGCAGGGCCAGTGTCCTGGGGCAGGGAGCAGGGCCAGTGTCCTGGGGCAGGGAGCAGGGCCAGTGTCCTGGGGCAGGGAGCAGGGCCAGTGTCCTGGGACAGGGAGCAGGGCCAGTTAAAGGACCAAGTGCTTAGGGAAGTCAATGCGCCAGGCAGCAGCTAAAGATAACAGTCCAAGTAATGACACCTTCCCCACCTCCTCCCATGCACACAAAACAGACAAGTATTCTCACTATGTCACATGACCGTTCATAAAACTCTGTTCTAAAAACAGATCAGGGTAAAGGCTTCTAACCACCCCCTCCTCAACTTCCTCTGCCCCAAAATCATCTAAAAGGAAGGGTCAATACCCAAGCCCCCATCTTACCAGGTTGAACTTTCACTTCGGACAAAGCTGCTAAACATGCCTTTTTTCTCTCGTCTCCTTTAGGGAACGGCCTAGGAAAGGGAAGATCAAGGCATCAATTCAGTGCATAAGAAAGGCTAGTGGACAAAGTGAAGGTCAGTGAAAGAATGTGACATGCGCAGCAACGCTGCATGGCTTACAGCGCTCAGCACGGCTTACGTTAAGGAGACTCAGGGCATAGTGTGTGGCCATTACAGTCCCACCCTTGTTGGGGACTATCCACAACCCTGATGTCAAAGGATATTAAACAGGTCGAACTATAAGTGTTAAAGCATCATCATTTGCATTCGGTCCATTTCCCCAAACACAGAGCTCCTCGCCCTTATTCAGCAGTCGCCTGGCGAGAACCCTGCACACCTGCATGTGACCTATCCGGTCAGCGAAGAAATGCCAAGGTCACGGCAGCTGCAGCTGTATTCTTCCTCCTATCTCCAGTACTAGAGTGCAGTAAAGCCTCTGGTACCAGCAGGAGGTGCTCAGCACTGAGAGCTGCCTTGGCTTCCCTGGCCAGAGCTGACCAAAGGCAGGGAGAAGGGGGCAGGCTGACATAAAACAAGCAGAGATTGAGGAAGCTCTCCGCAACCTGTGAGTCAATCTATGTAAATGTATCTAAGTGAGTCTGTTTGTACACGCACACACTTGTGTGCGAATGTGAGCATGAGGCTGCATAAGAGGACAATACCCGAGCACGTGGTGACACATCTGTGATTAAATATTGCTATCTGGGTATAAAAGTCTGTACCTCCCATTGTTGACTTCTCCCTTGTATACGAGTCTTTATCTGGCATGTGATGGTGGTACTTGGGCATGCTGTGCTGTACATGGGCATATTCTCGCTGCACTGCGCCCAGATACTAGATGACTGCAATTTGGCAAAAGAGGCTGCCCCTACTGAATGACAGCACTGACTTTGCATATAAGGCTGTACCTCGCTATGTGGTAGCTGAACCTGAGGATATACCAGCATAGAATAGCACAACAGTCGGTCATTTGAGCCTGACACCGGCTGCAAACACCTGGGCCTTATGAAAGTGCACACACTGTGCTAGTGCTGCACCAGTGAGGAAGGCTGCAGCTGGGTACACAAGGATTACCTGCCATAAGAATGCATTACAGGTTGGCATATGAAAATATACCGGACAACATGACAGAAGTATCTGGACATTAGAAGGGGCCTTTAGTCATAGAACTGCTTTATCTGTGCATGTTTAATGTGAGTGGAAATATAATAAATGTGGTGTAAGTGCTTCCTTAAGGACATAAGACTGTGCACTGTGGCATAAGAAGACATACCATGTTAGTGCCCAAGAGTAAGCATGGGCCTGCCAAGCTGACTATGCCATCCATATATGGCTGTACCAGTCATATGATAAATTCACACCTGCCTGCTTAGCCCATACCTGTTGTAGGAGGTGCCATTTAACAGCATAGTTGATAAGAAGGTGTAATGGATTTACTTGCAGCCTGTGTTGAAAGCTTTAGTCCACAGGCGTCACCCAAGGGAACAGGCTTAACAGCTGGCACTCGGGGACTTAATAAGAGCAGCATTTATCAGCCCAAACAACTTTCTGCTCAAGAGACTGGCAAAGATGATAATTACCTTCATAATGAGGTAGCAGAGGACAGAAGAAGGCTTCAGGGACTCATTAAAACCCACACTAGCACATAGATTATTGCTGCCATGCACACACTGTCACGCCACATTCTATGTCACTGGTTACTTGACAAGTTTCAAACTTTTTTCCGTGTTTATTTTCAACATGCCCTGCTCGCCTCTTTTCTAAAACACAATGGAAGTTGCGTTTCACGTAATTCTTTACATCAGCAGTTGCTGTCAACCATGTTGGGTAGAGACAGAGAAAACATCCACTGCTTCTAATGGAGAAGGAACTAGACCAAGACATTCACAGCTTTATTAAGAGGGTCTGGAATAATCCCTGAAAAATTACTGCTATCAGAAGACCTAGGAATCCCAGATGCTGGGACATAATGAGGGATTACAAGTTTTGGGGGCTATGATATGGAAATCAGTGTCTCTGCACCGTTCTACAGTCATTATCTCTTGATATAGACTACAATTTCCACTCCCATCACCAGCCCCATCAAGTCTTTAAGGGGCACTTGTATTGATGCCCCTAGTGTGAAAATATCTCAGAAGACAGCTGTCTTCATCTTCACTGTTTATCACAGAACTCCCCTTAGATAGATGGCCACTGAAATAAATTGGCATTCTATCACAATTTTATCATCAGTTCAGGAAAGGACTCATTTTACAAAGACAGAGCTTTTCACCTTTTGGACTGAGGGGCACAGGCCAACAGTGGTATACAGAGCCCTCTATTTAGAGTTCTAGACAGCATAGGCTAATGGGAAGATTAAATAACTACTCACTGATGACTGCATAGCCTCACACCTACAGGAACTGACCCACGATTGGACATAAAGCCTTTTACCTCTAAGACTGCATAATACACTGCTGACAGTGTGGTATAACCATAAGTCGTGCCTCGGCAAGAAAATCATAATTCGCCCACCAAATACACTCCTTACGACCATACAAGGTTTGAGTTGCGAGTTATAGTTTGCATGTTGAGATCACGAGTCACATTTTGCTCAGTTAACCATATCTGGACAATTTCAGGGATTATTTTGGTTTTGTTTAATAAAAATATCATCTACTTTACTGGTATTTTTACGTATGTTAAAGTTTTATGAGCAAAAGAACATATTATTAACAAAGTTTTTTCCAGTGAATTGTTCGGATTTTTGATGATATACTGCATATCCCTTTGCGTACAACTCCCAAGTCCAGGCTCTGACGCGAACATCATTGCACCCAACTCCGGCAACACTAGGCCTTTGGCAAGGCCCTATGCCCAATCTCCCATGCACTCAACAACTCTGGTTGTGTATAGCTTTCACCATATGTAGCAGCAAGTAGCTACAAGGACTGACCAAACAGGGCCTAGCGATAGGCCAGGCCCTACACCCAACCAACCTTGATGTGCATGGCTGCCGCATGCTCACCCTCCAGAGTATCCAAATCCTATTTCACAACGTAAAGGATGTGAATGTATTTGGCCTTTTCGCACTAAGTTCTGGGTGCAGGCCGTCCACCAGCCCCACGCCACTGAACCAGCTGAGTGCAGCCACTGCCTAAGGACAGCATGCTCTGGGCGCAGCTCAGAGCACCCAGAGCCTTTGCGTAGTGTACCGAGACAGTGCATGGCCTTAGCTCATGCCCTGCCCAGCTAAATACATGGCCTGGCTAGGCCCTGAGTCAGCCCTGGACACCAGTGTCACAGTGAATGACCTCTGCATGGCCTGCCATGCATTGCTATAGTTGTGAACGTTTTTGCTGTTTTAACTTTATTGTCCGGACTTGAAAAATACAAACACCTATATTTTTTAATAAAAAAAAAATCACAAACCTACCTGCAAATTTGCAGACCTGGAATTGGATCAGTGAACCCAGTTAGAAAAAAATATATATTTTTAACAATAACTACACAGTTGCTATCACTGAATATGAGAAGTTATGAAAGGTTGGGGCAAACCTACAGATTAAAAAGACCACATTTATATGCATATTTATTGGTATTGGGTCATGGCTATGTTCTGCAGGGCACCACGTAGAGGTTACAGAGTTTGTACGAGTCCCACTCATTAGTCCATTAAAGCACGCATTTCAACACAGTTGTGGAGAAAAGAGGGAGTCTAACCTGATACATGGACTACAAACAAGGGACTGTAAGAAGATCTCAATCTATTTGTTAAGAAGAGTAAAGGGGGCGGCGGAAAGTGGAATATGAACTAAGCTTTGAGGTTTGAATGCACTGTAGCGGCTCTACCTTTTGTCCACACAGAATTGAAGGCATCTGTTAGGGTCTACCAAGTCCAGGTATTTCTGTGCTTCAGAGGATAGGTAATGCAAGAGAACTGCCATTATCACTGGCTGCTTGGGCTGAATGCTGCTGAATTGTTGGATTTAACTTAAGTTGCTTGCTAACACCTTCTGGTTTTAAACGAATTGGAAAGGTTCCTTAGCCTTAAATTTCTAAAACACATCTTGCACATGCAATGGCTAATAAGGAAAATGTCACTTACCCAGTGTACATCTGTTCGTGGCATTAGTCGCTGCAGATTCACATGCTGTGCATAGTCCGCCGTCTGGTGTTGGGTCGGAGTGTTACAAGTTGTTTTTCTTCGAAGAAGTCTTTTCGAGTCACGAGACCGAGGGACTCCTCCCACTTCGGTTCCATTGCGCATGGGCGTCGACTCCATCTTAGATTGTTTTCCCCGCAGAGGGTGAGGTAGGAGTTGTGTATGCTAATAATAGTGCCCATGCAATGGAATAAATACGTATGTACAAAATGAAGGTTTAATGTAATATATTTACAAATGTACAAATGTTCAAGATCTACTTCTAAACGGCTACAGGCTCCCGGGGAGGAGGGTGGGCGCATGTGAATCTGCAGCGACTAATGCCACGAACAGATGTACACTGGGTAAGTGACATTTTCCGTTCGGTGGCATATGTCGCTGCAGATACACATGCTGTGCATAGACTAGTAAGCAGTTATCTCCCCAAAAGCGGTGGTTCAGCCTGTAGGAGTGGAAGTAGTTTGAAATAAAGTTCTTAGTACGGCTTGACCTACTGTGGCCTGTTGTGCAGATAACACATCTACACAGTAGTGTCTCGTAAATGTATGAGGCGTAGACCATGTTGCTGCCTTACATATTTCGGTCATTGGAATATTTCCTAGAAAGGCCATAGTAGCACCTTTCTTTCTGGTTGAGTGTGCCTTTGGTGTAATAGGCAGGTCTCTCTTTGCTTTAAGATAGCAGGTTTGGATGCACTTTACTATCCATCTGGCGATACCTTGTTTTGAAATTGGATTTCCTGTATGAGGTTTTTGGAAGGCAATAAATAGTTGTTTTGTCTTCCTAATGTCTTTTGTCCTGTCAATGTAGTACATTAGTGCTCTCTTGATGTCTAATGTATGTAGTGCTCTTTCAGCTATTGAATCTGGCTGTGGGAAGAACACTGGTAATTCCACTGTTTGGTTTAAGTGGAACGGTGAGATAACCTTTGGTAAGAATTTTGGATTTGTTCTTAGAATGACCTTATTTTTGTGTATTTGAATAAATGGTTCTTGTATGGTAAACGCCTGTATTTCACTTACTCTTCTTAGAGATGTGATGGCAATGAGAAATGCAACTTTCCACGTTAAGTATTGCATTTCACAAGAATGCATGGGTTCGAAAGGTGGACCCTTGAGCCTTGTCAAGACAATGTTGAGGTTCCATGAAGGAACAGGTGGTGTCCTTGGTGGTATAATTCTCTTTAGGTCCTCCATAAACGCTTTAATGACAGGTATTCTAAATAGGGAAGTTGAATGAGTAATCTGCAGGTAAGCAGATATTGCTGCGAGATGTATTTTTATGGAAGAGAAAGCTAGATTTGATTTTTGTAAATGTAGTAAATATCCTACTACATCTTTTGGAGATGCATGCAATGGTTGGACTTGATTATTATGGCAGTAACAAACAAATCTTTTCCATTTACTTGCATAGCAGTGTCTAGTGGATGGTCTTCTAGCTTGTTTTATGACCTCCATACACTCTTGTGTGAGGTTTAAGTGTCCAAATTCTAGGATTTCAGGAGCCAAATTGCTAGATTCAGCGATGCTGGGTTTGGATGCCTGATCTGTTGTTTGTGTTGTGTTAACAGATCTGGCCTGTTGGGTAGTTTGACATGAGGTACTACTGACAGGTCTAGTAGTGTGGTATACCAAGGTTGTCTTGCCCATGTTGGTGCTATTAGTATGAGTTTGAGTTTCTTTTGACTCAATCTGTTTACTAGATATGGAAGGAGAGGGAGAGGGGGAAAAGCGTACGCAAATATCCCTGACCAATTCATCCATAGAGCATTGCCTTGAGATTGCCGGTGTGGGTACCTGGATGCGAAGTTTTGGCATTTTGCGTTTTCTTTTGTTGCAAATAGATCTATTTGAGGTGTTCCCCAAATTTGGAAGTAAGTGTTCAGGATTTGGGGGTGAATTTCCCATTCGTGGACCTATTGGTGATCCCGAGAGAGATTGTCTGCTAGCTGGTTCTGGATCCCTGGAATAAACTGTGCTATTAGGCGAATGTGGTTGTGAATTGCCCAATGCCATATTTTTCGTGTTAGGAGACACAACTGTGTCAAGTGTGTTCCCCCCTGTTTGTTTAAATAATACATTGTCTTCATGTTGTCTGTTTTGACAAGAATGTATTTGTGGGTTATCATTGGTTGGAATGCTTTCAACGCTAGAAATACTGCTAACAATTCTAGGTGATTTATATGAAACTTTCTTTGATGTACGTCCCATTGTCCTTGGATGCTGTGTTGATTGAGGTGTGCTCCCCACCCTGTCATGGAAGCATCTGTTGTTATCACGTATTGTGGCACTGGGTCTTGGAAAGGCCGCCCTTTGTTTAAATTTGTACTGTTCCACCATAGAAGCAAGATGTATGTTTGGCGGTCTATCAACACCAGATCTAGAAGTTGACCCTGTGCATGTGACCATTGTGATGCTAGGCACTGTTGTAAGGGCCGCATGTGCAATCTTGCGTTTGGGACAATGACTATGCATGAGGACATCATGCCTAGGAGTTTTAATACCATCTTTGCGTGTATCTTTTGTGTTGGATACATAGCTTGTATCACCTTGTGAAAATTTTGAACCCTTTGTGGACTTGGAGTGGCTATCCCTTTTGTTGTGTTGATTGTCGCTCCTAAGTATTGCTGTGTTTGACACGGCAAAAGGTGTGACTTTGCATAGTTGATGGAGAAACCCAGTTTGAAAAGGGTTTGTATAACATAATCTGTGTGGTGTGAACACTTTGTTAGCGAGTTGGTTTTGATTAACCAATCGTCTAGGTACGGGAACACGTGTATTTGCTGCCTCCTGATATGTGCAGCTACTACTGCTAGACATTTTGTAAAGACTCTTGGTGCTGTTGTTATTCCGAATGGCAACACTTTGAATTGGTAATGTATTCCTTTGAATACGAACCTTAGGTATTTCCTGTGCGAGGGATGTATCGGTATATGGAAATACGCGTCTTTTAGATCTAACGTTGTCATGTAGTCTTGCTGTTATAGTAGTGGTATTACGTCTTGTAACGTGACCATGTGAAAGTGGTCTGATTTGATGTAGGTGTTTAGTGTTCTGAGATCTAATATTGGTCTCAGACTTTTGTCCTTTTTCGGTATTAGAAAGTACAGTGAGTAAACTCCTGTGTTCTTTTGTGTTTTTGGTACTAATTCTATTGCGTCTTTTTGCAGTAATGCTTGAACTTCTAGTCCTAGAAGGTCTATATGCTGTTTTGACATATTGTGTGTTTTCGGTGGGACGTTTGGAGGGAGTTGGAGAAATTCTATGCAATAACCATGTTGGATAATTGCTAAGACCCAAGTGTCTGTTGTTATTTCCTCCCATGATCTGTGGAACTGGCTTAGTCTTCCCCCCACTGGTGTTGTGTGAAGGGGTTGTGTGACCTGTGAGTCACTGTTTATTTTGAGGGGTTTTGGGACCTTGAAACTTTCCCCGGTTTCTTGGGAATTGGCCCCCTCTGTATTGGCCTCGAAAGCCACCCCTTTGATATTGTCCCTGGTAGGTAGGTGGTCTTGTTTGTGAGGTGCTGGCTTCTGTGGCTTGACCTCGAAACCCTCCTCTGAAAGTTGTTTTGCGAAATGTGCCAAATGTGCCTCTGCCCTGCGGGGAATAGAGTGCGCCCATGGCTTTGGCTGTGTCAGTGTCCTTCTTTAATTTTTCAATTGCAGTGTCCACTTCTGGGCCAAACAATTGCTGTTCATTGAACGGCATATTGAGCACTGCCTGTTGTATCTCAGGTTTGAAGCCAGATGTGCGCAGCCATGCGTGCCTCCTTATTGTCACAGCAGTATTTATTGTTCTTGCAGCTGTATCTGCTGCATCCATAGAAGAACGTATTTGGTTGTTGGAGATATTTTGCCCCTCTTCAACCACTTGTTTCACTCGTTTCTGGAATTCTTTGGGGAGGTGCTCGATGAGATGCTGCATCTCGTCCCAATGGGCCCTGTCGTATCGCGCTAGGAGTGCTTGCGAGTTGGCGATGCGCCACTGATTTGCAGCTTGTGCTGCAACCCTTTTCCCAGCTGCATCAAACTTGCGGCTCTCCTTGTCCGGAGGTGGTGCGTCGCCTGATGTATACGAGTTGGCTCTTTTACGAGCTGCTCCTACGACTACTGAATCTGGTGTCAGTTGTGATGTAATAAAAGCAGGGTCTGTGGGCGGTGCCTTGTATTTTTTCTCCACCCTTGGAGTTATTGCTCTGCTTTTAACAGGCTCCTTGAAAATCTGTTTAGCGTGCCTTAGCATTCCCGGGAGCATGGGAAGGCTTTGATAATGGCTGTGGGTGGAGGACAGGGTGTTAAAGAGGAAGTCATCCTCAATAGGCTCCGAATGTAGAGATACATTATGAAATTCGGCTGCCCTAGCTACCACCTGTGCATATGCTGTACTGTCCTCAGGTGGTGAGGGTTTAGTTGGGTACGACTCTGGACTATTGTCCGATACTGGAGCATCATAGAGGTCCCATGCTTCCTGATCATCCTGGCTCATGGTGGTATGAGCTGGTGATTGTGGTGGAGTCTGTGCCGGTGATACATGAGTTGACTGTGGTGGAGAGGGTGGTGGAGTTACCCTCTTTACCACCTTTGCTTGTGGTGGCTTGTCTTGTTGTTGGAAGTCAAGTTTCCTTTTCCTTCTGATTGGGGGAAGAGTGCTGATTTTCCCTGTACCCCTTTGGACAAAGATCCGCTTTTGCGTGTGATCTACCTCTGTAGTTTGTAATTCCTCCTCAAATCGGTGTCTTTTTAGTTGGGAGGACAGTGATTGTTCCTCTGAGTAGGAACTGGTTTTTGGTTCGGTTGCCGGGTGTTTTGGCACCGAAACCGTGTCTTTAGTTGTTTTCGGCTCCGACGAGATCTTTCTCTTTTTCAGTGTCTTGGCCTCTCGGTGCCGACCATCTTTGGTGCCGCTATCTCTGTGCCGAGCAGCTTCGGTGCCGCTGTCTCTGTGTCGAGTAGCTTCGGTGCCGCTATCTCGGTGTCGAGCCGTTTCTGCACCACTCTCTCGGTCCCGAGAGTGTTGCGTGCCTGTGTCTCGACCTGAGTCGGACGACTTCGGCACCAGCTCGCCCTTTTTCGGTGCCGATGGACGGTCACCTACTTTATGGGTTATGCCATGGCCTGTTGGCAGTGGCGTCCCCTGGGCTTTGTCTGTTTTTTCGTGTGATCTTTCTTTCGACGTCTTACTCACGGTTGGTTGCTCGTCGATGTCGAATTCTTCGGAATCCGATTCGCGGATGGAGAAAGTTTCTTCTTCTTCCTCCTCCTCCTCGAACCCTTGTTGTCCTGTCGGCGTGGAAGCCATCTGCAACCTCCTGGCTCTTCGGTCCCTGAGCGTTTTTCTCGACCGAAACGCGCGACAGGCCTCACACGACTCTTCCTTGTGCTCGGGGGACAGGCACAAGTTACAGACCAAATGTTGGTCTGTATAAGGATATTTACTGTGGCATTTAGGACAGAATCGGAACGGGGTCCGTTCCATCAGTCTCGATGTTGCACGCGGTCGGGCCGACCAGGCCCCGACGGGGGATCGAAAATACCCCGAAGGGTTACCGGAGCTCTTTAAGGCTCGGTGTCGATTTGCCCTAACTATCCAGATACCGAATGAAACAATACCGACAAATTTTCCGTTGATTCTGACTAACTTTCCGACCCGAAACACGGAGCGAAAAGGAACACGTCCGAACCCGATGGCGGAAAAAAAACAATCTAAGATGGAGTCGACGCCCATGCGCAATGGAACCGAAGTGGGAGAAGTCCCTCGGTCTCGTGACTCGAAAAGACTTCTTCGAAGAAAAACAACTTGTAACACTCCGACCCAACACTAGACGGCGGACTATGCACAGCATGTGTATCTGCAGCTACACATGCCACCGAACAATGCTATTTTCCAGGATCTGTATTTAATTTCAGCTTCGTGTATGGGTTCAAAAATATGTCCTTTAAGCTGTCAAAGGGCCAAGAGTAAGCACCCAGAAGGCAAAGGACTCAGTCAAATGAGGAATTATGTCAATATGCCTTGCATAGACTTTTTGATACTGCAACGAGAGAAACGAAATACTGATTTATTTTCTTCTACATCCAATTAAGGCATTTGAATCCCAAACATTTGCAATGCAGCAAGTATGACAATAGATGATGGCCTGAGATGATGGCAGATGCAACCCTCTGCCTTTATTCCAGTGGTAGAATTGTTTCCATTTTATATGAAAGGGTTTTCATGGAGACATTTGATCTACCTACACTGAAGATTTCTCTGCAGACCACACTTTGGGATTCTAATTGCTCACAAGACGTGTTATTGATGGAGTAACCTGGTCTTTTTCATCAACAGTGTGAGGTAGATTTTGAATATGTACCACGTACCTGGGCTTGGAGATATGTGCTTTAAAACGGTCTTGGGCAGGCTTGGGCTTCATGTGTGTATCTCCTACTTAATTCTGAATACCAGTTTGGGAAAAATGAGAAAGCAAGGAAAGATGCAGGCAGAAAAGAGTAACTATCTCATCACAAACACATTCAGGTTCCCCAGTTGCCATCACTGCTGATGAAGAACTGCCTTTTCTTAGTCAGTCTTCTGGCTAAGTAGTCTAGGAGGTATACGAAAATCTGCTGAAGATTCGCCAGAGCTCCTAGAGCTCCCACGTGTGTCAAATTCCTTTGACACTGCTGAGCATATCTGTAGGAAGTAGGACCTTATGACCTTTTGTTTTGTGTTTTAAACCTGAAGGTAAGGCTGATATTGGATCTTCAAGCCGTACTGGGAACCAAAACGGTAGCCTGTTTGAAACTGAAAAAGCAGCTAAAGATTTGTCTAGCTGCCTGTCTGTTGCAGCAGACTTTAAGGCATCATTGGTATGTCTTCCAAAAAGTCTCTCTCCAACATTCATTACTTTTGCTTGAACCTCAGAGCTGAAGAAGGTATTGTTGAGTCAACTCTGTCTTCTGCCCTCTGTAGACAAGATCGATGGGTGTGTCAATATGGTTTCGACCAGAAAGCCAAACAGTATCCATGAGGGTGTCATTAAATGGAAGTAAGGGCTCTGGTGTTGCTGGCCCAGGCTGTAGAATTTCTGTCAAAACACTTGTTTAAGTCTAAATAAAGGCCGGCTGTACATGTAGCATTTTGGATGCACTTGAATCACCGATGTGAATGAGGCACTTTTGTTTTCTGTTGGTGTCCTATGCCATGAGCCAAGTTCTGTTTCAGGGGAGGTATCAAGCCCACCAGCATTTTGTAAGTCAAGGTATAATGTATCATCAGTGTAAAGTGGGAGAAGGAGGCCATCCTCCTTCATCATCAGTATCATGGGATGCACACTGCTCTGGCACAGGATCAGAGTCAGAGCCAAAAAAATTATGCAGGTGCAGTAGGGGGCAACTTTCATGCGACTTTGAGTTATGTCCTGAGCTCGGCACCAAAGGTACACCTCATGCTGATCGGTGGCCTACATCTGCTTCCTGCAATTATAGCACAGTTTGAATGCGAGATGGAATGTCTTATCGTAGCACACTGAAGGGAAGGTCAGAATCAATGGAAACTGAAAGTAGAGAGCTGAGCTACAGATCCACATCGGAAGGCGTGTAAATTAACAAGTTGTCCGTGTTGAGCCAAAGTGGAGCCTCACTGGGCTATTCTAAGGTTAGAAATCTGTGGCTAGAAGTATCCATAAGAAATTAATCCAGTTGCATGAAGAACTGTGCACAGTAACAAATGGTTGTCATTTAATGGCATGCTCAGAAGACTGTAAAAGAAAGTAACCTGCATGGGCGGCTCCTCCATAAGGGCGGAGGAGCATCCCCCACCTCCCCACCAGCAGGGGCAGGTGCAAAAACCTTTCAAAGAAAAGGAAAATAAACTATGTTTATTATCCGTTTCTTTGAAGGGGAGGGGACACAGGGGTGACGTGCACTAAGAGGGAGTGCACAGCACTCCCCCTCACTGTGCATGTATGTTTGGCCGGCTGTCTCGGGCCGGGAAATAGACATGCGCAGTAGGCTCTCTCAAGCCCAGCAACAAAGTTGCCGGGCTTGAGCGAGCCTGCACAGGCTCCCAGTCTGCCTGGGAGCTCCCTGGCTCGGTGCTCCCAGCCAATCATGACGCTACTTTGAGCAGCGTCAGGACTGGTCGCAGGGCAGGTATGGGAGCCTGTACCTGCAGCATCTGGAAGGTGAGGAGAGGAGCGGCTGGCCGCGTGGTGCGGAGCAGACGTACGTTTAAAAAACATTTTTTTTTTATTCATAATTCCTCCCGTGCCCCAACAATCAATCCCCCCGCCCACGCGCCTCCCTGCCCCGCCCCCAGGAATCCCAGCGAGCTACGACTGGTAACCTGTGTGGATGTAAAACTCACTTAATGATGGCAGAAACATTGGTGATCTTGTTGAAAAAATCAAACTCCCGCTGGTAGAATTCCTTGGCTGGACCAGACAGCGACCCAGTAATCTCTTCCATCAACTGTTCCAAAAGATCGCCAATGTCGGCTGTAAACAGAGTACAACAGATCAACGTACACAAAGTGGAACTACAGATCTTTCTGCACCACTGAGCACATATGAGAGGAGGGCTGAATAGTCTTCAAAATGCAAATGAATTACAACTGCTTTCATGATGGTTATTACAAGGTCTTGGGATCAACTTGTAGGCAAAGGACAGGTACTGCTAGGGCAATATGTATAATGAAACACTCTGCGTAGTTGGGAACAACTCTGAGGAGAAAGCTGCAAACCTACAAGGGAATTCAAGTCACACTGGGCAGGCCCCACAGTGGGGGCACATCGCCGAAGGTTTACTCCACTGTACCAAAGCTTCATTTTTGATTTTCAAATGAAGATGTCAGCTTTTGAGGAGGATGTAACAAAAAAGAAAAATGTCAATCCCCATAAGGGAATCACTGGTTTTTGGGACACAAGCAGATACAAAAATAATAGGTGAGACAATGTGCAAGCCAAATTATGGAGTTCTGTGGGCTTTAGTGAAAAATGGATACCTTTGGACTGTCAGAATGGTTGGATTTGTTTAACCAGATGTCAAGAACTGGGAAAAGAGGTGGGAAGGAGGATAAAAGCTCTTTTTTTAGAGGACCAGCACTAAATCTCTGACAAAATGTCAAAATCCATCAACACTCAATATGCTAAAGAAGAATATTTGGTAATTAACGAGCTACACAAAACAAAATATTCTACAGTAAGCAGCAACTTCTGTCAGCGTTTCACAGTCCGAGTGCAATTTTATGGAAATAACCGCAGTCCTTCAACCTGTAATGTGTACCCAGACCATGCATTGATCTACTCAGTGGGAATGCTGAAGTCCAACAACAGTGTCGCACTACCATACCATCATTTTGTGGCTCCAACGTCCAACAACCTTGATGAGGACTGACTGCAGCTACCTAGATTGGCAAACTTTAGCTGCAACTGTGCGCACACTGAGCAACGATATTTCACAACTGGTGGGCAGCCAAAGAAGTGTCTGTGAATGCGCTTGTCTTGACAGCAACCAACAGTGCTAGTGTGCATTATGACTGGGTATGTTGGCCTAAGAACTAAAACATGACATTGGTAATGAACAGACAAATACAGCAACCACAAAAAACAAAGAAACTAAAGCTCTTGCTGCAGAGGAATTGACAAAGAGTTCAAGAACAGCTAAGATGTTGCATAGATCTAACAGTGTCAATAATCCGTCAGAGTACTCACGATCTTTAGTGTGCGCCTCTTCATCCAGAAAGATGTTGGTCTTCATGTTCCAAATGAACTGATGAGCAAGGAGCTGAGACTTTGCAGCAGCCCAGAGAATGTATTCTCGGACGTAACCCATCTATATGGAAACAGCAGTGGAATCAACAGTAGGACGACGGGCAAATTAAGGGCAGCACAGCAAAAGCCAAGTATTGCTGCCATAAACAACCTGCCCTGCTACACAAATATTTCCATTGTACAGCTGATTAACACCCTTCAACAAAAGTTCATAAGCAACTCTGGAAGCTTCACTTATGGAGACACATTATTCAAGATACCAGCATCCCTCATCACGCTACCACAAATAGAGAATTAGTATTATCTATCATTGCCTCTGTCAAGCCTCTTGGGGAACCCCTGGACCCTGTGCACACTATATCTCATTTTTGGTACAGTACATACAGAACCGGCTTCCTACACCAACATAAGCTATATTTATAAATACAGGAAAATGTAAAACTGTAATGCACTAAAAATATCAAGTCAAATTGTAAAAAAAAATTGAAAAACGTTTTAAGCATTTTCAATTAATGTCAATTGCAAATTATGTTAACCAGGTTCATGGGGGCCGATGAATGTACAACAGAAGAAATATTTGAACTAAACCATGAGAAACAAAACAAATTAGTAGGAGATAGAGAATGATGACGTAACGCCAAATACTGTAGAAGTGTCTATGATGATGCACAGTGAGCTCTTACCTTGTCGTAGCGGAGGGCTTGTACAATCTGTGGAATGTAGAAGAGGATGGCATCCTAAAAATACAAGAACAGCAGAGTAAAGAAGCAAAAACAAGGAAGAGTTAGGGGAGTCATATGAAGCCAGGGCAGTGATGCAAAGACAGGGCACTGTAGCAAAGGCTGGTCACTTGAAAAGAAGCACCCTCGATATAACTGTAGGACACTATGAAAGTGGGACACTATGGTGGAGGTGGAATGTAGCAGAGGAGCACGCTCTCTCTTTGAGAAGGCAGGGCAGAGTAGCACAGGTGGGACACTGAAGAAGAAGCGTGCAGCGCAAATGGAGAACTGCAGAAGAAGAGGGGCATTAATGTAATTTGACAACATTGAAGTGCCTGTTGCCTGATCTCACAGGAGAGCAGAACACTGCATCAGATGTGAAGCACTCCAGCAGAGGATGGACACTGCAGCCAAGTAATGCAGTGGAGAAGGGCAGCAGACTACATCAGAAAAGAAAAGGAGCAATTAGAGATTATGGGCATCACAGAAGTGAAGGATCACAGGAGAAGAGGAGGAATGCAGCATCAGAGAAGGGACACAGCAGCAGAGGGGATGGGTCACCACAGGAGGGACACAGCAATGGAGGAGGGGCACAGCAGTAGATGAGCGGAGCCACACAAGTGGAAGGTCACAGAAGCAGAGGAGGATCACTGCAGCAGAGTTATCGCTGTTGTGGAGGAGGGGCAATAATGTAACGATAACGCATTGCAGCCGATGTGGCGCACTCAAGCAGAGGACAGCACCAAATGGTTACCAGGGCAGGACAGAGGCACAGCAGAGGAGAACTTGCACCACACCAGTGGAGGGTCACAGAAGCAGAGGAGGAGCACCACACCAGTGGAAGGTCACAGAAGCAGAGGGAGGGGCACCACACCAGTGGAAGGTCACAGAAGCAGAGGAGGAGCACCACACCAGTGGACGGTCACAGAAGCAGAGGAGGAGCACCACACCAGTGGAAGGTCACAGAAGCAGAGGGAGGGGCACCACACCAGTGGAAGGTCACAGAAGCAGAGGAGGAGCACCACACCAGTGGAAGGTCACAGAAGCAGAGGAGGAGCACCACACCAGTGGAAGGTCACAGGAGTAGAGGAGGAGCACCACACCAGTGAAAGGTCACAGAAGCGAAAGGAGGAGCACCACACCAGAGGATGGTCACAGAAGCAGAGGAGGAGCACCACACCAGTGAAAGGTCACAGAAGCAGAGGAGGAGCACCACACCAGTGGAAGGTCACAGAAGCAGAGGAGGAGCACCACACCAGTGGAAGGTCACAGAAGCAGAGGAGGAGCACCACACCAGTGGAAGGTGACAGAAGCAGAGGAGGAGCACCACACCAGTGGACGGTCACAGAAGCAGAGGAGGAGCACCACACCAGTGAAAGGTCACAAAAACAGAGGAGGAGCACCACACCAGTGGAAGGTCACAGGAGTAGAGGAGGAGCACCACACCAGTGGACGGTCACAGGAGTAGAGGAGGAGCACCACACCAGTGAAAGGTCACAGAAGCAGAGGAGGAGCAACACACCAGTGAAAAGTCACACGAGTAAAGGAGGAGCACTGCAGCAGAGGAGGAGCACCACACCAGTGAAAGTTCACAGGAGCAGAAAAGGAGCACTGCAGCGGAGGAGTAGCATCACACGAGTGGAAGGTCACAGGAACAGAGGAGGAGCACTGCAGCAGAGTTATCGCTGTTGTGGAGGAGGGGCAATAATGTAACGATAAGGCATTGCAGCCGATGTGGCGCACTCAAGCAGAGGACAGCACCAAATGGGCACCAGGGCAGGACAGAGGCACAGCAGAGGAGGACTTGCACCACACCAGTGGAGGGTCACAGCAGAACGAGGAACACTGCAGCAGAGGGGCCATACAGCAGAGAAGGGGGAATCACAGTAGTGGGTACTGCAGTAGAGGAGGAGGAATTCACAAAAGGCAGACATTAGAGAAGGAGAGGCATCCTGCCTCAGACGCAAACACTGAGGAAGTTAAAGGGCACTAAAGCAGAAGAACGGTGCCTAAGATGAGATACGGTGCCACTCCAGGGAGTCTACTCCAGGACAGGCAGGGCACCACAGGAGAGACAGGCCTTGCTGCAGAGGCAAAGCACTGTGGCAGAGATGAGGAATTACCCCATATGGGCACAAAGTGCAATAGCAGTGGTACAGCCCAGAGTGGCAAAGAAGTGGAGGCATGGCATATTGCACTAGATTTGATTTAATAAATTACAGGCTAAGAAAAAAGAGAAATCAATACTGCAACAAATGAAATGCCATGCAGGTGTGGCAGGTACTGTCATATAAACGAACGCACGTGCAATGCCACGCACAGTTGACCCACACATATGTTAGCACACTTCCATTCGCCCAAAGGTACTCAGTTTTGGGTTGTTTAGAAAAAGATTGGTTCCTACCGGTGGAAAGGAGCGCAGCACTTTGACACCGTATTGTGCAGTGAGAGGATGTGGTGGGTACATGCTGGAGAAGTACGAAAGGCCGGTAGGTGGGTCTGTTGGGGTCCAGCATAGGATATGACTTAGCTCAGGAGCATCTGCATCGATGGTGTGAAACGTCACCAGGTACTGTTAACAAAAGAAGAACTGCTTGAGAAGGTAATGAGTGACGCACAGAACAACCAACAAGCATTCAGGGAGAGAGAGCATACTTTTCCAGCTAAAAAAAAAAACATGTATGTTTCAAACTTCATTGAAAAAAGTTACTTTTTCCAAGCATATCATTATACATTCAGGAGATGAATTTTGGGACATATATTATTTAGAAACAAACTTCAAAGTGATCAATCAGAAATCTGAATGACCAATACGATTTCCGAATGATAAATCAGAATCCTGAATTACTAACCGAAATTCCAAATAACCAATTGGATTTAAACGTGACCTTTTATTATTCTAATACAAATTCTGAATGATCAATCTAAGTTCTACATGACCAACTCTAGCTCCTAATCATGAGTTCTGTGTTCCAAATCGCTGATCCAAACCTCAAGGATCCAAATGAAGTTTGGAAAATCCAACTCGAGCTCCAGGCTTTAGAAGGTCATTCTGAAAACTCCATGAGCAATATTAATTGAAAACACTAATGTGGATTCTTAATATGTGAAATTTTGGTCTTTACTTTGCTTTGCAGTGCATGTCAGCAGGGAAGTGTTAGGAATTTTTAATGAACACATGAAAATTCCAAATCTAAAATAACATTTATGGGTATGCAACCAAATTGTACTCTGTTGGCTAATTACAGCATAGAAGTACTTAACCTCATGCAGACTTAACAAAGCTGTAAACATTTTTTTGCATTGTTGAACAAGTTACTTACCTTCAGTAACACATTATCTGGTAGAGACTCTGCTCCTCATTACGAGTCTGGCAGTCCTGGGACTGCCAGACTTGCGGTGGTGGTCGGATCCCTGCCAATGCGAAAGTGCCATGGTCAGCCACCAGCACTAATCCACCAGGGCAGCGCTGGGTTATGAGTCCCCTCTCCGCCAGCTTATACATGGCAGTTGCACCGCCATGTAAAAGCTGACAGAGGCGGGGTGCCAGGGGACCCCTGGGGGCCCCTGCACTTGGCATGGGCAGTACAAGGGCCCACATAGGCAGCACCGTCGCACTTTTCACTGTCTGCTAAAGCACGATGGGTGCTGCTGCACCCGACGCACCGCATCATTGCAGTCGGCTCTATAATGAGGAGGCGTCAATGTTATGGGCTGTTTCCCGCTGGGCTGGCGGAAACTCTGTTCTGCCCACCAACCAGCAGAAAACTCTTAATAGCCCTTGCGGTCAGGTCACTGCACTGGCAGTTTTCTGACCGCATGATTTCGGTGGACGGGCATTTCCATCCACCGAAGTCATAATGAGGGCCTCCATCTAGCTGCAGATTCCTTATCTTTAAAATATCCAGACGTCAGCTTGGAATCTGGAACTTTTGCTGAGCATTACACTTGCATGCGCTGTCGGGTTGCGTCGTTCGGATCCGTGTGGTGTCGTCGGAGCCGTCTGTGATGTCACGTCCCCTATAAAGGCACCACCCAGGCACGCGTATGGCAGTACTTTCCCATAAACTTCCACGCCGGAAGGGCAGAGCCATGGAAAGAACCAACAGTTTTGTCAGTGAGAAAAAAACTAGGGCCCAGAAGGGAACAATCCTTAACCCTAGGAAATTAGTCCGCAGAGCAGGGAGGTTTAGAAGGGTGTAAGGAATCTGTAGCTAGATAGAGTCTCTACCAAATAATGTGTTACTGAAGGTAAGCAACTTGTTCATCTGATAGAGACTTCTGGCTGCAGAATCCTTACCTTTAGAATAGATACCCAAGCCATAACCTCCAGGCAGTGGTCTGCTGCCAAATTGTCCTCAAACTAAAAAGCCCGCAGGACCAAACTGGCAAAATGCCAATCCCTGCGGACCTGACTGTTCAGGCAGTATTGTTTGGCAAACGTGGGCATCCATGTTGCAGCTGGACAGAAGTCCAGGATTGGTACACCTCTGTCTAACGCAGTGGTAGCAGCTTTGCTCCTGGTGGAAGAAGCCCTCAGGAGGCTGCTTTTTGGCCAGAGCACAGCATATTTTTTATGCAGAGAACGACCCAGAGCGAAATGGTTCGCTTATGCACTGCCCAACCTTTCTTTGCTCCCACGTACCCCACAAAGAGTTGGTCATCCACCAGGAACTCTTTTGTGAGGTCAAGGTAGAACGACAATTCTCTTTCTGGGTCCAGTCGATGGAGTCGGTCCTCTTCCTTAGAGGCATGCGGTGGAGCAAACAAGGTGAGTAGGGTGATGTTCTGACCCAGGTGAAATGGAGTCACCACCTTAAGGAGAAAAGAGGCACAAGTACGAAGCACTACCCTGTCCGAGAACATGGTGAGATATGGGGGTTTTGATGAGAGAGCCTGCATCTCACTCACCCTCCTGGCAGATGTTATTGCCACTAGAAGGCTGTCTTGATGGTGAGCAGCCGGAGGGGACAATTGTGTAAAGGCTCAAAGGAAGAGCACGTAAGATAGCTGAGAACCAGATTTAAGTCCCACTGAGGCATGATAAAGGGCATAGGAGGAAACATATGTACAAGCCCTTTAAGGGATCTATTTATAATAGGAGATTTAAATAATGAAGGCTGATTAGGCAGCCAAAGAAAAGCTGATAAGGCAGAAAGATAACCCCTGAGAATGCCCAATACAGAGCCCTGCTGGGCAAGGGACAAGATAAAGAGAAGAATGTCAGTGAGAGTAGCAGAAAAGGATCAACAGATCTTTCTGTACAATAATTTACAAGGCATTTTCAACGGCAGGCATATACCATCTTGGTTGAGGGACACCTGGATGCCAGAATAACTTTACAGACTTTGGGAGGAAGGGCGAAGGATGTCAACTGCTGTCGCTCAATCTCTATGCATGAAGAAGCAGAGGTGACAGGTTAGGGTGGAGAACCTTCCCCTGCTGCTGCGACAGAAGACCTTCCCGAAGGGGCAGCGTGATTGGAGAATCGATGCTCATTTTCAGAAGCTCGGGATACCAGACTCTCCATGGCCATACCTGAGCCACCAGGATTACTCAGGCCCGGCCGTGTCTGATCTTCTTGAGAACTCTGGGCAGACGTGGAATGGGCGGAAAGGGGTATAGAAAGCCTGAGCACCACTTGTGACGAAAAGCATCGCCGAGGGAGTTCCGCCTTGGAAACTCCAATGTGCAATACTGCTGACATTGCACGCTCTCTGCAGAGGCAAACAGATCTATTCAAGACTCTCTCCACTGCTGAAAGAGTCCTTGTGCATCCTCCGGATGGAGATGCCACTCGTGATCCGCTAGACACAGATGGCTGAGTTTTCCACCCTGGCATTCAGAGAACCTGGAAGGTGTTGAACCACTAGGGTTATGCCCTGCTGTTCCAGTCACCTCTAGGTACTCAAGGCCTCTTGACAAAGGGTCTACGACTCCACCCGCCCTGCTTGTTGCAGTACCAATTTGCGGTGGTGTTGTCCATGAACACTTGCACTATCTTCTCCTTGACAACTGGAAGAAATACCTTGATATGGAGTCCGGATTCAGCCGGAGACCAGAGAAGTCTCATCTCCACCTCTCCAAGATGGCCGCCCTATCCCAGAAGTGACGCAACTGTCACTACTGTAAAATCTGGTTGGGAGGGCAGTCTGCCTCTGACCCACTCAGGATTCATTAACCACCACTCCAGATCTTTTGTAGTTCCTTCCGAGATCTGAGCCGTGTTGGGTGAGACTTCCCTGATGCTGCGCCCACTGGAACTTCAAGTCCCACTGCAGAGCCCTCATATGCCATTTGGCATGTTTTACTTTCAGGATACAAGAGGCCATGAGGCCCAGCAGCCTCAGAGTCTGTCTCACCGAAATCCAGGATAGAGGCCGAAACATCAGAATCATAACCTGAATATCCTGAACTCGCTGTTCGAGAAGATAGGCCCGAAACTGCATTGTGTTCAGAAAAAGCTCTGATGAAAGGGAGCATTCAAGAGGGGGTCAGGTGTGACTTTGGCACGTTTATAGTGAACCCCTGTGAATGCAGGTGGTCCGATGTAGTCTGGAGGACGACAGTCTGGGGGGAGTCGGCCTTCAACAGCCAGTCGTCGAGGTAGGGGAAGACTGAAACCCCTAACCTGTGCAGATGAGCTGCGACCACCCCGAGCAGCTTGATGAACACCTGAGACGCGCTGGTAAGACCAAATGGGAGCACAGTGAACTTAAAGTGTTCTTGGCTTACCATAAACCGCAGGTAACGCCTGCGGGCAGGCAAGATGGGGATGTGGAAATACGCATCCTGTAATTCCAGCATTACCAGCCAGTCTTCCAGGTCTAGGGCCAACAAGACCTGAGCCAACGTGAGCATCTTGAACTTCTCCTTGAGGAAGAGATTGACGGTATGTAGGTCTAGAACAGGACAAAGATCCTTGTTATTTTTGGGTATCAGAAAGTAGCGGGAATAACAACTACTGCCTACTTCTGATGTCGGGACCCTTTCTATGGCTCCCTTGGTCAAGAGAGCAATAACTTCCTCTTGGAGCAGAGACAAATGATCCTCTGCCAGCCGTTCAAATGTAGGTAGTATTGGGGGAGGAAAGGATTGAAAAGGCAGGGCATAGCCCTTCCGAATGATCTTCAGAATACAAGTGAGGAGATGTAATAGACTGCCAGTGGAAAAGATGAGGTTGAATTCTCTTTCCAACTGGGCAAACATGATTCTGCAGAATCAAACTAGGAGGGCTTACAGTCTGCAGCTGCCAGGGGCTGGACGGCAGACGACTTCTGGCTTTCAGACCCCGTAGGTCTGAAGACACCGTGCCCACGTTCTCATGTAGAATCAGGAGCTTGTGTAGCACGGTGACTGGCATAGGGATGGCACAGTGGTACACCCCTTCCATGGCCACAAAAGGGGCGAAAAGGCAGATGGTGGATGAGGGGTTGCCGAGAGGCCCAAGGACTTGGCCATAGCTCAAGTGTCCTTAAAGCCCTCTAGTGCTGCGTCTGCCTTCTCGCCAAACAAGCAAGTCCCATCGAAGGGTATGTCTTTAAGGTTTGCCTGGACATCCCCCTAAAAGCCAGATGTTCTCAACCAGGATTGGCACCATAAGGCCACTGTCAACGAAACCGCTCTGCCCAGCGAGTCAGTCGTTCCAGGCCACACCTAATGGTCAACTTTGCCGCACCTCTCTCGTCTTTCGCTGCCTGGGAGAGGATGGCCTGGACCTGTGGCAGCACTTGCGCAACCGTATCCCATTAGGTGTGCAATTAACGGCCCAATAAGCATGAGGTGTTCACTGTCCTCAATGCCAGGATAGTGGAAGAAAACATCTTCTTTACAAGTTGGTCCAGCCTCCTGGATTCCCTGCCTGAGGGAGCGGAAGGGAACGTGCCATGGGAAGTTGAGGCTTGGACTACTGAGCTGTCAGGGGTGGGATGTTGGCTGGGAAACCCATTACAGGGCGACAACAGTGGGCAATCGTCCTATTACAAAAGGCCCTGTGCTGGGCTTGGATCAAGTATCCAGCAGGACGTCAGTAAGTGGCTCATTAAAGGGCAGGAGGGGTTCGGAAAAAGTCCCAGGATGAAGCACTTCAGTCAAGATGCCCTACGACCCACCAGTGCAAAGGAAGCTCCCTACCCCGTAGCCACAGTGGGGGGAGAGGTGTCCAGTCCACTGGCCTCTTCCAGTTCCTCATACCAGTCCACAGACCTCTCTAACCGGTGTTCTAAAGGGTCCAGTGACCCCTCTCAGTCCTCTTCCATGCTTGGCTTCTGAAAATAAAGCTCAGGCAAAGATCTGGCACCTGTGGGTGCCATCGGCGCCGGAATCGGCATTGTGCGATGCCGTTCCGGCTCCGGATCGTCTGGAATCAGAATGGGTCTGGAACTGCCAGTGGCCGCCGGCAACATCGGCGTTGTGACAGGCACCAGAGAAGGCCACGTGGGTACAACCGGATCCAGATTTGAATCCAGGAGACCACATCGGAGTTGAGGCTGAAGCCGCAGACGTGGAACCTGATGGGGCCTCCTTTGACCTCCAGAGGGGTCGGCGCGCTCAAATACGCAGCGCATGGCCTTGAAAAAGTCTTGTACCTGAGCTTGAGTTGCTCCCGGAAATGGAGGGAGGTGTGGAGTCAGACCTGGCATCGATTCCGCTGAACCATGCCTGGAATGCTGATGTTCCAAACTAACTGTGTTGGCCAAAGGACGAGGCAAGGTCGAAGACAAATTAGACTTTTTCTTCTTCATTTTGTGCCTCTTTCCTGAGTGCCCGAGGACCTCAAGTACGAAGAAGAGGACTTGCATCACCTGGAGTGGTCCTGTGACCCTCTCCTCGACCTGGACCGTGACGTCCTAGAATTTGCACCAGATGGCATCGACTGCCAGGACGCAAGCAGCTTCAAGTACCGCTTTCTCAAAACCTTCAGTGCTGTGGCCCGGCAGTCCGAGCATGACTTTGAGTAGTGGTCACGCTTGAGACACCGTATGCAGACAAGGTGAGATCCGTAACGGACATGGCGCAGTTACAGGCACCACACGGCTTGAATCCTACTCTTCTAGATGTACAAAAGTACTTGACAAAACGTTGAAAAAAGCCTGTAAAAAAAACGACAGCATGGTAGCTCTCTCCGGATCTGAGCTAACTTGTGGGGAAAGAAAAGAACTGACGGCTGTGTGCCTGGGTTGCACCTATATAGGTGACCGCGACAAAACATCTAGTGCCAATGATGCCGTTAACGCCACACAAAACCAAGCGGAGCCACCCGATGGTACGCACAGAGGTATTGCTCAAGCAAAAGTTTCCGGGTTCAGGCTGACGCCTGGTGGAAATTCCAATGCAAGGAATCTGCAACTAGAAGTCTCCCATCAGATGCCATCTTTAAGCAGGAAGGAACTGAAACAGTACCTCCTTCTACTAGATGTTAAAGCTCAGAACCTCTTATGGGAATGCCTGTGGGTCCACCCTGTTTAGCAAAATGTAGCCTCATGCCTCGAACAGGTGACTGGGGTCCATAAAAGTAATGCTGGGAAACACATTGCTGAGAATCTGGAGAAGACAATCCCACTAGATATGTGAGGACACTGTGTGATCTGAGCCTGTCAATGAGTGTGTCATACAATCAGTAATTTCTAAAGTGTAGCTAATTACCCACAGGGTTTCAAAGTGATGTTTGCAGGTGTGCTGCTCAATTGAAAAGCCAGGGCTTGGGGTCCTTCCTCAACTGCTTCAGTGATGCGGTCTGTCTGAGTTTGAGAGGTAGCGTGTTCCATGTCCGGGCTGCGAGGTAGGAGAAGGATCTTTTTTCCTGCTGTTTTTTCAGATGTTGGGAACGTCTGCGAAGGTGAGCTGGGAAGAACGGAATCTCCTATTGGGTACATTGAAGGCGAGGCGGTGGTTGTGGTATGACGGCCCTATATTGTGTAGTGCCTTGTAGGTATGTATCAGGAGTTTGTATGTGATGTGCGTGTTGACTGGGAGCCAGTGTAGGTCTCTGAGGTGGTAGGAGATGTGGCTGTGTCGGGGGATGTCCAGGATGAGTCTGGCTGTTGCATTCTAGATTCTTTGTAGTCTTGATTGCAGTTTCTTGGTAATGCCGGCAGAGTGTGTTGCCGTAGTCCAGTTTGCTAGTGACGAGTGCGTGGGTGACTGTCTTACTTGTGTCACAGGAGCACCACTTAAAGGTATTTCGAAGGAATCAGAATGTGTGGAAGCATTACGATGAGACAGCGCTGGCTTGGCGGGTCATGGATAGAAAGGAGTCCAGGATGTAAGGAACATAGTCCTACACTTGGGAGTGGTAGACCCTCCATTGTTAGAGAAATGGTAGGAAAATATGGACGGGTGAACGGCCACTGAAAAATACATCTACAAGGAAAGAGGGTGCTCTAAAAAACAGTGATTTGGAATTTTTGAAAAAAGGATACTAGGGCCTAGTATAGCAGTGGAGGCAAAAAAAGTTGGTAAATTAGAGCTTGCCCCTGATAACATCCTGCAATAAATAGCTGTGCTTATTTGCTGTCTGGAATAAAAACTGTCAATTGGATAACTATATGGCAACAATAGATTATGTTACATTATAAAGTGCTGTATAGCGATTGGTCTAAACCCGGTTGAATATGTAAAACTAATATATACTTGACCACACAATGTGGCTTCCTGTGCAATATTTGTTTTTAGGTCTTGTTTTTGAAAATAAATAAAAACGTATTTAAAACTCAGAATCTCAGATGTTTGAAAAATCATTTTGGCACCACAGATATGGATAGAGCTTCTTTACACAAAGATCCTCTGCAGCACACAACTAATCACAGTAAATGGTCACTAGAGAAAAGGATTAAAGTGGGAAACAGAAGTGACTGGACCGGATAATTACAGAACAGTCTGGAGACAGAGTGCCACATGGGCTCAAGCTCATCAGCTCTTGGAACAACACACATCAGCAAGCGATGCATAAGAAATCGCAACCTGCTAGGCAGAGCCAGGTCTCTAGCCACCCAACCGCTGTCAGGTTTACAGAGATGAGAGCTCATTAATCAGCCACTGCCTTCTTTTACCTGTGAGGAGGGAATTCGCAGCTCTTAGGTGTGAGGAAAACAAAAGCGCATGAAAAAGGCAAAAATAGTCATGCCCTTTGTCATGTAACATGACGCATCAATTAAATAAGTACACATCATACGCACATCAATGTAGGACCATTGTTTCAACAGCATGCAGGCCAGCTTCAAATGTACCCAGACATCGCATGTGCAACTGAGGGCCCTGTCTCAGCCAGTACCAAGGTGTGTTAGGATATGGTGTTCATTGGCTGGCACATGGCTTAGGACTTGCACCAACCTTTATTGCCTCCGGTATCTCGCTCACTGCTCCAGGATCAAGGCGCACCAAACGAGTCACTTCTGCCCCGATAGCCTCCGTGTTTTTAAATCTGAGAGCAAGAGAAAATAATTTTATGAGACAAGACTGCGGTGCATGAGACGTCTGGACTGGGTCAGAATTGGTGGGGTTGAATATGCTGTAGGGAAGCATAGGAGAGAATTGGCAGTCAGTACTTCTGCCAGAAGAGCAGAGTTCTGGATTTAACTTGGACAGGACAGAGCTTCACTAGGCCATAATTGAGGGAAAGCAGGTAAGTTGTTGGGAACCCCCAGTGCTAAAACAGCATAGGGTTGCAGTATTCAGGATCTCATTTATTTACTTAATACACTTTCTAGAAGTCAACCAATCTCATACAGCAAAACAATGTGATTCAACAGCAACCAATAGTAAAACTGATTGCAAAAATACAATTCATTTTTAAACACTCAAAATAGCCTAAATTAGGTCATTCATTTATACACCTTAACACAGCAGAGATCACTTTGCAAATCTGGATCAAAATTCCATTTCTTTTAAACAGATGTCATTAATACAAGCTGCTTTGAAAATATTCAGTGTTTCAGCTTCCTTCACTTCCTTTAATAAACTCATTTTCAATACAATCCAAGCAACAAACCCAGCTTGTTTTAATCCCATCCATACCCTCTCACTTCCAAAATTGACCTACTCATGAATAACATGTTGGTTTCTGAGAGCTGCAATGGTATAGGGGCGCTCAAAGAGAGCTGATCCTGAGGGCCCCTGTCCAGCTGGGCATTAGTTTGGGACAAGTCGTTCAAGTACACAGGCCCCTGAAGAAACCAGCACACAGATAGTCGGTGTGGGTTGTATTAACAGTGCTGGCCTAGGGGCAAAGGCTCTGTGCCCGTGGGCTTCCCCAGTAACAGGCTCATTCTTAGTCCCACCCCAAGTCCACATTGACGCAAACATCATTTCCTGTTGAATCCAGATTCTAAGTTGCACAAACTGCACACAGGCCCAGTGATTTCCCCCTACAAATCCTGCCCGGTATTACATGGAACAATCTGCAGGTGAAAAATGTGTGTGTAACGGCTGACAATTGTAGTAAAGCCACAGCTGCACATTATTCATAACTTAGAAACATCCCTAGGCAAAACCACAAGAGTGCAGTAATTGGTTTTCCAAAAACCACGGGAATCAAAAGTAGCCCTAAGTTTTATAGCTCCTGGAATTCTGTTGGAGAAAAGATGCACTGCACACACCACTGGTCTAAATCTACTATATTTGTTCTGGCTCTAGCGTTGGAGGGCAGGAAATGTTTACAAGAGCACTTAAACATACCTAGCAGGTAGCTGCACGGCCAGGTGAGGTGAGATACTCCAGGCCAGGTTCACATTGTCCTTCCATTGCTTCTCATTCATGGTCATGTATTTTGACCTCCAGTTGGCTACACTGTTCTCTCCCGTCTGGTCCAATTCCATCTCAGGGGCAGACAGGGGGTTATACCATGTGATCAGACGTTCAATTTCTGTGGCCTAAAATTGAAGGTATGGGACAATACACTGTAAATATAAATTTGAATTCTGTATACAAATAGAATCAGAACAACAAAGACGACCACACTGCCATGTAAGCAAAGATTGTGTGGCTTAGCTAATGAACCTACAGAGTCTAGGCTGCCGCTTCAATGGCCCGGTCAGGGAGGAACATCCTGTACCTAAATGAATCTGAGGTACATATAGGAAGACATTGTGAGTTGCCCTTGGGGAATTGATAAACTTTCTCTTTCCCAAACACGAGTTCATGAACCAAAACGTATAACTTGGTTAGTCAACCAGCATGCAGAGTCAGTTTACTGAGGGTATGGCCCAATTGTTGTCTGTCTTCACTTAGTCTGAGAGTTCAAAGGAGTTTGCTCGAAGGGGGAATGGGCAAGTTAGTGGACATGGAAGAGCACACAGAAGATCTCTCTCTGCAGAATGGAAAACTTTGTGGTATTTCCACTATACTTCCATAACCCATACAAGAGGGGGCCGGGGGGCTCATGTTAAAGAGAGTGGAGTCTTATTACTGAGAGGACAAAAGAATTTGAACTACAAGGGGGAACAAACCCTCTTTTACGTAATGCCATGAGTGAGCCAGACCTAAAATCAAATCTGGCACCGCACAAATCTAGAAAAACTAGCATAACTAGTCTAAAATTAAGTCAGAGCAGTTCTGCCGTTAAAACAACAATTATCAAAAACTTAGTGAAAGAGCTCATGACAAAATGGTTAAGTGAGGTGTTGCAGTCTTGGGCACCTGGTATGTGATCAGCAAAAGGTGCCTAGCCTCCCTCTCACCTTCATGTTGTTCCTTTCCAGGGGCCACTTCCTAAGGGTAATGCTTTTTGACTAATTTGTTGATTATCAAAACTTGGTTGATTTTAGCACATATCAAACTATTCTTCATGCTTCACCTAAAGCAAAAATTGACTGTGCTAAAGAAATATCTATTTTCACAAACAGCGCCTCCCAGTTTCTGTTATATATGTGGGACTCTGGCTCTAGTGTATTAAAGCTAAGCTGGTGTATGATGTCAGAATGAAGATTAAGCGCACTGCAGCTTAAAAACATAGCTTGCGTGTCTTGGTTCTATTAGCATTACATTAGATCACCATTTGTGTGGTTTTGTGGTTTGATATTGACCGGTTAACATTATTCATGTTCTGGATTTCCATGGGGTCTGTATGATACTTGCTAACACCAGTGTGCTGACCCACTGCTGAGGTTAGTTTTGTATTCTGGCAACACATGCTAGGAATTTCTTTTCTATCTTGGCAAACGCGAATAAATAATTGCTTTAGAAGACAGTTTGCAGCAAGCCTTTTGAAGCGAGATGACAAATGAATGAGGAAACATATTGGAAGTCTCCAAGCACTACTGGCGGCTAGATGTTCTCCCACTACTTAGTTCGACAGGGCAGTAGTAAATGTACATGTCTATTGTAAACAATTGTAAGATTTTAGCCTGTTGGCCAGCACCCCATTATTTTAGGGGGGGGGAGCTGACCGCCAGAGAGATAATTAATTTGTAGAGAATGGCAAAATGGAAGTCAGAATTACATCTTGGGGTTCCTGACTCCGAAAGTGACAACAGAGTTCCCAAACAACATCTACCTTACACACTAGACCACCCATCTGCAGCTCAGAAGGGTGCCAATACACTTGTCAAACTAACACAACAGGCAGAACACAACCTTACCAACAAGGATAGCAGCAGAGTTCTCCGCTTCATGTAGTACTTGTGAAGCTGGGTACCACGATTAGTTTTCTTAGACATACCTTGTGGAATGTGGACAAAAATGTAAAAGTTATACTGTCGAAATTCCTGAGTCACACCTGCCACTTGAGCATGCAAACATTTTGTTCCAGAAAGAGACAAAGAGACAGAACTAATCTGCACCACTAACAGCTGAACTGGGAGCTCTCCATTCCATCTGTTTTGTTAACTATGTGGCTACATATAGAACCAATAAATGCAAACCAGCCTCCACTTCTCAATCGAATCACCAAGTTGTTATGCATCAAGATCCATTGGGCAGTTCAACAATACAACAGGTGGTCTCTTCCTCTTATAACACACCTCCCACAAGACCCACACAATTATATTGTCAGGGAGCAAGGGTGGAACTTAAAATACATAATGAAAGCACAAATGTTTTCCTAGAGTTATGAGACGAGACCACATGAGTACCCGACTCACCGAATTAACCAATTCTGATACAGACCTGATTTTTTCGACATGGTGGACATGCCACTAGACAGCGGGTAGGTATTAATCCAGCCCTGCGCAGTCTGTTGTCGAGCACCGACTGTCACATCAAGTGTACTCCGGGCAACATCTGACATCACGGACAGGCTGTTCATGGAGGGCTCCTGGTTGTCTGCCATGAGAGCAAAGCACAAAATAAATTTTGTTTCAGAGGCGTTTAAAGGCCATAGACAGAATACAAACTATAATACATACAGCCAACAGGACTGCAGAAAATATATTTATGCACAAACAAATCCATAAGAGTCGGAAGTAAAAATGCATATTTGTATTAGAAAACAGGTATTGGGGTGGGTTGGTGGGGGTGGAACAGTTGAGACCCATGTACCAATAGCTGATCCACACACATTGCCATGTTTTTATTTTTCCTTTTTTCCACTTTCCATGACTGACCCTTTCCATCCACCGTTGTCACCTTTATGGTTCTCATGCTATTAACACTCCCTCTCTCGGTCATCTACCTGTCCCTTTGTAGTTCAGATGTAATTGTCATTAATCAGTAGGAAAAATTGCAGCAAAAATACATAAGTCAACATCTCCATATATTTGGTTTTAATGCAAATATTTGTGTATTTTTTTCTATTCACGCATAATATTTCTGTACTGGGCAGGACGGTAGCATATTTTAATTTTTTATGGGAAGCATATATCTTGACTGTGCCAAATGATATCAGCTTCACACGGTGGAAGTTAGTAGGAAGCGATCTCCTTCTGTGAAATATCAAAATTAGATATATTGTGCAAAAAGTCCAGGGATTCCCTTACTATTGGACAGGGGCTTGCTCTAGCAATCCCAAGGTGCTCTTTTTAGGGGTAGTGTGGTTGAGCAGCCTTAGGTTTATCAGTGAGGAGTGTTAGACATCTGCAAATACACACAGAGTAAATAAATGAGACACACAACTCAATGAGATCCACACCAGCTTACAAAAATGACAAGTATCTTTACATACGTGTAAGCACCAGAATCAATGCAATCAGGTAAGCAAGTGTTGCAAGAAAAATACTTTTAGGTTTCAAGAGTCTACTGCATTTTTCAGAAGCGACAATGTTATCCTATGAGGAGAAAAACAAGTGTGGTAGTTGGACTCTTGCTCTAGGCAAGACTGCTGGTTTAAGGATGACAGTACTTATGTTTATAGGCATTCAGGTATAGTATAGCGTCTTACGAGACCAATCTCCTGGACTTAAGGTGAGTACTGGGCAAGGGTTAAGGCGACACCAATAAGTCACAACGGACGGCACTGGGACGGCTGGGTGCATAGGTGTAGTACGACATCAGGTGCCCAATGTTAGTCAATGGAGATTGGTCCGGATGCAGGTTAGGACTGGGGATCCAGTCGGCAGGAACCAACAAGGGGGTTCCAATCTTGAGATGGTCAGGAACACCTTGGGTCCTCTTCTCCACGGGCCAGGGACGACGGGTGCAGAGGTGTCTTAAGGCGTCGGGTTTTCACCACCGGAGCACTCGCAGCTGAGGGAGCCTGCGGGAAGAAGCTGCAGGTGGAGTCGGTGAGTCCACAGTGGGCAAGTATATTGTGGGCTTTGACTCTGGAAGGCCGGGGGCCACACTGCACCATTGGTCCACTTCAACACGGGTTATGCAGCATGGGTGCAGTGGTGCTTTCAGGGGTCGGGTTATCAGTGGTCTGTAGCCCTTGCAGTTCTCTTGGGGTGCCTGCAAGAGGCAGGGAAGCAGCTCTGCTGCTCCACAGGGGTTTATGGGCCTTTGCTGAAGACAGGCACACCCCTCAGGCTTTTTGGAGGCACAACAGCTGCAGGACAAGATGAAAGGAGCAGCTGACAGGCTGGCAGGACTGGGTCCAGGTCCGGTGCTTCTTTATCAGTCTTTGCTTTTGCGGCTCTTGAGTGTCCTTCTTCCTAGGTCAGCAGAAATCTGATTTCCAGGGGCTCCCCTAAATACAGAATTTAGGGGAGTTCTGGGGAGTGTAGGGTAGTAGCCAATGGACTACTTACCCCTGGGGTCACTACACCCCTTATATGACCACTTCCTGTGGGAAGTGTGTATAACCCTGTCCCAGAGTTCCTAAATCTGCCAACACCAAGATGGCACATTTCTAAATGTTATGTCCACATCAGGCAGCGCACCATAGGGGTGGGGCTGAGCAGAGGGTTGGACACAACACTCTGAATACTAAATTTCCTGCCTGTCCAGGTGCTAAACGGGCCCTGGTGCAGGGGTGTCAGCAACTCTCCTTTGAGTCAAGCCAGATCTGCATAGCAAGGGCAGTGGGCTTCTTTGAAGCCCCTTGCTGTGGAATGCAGACTTGCAGGTCGTCTTGTTGGGTAGGGTGTGTAAACATCTCTCCCAAAGCAGGCTTTCTTTCCTGACCACCCAAGAGCAAGGGCACTTACCCTTAAGGGTCAGAAGCATGTCTTGTGGTAACAGACTGGCTAAAACTGGTCAGATCTAACACCAGTAGGTTTTCAGGGGGCACCATGCATCTATTAATAAATCCATCACTTGCATCAGTGAGGGTTTATTAATACGAGATGTTTGATACCAAGCATCCCTATTTTCAGTGAAGCCATCATGTAGCTGGAGAACTCATAGTGACCAGTGTTCAGCACATGTACTTAAAACGGCTTCCCTGTTCACTCACTATGGATAAGAATCGATATAGACATAGCGGGGGCATATCTGCTCATGCAGATATGCCCTCACATGTAATGTAATGCAACCTGCCTTAGGGCTATACAGGCTGCTGAATAGGTGACTTACATATATTGCACACAGTGTTAGGAGACAGGGCACACAGATTGTGTGCCATGTCATGTTTTCACTTTTAGCTGCATCAAGACACGCAGCCTGCAATGGCAGCCTGCATGTGCTACATGAGGGTGGCTCAATACATGCTGTAGCCCCTGGGGACCCTATTTGGTACCCATGCCCTAGGTACCAAAGGTACCATTTACTAGAGACTTATAGTGGGGCCAAAGGTATTGCCAATTGGGGAACAATTGATCTTGCATTGGGGACCTTGTTAGCAGGAACCCAGTGCGCTTTCAGTGAAAATTGCACCCATCCCAGGCACAAGGTGGGGACGAACATGTCAAAAAGTGACACTTTCCGCCACCGCCAAAGGAGAATGAGATCAACCTTTCTCAAGACAGTCTTCACTGCCTAAGTGGAAGAACCTGGAAAGGCCATCTGCATTGCCATGGTCAGTCCCAGTCTGTGTTCCACAGTAAAGTCCATTCCGTGTAGGGAGAACAGTTTGGGGTTTTCACCTTTCATTTACATCAGCCATCTGAGAGGCATGTAGTCACTTTAAACAAAGACGTGAGAGCCAAACAGGTATGGCCTCAACTTTTTCAAGGACCAGACCAGAGCAAGGTCTTTCCTCTCAATAGCACTCCAACGCTGCTCTCTGGGGAGTAACCTCCTGCTAATGAAAGCCACATGTTGGTCATGGCCATCATCATCATCATTGGTTGGGGATAGGCCCGCTACTATCCCATGTTCAGAGGCATCTGTCTGCACTAGGAACTGCTTTTAATAATCTGGAGCCTTTAGAATGGGTGCTGAGCACATTGCTTCCTTCAGAGTGTTAAAAGCCTTTTGACAGCTCACCGTTCAGTAAACTTTCTTTGGCATTTTCTTGAAGGTCAATTCAGTTAGGGGTGCCACAATGGTACCATACCCCATCACACACCTCCTGTAATACACAATCAAGTCAAGGAATGCGCTGTCTTGGGTCTGGGTGGTTGCAGCTACCCATTCCAGAATTGTCTGGCTCAGTGGTTTCCAACCGTTTGACTCGTGAGGACCAACTGTGCCAGCATGGTCTCCCAGCTCTCAAGAGACAAAAGCCTACCTTGGACTTGCCTATTCTGGACTCACTGCCGCTGCCTGCAGCCTCTGCCCGCAGGCCACCCCAACCGCAAGGGCTATGGTGGTGAAAACCCAACGCCTCAAGACATCTCTGCACCCGTCGCCACTGGCCCATGGAGAAGAGGACCCGACGTGTTCCCATGCCCCTAACCATCTGAAGATTGGAGCCCGCTTGTTGGTTTCTCCCCTACTGGATCCACAGTCCTAACCTGCAGCATCTTTTCAACTGGACCAATTTCCATTGACTAACACTGGGCACCCGACACCATACTACACTTCTTCACCCAACCAGACCAGTGCCACCTGGTGTGACCTGTTGATGTGGCCTTGACCCTTGCCCAACACTCACCTTAAGTCTAGGAGAATGGTCTCATAAGTCACTGTACTGTACCTGAATGTAGTAACCAGATCTGTGACTGGGGGGTTAATGGTCGATTTGTTACTTGTTTTTCCCTCCATAGGATAACATTGCCCCCTCTGAAAAATACACGAAGTGCTGACTTTTGACACCCAAATGTATTTTTCTTGATAAACGTACTTACCTGATCGTATTGATTCTGGTGCCTAAATATATATAAAGTTGCTTTTTATTTTTGTAAATTGGTGTGGATGTCCTTATGCAGTTGTGAGATTCATTTATTGACTATGTATGTGTTTACAGATGTCTAACACTCCTCTCTGATAAGCCTAACCTAAGCTGCTCGACCACACTACCCTTAAAAGAACACCTCGGGATGGCTAGAGCAAGCCCCTGTCCACATGTAAGGGAACCCCTGGACTTTTCGCACAGTATACCTCATTTTGGTATACTATTTAAAGAGCCAGCTTCATACAGGGCTACTGTCCAGTGTGTAGGCAGCTCAGAACCCAGGGGATAACTGGCAATAGTTACAGGTCACTGATCTTTGGAAAACAATTAATCAGGTAACTTCTCTAGCTAACTGCAATTTTCACAACTCTTTAACCTCTTGCAGGCAGTAGGTGGCAACACTGTTCTGTGATACCTCTGGATGTGACTTTACGAAGCTGTATAAGCTAACACCCTGGTGCACTCACAAAAGTTCTCTCTCTTTTTTGTAAGCTCTATAAGGTGGGGATGAGGCTGACGTCATTGGCAGAAGCTACATTGTTCCAAATCCAGCTTGGCATTATACACCAGAAAGATCGTAACCAAAGGTAAGAAACATACAGGGAGTGCAGAATTATTAGGCAAATGAGTATTTTGACCACATCATCCTCTTTATGCATGTTGTCTTACTCCAAGCTGTATAGGCTCGAAAGCCTACTACCAATTAAGCATATTAGGTGATGTGCATCTCTGTAATGAGAAGGGGTGTGGTCTAATGACATCAACACCCTATATCAGGTGTGCATAATTATTAGGCAACTTCCTTTCCTTTGGCAAAATGGGTCAAAAGATGGACTTGACAGGCTCCGAAAAGTCAAAAATAGTGAGATATCTTGCAGAGGGATGCAGCACTCTTAAAATTGCAAAGCTTTTGAAGCGTGATCATCGAACAATCAAGCGTTTCATTCAAAATAGTCAACAGGGTCGCAAGAAGCGTGTGGAAAAACCAAGGCGCAAAATAACTGCCCATGAACTGAGAAAAGTCAAGCGTGCAGCTGCCACGATGCCACTTGCCACCAGTTTGGCCATATTTCAGAGCTGCAACATCACTGGAGTGCCCAAAAGCACAAGGTGTGCAATACTCAGAGACATGGCCAAGGTAAGAAAGGCTGAAAGACGACCACCACTGAACAAGACACACAAGCTGAAACGTCAAGACTGGGCCAATAAATATCTCAAGACTGATTTCTCTAAGGTTTTATGGACTGATGAAATGAGAGTGAGTCTTGATGGGCCAGATGGATGGGCCCGTGGCTGGATTGGTAAAGGGCAGAGAGCTCCAGTCCGACTCAGACGCCAGCAAGGTGGAGGTGGAGTACTGGTTTGGGCTGGTATCATCAAAGATGAGCTTGTGGGGCCTTTTCGGGTTGAGGATGGAGTCAAGCTCAACTCCCAGTCCTACTGCCAGTTCCTGGAAGACACCTTCTTCAAGCAGTGGTACAGGAAGAAGTCTGCATCCTTCAAGAAAAACATGATTTTCATGCAGGACAATGCTCCATCACACGCATCCAAGTACTCCACAGCGTGGCTGGCAAGAAAGGGTATGAAAGAAGGAAATCTAATGACATGGCCTCCTTGTTCACCTGATCTGAACCCCATTGAGAACCTGTGGTCCATCATCAAATGTGAGATTTACAAGGAGGGAAAACAGTACACCTCTCTGAACAGTGTCTGGGAGGCTGTGGTTGCTGCTGCACGCAATGTTGATGGTGAACAGATCAAAACACTGACAGAATCCATGGATGGCAGGCTATTGAGTGTCCTTGCAAAGAAAGGTGGCTATATTGGTCACTGATTTGTTTTTGTTTTGTTTTTGAATGTCAGAAATGTATATTTGTGAATGTTGAGATGTTATATTGGTTTCACTGGTAATAATAAATAATTGAAATGGGTATATATATTTTTTTTGTTAAGTTGCCTAATAATTATGCACAGTAATAGTCACCTGCACACACAGATATCCCCCTAACATAGCTAAAACTAAAAACAAACTAAAAACTACTTCCAAAAATATTCAGCTTTGATATTAATGAGTTTTTTGGGTTCATTGAGAACATGGTTGTTGTTCAATAATAAAATTAATCCTCAAAAATACAACTTGCCTAATAATTCTGCACTCCCTGTATTCTTTTGATAAATACTTCCTTCTCCAGATTCCTCACCTCTTGAATCAGTGCCAAAGCAGTACCTTCCAGGTGGTAAGTCAGAAGAGATGGTCAAAACAAGAACTCCTGCCTGCAGCACTGCAAAATGGCCACCCCTGCTGACTTTGGGGTTGAAACAGTACTGTCTGGTAAAAGTTTGGACAGAAGCCCAGGTTGCTGCATAGCAAATATCAAAAACAAACACCGACATGCAGCCTTTGCTTTGGTGAAAAGGGTCCTGAAGCCTTCAAGAGGGATGATCAGGTGGGTAGAATGTTAGCTGGGGAGATCAACAGACCAACATGAAAGGAAGCCTTCATCTGCAGGAGCAGCTTGACTGGGGAAAATGAAGTGAAGGGTGGCTGGACAGGCAATGCCTGCAGTTCACTGATAATCCAGGCTGAGGTAATCAAGATCACAAAGACAGTTTCCAGAGTATCGAACCACAAAGGGCCACTATGCATGGCTCCAAAGGGTTAACACATCAGGAAAGTAAGAATAAAAGTAAGACTCCATTGCAGCATAATGGATGGGAAAGAGGGAACCAAAATGGGGTCAACAGCCTTAAGAAATTTCATAACAAAAGAAGATTTAAATAATGGAGGCTGGTCCAGTAAAAAAAAAAAAAAAAAAGAAAGACTTGAGGGCCAACAAAAATCTTTTAACGAATCCACAGCAAAGCCTTGCTGCGCAAGAGACAGCTCAAAGCAGAACACATCTGATAAACTCCTACTTATGAACACCAAGTAACAAAACGGGCCCATCATCCTGAATAGACAGGCTTGGCACATGGGTGTCGAACTGACACACTGACATCCACAAATTCTCCAGGTGGTTAAAAAACAGCTCAGATTGCCCACTTAATCACTAGTTGGAGGCTTTGGTGGTTTGGATCCAGAACCTGCACCTTCTACTGTGAGATAATGTCTTTCCTCAGGGGAATCAAGCCAAGGACACCAGGACTGGCAGAGCATATCACAGTACCATGCTCGTTGTGGCCAATCTGACTCGATTAAGATCATCTGTGCATTGCCCTGATGCAGCTTCCCCTGAAACCGTGGAATAAGAGGGATGGAAGGAAATACACAGTGGAGAAGGAAATTCCACCTCAAAAGGAATGATTCTCCCAGGACTCCTTGCAGCATTGAGCCTAAGCCCAAAACAGTAAGCTCAGTGCCTCCAGAGACAGACAAGAGTCCATTCCACCCTGCTTATTGGTGTAGCACACCACAGACAAGTTGTATGTTAGGACCTTATCCGGCTACCTGTGGGTGGAGAACAGCAATGAACAGCAAAGCCTTGAGGGCCAGACAACTTCCACAAAGCTGGAGCAGGTTGAGTAATCGTCAGTGTGTAAAGATGGCAACCCCTCTTGAGAGAGGAGGCATTGGTCAACAATGTGGACACCATCAGTGGAGGGCAGAAAGGTTTCTCATATGTGGGTGATCCATCATCTTCCAGCAATGGAAGTACACAGCTGTTTCTTGGGAAACTGGATGCTGTCCATAAGAACACATCAGTTCTGGTACCACTGAAATCGGAGGCACAAGTGGAAGGTTTACACGCATCACCTACCCATGAGGGACCAGTAAAATGCACAAGGCAAGCAGGCCCAAGAGACAAAGGACTGTCAAAGCAGGAAGCAGCAATCCCTCCCGAAACATAAGGATAATACCCTGAATGTACAAAGCTCACAGAGGAGGTGGGGGCAGGAGTCTTGATTGAGACACTGAACAGCTCCGCACCAATAAAGGGCAGATGCTGGGTGGGACCAAGGTGCAACTTGAGGAAGTTGATGGAAATCCCCAGGTCAAAGCTACCTTTAGCAGCCAGTCATCAAGAATAGAAAATACCAAGATACCTGACCGTACAAGGAAGTGCCACAACCTTGGTGACCACAGGATCAGATTATGAAAAAATCTGCATCCTGCAAGTCAGGGGACACCGCTCAATCTTCAAGCTGCAGAGCTAAGAGAACCAGAGCTGGCACCTTGAACTGAACTTGCAGAGGAAATAACAAAATGACAAGAATAGCATCCGTGTCCTAGCTCACCCTCTGGAACCAACTTCATGACCCATCAGACGAGCTAGAATATTCTGCTGCACAATGTGAACATTGTTCTCCAAGGTGATTAAGGGAACAGGGAAGATTGATGTGGCAAGTCATGGAAGTAAAGGGCGTAGCCTTGCTCTGGAAATTTTGAGGAAAGACATACATGAAACACTGCGTTTGACAACAATTTTGAGAAAAATGCCGGATACATGTTGAGGAGTGAAGCAAAAAGGAACTGATGTCAGTTCGCCAAAGTGGCACCTTTACTTTTGTGATGTTATATCTGGGACAGATCCTGGAGCAAAGTAAGAGCTAAGGTAGCTCTGAGCGGCACAGGAGAGCTATTTCAAATTACAGAATTGAGTCGGAGCCTGGAGGAGATTCAAGAGGTGAGAAATCTGTAGGCAGAAGTATCCATCCAAAAATATGTTATTATGTATCTCTGAGTGTGCAAGAAATACTGGAATAGGGTCTGATTTCAGATCCTACATATTTTAAAACAATGTATGTGTGGGAAGCTTTTTGGCACTAAAAGGTTAAATGAAAATTCTTCCCACAAAATAGGCGTATGCTGCAATCATCAAATAAAAGCCTCCAACGAGGATGTGGTCTTTCAGTGACAGAGGTAAGCTCTGTAATTCTTTATGAGAAACCCATTCACCAAATATAAAGTGGTATTTTCTGTTAAAGATAGAAAGACCAGCATTTTTTGTTAACTCACTCATGAATGTGATAAGCTACTAGTGTCTTTGCACAGTCCTTAGAAACATACAAATGTCTGCTATTTAAGTGTTCTCTTACTTATTCAATCTACAATCACAAGTGACCACAACAAGGGCTTACATTCAGAAACGGATCTCACATCCCAGGACAGAGGATGTTCACTAGGTAGTAAGAATACAATCAAATCAGATATAAAAATCCCATCCTGTCACTTTATAGTTACATAATTCTATGGGATGTTATGCTCATGGACAAATATCACACAGTCAATGCTATTTTCACTAGCAACTACGAATGGAGTTAAAACTCAAATAAATTCCTTTATTTCTAAACTGTTTTCCAATCAATTGTGCCATTACTCAGCTGCTGAAGAGGAGCAATCATACTTTCAGGGCCCTGCTTTGTATCCAAAAAGTTTCACATTGTTCTGCATGCTGTTTTATGCTTTTGCACTAAGATAAATAACAAGCATTCCTGTTCTAAGCTTAGACTATCTCCGTCAAAACTCTTCCTTCAGAATGACTCAATAGCTGTTCCCTTTACTGGATTACTGCACCTAATGTAGGGGGCAGATTTGAGAGCACACAAATTGCAGCAAGATGTGTGGAGCAGGTAACCTCATTCTCCACCCTTTCTCCAATCCCCTAGACGTGTAATTCAGTTAGGACCCAGGTTATGGAACAGCTTCAACTCCTCTCTCCCCATCTTTGGGAGCAAACCCAACTCAAGTGCTCTTCTGAAAATTTTTAGACATTTAATGAGTAGTGTTTAATGTAGGGAGCTCCCAAACTAACACTGTTCATGTTTACACAACTCATAGTAACACCAGCGAGCAACTGGCCAAATGTTCCAAACTTACTGTCAATCAGTACCAAGGATTGCAGTGAATGAGTTCTCCGAAGATGAAGAGTTTCCTTTGCACTTACCTGCTCTTCACAAATTACCTACTGTCACCCCTTGCATCAGAATGTTTGCCTTCCCCCTAACAAAGAGGGGATAAGCTCTATCCAGCAAGACCACCTGTACATAGAGACTCATTTGGATTTTGTACTTGCTCTCCTATAACTAAGTAGTCTGAAGTTGCAGCACAGCGCGGTGACATCCAATACTAACTGACAATACGTAGTCCTTTACCAATGCTGAGAGATTTAAGTGTCAAGCCCACTTAAGACTACCCTCATTTCAAGTACAGACCCCAGTGTACATGCAGGGGGGATATATCATTTTATACCGCTCAACCAGATGCCTGGCCCTGGGCCCTGTAAGGTATTTCCTCTCCAGCATCCTGGGCATGGTCCTTAAAATACAGATGTCTCCTACAGATGGTGGTTCATGCCATCTACTGACCAGCACGTCTCCACACTTTGGCGGGAGGGCATAGGTGGAAGGAAGAGGGTCTTTCATGTTTTCTTATTACCCGACTTCACACATCTGCTTTTAGACAGCACAGCAGTAGAGTACAGATAACGGCTTACCTGGAGGAACAAGCTGGTTCGCTGTTAAATATTTCTTGTCTGAGAACATAGCTGTCCAGAAGCGGATCATAATGCTGATGTCTTCACGGAGCCTCTTCTCTCCTTGGGTTGGAAATTTTGGAGGAGAGCTACACCCAGGAAAAATATGAAATAATGTTTTCATTTGTAGGCACAAAAACACAGCTTGGGGATCGTTAAAATACACATTAGCAATCAGTATTCTATAGCTCTGGCAGGATGAGTTCTTAATTGCGTTAAATGCAGACCAGTACAAAGAATACGTTGACTCTTAGAGGCAGAATTCACATAAGTTACTTAAGTTTAACTGTGGTTTTGCAGTTCAGTATTTACTAGTCACAAGCACTGCATACTCATGCCATCTAGTAGTTATATCTGCACTAGTGGAAAAGGCAAGCTGAAAAGGCATAGAAAAAACACCTTGTATGTCTTGCAACCACACCCAGTTGCAAAGCATACGCAGTTCAAAATGCTTTCCGATTTGCTACCTTCTTCAGATTTTTCCTGCATTACTTCTTACAGTGAATAATCTCACTGCATTGTAACCACCAAGTTATATTTGTGGGAAAAAACTTGTAAAGGGCGGCCACTACTGTGTGCCATTACTATAAGCTTATACAGTGATGCTACACCTTTTTCGAGATGCTACAAGACGTAATCAGCCAACTCCCTCTCTGTACGGTCTCTGCTAAATAATTTTTATTTGATTCAAGTACTTTTCTTTGTAAGAGCAAGCAATAGGTAAGACATAAATCGCTTCTCAAGATAAATCATGCAGTGCTCATAGTTGCAAATGGACTTCATGGAGCCAACTGATTAAGATCCAACGCCTACTAGTTAATTTATGACTTTTGTGGTAGGCTGTAATGACATGTTATGCAGCACCCTCAAAAGGGCAAGAGGATACTTTGCCAGTCCAGCTGAGAGATGTGATTTTTCCTCCAGAGTGAATGCCTGCCCTCAAAGAGCCCCACATACATCTTGTTAGTCTTCTAAATGTCTTGTGACAGTCGATGCTAAGCATCAGAGATACAGGATGCGAGCAAAGACAACAATCAATTTAATACCCCTAACATTGTAAATTATTTTTCTAATCTACGATGCCTGTTGAAAAACTAATAATTCCAAGGGAAAAGGATGCCCTTGTAAGACCTGTACAAAGAGCGATCTTAACCCATCTCAACCTAGCAGGTAAAGGTTACATATAACCTTTATCAGTATAAGTAATGACCTTTGTTTGTAAACATCCCAAAGAAAACGAAGGGTCAAGTAAAGTTTCACGTAAATCCAAAGGCCCTTGCTTGTGGTATATTTCATCTTACTGTGAAACGACAGGGTGGACATCTGTGAGGATAATTCAGCCTATGTGCTACATATCATTTACCTGTTTCACTTATTATGACCTCGCTAAATCGTCTACACAATTTAGATATTAGTATTATTATCTGTACTTAACGTTCCATAGATTCTCAAAAGGCCTATTCCCCGACTTCTATCACGGCATTTCAAAATCGCTCCATTTTACATCAGAAAAATCTGAAGTGATCACAGGAGGCACTTCACAGTTGTCTGTGGCAATGCTGATAGATATCTTCTTACGTGTTATTCTAGAAGCACTGCTGGCTGTAAACAAATAGGTTTTCAGGCACTATAGGCCGGAATATCACTGGTAAATAAAATCCTAGTCAAAAGGCGTCGTCTTCAAATATCTACATCTCAATGGATCTCAAGTGTGAGCCACCACGCCCACTCCCAAGACGACATCTATGGAGGATAACATTTATATTTTTCAGCTGTCCACCACAGATAGTAAGATGTTGATTGTACAACAAACCTGCGGTCATTAAAACAGTTGGAATTGCCAAAAGGATAGGAGCGTCAGGAAACCAAGTTTAAAATCAGGCACCTTTGAAAATAGGTAAGAAAAGAAGAAAATAAGCTTTTTACCTGTAACTTCAGTTCTCCAGCATTGGTTACTGTTATAGATTCACAAGCTTCAATCTTCCCCATCGTCAAAGTGGAAGACTCTGGTACATAATGAGCAGTATACAAAACAATTTGCCATAGAAATAACAACAAAACAGTATGTTAAGTGGCCTCTCAACTTCATTTGAAAAGACCAGAACTTCAGCCAATGAGGTTGAAGTACCATTATTCCACTCTTTCCACAGGTCATTCATTATCTCTTGCATTTTTAGCACATGTGATGCATAGTAACTATAATAGCAGCAACTGTACAAAGAGGGGGTGGAGGGCAAGCAGCATGTGAAACTATGAGAGATACCAATTCTGGACAACTATATGTTCTTGTAACTATTTTTCTTCTCCAGTATTCGGTCTTTCATTCACTCACATGCTTGAATCAGAATAGGAAGCAGGACGCATCAAATTTTATAGAGGGAAAGTTGTACTAAGGCTTACCTTTTCAAAATAGGTTGTGAAGACCATCTTGTGCTAAGGCAGAGTCCTTTGCTAGCTATATTACTAGGTAGTACTTCTTAGTAAATAAAGAACAGTTTTTCCAAGCTGCCGCCCGCAGATGTTCATGAGCAGCACTACTGCATACAGACCACCAGTCTCTGCCACACCTGTTTTAGAGTGTGCCCGCACCTTGGTCGACAGTGAACTGTTGGCCTTACGAAGATAAAAAGTTATTGCTGCAGCAATCCATCGTGCAATTCCTTGTTTTCAGTCATACCTCTGCTTGGGTGGCCAAAGGAGACAAACAATTGATCGGAGTTTCTAAAGTTTTTTGTCGTCGCTAGGTAAAATTGGACACAGCTACTCATATCTAGTGAATCTAGGGCTCGCTCAGGGCCATTACATAGGGCAAGGAGGAACAACTTCAGAATAACAGGTTAATTTAGGAGGAAGTCAATCAGCGCCTTCGGCATGAAGGATGAATCTGAACGTGAGGATGCTTTATCTTTGCCAAATCTGAGATACGGTTTTTTGATGGTTAATGCCTGTAGTTCTTCTAATTTCCTAGCAGATGGAGGAGCAGGTAGTAATGCGTTTTTCCAAGAAATGTATTTAAATTATTAATATTGAATGGGTTCGGACACAGGTAATTTTCTAACTAGAGGATATGCCCTCAATGGACCTCTCAGGAATTCCATTATGACTCTGTTGTATGTAGAGAAAAGAGGGAGATGAATTGAAGCACCGGAGTTTGGAGCTTGCAAACAGATAGAGTTTGATGGAACTAATGCAGAGTTGGGATGTAGCTAACTGTGGAAGATATAGGAGCACCTGATGCTCTAAAGAATGCAATGGATGAAGCTCTTCAGAAGCACACTGGACACAGAAAAGGTTCCACTTTGCTTGATATGTTTTATTTGTGGATGGTGAGCTGGCCTGAGCGAGGACCTTCCTAAAATGTTCTGGAATGTGTAATCCAGAGAACTCATAGTTCTCAGGAGCCATGCTTTCAAAGTGTATCTCCCACTCAATCCTGGCTGAAGTGTCTAATGGCAAATTATCAAACAGTTTCTGTTCTTTCTTGTAATAAAGCAATCACATTTCAGATGTCTTCAATGCCAAATGTTTGAGCTCAGACCCCTATGACTGAATTCCCATTCATGAAACCCTACTGAGTCTTCCCACACATTTCTGACTCCGGGTAGATGTTCCACATTCACTAAGATGCCACTGAAGTTTGTCCATGCCTATAGTTTCTGGGCCTCTTGTGAGTGCTGGTGGCTTGTTCCCTCCTTGTTTACTGAAGTATTAACACTCATGAATGACGAATCCTTGGAAGGAATAAAGCTAGTCCACTGCAAATCATCAAAAGTTTGAGGACCTTGATGTGAAGTGATGAGTCTTTAGGGTTCCAGAGGTCAAATGCTGCCAGTCCTTATAAATCTATCCACCTCATGATTCCATGGAAACATCCGTGGGTGTCACAAAGGCAAAAGGAAAGCGAAGGTAACAAAAGACTTGAGTCATGTTCCTTTTGTTCATCTTCCAGAGGAGAGGAGGCCTTCCTCTGCGATTTTGATAACATCCTCAAATATACCTTGGGTCTACAAAGAGTGTTGTTCTGCTTGAATTGGTCTGAAATGCAAAACGATATTGTGCTTAGCATGTACTTGTACTTGAGGACTATTTTATTGTGAAGTTGCTGAAAATGAATTCATTTTAAGACGTATGGCATGTTCTTGCAAAGTATATCCCTTCCTCACACATGTCTCCAGAATGGCATCTAAGAACTGAATCCTTATTGTTGGCAATATGGAGGATTTTAGTTTAACAGTTGAGACAAGCAAAAGTGGACACTGCTGAATCTTTTTTTGTTGCCAGCTTTGAAGAGTCAATCGTTCAGACGTAGATACACATGCAGGCCCCATCTTCTGAGCTGTGTTGCAACTGCTGCTAGGCACATTGTGAAAATATTGGGAGTGGATTTCAAGTCTGAACAAAAGGACGTAGAATTGTCAGTGGCAATGATCTGGTTGAAAACATAGATACTTTCTGTGGTTGGATGTATAATGGGGAGTGCAAAAAGCATCTTGAAGATCCAGCAACTTTGTGTAGTCACGCTCCTGAAGCAGCTGGAATAAGTCTCGAAGGGGTACATTGTGAAACGACTGATTCTTTAGCAATTTGTTCAGATCCAATATTGGTCTCCATTCTTCTGACTTCTTTCTAATGAGGAAAAACCTAAAATGGAGCTTTTTGTTGCATTGAGAATGGTTTGAGTGCCTCTTTATGCAACATGCAGATCATTTCTGCCATTGGAAGAAAAAAGTGTTGATGCACTTCGTGTGTTGGCGGGCACATAGGTGGTTTCTGGGTGAGTTCCAAAGTATGCCTGTAGTGCACTATAGCCAGAACTCACTTGGTCTGTGGTGCTCTTGCAGAAAGGAAGCAATTCTTCCTCCAACATAGGAGGAATAGTTAATCAATCATGGTCTCTCCTGAGACTTCATTTGGATTTCCTGCGTGGGATGTGCGCAAGATCTGAATCCAACAGTTTGATTAGGCAGTGACTTCAGTTGTTGCAAAAGTCTCACTGGACTTTAAGTGAGCACCTTACGATAATGTGCCGCACAGTAGACACAGCTTCTCGAATGAATAAAAACACTCTCTTAGGTTCAAAGTATCCAGAGAAGGTTTAATGAGAGCGCCACTGCAGTAAGGCAAGTGTTAAAGCCCCTTCCCAGTACACAAACAACAGTTTTATACACATGTTAAGGACAATGTTTAGCACTCTCTAACCTCCCTATAAGTCTGTCTCTATTTCCAAGCAATGAGGTACAGAAACAACATCCCTATTAGGAAACAACAAATCTGCAAAACTTGCAGGATTTTAGAATAAGAGTCCCATCATTGTCTGACTTTGGTCATTTGGTGTTGGAGAGGTGTTGCTATCAATTTAAGGAGTATGTGTTCCAGCCGACTCTGTGTTCTCATCAGATTTATGGTTTCAGGTTGGGGAAGATGAGTGTATTTACAAACTAACTAGGTTTTGGTCAGGCATGATTGACTTGGTGACCTTTGCATTATCGGGTATACCAGGAATACATTTGTTGAGCTAGCGCCGGGCAGAGGTACTTCATGTGAATATGCTATTAAAGCAGTTGAGACTAAGAATAGACATCATACTATAGTGAAAATAGAAAATGTTAAACATGGAAGGGGTGCCAGCTGGCTTGTTTGTAGTGCACCCTCATGCCGTGCCTTTACACATGCTGGAGTCCATTTTCTACTTCCATCCACATGGAGTAATCGGTAGCCGGTGATAATGTGAAGTCACTGATACCTCACCTTTTCAGCTCCTCCGGTGTGCAGAGGTAGATAGTAAGGTCATCCTGTATTAGGAGTACTGTTGTTGCTACTGTGAGTGATATGACTGATGTTCAGGGTTAACTGCTAAATGTCTGGTGGGTTGTATGTTGGAACAGTGCATGCCATTACTTTGCATTTTTTACAACAAATATATCTTACCACTCATTCCTTTACCACGCCTATCATTTCAATGACATGCCTTAGGGAAAGCACCAGACTTTGGAGGGGTAACATTTACTATTCCAACTCCAGTCTGCTCAACAGACTTAAAGTCCAATGCTGCTTTCCCTGAGGCATGTTGATGTAACAACATACGTGGTAAAGTCACATCCGTTCTAACAGATGAGCGTGGTTTGGCCTTCATTTAAAGCCTGTTTCCGTGTCTAATGTGCCTGGGTTCTTAATAATAATAATGCCATTTCTAAATTGCATGGCTGCTTCACACAAAGGCCCTCATTTCGACCTCGGCGGTCTTTTGTAAAGACCGCAGAGGAACCGCCGTGCTGAAGACCGCCAGTGCAGGCGGTTTTCCACGCGGCGTCATGACTGCTGGCAGCCCTCTGTCCTTTTTCGGACGGAGAGCCGCCAGCAGCCATACTGGCGGTCGGTGGGGAAGTGGAGGCTGCTCCACCTCCACCGCCCCGTTATCAGAACACCGCCTACCGAATCACGTTCCATGATTCGGTGTGGTGGTGTTCTAGTGACGGGGAGCTGGCGGAGAAGCCCCCATGGATCCCGCCCCCTCCTGGAGTATCAACGGACAAGGTAAGTTGATCGTCCGTTAGGGGAGGGGGGGTGGGGGGTGTTGTGTGTTGTGTGCGTGCATGGGGGTGTGCGTGTGAGTATGTAGATGGGGTGTGTGAGTGCGTGTATGCATGCAGGGGGGTGTTGTGTGTATGGGAAATGTGTGCGGGTCGGTCTGTGTGCATGTCTGTATGTGTGCGGGTATGTGTTGTTGCAGTGTATGTGTGCGTGTAGGGGTGTGTGTCTGTGCATGTTGGTGGTGGGGGTGAGGAGGGGGTGTGTGTATGTGCATGTTGGGGGTGGGGTGGGGAGGGTGTGTGTGTATGTGCATGTTGGGGGTGGGGAGGGTGTGTGTGTATGAGCATGTTGGGAGTGGGGAAGGGGGTCCTGCCACCTTTGGGGGGTGGCAGGGGTGTGGGAGGTGTAGGGGAAGGACTCAGGGGTGGGGGAGGGGGTGGGGGAGACCCCTATTAGTGCCAGGGAAGGAATTCCTGATATGCCTACCGCGATGGATTTCGTGGCGGTTCCAAACCACCCGAAACCCATGGCGGTATGCAGGGTCATGATACCGCTGGCGGTCTGGTGACGGCCGCCGGGCTGGAGACCAAAGTCTCCAGCCCAACGGTAGTCACCGCCCTGGTGGTCAGAGTGGAGAAGTGGCGGATGACCATGGCGGTAACCACCATGGTCATAATTCCATTTTTTTCCGCCGGCCTGTTGGCGGTATTACCGCCACTTCTCCCCCGTCCGCCAGGGTTGTAATGAGGGCCAAAGTGTCTCAGTGCTAGAAGCGGAGTACAGAAAAGTTACCCACATCAAGAAGGCTTAGCTAGAGCCCAAAAGCTAGGTTTTCAGGTTGTATTTCCTGAAAATCAGTTGAGAAGGGGTTAGCAAAGGTAGTGAGTTTCAGATATTAGGAACAAGGCTGCTGAAGGCACAGCCACCACTTCTGGCTTTTTTAAATTGAGGAACAAGGGACAAATTGGCAAAAGCTGATCTCCGCTTTCTGGCTGGAGCATAAGAAGGAGCCATAGCCTGCCAATAAGCTGGGCCTTGACCAGAAAGTGCTTTATAGCAGTAGCAGAGGGCCTTAAAAATGATTCTCTGACTCAATGGAAACCAATGCAATTTCCTCAGAGCAGTGCTAATAGAGGCCCGTCTTGAGAGCCCAAGCAACGTCTGAGCTGCCACATTCTACACGTGCTGGAGCCTATACAAACAAGACTGGATAACACCCTGTCACAGACCACTGCAGTAGTCCAGTCTGGCTATAACCAGCGTATAGACTACTGTTTTTGGGCAGATTCAGGTAGGAAGTGAAGACATTGTTTGAGGAATCTTCAAATCCCGAAGCATTTTCCAGCCAGGGCATTAATCTGGGCATCAAAGGAGAGCCTATCATCAAACCAGATGCCCAGTTTCCTAACCATGGACTTAGGAATGAGTAGAGGGCCAAGGTTGCCTGGCCCCCACGCGTTGAACCAGATGTCGAGGTACTTGCCCAACACCAGAACCTTAGTTTTCTTGACAGTCAGTTTCAAGCAATCAAGGTCCATCCACTTGGCAACATCTACCAGACACGCATGAAGGGAAGAGGTCATTTGCTCACTATTGTGGGGCAGTGTTATGATGAGCTGTGTTTCGTCAGCATATGAAAAAATAGTGAAACCGTACTGCTTCCGCCAAATGACTGACATAAACATTTTAAAAAGTTGGGCTCAGAGACAAGCCCTGAGAAACACCTTGCTGCAGAGAGTGAATGAATGACGGAAAAGGCAGTGAGCCACAGAAGGATTGCTGTGATACATTAAAGCCACTGTTAACGCCACAGTGCTCACGGAATCCAAAGTTACGCCCGTTGTTGTGTTGTACAGATATTTTAGCCATATTTTACACACGTTATTTTAGCTAGCCAGGCCTGAAGCTGTGCACTTTCACCTAGATACATTTTCTTCTTTTATTTTCTAGCAAAAGTCATTTTTGCAGTGATGTTTTTATTATTTCTATCGCAATGTCCTTTCGCCTAGGAAAACACTGTGTTCTTAGCAGAGGCTCTGTGTTCCTTCCAAGGCTACAGTCAGATAGGACTGCCAACAAACGTGGTATGCTGTGTCTCCAACATTCACAAAAAAAACACACATTCATACGCGGGGACTATTTCTTAGAATGTCAAATGTTTTATTATAAAAACACCCCTTTGTCCCAAACACGTTAGAGGGAGATTCCAGCCAGATGACCACGACTGTATGCCGATTGCTTCGCTACAGCTACCTGCTTAGATGGCCGAACCCATGATCCATATGGGGAAGGTGTCTTTATAGACTACAAGACTCTCCTCCAGGTATGAGGGATGATGTTTTCCCAGGGGGAAACCCTAAAGGCAGATTAGGCTTAGCATGCCGTGCTCATACTTAGCGTAGGCAGGAGGATTATAGACCCATCCCCTTTTTGACAGTATGGTAGGAATGTTTTCGTGTTTCACACTCCTAGTCACATGCTTGCTTTTATTGTGTTTTATCATCCTAGTTATTGCTATACATACCTTTTTATCTATGATGCAGTTATTTCAATAAACGCTTAGTGAACTATATTCTGCCTCTGTTGTAGTTGCCTGGGTGATATTTTTGATAACTGAGAGAAAGGGATGTGATCTGATTAACCATGATTCCCTGAGGGGTCTATCTTGCCATGGGCTCGGATCCCACAATCATCTCGGCCAGAGATGAGGTGCTGCTAGTTAGCCGGAATACCCGGATTAGGCCGACAGGTGTCACCTGGTGTGGAATTGTACTCAGTACCTGCAATCCATGTGATCCTACCTCCCAAATCCAGTAGCCTCATTAGCATAATGAGAACCTACGTGACAGTTGCATCAACAATATTTCTCAAATCTCTTTTTTACCTAAGATGACAACAGCTTCCTTTCTTTTCAAATATGCAAATGGGGTCATGGTAAGGGCCAATATCATTTTACATTTGGCGAGCACAGCACTCCAAGATTGCCACTTCAGGAGAGCACAGAACTTCAATGGGCATTGTTGTGAGCAGTAAAGATGTCCATTTGAGGCTTGCCCCACCAAGCAAAGATCTCCTGAACTACCTCCTGACAGAGATGCAGTCATGGTGGGCAAGATGATGCCCACGGAGGCTGTTGGCCCTAGAATTCAGACAGCTGGCCAAATAGCGACTAACCACATTCCATGCTGGTGCATCAAGGTTTAGAGCCTCAACACGTCAACAGAGAAAATAACCCATTCCTCTCTATTTCTTGATGTACCACATTGTGATCGTACTGGCTGTCAAGATCTGGACGTACTGGCCTCAAAGGGAAGGGAGAAATTCCTTGAGCACCTGTGACTTGCCCTCAGTTCAAGCAGGTTGATTTGAAGTACCTCTGATCTCCAGTTCCCCAAGATGTATACCCCACCCAAGCGAAGATTCAATCTTCACCACAGTGGCCACAGCTGGATTGTGTGTGGGGGGGGGGGGGTAGAATTTACATTGGTTTAGGCTCTCCTCTGCTAATCACCAGTCTAATTCATCTGCAGAGTTTCTGGAGATCACAATAGTGAACGCCTTATCTCCCTTGTGCTGGAACCACTGTCTGTGGAGCACCACTGGAGAGGTCTCATCGGAAGGCATATGTGCATGACCCGGCGGAAGCAGGAAGCCAGAGAACGAGCAGGCATAGAACCATCTGGACTGAAATTCAAGCTTCTTTCTGAAACATCGGAATCATAGCCTGAATGTGAAGAAATATTACTGTGATGTTGTAATCTGTACTGCCTTAATGGCTGGTTTCCATAGGGACTCTTCCTGCCTTATCCTCAACAGTGAAGAATTTTGGCTTTGTACTGGATGAAAATCTCTCCATGAAGCGTCAAGTGAACAAGGTTACTGCTATGTTTTTCACTGTGCTTAACTGGCTGAAAAAGATCATATGGATGATTCCTGCATCAGGCCAAAGGACAGTGATACAAGCCCTAACCTTGCTCAGATTGGACTATGGCAACATCCTCTATCTACAAAATGACCAAGCTTCCATTTGCCACCTTCAGACAGTTCAGAATGCTGTGGTGAGACTTTTGTTCCGGTTCCTGAAGCATGTCTCAGTTTCCCACTTTTTTCAGGAGCTTCAGTGGCTCATGGGTATGAAGTGTATCCAATTTAAAGCGCTGTGTTACGTCTTTAAAGCCAGAGCTGATACATGCCCTCGCTACAATCAGGAGTTGATGTTGTCCTATCAGACCGCTCATATGTTGAGATCACAGAACCTGGCCTTTTGTGCACTGTTCCCAGGTTCCGCTTGACTCGTATGGGAGGACACTCTTTCTGAGTCCTGAGTTCGAAACTATGTAACTCCCTCCCAGTTGCCCTGGGAAACTGCACTTCTCTGCTTGCATTCAGTAAAAGCTTGACTACTTGGCTGTTTTAGACGGACAGGCTGCTTTGCTTTCTCTTGCTTAGCGTCAGGAAGCACTTTATAAGTTTAAATAACAAAAAACAGGTGACACAGTGATGGAAAATCCCAAGTTGAACAGCAGGAATGCAGTTACTTGCAAGTGGTACAACACCAGGTGCAGAAACCCAGATTTGAGCAGCAAATTGTTGAGACAAGAAACCACAGGTATCAATAGCCTCCTGGGATAAGCTACAACCACCGCCATCACCTTTGTGACTATGTGCGATGCCAATGTGAAATCCAACGGGAGGGCTACAGTTTAGTAGACAGTGGACCCTTCCACGAATCACAGGTACCCTCTGTGTGACCACCAGAAAAGTACACATCCTGCACGTTGAGGGACACCATCCAATCAGCACCAGAAACACCTGAGTCGGGGATCTCTTGAACTATAAGTGCAGGAGCCCAAGGTCTAGGATCAGACAAGACCCACCATCCTTCTTGGGCATCAGGAAGTACAGAAAGACCATCGCTTTACTATGGCAACAACTCCTCCACTCTTCTGCAGCACGTTTGCCATCTCCTGCTGCAGTATCCACAGATGGTACTCCGACCGAAGGGACTGTTGGGTTTGGATATGAGGATATTGCTAAAGGAAGGGTAGGATAAACCTCCTTTCTACAATTTGAATGACCCTTTGGTCAATTGTTATCATGAAGGAAATACCAGTCTTCCTATGTGCTGCACATGCTATTTGAAGGACAAGCTAAGGCAGATTCCCTGGTGGTGGTATGGAGGAACAAAAGGAGGAGTTAGAAGGCTGGTTCTTGCAACCATTTTACATGCCTGCACCCTTATACTGTTGAACAAAGGAATTGTGGAGGAAGAGGGGCCTCTGCAGGCGGGTGCTGCCTGTACTGGAACCCATTAGAGAAGCCTTGAAATTTCTAAAACTGTCTGAAGTCATTTGTCAGGAATTGAAACCCAACAGACCGGGTGATGAACCTCCCAGACTTAAAGTACTTCAAGGCCACATAAGCCTCATCTCTGTAGAGACGTTCTCCATTAAGTGGCATGTCCATTAGATTGGTGTAGGAAAGTACCCTCTTTCCTGGTATTGTTACCCCCATTTTCTGCCTGTTGTCCGTGTGTTTGACTGTGTTCACTGGGATCCTGCTAACCAGGATCCCAGTGATTATGCTCTCTCCCTTCTAACTTGGTTGCTGGAAACTTTTTCACCCCACATTTGGCATACTGGTACCCCCATATAAGTCCCTATTATATGGTACCAAGGTACCCAGGGCATTGGGGTACCAGGGCATCCCTATGGGTTGCAGCATATATTATGCCACCTGCAGGGAGCCCATGCAAAGTGTTCTGCAGGCCTGCCATTGCAGCCTGCGTGAAACCGGTACATGCACCCTTTCACTACGAGGTCACTGCACCAGGTCACTGTAAGTCACCCCTATGGCAGGCCCTCCTAGCCCAGAGGGCAGGGTGCAAGTACTTGTGTGTGAGGGCACCGCTGCGCTAGCAGAGGTTCCCCCACGAACTCCAGCTCTATTTTCCTGGACTTCATGAGTGCGGGGACACCAATTTATGCGTCTACTGGACATAGGTCACTACCTATGTCCAGCTAATGGTAACTCCGAACCTAGGCATGTTTGGTATCAAACATGTCTGAATCATACCCCAATGCTTTTGCAAGTACTGGTTGTAGGATCCCATGCACTCTGGGGGCTCCTTAGAGGACCCTGACCATTGCTACCACCAGTCTTCCAGGGTTTTCCCGGCACCCTAGCTTCTGCCACCCCTCAGACAGGTTTCTGCCCTCCTGCTGCTTGATCTGGTCAAGCTCAGGAAGGCAGTACAAAGGATTTCCTTTGGGAGAGGGGTGTTGCACCCTCTCCCTTTGGAAATAGGTGTGATTGGCTTGGGAAGGGTAACCTCCCCAGGCCACTGGTTTAGCTTTGAAGGGCACATTTGGTGCCCTCCATGCATAAATCAGTCCACACCGGTTCAGGGACCCCCCTTCCCCGCTCTGGCGCAAAACTGGAAAATGGAAAGGGGAGTGACCACTCCCCTGTCCATCACCACCACAGGGGTGGTGCTCAGAGCTCCTCCAGAGGGTCCCTGGGTTCTGCCATCTTGATTCCAAGGTTGGCCGGGAACTCTGGGAGCATCTGAGTGGCCAGGCCAGGCAGGTGACGTCAGAGCCCCCTCCTGATAGGTGCTTACCTGGTTAGGTGACCAGTCCCCCTTTCAGGGCTATTTAGGGTCTCTCTCTTGTGTGAGACCTCAGATTCAGCTAGTAAGATTCCAGCAAGACTCCTCTGAAACCTTCACTTTGACTTCTGGCCACTGGAACCGCGACTGGACCCTCCAGGAACCGACAAGCTGCAGATCCACGAGGAAGACTCTTCTGCAACAATGTATCCAGAGTTCCTGCCAGCTTTACAACAGTTCCCTCGCTGTGCATCCTCAGAAGACTGCAACTATTCAGCCTGTACAAGAAGAAGAGGAAATCTCCCTTGGAGTGAAGGAGTCACTCCCCTGCAACCACAGGCACCTACAGCAAGCGACGACTGGCTGTGTGGACCCCCTCTCCTGCTGAGCTGCGTTGATCCTGCATCACGGGTGGTGGTCTGAAGTGGTCCCGTTGGTCCTCTCTACCAGCTGTTCAACTTGGGTGTAGGTAAGTCCTCGCCTTCCCACGCAGGACAGTACCCCCGTGCACCGCGTCCCTTGCAGCTGCCAAGGCTTGGTTGCATCTCCTCCAAGGGATCTTCAGGCAACGTGCAGCTCCAGTCCCCACCACTTCTTCCTGCAAATCCCAGCCTCCTGCGTGGTTCTCCTGCGGCGTGGGATTCTCTTTTGTAGTGCTGCATGGGCGCCTTCTTGCACCTTCTGCGTACTCGTCCTGTGGACTTTCTGTGACCCTGAGGGTCCCCTGTGACTCCCATTCCTGGGTTGAGTCCTTCTGGGCCTTACCGGTCCCTGGCAGCACCTCTTCTCCGCCAACTGCAAGTTTGCCTTTGCCAAGGCTTGTTTGTGGAAATCCTTCACCGACACCCATCTTGCAATCACTCACTCACTCACTCACTCACACACACACACACATTTTTTTTGTAAATGGCTTGGGCTCCCCCTAGGGTCACTATTGCCTACTGTGTTTTACACTGTTTTCTAACCATTTCTTAAGCCTATCTCTAATTGCTAGTGTGTGTATATATGTGTGTATATATATATAGATATATATAGATATAGATATATATATATATATATATATCTATATCTATATATATCTATATATATATATATATATATATGGAAAATGTCACTTACCCAGTGTACATCTGTTCGTGGCATGAGACGCTGCAAATTCACATGCTGTACATTATCCTGCCATCTAGTGTTGGGCTCGGAGTGTTACAAGTTGTTTTTCCTTCGAAAAAGTCTTTTCGAGTCACGAGACCGAGGGACTCCTCCCTTTCGGCTCCATTGCGCATGGGCGTCGACTCCATCTTAGATTGTTTTACCGCAGAGGGTGAGGTAGGAGTTGTGTATATAGTAAAGGTGCCCATGCAATGGAGTAAGTATGTATGTACATAATGTGTATAAGAATAGTATATATTTACAAATTTACAAGTTTCATTCAACTTATAACGGCTACAGGCTCCCGGGGAGGCGGGAGGGCGCATGTGAATCTGCAGCGTCTCATGCCACGAACAGATGTACACTGGGTAAGTGACATTTTCCGTTCGATGGCATGTGTAGCTGCAGATACGCATGCTGTGCATAGACTAGTAAGCAGTAATCTCCCCAAAAGCGGTGCCTTAGCCTGTAGGAGTTGAAGTTGTTTGAAATAATATTCGTAATACAGCCTGTCCTTCTGTGGATTGTTGTGCTGTTAACACATCTACACAGTAATGTTTTGTGAATGTATGAGGCGTAGACCATGTGGCTGCCTTTCAAATTTCCGTCATAGGTAAATTCCCTAAAAAAGCCATTGTGGCGCCTTTTTTCCTAGTGGAATGCGCCTTTGGTGTAATAGGTAGATCCCTTTTTGCTTTAATATAGCAGGTTTGAATACATTTCACTATCCATCTAGCAATGCCTTGCTTGGATATAGGATTTCCTGCATGAGGTTTTTGGAAGGCTACAAATAATTGTTTTGTTTTGCGAAACTGTTGTGTTCTGTCAATGTAATACATTAGTGCTCTTTTGATGTCTAACGTATGTAAGGCTCTTTCTGCTACTGAGTCTGGTTGTGGAAAAAAGACTGGGAGTTCCACTGTTTGGTTTAGGTGGAATGGTGATATAACCTTTGGTAAGAATTTTGGATTTGTACAGAGAACCAATTTATGTTTATGTATTTGTATAAAGGGTTCTTGTATAGTAAAAGCTTGTATTTCTAAGAGAAGTGATAGCTATCAGGAAGGCGACCTTCCAAGTTAAGTATTGTATTTCACAAGAGTGCATGGGTTCAAATGGTGGTCCCATGAGTCGTGTTAATACAATATTGAGGTTCCACGAAGGGACTGGTGGTGTTCTCGGGGTATGATTCTTTTTAATCCTTCCATAAATGCTTTGATGACTGGGATTCGAAAGAGTGATGATGAATGTTTAATCTGCAGATAGGCAGATATTGCTGTGAGATGTATTTTAATAGAAGAGAAAGCTAGGTTAGATTTTTGTAAGTGTAATAAGTAACTTACAATGTCTTTTGCAGAAGCATGTAGTGGTTGAATTTTATTATCGTGGCAGTAGTAAACAAATCTTTTCCATTTGTTTGCATAACAATGTCTTGTAGTAGGTTTCCTAGCTTGTTTAATGACCTCCATACATTCTTGTGTAAGGTCTATGTGTCCAAATTCTAAGACTTCAGGAGCCAGATTGCTAGATTAAGCAATGCTGGATTTGGGTGTCTGATCTGTTGTTTGTGTTGAGTTAACAGATCTGGCCTGTTTGGTAGTTTGACGTGAGGTACTACTGATAGGTCCAGCAGTGTTGTGTACCACGGTTGGCGAGCCCAAGTTGGTGCTATGAGTATTAGTTTGAGTCTGTTTTGACTCAGTTTGTTTACCAGATAAGGAATGAGTGGGAGAGGGGGAAAAGCGTAAGCAAATATCCCTGACCAACTCATCCATAACGCATTGCCCTTGGACAGAGGGTGTGGGTACCTGGACGCAAAGTTTTGGCATTTTGCGTTCTCTTTTGTTGCGAATAGGTCGATTTTTAGTGTTCTCCAACGTAGAAAGTAATTTTGTAGGATCTGGGGATGAATTTCCCATTTGTGTGTTTGTTGGTGATCTCGACTGAGATTGTCGGCTAACTGGTTTTGAATCCCTGGGATGTATTGTGCTATTAGGCGAATGTGAATCGCCCAATGCCAAATCTTTTGTGCTAAGAGACACAGTTGTGACGAGTGTGTCCCTCCTTGCTTGTTTAGGTAATACATTGTTGTCATGTTGTCTGTTTTGACAAGGGTGTGTTTGTGGGCTATCAGTGGTTGAAATGCTTTCAACGCTAGAAACACTGCCAACAGTTCTAAATGATTTATATGCAGTTGTTTTTGTTGAACGTCCCATTGTCCCTGTATACTGTGCTGGTTGAGGTGTGCTCCCCACCCCATCATGGAAGCGTCTGTCATGATCACGTAATGAGGCACTGGGTCTTGGAATGGCCGCCCTTGGTTTAAATTTATAGGGTTCCACCATTGAAGCGAGAAGTGTGTCTGGCGGTCTATCAACACTAGATCTTGGAGTTGACCCTGTGCTTGTGTCCATTGTGTTGCTAGGCACTGTTGTAAGGGCTGCATGTGTAGTCTTGCGTTTGGGACAATGGCTATGCATGAAGACATGCCTAGAAGTTTCATTACAAACCTCACTTGGTAGTGTTGGTTTGGGTGCATGTTTAATATTATATTTTGGAAGGGTTGCACTCTTTGAGGACTTGGAGTGGCAATCGCCTTTTGTGTGTTGAGTGTTGCTCCCAAGGATTGTTGTATTTGGGACGGTTCTAGATGTGATTTTTGGTAATTTATAGAGAATCCTAGTTTGTGTAGAGTTTGTATAACGTATTGTGTGTGAAGCAGACACTGTTGTTGAGTGCTGGTTTTTATTAACCAGTCGTCTAAGTAGGGGAATACGTGCATGTGCTGTCTCCTTATATGAGCGGCTACTACTGCAAGGCATTTTGTGAATACTCTTGAGGCTGTTGTTATCCCGAATGGTAACACCTTGAATTGGTAATGTACTCCCTGTATTACAAACCTTAAGTATTTCCTGCGAGAAGGATGTATGGGTATATGGAAATATGCATCCTTTAGATCTAACGTTGACATGTAGTCCTGTTTTTTGAGTAAGGGAATCACGTCTTGAAGTGTTACCATGTGGAAGTGATCTGATTTGATCTAGAGATTCAGAGTTCTGAGGTCTAATATGGGTCTCAGCGTTTTGTCTTTCTTTGGAATTAGGAAGTACAGTGAGTAGACACCTGTACCTTTTTGATGTTTGGGCACTAGTTCTATTGCTTGTTTTTGTAACAATGCTTGGACTTCTAGCTGTAAGAGGTCTAAGTGTTGTTTGGACATATTGTGTGCTCTTGGGGGCACATCTGGTGGGAAATGTATGAATTCTATGCAATAACCATGTTGGATAATGGCTAGGACCCATGCGTCCGTAGTTATGTTTGCCCAGTTGTGGTAGTATGCAGTAAGTCTCCCCCCCACTGGTGTTGAGTGTTGGGGGTTTGTGACATTGAAGTCACTGTTTGGCTTGAGGGGTTTTAGGGCTTTGGAATTTCCCCCTTGTTTTTGGGAATTGTCCACCCCTGAATGATCCTCGAAAACCACCTCTTTGGTACTGGCCCTGATATGTGGGTCTGGCTTGTGAGGTGGAAGGCTCTGGGGTTTGGGGACGAAACCCCCCTCTAAATTGTGGCCTTCTAAAAGTGCCTCTGTTCTGTGGGGAGTAGAGCACGCCCATGGCTTTGGCCGTGTCTGTGTCCTTTTTGAGTTTTTCTATTGCCGTATCCACCTCCGGGCCAAACAACCGCTCTTGGTTGAACTGCATATTTAGCACAGCCTGCTGGATTTCCGGTTTAAAACCTGAGCTCCGTAACCATGCATGTCTGCGAATGGTTACCGCAGTGTTTACTGTCCGTGCAGCTGTGTCTGCCGAGTCCATTGCAGACCTTATTTGGTTGTTGGAAATCGCTTGTCCTTCCTCAACAACCTGTTGGGCACGTTTTTGGTGTTCCTTGGGCAAGTGCTGTATTATATGTTGCATCTCGTCCCAGTGTGCCCTGTCGTAGCGAGCCAGTAGAGCCTGCGAATTGGCAATCCGCCATTGATTGGCTGCCTGTGCTGCCACCCGCTTGCCTGCAGCATCGAACTTCCGACTTTCCTTGTCGGGCGGTGGTGCGTCTCCTGACGATTGGGAGTTTGCCCTTTTCCTGGCTGCTCCCACGACCACCGAATCTGGTGTCTATTGCAGTGTTATAAACACAGGGTCCGTTGGGGGAGGTTTATATTTCTTCTCCACCCTAGGCGTGATGGCTCTGCCTTTTACTGGGTCCTGGAACACCTGTTTGGCGTGCTTTATCATGCCTGGGAGCATTGGCAAACTTTGGTATGAGCTGTGAGTGGATGCCAAGGTATTAAATAAGAAGTCGTCTTCTATGGGTTCCGCATGCATTGCTACATTATGGAAAGTAGCTGCCCTTGATACCACCTGCATATATGCAGTGCTGTCCTCTGGTGGTGACGGCCTTGCTGGGTAGCAATCGGGACTGTTGTCAGAGACCGGTGCATCATATAAGTCCCATGCATCCGGGTCATCTTGTGTCATCCCAGTGTGTGTTGGCGACTGCATTGGGGGTGTTGCTACCGGGGACAGATGTGGTGAATGCAGTGGTGAAGGCTGTGGCGAAAACCTTGGTGGTGTTTTGTCTCTTGCCACTTTTGCTTTTGGTTGCATTTCCGCCTCCTGGAATGCTAGCTTTCTTTTTATCTTTATTGGTGGAAGAGTTTGAATTTTGCCAGTGTCTTTCTGTGTGTGCAGCCTCCTTTGAGTATGGTCTGGCTCTACCATACCTAATTCCTGCTCAAATCTGTGCCCTTGCATCTGGCTGGAAAGTCCGTGCTCTTCTGTGTAGGAGCCTGTTTTCGGCTCCGAGGCTGCACGTTTCGACACCAAAGGTTTCGGTACGCTCTTTTTCGGCTCCGAGGAAACCTTTTTAACTTTTGGGGTGTCGAACTCTCGGTGCCGAGTTGTTTCGGAGCCGGTATCTCGACCGGAGTCGGATGTCTTCGGCTCTTGAGAGGCCTTTTTCGGTGCCGATGTTTGGTCACCGTGTTTTCGGGTTAAGCCATGGCCTGTTGGCGGTGGCATCCCCTTGGCCTTTATAATTTCGAAGTGAGTCTTGGCCGGGGCAGATTTACTCACAGTTTTTGGCTGCGCCTTCGGCTGCTCAGTTTCGGAGTCGTCCGAGTCCGATTCGTGAATGGAGAATCTCTCCTCTTCCTCGACGTCGATCTGTTCGGCCGGTGTCGACGCCATCTGAAGTCTTCTGGCTCTTCGATCGCGTAGGGTCTTCTTCGATCGAAATGCCCGGCAGGCCTCTCAAGTATCCTCCCTGTGTTCTGGTGATAGACACAGATTACAGACCAAGGGGGTCATTCTGACCTCGGCGGTAAAAGGCCCTTACTGCCGGTCAGAAGACCGCCATAACACCGCCGCGGTTAACCGCCACGGTCATTCTGACCCACAACGGCCAAACCTCCAAAATTCCGTCCTCCACTGCAGGCCGCCACATCAGCGGGCAGCGATAAACTGGAGATGACCAAACCTCCACCGTCACGCCAACAGAAATACGCCCATGCCATTACGACCCACGAATCCACACGGCGGTCATTCAAACGCGGTATTCCATTGGCGCTACACACCGCCGCGGTCAGAATACACACACATCACCAAAACACAGCCACATTGGACAATTTGAAATACACACACCTGATACACATACACACACCACTACCACACAATCAACCAACTATAAAACACACACCCACATCACCCACAAACCCCTGCGACCATAATTACTGAGAGAAGGAGAGAGAGACACAGCAGACAATCCAAAGCAAGACACACTGAGGCACACTACACCATCACACACACCACGTAGTAGCACAAAGCACCACTCACCAACATACTTATCATCACATACACCACCCCACACCTCACCCACACCACCCCATGGCACCCCAAAGGCACCCACGCTTTTCGGACCAAGAACTCCGGGTCATGGTGGAGGAAATCCTAAGAGTGGAACCCCAGCTCTTCGGCTCGCAGGTGCAGCACACCAGTATAGCTAGGAAGGCGGAGCTATGGCAGCGGATCGTGGACAGGGTCAACGCGGTGGGACAGCATCCCAGGAATAGGGAGGACATACGCAAAAGATGGAACGACCTACGGGGGAAGGTCCGATCGATGGTCTCCAGGCACAACATCGCGGTCCAGAAGACTGGCGGCGGACCCCCACCCACCCCTCCCGAATTCACATCGTGGGAGCAAGACGTCTTGAACATCCTGCATCCTCAGGGCCTCGCAGGAGTAGCCGGAGGAATGGACTCTGGTAAGTCCAATCTCAACTACTATATCCCCCCCACCCCACCAGCATGCCAACCCACACCCCCACCCTCACCCCCAACCCCCCAGCACACATCCTCCCTGACAATGTCTCACCAGCACAACCCACCCATCCCAACACCAACTCCTGCATGCCAACACAAATCATGGGCACCCATCACCTAAGCATGACCACTGCACTAACCCCCCCCCCCCTAACTACCCTCACAACACCTCCCTCAAGGGAATGCCTGCACTGGGGGACAAGGGCACCCATAACACGCACGCTATTGCACACACAGAAACAATAACCAAACTCTCTTACCCCATGCAGGACCCGAACGACAACACACCAGCCAGGAGGGTCCAGAAGTGTCCATCCCACCACCGGAACAGGCCCACACTGAGGATAGCAGCTCTGTCGACAGTGAACCTGATGACCAGCCCGGACCATCGGGGACCTCTGGGCAGTCGGTTCCCAGTCAGGCAGCCACAGGCCACACCAGACCCGACCCCCTCTGCCAACACCAGCACAGCTCCCACCCAGCGGGCCCATGCCTCTGTCTCTAGGACAGCTCAATCAGCGGTGTGTCTGCCACTACAGGGCACCCAGGCTAACCCAACACCCCAACACCAACAGGGACCTGGGGGCAGTGGTAGCGGGCACACCGTCCAGGGGACAGAGGCCGGGGGAAACCGGGCAGCTCGGAGGGCTGCTGTGCGACAGGGGGGGGAGGAGAGGCCCAGGGAACCCACTCTCCAAGAGGCCCTCACCACCATCATGGGGGCATACCACCACTCCCAAGAAACGATGGCGACGGTACTGGCCAGGTTCACTGAGATCCAGGCACAGCAGGAGGAACGCTACATGGGGTTCAGGGAGGAGCTGAGAATCATCGGGACCGCAATGGGGACCATCGTCCTGGCCCTCCACAGGATAGAGGACGCGTTGCGGGACCATGGTGCACCACACAGGGCCCCTGTCACTAGGCCGGACCAGGAACAGCCTACCACCTCCGCCGGCGCTAGTGGACAGGAGGTCCCAACACCTCGACAGCCCCCCAGAACCCCACCTCCTGCTGAAGAACAACCACCCCGTAAGAGGAGCCTGAGACCAAAAAAAAAGACAGAGTAGGATGTCAAGACCCCCGCCAGCAGGACATACCCCCTCAAGTCTTCCCACTGTCCCACATTGCCACCCTGTCCAACCATGAACTGCCTATGCTCCATCCTTCCACAGGCAAAAGGACAATGCACCTGTGAGACTGAGAACTGGACTCTGCCATGGATATTCCTCCACCCCCACCCATCACCCTTAGAATCACATGTACCGATATCTAGCACTGTAAATAATGAAAATGTCACTTACCCAGTGTTCATCTGTTCGTGGCATCAGTCGCAGTAGATTCGCATGTTCTGCAATAGCTCGCCATCTGGTGTTGGGCCGGAGTGTTACAAGTTGTTTTTCTTCGAAGAAGTCTTTCGAGTCACGGGACCGAGTGACTCCTCCTTTTGTCTCCATTGCGCATGGGCGTCGACTCCATCTTCGATTGTTTTTCCCCGCAGAGGGTGAGGTAGGAGTTGAATTGTAGTAATAGTGCCCATGCAATGGAGTGACTAAGTATGCACCTATTTAAGGTTGAGATGACACATATATAAATAATTGAAGGTAACTTCCAAACTGCTACAGGCTCCCGGGGAGGCGGGTGGGCACATGCAAATCTACTGCGACTGATGCCACGAACAGATGTACACTGGGTAAGTGACATTTTCAGTTCGATGGCATCTGTCGCTGTAGATACGCATGTTCTGCATAGACTAGTAAGCAGTTATTTCCCCAAAAGCGGTGGATCAGCCTGTAGGAGTGGAAGTAGTCTGAAATAATGTTCTTAATACAGCTTGACCTACTGTGGCTTGTTGTGCGGATAACACGTCTACACAGTAGTGCTTGGTGAATGTGTGAGGCGTAGACCATGTGGCTGCCTTACATATTTCTTGCATTGGGATGTTTCCTAGAAAGGCCATGGTAGCACCTTTCTTTCTGGTTGAGTGTGCCCTTGGTGTAATGGGCAGCTGTCGTTTAGCTTTAAGGTAGCAGATTTGGATGCATTTAACTATCCATCTGGCTATACCTTGTTTTGAAATTGGGTTTCCTGCATGAGGTTTTTGAAATGCAATAAAGAGTTGTTTAGTCTTTCTGATGTTTTTTGTTCTGTCAATGTAATACATCAATGCTCTTTTGACATCTAATGTATGTAGTGCCCTTTCAGCTACGGTATCTGGCTGTGGAAAGAACACTGGAAGTTCCACTGTTTGATTTAGATGGAACGGTGAAATAACCTTTGGCAAAAATTTAGGATTGGTCCTTAGGACGACTTTATTTTTGTGTAGTTGTATAAAAGGTTCCTGTATTGTAAACGCCTGAATCTCGCTTACTCTTCTTAGGGAAGTAATGGCGATGAGAAATGCCACCTTCCAGGTTAGGAACTGTATGTCGCAGGAGTGCATGGGTTCAAAAGGTGGACCCATAAGTCTAGTTAGGACAACATTTAGGTTCCATGAAGGAACAGGTAGTGTTCTTGGTGGTATAATTCTCCTAAGGCCCTCCATGAATGCTTTAATGACTGGTATCTTATATAGGGAAGTTGAATAGGTAGTCTGCAGGTATGCAGATATTGCTGCAAGGTGTATTTTAATGGAAGAGAAAGCTAGGTTAGATTTTTGTAAGTGAAGCAAGTAACCCACTACATGTTCTGGAGTTGTGTGTAATGGTTGTATTTGATTAATATGGCAGTAGCAAACAAACCTCTTCCATTTACTTGCATAACTGTGCCTGGTGGATGGCCTTCTGGCTTGTTTTATGACTTCCATACATTCTTGGGTAAGTTGTAAGTGCCCGAATTCTAGGATTTCAGGAGCCAGATTGCTAGATTCAGCGATGCTGGATCTGGGTGTCTGATCTTTTGGTTGTGCTGTGTCAACAGATCTGGCCTGTTGGGCAATTTGATGCAGGGTACCACTGATAGGTCTAGCAGCGTTGTGTACCAGGGTTGCCTTGCCCAAGTTGGTGCTATCAATATGAGTTTGAGTTTGCTTTGACTGAGTTTGTTTACCAGGTAAGGAAGGAGAGGGAGAGGAGGAAAAGCGTAAGCAAATATCCCTGACCAGTTCATCCATAGGGCATTGCCTTGGGATTGTTTGTGTGGGTATCTGGATGCGAAGTTTTGGCATTTTGCGTTCTCCCTTGTCGCAAACAAGTCTATCTGAGGTGTTCCCCAGAGTTTGAAATAAGTGTTCAGAATTTGGGGGTGAATTTCCCATTCGTGGACCTGTTGATGATCTCGAGAGAGATTGTCTGCGAGTTGATTTTGGATCCCTGGTATAAACTGTGCTATTAGGCGAATTTGGTTGTGAATTGCCCAATGCCAAATTTTTTGTGCTAGCAGGCTTAACTGCGTGGAGTGCGTCCCCCCCTGCTTGTTTAGATAATACATTGTTGTCATTTTGTCTGTTTTGACGAGAATGTATTTGTGAACTATTATTGGTTGGAAAGCTTTTAGTGCTTGAAAAACTGCTAGAAGTTCTAGGTGATTGATATGCAGTTTTGTTTGATGTACGTTCCATTGTCCTTGTATGCTGTGTTGATCGAGGTGTGCTCCCCACCCTGTCATGGAAGCATCTGTTGTTATTACGTATTGTGGCACTGGGTCTTGGAAAGGTCGCCCCTTGTTTAAATTTATGTTGTTCCACCACAGAAGCGAGAGGTAAGTTTGGCGGTCTATTAACACCAGATCTAGAAGGTGACCCTGTGCTTGAGACCACTGTGATGCTAGGCATTGTTGTAAGGGCCTCATGTGCAGTCTTGCGTTTGGGACAATGGCTATGCATGAAGACATCATGCCTAGGAGTTGTAATACCATCTTTGCCTGTATCTTTTGTGTTGGATACATGCGTTGTATGATGGTGTTGAAATTTAGAATTCTTTGTGGACTTGGAGTGGCTACTCCCTTTGATGTGTTTATTATGGCTCCTAGGTATTGTTGTACCTTGCGCGGCAGAATGTTGGATTTTGTAAAGTTGACGGTGAACCCGAGTTTGAAGAGGGTTTGTATGATCTGATTTGTGTGATTTGAGCACTCTATGAACGAATGGGCCTTGATTAGCCAGTCGTCCAAATATGGGAACACATGTATTTGCTGCCTTCTTATGTGTGCAGCGACTACCGCTAGACATTTGGTAAAGACTCTTGGTGCGGTTGTTAATCCGAAAGGCAGTACCTTGAATTGGTAATGTATTCCTTTGAATACAAACCTTAGGTATTTCCTGTGCAATGGGTGTATTGGTATATGGAAATAAGCATCCTTGAGGTCTAAAGTTGCCATGTAGTCGTGCAGCTTTAGCAATGGTAATACTTCTTGTAGTGTGACCATGTGGAAGTGGTCTGATTTGATGAAAGTGTTCACTACTCTGAGGTCTAGGATTGGTCTCAGCGTTTTGTCCTTCTTTGGTATCAGAAAGTACAGTGAGTAAACTCCTGTGTTTATTTGTGTGTTTGGCACTAATTCGATTGCATTCTTTTGCAATAGTGCCTGCACTTCTATCTCCAGGAGATTGGAATGGTGTGTTGTTAAATTTTGTGCTTTTGGTGGTATGTTTGGAGGGAATTGTAGAAATTCTATGCAATAACCATGTTGGATAATTGCTAGAACCCAAGTGTCTGTAGTGATTTTCTCCCATGCTTTGTAATAATGACCTATTCTTCCCCCCACTGGTGTTGTGTGGAGGGGGTGAGTGACATGTGAGTCACTGTTTAGTAGTAGGGGTTTTGGGGCTTTGAAATCTTCCTCTATTTCTAGGGAATTGCCCTCCTCTATATTGTCCCCGAAAACCTCCTCTATACTGTCCCTGGTAACTGGACGGTGTGGCTTGTGAGGTGCTGGCTTGTGTGCTTTGACCCCGAAACCCCCCTCGAAAGGGCGTTTTACGGAATGTGCTGTAATTCCCTCTGCTCTGCGGGGAGTAGAGTGCGCCCATGGCTTTGGCAGTGTCCGTATCTTTTTTGAGTTTCTCAATCGCTGTGTCCACTTCTGGACCGAACAGTTCTTTTTCATTAAAAGGCATATTGAGAACTGCTTGTTGAATCTCTGGTTTAAATCCAGACGTACGGAGCCATGCATGCCTTCTGATAGTTACAGATGTATTAATTGTCCGTGCAGCTGTATCTGCAGCGTCCATGGAGGAGCGTATCTGGTTGTTGGAGATGGTCTGTCCCTCCTCAACCACTTGTTTTGCCCTATTTTGTAAGTCCTTGGGCAGATGTTCAATGAGATGTTGCATCTCGTCCCAGTGGGCTCTGTCATAGCGCGCAAGTAGTGCCTGGGAGTTCGCGATGCGCCACTGGTTTGCAGCTTGTGCTGCGACTCTTTTACCAGCTGCATCGAACTTGCGGCTTTCTTTATCTGGGGGTGGTGCATCTCCAGATGTGTGAGAGTTGGCCCTTTTCCTAGCTGCTCCTACAACGACAGAGTCTGGTGGCAGCTGTGTAGTGATGAAAACCGGGTCCGTAGGAGGCGGCTTATACTTTTTTTCCACCCTTGGTGTGATTGCCCTACTTTTGACCGGCTCCTTAAAGATGTCTTTTGCGTGCCGGAGCATACCAGGGAGCATAGGCAGGCTTTGGTATGAGCTGTGGGTGGAGGAGAGTGTGTTGAATAAGAAATCATCCTCGACCTGTTCTGAGTGGAGGCTTACGTTGTGAAATTGTGCTGCTCTAGCCACCACTTGAGAGTACGCGGTGCTGTCTTCTGGTGGAGATGGCTTTGTAGGGTATGCCTCCGGACTGTTATCTGACACTGGGGCGTCGTATAGGTCCCATGCGTCCTGATCTTGGTCACCCTGGCTCATGGTGGTGTGAGCTGGGGAGTGTGATGGAGTTTGTGCTGGTGAAACGTTAATCACGGGCGGAGGAGAGGGTGGTGGTGTAACTCTTTTCACCACTTTTGGTTGTGGTGTTTGTTCCGTCTGGAACTCCAACCTTCTCTTTCTCCTAATGGGGGGAAGGGTGCTTATTTTTCCTGTCCCCTGCTGAATGAAGATACGCTTTTGCGTATGGTCCACATCAGTTGCTTGTAGCTCTTCCTCAAACCTATGCTTCTGCATTTGGGAGGTTAGCGAGTGCTCTTCTGTATAAGAGCCTGAAGCTGGGTCGCTTGCAGTTTGTTTCGACATCAAAACTTTGTCTGCGTGTTTTTTCGGCTCCGAGGTGACTTTTTTCCTTTTCGGGGCCGAAACCTCTCGGCGTCGATCTGTTTCGGTGCCGCTGTCTCGGCGTCGAGCCGTGTCCACACCGGCATCTCGGTGTCGAGGCTTGTCTCCAGCACTTTCTCGGTCCCGAGAAGGCTGCGTGCCGGTGTCTCGACCGGAGTCGGACGATCTCGGCACTGTTTGGGCCTTTTTCGGTGCCGACGGTCGGTCACCGAATTTATGGGTCGAGCCATGGCCTGGTGGCAGTGGCGTCCCCTGGGCCTTGTAAATGTTCCTCTGAGTGGATTTCGACGTCTTACTCACGGTTTGTGTATCGTCGAATCCTTCGGAGTCTGAGTCTTGGATCGAGAAGGTACCTTCCTCTTCCTGTTCCTCGAACTCCCGTTGGGCTGTTGGTGCGGACGCCATCTGAAGTCTTCTGGCTCGACGGTCTCGGAGTGTTTTTCGGGACCGGAACGCACGACAGGCCTCGCAGGTGTCTTCGCTGTGCTCAGGTGACAGGCACAGGTTGCAGACCAAGTGTTGGTCTGTGTAGGGGTATTTATTGTGGCATTTGGGGCAGAAACGGAACGGGGTCCGTTCCATCGGCGTTCTTCAGCACGCGGTCGGGCCGACCAGGCCCCGACGGAGGATCGAAAAACTACCCCGAAGGGCACCGGAGCTCTTCGATCTTCGATGCGGTGTGGAATCTAAGTACGCCGATCCCGAACGCAACAATACCGACGAAAATCTTCCGAAATTAGCTAATTTTCCGTTCCGAAACTCGGAGCGACAGGAACACGTCCGAACCCGATGGCGGAAAAAAAACAATCGAAGATGGAGTCGACGCCCATGCGCAATGGAGACAAAAGGAGGAGTCACTCGGTCCCGTGACTCGAAAGACTTCTTCGAAGAAAAACAACTTGTAACACTCCGGCCCAACACCAGATGGCGAGCTATTGCAGAACATGCGTATCTACAGCGACAGATGCCATCGAACATCACATTTTGCACACAAATCTGTTTTGAGTCATGCTGTATTATTAACAAATGTATTACATATTACTGTTCAATTTCTGTTCTGTCAATTAGTCATGACAACATACCAATGTCAATACGCTGTATTTCATGGGCGAACCAAGCAGAAGTCAGGTACTGAGTCAGACAGCACTGAGAAGGGAAGGGAAAGGCAAAAATCAATGAAAAACATCTGTGGGGAACTACAGAAAGTACAGATGCAGGAGGCTATAAGCAATTGTGAAATGGCGTGGGTGATTCTTACCTGTGTGTTACTGGAAATACTGTTGTATCACTCTGTCCCTATTGTCTGTGTCGTCCTCAGAGTCTTCCTCCTCTTCACTCTCCACAGGCTCCACGGCTTCTACAACACCACCATCTGGACCATCCTCCTGCAGGAAAGGCACCTGGCGTCGCAAAGCCAGGTTGTGGAGCATACAGCACGCCACGATGATATGGCACACCTTCTTTGGTGAGTACATTAGGGATCCACCTGTCATATGCAGGCACCTAAACCTGGCCTTCAGGAGCCCAAAGGTTCGCTCAATCACCCTCCTAGTACGCCCATGGGCCTCATTGTACCGTTCCTCTGCCCTGGTCCTGGGATTCCTCACTGGGGTCAATAGCCACGGCAGGTTGGGGTAACCAGAGTCACCTATTAGCCACACACGCTGTCTCTGTAGCTGTTCCATCACATAGGGAATGCTGCTATTTCGCATAACATACGCGTCATGCACTGACCCTGGGAACTTGGCATTTACATGGGAGATGTACTGGTCAGCCAAACAGACCACCTGGATATTCATTGAATGGTAATTCTTCCTGTTCCTGTACACCTGTTCATCGTCATTTGGGGGGACTAAAGCCACATGGGTCCCATCAATTGCACCAATGATGTTGGGGATGTGTCCAAGGGCATAGAAATCAGCTTTCACTGTAGGCAAATCACCCTCCTCTGGGAAAATGATGTAGCTCCGCATGAGTTTCATCAGGGCAGACAACACTCTGGATAAGATCTTGGAAAACATAGGCTGAGACATCCCAGATGACATGGCCACTGTTGTCTGGAATGAGCCAGTTGCAAAGAAATGGAGGACAGACAACCCCTGCACTAGAGGGGGAATTCCTGTGGGTTGGCGGATGGGGGACATCAGGGCTGGCTCCAGCTGGGCACACAGTTCATGGATGGAGGCACGGTCAAGTCGGTATCGTAGTATTATATGGCGTTCTTCCATTGTGGACAGGTCCACCAGCGGCCGGTACACGTGAGGATTCCTCCTTCTCATCGCTAGTCCCAGCGGACGATGCCTAGGAAGGAGAATATGGAGTACAGAGTCAATCCACTCATAGGTACGTACAACACAGCTTGCACAGTACAGGTAAATGTATGGTTTGATATGTTTGTATGTGTGCCATTGCAAGGCCTAGGCCTGTGTGACGCATTAGAAATTAAGCCATGTGGGCCCTTGAAATGGCCGATGCCTGACCTGTAAAGTGGGACAATGGGATGTGAGGTCACTGCGCTGGCGGGGCACACCGTGGCGGTAGGCGGTCGAAGACCGCTGTGCGAAGACGCATTGGTTAACATTGAAGCCTATGGGTTTCAGGAGCCAATGACGATGTGCGCCGGCGGTCGCGGGACGCACCGCCGCGGTACGCACCGCCGCGGGCGTGACCGCCATTTTCTATCTGCTCAATCATTCGAGACCTGATCATCCACAGGAGAGGACCTATACTGCAAGTGCTGCTGTGAACTCGGTCTGGAAGTGACAATGGCTGCTGCTACTGGTGAAAGGGCCCCCGCCTTCAGTTCAGAAGAGTTGGAGAAGCTCGTGGACGGGGTCCTCCCCCAGTATGCGCAACTCTACGGTCCTCCAGACCAACAGGTGAGTACACTCAGTGCACATTGAATGGGTTATGCCTGTGTGGAGGGGGGGGGGATGTAAGTTGGTGGGGTGTGGAGGGAATGGGGAGTGCAACGCACGACAGATGAGAGAATGGGAACCATGACAAGGTTGGGGAGGGGGGGGCATGTACTCCAAACATGCAGATATGTGACGGTTTCTCTTTCCCACCCTGTACATGTCAAACAGGTGAGCGCCCACCAGAAAATCGATATTTGGCGTGCCATCGCCGAGGAAGTCCGGAACTTGGGGGTCCACAACAGACGGGGCACCCACTGCCGCAAGAGGTGGGAGGACATCCGCCGCGGAACGAGGAAGACCGCAGAAACACTGCTGGGGATGGCCTCCCGACCTAGGAGGGGTGCCAGTCGCACCATGACCCCCCTGATGTCCCGGATCCTGGCGGTGGCCTACCCTAATTTGGATGGGCGCTTGAGGACAGCACAGCAGACACAAGGGGGTGAGTATCCGCACATTCTCCTATCTGTATGTGCATTGGAGGCGTCTGGGTGGGGGAGGAGGGCTGTGGGTGACATTAGGCCCGGGCGCTCTCTGTAGTGTAGTCCGCTCCCTTAGGCATGGCCCTGTGCCCCCGCCCCCCCACCTCTGTAGGGTGCCAAGTGCAGCTACCCATGCTCCAGCATCACACATGTGCGCGTGTGTTGTCCCTAGACCTGTTTGCCTAGTCAGAAGTACTGAGTAGTGTACCCCAAGTTCGCGACTTAGTGCACGAGGCACCTGTGTCTGTCCTCTCCGCAAAGGGTATTGCTAAGGCATGCACTCAACTTTGTTTAATTTCTCCCCCCACCCTAAATCTTTGTCTTCTTGTGTTTTAGCATCATCAGGCGGAGGAGATTTGGCGTCGGAGCAGGAGGGAGCTGCAGGTCACCAGGCCCCGGTGGGCACTGACACAGACACTGAGGGCACCAGTGATCCGGAGGGCGAGGGGAGCACCACAACGGGGGCCGGTGGAGACACCAGCGACACGGACACGTCCTCGTTTGGGAGCTCCCTAGCGGGGGCGGCACCATCTGTGCCCCCCGCAACAACAGGTACAGCCGCCACCCAGCGCACCAGCACCGCCCTCCCAGCAGCCCCTCAGTCTTCGCTCCGTGGCCGCTCGGCCAGGAAGGCGCTCGTCTCCTTCGCCCCAGGCACCTCAGCCCCTGCCTCTGTTACCCCTGCTGCCCTCAGTGCGGAGCTCATTGACCTGGTGAGGACGGTCATTGTTGGGCAGACTACCCTTCTGAATGCCATCCAGGGGGTGGAAAGGGAGGTGCATCGGAGCAATGCCTACCTGGAGGGCATTCATTCGGGTCAGGCTGCCCATCAACGAGCGTTCACTGCTCTGGCCTCAGCACTGACGGCAGCCATTGTCCCTGTCTCCAGTCTCCCTCTTCTATCTGCCTCCACCCTTTCTCTGTCTCCTGTACCTCAACCTATCCCATCCACACCATCAGACCAGCCTGCACACACCTCAACACCCAAGGCCAGCTCATCCAAACATAAGCACCACAGAAAACACAAGCATTCACCCAAGCAACACACAGATGCAGACATATCAACAGTCACTACCACCTCTGTGTCCCCGTCCTCCTCGTCTCCCTCCTCCCTCCCTGTGACGTCTACACTCACACCTGCATGCACCCCAACATCAGCCAGTTCTTCCACCACCAGCAAACCCTCCACTACAGTCCGCACACCTGCAGTCACCACCCCCACTGGCATTTACACGTCTCCCCTGTGTCCTCTCCCACTGTGTCTGTCACCCCCTCTTCCAAGACACATAAACGCAGGCAGACACCCAAACAACAGCCAACCACCTCACCACAGCCTACGTCCCAGTCACCTGCACCCAAGGACAGCACACCTGGCTCTCATACAACCACATCCTCTTCCTCCACTTCTCTCACCACTACTCCTACCCCTTACCTTGGTCCCAAGAAAAATTACCTCGCCAGTTTTGACCTCTTTCCCTCCCCCGACCCACCCCCTCCAACTGGGAAAAGTCCCAAGGGCACCTCAGCCACCGCCAGCCCAACTACTACAGTGCAAGTGGTGCATGGCATGTGGAGTCCACCCTTTGGCGGCAGTAACACTTCGGTGAGCAGCAAGGGGACAGCCAGCCCCCCCCCAGGCAAGAGGACCCGGAAATTGAAGGGCCGCCGTGAGCGGACAGAGACGGCTGCCCCCAAGGAGGTGACTCCGGCCACTTCACCGGCCACAGCAGCCAGGGGAGGCAAGGGCCCGAGAGCCCCATCTAAGGAGCAGAAGGACAGCAGGGCGGAGAGGACAACCACCAGGAGCGCGGAGCAGGAGGGCCCCACAAGCCCCATCCCGGCTGCAAGGGACGACACCAAAGGGCCCAGGACTCACTCCCCGAAGGGGCCTGACACAGCATGGTCGGAGGGCGACTGAGCAGGGTGTCCAGGCCAGGTATGACTCCCTTGACATACTGCAAGAGCACCGCTGAAGAGGGCCCCGCCGTGCAGAAGAGCACCGCTGAACAGGGCCCCGCCGTGAAGACAGGTACAGCTGAACAGGGCCCCGCCGTGAAGACAGGTACCGCTGAACAGGGCCCCGCCGTGCAGAAGAGCACCGCTGAAGAGGGCCCCGCCGTGAAGACAGGTACCGCTGAACAGGGCCCCGCCGTGCAGAAGAGCACCGCTGAAGAGGGCCCCGCCGTGAAGACAGGTACCGCTGAACAGGGCCCCGCCGTGAAGACAGGTACCGCTGAAGAGGGCCCCGCCGTGAAGACAGGTACCGCTGAACAGGGCCCCGCCGTGAAGACAGGTACCGCTGAACAGGGCCCCGCCGTGCAGAAGAGCACTGCTGAACAGGGCCCCGCCGTGAAGACAGGTACCGCTGAACAGGGCCCCGCCGTGCAGAAGAGCACCGCTGAACAGGGCCCCGCCGTGCAGAAGAGCACCGCTGAACAGGGCCCCGCCGTGCAGAAGAGCACCGCTGAACAGGGCCCCGCCATGAAGACAGGTACCGCTGAACATGGCCCCGCCGTGCAGAAGAGCACCGCTGAACAGGGCCCCGCCGTGAAGACAGGTACCGCTGAACAGGGCCCCGCCGTGCAGAAGAGCACCGCTGAACAGGGCCCCGCCGTGAAGACAGGTACCGCTGAACAGGGCCCCGCCGTGAAGACAGGTACCGCTGAACAGGGCCCCGCCGTGCAGAAGAGCACCGCTGAACAGGGCCCCGCCGTGAAGACAGGTACCGCTGAACAGGGCCCCGCCGTGCAGAAGAGCACCGCTGAAGAGGGCCCCGCCGTGAAGACAGGTACCGCTGAACAGGGCCCCGCCGTGAAGACAGGTACCGCTGAAGAGGGCCCCGCCGTGAAGACAGGTACCGCTGAACAGGGCCCCGCCGCGAAGACAGGTACCGCTGAACAGGGCCCCGCCGTGCAGAAGAGCACCGCTGAACAGGGCCCCGCCGTGAAGACAGGTACCGCTGAACAGGGCCCCGCCGTGCAGAAGAGCACCGCTGAACAGGGCCCCGCCGTGCAGAAGAGCACCGCTGAAGAGGGCCCCGCCGTGAAGACAGGTACCGCTGAACAGGGCCCCGCCGTGCAGAAGAGCACCGCTGAAGAGGGCCCCGCCGTGAAGACAGGTACCGCTGAACAGGGCCCCGCCGTGCAGAAGAGCACCGCTGAACAGGGCCCCGCCGTGAAGACAGGTACCGCTGAACAGGGCCCCGCCGTGAAGACAGGTACCGCTGAACAGGGCCCCGCCGTGAAGACAGGTACCGCTGAACAGGGCCCCGCCGTGCAGAAGAGCACCGCTGAACAGGGCCCCGCCGTGCAGAAGAGCACCGCTGAACAGGGCCCCGCCGTGAAGACAGGTACCGCTGAACAGGGCCCCGCCGTGAAGACAGGTACCGCTGAACAGGGCCCCGCCGTGCAGAAGAGCACCGCTGAACAGGGCCCCGCCGTGAAGACAGGTACCGCTGAACAGGGCCCCGCCGTGAAGACAGGTACCGCTGAACAGGGCCCCGCCGTGAAGACAGGTACCGCTGAACAGGGCCCCGCCGTGAAGACAGGTACCGCTGAACAGGGCCCCGCCGTGAAGACAGGTACCGCTGAACAGGGCCCCGCCGTGCAGAAGAGCACCGCTGAACAGGGCCCCGCCGTGCAGAAGAGCACCGCTGAACAGGGCCCCGCCGTGAAGACAGGTACCGCTGAACAGGGCCCCGCCGTGAAGACAGGTACCGCTGAACAGGGCCCCGCCGTGCAGAAGAGCACCACTGAACAGGGCCCCACCGTGCAGAAGAGCACCGCTGAACAGGGCCCCGCCGTGAAGACAGGTACCGTTGAACAGGGCCCCGCCGTGAAGACAGGTACCGCTGAACAGGGCCCCGCCGTGAAGACAGGTACCGCTGAACAGGGCCCCGCCGTGAAGACAGGTACCGCTGAACAGGGCCCCGCCGTGAAGACAGGTACCGCTGAACAAGGCCCCGCCGTCTCAAGCACCGCTCCGCTGGGCCCTTCCTGTCAAGCACCGCTCCGCTGGGCCCTTCCTGTCAAAGCACCGCTCCGCTGGACCCTTCCTGTCAAGCACCGCTCCGCTGGGCCCTTCCTGTCAAGCACCGCTCCGCTGGGCCCTTCCTGTCAAGCACCGCTCCGCTGGGCACTTCCTGTCAAGCACCGCTCCGCTGGGCCCTTCCTGTCAAGCACCGCTCCGCTGGACCCTTCCTGTCAAGCACCGCTCCGCTGGGCCCTTCCTGTCAGGCACCGCTCCGCTGGACATCGCCATGTCATGCACCGCTGCGCTGGGTCCCGCCGTCTCAGGCACTGTTTATGGTTCACTGTGCCCACCATGCCTCCTCCTTGACCAGTGGACTCTGTAATCCACCTGAGAGACTGTGGCTTTGCACTCCCCAGGATGGCACAGTGGGCAATCCACCCACTGTAGAGACTTGAGAGACTGTGGCTTTGCACTCCCCAGGATGGTCCAGTGGGCAACCCACCCACTGCAGAGACTTGAGAGACTGTGGCTTTGCACTCCCCAGGATGGTACAGTGGGCAACCCACCCACTGTAGAGACATTGAGAGACTGTGGCTTTGCACTCCCCAGGATGGTCCAGTGGGCAACCCACCCACTGCAGAGACTTGAGAGACTGTGGCTTTGCACTCCCCAGGATGGTACAGTGGGCAACCCACCCACTGTAGAGACATTGAGAGACTGTGGCTTTGCACTCCCCAGGATGGTCCAGTGGGCAACCCACCCACTGCAGAGACATTGAGAGACTGTGGCTTTGCACTCCCCAGGATGGTACAGTGGGCATGGTGGCTCCTCGTGGATCTGGCGTCGTGGACTCATGTGGCTGTGGTGGCCCCCCCTTCCCTTCCCCCTGAGGTGCCTGTAGTTTTGACATCGGATGCCCCTGCAGTGTTCTCTCCAAAGGACTCAGGTCTTGTGTGTGGGCTTTGCCCTTGTTTCGCAGAACCTTGGCCCACGTACATGTTAGATTCGTAGGATGTGCAGGACTTGTTACTTCAGTGATACACTGATGTGTATATCTTTTTGGTTTTTGTAAATATTTTTCACGGTTGCTCAATTATTTCCAGGTGCTTTTTTTGTACATGAAAATTTATTCCAAATTTGGTTGTGTCATTGTATTTTTAAAGGGTCTTTGTGTGGTGTCACTGTGACTTCCTGCTCTGCATTGGTGTGTACATATTGGGGGGGTGGAGGGGTCGCATATGTGTATGCCCATAACCTTTCTTCCTCCCCCCTCCCGTGTGTCGTAGGTGCAGTACTCACCGTTGACGTCTGCGCCGGAGTTCGTACTCGTGGTAGATGAGCAGGTAGACGAGAGCAGGTATGATGTTCAATTCGGGTTCCATGCTGTCCGGATTCCGCGTGGAGTGTCTCGAGGTGAGCGTTTTCCATTGGAAATGTCTGTTTCCGCCGTGTTTTTATCGGCGGTGCTCCCGCCCCGGAAAAGGTGGCGGATTGGTGGGTCGTGATAGTGTGGGCGGTACATTGTCTGCCGCCTGGCTGTTGGCGGTGACCGCCGCGTTGTTTGTTTGTTCCGCCGTGGCGGTCGGAGTGTTAATGCGGCGGGCTGTGATGGCGGTTCCCGCCAGGGTCAGAATTGCATTTTTTTGACCGCCGGCCTATTGGCGGGTTGGCCGCCGCTTTATCACCGACCGCCAGGGTCAGAATGACCCCCCAAGTTTTGGTCTGTATAAGGATACTTTGCGTGGCAGTTCAGGCAGAAGCGGAAGGGGGTCCGGTCCATGAGTTTCGAAGATGGACGCGGTCGGGCCGACCAGGCCCTGCCGAAGAGTGGAAGCCCCGAAGGGCCACTGGAGCGTTTTTTTAGGTGTCGATGAACTAACACTAGACCGGTACCGAGCGCGAACAATACCGTCAAATTTTCCGATAAATATCTAACTTTCCCGAATCGAAATACGGAGCGAAGAGGAACACGTCCGAACTCGATGGCGGAAAGAAAACAATCTGTGTTACTGTAATAAAGTACCTTTATTTTTGTAACACTGAGTGTTTTCTTTCATGTGTGTAAGTGCTGTGTGTGACAACAGTGGTATTGCATGAGCTTTGCATGTCTCCTAGATAAGCCTTGGCTGCTCATCCACAGCTACCTCTAGAGAGCCTGGCTTCTAGACACTGCATACACTACTATAATAGGGGATATGTGGAATAAGGTTTAAGTACCTCAGGCACCCACCACACACAAGGCCAGCTTCCTACACGTGGCCTGGACATTAGCAGCAAAAGTTGTAGATTGTAGCCAGGTGTGACAGCGCAGGGATGTCAAAGACCCCCTAGCTCTGTCAATGAACCTGCTATCATGTCTAAATTTACTCGGATTATCTTCCTCAACACATCCTGACCACTGCAGACAACATCTGCAAAATTATCCTTCAGATAGTCAGGAAGGAAGCAATCAATCATTGCTGCCATATCACTCAACAAGTGTACTGTGGCTAAGAAACCTGGCAGTGTTGCGGTAACTTATTTCCAGGTTGCTCATCAAGAACAATATCTTCCCACTCCTTCCAGTTTTTTGGACTCTGTCCGGTCAGGAAAGGATTGTGGGTTGATATTTTTGTAGATGGGATCTTGTACCACAAGACCCACTGGCTAAGTTAAAGAAATGCTGGGCCTCTGGTGGTAGTCTAGGATGCCAACCACTGTTACGTTCACCACCGGTGGTGTTGTCTGCTTCATCCAGGAACCCTTCACAGATTCTAGAAGGGTCTCATTAAATGGTAAAAACAGTTCTGCTGAAGTAGTGTTGGACTGGAGACCCATAGAGAAGCAGTAGGACGCTCTACAGAAGGGAGGGACAACTGAAGCACCTCGGCTGCTTTCTTAAAAATGTGTAGAACAATTCCTTCTCTGCTGTTGCAGGACCTGGAAGTAGATCACAGTCAACCTCTGTGGATGTATCTAGCCCACAGGTTTTATGCAGCACTACATACTCAGACGCCTCAGAAGTGGGGGAGTGGAAGAAACAGTTTTGTTTCACTATAATTCATATCCTGATGCCCCTTAGACAACTGCAGGGGAAATAATTCTGTGCACCATAACAGTCCTCCCTGTATTTTTGCTCCTCTAATAGTCTCCGAGCCACCCAGTGTCTTGTCTGGGGACAGCAGAATGTCCGGAAGAAGCATTTGTGGTGGTGGAGATGGGGCAGGGCTGGAGTTGAGGTGGTCGCGGGGGAAGGTGCCAGCAGAATAGAGTTACGCTTGGCACTAAGGTATCAAAGATAGTCATCATGGGGATTATCACCATTCGTCTGTCACAGTTGCGACAGGGCTTATATCCCTGATTTTTTAGGGTGGAGTATGTATCCCTAATGTTCTTCACTTGTTTGAGAAATTTTCAACAGAACATTTTTGCCTCAAAGCTGAGGAGAGATGCTGTGGTTTCACAAACAAGGCCAAAGAAAAATAGGACTGACAACAGGGCACTGGGGTGGGTGTTAGATGGCTCCTTTGATGCCACTGTGACCTACTTCTGTTGTTGAGATGGAGTCAGCATCCCCTATTAGCATAGGAGAGCTATGTGAGACGTTTCCAGATCCAGCTTAGTACCTGGGATATTCAAGAGGTGAGAAATTGCAGGTAGAATGTGTATTATGAAGGTTCTCCACTTGCTCACTCAAATGATATGCCTGGCCTTCACATGAGAAATCAATTCCTAAGGGTCAAGATAAGAATCACCTAAATTCTTCACATCTAATGGACAGTTACTAAGGGAATGAACTTGTTGTGGGTCCATTTTAGTTTGCCTGGGTACAAGAGTTTAGCTTAGCTTCGGCATGCAGGCCTGTGCCCTTTTACCTAGATAACATGCTCTGTTTCTATAATTCACTTTTATTCATTTTAGCACTGCTTGCATTTTAGACAAAATGTTTTTATTTCATAATCAGCTGTCATTCCGTGAAAGCGTCATTATCAGTAATGCACGTATTAGATCGTCATCATGTTCTTTGCTTTACACTGGACAAGAACAGAATATGAACATGTCCAGCATTTGTTATGATATTGTGGATACAAGTTTAAGTACACAATCTGACGTTTAGGTACATACACACGTCAGAATGTCTGCACAAACAATAACATGGGCCCTATAAAAACACCTTGTGGGACCAAGGCCATTAGAGAGGGTTCCACCCAGGATATTCCATCTACACTGCATGTCACTTTGCAACAGACCTCAGCCTTTGTGCCTCTACAGAGCCTGCCTGGAGGCCGACCTTGTCCTAAGGTAACAGAAGTTGGGGTTCTTCTCATGGCATGGGCAGATTAGGTATATCACGCCTTGTTCTCTCTATGGTAGAAAATACGCTTTATAAAGGAGTTTACAAATTCAGGTTTATTACAAATATGTTGGAGTTGTTTATATTTACATCGCTTCTTTTCACAATCCTGATTTTGTTACTCCTCATTATCCTAATCATTGCAGCTCATGCATTTTATCGTAGATTGCAGTCTTTTCAATAAATATATTGAAAACTATCCTGCATCTTCTTTCTTGTCTGTGTGTGTGTTTGTAGGAGACTTATTACTAACGAGAGAAAAGGGTAAGGCTTGTTCCACCACTATTTTCCCTGTGAGATTTTCAGAGTTCATGCGCTAGGCTGACAAAAATCACCTTTACTATTTGCGTTTTGGTGAGGTGCTGCTAGAAGAGCCGGAAGGTTGCCAACTGGTGTAGGAGTGACTCGGTCGCCTACAAGCAGAGGAGCTGCCGCCCCTAACCCAGCTGTCTTGTAGACATATGAAAGTCCTTACGATAAACTCTGTGACAATGGCTTGAAGTAGCTGATCCTGTTGCACACAGAGGGATTAAGAAATATCTAGAGAGAAGATGAAGACAGGAGGACTCGCAACATGTCTAAATAACCAGATTTAACTGGGGCAAAGAGGGTAGGTATCAAGTAAGTAATTCCTTTTAATGAAAGCAATAACAACACACATTTCTACAGGGCAACAAATGTACATACAAAAGTGAGTTTTAATGATGCCAAAAATGAATGCCTTAACAAAACCTTACACGACAACAGATCTTAAACATAGTACCTGAAGTAATCGAATGCAGTGGAATAGATCTTCTCACGCATGATGTTTCGAATGGTGGCATTAGGAACGACATCTGCATGCAGCAGGGAGAGTCCCAGGGACAGAAGCCTATGATGAAAGAGAAAGGCACTGAAGAGAAGAGGATAGACAGCTTACCATGCACTAGCCCGAGCATTATCCAATGCCTCCTAGCTGTAACTTAGGTATGTCTTGTGCTCTTATGCCATCAGTTAAGCAACGTATACTGTTTAATATGCAAGCATCTCCCTCTCCATCTACCTGCATCCCTCAATCACAACCCAAATTCATTTAACTGAAATTTACTTGCTAATTTCTACTGAATTTGATGGCATCCAACAGGGGCAAACACAACTATGCCAACTACATCACATAAACAAGTCTATAAGTTTCCAAATAACCCATACTCTGCAGCCACAAGGCTATGCTACATGGAATAAACAAAGCCAACAGGTCTCGCCTTCGAAAGGTATCAGCTGACCTTTTGGTTTTGACAATGCTTTTTGCAGATGCTATCCAGCACTGGCAAAAAAGAGTTCTAGCATGATGATGTATTTGCGAATTCAGCATGATACTGTGGCTTTTTTTTTTTTGATTTACAGTTTCAACATGACAGGCCTCATGGAGCAGTAAGTTAAAAAAAAAAAAAAAGAAAGAAAGAAATGGTGGGTGAAAGCTCAAGGTGACGCTAAAAGCAGCACAAGAGGAGGCTGCACCTCACTGGGTGTGTTTCAAGAGTGACCAGGGACAGGCAGGGGAGCCATGGAGAAGCTGGGTGCAGGAAGCAAATGAAGGATTGAAAAAAACAATTTAAAAAAGTTTAACAGAAAAAAACTGATGGGGAACATTAGCGGCAAGCAATGAGACAAATGCGGAGGGGAGTGGCAGAGAAACAAAGAGAACATGGAGGGGCTGAGAAAGATAGACAGCAGCACACAAAGAGGAAGAAAACACATGTACTCCCACATAGTGCTGAAAGGAAAAGAAAATAGTAGTTGCCAGAATGTCAGCCATGGAAGGATGCAAAACATCCAATTAAAATGTTTGTAAAAAAAAAAGATGAAAGGATACAAGTCATCCAATCAAAAGGGTCATAAAGAAGCAATCCATCGGGGAAGGACAAACACAAGAGGGAATAAGGCCATCTACTAAGAAGCAAACACATGAGAATGATAAGGAAACCAACCAATGGACTCACCCAAAGCCCAATCCAAATACTAGCATTTCACATGACATGGTAGCAATCTTTTTTTAATTTACCGTTCCAACGTGGCAGCCACCCAGCTTAAAGCAATACAGTTAAAAAATAAATAAAAGGTGTCCGAAAGAGGATCGTGGAGAAAAAAGCAGCCCAGTAGCACACTGCACCTCCTTGGGGTTACAGGGTGTTTCGGTGTGGTTTTGGGGAGGGTAATGACAAACAACCAACAAATGCCAAGTGGGGCAGAGTAGTACAACAGCGATCAATGATAGGCAGGGAAGCAACAGAGAGCAGAAGGATTAAAAAAAAGTTATTAATAAAAACACTTGGGGTGGGGTGTGATGGGCGAAACAATGCAGAGAGTGAGGTGGAGGAGGAGAAACAAAGTGGTCGGGATCTAAACCAGAGAAGCAGCATATGGGGAAAAAGAGCAATAAAGCACATGCACTCCCATGCAGTGCTGACAGAAAAAGAAAAAAGCAGTTCCCTGAATGGATGGCAATCGTGGAAGGATACAAGTCATCTAATCAAAAGAATGACAAAGAAGCTGCGTTCCATGGGAGGAACAAGCACAAGAAGGGAAAGTGAAGCCATCATAAGCATAAGCAAATAATTGAGACTGACACAAAAATCAACCAACGATAGGCAATAGGCTGACACAAAGTCCAATCTACTTATTGGCATTATACACAGAAATTCTTTGGGCAAAGGTAAAAGCTGTCTGTAGACAAGACCCAATGACCTACCTTTGGTAACACTGTTTTTTGTGGATACTCTAACTTCAAATTCCTCAGGTTTCAAATATCTTCCAGGAGCCAGACTGGATCCACAGCAATGACCCTGCAACAGTAGGTGGCGTTGTTCAACTCTGTGCTGACTTCATACAGCCTCGTAAGTAATGGAGCAGAGTGTCTATCAGCCCCACCCCTACGCTCTGACATCAGTTTCTTGTCTTTCCTTTCTTTGCCATTGGATGAAGAGAGTAAAACAACTGTTAGTGTCAGTGTGCTATTCTCTAACTTTTCTAGAGCCATATTCTTAAAATCGTGGAGGGTTGGGGGAGTGGTTTCTAATCAAAAAGTCTTGTGGATTGAGCGGGTGAATTGTCCTTCCTGCTGTCAAGGCAGTAGCGTTTTGTGAAAGTATGCACTGATGCCACATTGCAACCTGACAGATATCAAGGGCAGACACCCTTCATGCTAATGCAGCTGTAGTGGTTTTGGCCCTCGTCAAATGGGTTCTCAAACCCTCTAGGCACTGTTTCTTGTCCAGTGCGTAGCAGTACTTGAAGCAGAGAATTATGCATCTCAACAGGATCGTCTTCTGCACAGCCTACACTTTCTTCGCTCCAGGAACCCAAAGAGTTGATAGTTCACTTAATGGGTCTTAGTCCAATCAATGTAGAAGTTCAAAGCCCTTTTGAGGTTAGGCTGATACAGCCTCCCATCATATGTTGGGGGTAAGGATCAATAAAGAACAATGATACAGCGATCAACTGACTGACATGAAAGGAAGTCAATACTTTAGCCAAAAAGTTCTTTTGAGTCTTCGGCACCAAATTGTAAGGGAGGAAGGTGGTGTTAGTGCAGGAGCACAAAATGTACCTGCATTTCACTCATGTCACAAGTGACATAATAAGGAAGACAGTTTTTAGAGCCAAAAGGTGTAGCGAGCAACTACGCATGCTCCACTGGGGCATCACAGTGGCTTGAGAGGGAACATGTGTCATACCTTCAATAAACCACATCACAACTGGTGATTTACACAAGGACGGTTGGTCCGGCAAATGGAGAAAGGTCAAATGGGCTAAGAAAGGCTCATACTCACGAGTTCCAGCAACCACACTCTTCTGGCCCTTTCTGGGACAATGAGACTGACTTGGGGACGACCGTTCTTGATGTTTAAAACTCAAGGAAGGAGAGGTAGCAGCAAGAAGGCATACATGAGTCCATCTGTCCATTTCTGCCCAAATGTGTCTCCTAGCAAGTTTGTTCTTGAGGAAACCAATGGGCAAAACTGTTGACCCTGAGTGTTCTCACCACCTTGGGATGCAGACACCACCTGTGATCTGCCAGACGTCTGCTCAATTCCGTTTTGCCATTCAGGGACCTAACAAGGTGGTTAACAACCAGAAAGATGGTCTGCTTGGGAGCAACCTTCACAGACAAAAAGCCTCTTGGAACAGGCCCACAAACCCCATTCTGTCCTGCTTGTTGCAGTACAATTTTGCGGCAGTGATGTCTGTGAGAACCTGCACCAGCTTTCCCTTGACGGATGGCAGGAAAGCCTTCATGGCCAAACGGATGGCCCGTAGATCCAGTAGGTTAATGTGGAACTGACCCTCTGCTAGCAACGGTGAATCCGTCACCACTGTCAGCTTTGGATGGTGAAGGGAAAGTGAAGGGAAAGTGGCTGGTCGCAGGACAAATTGCATTCGGTCAGCCAACACTGCAGATCTTTGGCCATCTCTCTCGAGACCTGAATGGTGTCAGAAAGATGGCTTTGATGGTCGGCTCACTGAGATTTCAGGTTAAACTGCAGGGCCGCATGTGCCACCTGGTGCACTTGACAAGGAAGATGCACGAGGCCAAAATGTCTCAAAGCCACCCTCACTGGGATCCAGGATAGAGTGCCATAAAATCAGGATTACAGCACAAATATTTTAGATTCACTGCAGTGGAGGAAAGGCCTTGAATGCAACAGTATCCAGAATTGCCCAAATGAATGGAAGCCTCTATGAGGGAAGCAGGTGGGACGTCTGCTTGTTTAGGATGAACTCTAAATATGTAGTCCATGCCTGACTGTGGCAAGCCCGCCTTTAGGAGCCAGTCTTCGAGAATGGGCAGCCACCACTGCCATCACTTTTATGAACATCCAAGGAGTAGAGGTTAGCCCAAAGGAGAACACGACAAACTGAAATTGTTTCGGGCCTACCTTGAACAACAGGTTACGTCTGTGGGATGGGTATATGAAAAAATGCAGTCTGCAAGTCCAAGGACACCATCAAGTCTACAGAGCCCATAGCATATTGGAGCTGAGCTAATGTGAGCATTTCGAACTGGTCCTTCAGCAGGGAGGCATTCAGGAGTCGAATGTCCAGGACAGGTCTGAGGCCCCGGTCCTTTTTTAAGAAGAGGCAGTAACATGAGTAACAAGTCTTGCCTCTCTCCAAATCCAGAACCGGTTCAATTGCACCCTTGGAAATTATGAGGTTTACTTCTGGTAACAAGATGGACAGATGCCCTCCCAAAATCAGTTCTTGTGAGGGAGGAATTCGGGGTGGGGAGGAAATGAAAGCAGGCCTTAGCCCTTCTGGGCAATTTTTAAGACCCATCTGTCGGAACTGCTGGATCACCAGCATGGGGGGAAATACTGAATTCTTCCTCCCACCATCCACGCATGAGCCACTGAGGGCAAACTAATGTGGCTTGGTGGCTGCTGTGGCAAAAGAAGAGGATTTGGAGGACTGGTGTCCCTGCTGGCCTCTGCAGTGTCTGCTGGTGCTGCCCCTGAAAGAACTGGGTTGTTTGCTGCATCACTGGCTGAGACGACCACAGGCTAGCCCTCTGGAGTAGCCCCTAAATTTGCAGAACTGATCAGGCAATTGCTTTGTGGAAGTCAGGAACCCCGAGGACTGTGCTGTGTTTTCTTCTACCAGTCTGGCACAGTGGTCCAAAAAATGCAGTCTGTTAGGCTGATATACACACGCCCTATGGGACATCACCAGCGAGATCTTGTTGGCGGCCCCAGAGGACCTTAGGGCCTCCTTGGCTCAGAGGATCCATTAAGGTAGGATGCAGTGAAATAAGCCACTTGCAAATTGCACTGGCAGAGCACTTGGTACCAGTATTGTGCTCTGCTTATAAGCCTGGGTGAGGTCTACCAGATTTTCTGGCGATGGGCAGGCACATTGGCCTAGCAAACAGGCTGCGTTTATGAAGTGTAGAGCCAGACTGGCAGATGAAAATATTTGTTTGCCAAAAGCTTCAATCCTTGTGCATTCTCTCTCTGAGGTATTGGTCAGAAATGAATTAGGATTCAACTTACTGGTTGAAGCCTGTGCAACAAGGTTTTCCAGAGTAGGGTACTTGGTGAAAAAATCTGGATCGTATGGCAGGCCTGTGTCACCTGTCAACTAAAGAACAGCCATGCTGCAAAAACATGGTGCCCCTCAAGACACCCACGAGGGATTCAACATCAGATTCAGCAGCAACCTCAACCGACTTCTGAAAGTGATGGCGAGGAGCTCTATGTAGGCTCATGTACATTGATACAATTTTACAAGAAGGAATTACGCGCCCTCAGTCACGTATCCTCAGTGAACGATTAATAATTGTGACTGTAACATCTAATTTGGGACCTTATAACACCTGAAAGCCACTTCCACAGAACAGGGAGCAGGACAGTTAGTGAGGAATCCATAGTTAGATACAGTAACCACCTAAAAGAGCATTCCCAAAGTTTAAGTAAATTGATTTCTGATGAATGCTTCTACTGCAGATTCCTCACCTTGTGAACAGATACCAGAGCAGTATGTCCCTAAAGATGGAGAGTGGACTTCACACCGGGAAATCTTGCCAGGTATGGAGGCAAAATGGTCCTCCCTGAGGACCTTAAGGTCAAGACAGTGGTGGCTGGTGAAGGTGTGGACGGATACCCATGTAGCAGCCTGGCACATGTCCAGCAGACAAATGACTCTTGTTAAAGGCCGAAGTGGTGACCTTGGCTCTGTAGAATTGGCCTGAAGGCTCTCAGGATGCTCCTTTTGGCCAAGGCATAGCACATCATTATGCAAAAATGCACAATCTGAATAAAGATCCCTTTCTGGACTTGCTTTCCCTTCTTAGTACCTGAGAATCCCACAAACGTTGGTCATCCACTCTGTGCTGATAAGTCTGATCATTGTAAAAGCTAATGGCCCACCTGAGGTCCCACCACTGAAAGCTCTGCTTTCCTTAAAGTGAAGTGGAGAAATACAAGCATGATGGAATGTCCCACAGAGAGCTGAAGCTCGAGTCTGGTGCACCAGCTTGTCTGAAAAGAAAGTGAAATACTGTGGTTCCATTGATAGCACCTGTCAGTCTCTTACACAGTGTGTAGAAGTAACCACAATAAGGCGAGCAGTTTTAAGGGTCAGGGACATTAAAGCTGGCAAAATGATATCCACTACTCATTAGGCAGATCAAAACCGCTCAGCTGGCTCCGCTCAATTGCCATGCATGAAGATGTAGGCTGGGGGGATTCTGGTGTAAAACCATGCCCAGTTGTTAAGAGAGCAGATCCTCCTGAAAAGTCAACAGACTGTGCTCAGTACCACACCCACTTGACCTAGTACGGGGCTATCAGGATAACCTGGGCCTAGTCCATCTTGACCTTCCTCCGCACCCTGGCAAAGCAAAGTCAGAGGCACAAACATATAAAGGAGACCAGAATTCAATGGTAGGTGAAACATGACTCCCAAACAACCGGGGGGGGGCAGAAACTCTAGAGTTCAAAACACTTGACAATGAGCCTTCCCCGAGGTAGCAAAACAATCTACAGAAAGTACATTATACTGGGTTAACATGCCAGAACTCCTGAACAGAGACACCACTTATGTTTGGCTAGATGGTGCCTGCTGAGCCTGTCTGCTCTGGCATTTAGAGACTACGCCAGATGGCAAACAATAAAGGAAATTCAGCCAGCTCCATAGCCTCAGTGCCTCCTGGCACAGCACAAGTGACCGCACACTGTCCTGCTTGTTGTAGTACCAGACGACAATTGTTTTGTCCGTTAGGATTTGTACAGGACTGCCCTTGATGGAAGTCAGAAAGTCCTTGAGAACAAACCGGATGGCATTCAGCTGCAGAAGACTGGAGTGATGTTTTTGCTCAAGCCAAGACCAGAGGCCTCTCTGGGCCTGTTTTTGATAGTGCAGTGTCAAGTGTAACACTTGAGGCACACTTGAAAGGGAGAGAACAGGATGCTAAGACAATGTTTGTGTATTGTCTGTATCACTGCTGAAGGACCCTGCTTTTGTCCTACCAGACGTCTGTCTCTGGGTAAGTTGTGGCTACAGTGCCTACTCCAACTGGATTTTAGTGTTAAAAAGTGGGAGGACACTATGATTACCACAGTACCTTCCCCACCCACATCCCCAGCCTCAGAGCCCAAGCTTAGTGTGGCCAAAGACTTTTGTCATCTTGGATTTGACCTGACACAATGTTTTTAGGCCTGCTGTAGACACCAAGGGTCAGATGGCTAACGTCCTAGGTGACCACAAGGATGACAACAAGATGCAAGAAGCCTTTACCTGGACATATCCAGCTGACCAGTGGCGACTGGACCTGGAAAGAACCCTGCTGTTGGTCTCTGCCTGACATTCTGTGTGTGAGCCTCCTAAGTGCCTCACTCAAGCTCATGATGGCCACAGAAGTGTACTCCTGTGGTTGGCAGTGACTTAAGAGACTAAGGGCCGACGGGTTACGTCCGCCAAAATCTAAATCCCATTACATCATATAGGATTCATATTTCAGATGACATGATATCCATCACCATTGTGACAGACTAACCCATCTGCTGCGTTCTAAATCAGGCCCTAAGTCAGAAGGTAAATCTTTGACCATGATGAACCTTGTTGGTGTATCGGACAGGTGTAAATCACAGTTGGCCTCAAATTGCACCTAGGTCCTGGTCAATCATGGGCATTGACTGTCACTGGAGCTTTGTGCTTTTTTGGCTCTATTTCTAATTTAAACTTTAAAAATTAATATCCCTTTTTGGCCTTTTGTCATTTTGTTTGTTAAACTATACTCTATTTTTCTACTTCGGTTTGGGATTTTCATTATTTTACATTTTGAATTAAATACTGTTTTGGTACTGCATAATACTTTACCGACTGCCATAAGTTAAGCCTGTATGCTCTGTGCCATAGCTACCAGGGGACTGATCTTAGGTTAATTTAGTGACTTTGAAGTCTCACCCTGACAATGATGTGATTATTTCTTGAGGTGGGTGAACACCCACTCTAAATAATAATCTAATTTCTTACAGTGGGCAAGAATGTGCTCTCAGTACAATATGTAACTCAAGTAAAGTGTCAAGACATTTAGCATTTTGGAGGTCGACATACAGTCCATCACCAGTGTAGTGCTGAGGCAATAAGTTGTCCTTTTCACTATCCCTGTCATTTAAAGCAACCTAAAGTCTTGTACGGGACCTGAGAGTCAGTTGAATAAGACCTCAAGGTGTCATAGAAAGCACGGGCAGAAGAACTGCTGGAAAGTCCTCAAACATCACTGGCTTTCCCCTTAGTAAACTCATAAAGCAACATAGGCTGAGATCTTGTTGAACTTGTTGGAACCAACATCATCATTGGGGTCAGATCCAGGAACATGCCTTTCGACTTCTGACTACATGTTTTCTCCATGAAGGGGGAGGCCTCCCATCTGCCTTTGCACCAAGGTTTGCCTTTGGGCTTCATCTTAGATTTACACAAAACTAGGAACCTTGACCAGGACTTGAAGAGGTGAACAGGTTGGTGATTTGGAGTCTGACCGTTTCTTGTGCTCAGCGATTTAGAACTTCACTTCCCACTCCCTCATGGCCTTCAGATGGATCATGGAGCATTTGTCACATGGGGCGTGGCCAAGATGGCGACCGGAGCGGCAGCATAAACTGCAGCTCCGATCCCTGGCCCGGTAAATTATCCTGTTGGAGGCGCCCGGGCCCCCCCGAGAGCGGGTCCGACTGCCGCTAAGAGGGCTGCCCGGGGGCGGCATCGTTAATCGCGGCCGGAGACGCGCTACTCGCATGGCTGGCGATCGGCTGGATTGAGGCCGTGATCGCGCTGCAGACAACGCGCTCGCGGCGAGCGCTACATGGAACCACCCGCGACCCGGTCCCAGAACACGGGTTCGCGTTATGCTGAGGCGACATAGCACCTTCGTTTTTACCCGGTGGGGAGAGGCGCCGGGGTGCGCGCTCTGGAGGGGCGGTGCCGTCCAGGCCACCTACGGTACAGCGCCATCTTAGCGAGATAAGCCCTGCCGGAGCAGGCTTACCTGTTTTACACCCGGTGAATGGGGCTTCCCGTACTGTGACTCTCCTGCTGTCCTGCGGTAACACACCGTTCCGCGGCCGTCCTGGAGGTCGTACTGCACGGAACACGCCTCCTGTTGGTGTGGCCTGGGGATTGCGCCGCATGCACGGAAGGCGCCATTGGGAACTCTACGCAGAACTGTGCTGGCTGGAATTTATTTTATTCACTGCGGCGAAGCCCCTCAGGGGCCGAATCCTGTCAAGGTAGGCCCTCCCCCGCACCATAATCATCGAGATGAGAAGCCGGTGTGGATGTTCTGGTTTCCTCTGCCCACCCATAGCTGCATAGCGCCCCGCGCTCTGGCTACTGATTAATCCATCGTATCAACAGGCCCAACAGGCGGCGGCCAATACGTAACACCTCTGCATCTTTTGCAAACAATAGTGCCTAACTCTGCCATAAAAGGCCCGCTGGCGCGTGGGTGGCGCTGTGCAATGGCGCGTCGCACTGGGGCGCGCACCCTGTAAACTCACTCTGTGTTATCGCTGTGGGGCAGCATCGACCTGTGGCATCCCTGCTCCCTGCACAGAGCAGTCCGGGAAAACAGACTCACTAAATAACTGGCTCCAGTGTCGCAGGCCACGTTGGATGATAAATTGTGGCCAATTAAACGCACTGAATCAATGCGGATTGCTACACCAGCACAGGGGACCACAGCCGCAGCCCCTACTGTACGTATCCTTGTCCTGCATTGGCCCGTGCTTCACTTCTGGGAGACTGAGGCATTAGGAAGTCAGCTATCTGGGAGAGGGGTAAACACATAATGGACCTGGCTGTTTATAAGGGAAGTGCCTATCGATGACAGTTACCGTGTGGTAGTGCGCACGCGCATGAATCATCCCTCTTGGGACACTAGTTCCCATGTGTTGCTGTAACTTCTGTCACAATGCACAGCGTATTGCTCCCTATTCCACCAGTCTTATAAATTCATACCAGCCCTGTCATTATTAAGTGACACAAGTGATAGCAAAAATACCATCCAAAGCCTTGCTTGTTCCTGGCCTTGCTCCTTTTCAACGTCTAGGCTCGAACTGGTGTGACACTTGACTAGATCGTGCATACTGCTTCGCGTTTTCTCAGCACGCTAACGTCTAAGAGCTCCTGTACTTGCCAAATGGTCAAACCAAAAACCCCACGTGCACCTCTGGGCAAGATGGAACACGCCACCTCATCCTCCTCAGAGCCCTACGCCAACACACAAGTGGCACTTCAGAAACTAGAATTGACCCTACAATCACACACATCACAATTCGAAAAGATACTACAAGCCATTCTAGACACTAAAATTACTCTGGAAGCTAAAATAGGTTCGGTGACAGAAGATCTTAACATACTTCGCACTGACCAACACGCACTAGCTGATAGGGTATCGGAACTTGAAAGAGATACTGTGGCTATCCCCCGCTCGGTGAAAGATCTCCAATCGCAACTAGTTCACTTATCGACAGAGGTGGACTCTTTAAAACGCAGAGCTGAGGATGCAGAAGGTAGATCTCGCCGCAACAATATCCGTATGGTGGGATTCCCCGAGCGTGCCGAGGGCCTTAGTGCTGAACTATTTATAGAGAAATGGCTTACTGATACTATTCTGAAGGATAATATCCCGAAGTTCTTTTCTGTCGAAAGAGCACACAGGATCCCTGCCAGGCCTCCCCCTCCTGGCTCCCAACCACGTCCGCTTATAGTAAGACTCCTTAATTACCGTGACAGAGATCTTATCCTACAGTTATTTCGCAAATCTGGCCCGGTAAGCTTCGAAGATGGTGTGATTACAGCCTACCCAGATTTTACAGCAGAAGTACAGAAGAAACGCAACTCTTTCTACCATGTTAAGGCGTGTCTCCGAAAACACAACATCAAGTATGCGCTGTTGTTCCCTGCCAGACTCCGGATACAAGATGACACTCGCACACTCTTTTTTACCTCTCCAGAGGACGCCTGGACCTGGCTACATGCCAAGGGGCTAGCCGATCCATTAGACACAATTGCTCTGGGAGCCGATAGACCCTCCTCCACGTCAGGTCGCAGACAGCGCAAGAAACAAGGCGCGAAGCCCTCGCCTGAACAAGCGCAAACTGAACGCTCCCGACTTTTGCGAGCCACATCCAGATTTGTTAACGCGTCACCTACTGCCTCCTCTACACAAGCGGACGTTGAGCAGGAACAGGATGCAAACTCTGACTCAGCTGAATCCACACGTGGCCCTACCCTCACACCACGCACAGCAGATGATATCTGCTAAACAGCTGGGCCCTACTGGTTCTTACAGATCGTGGACAGTATCATAATACTATTACACCTCCTTCTGAGCGCCATCGGCATCCACCTGCTACGCCGCGTGATTCGATTGTGCCCCTGGGCGGCACACTCTTCACCACAAGTGAACAGGGCAAGGTAAACCCTAGACTCTGTATCAATGCTGCCCGACACCCCCCTGCTCCATATGGACCATTCTCTCATGCCAGCAAATGCTGGAATAGATTTCTATTTTTCAATTCAGTTGTTATTGTGTGTTGTTTTAGTGTGCTCCCTTTTATTTAATCGTTGGTTTTATCACATGTTAGTTAATTGCAAATGCAGCAGCAAATGTACATGTCATGATTATCATAGCAATAGGACTGCAGCTCGCAATGTCGCTGGTGTGGGTCGCCCAACCTTAGTGTGCGCATGTCACAATGTTTTTGTGTCATGGTCAGCAGGCAATCATTCCCTTGGGCATACGAAAACCACAACAATATCATGGCCACTCAAACTCATCAGAGTATAGCAAAATACAAAGTGCTCACATGGAATATTAGAGGCATGGCAACCTCACGGAAGCGTCAGAGAGTTTACGCCTTTCTTAAGAGACATCAGATACATATAGCACTATTGCAAGAAACACATCTCTCTAAAGCTACGCTAGAAAACACACGCTCAAAATGGAAGGGGCAATTGCATGGCACAACTTCTTCATCATTTGCCCGCGGGGTAGCGATTTGGATCGCCCCCGGGGTTCCATTCACCGTGTCTCGCACACAATGTGACTCAAATGGTCGCCACGTGATAGTTGAGGGCATACTAGATGGATCCCCTTTAGCCCTAGTTGCACTGTACTCCCCAAATGTAGACCAGCGAGATTTCCTATCTACACTTTCAACCGGCAACCTTAATGACCCTACGTTGGAATGCGTTTGGGGAGGAGACTTTAACAGTGTCTTAGACACTCAAAAGGACCGCTCGTTCCCCCCGCTTACCTCAGCTCCTTCCAATCGTGCCTCTCAAGCACTAGCAAGCTGGGCTTTAAACAATGGCCTGAGCGAAGTATGGAGGACGGCCCATCCTGCCCAACGGGAATACTCTTATTATTCCCCTGTACATAAGCTGTATACCAGAATAGATATGGTTTTTGTATCTGCAACAGTGATTCAGAAGGTGTGCGGATCTGAATACTTAGCGCGCACTATATCAGATCATAATCCTTTATGTGTAACAATAGCTTGGGGTCACATGCACACCCGCATACCGACGTGGCGTTTACAGCCGGAAGCCCTTTTAGATCCCCCCTTTCAAACAGAGATAGCTAAAATATTAGCTGATTATTTCCTGCTAAATAAAAACTCGTCATCATCCCGCTCTATAGAGTGGGATGCCCACAAAGTGGTGATAAGGGGACACTGCCTTGCAGCCACGGTAGGGGTGAGAAAAGTACTCACTAAAGAGCTACAAACATTAGAGGTAAAAATCCGTAATGCGGAGGCTGCGGTTGTTGGGGACGAGTCCATACTAACAACACTGAATTCGCTCAGGGCCGCTCATAGCGAAGCAGATACTAGGCTAGGCAAACATGACTACAGACATTATATAACAAGACAGCACGCTGAAGGAGACAGGTCCGGTAGATTGTTGGCTTGGCTGACTCGACAGCCCTCACAGCCAACACCTATCGGCGCGATACGTTTAAACCCCAACGTTATCGTTAACACTCAGTCTGGCATTAATGAAGCCTTTTTCACATATTATCGTACACTTTATACGTCTCCTCCCCCTCCGCCGGAATCACACCTAACTGATACACTACAACTTGTCTCTCAAAACCAACTTATCCTCGATAACACCCATATTCTAGATGGCCCCATTACCATTGAAGAACTGCGCTCAGCTTTGGCACAAATGGCGCGCAGTAAAACCCCCGGATCGGATGGACTCCCGGTGGAATATTTTAACTCTCATGCGAGTCATCTCCTGCCCCCGCTCGTTGAAGTGTTCAATGAGGCGTACCATAATTTGCAAATGCCAGACTCTTTGCGCGAAGCTTTAATAGTGGTCCTTCCAAAAGCTGGTCGAGACCCACTTGATGTTAAATCATACAGACCGCTCTCCCTCCTAAACACAGACTGCAAATTACTAGGGAAAATATTAGCGAATAGGCTCCTCCCCTACCTACCGAGTCTGATACATCAAGACCAGTCCGGCTTTATCCCCGGCAGGAGCACCTTCCTAAATATTAGGAGACTGCTTCATATAATGCATAACAACACGAACACCGAAGCGGTCGCCCTCTCCCTAGATATTGAAAAAGCGTTTGATACACTAAGCTGGAATTATCTTATTTGCACACTCAGGGCGTTCGGCTTCGGACCTGGCTTCATAAACTGGATCAGGACGCTGTACTCTAAGCCCACAGCACGTGTAAAAAATGGTCGCATTATCTCCGAAGCATTTGCCATAAGTAGAGGCACCAGACAGGGTTGCCCATTATCCCCCTTGCTGTTTGCCATTGCCATGGAGCCACTGGCAATCAAACTGCGTAGCTTCGCGCATATGTGGGGTATCCCGGAATTTAACACCTATCATATCATATCTCTATATGCAGATGATGCCCTGATTTATCTGCGTAATCATTCTACCTCCATGTCAGAGGTGCTGAAATTGCTGGACTCCTTCGCCCTAGCCTCTGGACTTCACGTCAACTGGTCCAAATCCAGTATTTTCCCTCTTATCTCCATTCCGACTGATGCGCATATAACACTTCCGCAATATAAACTACCGTGGTCATATACAACCATTAAGTACCTCGGGGTGCAGATTTACCACTCTGTTACAGATTTAAAAGAGGGCAATATTGACAGAGTGATGAGATCCACTCGCGGCTCGATACCTTTCTGGAGCTCACTCCCTTTATCCCCGTTGGGCCGGGTAGCAATAACCAAGATGATTATCCTCCCGAGGTTCCTATATTATTTTACTGCCCTGCCAGTGTGCCTGCCACGCTCCTTCTTTAATAAATTACATTCAATATTAACCGACCTACTCTGGGGCAAAGATAGACGTAGAGTAGCGTTGACCATAACACAACATCCGCAGGAAATGGGCGGGTTGGGCATGCCTAACCTCGAAAGATACTACGCGGCCGCTCAACTGTCGTGGCTGGCTGGATGGCTGCATGATGCCCCTTCCGCTGAGGGCGCACTGCTGCAGTCCTGTATGGCCCCCAAGGGGCTGCTGCTCACATTGTTGTCTACCCCTCACTCCTTACCCTCGAAACACATACTGATGGAAGCAGCTCGCTTTTGCTGGTACAGATATGTCCATGGCAAGTCCCCCTCCCCCCCTTACTCACCCTTGATACCGTTGTTTCAATTGCCGGGCACCCAAATTATTTCAATACATCATAACACACGGGATATAAATACACTGAAGGTGGGCGATCTATACTCCCATTCCGCGCTGTACTCCTTTACGGAACTGGTGTCTGCCGGGGTGATGCACAATGGGGCCTTTTTGACATACAGCGCCATTAAACGACTGCTAAACAAGACCTGGGGCCTCGGCAATAATGCACCCCCTGAGTCCCCATTATTCACTACTATCCTTACAATAGGTAGCGCAAAAGGTACCATAACTAAAATATACAAAATATTATTAGCAGCAGTTTGCACTACCCTGCTGCACGCTAAAGCACGCTGGGACATGGTCCTTCCTACGCCATTACCACTAAAAACCTGGACCGCAGCTCTTGCAACAATCAAATCAATATCCCGTAATCCTCGCTTACGCTATACCCAATTTAATTATATTCACCATGCTTATTTATCCCCAGCCCGCATTCTAAGAATATACCCGAACACAACTCCGTCGTGCCCAAGATGTGCTACCCCGGCAGCTGACTTTTACCACATGGTTTGGAGTTGTCACTCAATAAACTCAGCCTGGCACCGAGTTACAAACGTTACAGCAGACATTTCATCCCTCGCATTATCCCCCATACCAGAGTCCTGCTTACTGGGCATACGTCACCGCACTAAGGGAGATAAACAGACACACAGATTCATAGACTTAGCGTTTGTTGTTTTCAAACGTCTGATTGCAACCCATTGGAAGGCTCCACATGTTCCGTCCCATTCGGTTTGGCTGCGCGACTTACATAGTCGCTCGCAGGCCGAGGCGCAGACACTTAATCTATTGCAACGTAAAGGTCTCATCGAAGTGGGCCCTGAAGTCTGGAATACCTTTGTGGTGGCAATAGAAGCGCGTGACGACCTGCACCCCCCGTGAATAGTGCAACATACACAAATCTTACAGCAAGGTGGATACGCTCAGCAGGATACTTGAACTGCCTCAATCTTAATTATAGACATTGCTGACACTCTCATTCTAATCCTCAAAGTATTAACCTAACAAACCAGGCTGTTTCCACTGCGTACAAGACTCTATGCAGGTCAAACCCAGTCCGATCAATGCCAAGTAGGCTCAGCATCCAGCTGAACCCCACAAAACACAATCCTTGCCCCACCTCTGTCCTTCGATCTAAACACACTTACATATATTAGCTGCATTCCTTCCTCTAGCCTCTCCCTACCTCGGCTTGAGGTTGCAAATATTATCAATGACATTGGTCGTGCTTAGCTGCATTGATATTCGGCAAGTAGTTGCCGCACAGTATTTAAGCTGTATGTTTCCTTTTTTCTTGCTCTGTTGGCATTATCTTATGTTTGTTTATAATTTGATTTTTCTCTTTCTCTTTCATACCAGTTAATATGCAAAGAGGCTGTGCAAGATTATTTATGCGAGCAAATAATTCGATAAATTGTAAACAGCCAATGTACTGGTATGTGAATGTTATGTTTAATAAACAGATTTAAAAAAAAAAAAAATGGAGCATTTGTCACATGACTTTGAATCATGTTTGGATCCAAGACACCGGAAACATCATAGAGACCCATAAATGGCATGTGTTTCCTGCAGGTGCAGCATGGTTTTCAAGACTAGTTTTCACAGACGATATCTCTAGTACAGTGCCATTGAAACACCTTTTTGGAAGTCGGTGAACAAAGTTCAAGAGTGAAACTCTGGATTTGAGTTGAAGGGTGAAGAAAAAAAGGAACTGACATCCGGGTGCTGGGGTGGTGTCTACAACTGCTACATTCTGTCTTTTCTGGAGGCAGGGGCCGGTTGTTGCAGAGTCTGAACGCAGCATTTACTGGAGATTTGCAGAAATTACTCTAAAAGTTTCCTCATGCAGTCTGGCAACTGGAGGAATTGAGAAGATGAGGAATCTTCAGTTAGAAATATCCATAAGAAAAGGTTCAGCTTTAAACTTTTCCCGCTATTGTGATAAAGTCACATAATTTGCTGACTGATGCAATTCAAACATCATGGGTTGTCTGGTGATTAGTGCTATATTTGTCACAACCTACAGAACTCGACTCTGGTTTAAATTTATTGGGTGCAATAAATATAATCTATTCCCACTATTTGGAGAATATCTGGAGCATACTATGTGGATTTTGCTGCCCCAAAGTCTGCATGTTCCGGTAGATAAGGGACATTTTTCCCCAGGTTAATTTGCTGCAATTTACCTAACGAAAGTTGCGGTGGTGCGGTGTTAGCTGCAAAACTTGTAACTCTGGTACGCACAGTAACTGCCACTACCACACATACTGTTAAAGTTAAGGAGCAGGACACTACAACTAAATCGTTAGTAAGACTCGTATTTAGAAGCAAAAGAGCACTTACTTGAAACGGGGGCCAATGGCTGCCACATGTCTGTTCATGCTGCCTTTGGCACCGCCTATGTTCAACGACAGAGATCGCTGTAGAAGACTGGAGAAGATCTCAATCTGGTCCGAGCTGCAGTATTTGGCAATTTCAAATCTCTGAACTAGAAACTGTGTTAAAAAGATCAGGTAAGAAATGATCAGAGGAAAGAAGAGAAACATCAAATAGTCATCTTAAATATGGCATATATTTTGGTGTCCAATAATCCTGGCCAATGCGAAAAGCCATACACACGTAGAAAAGAAACAGAAACAAATAACTGAGACACGCCACAGTACACAGTTAGACTGAGACACACACTTCTAAAGGTTCGTTATCTCCTTGAGAAAAAGGCAATTGGTTGGTAAGGAAAATAGGCGCAGACCAAAAAGAGGCAACAGACAGAAAGAACGCAGAGAAACATAAATAATAGAGTCGATGAGTCAGATTGTCACCGGCTGTAGAGACAAACTGATGTGCAGAGCCTGGATGGAACATATATCTATCCTGTAGATCCTATATGGCTGCATGTGCAGAGACATGCGATCTAAAAACATACGAACGGTCATGTCCACTTTCTAATCTCAAACGTGCTGTCATTCATTCCTATTGAGCTGTAAGTTTCTTAGGTGCACATTAAAAGTCACTGATAGAAAACATTTCGCAAACAAATTCTGGTGTTCAACTGAAGATGCAGCCAGTCACTGCCAACAGGAGCTACCATCCAACCTGTGATGTGGTAAAGAGCTTAATGTTCCACAGTTGGTGAGGCAATATGGACAACAATAACAGGAACTGCTGGTATTTACTCAGATGAGTCTCTGCTCACCATATATTACTTACATCAATCCAAATGTAATGAGGGGTCACTTCTGGGGGACAAGGCTTTGGCTGACTTTCTTCTGAAGCAGCCAAGGGATCTGCTTCCTTCGGTTCTGCTGAGAATAGGCCGAATTTCTGCTCCACTGTCATTTGCCAGGCACCAGCCATCTCCCTCATGAACTATGTGAGTGAGAAAAGAAAATATTTAATTACTTGCCAATCACTATATTTACACTGCATTGGCATATTTCATATATTCCTTTCAATATTTATCAGAATCAGTCTGGACTCATCAGTTATACAAATAGAAGTATTTAGTAGCCACTTTGGACTTTGAGGCATGAACTGAGTGGCCATCTCTAGCTTCTTCTATGGAATCCATCTGAATCATATTAAGCGGCATATAGGGCACATAAATAATTTCAGCAACAAAAGGAAGGGAAGATGGGTTTCATATAAATCTATTAAAAATATAATCCCTAAGAACTATGGTTACTCTTCTACAGCACTGAATACATCCTAGATTCATAAGCTCTTATGAAAAGCATACTGTACTTACCTGGGTTCAGGGGGAGAGAAGGTAATTCAGCACCACGTGATTGAAATGAGCAGTTGATCTTGCAAAGAAATAATTGTAGTAAAGTCTACTGAGCTAAACATTCACTGCTTTGCAGGTCTTGTGCAACACAACACTAAAAAGAGAAGTTGCAGTCAAACCATAGCTTGAGAAGAATGATCTGCCCTTGTCACTGCCTTTGTGACAGCCAAGCAAGCTTTGACAGGGCTTGCCCTATGCCAACTACAAAATGTTGAAAAGTAATTTCAATCTCTAAAAGACAACGGTTATTTCGAAATGTAGGTGTTCAATAACAAAGGCGATACGGAATTAGGAAGAAAGTCAACCAATAGCCTAATTGATGAGGATAAAGGCCTTCCCTTAAGTGTTTGAATGCTCACATCTATGTGGGGATTTCTGATTCTTTGTAATGGGATGTCGAAATAAAGGACGAGAAAGTCCCTTCTCTTTGCTGGATTTTAGTAAGGAGTAAAGCTACTCTGCTGTAACTCCTGTTCTCCAGCATTGATATCTTTCATAGATTCACATGCCTGAAGTCATCCCTGTCATCAAACTGGGAGCCGTCTGTAACAATGTCAACACGGCAATGTACCCATTCACCCATTTACACTGCCTTACATCTAAACATTTCCTTCCTATTCACCTCATCATACATGACCCAAAGTTCAGCCAATCAGAAACCACCTCATCAAGCTGTGCACCTGCCTGAGGCTTCCAACCATCAGATTTTCTACATCATGCGTACATTACCATTATGACTTTAAGCCTCATGACAAGAGGAGGTGGGTGGGCTGCATGAGAATCTATGAAAGATACAAATGCTGGAAAAGTAATAGTTTCTTAACTGTAACTTCTGTTCTCTTGTAGGGGTATTTCCATATTAAGGGGGTCATTCTGACCCCGGCCGACGGCGGAAGCCGCCGGCCTGGCTGGAACCGCCAGAATACCGCTGCGCGGTCAAAAGACCGCCGCGGGTATTCTGGGTTTCCCGCTGGGCTGGCGGGCGACCGCCAGAAGGCCGCCCGCCAGCCCAGCGGGAAACACCCTTCCATGAGGATTCCGGCTCCGAATGGAGCCGGCGGAGTGGAAGGGGTACGACGGGTGCAGTTGCACCCGTCGCGATTTTCAGTGTCTGCATGGCAGACACTGAAAATCTTTGTGGGGCCCTGTTACAAAGGCCCCTGCAGTGCCCATGCCATTGGCATGGGCACTGCAGGGGCCCCCAGGGGTCCCACGACACCCCATACCGCCATCCTGTTCCTGGCGGCCAAAACCGCCAGGAACAGGATGGCGGTATGGGGGTCGGAATCCCCATGGCGGAGCAGCAAGCTGCGCCGCCATGGAGGATTCCCCAGGGCAGCGGGAAACCGGCGGTACACCGCCGGTTTTCCGTTTCTGACCGCGGCTGTACCGCCGCGGTCAGAATGCCCATGGGAGCACCGCCAGCCTGTTGGCGGTGCTCCCGCGGTCGTTGGCCCTGGCGGATTTTACCGTCAGGGTCAGAATGACCCCCTAAGTCATTAGCACTGATTAATCCTGCCAATGTGCGGGACCCCAGAGCAGTTCTTCAGTATATCTTTTTATGGGGAGATTTTCGCCTTTCTTCAGGAAAGCCTATAAATACACTTAAGAAAGAGAGATAATGCAGCCTTTATGTAAGCTACAATGGCCAAATTCTTCATCATGAAGTCAAAAAAGTGACAATATATTCAACATGTATAATGTATTCTGTTTTACAAACAGAATAAATCTCCTTCACAAACCCCTTTTTTGTGATAGAGATGAGGAAGAGCAGGACAGAGTAGCCTCATAGGCTGCCATTATATGGCTAAAACACAGGCTGTGCCTTTAAGAATCCAGGGACCACCAGTATCCCAACATGCTCAGCTGGTGGCAGTTGCTCCAGTTTTGTTGAAGGCTATGTCCATCCTTTGAAGATTGTAAGGATACCTCTTGTCCATTCCACTGTGGAGGTAGGAAGGTTGCTTATGACTTATGATGGAAATACCTCTACGAGAGAACAGGAGTTACAGGTAAGAAACTATTCCTTCTCTCACAGGGGATTTGCATGTGTAGTCAAACACTGAATAGAGTAGCAAGGCCATCCTTGTAGACCAGGGTGGAGAAGACAGCGGAACCCCTCAGCAGGTTAGGCAAACAGATCTCTGAGGGAAGCCTGCCCTACTTGAGCACCTGCTGTAGCTTCCGAGTCTAGGCAGTAGTGTTTATTGAAAGTATGTACTGAATTCCAGGTAGCTGCCTTGCAAAATTCTGGAATTGGGATGTTACGCAGTAAGGCAGCAGTAGCAAGTTTCCATCTTGTAGAATGTGCTTTAGGTTTAACTACTAGTGATTTATTAGCTTTTTGTTAGCACAATAAAATACCTGAAACTATCCATCTAGAGACTGATTGTTTAGAGGAGGCCAGTCCTGTGCGTACTGGATCATAGTTAATAAACAACTGGTCCGTTCAACGGATGTCTTTAGTTTGATCGTGATAAAATTTCAGAACTCTCACAACATCCAGAGAGTGCAGAGATCTTTCTGCTGGGGTAGAGGGATTCTGAAAGAAAGAAGGCAATGCTATCGTCCGGTTTACATGGACGTCCAACACTACTTTAGAGAGGAATTTCCGGTGAGTTCTCATAATCACTTTGCTAGAATGAAAGACAGTATATGGTTCATGACAGCACAGTGCTTGTATCTCGCTAACCCAGTGCGCTGATGTTATTGCTACCAGAAAAGCTGCTTTCCACGTAAGATGCTGTAGGGAAGCCTTATGGATGGGTTCAAAGGAATCTCACATACGGTGAGAAAGCACTATATTGAGTTCCAAAGGAGGCATGGGATGTCTAATGGGAGGGAAAACCTTTTTCAAAACCCCTTTAAGAAATCCCTTATGACTGGGATTTGGAAAAAAAAAGAGGATTGTGACAGACATTTCCTGTAGGCAGTATGAGCTGCCAGAAGAACCTTTACGGAAACGAATTGCAGGCCAGAATTAGCTAAGTGTAAAAGGTATGGCAGAATCACATCTTCTTGGCAGGTAGTCAGGTCCACGTTCTTAGAGGAACACCAGATGCAAAATCTCTTCCATCTGAAAGCGTAAGCGGAGCAAGTGTAAGGCCGCTTACCTTCCTTGAGGATCTCCATTCAGTCTTATGGCAAGTTTAAGTGTCCATACTGCACTATCTCAGGAGCTATGTCGCTAAATTCAAGGAGGAGAGATTGGAGTGCACCATTTGGCCTCTGAATTTCAATAGTAGGTCTGGTCTGCATGGAAGCTTGAGATGTGGGCGGAGTGACGGGTGAAGAAGAACTGGGAACCAGTGGTGGTTGGTGACCTTTGAAAGTGGTGGGGCGTAATTCTTGGTTTGAATTCCAATGGACTTCTTCTTGAAGGGTTCTCACACTTTCATGCACTAGGGGCCTCATTTACAGAGGTTTGGTATAGGGCAGCGCCTCAAGTTTTATTGCTGTGCTGCACCACACCAAATTGAAAGGGCATGAATGCACTGCTTTTACGAGATACATTCCTGTCCTTTCAGCCAGTGCACACTTTGATGCCTAGCGCCAACGCAGGCATCCTTGTTCTGCGTTGTTGGCAGGATAAATATGATTGAGAGGACTGCGAAGATTCAGTGTTTTCTTCGATGGGCTGCCATTACAGCCTTGCATTTGAAGAATGTTCTGGGTGCTGACTTGAGGTCAAATGGTAGTACTATATACTGGTAATGGTCGTGCCCAACGAGAAACCTGAGAAATGTCTGATGCTTCCTGGCAATGGAAATGTTGAAGTATGTATCGTGAAAGTCGATGGAGCAAAGTCAATCTCCCTGATGAAGTTGGCGATATATTTGATGTAAAGCCAGCATCCTGAATTTCTCTTTCTAAATCCACTTGTTGGCGACCTTCAGCTTGAGAATGGGTCTGGAGAACCTACCGGGTGAGTAGCGCGCTCAACAAATTGATTGATTGATTGATTGATGTGTGCTTGTCTTTCTTTGGTACAAGGAAATACCTGGAGTAAAGACTTTTAGGAACGGCTTCCACTGCTTTCTTTTGCAACAGGATATTGACTCCTATCCTAAGTCGAGATTGGAAGTGGATGATTTTGGTGGAATGGATGGTGGTGGGGTGGTAAACGTGAGACAGTACCCATTTTGCACAATATTCAGAACCCAGGTGTCTGTTGTAATTTGTTGCCACTCTTCCAGGCAAAGTGTAATGCTTCCCCCCACTGGAGTGGATAACAGAAGAGGGGAAAGGGAGGACTCAAGGTATTGAAGCTGATGTTTGGTTTCCACCTTAGGCGGGCTGTTGATCAGAGCTTATGCTGTGGTTGGTCGTATCTCTGATCTTGTTGTTGAGATCTACTCTGAAGCCAATAAGGGGTTTAAACCCTCTGAGGGTAAAACCTACATTGGTAAGGTTGGAATGATTTATGCTGTTCTCTGGGTTTCTCCAGACCCAAGGCTTTTAATGTGTCCATTTCAGATTTCATTCTTGCCATCTCATTGTCAGCAAGGATGCCAAACAGTGTGGAACCTGATAATGGCACATTTTGAATGTGGTGGTGTGCTTTTGGCTTTAAATATGTTATCCTGAGCCAAGCATGCCTCCACAAAGAGACTCCATGACAATAGCCATGTGCAGCAAGGAAGGAGGAATCCGCAGCTGCACTTATAACACTTCTAATCTGGTTCGAAACCTCTGCACACTCGTTGACTATTTTCAGGAAGTATTCTTTTTTGTCCTTTGGCAGGTGGTCAGCGAAATGCTGGACTGAATCCCACAGTGCTCGGTCATACCTGTTGAAGAGGGCTGTAGCACTGGCTGCCTTCACTGAAGTGGCCGATGTACTGCAGACTTTGTGGCCTGCCGAGTCTAATTTTTTTATTTTCCTTATCTGGAGAAGAGGATGATGGAGAGGTGGAATAGACTTTTTTTAGTTGCCAAAATAATGAGTGTCAGGTGAAGGATCAGAAAGAAGAAATAATGGGTCTTGCTCTGGTGGCCTGCATGTTTGTTGAGGCCTAGATGGAGCAGGCTTAGCCACGTGTGGAGTGAGGAACAAATGCAAGGCCAGTTCGAGGAGACCTGGGACCAGTGGTAGCAATGGAGTAGGAGCTGTACCCTGATGAATCGTCTGAAAGATTACCGATGTGGACGGTATGGGAACAGACGTAGGTATATTGATATTTGCAGATCAACGGACTAGCACCTCTTGAAAGGTACTAATATCATCAACCGGATAGACACAAGGTGGTGGTCAGTGCAACAAAGTTGGCGAATAGTCTCTAGCAGACGAGGAGGAATGATCAGTATGCCGTCAATGGGAGGGTGACCTTGACCTAAGGTAAGATTTGCGACAGTGATATGAGTTTCTTGACGAAGTAGAAGAGAGCCCCGGTGTGTGACAACTATGACGAGAGTCGTGGCATGACTGGGAGCGTGTTCGAGGCCTGGGGGTTGTCACACTTGTAGGTACTGGAGGTAAAGGCGGAGGAATAACCGGTGGAAAAGGTGGAGGTGGCAGAGGAGGCAAAGCTGGTGGAGGAGGTGGTGAAGGTGGAGGAGGCAACAGAGATAGTAACACAAACAGAGAAGATGATGACTCAGATGAAGAATAAATTCTTCTCCCTCCTTGAAGGCAATAGACTCCTTGACGTCCACCTTTCACTTCAACGTTTAGCCCTCAAGTTGACACTGTTGTATCGATGGCGAGTGTTGCCTCTTCCTTGATGTCGAACCAGCCTTTGATGCTGAACATGTCAGCGACATACCTTGCCTCGTCATCGATCCTCTCGGCATTGACCAGCAGTGATGTCTTCTCTGGGCTGGACCATGTTTCTCAGACCTTCCACATCCACTGGAAGCAGAGAGAAGAGCCTGTTGGAAGACTGACCTTCTCCTCGCTCTGAAGCCCCACAGGAAGGCTGTGTTTGCTGGTAACATCCCTCTTCTCTCTCTCAAAGGAGAATCTTCTCTCTGTTGCATAGAGTTTGCCTGTAAAACGTCCTGCAGATGTCAGGAAGGTGAGAAGGTAGACAGATGATACAGACCTCATGGCAGTCTGTTTTGGCCTTTCTCCTGCCACAGCGTGGACACTTATCAAACAATAAAGGCCTTTTATTAGTCAAAATAACTCCATTTTCTGTCAAATATTAACAAAAATGGTAGGAAAAGTAAAAAGACGCTGACTAAAGGTGTTGTTACCAATTTCTGTCAAAATGTTTTTGTGAAAAAACATAGAAAAGGACGAGCTCAATGCGTCAGGGTCCTGTCAGCAGGAGCTGGAAAAAAGAACTAAAGCAACTGCCACCAGCTGAGCATGTTGGGATAGTGGTGGTCTCTGGGTGCTTGAAGACAAAGCCTCTGTTTTAGCACTATAATGGCAGCCTATGAGGGTACTCTGTCCTGCTCTTACACATCTCTATCATAAAAAGGGGTTTGTGAATGAGATTAATTTTGATTGCAAAACAACTTAAATTTTACATGTTCAATGTATTGGCCCTTTTCTGACTTCATGGTGAAGAAGTTGGACTTTGTAGCCTACAAATATAGGCTGCAATATCTGTCTCTTTCTTAAGTGTCTTCACAGGCCTTCCTGAAGAAAGGAGAAAATCTCCACTTAAAAAGATATAACGGAGAACTGCTCTGGGGTCCCCGCACGTGGGCGGGAGTATTCAGTGCTTATGACAATACATGGAAAACCCCTACAAGAGGACCGGAGTTATAGGTGAGTAACTTTATCCCTTCTCCAACACTGGATCTTTCATAGATTCACACATTGGAATTCAGATTATCAAAGCAGTACCATATTTCTTCTCCAATAAAGAGGTCAGTGAAAATGAGGCTTACCTTATTTAAAAAGATTTCTTAGCACAGCTTGACCCACCGCTGCCTCTTTGGAGGTCTGCACATTGATACAATGCTTTACAAAAGCAAGAGTTGTCTTCCACATTGCTGCTTTGCAAATGACATTTAAGGAAATGCCCATGAACAAGGCAGCTGTTGCTGCTCTAGCTCTTCTTGTATGTGCCCTCACTGATCTGGACAATTGCCTTTTTATTGATTCATGTGCAAATGTAACAAACTGTAGGAAGTTAGCTCTTTATATAGCATACCAAAATGAGGTATACTGTGCAGGGTCCAGGGGTTCCTTTATGAGTGGACAGGGGCTTTCTCTAGCAATCACACGGTGTTCTTTTAGGGGGTAGTGTGTTCGAGTAGCCTTGAACGTATTCAAGAGGCGTGATAGACATCTGCAGGCATACAGTCAAAGAATAATGCACAGGACTCAAGAAGGAGATCTACACAAATTTATAAAAACAACAGGTATCTTTATATATATTTAGGCAGCAGAATCAATATGATCAGTATGTTTTGCAATAGAAATTATTGCAGTTTTGAAAAGTCAACAGTAAAAATTTTTGAAGCTGCAATGTTAACTTATGGAGAAAAAACATGTACGGCAAACAGGTACTCAACAGCGACTTACCAAGTCCAATCTTCCAGACTTAAGTATGGAGCAGGATTCTAGGCCACACTAACAGGTCACCTAGGGTGGCACTGGGGCAGCTGGGTGCAAAGATGCAACTCAGCGTCTGGAGCTCTGTTTAAGTCAATGGGGATCGGTCTGGTTAGAAAAGCCCTGGAAGTAGGGATTGGGGGCCAGTCTGGGTGAACCAGCAAGGGGGGAACATCAAAATGTGTGATGCTTGGAATGTGGTGATACCTTTGGTCCTCTTCTCCTGGAACCAGAGCGGCTGGGTGCAGAGATGTCCTTAGGCATCAGGTTTCTGCCACCAGAGGAGATTGCAGTAGAGGGGGCCTGCAGAGAGAGGCTGCAGCCGTGAACTGGGGGTCCAGTCCGATTGAACCAACAAGTGGGCTCTAGTCACACGAGGTTGGGGGGACGTAGGGACACCCTTGATCCTCTTCTCCTCGAGCTACGGCAGCTGGGTGCAGATGTGTTTTATAACCAAAAACACTAGCAACCAGGAAGAAAGGACATAGTACTTGGTCGCTCACAGTGAATCCACATATTAACAGATAAACATAGCAGGTAAGGCACGGTGCTCCTGGCAAGAGGATCTTCCCTTGTCCTCTAAAGTTTCCGAAGAAACTGAACAGAGATAAGTCTAAAGTCAGGGCACTCATGAATCACAATCGTTTATGTTAGAGATGTTGAGAGTCCATATTGTAATAGTAAAGAATTTCGTTGTGAAATTGGAAATCATGAAAACAGGACCTTCAATTTATTCTTGAAAGATAAGTTGCATCACAGTGATAAGAAACGATCTTTAAGGTCAACACTTCTGTGACCATAGCAGCCGATAAGTAGTCATGTAGCAACAAACGCCAACACGTGTTTCGTCTTGTGAGAGATAAATCTCAAAGACTTCATCAGGGCTGAGCTACAGTAAGGCCATCTATCACAATTGTACTCCTAAGCAATCCCAGGAATCTGAAACTTGTGGTACCTGGGATATAGAGAAATAGCAGGTAGTTGAAACACCCATAGCACCAAAGTATCCTATTCTAATAATCTGATTATTTACTTTCCGGACACTACGGAACACCATGCAATTATCTGAACACGGTTTGCCGTTTTTCTCTACTTCGTTAGAATAGGATACTTTGGTGCTATAGGTGTTTCAACTACCTGCTATTTCTCTATATCCCAGGTACCACAAGTTTCAGATTCCTGGGATTGCTTAGGAGTACAATTGTGATAGATGGCCTTACTGTAGCTCAGCCCTGATGAAGTCTTTGAGATTTATCTTTGGCGTTTGTTGCTACATGACTACTTATCGGCTGTTATGGTCACAGAAGTGTTGACCTTAAGGATAGTTTCTTATCACTGTGATGCAACTTATCTTTCAAGAATAAATTGAAGGTCCTGTTTTCATGATTTCCAATTTCACAACGAAATTCTTTACTATTACAATATGGACTCTCAACATCTCTAACATAAACGATTGTGATTCATGAGTGCCCTGACTTTCGACTTATAGCAGATGTGTTTTATGGCTTCAGGTCTATGTCTCAAGGTCACTTGTGGTCGAGGGGGGCCTGCACAAAAAGGCTGTAGGCTTTGTTGGGAAGTCCACAGCAGGTGATACCAAGGTGGACTTTGTCTCTAGAGGGTCTGGGGACCACGCTGGCACCACTGGCCCACTTCAACTTGTGCTAGAGGGCACGGGTGCAGTTGTGCTTCTGGTGTCAGGTTTTGGTGGTTTTGAGTCCTCACAGGTTTTCTTACGTGCCTGGAAGATGCAGGGGTGCAGCTCCACTATGCCACAGGAGTTCCTGGTTACTGGGTGAAGGCTGGCAGTCTTACTCGGCCTTTCAGAGGCCCTAGTAGCTGCAGGATGAGGTGTCTTTGCTGCAATTGTTGAAGTCAGCAGGCAGGTTGGCAGGGTTGACACCAAATTAGTCTTTAGTTGTCAGCTCTTGCTTTTGAGTCTCTGTGGTGTCCCTCTTATTTCTGGTTGGCAGAATCTGATTTCCTGGTCCCTGGTGCTCCCCTAAATACTGGATTTAACGGTGTTAGGAGAGTGTAGGGTAACAGCCAACGGGCTACTTACTCCTGGGGTCACTACGCCACGTATATGACCACTTCCTGACGGAAACGGGTAAAACCCTGTCCCAGAGTTCCTAGTTCTGCCATCACCAAGATGGCAGACATTCAAATTTCGTGTCCACATCAGATAGACCACTAAAGGGGTGGAACTGTCTTGAAGGTGGACATGACTACTAATTGTTCTGCCTGTCCAGGCAACAAATGGGCCATGGGTCGGGGGTTGGCATCGCGTCACCTCTGAGGGAAGCCAAATTTGCATAGCAAAGATGGTGGGCTCTTTGAAGCCCCTGCCTTGGAATGCTAATTTGCAGGCTATCCTGTAGAAAGGGGCGTGTAACACCCTTGCCAGAGCAAGCTTTGTTCCTGACCACCCGAGAGCAGAGGCTATCACCCCTAGGGGTCAGAAAAATGTCTGCTGGTAGCAGCTGATTAAGACCAGTCAGCCAGAACAGGTAGTTGGTAGATTTTTCAGGAGGCATCTCTAAGGTTCCCTCTGAGTGCATGTATGAATAAATCCATCACTGGAATCAGTGAGGGTTTATTAATACGAGATGTTTGATACCAAACATCCTTTTTTTCCCAGTGAAGTCATCATGTAGCTGGGAAACTTGTACTGACCAATATCCAGCACATGTACTTAAAATGGCTTCCCTGATCACTTACTATGTCTAAGAATAAACAAAGTCATAGCAGGGGCATACCTACTCAGGGAGATATGTCCACTCATATAATATAATGCACCCTGCCTTGGGGATGTAAGGCCTGATGTGGGGTGACTTACATATATTGCATGCAGTGTTAGTAGGCATGGAACAAAGACCTTAGGAAAGTGCCTATTTTGGCATGGTTCAGGGGTGTTTTTTTGTTTAAGGCTGAGGGGCTGAGTCCCTCTGAACGTCCTACACATTTATAGCAAAAAATAATAAATAGATCAATTTGTTCAGCAATACAATCGTAACTCTAAACAAATCAATGCATTTAAGTATGGGGTGTCTGTCCCAGGTTGCTTGGCCTGTCTCGCCTCGAAGCAGGAGATAGAAGCCAGGCAGTAAATCAACTTTCTACACTGACGCATGACTGACTGCTCTAAAGCCCTTCATTTCCATTGTGGTCTATGACAGTATCCACTATAGGCCAGTGACTCTTTTAGCTTCATGGTTTTGGGTGTCAGAGTCTTCATCCCTGAGTGAGGGCAGCCGTCTGTCATTCACAGGCATAGATCCCACCCTTTCCCCCCTCGAAACGCAGTAGGAGTGGATGCAAGCATGTGTAATTTAGTGCCTTGGCTTCTGTTCGTGTTATAATGCTAATCTTGTGTTATTTGTAATGTACTGAGACCCCTTGTCACGCTAACTTCCCCCACTGCGATACCCCAGGCCCTGGTTGCAGATTGCTGGCTCCTTTAGAAGTGGAGCTGCTGTATATGTTCCTTGCAAAATTAATCCAAAAGACAAGCGGGGTTCTTGTTCCCTTGCAAAATACGAGCTTACAGTAAAGGTAGTTATCTTCTGTATGGCTTTAAAACTGGACTCATTGTCATGCCTTTGGCATTAATGCCCAAATCATGGATTGATATGCAAACAATGAATGTTAAAAAAGCGATTAAGTTCCTCTCTTATTTCACGTTTTACCTACCGTTACAGTCTTCAAGAGAGATGCTGTTTTTCTGTGCACTGTATTACTCTTGCCTAGTGCACACTTTGACTCGTGCCAGGTGTTTATGATGGGCTTTGATTGAGAGCTCTGATGCGGAGGCTGAAGCCAAAGCAAAGGGCCTGTCAGTGTGTGTGTGTGTGTGTGTGTGTGTGTGTGTGTGTGAAGGGGTGCACAGAGGTCAAAATATTGAGAAGGCAAAAGGAAATAAAGTGCTTAAATGTGAATGAGTGCAGTGAATGTTTGGGGTGGTAAACTGAGAATGATGCAAGGAAGTGCATTCAGGCGAGAGTGAAAAGAGGGTGCTGAAAAGGGGAGAGGAGGTTGAAAATATGCAGACGGATGTGATGTGAAGAGAAAAAGGGCAACATATTTAACATAAATCAGACATAACTAAAGGCCCTACTCCTTCCATAGGACTCAATAATATTTAATTCATAGTCTCACAATTTCAGAATTGAAACACTTCCAGTGTTAAATATTTATAACTAATCATTGTTGTTACTCATTTATCTTGAAGAGCTAACAACCACTGACAAAGCAAACAGTGCTGACAGATTTTAGGTGTATGTCAGTTGTTGTGTTATATTTCTGGATGCAATAACATCTTAGAGAGAAACCAAAATACAGGCCAGGTGGCACACTATGGGAATCACAGAAATTTATTCTGCATATTCACTTTTAGAGAGCCCCCACCTTTTCCATCCAACTTAAAGACCAATTTGCACATATTTCTGTATGAATGATTGCAACCAGCAGCTGTGGTTGCTTCCTGATGCCTGGTTAGAGCATTTTCGTCCAAAGATGATGCCACATGCAGCAAGGCAATGGGTAAGCACACACTTTAAAGAGCCTGAAGTGGTTGCAGCATACAACTTCCACATTAAAGTAAAGCATGAACATATTAATGCAGTGAGACATGAAGCAGCTTTTAATGTGTTTAATATTTCAAGGCTATACATTCCCATTGCTTTATAAACCTTGCTTTCTCACTAAATGTATTCCCTTTCAAATGCACCATCGGTCAATCTTTTTTCAATTTTTACTTTGGAGGAGGACCAACTCTGGACCCCACATTTGTCCACTGAGCTTGATCGCTTCACCCAGACTTTTACGCCCCACCACTTTCAAATGTCACCAGCCGCCACTGGCATGCTTACTCTCCCACCCCCCCCCCCCCCCCACCCTACTTTTTGCCTGATTTCTGATACTAACTAGACTGATCATGTGCTGGGATCCTGCTAACCAGGCTACAGCACCTGTGCTCTTCCCTTAAACTGTACCATTGCTTCCACAATTGGCACACCCCTGGAACACAGCTAAGTCCCTTGTAAAAGGTACCAGTGTTACCGAGGGCCCCGTGGCCAGGGAGGGTCTCTAACACCTGCAGCATGTATTGGTCCACCCAAAGGCACCCCTTACCAAACACAGGCACCCTGCCATTCCAAATTGTGTGTGTTGGTGGGGAGAAGAAAGTAAAGTTAACAAGGCATCTGCAGGACAGGGCACTTGTTGGCATGGTTACCCCACTCCTCCCACCAACACTCTTTTTGCCTGATATTGATGCCAACATGACAGAGTGTGCAGGGATCCTGCTAACCAGGCCGCAGCACCAGCGTTCTTTCCCAAAAATTGTACCATTGTTTCCACAATTAGCACACGCCTGGCACACAGTTAAGTTCCTTGTAAAAGGTACCCCTGGTACCAAGGGCCCTGTGGCCAAGGAAGGTCCCCAAATGCTGCAGCATGCATTATGCCTCCCTGGGGGACCCCTCACTAAGCACACGCACACTGCCTTTGCAGCTTGTGTGTGCTGTTGGGGAGCAAAAGTCAAAGTCGACATGGCACCCCTCTCAGGGTGCCATGCCCACAAACCACGGCCTGTGGCATAGGTAAGTCATCCCTCTAGCAGGCCTAAGGCAAGGTGCACTATACCACAGGTGAGGGCATAGGTGCATGAGCAATATGCCCCTACAGTGTCTAAGTTCATTCTTAGACATTGTAAGTGCAGTGTGGCCATACTGAGTACATGTGCTGGGAGTTTGTCATTACGAACTCCAGAGCTCCATGATGGCTTCACTGCATGCTGGGACGTTTGGTATCAAACTTCTCAGCTCAATAAACCCACACCGATGCCAGTGTTGGAATTATTGTAAAATGCACACAGATGGTATCTTGGAGATGCCCCCTGAAATTCACCCAACCCTCTAGTGTGTGGCCGACTGGTCTGTGCCAGCCTGCCACCACCAGACAAGTTTCTGACCTCATGGGGTGAGGGCCTTTGTGCTCTCAGGAATCGGGGACAAATCCTGCTCTGGATGGAGGTGCTTCACACCTCCCCCTTCAGGAATAGCAACACTTGGCGGTAAGCCTCAAAGGCTCCTGCCTTTTGTTCAGCTGTCTCAGGGCACTCCAGCTAAAGGAGGTGCCCGCCCCTCCGGACCAAGCCCCACTTTTGGCTGCAGGTCCAGTGGGGAAATTAGTAAGCACCAGGCGGAGTGACCACCCCCTAGGGTGCGAAGAGCTGAGGTGAATCCCTCCTGGCAGAATCCTCCGTCTTGTTTTGGAGGAAGATAGCCAATAGGGTTAGGAATGTCCCCCCTCCCAAAATGGAGTGGGGGCACAGCAAGGGTGTAGCCACCCTCAGGGTCAGTAACCATTAGCTACTACCCTCGGACCTCTGTAACGCCCCTAAATCTAGTATTTAGGGGCACTCCTGAACCTTGCTCTTCATATTGCTGGCGACCTTAAAGAAGAAGAGGGACTGAAGAGCCGCACCAGCAGAAAAGACTCCAGATGACAACTGACTTGGCCCCAGCTCTACCAGCCTGTCTGCAGCTTTAAGACTTCTGCTACAAAAAAGGTGACCCTTCCTGCAGGACCAGCAACCTCTACAAACCCCCAGAGGGATGCCTGCCTACCCAAACACCAAGATCTCCCAAGGACAGCAGCCCTGTCCACAAAGAAACCTCTAAGAAGTACTCCAGACCCTCCTGCGAGTCCTACCTCCGGTGCAACTGACACTCATGGCCTGAGTTCAGGTGGCCCATCAGTCCACAGAAGATCCCCAGGTGAATATGACCTTGAGTCCATCCAGGGTTGACACTTCCAGAGCAATACGATAACACCTGCAATCGCAACCCCTGGCCTTGGGGAACACAACAGCAACATCCGGGGGTCTCTACTTACCTGTCCAGACGTTGGTCTTCTTCAGCCGACACCCTGAAACCAAGCCTGCAGCCTATTTGCGACCCCTGGAGTCCCTCCATTGAAAAGCATTGGGCACCCGATGCTGTGTTTGCACCCTGTACCCAGCTGCCCCCTGCCGTTGAGGGTGTGTGGTTGGGGCTGACCTGTGACCCTCCCCCCCCCCCCCCGGTGCTGATCTAAACCCCCCCGGCTCTGTGCCCTGAAGTTGAGGGTACTTACCTGCAAACTGTTTCTTTCTAAGTGTTGCCAGTCTCCATAGGATCCCACTGGGTGCCAGACACCAACTTTGACCTCAGCACCCGGCCGGCCCTGTGTTGTTGGTGGTGCACCCTTAGGGTCTTCCTAAACTTTGCCCTGTAGACACCCTAACCCCCTTAAGACTTGGATCGTAAGTCGAGAATTTACCTGCAAACTGTGTTGGAGTTTTCCTCCCCTAGGACTGCATTGCTTTCTATGAAAATTGCACTGTCTACTTTTGATATAGAAAAGTATTACTTACCTAAAAACTGTTTTAACTGTGAATTACAAACACAGTGCATTTGATAGAGGATAGTGATACATCCTTTAAACTGTACTTACCTGCAACAAAGATCCTTTTGGTTCTAGAAATAAAGTAACAAAGTATATTTCTTTATACATAAATATTGCCCAGGAGTTAGTCATTGAGTGTGCGCCTCATTTCCTGACTGTGTGTGCACAACAAATGCTTAGCACTACTCTCTGATAAGCCTAACTGCTGGATCACACTACCACAAAGCAGAATTATCTAACTTTAGCCTCTGTAAAGCCTCTGGGGGAGCCATTGGACTCTGTGCACACTAAACCTTACTTTGGTACTGTATATATAGAGACAGCTTCCTACATAGACTGTGCCATGTCGTATTTTCACTTTTAGCTGCACCAAGACAGCAGCCTGCAATGGTAGGCTCTGCATGAGCTAGATGAGGGAACCCTGAGGGTGGCACAATACATGCTGCAGCCCTTGGGGACCCTCTTTGGCCCATGCTCTAGATACCTGGGGTACCATTTACTAGGGACTTACAGGGGTGCTAAAGGTATTGCCAAGTGGGGAACAATTGTAGAGTTTTAGGGAGAGAGATGTGTCACTAGGGACCTAAATAGCAGAAACTCCGTGCACTTTCTGTAGAAACTGCATCAAATACCAGGCACCAGGCAAAAAGTGAGGTGACCATTTCAAGTAGGGGCCCTATTGTACACAGAACACTATCCAGCTTGCAAGAGTCTTTTGACTGATTGCCTTGCCATTACTTCCTGTACCATATGCTACCAATAAGTGATCTGTTTTCCTAAAACATTTTGTTCCTTTCAAATAAAGTTTTAAACATCTTTCAATGGCTAATGAATGCAGAGTTTGCTCTGCAGGTGTACTTGGATTTGTAAAAAAACGTTAGCAACGTCATTTTCTTCTATAAATGAAGAGACGTCAGCACTTCTGGTATAAATCCCAGAATAGGAACTAAAGTCACTTAACCTTAGAGGATATCAGATATGGTGATTTGCAGCTTAAAGCTTGCAACTCACTATCTCTTTGAGAGGATGTCTGGCAAGAGAAAAGCAGTCTTTCAGGTTAAATTGTCTATAGATGATTTATAAATAGGCAGGTCTAAATGAAACCTTCATCAGTGCTGTCAGCACAGTGTTTATTTCTCATTTGTGAGCCAGATTAGGCGCAGGAGGAAGCTTCTCATTCTTTGTGAATACAACGTTGCTTGATTTGAAGTTCATAAAAACTTGAAAATTATAGTCAAGTGGCATAAATGATAATCCCGACCTCACAAGATGCAAAATATAGGGCATAAACTCATGTGGTTCATCTTAAGTAGATCTAATTTCTCCCTTGAGCTTATACTAAAAATCATGCCATTTTAGATTAAGGCCCTCCTTACGACCCTGCCGGTCGGTGGTAAAGTGGCGGTAAGGCCGCAAACAGGGCGGCAATTTTTATTTTTTAATTATGACCGCGGCGGTCATCCGCCACTTCACCATTCCGACCGCCATGGTGGTGAAGGCCGCTGGGCTGGAGATTGCGGTCTCCAGCCCGGCGGTCGTCACTAGACCGCTGACGGTATCAGGACCCTGCATACCGCCATGGATCTCCGGTGGTTGGGAACAGCCATGAGATCCATGGCGGTAGGCACTATCAGTGCCAGGGAATTCCTTCCCTGGCACTGATAGGGGTCTTCCCCACCCCCGCTACCCCCACGAATCCTCCCCCCACAGGCCACACCCCCCTGCAACCCCACAAAGGTGGCACAACCCCCCTCCCCACCCCGACCCCGAACATGCACATATGCATACCCCTACACGCACACACCCCGAACATGCACATATACATACCCCTACACGCACACACCCGAACATGCACATATACACACCCCTACACGCACACACCCTGAATACGCACACATACACACCCCTACACGCACACACCCCGAACATGCACATATACACAACCCCTACACGCACACCCCCCGAACACGCACACATACACCCCGACAACACATATTCGCACACATACACACAGACATGCACACCGTCCGACCCGCACACATTTCCCATACACACAATACCCCCTGCACGCATACACTCACTCACTCACCCCCTCTACACTCCCACACGCACACCCCCATGCACGCACACAACGCCCCCCCACCCCCTTCCCTAACGGACGATCAACTTACCTTGTCCGTTGATCCTCCGGGAGGGGACGGGATCCTTGGGGGCAGCTCCGCCACCAGAACACCGTCACCAGAACACCGCCACACAGAATCATGGAACGTGATTCAGTGGGCGGTGTTCTGTTGACGTGGCAGTGGAGGTTGAGCAACCTCCACTTTCCCGCCGTCCGCCAGTATGGCTGCTGGCGGCTTTCCGTACGAAAAAGGATGGTGGGCTGCCAGCGGTCATAATACGCGGCGCCGAAGACCGCTACCACTGGCAGTCTTCAGCACAGCGGTACCTCGGTGGTCTTGCGAAAAGACCGCCGAGGTCGTAATGACCCCCTATATGTCTTAATCGCTGATGGTGCTCTTGATTCCTTTAGCACATGACAACACTACTCAGGAATAGCTAAGTAACCAAACTCTAAGTCCCGATGCCATGATGTTAGGTGAAATAATTACAGGTTGCAGTGAAATTTTGGTGCCTCATTCTAATGCTGACATGGCCATGCAGTTGTCCCAAAAATCACCTTACAACTCTCTCCCCTATTCTTGCACAATACTCTTGAAATCTAAAGTATTGGTGAGAATGCATACATAAACTTTCCTGTCCAATTTATTGTACAGGCATCCCCTCGAGTGCCTTGGGGAAATCCATGTACTTGCAATTATCTTGCACTTGCAATTTCAATCTGTTGCAAACATGTCCCACTTTGATTTTGCCCTTCTGCGAAATATCAAATTCAACTGTTTGATGTATATATCCTATTCGTAGGTACTTGTCTAATGTCTGCTCAGCCGATCCACTCTATCATTGCAAATTCCTGGTACGTGCTCTGCAGAGAGGAAAACATTGTTCTGAATAGTCCACTTCCACAAATTCTGTGCTTTCTTTGAAAGCTCCCTTGCTTTTGTTCCACATTGTTTTTAAATGTAATGCATTGTCGCTGTATTGTCTGTCCTGACTGTAATATGCCATTTTGTCACAATGGCCAAAAATGTTTTCAAAGCTAGCCCAACTGCCCTCATCTCCAACACATTTGCATGCCAATTTTTCTTCCTCATTCTTTCATACACCATTCACCTGTTATTTGTCCAAAAACACTCCCCATCCTTCTTAGAGAAGAATCCATTGTCAAACATAGTTGTGGCTTCTCCACATGCACTATCTGACCTTTGAAGTTATTCTTCTCCTGCTTCCACCATCTAAATGCTTTCTTTGTGACTATGTTGTCATATCCTCCACGCACCTGCTGCCACTGTTCATCCAGCTACTCCTGAATGATCCTCATTCTGAGCCAACAATGATGAGTTAGCATACAAGAAGACATTCCTACCAGACCCACTCTCACTCATGTTTCCTTCTTTTCCATCAGGAAATTCACCTGTTTCCTCAGTTTGTTGCCTCTGTCGAATGGAGGGTGTACCTCTCCTCGCTCCGTCATTATCCTTGCTCCAAAAAAACACCAAATCCTATCTTGGTTGCAAACTTGACTTCATTCTTTTGCTAGATGATTCTAGCCTTAGAAGATCTTCCATTGCCAAACAGGTAATTTTCTGTGCCTTCTGTAAGCTATCCGCCTTTATAAGCCAGTCGTCTAGGTACGGATATACATACTTCCTTGCCTTGTTAAGTAAGTTGTCATTAGAGCCATACATTTCGTGAAAACTCGAGGTGCTGACTTGAGCCAGAAAGGAAGGGTTGTGAACTGGTAATGTTATCCATCTACCAGGAAACGCAGGTGCTCTTTGTGCCTTTTGTGAATAGGCACACTGAAATAAGCATCCTCCAGGTCTATTGAAGACATATAGGGCCTCATTATGACATTGGTGGCAAATGCCACCTACCGCCACGGAGGCGGCCATCAACATACCGTCGCCGTGGCTACCAGCCGCCAACCGCATTATGACCGTTGACGGAATTCCGCCAGAAGGCTGGCGGAATTCCGTCGACGGTCATGGCGGCAGACAGCAGTAAGGTGGCAGTGCTGCCAGCAGCAGCGCCACGCCAGCAAAACACCGCCTACCGTATCATGTTCCATGATACGGCCTGGCGGTGTTTTGCTGGCGGATGCTGCTGCTGGCAGCAGCGCCGCAGCCCGTCTCCTGCCGGAGGATCCCCTGCAAGCAGGTTAGTCGGGTTCTCTGACAGGAGAGGGGGGTGGGGGGTGTGTTGTGTGTGTGTGTGTGTGGGGGGGGGGGGTTTGTGTGTGTTTTTGTATGCATGCATGCGGGTGTGAGTTGCATGGAATGCATGTGTGAATGAATGTGATTGTACGTGTATGTTGTGAATGTGTGTGTGCTTCAATGTATGTTAGTGTGTGTTGCAGTGTATGGGTATTTATGTGTGCATGCGTGGGTGGATGTGGCTATGCGTGTGTGTGTATGTGTGTGTGTATATGTGCGCGTGTGGATGTCAGGGGGGGTCTGGAGGGGGAGGGGGGGGGAGGATTCTGGGGAGGGGGGCGGGGGAGACCCATATCACTGCCAGGGAAAGAATTCCCTGGCACTGATAGTGCCTACCACCATGGTTTTCGTGGCAGTATGATTGCCACGAAAACCATGGCAGTAGGTGGGGTCATAATCCCAAGGGTGGGATTATGATGGTCGCTTGGCTGAAGACCGAAGTCTCCAGCCTGGCGGCTGTTACCACCCTGGCGGACGGAGTGGTACACTCGCGGTTTGACTCAATGTAATAATTTTGTTGAAAGGTACCGCCAGCCTGTTGGCAGTACCTTTCGCCAAATTACTGCCGTCCGCCAGGGCCGTAATGACCCCCATAATCTCCTTTCATTATGAGCGGCAAAATCGTGCAATTTTACCATCTTGAAACTCTGTTTACTTATGAACTTGTTTAACACTGTCCAGTCTGGTATTGGGCACCAATCTCCCATTTATTTTATTTTTTTATATGAGAACCAACCCAACCTTGAGTAGAAGCCCAAGTCCCTGTCTTCTAAAGGCACTCTTTCAATAGCCTCTTTCTGTAATAGTTTCAATATTTCCTGTTTCAATTCCTTTAAAGACATGTGTTTCTATGTGATTGGTAGGTGGTGGATCTTCCATAAACTCCAAACTATGGCCCGTCTCACAATATCCAAGACCCATATTTTGGTTACTTGTTGCCATCCTTTTAAAACATGATGCATTTGCCCTCCCACTGGCAGCTGGATCTGAGAGGAAATGTTGTCTGAAAAGGCATGTCCTGCCTTCTTTATTGTCGAATGTTGCTGACTGGTTGCTTCTAATTCACCAATCCTGTCTGTAACTCTTATTTAATTTTCTAAGCAGTCGCGGACCCCCTGAGGGGGCTGCACGGACCCAAAGTGGTCCCTGGGACCACAGGTTGGGAACCACTGTTCTAAACTGTTGTCTATTTTGAAGCATTTTGAACAATCGAGAAGTCTCTGTGCCTGTTTTTATCTCCTGTTGCGCATCACTCATCTTTCTTTCAAATACATTACACTTATCAAATGGCATATCCTTCACACATGATTGTACTTCCGGCTTGAAGGATGTGCTTCTGAGCCAACCATACCTCCTCATTTCTGTAACGTTTCCAGTTTGCATAAAGGCACATGAAGATGCATCCACTGCTGCCTCAATCCACAACGATGATGCCTGCTCTTCATCCATTAATATTGCTCTTGCCTTATCTTTATCTTCCTCGTGCAACCTTTAAATGAAATCTGACTTATCACTCCATAGTTGCCTGTCAAATCTTGCAACTATTGCAGATGAATTTGCAATTTTTACTGCATCTGCATCCAAAACATTCACTGTCTTCCCCATCAAGCCCCATTTTCTGCCCTCTTTATCTGTAGGTGCTGTATAAGGAGGCAATGGATTTCTAGATCTCCTCTGAGCTGCTGTTGATATTACTGATTCTGCTTTCACCAGATTCATGATGCCACCTGGTGCAGTGTCTGTTGCCTTAAAGTTCTTCTCTATTCTCACCAAGTTCACTGTGGCTGTAACAGGATTTTGCATCAGTTAGCCCTTCTTCCCACAAATAATCTTACACAGGGATAGAATGTGCACCTCTTTTGGATTTTTCCTTAAAATTGAAGAAGAAAATCAAGATTTCTCCTCTGCTGATGTTAAACTAAAACTTTCAGATTATTTTCCAATTAAAACATGAAACCTTCCAATATTATCCAGTGGCGAAAGTCTGTGCGCCTGCTCTCTGCTTGCATCTTTTGAGACTATAAATTGGTTCCATTCTGAATCAGCATGATCATAATCACTAGCAGTCCCTGCTATATCATCAGAATCAGCATTGCCGTGTCAATAATCATTTCCAAATCCCAATGAAGATGTTTGACCACCTTCATTAACATCCTCATTTTCATCTCTACTTTCATCACACTCTCTATCTCCAACTTGTTAATACTGTTGATTCTTGTTTGAATTCCGCTTGTCTTGCCCTGGCAAATCCTCTGGTTGCAATTCTGGTGGTTGTGGTGTCTCTAAAAATCCTGACTGTTGCCCACCATGTGCCGGTTGTTGAGGCCTCCTAGAAATATCAGTAATCATATGCTGCAGTGAATAAGCATCTGCATTAGGACTTGAATCAGTCTCTCAGAAAGATGAATTAACTCATTCTTTCTGGATTCATACAACAATTGTCTTGACATCTGACCCCAAGCTGCATACTGACCATATCTACCTTCATAACCATCCACATCATAATCAATGTATTAAATGTTCAGCTGCACAGGATGAGTCACCGTATCTCTTTCTGCTCTGTTTATCACTGAAGAAGGACTCCATACGGTCCAGATCTGGATCATTATCGTTATCTTATTACTTGTCTAATTCTGTTTCCTTCTAACATTCTGAGGAAGCTTCCTTCATGAATTGCGGTAGTGGTTGCACTGCAGCACGGGAAACGACCAATGGCTGCAGCTGAATATCTGGTTGTCGCTCTCCTAACTTTGGAGTTGGATACGCCTTCACTGTAACCAGTGAATCTCTCGTCAACGAAGGTATCTTTCTTTCAGTCAACAGTCCTTTCATCATAAACAACATGTCTATCAGTACCTTTTCTGCTGAAGTTCCCTTCCATGTCTACATCTCCCTCTTCGTTACCTCTCTTGTCGACGGCAATGACTTGTTGATGATACTTTTTTTCACAAATGCATCAAGGGTATTCATGCCTTCTACAATAGCATCCTCGTTTGTTCTCCACTAACTTTACTTATAACTGTCAATGACAAGCCCGTCGACCACATACCATGAGCGTGTTGTTTCTTGGTCATCGTCACCAAATCGTTTGTGGACAATACTTTATTATCGATTATTTTTGAAGTTGACACACTGAATAGTCTCTGATGAAACCTTAAGCCTTTGTACCAGTGTCTCCTCACCAACAGAGGCTACTCTCTTATCCGTGCGCTTTCTGGGGACATCACCTTCCTTCCACAATTCCCTACTAGAACACGGCTGACCAGAAGTCCTTAGAGGGAATCTTTGCCTGCTTGGAAGTCACCTTCCTTGACTGTCCTTTACTGGTTATGCTTGGCTCACCTCAGTGTTTTGATGGTCCTCCTTCCTTGGTCTTCTAAGATTGTCAGAGCCAAACACCTTTCTCGATCTTTCAAGGTCCTTGTCAAGAATTTCTTACATATCTCACTCACAGCTGTGATAAGGTGTGGCTGTAAGCATTAAGGCACTTTGTGTGTAGCTCGTCCCCCAAAATCCTATTTTTACCAAAGCCTAAGGCTTTACAAGCCCTAAACAAAGATTTCCTACTATGAGCCTTAGCCATGACCTTATGTTGCTGTACTCTTCTGACAATAAATGCAAACTGCATTTTTCAGATGAGTTGTCCAAGGGTACCTCGCACTGCACATATGGTAGAAAATCTGCCAGTTGGAAGCCTCAGGCAGGGCAACAACTGGGTGAGGAGGCTTCTGATTGTCTGAACTTTGGGTGGATAGGAAGGAAAAGTTTAGATGTAGGGAAATGTGAATGGGGACACTGTTATGATCACATTGTTACGGAGGGTTCCCAAGTCTGAGGATGGGGATGGATTCAAGTATGTGAATTTATGAAAAATCCAATGCTGGAGAACTTCAGGTTGAACTTCAGGCTGGATTTCACAGAATAACTGGGGGTGAGGGTGGTGGTATGGTGCCAACACATTTCCAGTTTTGTCCTAGATGCAAGACTACGTACAGTTATCTACCTATATAAAGGTGAACTGGAAGTATTATTTTATTTGTTCATTTACTTATACAGAATGGCTGTTGCCTCTAGGCCTTACAGCTGTGCAAAGGGGATAGCTTGGATCTGTTGCCAATGGGGGCTTGAAATCTGAGCAGGAGGAAGCAGAACGTCCAGCCCTGTTCAAATATAGAAGCCATGATTCAAGACAGGAGCGCAGCCATGGCTCATATTATTACTCACATGCAAGGTGGTGAATTCCAGCCGTATCAACCTCGAGAGCGTTCCCAGGCAGAACATTGCTCTTGATGGAGTAAAGCAATGAACCCCCAACCCCAGCCTCAGGAGTCAATAACGTATGGGTCCAGTGTCTCCAGCCAATGCCGCTCGATACCTAGAGTCTTCTTCAATGCTGAACAAGCCTTCAGAATAGGGTGCCGAGCCACGCCGCCAATCACAAGCCTCAGAGCACCAAAAAGACATTTCTGGAACTAAAGTCAACAGTGAAAACTCCAGGCAAACCGACTGCGAGGTTGATGCCGATAGAACCCTCGATGCTGAGGCCGGACTCAAGCGAGGGACCGCTTATGCTTTAGCTCTCTGACATCCCAGACTTGATGCAGAAGAAGACATCCATCTCTCTAATCATCACCAGGTGCACCCAGATACACCCTTTAGGATCCCTGAGAAAAGGAGACTTGCCTTTGATGAAGAGCTCTTCTCTGAGCCATACACCCCCCGTTCTAAAATGTCTAGGGACAGGACCACCAGCCACCATCACAACCCCCTGGCCTAGGATTCCTTCTACACCCCTGCCATGTCTACGTCCTTGCACACCTCCCCAACCTGACTTCCCACATTCTTTTCCACAGTCAATCCATACAGACTCTGATCCGAGAAGCTCACATCATCCTGTGGATTCACATTACAAGCCTTCAGGGCCTGGGAAGGACCCATGGAAAGAGGACTGAGTTGATTCTCCTTATGACCGGGACCTGGTGCCATAACCTGCTAGTCTTCCTCATCAGACACTGCCTCCTCAAGTTCCATCTGATTCTTTCGTAGTGAGAGGTGCTCCTCCAACCCAATAAGCAAGGCAAGGGGAGAAGCAACTCCGTCCATTGTTCCCAACCAACACCTGTTGAGGAAGGACCAAGGTTTTTCCTCCCCCAGTGGAAAGGAATCATCTCTGGCAAATGGGTGTTCTTGGCGGTTCAGCAGGGATACTGCCTAGAGTTCTACACCTAGCCACCAAACATTCCACCTTATTGCCACGTCCACAGCAGAGACCATCTCCAGCTGCTCAAGGTGGAGACGCAAGAGGTCCTTGCTGAGTGTGCCACTGAGTTCCAGTCCCAACATCAACTTCATGGAGTGTTTTCCCTCTCAGTCTTAATCTCCCAGAAGGATGGATCACTTCACCCAACTTGAGGCCTTTAAAGCACTACATCTTGTCAGAGCATTTCCATATGACTACCCCTGCTTGACATCATCCCACTGTTCCGAAAACGGGCCTTCGTGGCAGTGCTCATCTTAGGATGGCTACTTCCGCTTCCCCATAGTTTCAGCCCACTACTAGTACCTGTGCTTTGTTGTAAGTGAACAGCACTACTAGTTCAAGGGTCTGCACTTCTGAGTCACAAGGGCTCAAAGGGTGTTCATGAAGTGTTTGGCAGTGCATCTGCACAGCAATGCCATTCACGTCTTTCCAAACCCAGACGACTGACTGATACAGAGCAGCAGCAGAGTGCAATGTCTAGCAAACCTTTCTTAATATCAATCCTGTGCGCTGTCAAGGTGAAGACATAAACAAATCAAGAGAGAAAGTGGTGCCTTTTTTTTCAGATAGGACACCCTTTTATGGACGGATGGTATTGAGTTTGTTGTGGATGATGGCCTTTTGTATTGCAGTGTTGCCACACACAAGACTGCACAGTACAAGAAGGCAATTGCCACAAACAGAGCTCCATTGGGAGGTTTTAGTGTTGGTAAAGACCAGAACTCCACACAGTCTCCTATGGTGGAACAGTAACAACCTGCTGCTCAGCAGGTTTTTTTTGCGACTCACTTCCACAGTTGACAAATATCACAGGTGCCTCACTCAAGTGAGGAGAGTTCAAATCAACTACAAGACTATTTATGGTATCTGAACTCCACAATATCAGGGGCTGCCTGGTGCTCTTGTCCATCCATCCACCACTCTGAGCTTTCTTCAAGGTCAACTGAGACAAAACAGTCTTCATAAAGACAGTTCAGCTATCAGACATATTCTATTCAGAAGCGGGAAGGTGGCCAATTGGCCCCAATTTCTGCAGTGGCCCAGGAGATATAGCACTGGGCTATTTACATCAATATCCACCTCTTTGCGGAGCATTTGTGGGCGGTGAACAACAACACTGTGGGCAGCGTCTGTTGCTCCCTACAGTGCAGCACCACCAGTCTGCTGCTGTACCTTGCTCCATTTCAGGTTTGCGCACTCTCGCGTTCGAGGCCATCCTCCACCCGCAGGCGCCTGCCTGCACCTCATACCTAGTGGTCCAGTGGTAAGCTCGATCTCTGTTTTTCTTGCCTTCTGCTTGTGCCTTTCTTCTTTTATTCTTTTCTATTTTTCTCTTGTTTTCCCCAGGTTTCCCTTCTGCCACTCCAGGAGCTCCCCTCCCTTCCCGCCCCTGCTCCCCTCCCAGCGCCGCTATTCCCACCTCCCGCCTGAACAGCCCCTCCCTTCTCCCTGCCCTTCTTAGTGGCGGCTGCTGCGCAGCAGGCACGCCAAAGGCAAGCCCATCTGCACCTGGACCACGCCCAGCTCCACGGACCCTGGTCCCCACGACTCTCAACACTACACGCCCTCAACATCGGACGACCCACCGCATGCCATCTCGCATCGCCAAAGGACACCCAAGGCCCGATCACCTGATGCAACTGTGCTTTCTCCTGCCTCCGCACACCGGATCCTCCAACCACACTCCCACCCAGTACTGGAACCAACCACCTCAGCTGCATCCTCCTCAAACACCTGCTCCCTCATTTCACGTGGCAGAAATCTGGGATCTGCTTAACTGCATCTCTCCAGACGTCGCGTTCTTCACAGAAACTTGGATGACCCCCGCCTCTGCCCCAGACATCGCCACAACCATTCCCAACGGCTACAAAATCATACATAAGGACCACGTGGACTATCCAGGAGGTGGCATTGCCACTTTCAACAGAAACACCCTCCGCATCACTAATAGTACTGACGACCATGCTGCCTGCATGGAGCGCCTCCATCTGTAGATCCACACCAACCCTATCACCACACTTTGTGGCACCCTCGTCTACAGACCACCTGGACCCTGCCCCCCCTTCAGCAAATCCATGGCTGACTTCATCACACACCACACCGTCACCTCAATACATCCTCCTCGGGGACCTCAACTGCCACCTGGAAAACTGTAACGACCATCTTCCCTACTGGAGAAACTCACCACCCTGGGACTCAAACAACTGGTCACTTCAACCCACTCAGCAGGACACACACTCGACCCAGTCTTCTCCGCTGGCAAAGACATTCACGTCACCCACACCTCCAAACTGCCCTGGACCGACCACCACTGCTTCCACTTCGCCTTCACCAAACTCGCCGAACAACACTACGGCCACCGCCATCCACAAAGGAGCTGGAACAAGATCTCCAAGACCAGCTCACCACCGCCCTCTGCCAAACACCATTGCCGGCCACCACGGATGCCAACTCATCAGCAGGCAACCTCCACCAATGGATCTCCGACTGTGCCAACTTTCTGGCCCCCCTCAAGAAACCCTCTGACAAGCAACCCCCCAAGAAGAAAGCCAACCAGTTCTCCCCCACCCTCCAAGATTACAAGCCCACTGGCAGAAGGCTAGAGAAAAGATAGAGGAGCAGCAAATCCCCAGCCTACCACGCAGCCTTCAAAACAGCTGTCACAGCACACCACCACCTCACCAAAACCACAAAGAAAATGGCCATTCAGGAGCGCATCAACACAAACGCGCACAACAGCAAAGAACTCTTCACTGTGATCAAAGAATTCACCAAACCCAAAACACGGACTCCACAGAAATCCCCCCTCCCTATACCTCTGCGAAAACCTTGCCACTTTCTTCTACCGCAAGATAGTAGACATCTACGACAGCTTCGCCACCCAAGACCCTCTAACTCAAACCACTGCATCCAAAGAATACAGTTCCCATCGGACTCTGCACAACTGGACCACTTCATCCACTGACAACACCCTGAAGTTCGTGAAAACCATCCAGTCCGGAGCACCCTCAGACCCATGCACACACCACATCTTCAACCGAGCCGTGCCACCATCGCCTCCAAACTATGCCACACCATCAACTGCTCCATCGAGTTTGCCACCTTCCTGGAAGACCGGAAGCATGCAGAAATCAACCCACTGGTGAAGAAACCCTTTTCCGACCAGACGGACCACAAGAACTACAGGCCCATCTCACTGCTCCCCTTCCCAGCCAAAGTCTTTGAGAAAGTAATCTACTCCAAACTCACTGAATTCATCAAGACCAACCACACCCTGGACCCCTCCCAATCAGGCTTCAGAGCAACCACAGCACTGAGACCGCACTCCTTCCAGCAATGGACGACACTCGTGCTCTCCTCGACTGAGGGGAAACCGTAGCCCTCATCCTCCTGGACCTCTCCGCCGCCTTTGACACAGTCTCCCACCACACCCTCTGCACTAGACTCCACAACGCTGGTATCCGCAGCAAAGCTTTGCTCCTTCCTCACCGGCTGAACCTAGAGTCAGGATCCCACCGTTCTCACAACCGACAAATATCAGCTGCGGAGTTCCTAAGGGCTCCTCTCTTAGCCCCACCCTCTTCAACATCTACATGAGCCCGCTCGCTAACATTGTAAGAAACCACAGACTCAACATCGTCTCCTATACTGATGATATCCAACTGATCCTCTCCCTCACGGACATGCCCACAACCGCAAAAAGCAACGTCCATAATGGTATGAAGGCAGTTGATGCCTGGATGAAGGACAGCTGTTTGAAACTCATCTCCAACAAGGCAGAGGTCCTCATCCTGGGTTCCACCCCTCCACCTGGGTTGACTCCTGGTGGCCGTCAGTGCTCGGAACTCACCCTACACCCACCGACCATGCACGCAATCTTGGCATCATCCTCAACTCCTCGCTTTCAATGAACCACCAAGTCAATGAAGTCTCATCCTCGTGTTTTCACACACTCCGCCTGCTCTGAAAGATCTTCAAATGGATCCCGACTGAGTCCAGGAGTCATCCAAGCGCTCGTCATCAGCAAATTAGACTACAGCAACATACTCTATGTAAGCACCACCCAAACACTCCAAAATAAACTGCAGAGAATCCAGAACGCCTCGGCCAGACTAATCTTTGACATCACCCGCCACAGCCACATCTCCTGTCACTTGAGGGACCCTCACTGGCTCCCGATCAACAAAAGAATCACCTTCAAGCTCCTCATGCACACATACAAGGCCCTTCACAACATTGGACAAACATACCTCAACCACGGCCTGACCTTCCACACACACACTCACCAGACACCTCTGATCCGCCCAACCGGCCCTCGCCACTACCCCAAGGATATGTAAAGAGTCAGCTGGAGGAAAATCCTTCTCTTACCTCGCTGCAAAAACCTGGAACGCTCTTCTGCTACACCTCAGGCAATTGCTCTCACTACCTCAATTCAAGAAGGACCTCAAGACCTGGCTCTTCAACTGTACCCTCTCTTCCCCCCCAGTGCCTTAAGACCCTCATGGGTAATTAGCCATGCTCTATAAGAACTGTGATTGATTGACTGAGTGATTGACTGCTAATGAGGATGCAACAACAAGTCCACAAATGGGAGTTAACCCACAAGTCTTTCAAAGGTACTTCAGCCAGTGGGGGACTTCAACCATTCATCTGTTTGCCACCTTTAAAATTATAAAATGCCCAAACTGCGCCTCAGAATACCCATACCCACAGTCCATGGGCAATGTAGTATTGATGAATTGGTCCAGGATACTTGCGCATGCTTTTCTGTCTCTCATCCCGAATGTGGTGAGGAAAATGAGGCAGGTGTCAATGATCCTCATCATAGTGGCTCTGATATTGGCCAGTCAACTCTGGTTCTCCATGCTCCTCAAGATGTCAGTGAGCCCACACAAGAACCTCACAGTTAGGCTGCCCTTTTTCACCCAGCATCAGGGTCAGAACAAGCATCCAAACCTTAGGCAAGTCAATCTAGGAATCTGGCAGCTGAGCTCCTAGATTTTGGTTACCTAAGACTCCTGGAAATGTATATGCAAATCCTGCATGAGTCATAGATACCCACCACACTTATGCAGGCAAGTGGAAACAGTTTATCCACTACTGCATCAACAAGCACGTAGACCTTCTTAAAGTCTATGCTGAAGACATTATCTACTACCTTTCACTTTTGCAGAAAGCAGAAGTACCATACACTTGCATCCATTTAAATTTAACTGGAGTAGCAGCATTCATGCAAATCAGACAAGGCCGTGGCCAGAATCTCTGTTCCAGAGAAACATAGGAGGTAAGATATAATAATGTGTCTCAACCAGCATCCCATGCTGCCAATCCTTACTATCAGACCTGATCTACGGAGCTGAAACACTCACAAACCCAGGCTCGTACACATTCTACTAACTAGCACACACCTTACAACTACTGAATACACATTCCAACTCATACTCATTAATGCTCGCTCTGCAATACTACATGCACCAGACATCACAGACCTCAACATTCATAAGCTTGACGTCCTCTTAATCACAGAAACGTGGTTCTCCCCAACATCCTAGATATCCTTTTTCTCACAAGCTACAGTATCCTTGTTACATTCAGTGTTGCAGTTTTCCAATTATTCCTGCCAGCCTGCTGCAGACCGTCTCTATCACTGGCTATCCAAGAGTGTCTCTGTTCTGCTGCAGTCTTTGCCGGACCAAAGCCATTATTGCCTGTCACTGTACCAAGCTGTTTCTGAAACTTCACCAGGCTGACACTTGCCACCTCACTCTATTTCTGCTCATTTGCAATCTCTGAAGTTCAGTGTAGCTACCTCATCCCACTGTTTTTGTCTCTACTCCCCTCCTTCTCACTCAAATTCTGTCCCTACCTGGTATCTGGCACAAGCTCTTTTTCATACTGTTGCTGCCTGCTTTTTCTAAGCTGTGCATGTCTCTGCTCTCCCATACCTGGGGGTCCAAGGCAATCTCTGATTTCCTTCAGTGTGGTTGCCTAACATTGCCCCAGCTTTCAGCTAAAAATATTGTGTGGACAGAATAGTGTGGCAAAAATATCAAGGACCAAAATATCGAGAAGGTAAGTGCAAATAGGTAAGTATACATTTACTATTCTTAACTCCATATCTACGTACCTTGAAGAAATATATATTGTCAAGGTACATATCTGAGGAGTTAAGTATAGTAAAACTTTGCTTACCAGTTGTAACTTACCTTCATGATATTTTTGTCCTCTATTTTCATGACACAATATTTTGTCCACTCGATATTTTGTATTTTCTAACCATACAAGCTATCTCTTGCAGAACCATACTTATGTTTTCTTTGCAGGCCTCTGACAGCCAAGGTCTGTTTTTTCTTCCCTGCAGCGATAGACTCTGCAAGTTCTGCAGTTATCACTCTGCTTTTGGACTTGTGAACCTCGCCTGAGTCTTAGGCAACACTTGCCCTATCTAAAGCAGTCTTCAGCGGTTTTGACCCTCCTTCACTTTCTTCCAATTCTGCACTCATCTGTTGTCTGTCTAAAGAGAATGTGGTCTATTTTAGGAGTCCTGCTCTTCACCAGTGCAGACTCAGAATTTTGTAGGCCATCACCTATAATTTATTTAGCTCAGTGATTGTTTGCTATGTGTAAGTAAAGTGGAAGGTTCTGGACACCCGTATTGCTACACACTGATACAAATTATGATTTTTTTCAGCACCATCAGTGCTGTTTATTTGTGCGAATCTTGCATCAATATGTTATTGCAGCCTGAAAACATAATGAAAAATGTGGAGGCATTTCATTTTTTTAAAAATCACATTTGCTCAATATTTTGTTACATTTTTCAAATGGACAAGTATACATCCTGGAAGGCTAGACAAGGAAATGTTGCCCTGAACGTTTGGAGTCCGGCAATACTAAACACAGGTGGGAATACCTTGGCAATGTAATCTGTACAATCATTATGTAATATTAGTGCAGAACATGAAATTGGGGAAAAATCACTATTTATGGTGCTCTGTTCATTTAATGAGATATAAAAATTAGAGTCATATGGAAAGTATAAAATGTAGAAATGTTTATAATTCTGAACAATATAAGCAATCTATTGATGCAAGTCAAATGTCTCCTGCCCTGACTCGCTGGCCACTAAAACAATGAACATGAGATTTATCAAATGATTAGCAATTAACTACAAAACATAGAGACTCCCTCCAGTCTGCCTTGCACAGAAATACACCCCTGCCAAGACCTGACCCACAATGTTGAATTTTTGCATCTTCTGTTCACAGGGGGTACCTGACATGTATGTGTTTTGTACAGGTTCAGGGTGTTCACAGGCAGACAAATGGGCATAATACAGTTTAGAAATCTGGAAAGCAGCTGCAAGTGAAATTCCAGTTTAGGGTGCCTGCCTTTTGGCTACAGATATCACCCTTGGGCTATGTAGGAACATATTATAAGCATAGTTTTAAAGTCTACACAACCTACAGTTGCTATTGCTGAGCGTCGTCAGTCCAAATCAATGTGATTTGTCAGATCTTCAGCAATGATTTCACAAAATATGTTAATTCCCTCTAGATTCTCTTATGCAGGAAAAGATCCTTGCCAAGGCTTGATACTAAACTTTGATCCTCTGGGTCTCCTGAGCGTGGGCATTTTCTAAGGTTCAGGATGTCCACAGGTAATAAACTGGGTGTAGTGAATTTTGCAAATTTTTGAGTGACAGAATATTCCAGAGCCTCAGGCAAAAGTCATACCATCTACTGTTCCCACACTTATCCCAATAAAAATGGTATCCCAAATGTGAGGGTGGGCCTACTGCATGGGACAAGAACAGACCAAAATTGTGACCAGCAGAAGATAATATTGACACCATACTGACCTCACACTGTCACATATTGAGCCTGTTCCTGTCAGCTACAATAGGCCCACCCACACATGAAGTATTTTCTTTATTGGCAGGGTGGTGGAAGCTTTACTGTTCCCAATATATTCCAGAACTTTCCGTCAGAGAACTTTCACAAAATTATTTTTTGAGCTAAGACCTGTGGGGGCTACTGTGGGTAAGAAAAAGTGTTCATACTGTCACAAGCCACACCACCAAGGACTCCTCCAGGAGGCTAATGTTCATGAACGTCTGGGGCTGGTAGGTATCACTAGGTGGCATATGACCACTGTTTCTAGGCTGCAGCAAGCTTCTGGGTGCTTGCTGAAAGGTGTCTAATGTTCCCAGAGCAAAGAAAAATGCAAACAGTGTTTAGGAAATTTGCAAGGGTGCAGGTCTGTGTCTATGCCTGAGCAAGGAGCCGTCTGCAGACTTGCCTTTTTCTGAGAGTAAGAAAAAATCCAAACAGCATCTACGCTCCTCGCTGGGCGCAGGTGTGTGTGTGTGGGTGCGTGTCAGCACCTTAGCAAGAAGTCAAGTGTGTTTTGGATATTTTCTAAGGCTAATAAATATCCAAACTAGAGTCACATGAGCGCTTCTATGCCCCTGTAATGATGAAACAGAGTTTGGATTTTTTTCTTGTACAGAGGCGCAATGGGAAACAAAGAAGTTTTCTGAAACTTAATCAGGAAGTGGGAACTGGAAACAGAGGAACTAGGAACAATCCTAGTCCATCCTCTGCCAATCACCACTTCCTACTTCGTTTCTTCCAGAATGAGTGGGAGGGAGGGCGAAAGGAGCCAGGCTGCCCCCCCAGCCCTCTCTGTCACCTTCCTCCCTCTTACAAAAAGAAAAGGTTGCGTGAGCTAGTGGGCATGAATGGATATGGGCAAAGGGCAGTAACCGCAGCACTTAGTCCCACCGGTAGCCACACACACAGGCAAGGCCACCAGCTTAATTCATGGATGGACCTGGAAGGTGCTAGGGAATCCCCCTCAGGCCTATCTGATTATTATTTGAATGCATTAATTAGGAAGCTTGGAAGTGAGCACTGGGATAACTCATTAGGGATTCTCTCAATGCCCAAAAAGGATATGGGACTGGCAAATTCTCCCACTCCTCTGGCTCCAAACCATAAGCCTGAGAGGAGTTTTTCTCCCACTGGAGGCCAGTGGGCAAAACCTGGTAGCCCTAGAAAAAAACTGTGTGTATCTATATATAGGTGTCCTATGGACATCCTTTTGTGATGAATACATACTTTAACACAGCAGTTAACATAGCAGCCAATGACTTAAAATAACTTCCATTTGGAAGATTTTACAAATGGTCCTTTATGACATAACAGTCCATACACATCTCTTCAGTATACCTGCTCCTGAAAGTGCAAAAAGAATAGTGTCTCCTTACCGGAACCTCAATCCCATTCTTGGCAGCAAGCAGCCACTCCCAGCAGGCAACAGCAGTTTCCATGCCATGTTCGGTGAACATGCGCAATGGTCCCCAGCAGAGATGATGGAGGAGTTGGGGATCGCACTCTGAAATGCAATAACAGAGTACTCATACACCTGAAGCAATCAATATTTAAAAAGACCCAGGGAGGATTCTGACAGAGAAATATATTCAGTCATGTTGCAGAAAGTTGCACACAAAACCACCATCAACCATTCACTGTCTAGCACCAGTGACTTCATAGCTATGTCATGTGAACATCTACGCAGGAAACTATAAAGTGATACTTTATTTGACCTTCAGTAGCTGGTGCTAAGTGTGACTATCTGGACATCTGGAAGAGCAGGATACCAGTGGGTTTATTACCTACAAATGTTACTGAAACCCCATTTACTGCCAAACAAACCTCACAAATTAAGTCTTGACATGCAGTATATCCGACTGACCTTTGCAGCTGATTAGCATTGCTGTGAGTTTGAACATGGCCTGAGTGTAAACCTCAGGGTCTCCTGGTTCCAATGCCTCATTAAGATGCTTTATCATAAACTTGGTAAGGTCAGATGTCTTGCACATGGCATTAGAGAAATGGATCATTCCTGCTACCTGCAAAACATAAAGCAGAACTCTCATTACATGAATGGACAAGGAACCATTGGCAATCGAAGTGGCCACGACCAAGGATACACATGTTTGAGTCCAAATTCGGATTCAGGTACAAGGAAGAGAATGATTTGAGGTGCAGAAGGACCCAGATGGCCATACACCTCTTGATGCCTCAAGTCTTGCACAAAAAGAAATCCAAGGACAGCCAGGCCGCAATTCAGTACATACAGCAGTGAAGAGACTGAGCAAAGGAACAGAGAGTGAACACAAATCTACCATCCCACAGACGACGGTTCAGGCGGTAGGTAAAGCAATGGCTGACAAAAGGAAAGAATTAGAAAAAGTCAGTTAGTAGATCTGTCTTGGTACTCACATGAGAATGGCACAGGAGCTGAAGCTTCAATGTTTTGCTCTGAACAAAGACAATTGAATATAGATCCATATGCTTTGCACTGACCATTCTGGAGGTTGATAACAATGATTTTAATTATTTTGGTATCTACATTGAGGCTGCACCACGTAACACCCTTGTCAAAATGGAAATGCATTTACAGGAAGCTGGCTCTCTATAAAGTGGACCAAAACGAGGTACATTGTGTAAAGAGTCAAGGCAAACCCCAATTGACTGATGGAGTCAAAAATGATAACCTAAATGCTCTCCTTTATGGTAGTGTGGGCGAGCAGGTAGGCTTATCAGGGGGTAGTGCTACGCATTTATTGCACACACAGAGGCAGTTAGTGACACACACACTCAATAAAAAAATCCAACATCAATTTATAACAATAGCACAGACTTTTATATGAATTTAGATACCAAGATCATCGGAATCGGGTAAGCACTTTCTGAGATATTATTTTTTATAGGTTCCTAAAGTTCACACGGTGCAATTTCTGGAACAGTAATGTTATCCTATGGGGGGAATTTGGGCACTTGTCAGCGACTTATGGGGTCGTCTACTGCACTTAAGGTGAGTATGGGGCAAGGTCCAAGGCAAAACCAACAGGTCACCTCAGTCAGCTCTGGGGCTTCCGGGTTTAGAGGTGCTTTTCAGCTCCGATGCCCTAATGTTATTCTATGAGAAAAGAAACATATACTGCAGTCGGGGACTTAGCAACTATTTAGGCTATTTTTCTAGAGTTAAGGTAAGTGTGGGCCAAGATCAAAGGCAGCACCAACAGGTCACGTTGGCACGCACATGGGCATTTGAATGCACAGGTGCTTTACAGCATCAGGTGTCCCATTCACTTTAATGGGAAATGCTCTGGTCACAAAGAGGCTGCAAGCTGGGACTGGGGGGCTAGTCCAGGTGAACCCACAAGGGGGCTCAGTTCTTGAGATGCTCAGGCAGGTAGGGACACCATTGGTCCACTTCTCCTCGGGCTGTGGGGCTCGGGTGCAGTGGTGCTTTTAGGTGTCAGGCTGCGGTGTAGGAGATACTCGTGGTTCGAGGGGGCCTGCATAAAGAGGCTGAAGGTGGTGACTGGGAGCCTAGTCTGGGCAAAACCAAGGCTGGGTTCAGCCTTTGAGGGTCCCAGGACCACATTTGCACTATCACCTCCCTCAGACTCGGGTGTGAGGCGTGGGTGCAGAGGCACTTTGAGGTTTCAGGTGGCAGCGATCAGAGGCTCAGTCTTTGTCTTGGTTCTCCAGGAAAGGAGCAAACAGGAAAACTGGGACATTCTCGATGTGGGTTTCACTGTCCCTGAAGTCCTTCGACGTACAGGTCGTCTTCCTCGGTGTTGGTGTCTGTGCTGGAAACAAAAGGTTTTGGTTGCTGTAAGGATTCCGATACCCCAAGTATTGGTACTGTGTGGTGTAGTCGGTCTTGGCATCCCCATACTTGGAGGGAGGACTGATGTGACCTGTGGGAGCACAGCGACCTCTTCCTGGGCAGCGCAGTGCCGGTAGTCTGAGTAAGCGGCAGGACGGTGAACCAGACCTTGCTTCTTTGGTGCCTGCGGCTATAGGGTAGTAGCATCCCTACTCCAAGCGAGTCCTCTGGCAATTTGTAAAGTACTGGCAGCCCTCTGGGGTTCTTGGAATCTGCACAGTGGCAGGACAAGTCTGTTTCTCCACGACTGTCAGGGGCAGCAGGCAGTCTGGCAGGGCTGGCACCAAGTCAGTCAATGCTCCTCTGTTCTCATGTCAGCACTGTTCTTTGTCCACTTCTTCTTTGTGTCTGTCAAATCTGAGTCCCTGGCATCATTGGTGCCACCTAAATACTGTATTTAGGGGCGGTACAGGGAATGATAGGTAGTAGCCAATAGGCTATCTATCTTTGGGGTGACTACACCCTTTATATGTTTATATGAACACTTCCTGTGGTAAGTGGGCATAACCCTGGCCCAGAGTACCTAATTCCACCGAAAACCAAGCTAGTGGAATTTTCCTAATCGTGTGCATTTCCTCAGTCTGTGAGAAGCCAGGGTCACATTTCAAAGGCAGTGGAGGCCTTTGAAACCTCATGCCTTGATATGCTGATTACCAGTCACCCTGCTTGGAGGTGGTGGCAACACCTCCTGCCAGAGCAGGCATTGTTTCTGACCTCAGAGAGTGTAGACTCTCAACTCCAGGGGGCCAGAAACTCATCTGCGGTGACAGGCTGCTCAGGATCAGTCAGCCAGCACACTAGTAGCTCAGGGGTACCTCCGAGATACCCTATGGCTGCATGTATTAATACATACATCATTGGAATGAGTATGGGTTTAATAATACCAGATGTTTGATACCAAACACTATAGGTTTCAGTAAAGCCATGATGTAGCTGTGAAACTCACTTTGACCAGTGCCCAGTACATACCTTAAATAGCTTCCCTGTTCACTTGGACTCTTAGTAATTGAACTGGCCAGCACAGGGGCATTTCTTCTCGTGCAGATATGTCCTCACATGTTATAATGCACCCTGCCTTAGGGCTGTGAGGCCTGTTGTACGTGTGTCTTACAAATACTCCATGTAGTGTTAGATGACATGGCACACAGGGTGTGTTCCAGGTTGTTTTCACTTGTTAGAGCACCCTGTCACGCAGCATGCAGGGGCAGTCTGCGTGCGGTTGGTGCTCAAGAGGCACAAGATATGCATGAAGCTCCTAGGGGATCCTCTTCGGTACCTATGCCTTAGGTACCACTTACTAGGGACTTACAGAGGTGTTAAAGGCCTTGCCAATTGGGGACCAACTGACCAGTTACCTTGTTGTGGGGAAAGGACACTAGCGCCGTGGACCTGGTTAGCAGGAACCCAGTGCACTCCAGTCAAAGTTGCATCATTTACCAGGGAAAAAGTGGGGGGATACTGCAACAAAAACCCAGTTTCCTACAATATTTGGAAGTGGCGTTGAGCCCAATGGGGCACTATAATCAAAGGAGGAAGGAGGGTTTCAATAAATATGTGGGTTGAAAAATAAAAAAAGGGTTTCACTGTAACAATAGTAAGATCAGCAACTTCTAAAAATTGTGGCATCCACGGCGGACCGTGGAATAGATTGCACAGACTGACCAGGGAGGCGGAGGACGACCTGGGTAAAACTGATACTTCATTCATTTACATTTTATACCAACACAAGTCTAAAGTTTATGAAATTCTCCTGTGGCCTCCACTGGTAGACAGGTGGTATCTAAATACTTTGACAGAAATGTTGAGAGGCTCCTGTTGTCGTTTTTGGTGTAAAAACATTCATTTTGTCTGTAATACTGACCTATAAGTAGGCAGCACCTCTGTCGGTTTTCTGTTTTTGCAATTCAAATGAATTGATTTTAGCCCTGCCTTAAATGCCAATAAGAATGTCCACTCTACACAAAATAGATGTGTGTGCTGTAAAGTTCTTGAACATCAATTTCTATAATGTTTCTCTTCATAAAGCAAAGTCGGATTTTAAGTCACAATTATGAAAATGCCACTTTTAGAAAGTTAGAATTTTCTTTTCTCTTCCAGGGGATCCTCATCAATAGTCATAAACATTGAATATTCCCGCCCTTGTTCGGGGACCCCAGAGCATATATAAAATACACACATATAAAGTATGAAATATGCACGAAAAAATATATACACAGCATTTTTAGTAGACAAATTTTCATACTAAACTCATATATACGTGTGTAAAACAGCAATGCAGACTATAATCATAAACAGGCTAAAATGCTTTATTTCTATGGAGTTTTTTTTTTTTTTTAAATAGTCCTTTTCAAAATTACAATAAGAGAAAAAATATTTTCCAAAGCCCCATAACTGGGCCTAGGGAAATAAGCAGTAGTAACATCAGAGAAAAAAGAGAAAAAACTACATTGAAAACAATGGAGCATTCTTAGCCAATAGGCTGCATGCAGGTTAACACAGGAGAACCATAAAAATTCTGGCACCGTGCCTTTAAGACCCTGAGCACCTCCAGTATCCCACCATGCCTCATGGGTGAAGGAGAGGTGACAGTTGGTTCACAGTTAGGTCAGTTCTTTTTTCCGGCTTCTTCTGAGAGGATCCTGGAGCATTGAGCTCTCAGTTTTTCTGAGTTTTTCTCAGAAAAATACTTCAAAACAGCGTTTTTTCTGCTTTTACTCGACATCTAACACCTTTGTCTGAGTCTAAAAGTTTTTTCAAATCTGAAAAATGCCTTCTCTTTTTGTGAAGTGCCCTTCCTGTGGGAAGAAGAAGGCATAGTCAGATCCACACACTCTCTGCATTGTGTGCTTGCCTCAGAGTCACTGCCCTGACACTTGCAGACACTGCAAGAACATGTCAAAGAGAACTCTGAAGGACAGGGAGAAGATCAGGCTTCATGGTCTTCATGAGAGGCAGAAAACATCGTCCTCTTCGCTTCCCAGGCAGCCAACAAGCCTTTCTCAGGAGAGACAGGCTAGATCAACGTCAGCAGGTAGGAAGGTACCTGTTTGTTCACCGTCATCGCTGCCACCATCTCACCGTCATAGATCGTTGTCCACGGCTACCCGACCGACGTCGAAGGATACGACGTCGACAGAGCATGGCCACCACAGGGGCAGATCTCCGTCGACGGCAACCCACCGATCGACGTCGAGTCATCACCGGCGTGCCCATTCGCTGCCGAAGGCCTCGCACCCCTCGACGTCAAGGAAGACGGCGTCGAAATCGCCTCAGCGGCGAGAACGAGGACATCCGCCGTGGGCAGCCCACCCCTCGACGGCGAGGCACACGACGTTGAGCAGGTCGCGGTCAAAGGATCGCCGGTCACCGTCGAGGTACTCGACGTCGAGACCAAAGCAACCTACGGCACCCCCTTCGACGTCATTGCAGCTGTCGACGTCGACACAGGTTTCACCTGTCTTGCAGGGAGCAGAGCATCGGCTTCCTCCGGTGGATAAGACTACCCCAACATCTCCGGTGGTCTCCATAAGAAGTGGTTCATGTCGGTCGAGAGCCGCATCGTCTGGGCATGTCTCGCCCATCAACTTGTCACGAAGGTGGTTGGAGAGCCTTAATAGAACGACTGCCTCCCCAGACTCGCAGTATTCGAGGATGTACTCTCCTTCTGCCTCTCTCCCGAGAACACCTTCACCAACAGCGCGAGCAGGACGGGCTCGTTCTGCTTCTCACCAGTCGACCACGAGGCCTCTGCGCTCTGCTACAGCATCTCGGAGCAGGTCACGCTCCCAGAGACGATCTAGGTCACGATCAAGCCATCGCAGAAGGTCTCCCTCTTGGTCATCGTCGGGGTCCTCTGTCAGACAGTACTCCCCGACCTTAACGGATTCTCCACCAGCTAGGGTTTCCCCGGTGGACGATATCACAACCTTTAACGAGGTGCTTCTCAGGGGAGCACAAAAACTAAACCTAGAGGTTCCGGAGCCTTCAACCTCCTCATCCGTCATTTTTGAAACCCTTCAACATAGAGCGGTTTCAAAAAAGTTGCTGCCACTAGTGCCTGGTCTGTTACAACCAACCATGGACACCTTTTTAGCACCAGCTACCCTCCGATCAGCTCCTGCTAGGATCTTGAAGAAATATAAAGCACCTGAGCAAGATCCTTTGTTTCTCAGGACGGATCCTCCGCCAGACTCAGTCATATTGGCCGCAGCCCGAAAAACACATTCAGTGGCATCATCCTCCACGGTTCCACCTGACAAGGAGAGTAGACACCTAGACTCTCTGGGGAGGAAAATGTGTGGCACAGCGGCTTCCATGATGAAGGTCTCCAGCGCTTCCGCACTCCTAGGCAGATATGACCGTTCACTCTGGGACTCACTGAGCAGGTTCGCAGACAAATTGCCTAGGGAGGACAGGCAGGATTTCCAGGAGATCCTTCAGGAGGGATGTCTGGTCTCCAATCAGATCATCAGCACAGCAGCAGATGGGGCAGACTTAGCTGCACATGGTTACGTGCATGGGGTTTGTGCGAGGAGGTCTTCCTGGTTGAGACTAACAGGATTGAAGCAGGAAGCGCAGCAGCGTATCCTAAATCTTCCGTTCAACGGGAACTCGCTTTTTGGTACCCATACAGACGAGGAGATGGCGCGTATGAAGACGGAAGTAGATACCATGAGAGCAGTGGGCCTGGAGAGAAAAAAGGACTTCAGGCGAAGGTATAGACCTTACGACAGCAGAGGGTTCAAACCCCTCATTGGTCCCACAGGCCACAGCAGAGGCAGGGACGCCCACTTTTCCAATCTCGAAGGGCCACGAGAAACCGAGGGTCAAGCAGACCACAGCAGTCCACACCCAAAACTCCAGCAAAACAATGAGGACTCGCTTCCCTTAGCACCGTGCACCACTCCGGTGGGGGGAAGTATCACAGCATTCATTCACGAGTGGCGTGCTTTAACAAAAGACAAATGGGTGCTCAACATTGTCGAGAATGGGTACTCTCTTCTTTTCCGGCAACCTCCTACTCACTTGGCGACAACCAACTGCAATCCGGCTCACATGAGCCTATTACGCAAAGAGGCTCACGCCCTTTTACGGAAAAAGGCAATAGAAAAAGTTCCAGTCACGCACAGAGGGAAAGGGGTATACTCCCGTTACTTTCTGGTAGCAAAAAAAGGTCGAGAGGGAGTTTTCAGACCGATTCTGGACTTACGAATACTGAACAAGTACATAAAAAAGCAAACGTTCAGAATGCTGGCTCTCCACCAGATTTTCCCTCAGCTTCATCGAGGAGACTGGATGTGCTCCATCGACCTGCAAGACGCGTATTTTCATATCCCGATCATTCCCAAGCATCGGAAATTCCTACGCTTCCGGATTGCCTCCCTGCACTATCAGTTCAAGGTGCTGCCTTTCGGCTTGAAATCTGCCCCTCGCGTTTTCTCAAAATGCGTAGCAACAGTAGCGGCACATCTAAGGAAACAAAAAATCTTCATTTACCCATACCTGGACGACTGGCTACTGAAAGCCTCCTCTCCGCAGCAGGCGAGAAGCCATCAAGACATTGTGCTCAGTGTTTTCAGGTCTCTAGGTCTACAAGTCAACTACCAGAAGTCCACCTTAACTCCAATGCAAAATCTACATTACCTAGGAGCAATACTGGATACAGAGCTTGAAAGAGTGTATCCTTCTGAGGAACGACTGTTATCAATAAAGAGAAAGTGTCAAGACCTGCTGAAGTCCGACGAACCGACGGCCCGTCAGGTAACATCTCTACTGGGCTCCATGGCCTTGTGCATTTTCATTGTCCCGAATGCCAGGCTACATATGAGGCCTCTCCAAGAGGCGCTAGAAAACATCTGAAACCAGAGCACAGGCCGCTGGGAGGACAGAGTGCGACTTCCGATAGGAGCACGACAATTGTTGCAATGGTGGATGCACAGACCTCACCTGTCGGTAGGAGTTCCGTTTCACCAGGTACTCCCATCCGACACTCTGGTAACGGACGCGTCTCTTCAGGGATGGGGAGCTCATCTAGGTTCCCTTCAAGCTCAGGGCCTGTGGTCCGACAACGAAAGAGAGTATCACATCAACCTGCTGGAGCTCAGAGCAGTCCATCTGGCTCTCAAGTCTTTTGCTCCATCGATTCAGGGGAAATCTCTCCTAGTACACACGGACAACACGACCACAATGTATTATTTGAACAGACAAGGAGGAACGAGATCCCGGCCCCTATCTTGGGAGTCTCAGACCATCTGGCACTGGCTATTAGCGAGAGGAATGTCGCTTACAGCAGTTCACCTACCAGATCACCAAAATGTGGAGACAGACTTCCTGAGCAGACATCTCGAGGATGCCCACGATTGGGTCCTTCACGACGAGGTCGTCGAAGACATCTTCGCTCAATGGGGTCGGCCTCAGTTAGATCTCTTCGCAGACGAGGTAAACAGGAAATGCCCAGACTTCGCGTCCAGGTTCTACCGTCCGGGATCTCGAGGGAATGCCCTGTTGATCGACTGGTCAGGGATATTTCTCTACGCTTTTCCACCGATCCCACTCATACCTGCGGTGATCAACAAACTCTACAGATCCAGCACCAGAATGATTCTCATAGCTCCGCAATGGCCTCGTCAGTTCTGGTACACAGATCTCCTCAACCTATCGGAGCAACCTCACAGGAGGCTGCCGTGCAGACCGGATCTCCTTTGCAGGTCGGGAGGCAGGATACTTCACCCCAACCTTCCCTCTCTGAGCTTGACGGCATGGCTCCTGAATTCCTGCAGTATGGGCACCTAGGGCTCTCGTAGGAGTGCATGAACATCTTAAAGGAGTCCAGACGGCCCTCCACGCAGCGTTCTTACGCATTCAAGTGGAAGAGGTTCTACGTATGGTGTCGTCAGCAAGGTCAGAATCCTATACTGGCTCAGGAGGAGGTCATACTGTCTTACCTACTCCATTTGGCAAAATCGGGTCTGCAAGTGTCATCTATTAAGGTACATTTATCTGCCATTACAGCCTATCGTAAGTCACCTTCTCAGGAATCCTTTTTTACAAGACCAGTAGTCAAGGATTTCTTAGAAGGTTTGAAAAAAGTTTTTCCACCCATTCGGAAACCCTCTCCTCCATGGGAGCTGAACATAGTGCTATTGAAACTTATGGGCCCTCCTTTCGAACCTATACACAAAGCCTCTTTCCAACACCATAAGTGGAAGACAGCTTTTTTGGTAGCCATTACTTCCGCAAGGAGGGTCAGTGAAATTCAGGCTTTGTCCTCCAAAGAACCATACACAGTCTTCCACGAGAATAGAGTGGTTCTACGAACTCATCCATCATTCTTACCGAAGGTGGTGTCAGAATTTCACATCAATCAGACTATTTCACTACCAACTTTTTTCCCCAATCCGGATACTCCGGCGGAAAAAGCTTTGCACTCCCTAGATTTGAAAAGAGTGCTAAAATTTTACTTGGATAAAACCAAACTAATTAGACATTCCAACCACTTGTTTGTAAATTATGGTCATTTGAGAACAGGAGAGGCAGCCTCAAAACGAACCATATCGAGATGGATAGTTTCATGTATTGTTACTGCATATCAATTGGCTAACAAACAACTACTCGCTAGACCTAAGGCGAATTCGACAAGAAGAAAGGCGGCTACGGCTGCCCTCCTTAATAATGTTCCAATCTCTGAAATTTGTAAGGCTGCTACATGGAAGTCTGTACATACATTTACTAGACATTACTGTTTGGACTCCGATGCCAGAGCAGACGCCCAAGTTGGGCAAGCATCTCTGAGAAACTTGTTTGCATGATACATATCTATTCCTGCACTTCTATTAGACAGTCCGCAGAGTTAAGGGATGGGCTTGCTAATCTATTCAATGTTTATGACTATTGATGAGGATCCCCTGGAAGAGAAGGATAAGTTACTTACCTGTAAATCCTAGTTCTCTTCCAGGGGTATCCTCATCAAAGTCATAAACAACCCACCCTCCTCCCCGGACGCACGTCTCCTAGAAGTGCAGGACTTACTATCTTTCGAATCTGCTACACAGCTTGTCACCGTAAAAAAGTACTGACCTAACTGTGAACCAACTGTCACCTCTCCTTCACCCCTGAGGCATGGTGGGATACTGGAGGTGCTCAGGGTCTTAAAGGCACGGTGCCAGAATTTTTATGGTTCTCCTGTGTTAACCTGCATGCAGCCTATTGGCTAAGAATGCTCCATTGTTTTCAATGTAGTTTTTTCGCTTTTTTCTCTGATGTTACTACTGCTTATTTCCCTAGGCCCAGTTATGGGGCTTTGGAAAATATTTTTTCTCTTATTGTAATTTTGAAAATGACTATAAAAAAAAAAAAAAAAAAAAAAAAAAACATAGAAATAAAGCATTTTAGCCTGTTTATGATTATAGTCTGCATTGCTGTTTTACACACGTATATATGAGTTTAGTATGAAAATTTGTCTACTAAAAATGCTATGTATATATTTTTTCGTGCATATTTCATACTTTATATGTGTGTATTTTATATATGCTCCGGGGTCCCCGCACAAGGGCGGGAATATTCCATGTTTATGACTTTGATGAGGATACCCCTGGAAGAGAACTAGGATTTACAGGTAAGTAACTTATCCTTACTTACCATTTGGTACCTGCAGCCTATATCCTGGGTCATATGACTAGGTGTAGTGGACAGTTAGCCTTTATGTATTCCTTGCAGACAGTAACACAAAAATGGGAAAGATGTTAGCAGGATGGGAAGGGCAGACATGTGCACAGTGCCACTTACATTTCAAAGAAACTGCCTCAGCACCTACACAAAGAACTTCACACTAGCCTCTTGTGAACACAGGCCCAGTGGAGCCTGGGCAAGGAGGTAGGATATTTCAACACCATTTGTGGGGGAAAAACTCTACAAGTTTCCTCCATTTCAAAGCTGGCACCAGGACGCTCAGACCCACTCTTCCGTTCACTTCTGGACGTATGGAGGACTCTCAGAGGACTCCCCTGCTGCCTGTGGCCTGCTGTGTAATTCAGAAGACTGCTGTGCTGCTCCAAGAGGACTGACCTGCCATGTTGCCTGCTGCTTGAGACCTGCTTTCTTGCTTGAACACAGGACCAAAAGAATGACTCCAGGGTCTAGTTTGCTGGCCTCCTATTCAGAGCTACAAGGACACAAAAAAGCTCCAACAATTTTTCAAGTTCACCTTGAACCAGCCTGAAGTTATGTCCTGACACTCCAGGTGGTATCCCCCCAAGTCCTGGAAGAGGTGCCCAACCAGCCAAAATCCAAAACTTGGGACTTCCTGCCAAAAAGTGCTTTGAGAACCGAGAGGAGATCAGGACCTATTTGTTCACTGATCCACCCGAGGTGCATTGCCAATCAGCCTGAATTTGCAGTAGGTCTCACTACGCTCTTCCCTGCAGCAGCATATCTTGTTCAGCAGCTCCTCTCCAGCATAGTATCCGGCCTCGTGAAGCTCTTGCCAACTACAGCCTGCAGCTGTGTTCCGCTGGAGATTTATCGACTTCTAAAAAGATCCTAAGGGCCTGCTTGAGAGTTTGCAAGATGGAGTTATTCCGTCACACTTGACGGATATCCCGTCCGCCGTATTACGATTCAATTATATCCCATGGGAATCGTAACACAGTGGGCGGGATATCTGTCACGTTTGTGAAGGAGTAACCCGTCCACCAAACTCTAAATCAGTCCCGAAGTCTGAAAACAGAGATCTTCACCACAACTTCATACAGCAGATCCCTGACAATGACGGCTCCTCCTCAGACACTGCCGGCTGCCTTGCCCCACTGAACTTTACCGTCTCAGAATTTCTTCCAAGTCTGAAGGTACGCAGAGACATGGTCCAATCCACCTTGTATATCCGTACCACACTCCATCGCAGTCGGCCATAACTTTTGACTTTGCTTTGCTCTGGCGCAAATAGATGTCTGCGGTTGCCGTTTTGGTCTTTTAGGCGTGAAATTGCACTAAAACCTTAAAAAAAAACATAACTCTGGTTCCACGGATTGAAATAATGTTCTTTTGGTGCCCAATAATTTATTAAATTTTACTCTATTTTTCTAAGTTAGTGTGGAATTGTTCTTGTGTTTTCACTTTATTACTGACTGACTACTGCATAAACACTTTACACATTGTCTTCAAGTTAAGCCTGTCTCCTTTTGTGCCAAGGTACTAGAGGGTTAAGCACAAAACTTAGTGACATTTTGTGGTTCACCATGTCAAGGATTGTGGCTGTTGGTTGAGTAGGGTTTCACCCCCATCAACCAACAACCCAACTTCTTACAGTGACTACAAATGGAGAGGAATCAACAGGACATATTGAAACCTATACACGAAGATCCTTTTTAACAAATTGGCTGATTAAATGACAGATTGTTCTACACTGCTCTGCTTACCTCACCAGCATATCGATTCCGAAGGTTCAAAGAAGCCATGAAGTTGGAGTAATCTTTCTTCACACATGCTGGGCGCTCAGTCAGCTGGGTCATCTACACAGGGAACACAACACAATGTGATTTCTGGTCCACTGGTTAAAAGAGTGACATGTTAACATACCAATCAAGAGAAGACACTCCGGAGTAAGGAAAGAATAACTTTGAGGCAGATAAGAGTAAAACGACACCCAACATGAGCCCATAGGAAGTTAAGTGCAGTAGAGTATTCCTGTTCCCAAGAGTAGCATTTACCAAAGGCAGTTCATACAACACCTGCATATACAAAGCCACTGCTGTTAATGCCATCAGAAGACACACACCTGCTTTTCGTAACCCCATTTGATTGAAGTCCCTTATGCAATTTAAGTGATTACATAGTAATTTTTGAACTATTTGTAAAATGCTTACGCATGTGCTTCTAGCCTAATGCTTCATAAATGCTCTGGGCAGACTCTTCTGACTCACACATGCCCACCTGTGTTATAAATATTTATTCACATAAAGAGCCTTTCTGTTCCTCTTCCGCTTTTGACAACCTAGCAGTCAAAGTTAGATTGTCAAGTACTATGCTAATGGTATGATAGTGGATTTTTAAGTAAAATCCCATATTTACATATCAGACTACAGTAAACCCAGAAGCCTTCACTCATTATTGCCTTTTTATGACACTGCACCACACCTAGGTAAACCACACTTGCTCATGTTAATATCCTCCATCCACCTTCTTTTTACTCAAACGATAGAGTATTGCAAGCAAAGGACTCCAGCTTGTGAATGCTACAGGCATAATTTGTGTGATAGGTGGTGTCGAGGCTAATATGTGAACTCACGCTGCTTAGAAATGGTGCCTTTCAGGAGGATGCCGCGGATTAGCACCATGGAGTATGTTGACCACTGCTTTCTACGTTTTTCTTGCACAGTATTTACTCTCAAGCACCCAGACAGTATGGTCTTCATAGCATGTAACACACTGCCTCAGCCCAAGCCTCTTGTAAGGTAGGACTTTGTGATGAAGAGCTCAACAAAGGGATATATTTATGCATCTTCAAGGAGAAAGGTGACCCACAAACCTTCTTTTTGTGGACTGCTGGACCACTTTACTAACTGATGGTCTTGTCCTCCTTTCCCTGACAAAGTAACCTTGGTGGTGCATGGTGAGAGTTTACAATTACAACTCAGCTTGAATAGTAATCACATTCTGTGCCAATGAAGAGAAGGACATCTACAAAAGAACCCTGTAAGCAGCCCCAGCGTCACTCGGCCTACGAAGTACATGCACTTATTGAAACTGAAGTAAGGTTCTTCTACATTCTGAAGCACCTCTTAGTAAATTTTAACACACTTTATCTTTTTAAGTTGATTATACACATACACACTTCAACTGTAGCTGTAGACTCCTTTATGCAGCATTCCACCTTAGCCCAGGAAGGAAAACCCAGAAAATGCAGGTGTGTGTCTGTATCATCCCAAAGGAAGAAAACATTACCATTCAAGTTGTAGATGCTAAGACCCTGTGCCCCTTGATTGGTAGATTGCAAACAGCGGAAAGATGGCAGCTGGGAAAGGTGCGGCAAGCTACACAGCCAGAGACTGACAGAGCCCAGAACAACCAAGAATGGAAGTGCAAAAGCAATCGAGCAATGCTGATGTGCTTGTTAGAACAAACCTGACCAAAAGAGGGAGATGACGGCTGGAGCAAATGCAACACACAATGCAGGGAGGGCAACAGGAACACATGGACAATGGGAAGAGATAACATCGCCAGTGAATAGGGTGAAAATAATGCAATGGAATTACATAAAACAAACAAATGAACAGATGTCAAAATAAAATCATACACTACATTGAAGTGCACACTTGAACACACAAGCAGGCTCAGCAGTGGTGCTTCAAAGCAACAACCCAAACCCTGCACTGACACCGGGTGAGATAGACTTCGATTCATCAAATATACAAACCTTTTGCAAAAAAATTAAAATACTGAGTTGTGTTGTCTAATAGGTTGACAATATCACTGGATAATGTTATTATGATTTCAAGAGCATGTTAACGCTATCATATTGCATGGATACAGACATTTCTTGGAGGTTTAATGGATGATGCAAAAAGATGATCTTTACAATTAAAAGAGAACACCATTGTGTGCCTAACAATCTGTATACGAAGGAGGTAAGGTAAATGTTACTTACCATGTAAACATTTATTCGCAGTGCTGTGGCTCCTTCCTTTGAAGAGAGTGCATATGTGTTACACCTCCATCTCAGATTTTTTCTCAGTGGGTCAGAATGTGTATGGTGTGTTGAGAGAGAGAAGCATGGTGCACTATGCGTGTAGTGTGAAGAGTCAAGGTAACAAAAGAAGATATCAGCAATTAGCAAAATCTTCTGAGAAGGGTGGCTCATGTGACTCAACAGCACCATATGCTACAAACAGATGCTTACAGGGTAAGTGACATTTTTCATTTGTAGCGTGTGTAGCTGTAGATACCCTAGCTCTGCAAAGACTGTAAAGCCATGCCCTTATAAAGCAGTGGCTAGTGTGTGCGTGATGCAGATGTCTGGAACAAAGTCCTCAACACTGTGTGGCGAACCATAGACTTTAGCACGCCAGGATGTACACACAACAGTGATTGGTAAATGTGTGTGGGGTTGCCCAGGTGGCCAGTTTGCAGATGTCAACTAACAGTATGTTCCCTAAGAAAGCCCTGGTAGCTGCTTCCTTACAGGTGGAATGTGTTAGATACAGCTAAGGTACGAATCAACTTTGTAGAAGCAAGTCTAGATGCACTTAACTATCCATCGAACTATACCAGCTTTAGAAACAGGGTGGTCCTTGTGAGGCTTTGCAAAGCTGAAAAAAGTTGGTCAGACTTTAGGAAGGGCTTGGTCCTTTTGATGTAATATATAAGAGCTTTTTTGGCATGTGCCATGTCTATAGCGCTTTCTGCTGAAGGGTCTAAGTGGAGAATAAAGACTGGAACCTCTACGATATGGTTAAAGTGAAAAGGTTATACCACCTTGGGGAGAAATCTAGAATTGGTTCGGAGGACAAACATATCTTTGTGAACCTGAATGAACGGTTCTTGTAGGATGAGTGCCTGCAGTTCGCTAATGCACCTGAGGGATGTAATGGCCATCAGGAAGGCCACCTTCAATGAAAGGAACTTCAGAGGGCATGAATGTAAGGGTCAAATGGTGCTCCATGAGCTCATTAGAATCACATGAAGGTACCACACGTGTGTCGCCAGTACTCTGGGAGGAGGGATGACTCTTTAGACCCTCCATGAAAGCCTTGATTACTGGAATCCTAAATAGGGATGAATGCTACCTGTTTTGCATATAGGATACAACAGCAGGTAGGTGTAGGCATACTGAGGTGTAGGAAAGACTGACGACTAGAGGTACAACATATAGCAGATAATGCTCTAGATGTTAAAGGATCCAGCTGTTTGGTGTAGAAAGCTGAATCGTATGAGCTACACTGTGAAAAAACTCAAAGCAATCCCCAGAGGTATCTGAAAAGCACAAATGATATCCTAAATACTCTGTTTTTGGGTAATGTGGTCGAGCAGTTAGGCATATGAGAGGGTAGTGCAAAGCATGTGAGGCACACACTCATGCAGTGAGACACACACACTCAATAAAGAAATCCAACACCAATTTATAAAACAAACATGTACTTTTATATAAATTTAGATACCAAGATCACCAGAGTCAGGTGAGTAATTTTCAAGTTTAGAATTGTTAGAGTTTTTAAAAGACAACATTGCAATTTTCAGATGTGGTAATCTTATCCTATGAAGAAAGAACAAGCACTGCATACAGGTAGAGTACAGCAACTTAAGGGACCAATCTCCTGGACTTAAGGTGAGTATGGGTTAAGGTCCATGGCCACACCAACAAGTCACCTCAGGAGGCTCTGGTGAGTCCAGGTGCAGAGGTGTGTTATGGCGTCGGGTGTCCCATTTAAGTCTCTGGGAATCGGTCTGGTTACAAAGTTGCTGTAGGGATGGACTGGAAGGACGTTCCACGGAAACCCAGAGGGGGGCTCGACCCTTCAGGTCCTCGTGCACGTGGGGACACTGTCAGTCCACTCCTTCTCAGGTTGTAAGGCGCAGGTGCATTGGTGTCTTCTGGCGTCGGGTCTGGTACTGGAGTTCCTCATGGTTGCAGCGGGGTCCGAGAAACAATTTGCAGGAGTGGCTTGAGGGTCCAGTCTGACCAAGCTAACAAGTGAGTTCAGGTCTCACGAGGCTGGGAGACGTGAGGACACCTTTGGTTCTCTTCTACTCGGTCCGGGGTGGACTGGTGAGGAGGTGTCCTGAGGCGTCAGGTTTTTGTCTCCTGTTCACTCGCGGTTGCAGGAGGGTCTGCAGAAACAGGCAGGAGATGCTGTCTCAAAGTCCACAGTGGGCAAACTCAGGTTGGGCTTCATCACTGGAGGGCCTGTGGACCACACTGATGCCATCGGCCCACTTCAAAACAGGCAAGATGGCTCAGGTGCAGTGGTGATGTCCGGTGTTGGGGCGTTGGTGGTTCTGGTACCTTTGGTACTTTCTTGGGTGCCTGCAGATGCAGAGGAGCAGCTCTGCTAGTCCAAGTGAGTTGTTCTTGGCAATTCGACTGTCTGCCTGCTGAACGCAACCCTCGAGGAGCAACTGACCTGTCCTGACGCTGCAGTGTCCAAGAAACCCATAGGGGTGCCAGTGCTTTGCCAATCACCAGAAGAATTTCCCGTGGATACACACAATATCTGGTTTCTACCTTACTTTCAGGCTCCGAATGCTCACCTTCGACCCCTCATTTTTTTACTGACTCACCTTTTGCTATTCCTTCATATTGAAAATGGCCCTTTTTGCAGGGTTATCCCCAAACGTTTTGCATTCTTCCTCCTACTTATTTCTGACCTGTTTTTGTTGGCTTTAGGACTATGGGCACTTTACCACTGCTGACCAGCGCTAAAGTGCAAGTGCTCCCTGTGAAAAATAGTAATAGTGACTCGTCCGTCCATGATTGGCCTATTTGATTTACTGGAAAGTCCCTAATAAAGTGCACTCAGTGTGCCCAGGGCCTGTAAATCAAATGCTACTAGTGGGCCTGCACCACTGATTGTGCCACACACAAGGAGCCATGTAAACATGTTTCGGACCTGCACTGCAGTGTCTGTGTGTGCAGTTTTGAACTGCCAGTTCGAGCTGGCAAGTGCACCAGGTGCAAACCACCCATTTCACTACATACGATTCACCCCTAAGGTAGGCCCAAGGAAGCGCCATGGGCAGGGTGCTGTGTATTTGAGAGGTAGTACACGTACTGGTGTGTTGTACATGTCCTGATAGCGAAATACTGCTAAATTTGGTTTTCAATATTGCAAGGCCTATCGCTTCCATAAGTTAACATGGGGTTTGCCTTTAAATATCTTTTAAGTGTAATTCCCCCCACTGGGGCCAGATAGACAAATGGAGTTTCTGGTCTCTGAACTCACAATTTAAAAATACATATTTTGGTGACGTGTCAGTGGAATACACGTCTGGGTCAGGATGACAGTTGGGCTGTTTGTGAATTCATTCTAGACAGTCGCACAAAGATTGCTGAAGTGTGCCCTGCATATCCTGATGGGTCTTCTTGGGCTAGAGTGGTCGGAGGAGCTGACACTTGTATCTGAATAGGGCTGTGCCTGCTCTTACACAAAGCAGTCTCCAACCCCCTGGAGTGTGTCTACGGCCAGGGCAGGAAAGGTATGGTCTTGTACACTACAAAGAGTTTCCTTTGAAGTTTGCCTACTTGAAAGGCAGAAATGAGTATAAGTGCTAGGCCTATGAGACCATAGCTTTAGAACACACCTGGACTGAGGACATTCTGCAAGGAAGAAGAATTGGATGCTCTAGGAGGGACTGCCACTCTGCCTGTTACTTTGTTGTGCTGGCCTGCTGCTTGCTGCTTCTGTCCTGGGAGTGAAAGGACTGGATGTTGCTTTCTACATCCTGCTTTCCAAGGTACTCCAAGAGGCTTGAACTGAGCTTACCTCCTGTTAAGAAGTCTTAAAGACTTCATCTACCAGTGCCTGGGATCTTCTGCTGAATGTCCTTGCCATGTGGTGCCACAGACAGTCCCTGGGCCCTTAGAAGTGTAAACTGGTGTCCTGAGGAAGAAAATCTATGCATCGGAGTGTCGCGGCTGAAAATCTGAGCAACGCCTGTCTTTTGGCTGAAGAAATCCATGCACCACCTGTCTTGTGGTGGAAGAATCGTCGCATCGCCTGTGGGATCAACACAGCGCCTGTTCCACCGCAGCTCCATCATCGCAGCGCATCTTGATTTTCCATGCATCGTTCATGGGCTTAACTTTCTCATCGACCCCGCACCACAGTAAAGAACAGAGGCTGTGTGACCGGAAGCCAACGTATTGTCTCTCCTCGAGAAGAGACCCAATGCATCACCTCCCCTGCCAATAAGGAACTGACACATCGCCTCTCCTGCAAGGAGAGAATTGACGCATCACCTCCCCTGCCAGTAAGGAACCGACGCATCGCCTCTCCTGCGAGGAGAGAACTGACACATCGCCTCCCCTGCCAGTAAGGATCTGATGCATTGTTTCCCCTGCTCAGTAAGGAACCAACGCATCGCTCTGCTTTTCCGGCACCTCACCTCCCCTACGGCCCGCATCATCTTTGTTTTCAAACCGCCCCAAATACTGTGTGTTAAAAAAATTACAACCATTGATTCCTATGAATGAAGACTCTTTTAAACCTTTAAAAGTGTTATCTTTACTTGTGTATGTTGGATTTCTGTTGTTTTGGTATTGTTTTATTCAGATGAATATTAGCTATTTTTCTAAACTAACTGGTTTGGAGTACTTTTGTGGTGTTCTCACTGTGTTACTGTGTGTGGATGTGTGTGTACAAATAATTTACACATTGCCTCTGAGATAGGCCTGACTGCTTGAGCAGGGGTTATTTGAGCTGTGTGACTTCCTTATCCTGACTAGAGTGAGGGTCCCTACTTGGACAGGGTGCAAACCACTGCCAACTAGAGACCCAATTTCTAACACTTCAGATTTACTGAATGGTTTAACTGAACAGGATTTGCTATACCTTGGACAGATGGTGTGCAGACTGTTTTGCACCAGATTTAAAACAAGAGAGAACATTGACTCTTCATGAAACACCACCTCGGGATGTAGAATAGAAAGAAAGGGCACAACAGTGAAAAGGTTACATACCTTCAGTAATGCTCTTTCTGGTGTCTATTCCATAAGCCACAGATTCCACACTTTTGAGTACTCCCCAGGTGTCAGACTGGTTCCAGAAACTTTTATCCAGCAATGCTACTGTGCACCACATGGAGGCACCTTTTGGCTTCACTCTGGGTCCATACTGCCCCGAAAGAGACAAAGAGGAACCACATGTAAGTGCCACCACTGTGTGCTAATGTTAGTTTCTTTTTTTTTCCTTTTCGTGCTCTCAGTCATAAAGTGTGACTAATTGTTGGCACCACTGTGCAGAATCCTAACTTGGGACCTTTTTTCGGATGTTAAAAAGAGAACACTCTACAGAACGGGGAGGTTGGAGGGCAGTGAAGAATCTACGGCTTGATAAAGAATCCACCAGAAGCAGAGTTACTGATGAATACTTTTACCCGCAGGTTACTCAACTTACCATAGATCCTAAAGCAGTACCTGTGTAGTGGAATCAGGCCAAACGTTCTACAGGACTGAGAGGATGAAAATTCATTCCTGCCAGACCTGCCTGTCCAGGCAGTAGTGCTTTGTAAACTTGTACACTGACACTTATGTCTGAGCCTGGCTGATGTCAAATACAGGTGCTCCAGTGCCAATACAGATGTAGTAGCCTTAGTGGAATGGGCTCTCAGATTTTCTCGCAGCTGCTTCTTGGCCAGTGCATTGCAGAAGACTATCCACCTCACCCTCTGCAAAGCATTCCCTTGCATCACCAGGTTGAGCCTGATAAAAAGCTGATCATCCACACGAACAATATACTTACCTTCGGTAACGCTTTTTCTGGTGGATACAGTAGCTACCTGTGGATTCCTCACCTTATGAATTCTCCCAATGCGCCAGCATTCGACGGACATTTTCTTCCCAGCTTCCCACGTCGACGAGGACATCACAATTGCATGGCTCTGCATGCGACTCCGTCTGACGTCATTGTGGCAATAAGAAGTCCTCGCCGGCGTGCTGACGTCAGTTATACCATTTTTTACGTGCCTTCGAGGCGAACAGGTGAATACTGACCTCACAAGAACAATATATGCCAATCCAAATACAAATATAAACCACAATATCTGTTTATATAGAAACACCAAAAACATATATATACATTTATACTGTAATAAAAGAAGTCTTGGTATGACCAGGAATTCACAGGTAGCTACTGTATCCACCAGAAAAAGCGTTACCGAAGGTAAATAATTTGTTCTTCTGATGGATACAACTACCTGTGGATTCCTCACCCTATGAATAGAATCCCAAAGCAGTCCCGCACTCGGAGGTGGGTGTCCGACTGATCAAACCAAGATGTCCTGCAAAACAGAACGTGCAAAATGACCATCCCTCTTGACTTCCGAGTCTAAGCAATAATGCTTTGCGAAAGCGTGGAGGGAAGCCCAAGTTGCTGCCTTACAAATATCAACAACTGGTACACCTCTAGCTAAAGCCGAAGTGGCAGACTTAGCCCTGGTGGAATGGGCCCTAATACCTTCAGGAGGAACCTTCGTTGCTAGCGAATAACAATCTTTATGCAAAAAATGACCCATCTTGAAAGGGTTCTCTTGTGGACGGCTTTGCCCTTCACCTGGCCCACATGTTCAACAAAGAGTTGATCATCAATTCTAAAGTCTCTTGACCTCTCAATGTAGAAACTCAGTGCCCTTCTTGGATCCAAGCAGTGCAGACTTTCCTTCTCCTTTGATGGATGAGGAGGAGGGTAAAAGGATGAGAGTTTTATAGACTGGCCCATATGAAAGGGAGTTACTACTTTAGGAAGGAAAGCCGTCTTGGTTCTCAGCACCATCTTGTCAGCATGAAAGGTTGTAAAAGGAGGTTTCACACTAAGAGCCTGAAGCTCACTCTCACGTCTAGCAGATGTGATAGCTGTGAGGAAAACTATTTTTAAAACTAAAAGTCTCAACAGGCAAGAATGCATAGGCTCAAACGGTGAACCCATTATTGCAAACAGAGTGGGAGGAAACTTGTTAGTTAAGCCTTTAAGGAACCTAAGGACTAAAGCGGACTTAAATAAGGAAGGCTGATGAGGAAGGCAAAGAAAGGCCGACAGTGCTGACAAATAGCCCTTCACTGTCACCACTGCACTACCCCCCTGTGCCAGGGAAAGAGCAAAAAGCAAAATATCAGACAAATGGGCCTTCAAGGGATCAATCTGTCTCTCTCCACACCAAGCAGCAAATTTCACCCATCTGCCAGCATAGATCGTCTTGGTGGAGTGTCGCCTGGCCGGTAAGATGACATCCACCACTTCTGGAGGGAGAGAAAAAGAACTCAGATTGCCCATTCAATCTCCAGGCATGTAGGGGCAGGCTTTGGAGGTGGGGGTGTAGAACCTGCCCCTGCGACTGTGAGAGGAGGTCTACCCTGTAAGGGAGACGAAGCGTCGGACACAGTGAGAGTTGCAGAAGGTCTGTGTACCACACCCTTCTTTGCCAATCTGGGGCTATTAAAATGACTTGAGCCCGATTATGGTGAATCTTCCTCAGAACTCGAGGAATCGAAGGTATGGAGGGAAACGCGTAAAGCAACTGGTCGCACCAAGACATCTGAAACGCGTCCCCCCAATGCCCCCTGCAACGGATACTGGAGGCTGCAGAACTACAGGAAGTGTTCGTTCTCCTGAGTGGCAAACAGGTCTATCTGTGGAAATCCCCACACCCAGAAGATGTGAAGAAGCAGGTCTGGATGGAGACGCCACTCGTGTTCGGCAGAGAAATGCCGACTGAGACTGTCCGCACATACGTTGAGAACTCCGGCCAGATGGTTTGCTACTATGCAAATCCGATGGTCCTGTGCCCAGGACCAGAGCCTCTCTGCAGAGAAGGTATGACCCTACTCCTCCCTGCTTGTTGATGTACCACATTGCGGTACTGTGGTCCGTCAAGACTTGAACTGACTGACCACGAAGGGACGGGAGGAAGGCCTTGAGAGCCAGACGTATCACCCGTAATTCTAACAGATTGATGTGAAACATCTGTTCCACTGGAGACCAATGACCTTTGATCTCCAGGTCCCCCAGAAGAGCTCCCCACCCTCAAATGGAAGCATCTGTTATGACCGTGGCCTCCGGAGATGGTAGACAAAACGGCCTTCCTTTGGAAAGGTTGCCGTCCACAGCCCACCATCATAGATCCACTGCAGCGTCTCTAGAGATAGTTATCGAGATCCCCTTTGTGGTGAAACCACTGCTTGCGGAGGCACCACTGGAGAGCCCTCATGTGCCAACGTACATGTGTGACCAACAGAATGCAGGAAGCGAACAGACCGAGCAGACGTAGGTCCTTGAGGTCTGGAACAGCCGTTCCACTCTGAAACAATGGAATCAACGCTTGAATGTCCTGAATCCTCTGAGGAGGAGGGTAGGCCCGATTCAATGTTGTGTCCAGTACTGCCCCTTTGAACAGGAGGCGCTGAGAGGGATCCAGGTGAGATTTGGGTACATTTACTGTGAAGCCCAGGTTGAACAACAACTGGGTTGTCACTTGCAAGTGATGCAGCACAAGCTCTGGGGACCCGGCTTTGATTGGCTAATCGTCCATGCATGGGAATACAAATATTCCCTTCCTTCTGAGGTCCGCTGCAACCACTGCCATCACTTTCGTGAAGACTCGAGGTGCGGAAGTAAGATCAAAAGGAAGGACTGCAAACTGGTAGTGTTGTGACCATACCAAAAACCGGAGATACTTCCGGTGGGATTTCAGAATAGGGATATGAAAATAAGCATCGTACAAGTCAATAGACACCATCCAGTCTTCCTTGTTCAATGCAAGAAGCTCCTGAGCTAGGGTCAGCATTTTGAACTTCTCCTGTTTGAGGAACCAATACAAAATCTGCAGATCCAGGATAGGCCTAATTGACCATCCTTCTTGGGAATCAGGGAATTCCTTGAATAACATCCCTGACCCTTCCCCTGCTGTGGAACCAACTCTATTGCACCTTTTAACAAAAGGACTTGCACCTTCTGCTGAAGCAATAGGAGATGATCTTCCGTGCAAAACCAATGACGGGGAGGGATGGGAGAGGGAAACTTTCGAAAAGGAAGGGCTGGAACCTTTTCCCGCTATATTCAGCACCCAAGAGTCCGATGTGATTAACTCCCATTTGTGGAGAAACTGAAACAGTCTTCCCCTTACGGGTAAAACATGCTGGAATATGGAGAGAAAACTAGGGCTGCTTTCCTTGATGGGCTCCCCCAGAGGAAGAAGATGAAGCAGAAGGCTGCTGAGTGCCTCCTCGCACTCTAACCCTCCCACGTCACCTATAAGATCTGTAGAGAGGGTTGGCAGGCTGCTGAACGTTGGATTGTGGCCTTCCACGAAAACAGGTCCCACTGCCAAAACCCCTGAATCTTCTAAAAGACCTAAAGGGTGCAGAAGATGAAGCTTGGAGTCCCAAAGATTTTGCAGTAGCCCTGCTTTCTTTAAATGGTTCCAAAGCTGAGTCAGCTTTGGTCCCAAACAACTTCTCGCCATCAAAAGGAAGGTCCATCAGCGTAGCCTGAACATCAGAGGAGAAACCAGAACCTCTGAGCCACGCATGCCTCCTGGTTGCTACACAAGCGCCAACAGCCCTGGCAACCGAATCTGCAGTGTCCAAGCCAGATTGAATGATCTGCTTTGCTGCCGCTTGACTGTCCAGCAGGGGTTCATCAAAATACACCTGCACATCCTGAGACAATCTTGGCACAACAACTCTTGCCGAGTCCATCAATCAGGGCATGGATATACCTCCTCAGCACACACATAGCATTGAGAGACTTCAAGGCCATACTGCCCAAGGAGAGCCGTCTGCTCCATATGCTTAGACTCCCTATCAGATGGAGTCGCAGGGAACGAACAAGGAACAGAACAAGATGCTTGCACCACCAAGCTCTCAGTCGTTGGATGTTGTGACAGAAACTGGGGATCTCCTGGAGCAACTCTGTAGCTCCTAGCCACAGTCCTGGAAACCGCTGCTGGAGTTGTGACAGGTTTCCTACAAAGTTCTAAAACGGGCTCAGTAAGGGCATCATTAAACGGGAGGAGTGGCTCAGAGGACGTAGCCGATGGATGCAACACCTCAGTTAACATGTTTGTGTTTGTCTCCGATGTCAGTAATGGTAGGTCCAAAAACTCAGCAGCCTTTCTTATTATACTGTGGTAAGAAACTGCCTCTGCTGTAACTTCTCCCCCAGGGGATGAGAAATCCCACTCAGGGGATGTATCCAGACCACTAGCAGAGTCTAGGCCCTGAAATTCATCTAAAGGTTCAGGAATTTCCCCTTCCTCCAACAGCTGTTGTTGATACTCTTGCTCCTCCAAGGGTCTCAAGGTCCTCCTTCTCAACCTCAGCCTGGACGCGGTGTCGACAGAGAATTAGCCGACGTCGACGACGCCGGTTTCACAGTAGAAGGACGCTCCGGCAGAGGAAAGGGAGGTGAGACACTGTGGGTCGATTGGGATCCATCTGGCCCAGTATCGACTCCGTTGGCACCATCATCTGGGGTAGAGGATGTGAAATCATCAGCGCCAAGCCAGCCCCTTCACCAGGAAAAAAGGGTACAAACGGAGCCTGCTTGTACGGCGCCGGCGACCCCAGTGTGAATGCCAACAGACCTGTGGGACCAGCGGGTGCACCAAAAGGGGCCTTAGCTCTTTTAAAGAGCCGGGAAGACAGGAAACCTTTGCTCCTCCTGAAGTGTCTGAACCGACTCCAATACTTGCACACCCGACTCCTGAGCATGAGTAGACCCAGGAGAAAACTGAGCCATAGGGCTCACCGGGGTCTCGGAGATTTCAATCAAAGTCGGCGCCGGAGAAGCCTGTGGACTCTGAGGCTGAGGAGACACTGTAGGGCTGATCTCCCACGCCGTGTGGCACCCTCTCGGAGTGGAACGACACCGATCTCTGGAAGAACGATGTCAAGATTTGTGTTAGCGCCGCTTCTTATGCGACTTCGAGGATCTATGCGATGATGTCTCCCTCGCCTTTGATCTTCGGTGACCTCTCTGCTCCTTCTTAGCTTTTGCCAAGAAAAGCTTAGCCTCTCTTTCTTTCAAGGCCTTTGTGTTCATTTGCTGGCAGGACACGCACTCCTCCACGTCATGGTCTGAGCTCAGGCACCACAAGCAATTTTCATGAGGATCCGTCACCGACATGTGACCCCGCATTCACTACAAGGCTTAAATCCCGCTTTTTTCAGTGGAGACATTGTAACGCTCTACAACAATTCCTCTAAACAGTAACTGCAAAGAGGTCGGAATAAACCGTTAGCGTTGAAGGTGTGGAAAAAGGGAACCGACGTCAGCACGCTGGTGAGGACTTCTTATTGCCACAATGACGTCAGACGGAGTCGCATGCGGAGCCGTGAAATTGTGAAGTCCTCGTCGACGTGGGGAGCTAGGAAGAAAATCTCCGTCCAATGCTGGCGCACTGGGAGAATTCATAAGGTGAGGAATCCACAGGTAGTTGTATACATCCGAAAATGTTCTTTAGTACGATCAATATAAAAGCTTAAAGATTTTTTGAGGGGGGAGGTAAAGAAGGCTGTCACAGTGATGCATTGCCCAACATGGAGGAAAGTCATGACTTTATGCAGGAAGGCCGCCTGAACTCTCAGCACCAGTCTGTTCAGGAAAAAGGTGGGATAATGGGTCACACTAACAGTGCCTGACGTTAACTTAAGTGGCGAGCTGAAGTAATTGCAATGAGGAATAGGGTCTTTCAAGTCAGGAGATGGAGCCAGCAGCTGTGCATAGGCTTGAAGGCGTACATATTAGAAACCTCAAGATTAAATTAAGGTCCCATTGTGACCTCAAAAATGGTTTAGAAGTAAATATTTGTGCCAAACCTTTTATGAACATCATCACACCAGGTGATTTACACAAGAACGACTGGTCCGGCATATGCAGAAAAGACAAAAGGGCTGACATAAACCCTTGCTGGGCCATAAACAAAAGGAACACAAAACTTTTGATAGTTTTGCTTGTAATGGGTCAGTCATGATGATACCACACCTGGCCACAAACGTGTCCCAGCAGCTGGCATAAACGGACTTCGTGGAAGGACACCTGGCTGTGAGGATGATATCCACCACATCATGCACAGATCAGGCACAGTCAACTGCTGTCACTTAATCTCTATGTGTTTAAATTGTGCAAATCTAGGTGGAGAATGTCCCCTGCCCTGCGGCTGACACAGAAGATCCTTCCAAAGTGGTAGCCTAATTAGAGGATAGATGCTCATGCTCAGAGGTTCAGTGTACCACACCTTCCTGTTCCAATCCGGAGTCATTAAGATGACTTGGGTCCGGTCATTGCTGCTCTTTTTGAGAATGGTGGGAAGTAGAGGTAGGGACGGGATGGCAAACAGGAGTCCTGTGTTGTAATTCTAGCAAGTGGTCTTGCAGGGACTGGAACAGGCAAAACTTTTGACACTGTCCGTTCAACTGTGGTGAAAAGATCTAGCTGGGATTCCTGGAGCCACTTGCTACGCTCGCCCACCCTGGTGTTCAAAGACCTTGCCAGGTGGTTCATGGTCTGGAAAATGCAGAGCATACTGGCACAAGGCCCTGGACCCCATATTGCCCTGCCTGTTGGAGTACTGCAAACCAGTGATACTGTCCATAAGAACCTGCACCAGCCTCCATGTTATGGATTGCACAAAGGCCTGCAGAGCTAGACGAATGTCCCTGAACTCCAAAAGATTGTTATGGAGGAGTTGGGTTTCCACTAGAGTCCAGAGTCCTTTGATTTCCATGTCCCCCAGATGACCTCCTCAGCCTAGAGGGAAGTGTCTGTCATCACCATCTGCTTTGGATGGGGGAGAACAGGGGCCTTAAGCGGGACCAACTGCATTTGCGCAGCAACGACTGCAGATCATAAGCCTTCTTCAACAAGATCTGAATGACATACGCCAGATTTCCTTGATGCTGGGCACAATGACACTTCAGATTCCATTGTAGAGTCCACATTTGCCATCTGGCATAATCAACAAGGAGGATGCAGGAGGCTAAGAGGGCAAGAAGCCTCAGAGCTGCTCTCACCAAGATTTGGGACCAAAGCTGAAACATCAGGATCAAAGCCTGCATGTACTGGACCCATTGTAATGTGGGGAAGGCCCTGAACTGAACGTATCCAGGATAGATCCAAGGAATGGAGGCCTCTGCAACGGAATCAGATGCAACTTTGCCTAGCTCGGCATAGAGGATCTTGCCCAACGTGAGAATTTTACATTTGTCCTTCCATAAGAAAGCATTGAGACTCTGAAGATCCAAAGTAAGCCGGTGTGCTCCTTGTGCTTCTTTGACAAAAAGAAATAGCAAGAGTAATAACTCTTTCCTCTTTTAGAGTCCGGAACACATTTGGGAGTAACACTCATGCCTCCTACAGCAGAAAGGACAGGTGCTCCTTTGAAGTTTGCTCTCATGTGGGTAGAGGGAGATATGAGAGGGAGCAAAAAGAACTGGTAGTGCATAGCCATACTCAACTATTTGTAGGACCCATCGTTGGATGTGATAGCTCACCAGCCTGGGAGGAAGTGCTGAATCCTTCCCCCCATGAGATGAGTGGTTCCACTAAGAGCAAACTGAAGTGGCTTGGTGGCTATTGCCACAGTGGAAGGGGACTGGGAGAACTGTTGCCCCTACTGAACTGCAGTTTGCCTGCCAGATACATGTATATGGCCATGAAAAGACTGGGGTGACTGCTCCAGTAGTTGCAGAGACTGTCTCTGCCTATAAGCCAGTCCTCTGGAGTAGGCTATGAGCCTTCTGAACTGATGCAGTAACTGCTTGTTGAAGTGAACAGACTCAGAGAGCACATTGTGGCTTTACATTCTTTAAAATGCTCCAAGGCAAAATCAACTTTTTCACTGAAAAGGCATGAGTCATTAAAGGGCATATCTATGAGAGGTATGCACATCTCCAGAAAATCCTGTGAAACACATCAATGCATATTAACTGAAGACATCACTAGTGTCGACCGCTCTTCCCAGTCAAACAGTGGTATCTAGGCCAGCATGAATCACATACTTGACTGTGCCTTCTCCATCATGAATTGTTTGAGCCAAAAATGCCCCAATGTCTTCCCGGGACCACCAGCAAGATCTCGCTGGCCATGTCCTAGAGGACATTTGTGTACCAAACCAATAAAGAATAAAGAAACATAATTTATTGATTGTAATGCTACACTGGCAGAGTAGAATATATGTTTGCCAAACACCTCAATCCTCTTGGACTCCTTATCAAGAGGAGCCTTAATGATAGACTTCAGGAGCATGTGGTACACACTTCGAGTCATGCTTAGACCCTAATCACCACAGGCAGATATTGTGCGGATCTGTGACTGACATCTCCTTCCCACAGACGTTTCCTAACACATTTTCATGACGAGAAACATTTCTGAGTCGGTGAAACACCAAGAAATATTTTGGGTGCGGAGCTCCGGATTCAGTTTAAAGGACGTGGAAAGAAAAGAACCAATGTAAGCGAGCAATGATGATGCCTATGTACAGCTCCATGTTGTTACTTCCAGGGGCAGGAACAATGCTTCTGCAGGGTTCGATGTTGCCACCTGTCGGTGTGCAGGAGCAAAGTACTGGGAAAGTTCCAGATCCAGTGTGGTGCCTAGGGGAATGAAAGAAGAGGGGATCTGCAGTTAAAAGTAGCCATCAGAAATGTGCTTCCTCTAATTCCATTAAAATCCTATTAATATTATGAGTTTTAGCACATATTTACATAGTCCTCAAAATGGGGATCAGAGCATTTTGACTTTACCAGCCATATTAGGTACGGCCATTATCTTGAAAGGAGCATGAAGTTTGTTATACTGTCTTCATTTTCTTGCAGGTTAATTTGAGTTTTGTAGCTCTGTATCTCTCAACACAATGGTTCATGAGAGAGCTACAAAAGGCATGCGTTAATGGTGTCAACAGCTACTGTACCAGCTGTCCAGCTGATTGGGATGATCCATTCAGGTATCATTTGTTGTCTGATAACGGAAAGAGTCTCTTGCAACTGCCATGGACAGTCAGGTTTACTTCCTCTTTTGCTTGAGATGTTTAAATTCAACCTTTTTTGCTGATCTGCCCTATGTTTTCCTTCAGAGGAATTGACTATCTGTGAGTATGGAGGAGGTGTGAGATGGTTTGGCTCGGACATTTGACAGCGGAGTGCAAAGTCTATCAGTTACAGGGTGCACCAACCAACACCTACATTTGAGGGTGGCTTCTGAATTCTCATACCTGTATGTGGGGAGAGTGCCAATTAGTGGCATCCGAATATAGCTGCAGAAGGACAGGCCTTTTCATCTCTATCCACGAGAGAGAGAGGACGTATTAGTATTCACTTTCAAAATCTACACAGGTCCCCATAACTGGGGTCCTTGCTTATCCAAATTGTATGACATGAGCAGGTCAGACATTTACAACTGAGTTTGGTGTGTGTATCACTAGGCAACTACATGGTGAATTATGTCCGTGTACGACACAGTTGCCTTGAACCTCTGACAATGTGAGGACCTGCATGCTCTTCTTCCCTGTCCTGAAACCGTAGCTTTCTGAGGAAGAGGTGTGGAGGGGGACCACATATTCTACCTTTCCTCACTTCAGTTGAGGACGCCTGGGAAAAATAACTGAAACCCCTTAACTAGATGCAAGCACCCATCCCATTCCTTCCAGGATAAAGTTGGCCACTTGAGATGAATATTTTAAATCCAGCAGTTCTTCGAGACATCAATCAACAGCCCAGAGAGAGATACCTTACAAGGGACAGGATCTGGTGCGCTACTATCCTTCTGAAGGGGTAAGAACAAGCCTTATAATTCGGAAGAAGCTCTTTTGCTGCATCCTTCTTCGAAAAAGAATGTAAACTGCTGAGGGAGAGGAGAGGCGAGAGACCTCTGAATAGGACAGAGTACAGTGCCCAGTTGGCAAGGCTCATCTAACGGTCCTCTGGAGGGAATGCGCCAACATAGACTCAGAAGGACCTGGACACACAGCTGGTCAGGTGTGTCCAGGAAGCAACATCTGCACCAGTAGATGCTGGATCTACAGAGACGCATTCCAGGCCTGTGAGACTGGTGGGTCTGATTCTACCCCGCCTGCAAGTTACCATCTATGACCCCGGGGAGCACAAATTTGCCTTTTAAAATCTAGCATCTGACAATAAGCACTAGTAAAGTATTTGAGGTCATATGTTCACCTCCAACAGGTGTATGCATCTTCTGGCTTTTGTGTGTATTTCCTAATTAGAACTATCCTCCATTACATGCCTGTATATAAATACCTATTCCTTAACAAATAAAAACTCTCTCTGGATACTGCAATTATAGTGTTTTGTGTAACGTGTCATGCTATATCTGAGTTTCTAAAACATTATCTCCTCTTTGAGTACGATTTCACTGCCTTATGTTGCTATTCCTGGAAAGAAACTTGTCTAAAGGATTTAATAGCACTACAACATTACTTGAGGCCGTGCAACACCACCGGTAATCCCGTACTGCTGCCCATTAATGACCGATTGACTGAAAGAACTGGCCTTACAGTATCTACTGGGGTTTTAACCGTGAGCAGCACAAGCGATTAGTCTTAGCTCTTCTTTTGTCATAAGGCTGATTGTTCTGGACAACTTGCATCTGTACGGCCAAAACAAGTGATTATAGCAGAAGCAGCTGTCGCATGGTTAAACTTAGTTCAAATGATGGAGAATGAAGTTGCAATAACTGCTCAAGTCCTACTCTGAGTCAACATATCACCTGCATTAAAACAGAACAAATATGTACCATCTAATATGATATTTAAACCCTCTACTAAGTCCAATGTTTTAAATAAAAAAACGTGAAGAAATTAGGTCTTTTAGTAACTCTGATGCAAGACATTAAGTTACAATTTCAGCTTCTTTATAATAAGTACCTAGCATCTAAAATAATTCTATATCTGCCAAAGAAGATAATAACTCCATTATTAATTCCTCAACTGCATACGGCCATAGTCAGCATGCCCGTTCTCCCTAATAAACCTGCTTAGCAGATCCCCGATTAAAAAATGTTCAGACTTGCGACCTCATCACAGGGCTGAAAACAACAAATCCCATATCTCGAGTCTTATAAAAACTCAAAAGGTTCCTAATCAAAGCATGAACTCCAACAGCCTATGACAAGAAATGAAGCACGATTAACATTCCAGACTCACAAGATCTTACAATCACCCTGGACAGCCCAGAATAACAACACTTGAAGACAGGCAACATAATAGTAGCTGGCCAGGACCTCCTGCTCTACAACAGTCTTCTCAGTGACACCCACTGCTACTCTTTATGCAAATGTCTCCAATCATCCATTTCTCAGGTCAAGAAGTGCTCCATCAACCTCAGACTGCATCAAACGACAACATTAGACTACGAGTGCCCTCAGGATGTCTAACGCTCCCTACATGTCTCCTGTCCGCTAACATATGTTTAACACTTCACCACTTCATGCTTACTGCAACCCTTGGGGTGAGTCGCAGGGCCGATCTTAGTGCCTCAACATTATTCAGTTTGTAGTGTGCATAGCACAAAGCAAATAAAAGCAAATAAAAAATAAAACATGCTACATCTCTCCCATGCATAATCGTATGGGCTAAAATAGCTTGACCATTCAAATTACAATAATCTAGTGTTGGACTAGGGTAGAGTCCGGTACATTACCAATAATGAAAATGTCACTTACCCAGTGTACATCTGTTCGTGGCATCAGTCGCAGTAGATTCGCATGTTTTGCAATAGCTCGCCATCTGGTGTTGGGCCGGAGTGTTACAAGTTGTTTTTCTTCGAAGAAGTCTTTCGAGTCACGGGATCGAGTGACTCCTCCTTTTGTCTCCATTGCGCATGGGCGTCGACTCCATCTTCGATTGTTTTTCCCCGCAGAGGGTGAGGTAGGAGTTGAATTGCAGTAATAGTGCCCATGCAATGGAGTGACTAAGTATGTACCTATTTAAGGTTGAGATGATACATATACAAATAGTTGAAGGTAACTTCCAAACTGCTACAGGCTCCCGGGGAGGCGGGTGGGCACATGCGAATCTACTGCGACTGATGCCACGAACAGATGTACACTGGGTAAGTGACATTTTCAGTTCGATGGCATCTGTCGCTGTAGATACGCATGTTTTGCATAGACTAGTAAGCAGTTATCTCCCCAAAAGCGGTGGATCAGCCTGTAGGAGTGGAAGTAGTTTGAAATAATGTTCTTAATACGGCTTGACCTACTGTGGCTTGTTGTGCGGATAACACGTCTACACAGTAGTGCTTGGTGAATGTGTGAGGCGTAGACCATGTGGCTGCCTTACATATTTCTTGCATTGGGATGTTTCCTAGAAAGGCCATGGTAGCACCTTTCTTTCTGGTTGAGTGTGCCCTTGGTGTAATGGGCAGCTGTCGTTTAGCTTCAAGGTAGCAGATTTGGATGCATTTAACTATCCATCTGGCTATACCTTGTCTTGATATTGGGTTTCCTGCATGAGGTTTTTGAAATGCAATAAATAGTTGTTTAGTCTTTCTGATGTTCTTTGTTCTGTCAATGTAATACATCAATGCTCTTTTGACATCTAATGTATGTAGTGCCCTTTCAGCTACGGTATCTGGCTGTGGAAAGAACACTGGAAGTTCCACTGTTTGATTTAGATGGAACGGTGAAATAACCTTTGGCAAAAATTTAGGATTGGTCCTTAGGACGACCTTATTCTTGTGTAGTTGTATAAAAGGTTCTTGTATTGTAAACGCCTGAATCTCGCTTGCTCTTCTTAGGGAAGTAATGGCGATGAGAAATGCCACCTTCCAGGTTAGGAACTGTATTTCGCAGGAGTGCATGGGTTCAAAAGGTGGACCCATAAGTCTAGTTAGGACAACATTTAGGTTCCATGAAGGAACAGGTGGTGTTCTTGGTGGTATAATTCTCCTAAGGCCCTCCATGAATGCTTTAATGACTGGTATCTTATATAGGGAAGTTGAATAGGTAGTCTGCAGGTATGCAGATATTGCTGCAAGGTGTATTTTAATGGAAGAGAAAGCCAGGTTAGATTTTTGTAAGTGAAGCAAGTAGCCCACTACATGTTCTGGAGTTGTGTGTAATGGTTGTATTTGATTAATATGGCAGTAGCAAACAAACCTCTTCCATTTACTTGCATAGCAGTGCCTGGTGGATGGCCTTCTGGCTTGCTTGATGACTTCCATACATTCTTGGGTAAGTTGTAAGTGCCCGAATTCTAGGATTTCAGGAGCCAGATTGCTAGATTCAGCGATGCTGGATCTGGGTGTCTGATCTTTTGGTTGTGTTGTGTCAACAGATCTGGCCTGTTGGGCAATTTGATGCAGGGTACTACTGATAGGTCTAGCAGCGTTGTGTACCAGGGTTGCCTTGCCCAAGTTGGTGCTATTAATATGAGTTTGAGTTTGTTTTGACTGAGTTTGTTTACCAGGTAAGGAAGGAGAGGGAGAGGAGGAAAAGCGTAAGCAAATATCCCTGACCAGTTCATCCATAGGGCATTGCCTTGGGACTGTTTGTGTGGGTATCTGGATGCGAAGGTTTGGCATTTTGCGTTCTCCTTTGTCGCAAACAAGTCTATCTGAGGTGTTCCCCAGAGTTTGAAATAAGTGTTCAGAATTTGGGGGTGAATTTCCCATTCGTGGACCTGTTGGTGATCTCGAGAGAGATTGTCTGCGAGTTGATTTTGGATCCCTGGTATAAATTGTGCTATTAGGCGAATTTGGTTGTGAATTGCCCAATGCCAAATCTTTTGTGCTAGCAGGCTTAACTGCGTGGAGTGCGTCCCCCCTTGCTTGTTTAGATAATACATTGTTGTCATGTTGTCTGTTTTGACGAGAATGTATTTGTGAACTATTATTGGTTGGAAAGCTTTTAGTGCTTGAAAAACTGCTAGAAGTTCTAGGTGATTTATATGCAGTTTTGTTTGATGTACGTTCCATTGTCCTTGTATGCTGTGTTGATCGAGGTGTGCTCCCCACCCTGTCATGGAAGCATCTGTTGTTATTACGTATTGTGGCACTGGGTCTTGGAAAGGCCGCCCTTTGTTTAAATTTATGTTGTTCCACCACAGAAGCGAGAGGTAAGTTTGGCGGTCTATTAACACCAGATCTAGAAGATGACCCTGTGCTTGAGACCACTGTGATGCTAGGCACTGTTGTAAGGGCCTCATGTGCAGTCTTGCGTTTGGGACAATGGCTATGCATGAAGACATCATGCCTAGGAGTTGTAATACCATCTTTGCTTGTATCCTTTGTGTTGGATACATGCGTTGTATGATGGTGTTGAAATTTTGAATTCTTTGGGGACTTGGAGTGGCTACTCCTTTTGATGTGTCTATTATGGCCCCTAGGTATTGTTGTACCTTGCGCGGCTGAATGTTGGATTTTGTGAAGTTGACGGTGAACCCTAGTTTGAAGAGGGTTTGTATGATCTGATTTGTGTGATTTGAGCACTCTATTAACGAATGGGCCTTGATTAGCCAGTCGTCTAGATATGGGAACACATGTATTTGCTGCCTTCTGATGTGTGCAGCGACTACCGCTAGACATTTGGTAAAGACTCTTGGTGCGGTTGTTAATCCGAAAGGCAGTACCTTGAATTGGTAATGTATTCCTTTGAATACAAACCTTGGGTATTTCCTGTGCGATGGGTGTATTGGTATATGGAAATAAGCATCCTTGAGGTCTAAAGTTGCCATGTAGTCGTGTAGTTTTAGCAATGGTAATACTTCTTGTAGTGTGACCATGTGAAAGTGGTCTGATTTGACGAAAGTGTTCACTACTCTGAGGTCTAGGATTGGTCTCAGCGTTTTGTCCTTCTTTGGTATCAGGAAGTACAGTGAGTAAACTCCTGTGTTTATTTGTGTGTTTGGCACTAATTCGATTGCATTCTTTTGCAATAGTGCCTGCACTTCTATCTCCAGGAGATTGGAATGATGTTTTGTCAACTTTTGTGCTTTTGGTGATATGTTTGGAGGGAATTGTAGAAATTCTATGCAATAACCATGTTGGATAATTGCTAGAACCCAAGTGTCTGTAGTGATTTTCTCCCATGCTTTGTAATAGTGACTTATTCTTCCCCCCACTGGTGTTGTGTGGAGGGGGTGAGTGACATGTGAGTCACTGTTTAGTAGTAGGGGTTTTGGGGCTCTGAAATCTTCCTCTATTCCTAGGGAATTGCCCTCCTCTATATTGTCCCCGAAAACCTCCTCTATACTGTCCCTGGTAACTGTACGGTGTTGCTTGTGAGGTGCTGGCTTGTGTGCTCTGACCCCGAAACCCCCCTCTAAAGGGTGTTTTACGGAATGTGCTGTAATTCCCTCTGCTCTGCGGGGAGTAGAGTGCGCCCATGGCTTTGGCAGTGTCCGTGTCTTTTTTGAGTTTCTCAATCGCTGTGTCCACTTCTGGACCGAACAGTTCCTTTTCGTTAAAAGGCATATTGAGAACTGCTTGCTGAATCTCTGGTTTAAATCCAGACGTTCGGAGCCATGCATGCCTTCTGATAGTTACAGATGTATTAATTGTCTGTGCAGCTGTATCTGCAGCGTCCATGGAGGAGCGGATCTGGTTGTTGGAAATGGTCTGTCCCTCCTCAACCACTTGTTTTGCCCTATTTTGTAGATCCTTGGGCAGATGTTCAATGAGATGTTGCATCTCATCCCAATGGGCTCTGTCATAGCGCGCAAGTAGTGCCTGGGAGTTCGCGATGCGCCACTGGTTTGCAGCTTGTGCTGCGACTCTCTTACCAGCTGCATCGAACTTGCGGCTTTCTTTATCTGGGGGTGGTGCATCTCCAGATGTGTGGGAGTTGGCCCTTTTCCTAGCTGCTCCTACAATGACAGAGTCTGGTGGCAGCTGTGTAGTGATGAAAGCCGGGTCTGTAGGAGGCGCCTTAGACTTTTTTTCCACCCTTGGTGTGATTGCCCTACTTTTGACCGTCTCCTTAAAGATTTCTTTTGCGTGCCGGAGCATACCAGGGAGCATAGGCAGGCTTTGGTATGAGCTGTGGGTGGAGGAGAGTGTGTTGAATAAAAAATCATCCTCGACCTGTTCTGAGTGGAGGCTTACATTGTGAAATTGTGCTGCTCTAGCCACCACTTGAGAGTACGCGGTGCTGTCCTCTGGTGGAGATGGCTTCGTAGGGTATGCCTCCGGACTGTTATCTGACACTGGGGCGTCGTATAGGTCCCATGCGTCTTGATCTTGGTCACCCTGGCTCATGGTGGTGTGAGCTGGGGAGTGTGATGGAGTTTGTGCTGGTGAGACGTTAATCACGGGCGGAGGAGAGGGTGGTGGGGTAACTCTTTTCACCACTTTTGGTTGTGGTGTCTGTTCAGTTTGGAATTCCAACCTTCTCTTTCTTCTAATAGGAGGGAAGGGTGCTTATTTTTCCTGTCCCCTGCTGTATGAAAATACGCTTTTGCGTATGGTCCACATCAGTTGATTGTAGCTCTTCCTCAAACCTATGCTTTTGCATTTGGGAGGTTAGCGAGTGCTCTTCTGTATAAGAGCCTGAAGCTGGGTCGGTTGCAGTATGTTTCGGTACCGAAACCCTGTCTGCGTCCTTTTTCGGCTCCGAGGTGACTTTTTTCTTTTTCGGGGCCGAAACATCTCGGCGCCGATCTTCTTCGGGGCCGCTGTCTCGGCGTCGAGCCGTGTCTACACCGGCATCTCGGTGTCGATGCTTGTCTCCAGCACTTTCTCGGTCCCGAGAAGGCTGCGTGCCGGTGTCTCGACCGGAGTCGGACGATCTCGGCACTGTTTGGGCCTTTTTCGGTGCCGACGGTCGGTCACCGAATTTATGGGTCGAGCCATGGCCTGGTGGCAGTGGCGTCCCCTGGGCCTTGTAAATCTTCCTCTGAGTGGTTTTCGACGTCTTACTCACGGTTTGTGTATCGTCGAATCCTTCGGAGTCCGAGTGTTGGATCGAGAAGGTACCTTCCTCTTCTTGTTCCTCGAACTCTCGGTGGGCTGTCGGTGCGGACGCCATCTGAAGTCTTCTGGCTCGACGGTCTCGGAGTGTTTTTCGGGACCGGAACGCACGACAGGCCTCGCAGGTGTCTTCACTGTGCTCAGGTGACAGGCACAGGTTGCAGACCAAGTGTTGGTCTGTGTAGGGGTATTTATTGTGGCATTTGGGGCAGAAACGGAACGGGGTCCGTTCCATCGGCGTTCTTCAGCACGCGGTCAGGCCGACCAGGCCCCGACGGGGGATCGAAAAAACTACCCCGAAGGGCACCGGAGCTCTTCGATCCTTCGACGCGGTGTTGAATCTAACTACGCCGATCCCGAACGCAACAATACCGACGAAAATCTTCTGAAATTTAGCTATTTTTCCGTTCCGAAACTCGGAGCGACAGGAACACGTCCGAACCCGATGGCGGAAAAAAAACAATCGAAGATGGAGTCGACGCCCATGCGCAATGGAGACAAAAGGAGGAGTCACTCGATCCCGTGACTCGAAAGACTTCTTCGAAGAAAAACAACTTGTAACACTCCGGCCCAACACCAGATGGCGAGCTATTGCAAAACATGCGTATCTACAGCGACAGATGCCATCGAACATTTGCTTTCCTTTACCAGTGGCAGACGTGGCAGTAGCAGAGGAGGTTCTTCTCTAATCTACAGCACAGGAACGCATAAGGCTGAGCTAGCGGTGCGATAGTACAGAGACAGAGGTTCTAAAATTGTTAGGAACTCTCTTTTTACAATCCCTTTTGGAAATGGAATGCTGTCCTGCACAGATATGGTGATGAAGTTCTCCTTCTCACCTATTAAGACAGTTGTCCTAAAAACAAAGGCATTTTCCAGGAACAAACTTAAAAACCGTGACAGTATAAGGGCTGAGTTTTAAGACACAGCTAGTAAACTCGCCACTGGCATTTAGGGTTCTAGCAGAGAAAGCTAGGTCTGAGGAACTGAACGCAATAAAACTGTGAGGATCCGGTGAATGCTGTGAATTAGGTTCAGAATGTGGGTTGGCCATTCTTGGCCCTATTTATTGGAAGGCTTCATCCATCAGAATTGGAAACTTCTTCTCAGTAACATAGCCCCCAAACAACAGGCTGACATGTATGTGTGCTATCTGTTATCTGCAGATAGTGGTGCACACAAAGGACATGCACAGTATCCACTCATGAGCGCATGTCTTCCATTCTTTACGCCTCACAATGCACACATGACCAAGAATAGAACACAGCCATATGTTGGTACCTCGATGATGCACAAAGAGTCCAGGCAGAATATCCACTCGTGAATGCAAGCCCTCTTCTCTTTACAGCTGAAATTGCACACATAGGCCATGCAAAGTGTCCACTCATGTGTGCACGCTTTCCACACTTTACAGCTGACGATATAGACACAGGCCATGCAGACACTACAAGTGCCTCTATGGTCTTCCGCTGGTGACGCACACGCAGGCCAAGCGTAGAATACATCAATGTATTCGCTATTTCTATTATGCAACCAGGGGACATGCAGAATATCCACTCATTTATGCACACCCTCTATTCCTTACAGGTGACAATGCACACAAGAGGCAAGTATATAATGCATCCATATGTTTGTTACCTCAGGTCTCTACTGTTGATACTGCACAAACAATCCGTGCAGAGTGCCCACCCATGGATAAAAGCATCTATTCTATACAGAATATGATGCACACATAATCTGTGCATAGTATATATCTCTGTGTATGCCCACTTTAAACTCTCAACAGCTTATACTGCAAATATGGCAGACTATAAGAGAAGTCAACAGCTTACCCCGAGTGTGGTGTTCTGCTTGTTGTAGCCAGCAAAGTGAAGGATGCTCTCTGTAGCCATGGCCAGTCCTGTGTGCTGGGACAGGCCGGACACCCAGTTCTGATGTTTGTTCAGGTATTCCTAAAATAAATGAGCAATAACGTTTTAAATAAGAATTTCTTTAAAGAACCAAAATCCAAAGGCTAAAAAATTTGATTTGAAACACTTTGGCAGTGTGTGAAGAGATGTTGGAATGCAGCCTGCCACCAAAATATAGATTTTTTTATTATGATTTAACAAAAGAACAGTGGGCAAAATATCAGCAGGAAAAAGTTATTGGGAGTGAATGTTGTCTGTAACAACTTCATCAGGTAAGTATTAAGATAATTACCAGGTAAAGGATAGCTTCACAAATTGGTTCAGGGCTGGGGGTAGGTTTGGGCGTACGGGTCAGTTCACTGCTAGGATTTGGTTCAGGGCTAGAGTAAGGTTTGGGGCTAGGGTTAGGCTCACATATAGGTTCATGGTCAGGGTCAGGTTCAGGGCTAAGGTGAGGTTCAGAGTTAAAGTTATGGTCAGAGCTAAGGTTAGGTTCACAGCTGGGTTCAGGGCTAAGGTTAGGCTAACAGCTAGTTTCAGGGCTATGGTTAGGCTCAGAACCAGGCTTTGGTTGGGTACCAGAATAAGATTAGATTCACCTCTAGGTTCATGGTCAGGGCTAAAGTTAGGTTCAGAGCTAAGTTTACGTTTAGAGCTAAGGTTAGGTTCACAACTAGGGCTAGGTTCAGAGCTACGTTCAGGGCTAATGTTAGGTTAAGAGCTAAAGTTAGGTTCACTACTAGGGTCAGGATCACGGCTAGGTTCAGGGCTAAGAATAGGTTCAGAGCTAAGGTTAGGTTCACTACTAGGGTTGGGTTCAGAGCTAGGTTCAGAGCTAAGGTTAGATTCACAACTATTTTCATGGCTAGGGCTAGACTCAGGACCAGGATTTAGTTCAGGGCTTGGTTTAGGTAACGTGCTAAGGTTAGATTCACAAATAGGTTAATGGTCAGGGCTAAGATTAGGACCATAGTTAAGGTTATGGTCAGAGCTAAAGTTAGGTTCACTACTAGGGTTAGGATCACAGCTGCGTTCAGGGCTAAGGTTAGGCTCCTAGATAGGTTCGGGGCTAGGGTTATGCTCAGTACCAGGTTTGGGTTCAGTTCTTGGGTTGGGTTCTGGGCTAAGGTTAGATTCACAGCTAGGTTCATGGTCAGGTTCAGGTATAGGGTAAGGTTCAGGGATAGGGTTAGGTTCAGGTTAGGGTTAGTTTCAGGGCTAGGGTTAGTTTCAGGGTTAAGGTTGGATTGAGAGCTACGGTTAGGTTCACTCCTAGGGCTGGCGTCAGAGCTAGGTTCAGGGCTGAGGTTAGGGTCAGGAATAGAATAAGGGTGGGGACTAGGATTGGGTTCAAGGCTAGGGTTAGAATCATTGCTAAATGTGGGTTCAGAACCAGAGTTAGTCTTGGTCCTAGGATTAGGTTCACACCTGGATTCAGGGCTAAAGTTTGGTTCAGGGCTAAGGCTAATTTTACTGCTTGCCTTGGTTTGGGTTCAGAGCTACGTTCGTTGCTAGGGTTAGACTCAGGACTTAGGTTAGGGCCAGGGCCATGGTTAGGTTCAGGGTTAGTGTTGGTTCAATACAAGGTTTGGGTTCGGAGCTAGGCTGGGGGCTATAGCGGGGTTAGTGCTACAGTAGGTTCAGGCTAGGGTTAGATTCAGAGCTACAGTTTGGCTTGGGGCTAGTTCTATAGTGATATTTACAGTACAGGATGCCTACTGTGCTCAGGCTGTTAGAACACTCAGCCACCGATGATACCAGTCTGCACAAGAACAGCACATGAGCACAGCACAGGAGTCGAAGCACCTAAATCACCTAAAAGAAGAGGGCCATATGTACCAACTGCAATAGGCTGGAGCGAACCAGCCTTCTACAGTCCTACAGGTAGGTAAAGGTTCCAGAAAACTGTTACATGTCAGATTAACATCACGAAAAGCAAGAAAGAGGCACTTCATTGCAGTGAAAGGGAGAGACCGCTTCTGCCTCTGTGAGCAATAGAGCAGTGTGGGGAGATCTATCATATCGAACATAAAAGGGGCGCCTTGCAAAACCAACACAGAAATCCCAGCCTATCCACAAGCTAAAGTAGAGAGAAAAGAAAAGCGAGACATCAAAAGACACAGAGTGACCAAGAGAGACTGACTCAAGTGGAGAAAGGGAAAAAGAAGAAAGTGGGCGAGAGGAAGGAAAAAGATGTAAGAGTGAGAAATGAGAATGACAGTCAGAGAGGGAGGAAAAGGGAGACAGAGTGAGTGCATAGCTTGTTCTCTATGGTGGCCCATTAAGTGTTTATATTCTTTAAATATTACCTGGAATATGGCACAAAATCACAGTGGCAGGAAGTATTCAAAGGATGGTAAAATATGAAATGTACAATAGTGCAGAATGGAAATGCTCCTTATCCTAACCGCCGTTTCCCAGGGTTGGTATCTTTCACACAGTTACACACTTTTCTCTTTATCCTTCATCATTAGAATGTGAAAGGCATGTCAACCTAAATCACAATGCTTAAGAATTATCAGCACACCAGAAAGGTCCTGTGAGGGGTACCCTCTAGCTGGATCACAGAGTGCTCCACTAACACAAGTACATACCTGGAGGTGAGATTTGGTGACAGAGGGTGCCCACTTCATTGCTTCTTGCAAAATCATTCCACATCGTGCCGCAAAGTCCTTCACAATGCTCTGCAAGGAACCCAATAACGGACATGCTATTATTCACACTTACTATCCACTACTACCTAGAATAACCCAACAATACAATTATATCCTACTCCTCATGTAGTGTATACCATTTTTGAAGATGTAGTGTACAAGGACTATAATGTCTCATTCAAAGCCTGGACTTTACTAAATCTAGGTACCAAGGATAGAGATGAATCTCATTCAGCATCTGCGGAGAGTACAGGATACAGCAGCCAGGCTATTACAGAGTTTTCACACCATAGAGAACATACTTCGGCAATGAAGGCATCACACTAATTTCCAGCATCTACATGTGTAGAATTTGGACCCTCAGATCCCAAACTCCATATGGGCAAGGGCGGAGACTGCAGCAAAATAAACATTTGGTAAATGGACGTGGAGGGCACTCTGATCAGTCTCATCTCTTTTTTTTTTTTCTGGATCCAAAGAAGTGGAGGTATAGTTGTGTTCCATGTCTGTGACACAATGCTCTTATTAATATTATAACTAACCCCACACAATCCCTTCAAAGGAAGGCCATGAATAAAGACCCATTTGTAAAGAAACAGGACATACCTATAACGAATCTCATGTTATCTCTGTTTTCAAAGTAAATCCTTCAGCACCAACAGGTGCTCTACAAACCACACCACCAACCATGGCAAAAACATGCCATGGTAAAAGCATGAGGGTGATTATATTATATATTCACCCTCATGCTTTTACCATATTCTGGTAAGTTTCTAAGTAACATTTGATAGAACCTCTGTTCAGTGCTTCTGCTTCAGAAGCTCAGAAAGTAAATCATTATAAAATAAACTAAGTAAAGACTGAAAACTTCCAAAACCTTATATCTCGCTATTTTCTAATACAGTTGATGGGTGTAAATAAGTGCATTACAGATAAACAAATCCTGTACATCTTCTCTCTGCACACTGCCTCAATTCATTGAAAAAATCCCCTACAAAACAGAAGCACAAGAACAGTTTCAGAGATTGGTTCCCCATGAATACATACTAGGCTTACTCTGGATGACAGACTCAGCCTGGCCAAAACCGGGCACAAGATTTGAAACAACTTGGAAGGAGGTATAAATATAGGTCAATTACATTTCCCGAAAGAAAGAAAAGCGCTTGAGGATTTAAAACATTCAGGAGGCTTTGACAGTCAGGGAGAAAGCAGGTGGGTGTCTGTTACCCTTTAGGGCGAGGAACATTGGGCTGAGGTCACCCAACTCTTTTGTATAAAGTTGACTGTCAGTGCGTTGAAGAGACATCATGGCAGCAGATGTGACATTCAACTAATCAGGAACACAACACTGAAAGGAAGTATCTGCTGTTCAAACTGTATTAAAAGAAAACAATAAGATTTAATTCATCATGCTAAGTTCAACTTCAAAACCAGAACCCAACTCTCGGACTTCACCTACACACACTGAAAGGTTTTGAAGTAAAGCAGGGAAAAGGTCTACCTTTTAAAAACAAATGTTTTAGGATAAGTATTTTACCTCTTTTTCTCAAATGATATAATTTACCCCCTCTGCTTAATAAGTGTTGCTACTGCTACTACTGATGAGAGAAGCTTCTGGAGAAACTGCCTTGGCTCAAATGTGAAAGCAAAGATAAGCACATCCTTTAAATGTAAGGGTTTACAAAAGGAAGACAGAAAACATTTGCAGAATCTACTGGAAGGGCATTTTGGAGAAAGTCAGACACCCCTCGGATAGGATGACTGAGTGCCTGAATGAAAACAATCAATATCCTGAAATTAACTGAAATTATACCTTTGCAGAAGAATGATTCCACATGCACTATTTAAATAAAACACAGTACACATCATATGTTTTTCGATACCTAATCTAATCTAGAATATCTGACCAAGATTATGTCCGGGTTAGCAACTGCAATAGGAGATCCTTTCCACCTTCACTTTCTTGCCACTTCACACAAATACGGGGCCAGCTCACAACAGCTCAAGTTTGTTCTAGACTGCAGAGTCAATGGCAACTGTTGTACCTTTAAAATAAAGTGCCAAGGTATGCTTATGTTACCTTTAAAGAAAGCCCAGCTCCTTGACTAAGTGGATACCCCCAGGTGTTGGATTTATCAACTTGTCACGGGAAGTAGTTTATAGGGGTTCCAGCAGAAGGATCTCCCTTTTTTTTTGAGTTCCCTGAGAAGCTTTACGCCATGATCACTGTTTAGAGGGGGCTTGTTTGTTTATGTTCCACTTAGTACAAAAGCGATCAATGGAAATGCATGAATCAATCTGAACCACTTGTCATTATTGCTGGCTCACTACATTTTATCATCATAAGCTTGCTGTGCCACAGCAGTTTAAGCTTCCCCAGACTGATGAGACCTAAATGTCTGAAACATCTGGGAGATTGCTCATGTTCCAGCTTTGAGACTAGAAAGACTAACAGTTTACGCTGTACAGTATCTTTTGGGAGGATGCTGTGTCTGATTATCGTAAGGCTGGTTCCTATCAACAATGGCACATGTGAGCTAAAAACAGAGGAGCGGAATGTGTTTAAAGTTAACAGTAGTTCATATTCATTTTAAACACTTCCACAGTTCACTTTTGTGCTAGTTTTACAATTCCCCTTCAGAATCCAAAACAATTGGCTTTCTTCTGGTGGGTGATGCCTCAGGTTCTGCAGAAAAGCTTTAGTGTAGAATTCAGGGCAGTCATGTGAGCAAACTATGTCCGGTAATAATTTTACTAGGGCAAAATGTAAAACTGATACTACATGGAAACATCTGACAGAATCACTGGGGAATCAGAGCTCTACTACAGGCCTGTGCAAAAAATCCTACCTAAAGAAACAGGATAAAGAGAACAGGAATACCTGATGAGGAAGGAAACCAGAATGATGAAAAAATTAAGAATGCATTTAGCCGCACTGTGTCTGAAGAAGAGTGTACTCTACACTGGTGCAGCGCTAATTTGGGGCTATACTACTGGTCTAGTGTAAATAAAGGCAAACACTAAATGTGTTTCCATCTCGGCTGTTTTACATTCATAACTCAAATGCATGGCGCAATATATGACCATTGCTTGATATGTTTAGTGGGCAAAATGCTTGGGGATAGGCCAGCATCACACCACTGACTCAAACAGAGCAGGAAATAGCCAAGATGAAAGCCAACATCAGACCCAGAAGCCTAAAGTTTCTATGGGGTGATGATGAGGTAGTTGCACACATAAAACACCCAATGGCTGCTGTATGCAGGAGCATACCATTGATAAGAAGTATGATTGGAAAAAGAAACATTAAAGTAACATCAAGGGAAGGAAGGGGGTGATTGAGAGTCACCTCGGCAGTCAAACTTGCTGCAGCACAGTCACAATCTGTGTTTGTCCGCTTGTTCACCACACTCTTGTTTAACTCTTTAAGGCAGCTGCAAGGGCAGTCAAGAAACAAGTCAAAAACTTTATTTCAAGATCAAATGCTGGGCAGTAAGTATCAGTTTATCAATATCTGATAGGGTATAAACTACAACACCAGAGTGATTTCCCTAGATTACACTCATGTGTGAGGAACAACAGCTCAGAATACCATTAACAGATGCTCTGGGGAGAGGGCTACAAGAAAAACAAATGGGCTTAGTAAGTGTGGGATGAGTTACCATATTTTGACCCCTTTACTGTCTGGCTGGTCCCAGACTACACTTACCCATCTTCTTTTGGATGACAAGTGAGACAAAGTAAAGATTCAGATCCAACTTAAACTTATGGATCCTAGCCTCTAGACCAGACATACGTCCACCTTAACATTGTATAACAAAGAGCTGCATGAACCAATTATGTCTGTCATCTTGAATGAAATGTGTAAATGCATTATACCTACAAAGGGCGTGATAAACAAACAATTTCGAAAACCTATAACTAACAAAGAGCCGTAAAAACTGGGGAGCTAGGAAAAAGACTGAACTCAGAAGCCTTTGTAGGTTTACTACAGGAGATGAAATGGGCAGACTACAAGGGAACTGTGGCTTCTTCCCTTCCAAGGTTCTACATTCTATGAATTCACACAAATTGTAGTGTGCTGAAGACACTAGCAGCACACACTCAAATCCCTGCCCTACCATGCACCCTTGATGCACTACAGATTTCTGTGCACCCACTGTATCTTCAGAGGCTCTAGAAAGGCTAAAAGGTGTGAGATAACAGACTTAAAAAGTTAAATACAGCCTTAGTCTCATGGTAGCCTTTTCACACAATTGGTCAATGAGCTTTTCATAGTTCTTTTTTTTTTTTTAGGCACAAGTGTAGAAAGGCTGCTTTCTGAATTCCTTTATTACATATGTGCCTAGTTTTACTTTAACTAGGAGCTCTGACTCTGTACTACACCCAATATACCAAAGGTCATCTCAGCTATTATTCAACTTTAAATAAAATAGTTAAGGAAGCAGGCTATTAAGTTCATACTTGACTGCTGCGGGTATTGCTTTTTGAAAGCACTTAAGGAGCATCCTTGGACACCAGCCATATTTAACAGTTGATATCTGAACGTGTCTACTTGGAGGCGTTGCCATGCTTGCACTAGGGTTTGGGTTAGGTCTGCCCCCAGGAATAATACTTACCATGCAACTATTTCATCAATAATGCCAGAATATATGCATACTTTGGTCACCCCCTGCTCTAAAAGAGTTCCCACAAATTCTCTATCTTTCATGTATGCGCACTATCATCCTGCCGGATCCTCTAGTCCCAACCAGTTTAGAATGAATAGATGCGTCTGTCGAGGAGAACCAGTTACATTGTGGTGACAGTAGCTCTTCTGCATAGTTCATTCGCTCTGAAAAATATCCACTCCCATATGTGAATCCCACTTTACCTTCAGATATTTCACTTGTAAAGGCAAACTGGACACTGTTAGAAAGTAGGGAGTTGTAGTGAGTGGTAAGTTTATGTATTCAAATGTTGTCAGAGAGGTGGTTGCGGTGTGTAATACTGAATTGAATTAAAGGTAATACTCATGTTTGACAACATTCTTGTAAGGCTAATGTAAACTGTTGCTTCCTTTAACAGTGAGTTTTGCAGACAATCGTAAAGAAATGAAAATGTCACTTACCCAGTGTACATCTGTTCGTGGCATCAGTCGCAGTAGATTCGCATGTTCTGCAATAGCTCGCCATCTGGTGTTGGGCCGGAGTGTTACAAGTTGTTTTTCTTCGAAGAAGTCTTTCGAGTCACGGGACCGAGTGACTCCTCCTTTTGTCTCCATTGCGCATGGGCGTCGACTCCATCTTCGATTGTTTTTCCCCGCAGAGGGTGAGGTAGGAGTTGAATTGTAGTAATAGCGCCCATGCAATGGAGTGACTAAGTATGCACCTATTTAAGGTTGAGATGATACATATATAAATAATTGAAGGTAACTTCCAAACTGCTACAGGCTCCCGGGGAGGCGGGTGGGCACATGCGAATCTACTGCGACTGATGCCACGAACAGATGTACACTGGGTAAGTGACATTTTCAGTTCGATGGCATCTGTCGCTGTAGATACGCATGTTCTGCATAGACTAGTAAGCAGTTATTTTCCCAAAAGCGGTGGATCAGCCTGTAGGAGTGGAAGTAGTCTGAAATAATGTCCTTAATACGGCTTGACCTACTGTGGCTTGTTGTGCGGCTAACACGTCTACACAGTAGTGCTTGGTGAATGTGTGAGGCGTAGACCATGTGGCTGCCTTACATATTTCTTGCATTGAGATGTTTCCTAGAAAGGCCATGGTAGCACCTTTCTTTCTGGTTGAGTGTGCCCTTGGTGTAATGGGCAGCTGTCGTTTAGCTTTAAGGTAGCAGATTTGGATGCATTTAACTATCCATCTGGCTATACCTTGTTTTGAAATTGGGTTTCCTGCGTGAGGTTTTTGAAAGGCAATAAAGAGTTGTTTAGTCTTTCTGATGTTTTTTGTTCTGTCAATGTAATACATCAATGCTCTTTTGACATCTAATGTATGTAGTGCCCTTTCAGCTACGGTATCTGGCTGTGGAAAGAACACTGGAAGTTCCACTGTTTGATTTAGATGGAACGGTGAAATAACCTTTGGCAAAAATTTAGGATTGGTCCTTAGGACGACTTTATTTTTGTGTAGTTGTATAAAAGGTTCCTGTATTGTAAACGCCTGAATCTCGCTTACTCTTCTTAGGGAAGTAATGGCGATGAGAAATGCCACCTTCCAGGTTAGGAACTGTATTTCGCAGGAGTGCATGGGTTCAAAAGGTGGACCCATAAGTCTAGTTAGGACAACATTTAGGTTCCATGAAGGAACAGGTAGTGTTCTTGGTGGTATAATTCTCCTAAGGCCCTCCATGAATGCTTTAATGACTGGTATCTTATATAGGGAAGTTGAATAGGTAGTCTGCAGGTATGCAGATATTGCTGCAAGGTGAATCTTGATGGAAGAGAAAGCTAGGTTAGATTTTTGTAAGTGAAGCAAGTAACCCACTACATGTTCTGGAGTTGTGTGTAATGGTTGTATTTGATTAATATGGCAGTAGCAAACAAACCTCTTCCATTTACTTGCATAGCAGTGCCTGGTGGATGGCCTTCTGGCTTGTTTTATGACTTCCATACATTCTTGGGTAAGTTGTAAGTGCCCGAATTCTAGGATTTCAGGAGCCAGATTGCTAGATTCAGCGATGCTGGATCTGGGTGTCTGATCTTTTGGTTGTGCTGTGTCAACAGATCTGGCCTGTTGGGCAATTTGATGCAGGGTACCACTGATAGGTCTAGGAGCGTTGTGTACCAGGGTTGCCTTGCCCAAGTTGGTGCTATCAATATGAGTTTGAGTTTGCTTTGACTGAGTTTGTTTACCAGGTAAGGAAGGAGAGGGAGAGGAGGAAAAGCGTAAGCAAATATCCCTGACCAGTTCATCCATAGGGCATTGCCTTGGGATTGTTTGTGTGGGTATCTGGATGCGAAGTTTTGGCATTTTGCGTTCTCCCTTGTCGCAAACAAGTCTATATGAGGTGTTCCCCAGAGTTTGAAATAAGTGTTCAGAATTTGGGGGTGAATTTCCCATTCGTGGACCTGTTGGTGATCTCGAGAGAGATTGTCTGCGAGTTGATTTTGGATCCCTGGTATAAACTGTGCAATTAGGCGAATTTGGTTGTGAATTGCCCAATGCCAAATTTTCTGTGCTAGCAGGCTTAACTGCGTGGAGTGCGTCCCTCCCTGCTTGTTTAGATAATACATTGTTGTCATGTTGTCTGTTTTGACGAGAATGTATTTGTGAACTATTATTGGTTGGAAAGCTTTTAGTGCTTGAAAAACTGCTAGAAGTTCTAGGTGATTGATATGCAGTTTTGTTTGATGTACGTTCCATTGTCCTTGTATGCTGTGTTGATCGAGGTGTGCTCCCCACCCTGTCATGGAAGCATCTGTTGTTATTACGTATTGTGGCTCTGGGTCTTGGAAAGGCCGCCCCTTGTTTAAATTTATGTTGTTCCACCACAGAAGCAAGAGGTAAGTTTGGCGGTCTATTAACACCAGATCTAGAAGGTGACCCTGTGCTTGAGACCACTGTGATGCTAGGCATTGTTGTAAGGGCCTCATGTGCAGTCTTGCGTTTGGGACAATGGCTATGCATGATGACATCATGCCTAGGAGTTGTAATACCATCTTTGCCTGTATCTTTTGTGTTGGATACATGCGTTGTATGATGGTGTTGAAATTTAGAATTCTTTGTGGACTTGGAGTGGCTACTCCCTTTGATGTGTCTATTATGGCTCCTAGGTATTGTTGTACCTTGCGCGGCAGAATGTTGGATTTTGTAAAGTTGACGGTGAACCCGAGTTTGAAGAGGGTTTGTATGATCTGATTTGTGTGATTGGAGCACTGTATGAACGAATGGGCCTTGATTAGCCAGTCGTCCAAATATGGGAACACATGTATTTGCTGCCTTCTTATGTGTGCAGCGACTACCGCTAGACATTTGGTAAAGACTCTTGGTGCGGTTGTTAATCCGAAAGGCAGTACCTTGAATTGGTAATGTATTCCTTTGAATACAAACCTTAGGTATTTCCTGTGCGATGGGTGTATTGGTATATGGAAATAAGCATCCTTGAGGTCTAAAGTTGCCATGTAGTCGTGTAGTTTTAGCAATGGCAATACTTCTTGTAGTGTGACCATGTGGAAGTGGTCTGATTTGATGAAAGTATTCACTACTCTGAGGTCTAGGATTGGTCTCAGCGTTTTGTCCTTCTTTGGTATCAGAAAGTACAGTGAGTAAACTCCTGTGTTTATTTGTGTGTTTGGCACTAATTCGATTGCATTCTTTTGCAATAGTGCCTGCACTTCTATCTCCAGGAGATTGGAATGGTGTGTTGTTAAATTTTGTGCTTTTGGTGGTATGTTTGGAGGGAATTGTAGAAATTCTATGCAATAACCATGTTGGATAATTGCTAGAACCCAAGTGTCTGTAGTGATTTCCTCCCATGCTTTGTAATAATGACCTATTCTTCCCCCCACTGGTGTTGTGTGGAGGGGGTGAGTGACCTGTGAGTCATTGTTTAGTAGTAGGGGTTTTGGGGCTTTGAAATCTCCCTCTATTTCTAGGGAATTGGCCTCCTCTATATTGTCCCCGAAAACCTCCTCTATACTGTCCCTGGTAAGTGGACGGTGTTGCTTGTGAGGTGCTGGCTTGTGTGCTTTGACCCCGAAACCCCCCTCGAAAGGGCGTTTTACGGAATGTGCTGTAATTCCCTCTGCTCTGCGGGGAGTAGAGTGCGCCCATGGCTTTGGCAGTGTCCGTATCTTTTTTGAGTTTCTCAATCGCTGTGTCCACTTCTGGACCGAACAGTTCTTTTTCATTAAAAGGCATATTGAGAACTGCTTGTTGAATCTCTGGTTTAAATCCAGACGTTCGGAGCCATGCATGCCTTCTGATAGTTACAGATGTATTAATTGTCCGTGCAGCTGTATCTGCAGCGTCCATGGAGGAACGGATCTGGTTGTTGGAGATGGTCTGTCCCTCCTCAACCACTTGTTTTGCCCTATTTTGGAAGTCCTTGGGCAGATGTTCAATGAGATGTTGCATCTCGTCCCAGTGGGCTCTGTCATAGCGCGCAAGTAGTGCCTGGGAGTTCGCGATGCGCCACTGGTTTGCAGCTTGTGCTGCGACTCTTTTACCAGCTGCATCGAACTTGCGGCTTTCTTTATCTGGGGGTGGTGCATCTCCAGATGTGTGAGAGTTGGCCCTTTTCCTAGCTGCTCCTACAACAACAGAGTCTGGTGGCAGCTGTGTAGTGATGAAAACCGGGTCCGTAGGAGGCGGCTTGTACTTTTTTTCCACCCTTGGTGTGATTGCCCTACTTTTGACCGGCTCCTTAAATATGTCTTTTGCGTGCCGGAGCATACCAGGGAGCATAGGCAGGCTTTGGTATGAGCTGTGGGTGGAGGAGAGTGTGTTGAACAAGAAATCATCCTCGACCTGTTCTGAGTGGAGGCTTACGTTGTGAAATTGTGCCGCTCTAGCCACCACCTGAGAGTACGCGGTGCTGTCTTCTGGTGGAGATGGCTTTGTAGGGTATGCCTCCGGGCTGTTATCTGACACTGGGGCGTCGTATAGGTCCCATGCGTCCTGATCTTGGTCACCCTGGCTCATGGTGGTGTGAGCTGGGGAGTGTGATGGGGTTTGTGCTGGTGAAACGGTAATCACGGGCGGAGGAGAGGGTGGTGGTGTAACTCTTTTCACCACTTTTGGTTGTGGTGCTTGTTCTGTCTGGAACTCCAACCTTCTCTTTCTCCTAATGGGGGGAAGGGTGCTTATTTTTCCTGTCCCCTGCTGAATGAAGATACGCTTTTGCGTATGGTCCACATCAGTTGCTTGTAGCTCTTCCTCAAACCTATGCTTTTGCATTTGGGAGGTTAGCGAGTGCTCTTCTGTATAAGAGCCTGAAGCTGGGTCGCTTGCAGTTTGTTTCGGCATCGAAACTTTGTCTGCGTGTTTTTTCGGCTCCGAGGTGACTTTTTTCCTTTTCGGGGCAGAAACCTCTTGGCGTCGATCTGTTTCGGTGCCGCTGTCTCGGCGTCGAGCCGTGTCCACACCGGCATCTCGGTGTCGAGGCTTGTCTCCAGCACTTTCTCGGTCCCGAGAAGGCTGCGTGCCGGTGTCTCGACCGGAGTCGGACGATCTCGGCACTGTTTGGGCCTTTTTCGGTGCCGACGGTCGGTCACCGAATTTATGGGTCGAGCCATGGCCTGGTGGCAGTGGCGTCCCCTGGGCCTTGTAAATGTTTCTTTGTGTGGTTTTCGACGTCTTACTCACGGTTTGTGTGTCGTCGAATCCTTCGGAGTCTGAGTCTTGGATCGAGAAGGTACCTTCTTCTTCCTGTTCCTCGAACTCCCGTTGGGCTGTCGGTGCGGACGCCATTTGAAGTCTTCTGGCTCGACGGTCTCGGAGTGTTTTTCGGGACCGGAACGCACGACAGGCCTCGCAGGTGTCTTCGCTGTGCTCAGGTGACAGGCACAGGTTGCAGACCAAGTGTTGGTCTGTGTAGGGGTATTTATTGTGGCATTTGGGGCAGAAACGGAACGGGGTCCGTTCCATCGGCGTTCTTCAGCACGCGGTCGGGCCGACCAGGCCCCGACGGAGGATCGAAAAAACTACCCCGAAGGGCACCGGAGCTCTTCGATCTTCGATGCGGTGTGGAATCTAAGTACGCCGATCCCGAACGCAACAATACCGACGAAAATCTTCCGAAATTAGCTAATTTTCCGTTACGAAACTCGGAGCGACAGGAACACGTCCGAACCCGATGGAGGAAAAAAAACAATCGAAGATGGAGTCGACGCCCATGCGCAATGGAGACAAAAGGAGGAGTCACTCGGTCCCGTGACTCGAAAGACTTCTTCGAAGAAAAACAACTTGTAACACTCCGGCCCAACACCAGATGGCGAGCTATTGCAGAACATGCGTATCTACAGCGACAGATGCCATCGAACATTCAGTTATTACAATATATGCTGAAGTCCGATAGATGGCAACCTATTGTTAGGATAACAGATGACTTGAAAAGACAAGGAGCAGACACACATACCTCTCTGGCTTCGTAGGTATCAGGGACAGTGATTCGATACGGGGCATCAGGAATGTCATAGTATGGTTGGTCCTTGTGTATGTCCTACAACAAAGCAAACACAACACATCAGGAGAGCCTCATGCACTTTGTACCCATGCATGAAGACAAAAGGTCTCAAGGAAGCAAAAGTCAATTCCCAGTGTTTAAGAGCACAGAGCACGCCCAGTGATTCATTCTCAGCCTAAACCACCATCTACAACCCCAGTGAACAGTATAATATGAATATACTGCAACCACTCATGGCCACATGATTGCTGACATAAGGAAAAGGAAAAGAGAGACAGATTTTTCGCTGATGGTAAATAAAGTCCACAGCAACATCAGGTAAACAAAAGCTACAGAAACTTACCACAGGAGTAGAACGCCAGGCAAATCAACTTGAAAAATCTTTATTGATTTCTGGCAAGGTCAGGAATAAACCAGACTAGGCCACAAATGTGCAAAAACCACGATGAACATGAGCTTTCAAGAAGCATACACTCACATCAGGAACTTGCCTGGGGCTGTGAGATCTCTAAATAAAAGTATGATTCTGGAACTTGGAGACAACAGAACATGGCGGACAAACCAAGAGTACAATAGACAACAGCCCACAATTCTGAACAAGAGATGGTAACAAACAACCAAGCTCTGCTGGTCAGTAACACTGAGAAAACAATTTTGACAGCAAGGCACTTACTGCACTGAGAGACAGGGAAAGTGTCTGCAGGATATCCAGCATAGTCTTCAGCACAGTCCCACTCCAGAGCAAATGCGGAAACCTAAAGAAAAGAAACATATAAATGAAATCTTAACAGCATAATGGGAGTTATAAGATAGTGTGGGAAACTACTGACTGATAAACGAATGCAATAAAAATAGATGTCCAAAAAATACAAAGTCTGCGGCCACAGTATATAAATAAGCCCTGACTCGATGGCCCTCTCTAATGGTGCCTTTATTTCAGGAGTATATATTGGGGGCAACCATCCCTGAAACATGGAGGGACTCACTTTTCGTCCCTGTCCATAAGAAAGGCTTGCAAACATGCCTGGGGAACTATTGACTAATCGCGCTCCTCAACACTGAAGGGAAGTGATGTGCTGGCATTTTAAATCAAGAGCTCCAAGCCTGGGTGGTGGAAAAAGCTGATCCCCCTGACTCAAACCGGCTTTCAAAGGGGCTGCCACACTGAAGACAACCTCATCTGCATCTCTCAACTGATTGTAGCCACAGTGGCAGCCAAGGGCAAGGCCTCCTATGCCAGGTTCATCGATTTCTTAACACCATTCGACAGTGTATTGCGACCAACCCTTTGGGCAAAATTTAAGACCTGAGGCAGCCCTCAAAGTGTATTAAAAGCCATCATTACCCTTTATTCTGACACTTGTGTAAAGATAACAGTTAGCGCCGGATGGACTACTATGGGCAAAATCTGGACAAACAAATGCCTGAAGCAAGGCTGCATACTGGCACCACGTTTATTTAATCTGTACCTGACCGACCTCCCAGGCCACCTGGCACCAGTGAGGGCATTTCCACCTAAAATGGCTCTTTTCAAAATTTCAGATGGCACGGTCTTTTTGGACCAAACGCTGATTGGCTACTAGAGGCTCTTTAATGCGCTCACTGTCTACTGTGAGGCTAATCATTTAAAAGTGAACGTAATGAAAAAGGTAATGATAATCACCCAGAAACTGCTAAAAAGGGGGACATGGTTCATCAAGGGACAGGCTACTGAGATGGCGGACACCTACAAATATCTGGTGGTTTAGCTGGCCCACAGGGGCGGTTTATCAACACACATCAATGTCTAACAGGGGGGGCAGCAAACTCCTTAGAATGGGCTTTCCGTGAGTGCAAAAATCAATGAAGAGTCCAGACTTATCCCCTCTTCTGAAAGTAATAGAACGCAAATTCCTCTGCATCACTGCCTACAGGGCACTGACATTCAGATATAAAATGGCCAATTGGTTGGACAGAGTACAGGCTTCTTGCTACCGAAGAGTATTTTTGCTTCCAAACTGCACATCACATGCTCAAATCCGACAAGAGTTTGGGTTAACCTTGCAGCACTGGATATTAAAAGCCAAGTTCCTAGCCCATAGCCTGAAAGTCAAGCAGATGAAGAACCGCACGTTAGAAAACATTATATTCTACGGGATTTAGATTTCAGCGGACGGGATATCAGTCACCATTGTGACGGAGCAACATGTCCACCAATATCTAAATCAGGCCCTCTATCTGGGAACTGACAGGAGGCCCAGCAACAAATTGGCACAAGTACCTAAATCATGCCCTTGAGGCCCAGGATGCACATGCAATCTTGACAAGAGGCCTGTTGGTACCTGTGGTAGATGAACTGCTAATTAAACAAGTTAGGCTAATATCGACAGATCGTGATGTACAAGCTGTGAAGAAATTGGGTCACGGAGAGATGACTTCTATGCTGTACGAGCCAGGGACCCCCCACTATCTTACTGCCCCTCAACTTGACTATGAAACATCAGCTAATGGGTTTCCGCTTTGGATTGGTTTTTCTGAAGTCCTACTGGTATGGCCGAAGGAACCTGGATGACACTGACAGACAATGTTGCCTCTGCGCATAGGGAGCGGAATCACTGACCTATGTACTCTGCACCTGTGATGAGCTGCTCCCCCTAAGGAACCTCCGGCTTCAACTGGTTTGGTGCATCTTAAATGTCTGGACTTGCCAAGGTGCTGTAGAAGCGTGCCCGAGAGGTGAATCAGCACAGCTAGCTGCCTGCTTTGTGAAATTCATGAAAGCTGCAGTTCTTTACTGGCCTCTTGGCTGGTCCCCGAGTTCGCCCCCATGCTGAATTTCACACTCTCACAATGATTAACTTGTCAGTGCTCTAAAGGCTTGCTAACTAACACCCCCCTACCCCAATTTGGCCTGTAACAGTAACTGAAGGGGGGCAAAGGGGAGCCTTTTTGTTTGTGGAGGAGCAGCCCACCCACTATTAATGTCCTCTCAATCCATTTGATTTTGACGCGTCACTCCTTTTTATTATGGTCTTAGCCAATGTTTTACATACATGCATTTTATACTTATTTCATGGTCCTGTTTCTATCCTGTTCAGAGGTCCCAGATTGTAGATATTTTAATTAATTGTGCAATAAAGTATTATCTATTTATCTATCTATCAAGTCAACACAAAGCTCCAGGCTGGTATTGCGTTGAATCCACGGAGTCTGGTTTGGGTGCTTCCATGCAAAAAACAAACAAAAAAAAAAAAAAAAAAAAATGTTGGTTAACATGCACAGGTTTTAGGTTTCTTTCTCAAGGCTGGATCACGTGCCTCTATGAAGATGTCAATGGGGAGCACGTTTAACATTTGGCGGGGCGGGATATCTGAACTTAGAATTGGCGCCCTCTTTTGAACTTGTAGTATTTTCTAGAGGCATTGGGTAGCTACTGGGTGGTTGAAAGATAATTGAAGATTTTTCATGCATGTGTTTCTGGAAGAGACAAACATCCTTGTCAAGGACCAGTGGAGGGTTGTTACAGGGGTACAGTGTGAGTCAAAAGATGTCACTGAATATGCAGCTCCTGTGCGCTCTTCTAAAGCTTGTCAACAAGCATGCTACATATGACCTCAATAGTGCAGAGTCAAAGTGATTATGTTACGCATGCTGTTGATTTCATTTTGATCTATGTGTCCCTTGATAACCATAACAAGTATAATTTATATTGCTGTAGGAAAGTGCTCCTTTCTGACATGGTTACACCCACTGTTTGCCTGGTACATGAAGTGATTTTGACTGAAAGTGCAATGGGTTACTTCTAAATAGGTCCCCAGTGCCAGAGCTCTTTCCCAAAACTGCACAGTTGTTATCCCAACTGGCAAAACCTATAGCAACACTCTATAAGTCCCTAATAAATGGTACCCCTGGTACATAGGGCCTGTGGTACTAAAGGAGGTCCCTAAGGGTGGCAGAACGAATTGTGCCACCCTAAGGGACCCCTCACCAAGCACATGACCGACTGCCATTGCAGGCTGCGTACCTTGGTGCAGACAAAAGTGTAAACATGACATGGCACACAGCCTGAGTGCCATGTCCTGTAACACTGCATGCAATATATGTAAGTTCAGCGGTGTGGAATTCCTATAGCCCGACACCCAGGACATATTGTTTGGGGTCAAGGACAACAAGTTTTCATGTTTATTATGTCTGTGGGACAAGCAGGCCCAACCCCCTGCAGCACAAATCCTTTGGCTGCCACTTTACAGGAAAGGAAACTGTCTGCAGTTGAGGTAATAATTGTGTCATATGTTAATGATGTTTGATTTTGTATTTATGGTCCATTGAATGCAAAGCCTTTATTATTAGTGTGAGCGCTCACATTAAACTTTGTAAGGTCACACTGCAGTACTGACAGTGGTTCCAGTAAAAAAAAACATGCGTACACACACATTTGAAAGTTTAACAATATGCATGTTAAATGCCTTCAGAATGCTCTCTGATTAGATGTTAATGTTTGCAGAGGCTTGTAAGCAAGACTGATGAATCTTTACCTTCAAAATAAAATGTTCAGATAAACAAATCAAGTAGGAAAATAAAAGTTATGCTAAATTACTTTGAAATTTTAGGATCTGTTTCTTTGAAGCATCATTTAGTAAAATGTGTTGATGCAGGCTATTATTTTCAAAACATATTCATAATGGAAAATCAGTGTAACCATTTTCAACAAGATGGGAAACATGAAAACAAACAAGCACTGGCAAAGCCAACCGATCCAACACTGGTGGTCAGTCTTTTGGTTTTGTCAATGTGTGTCTTGTTTTGACATGGCTTTTTAAACATGTTATTGTTGTGGGAGCTGCCAGGCCCTCACCATTGTTACTAGCACTGGCAAAAAAAGATTTTGTCTCTAAAAGCACACATTGCCACAGTACTACTTCCTGGCACTAAACAAAACTGCTTTGTGTGCCAATATGCGCCTTGTGGAAGAGCAGCATGTTATTTCTCACAGTAAAGTCAGCTGATAGATGGATAAAGAGACCTGATTGGTTAACGCCAGACCTAATTAGGGGCCCAATTCTTACAGAAAGTCACAAAAGTGAACCCATTGTATATGTCTTTGCATTAGTGGCTTTCATGAATGCACAAGAATTTACAGAAGTAGACCAGGATATCGCACTCCTAGAAAATATTTGTGTACTGTATTTTAGCGCGAGCAAATGTATATTTGCTCATGTGAAAAGCTATTGAGCATTTACAAGTTCACTTTCCCTCCAACCATTTTTCCCCAACCCTGGAAGAACTTCTACTTTACTACTTGTCAGGAGTAAATGTCCAACCTTTCTCAGTACAATGTTTCTCTGATTCCTAAACATATATAAAGATACTTGCTATTTTTATAAATTAGTGGGGATCTCCTTCTTGAGTCGTGTGGCTCATTTATTAACCATTGTGTATATTTGTAGATGTCTTGAACTCCTCTGTGTTAAGCCTAAGGTGCTTGACCACACTGCCCCTAAACAAAGCACTTTGGGATTGCATAGCAAGCCCTGTCTATTCACTGGGGAACCAAACCCCAGTACCCTTTACTGTAAGGCCACATCGGGAAAGTCTGGAGTCTTCATTCTCAAAAAAGATGGGTCAAGAGTAGGACCAGACAAGAGAATAAACACAAAAACTCATTGGCTCTCGACGAGCAGTCTCCTGCCCTTAAGCTAGCTTTCCATTCAGTTATTGGTCAGTGTAGCACCCTCACATTCTATGTCAGTGATAGTGTGATGGTGGGGAAGGCAAGGCGTAAAGGAGAGGATAGGGCCTGGATTGAAGATTACAAAAGCAACACTATCGAGCAGATGCATCAATGTTAGGAATAGTGATTACCTATTTGCGATTGCAGGTAATCTCAATCGCTATTCCTAATGTATGAAACCCAGAGTTTCATTTAGCGAATCCTAGTGGGTCGCAAATCGACCTACATCGTTAATGTTAATGAGGTAGGTCACTATTTGCGACCCATTAGGAAACAAAAATCGAAGGAAAACAGATGCGTTTAAAAAAGAAAAATGAAATAATTTCTTATCATTTTTTAAGAGCTGGCAGTGGTCCATTAGGCCACTGCCTGCTTTAAAAAATGTTTTTACAATATTCACAAAGGGGAAGGGGTCGCTTGTGGATCCTTACCCATTTGAGAATGACATACCACCTACTTGAAGTAGGTGGTAAAATACAAGTGTTTTGCGACCGTATTTCAGTCTCAAAACATTCTTACATACCGCTGTGATTTGGTATTAGGAACAGACGCTCTGAACACACCCCTTCTTAATGCCGAATCAGTATGTGTTCGCAATTCCAAATTGCGATTTGGTAACATGTTACCAAATCACAATTTGGAATTCTTACATATCAAAATGCATTTTTGCGCTCACAAATGGCCCAATACTGAATTGGGCTGTTTGCGGCTGCAAAAATGCTTGATACATCTGCCCTCAAGTCTCTACATCACCACTAGCCCACACAACTTCCTTCTTTGATTTGCTGTTCTTTCTGGATCCACACTACACAGCTGGGCCAACTATCCTGCGTATGAGCAGCCCCCAAGAATTGTGGACTAGCAAAGAAGGAGCTCAATTCTAATTCAATTTTAGTTAATGCTTAACTTGCCTTTTCACTGGCATACAAATATAAGTTGTTTTGAAAGCAAAGTTATTGATGGATTTTTTTTTCAACCATATGCAGATCACAAACATCATTTTTGTGGATTTCTGAACTAGAGGATGTGGGCTCCAAGTAAGTGCATGATCTGGTAATGTATTTTTTCTTATACTGTATAGACTTTATCCTCATAAATGAACAAGTTACTTACTTTCGGTAATGCTCTTTCTGATCGATACTCCACCTAACAGTAGATTGCTCACCTTTAGCGCATTCCCAGGTGCCAGACTGGATTTGGATAAATCTTCAGCAATGCCGCAGGAGACTGAAAGATGGTGCCACATGGCTCAGCCTTCATTTCAAACTGCCCAGGAAGCTTAGGTGCAGAGTCGCATATAAAAAACACCCCTACGCACTGAAGTCACTTTCTGGTGTTTGCTCTCTCTACTTATACAACCAGCCCCCAACCCAGCAGTGTTGAGTCTATCGCCATTGTGAACACCAGGAGAGATAAGAAGAGAGGCCTGTAGCAGTTCAGGCTGATGTTTGTCTGGAAGTTTGTTTGTCCCAAGTCGTCTCCTGTGACACCTGGATGGAGTTCAACTGCTAGCATTCGAGATGAGAAAGATGCACGAGGCAAGAAAACTAAGAAGCCTCAGAACCATCCTCACAAACAACCAGAAATGATCCGAAAATATCAGGTTCATATCACAAATGTCACAGACTCAATGCGGCAGAGGAAAGCCCCTGAATGTCACAATGTCCAGAATTGCCCAGAGGAATGAAGGTCTATGTGTACATATGGTAGGAATTGTGATTTCCCAATTGCGACTCCATGCGAATGGCAATTAGGAAATCGCAAATCCAAATGTATGTAACTCCATCGAGTTTTTTTGTTTTGCGATTCCCAGCAGGTCACAAATAGAACTACCTCATTAATATTAATAAGGTAGGTCGAAATCTGCAACCCACTGGGAACTGCAAAAATCACAGGAATGGTGGCCTGCTGGGTCATGTCTGTAACTGCTTTCAAATAAAGTAACATTTTTTTTTTTTAAACGCAGGAAAACGGGATGCATTCAAAAAGAAAAAAATGAAACATTTCAGTTTGATTTTTTAAGAGTATACAGTGGTCCGTTTGACCACTGCCTGCTCTTAAAAAATGATTTTGCATGCATTCACAAAGGAGAAGGGGTCCCCTGGGTACCCAGTCCCATTGGCGAATGCGTTAAAACCAAGTTGAAATTGGTGTTAAAAAGCTAATGTTTTGCGACCACATTCCGGTCGCAAAACACTCACACATAGGACCGCGAGTCGCTATTAGGAATGGATGCCCTTAACACACCCCTTCCTAACATCGGAACGCTGACCCATTTTGAGATTTGGTAATAGTTTACAGAATCGTAAAAATAGGGTTTTGTACATAGGAAAATGCTCTTTTGGTCGCAAATGGCATGATGTGTTTGAGACCAAATAAAAGCTATGTACATGTGGCCCAAGGTCATTGCTTAGGGCTCACGTGGGATTTTGCCTCATTTATGGTAAAACCCCAAAATGTCAGGAGTATGGCCAACGTTCAGAGGTGGCTTATGACTGACTGTGGCGAGCCCGCCTTTTGCAACCAGCTATCGAGGTACACCGCCATTCCTTTTGTGAGAGGCCAAGGTATGGACCAAAAGGGAGCACTGTAAACTGAAATTGTTCTGGGCCACCTCACACCACAGGTGCAATCTGAAGGATTACAGGATGGGTATGTGGGAATACACATAGCCCTGTGTCTTGCTTCAGAATGAGAAAGTAACACAAGCAGCATTCTCCTCCTCTCTCAGAGTCTAGTGCCTGTTTGATAGTACCTTTGGCCAACAAAAGGTTGACTGACAGAATCAGAATGCGGAGTGCTCCTCCGAATGTCACTACAGTGTGAAAGGAAGATGGCGTGGGAAAAGAAATGAGGGGAAGGACATATTTTGAACTAACTGTAAGACGTAATGTATCTGTCAGACGTAATGCATTTCCATCAGGGGAGGAAATGCTATATTCTTTCCCTTACCGGCTTGAAATGTACCTTAGAGGGCACTCAGGAGTGACTTGAAAGCTGCTGCAAGAGAGAGGGAGCTGGTAGATTGTTGCCCCTCCTAGTGCTAACAGCTTCGAGTGGCATGTCCTCTGCTCCCAAAAGGCTGGGTTTGCTACTCTAGTATTGGTTAGGAGTGTCTGAAGCTTTATAAAAGCTACCCTCTTGGAATAGCCCATGAACTTTCTATGAAATTGCTTGGCTTGAGGCAGTAGCCCCAATCGTCTCAATTGTGCTGTGGCACAACTTTCTTTAATTTGTCCGAGTGTTGAGTCAGTACCAGAGCAGCTTTCTCTCCAAACACCTAGGGCATATCCATTAGGGACACTTGCATTCCTCCTGAAAACCAAGTTGATCTCATGCTGGCATGCCCCAAATGCACAACACTAGTACCAGCAGCTCCACCTATGGATACTTGGCCATGTTTTGAGCATCTTCTATTGTTTGAGCTAACAAGGTCCAGAGGTCTTCCAGACAATCAGTAAGATCTTGTTGACCATGTTTCACAAGGCTCAGTTGTATCTACCTATCAGATATAATTCACTGGCTGACCCTACGGACATTCTGGCCAAGGAGACCATTTTCCCTCTGAAAGAATCAATTTGTCTGGATTCTCAATCAGTAAGATTGGTTGGAGAACAATTCAAGTTCACCTACTCGTTGGTGTCTGAACCACCAGGCTTTCAGGCATAAGATGTTTGGTCGAGAAATCCAGGTCACTAGGGGCCAGACCACGTCGCCTAGCCACAGGTTGAGTAACCGGATGGCTAGAACATGGTCTAATAAATGCAGCCATCAAGATGTCAGTTAGGCTTCACTGAATGGCACGAGTGGTTCATGTGCATCTGGCCCTATTTGGAGATTTAGTTAGTAAATATGCCTTTGTTTCAATAGTGGGCAATTATAAGTTCAAGACTTCAGCTTCACTTTGCACCAGTACTACAAAAGAGCACTCTCCTCCATTTTTGGCCCAGAGGGAAGAGTTTAGCTCCCTCTCACGGAATGGGTCTACCACACCAGAATTTTAGAAGTCTAAATATAAACCATCATCAGTGCAATTAGAGGTAGTAAATCATTGGCATCCTCATCATCATTATTATGAGGAACATTAAGTACACATCAGCTGAGTCAGAATTGGATCTAGCCTCTGGTACTACTGGCATTGTGGCCGAAATTTTGACTGGCATCTAATTGTGTAATAGCTGGTTGCATCTTAGTAATTTCGTAGTGTGCCATAGGCCTGCAGTTGCTCAGCTTTGGTCTAGGGCCAGAATCTACCATTGTTATTAATCTCAGGCTGTCCCCGGCATTGTTACCGGAGCACAAGGAACTGGTGTGGATTGTGGTGCCAGCATGACAGTCTGAACCAGCATCGGTACAGGACCAATAACTGCTGCAGAGGAGTCAGTCACTGTCTGGACTGGACCCACCAGCGGAAGACCCTGGTGCACCCTGGCAACTGAAGGAGCACCATAGAGGGCTATCACCAATAGGCCGATGATACAAACTCTGCTTGAAAGTCTCCTCTGCTTCAAATATCCAACACCTCAAACACTTCTTGCATATCATCCAGACCTGGATGAATAGCGCCCACTTGAAGCTAACCCCAACCAAGACAGAATTCCTGTTATGTTTAAAGAGCAACAAACAGGATACAGGACAAACCTGGCTGAATGACATGAACCTTTTACAGAATGTCAAGTCACTTGGATTTACTCTGAACACCGACCTCACCTTCAAGGAACACATTGCTTAAAAAAATAGAGACAGCCTGGTTATAGCTTTCTGTTCTAAAGAAAGACAAGCTGTTTCATACAGAAAGACTTCAGAAGTGCTGTTTAAGACATCATACTCTGCATCTTGACAGTGGTAATGCCCTATTTCATGGCCTCCCAGACTCCACACTGGCACCCTTTAGGGGCATCCTACATGCCATAGCACATCTCATCCAGGGCCTCAAGAAATATGATCACATCACCCCCGTCCTCATGGAATTCCATTGCCCCCCCCTTTGCCGCCTTGCACCATCTTCAAAACTAGCTGCTTCATTACAAAGCCATCATAACCAGCACGGCTGCTTATCTTCCAGACAAGTTCACCATCTCCAGTGATTCTCAGCACACCAACAGTCAGAAGGCCGTCACACAGCAGACTAAGAGGTGTAAAAGAAGAAAAAAACAAAGGAACCGCCCTTTTCCATCTATGCACCCAGAATGTGGAACAACATTCCTGTATCCATCAGGACCAACCTAACGCTTCTCCAATTAGGGAAAGAGTTGAAGACTCAGCTCTTTAACGAGCACTAGAACACAGGGCATTAACCACAAGTTAGCTTCCTCTCCTATTACTCGCAGTCTTTAGGATTGTCTTTGAGCTTGCACAGCACTCCTCTGATTCTTGGCTATGTTTGAGTTCTAGAAATACCATATATCTAAATAACTATGTTCATACATCTCACAACAGCGAGTCATGACCAGAGCCCAAGCGCCACAAGCACACATCATGTAGGTCCAGGACTGACTTCTACTTCTCGCAGTATTGGCACAATTTGAATCCTGTAGTCTTTAGTTGAGTTGTTGTCTCTAGCACACTGTTGTAGTAGGAACATGAAGTTGTTGGCAGACAATGTTGGAAGTGGCTTTGGATCCGCTTGAGTGGGGATGGGGGCAGAAAGAAAAGGAACAAGAGTGGTCCTCCCCTGCGTCTCAGTTCTGTCACTTCCTGGCTGGAATATAATCACCGCAGAGCCGCATGGCACCATCTACTGATGCGCATGAGGATTGCTGGAAACATTTCTCCAGATCCAGTCTGGCACCTGGGAGTGGTGTAAAGGTGAGGAATCAGCAGGAAGACAAACAAACACTGAGGTCAGGTAAAAACAAGAATGACGTAAAGCACTAAAGCTCCAAACACAAGTAAAACTGATGAAAGCCATGAAGCAGGATCAACTCCACACTAAATGAAGTAAGAAAAGGAACAGAAGGTGCACCAGGAATGTGAGCATGGAGGTCCAGTCACACACCTGAACAAAAAATACAGAACTGAAAGATAGTCCCCTAGTTTAGTCACAAAGAGATGGCACTTTGCGCATTTGGGGAATTTGAAGCTATGATAGTGTATCTCAAGAAATCCAAAAATATTAAAAGCTGAATTTCATTTTTTTTCAACCAAGTTTCACATATTAGACCACAGAACCACTCTATAGCAAACATGGTTTTCAGGCCAAAACTCATCCTAGGCTACACTGCTGATGAGGAGGTTGGATGCCACTTGCTGCAGAGATGGGGCGATATCTTCCAAACTTTTGCTAATACTCACTTATCTACTAGCCCGGACAGGTACTTGTCAGCCACTCTACGGATGCGCTTATGGATATGGTTGAAGTTCACCAGTAAAAACTGTGCATGCCGCTCCAGCTCCCCTTCATTTTCACGAGTCTTTGGCTGGGAATGTAAAAAGAGAATTAAAATCCATGGGTTTCTTTGAATAGAGCTTGTCTTAAAGACAGATATGATGAAATCTTACCCCCACATCTTTAAATAACGTACATAAGATATTAGTGAAAATACGCTATCTTAACCCAAGAATATCAGAAAACCATATTGGGATTCACCCTGTGTAAAATAAACGTCACAACTGAAGAAAAACACTCTTGCAAGATGAAACATATTAGTTTAAAGGAGCACTAAGGACTATGGCTTTAGCGTTTTCAAAGTTATTTGTGCACAGTCAGGGTACCCATTATTGGTCACAAAGACTCCCCTACATGAAGGCTTTGCAGAATAGGCGTGCCTACGCTTACTGAGCGCATACTTTGGATACTTGCATATTCTCTGTAAGTTAGTACCAGACACATATTCACCCATGAGGTCTTAATACATGTTCAGTGATTTATGAGTTTGTTCAATGTGGCCATGTGAAAGGCTACTTGAATGCACAGGTGGAAATACTTCTGTCGCCTCAACTTACCTTATCAGCCATCCCGGCAAGGAATGCTTCAAACACTTTATCAGCCACTGCAATGACACACTGCATCATTCCTGCAGGAAAACAAAGGGAGACAGTCATTTAACCCTCACATTTTCTTTTTGCAACTTTTTTATTAGATTAGTTTAAAAAAGACTCACTGGAACAAAAAGAAGCTAGTTAAAATTCCTGAATTTGTTTTTGTTGCTCAAATGTATCCTCACAGATAGGCGGAAGAAAATGTTACGTACCGTGGATTACTTATAGACACCATATCCTTTATACAGATTCAGAGTCTAAAAAATCTGCGACTTGATCCTGGAAAAAAACACCAGCTTTACTCAGACCTAGAGTAACAACTCCCTCGTAAGTAACTGGTGCTGCTTCAGCTGACCCTTTCAGTCCCAGTAGTTTTGCAGCATAGGCAGCAATAAAACAGGACGTTGAGAGGATATGGGTGGGCAGTGAAGACTCTGCAGAGGGACCAGATTATCTATCAGAGATATGCAACCTTTTCTTTGAATGGCTACTTTTACCTCTGCATAGTCTTTATCTTTGAAAGACGTACCCAGCAATACTTGATTACCATACAAGGCTGCCTGCTCACCCGATAATTGCCACGATTGTAACAAATGAGAGATCCCTTTTGGATCCTGTGTAATCTCTCCATGGCTTTTCATGATTGCAGAAACAGAAAAATCCAACAACTTTATAGAATCATTATGATGAAATTCGCTACCACCTTATGGAGAAAATACTACATTGCTCCCAAAGCCACTTTGGAGAACGATATGTATGGTACATCTGAATAAACGATCACCAACTCGCTCCCCCCCCTTGGGTGATGGAAAGGCCACCAGGAAGACATTTATGCGAGTCACACACTATACATCAAAAACATGTGAATACTTGCACAAATAAGTGGAGTCATCAACTAAGTCAAAAATACCATCTAGAGATGTAATTTCTGTCACTGGAGGGAACCTGTTCATCAATCCACTCTGAAACATGAAGAAAGAGAACTGCTCGGTCTTCGAAAAAGAAAAAAAGTACAGTAACTAACTCTTTAAAAGCCATGACCTGCAACCTTTGTCTCTACGTAGACTGCACATATATGTGCAGCCTACCACTCCTAGCATCTGTCTGAGAGCAAATATGCTGGCACACATCAAGAAAGAGACTCCCCCAACGTCTCATAATGTGTGACTGGTTTTTAAGCAGGGTATTAGCTTCTCATTTGACCTGCCTGTTCGTTGAGACATAATGCATTCCTTTTCGACAGAATAATTTATTTCCTCCTGAAGGCTTATTACCATCTTCCAGGAGACATCCTTAAAAGCTGGAACTCAGACCTTACACTGTGTTTCAGAACAGGTTAAAAAAACCTTACATTTAGAAATACACAGAAACAAATAAAACATATTCTCATAGCATGATACAAGGGTTGGGGGAGGATCTGGTCGAAGTAGGGCCCTGCTTGCATAAGAGACATTCTGTGGTGACCCAATAATATATTTAGAGCACGCAATAATCATTAACATAATTCTAAGAGTTGAACAAGTTACTGACCTTCATTAACTGGTTGATACTCTACTAGCAGATCCCTCACTACTTGACTATTGCCAGGTGCCAGACTGGATCCAGACCAGCCCAGGCATAAGATCACTGGAGTCAAATAGTGCCACCCCGGCACCTTGAGATCAGTTCCTTGTCAGTTTCATTTTCCAAGCCCTATGATGCAGCAGCAAGGGCAATAGAATTTTGACCAATAGTTATGTAATGCACCAATCCAACTTGGTACCTTATTTACATTATATATATGACAATGATTAGTGAGGAACCTGCAAATGGAAGGCAAGAAAGCCTTCAACTCCAAGCATATTGCCTGCAGTTCATGCTTGCTGCCCTGGGCATCAAAGGGTTCTGAGCTCCAGGTGAGTACCCTCACCCCCTAAGGGGGAGGCATCCACCACCATGCCGATTGCAGGCAGGGGGAGAAGACCTTCACACAACCATATTTCTACTCTACCGACCGAAATCAGAGATCTGTTGCCATTTTCAGGGTGATCCTGATGGCTGTCAGAGACCTCCCATGTTGGAACCACTTGAGGTGAAGACACCACTGGACAGTACACAAATGCCAGCAGCTGTGAGCCAGCTGGAGGAAACAAGAAGCCAGCAGAGCTAACAGGTGAAGAACTGTCAAGGACTGAATCAGAGCTCCTTCTCAAAAAACTCAGAATCATACATCCTGACTGCCTCGAATCCTCTGAAGAGGTGGGAAGGCTAGGAGAGGTGATGAAGAAAAGATGCTGTCAGGGCCCTATGTGAGATTTGGCGAAGCTGATTGAGAACCCTACAAGTCAGCTGCTGTTCCGTTAAGATAGTGCGACACCAGCTGCACTTAAGATGCCTTCAGAAGCCAATGGTCAAGGTACAGAAATAACTAAATTTCCATTCTCCGAATATGTTTTACTACCATAACCCTGGTGATGACCCAAGGTGCCGATGTAAATCCAAACGGGAGGACTGTGACTTGGTAGTGGATGGACCTACCCCAAGCTACGCTCCTGTGCAACTGCAGGATAGTAAACTGAAAATATACAAAGCCCACCGACTTTCCCGGGTGCAAGAAAGTAACATGAGTAACATCCCTGCCCACCTCCATTTCTGGGACAAGCTCCATGGACCCTTTGTGCACCAGAGCCATGACTTCTTGCTGGAGAATGTGTGCGCTCACCTACCTGTCAGAGAAAGATGGAAGGAATGGGAGGAGGAAATTCTTAAAAAGAGAGGGCATAATTGATTAGCATCATCTTCAGTCTACCCAGGTCCTTCATGATGTACTGACAGGCCCTTAAAAGGCTGCAATTCCCTTGAGGGGAAACTTGAGTGATTTACTGGGTGGTGCAAGAGAGGTGGAAAAGTGCTGACTATCATGTCCACTCTTGAAAACACCATGACCCCTGTACTGCCACTGGAACTGGTTTAGATGCTATAACTGGCTGGGAGAGTTTGGGTTGGCAAAAAGGCATCCGCCTAGAGCAACCACAAACTTTTTGGCTTATAAAAATGACAAGCAAGGGAAGCCAACCCTAGTGAACAAGCTGTGGCCTGCCCCTACCTGAATCTCTTGAAGGTCAAGTTTGCTTTTTCAGCATAGAAGTGAGACCCATAAAAGTGTATGGCCATTAAGGCCAGATGGAAATCCACGGAGAAACCCATGTAGCGGAGCCTGGCATGATATCTGAAGGCTACTGAAGAACCCATGGAACCTTTCTACAAAGTCCGCCCTCAATATCCGTTAAGCTGTATTTTGTCCATCACAATCAACTTCAGCAAAGTTGTCCCTAAGATAAGCCAGAAAGCTAGACAGCCGCCAACTCATCACCATCATTATCAATGCCTCGCTAACCACGGCCACCTTTCCAGATGCCCGGAAACACGCTGTGGTCAGACCCTCTCTTCAAGAAACCCTCGGCTGACCCCCAATGAACTCTAGAACTATCGTACCATCTCACTGCTCCTGTTTCCTGCCAACCTCCAACTCACCAAACACCTGGAAAAATACAACCTACTAGACCCCTCTCAATCAGGATTCAGATCCCACCACAGCACTGAGACAGCTCTGATTGCCGCAACCGGCGACATCCGTAACCTTCTTGACAAAGGAGAATCAGCCGCACCAATCCTGCTTGACATTTCCACCGCCTTCAACACGGTCTCCCACCACACATTCATCAATCACCTGTGCCAGTTTGGTATAACAGGTGATGCGCTCAGATGGATGGCATCCTTTCTCACAGGACCTCCTTCCCTTCACATCGCAAGAGAAGCATAACATCTGCAGCGTTCTCCAAGGCTTATCCCTCTGCCCAACACTCTTCAACATCTACAAGACATCACTCACAGATATCATCAGATCGCATGACATCAACATCATCTCCTAACCCGACGACACACGACTCGTCCTATCGCTCTCTGACGACCCCACCTCAACAAGAGTAACTTCCACAAATGCATGAAGAACTTCTCAACATGGATGAAGGACAACTGCCTAAAGCTCAACAGGGACAAGACGGAAGATCTCATCTCACACACCACAACGCCCTCTGGAACAACTCCTGGTGGCCGTCTGAACTTGGACCCACCCCCCACACCAAAAGATTAGGCCTGCAACCTTGGCATCATCCTAGACAGCAAACTCTCCATGAAACATCAGATCAACGCGGTCTCCTCAGCCTGTTTCCACATACTCCGCAAAATCGTCAAGTGGCTCCCCATCAACACCAGGAAGACAGAAACGCATGCCCTCATCACCAGCAGACTGGACTACGGCAAAGCACTCTATGCAGGCACCACCACCAAACTCATGCAAAGTTTCAAGACGATCCAGAATGCATCCGCCATACTGATCCTCAACCTGCCCAAGAGAACCCATATCACCCAGCACCTGAAAGACCTCCAATGGCTCCCAGTCCAGAAGAGATGCCACTTCTAGCTCCTGACCCAAGGCTACAAAGCCCTCCGTGACCAAGGACTGACCTACTTGAACCACGGTCTGCACTTCTATCGTCCCCCCAGGAACCTCAGCTCACCTTGCCCTCGGGCAGATCCCTCGCATACACCGCTGTTGAGCCGGAGGACGCATCTCGCTGCCAAAGCCTGGAACACCCTCTACCTCCGCACCTCGTCCTTGCTGACAGACTACAAGAAGGGGCTCAAGACCCTGCTCTTTGAATGAGACTGACAGCAAGCACCTGGATACCCTCATGGATAAAAAGCCACGCTCTACAAATACTAGTTGACTGATTGACAACTATCTATGTTATTTCACAAGGCGTGGGTGTACCTGGCCAAAAGGCAGGGGCATTTACAGATCTTGGAACCAGACCTTCTTCTCAGAGATTACAATTTTCTTAAGCTACCAGTCCGGTCAGGAGATGCCCTGGGGAAGGAACTTGGGTATTGTTTCATGGAAGAGGACACTTGTACTACCAGGCTTTCTGACAATTGGTAGTTTGACGGGAAGTCTGCATCCCTTAGGGCCAGCCCATGGATGTATGCAAACTGTTGGTTCACTGCTGGCCTTAAAAGGCTCCAGCTTCAATGAACGGGAGCAAAGGCTTCATTGATGAAGGTACCAGGTAAAGGCTATCTGTCACATCATTGGACCTATGGGGGGTGTGGCTTGGATGGCGCAGTGGATGACAGCTTGATTTAGCTGCTCCTGCAGCTAGCAACTTACCATTTTCACAGACCATAGTTTCCCCCAAGAAACGCAAATGACTGATTCGGCGATGGGAAGATTTGGGCCACCTAGAGGTTCGCTTTCTGAGGAGGATTATTGGCGCTTTCTTTAGATGATCCTCCTGTCTGCCTGACTCTTTTGCACGATCAAACGAGGTATAAAAAATTGCTGCCCGGGAGCAGGCAATTTCATCGGGACACTGCTGAGATCAGTAAATCAAGTAAGCATCTTTATACTGCACTTTGGGTCCTAATGTAGTTCTGCTACATCGCACCTACCAGCAAAGCATTTTTGCCTTGACTGGGGACTCCAGAAACACCTTGTAGCCTCCAAGAAGCACTCTTCTGAATGCCTGACCCTAAGTTGGCAGATCACCACGAGGCTCTTCAGAAATTAGAAACTACAGATCGTAGTTTTCCTTGATTGACTGCGTGTCTGCCAAAATCTATGCATATAGAAGGCTGAACAATTTGCAAAACATTATGTCTTAAACCTGAGTGATGTGACCTGATTTGCCCTGTTGGAATTAGATGAGCCCTCTGCTTGTTTTTCTGGTGTCACTGATTATATGCCTCTTAGTTGTGGTATGCCTCTCTAGTTCACCAATATTGCCTTGAACTTGGTCAAACAAACAGTGCACAATAACCACATACCACTGTTAAACTAACTGCTCCAGACGTCATCTTTTGTCACTCCAAAACCCTAGCAGCGTCTTAATCATGGTAAAATAAACGACTTGTACCCAGATTATTTCAGTGGGCATTAAAATGAGAGACCTTACCAACCTGTGTCCACCACAAGTACCGCAGCCTTAATCTATGTGGTTTATCATTGACTCTGGCACTCTTGTACTGCTACTGAAGCTAAGCATTTTGGACTCTAAACTTGCTGGCATTTCATCCACATTACAACTACAATCTGAAGAACTGTAGCAGAAAAAGAAATTAAAAGCCATAAACGCACCAAGGCAGAACCTCCACTCCCTGACTCGCCTGTTAAGGGGAAAACTGACATAAGCAACACCATGGACATGATCCTCAAAAAACTCGCTGAAGTATATGAACTGGCTAAATCCACTAAAACCAATACGGGTGTGATGCAACAGGAATTATATGCAATCAGAAGTGACATAAACACCATCAATACTAAAATGACTGTTGCAGAGAACCAGATCAACTCCCTGGAAGACAACTCTACCCTCACAAGCAAGGACGTTCATAAACTACAAAATATAACCAAGACCCTACAAAAGGATATTGCTGAAATGAGGACAGGAATCGAAGAGGAAACCTATGCATCTTTGGTGTTCCTGAAGAATCAGAAAACTCTTCTGGTTCTTGTATTGCCTTTCTGGAGGGATGGATACCACAGGTGACGGCCTGCCATTTAAAAAGGACGTCAAGCTAGAAAGGGCACACCGTGTCCCATCATTCAAGCCTACCAACAAGAACAAATTGTCTGTCGCCTTCTGAGGTATGAACACACGGAATTTAGTCTAAATTTTATGAGCAAGAACATACATATTTTGTGGAATGGTCACAAATTTTTTATTTTGCAAGACTATTCTAAATCCACAGTGGAGGTTAGAAAGGGGTTCCTTGCCCTCAGTCCTAGACTTAGGAACCCAAACCTCCAGTTATCCTTTGTAGGTCCGGCAAAATTTAAAGTTCTTGTAGATGGCAAACACCATATCTTCAATGATCACAGATACCTACAACTATTCCTAGATGAAAAAGATGACATCTTAAGGGAGACTGACCAATCGACCCCAAACAAGGTGAAGTCATGAGGCTCCTCTATCACTGCTCTGCTAGTACCTCTAAACAGTTCTGATATAAAGCCACCTAAATGTTATGAGCCTTTGCTCTTGTTGTTCTGTCAGTTAATTGTCAATGTATGCCTCCGTACTACGTATCTTCGACAGGTGGTAGCACTGTGTTCTATGTCCTTTGTTGCAGTCTGCTCTCTTTCTAGCTTATACACTGGTTACTCAACATTTATTCAGCATTAAGCGGTCCAATACTTCGTTATGTATAGGTCTTAATTACCTAGGTTGGAGTAATTCCATACACATATTTGTATGTCCCCTGACATATAGGGGGTCATTTTGACCTCAGCGGTCTTTTTTAAAGACCGCTGAGGGACCGCCGTGCGGAAGACCGCCAGTACAGGCAGTTTGCCGCTCGGCCTATTATGACCGTTGGCAGCTCTCCGTCCTTTTTCAGACGGAGAGCCGCCAACAGCCATACTGGCGGGAGGCGGGGAAGTGGAGGTTGCTCCACCTCCACTGCCACGCCAACAGAACACCACCCAGCGAATCACGTCCTGTGATTCGCCGTGGCGGTGTTCTGTTGGCGGTGTGGTGTCGGCGGAGATGCCCCCATGGCTCCCGTCCCCTCCCGGAGGATCGACGGAACAGGTAAGTCGATTGTCCGTTAGGGGAGGGGGGTGGGGGGGTGTTGTGTGTTGTGTGCGTGCATGGGGGTGTGCGTCTGAGTGTGTAGAGGGGGTGTGTGAGTGCGTGTATGCTTGTGGGGGTGATGCGTGTTTGGGAATGAGTGCGGTATGTCTGTATGGATGTGTGCGTGTATGTTTGAATGTGGGTGTGAGTGTGTGTGTGTGGATGTTGGCATGTATGTCGGGGTGTGTGCGTGTGTGTGTTGGTGGTGCCTGCATGCGTGTCGGGTGTGTGTGAGTTATGTGATGTTGGGGGTCGGGGTGGGGAGGGCTTCCCTGCCACCTTTGGGGAGTGGCAGGGGTGGTGGGGGGTGTAGGGGAGGGAGTCGTGGGGGAGACCCCTATCAGTGCCAAGGAAGGAATTCCCTGACACTGATAGTGCTTACCGCCATGGATTTCATGGCGGTTCAAACCACTGGAAATCCACGGCGGTAAGCCGGGTCCAAATAACGCCGGGGTATTGTGACGACCGCCAGGCTGGAGACCCAGGTCTCCAGCCCGGCGGTCGTCTCCGCCCTGGCGGGTGGAACGGAGAACCGGTGGATGACCATGGCGGTAACCGCCATGGTCATAATCCCACAAGGTAAGACCGCCAGCCTGTTGGCGGTCTTAACGCCGGTTCTCCGCCTTCCGCCAGGGTCGTAATGACCCCCATAGTCTATTCCCACTGGCATCTGGCTCTTAAAGGGGTATTGAGATATTTTTCATTACCCACCCTTTCACTTTCCTGGTGAGGTTCCATATTAGATATACCCTACACGGTGTAACAGTTTCAGTTATGTGCCCTAAATAGCCTTAATGATAACAAAAATGTTACTGCTTAACCCCCAGGGTGCCTGGGGCGAGCTGGTCTCATCCTGACACACAGTTCCCGTGTGCCTGGGACGAGACCAGCTTGTCCTGCAGCCGGCCCTCACACCCCAGTCGGGGATGGAAGGGGAATCGCTTACCCTTCCACCCAACCCCTCCTACCCCCCCAGTGGCGTCTGATGACATCAGTACACAAATCGTGCGCTGACCTCATCACAGGTCACCTTGGATCACCCTGGAAGCATGTTTCCAGCGCGTTCCCGGAAGAGAAATGCAAAGGCATTTCTCTTCTGACCGGGAGGTGGGGCGGGAGAGGCATGAAAGTAAAGGAAAAACCTTTCCTTTCCTTTCATGTCTCTCTCAGCATTTCTGCTGCCAATCGGTTGGAAGCAGAAATGCCCACTAGACACCAGGGATTTTTTATTTTTATTTTATACTTACGCATCAGGCGAGCGGCCCTTTGGGCAAGGGCCGCTCCCCAGGGGAGCGAAATATTTTTAGCCCATTTCTGCTGCCCCGGGGGGGGGGGGGCAGAAACCCCCTAGAGACCAGGGCTAATTTTTTTTTGTTTATTTATTTTTTATATGTGGGGAGCGACCCCTTAGGCAAGGGTTGCTCCCCAGGGGGCCAAATTATTTTTAGGCCATTTTAGACACCAGGTTTTTTTTTTGTTTTCTTTATACTAACGCATAATGGTAGCGGCCCCTTGGGCAAGGGCCGCTCGCCAGGGGGGCAAAATATTTTTAGGCCATTTCTGCCCCCGGTGGGGGTGGGGGGGAAGAAATCCCCTAGACACCAGGGATATATTTTTTTTAATGTATGGGGAGCGACCCCTTAGGCAAGGGTTGCTCCCCTGGGGGGGGGGCAAATTTATTTTAGGCCATTTCTGCTCCCCTTAGGGGCAGATCGGCTTGTTTCTATTAGGCTGATCTGCCCCTGGGGGGGTGGAGGCAGAAACCACTTAGGCACCAGGGGTTGGTGTGTGTGTGTGTTTTCTTTGGGGGGGCAGCCCCATGGCAAGGGTCGCTCCCCATGAGGGCACATTACTGTTGACCATATCATTTTTGAAGGCCCATCAGCCCCCAAGGGGGTGGGGGGTGGGTGGGGCAGAAAGCCCACCAGGGAAGATTTGTTTTTCAAAATAAGAGGGTGGGGGTAATATATGGGGACAAAGTTGTTTTGCCCACCAGTAGGCAGATGGGGCAATTACCTCCGATCCGCACCCCAGGGTAAAGTCTACTAGATGCCAGGGAATTAAAAAAAAAAAAGAGTGGGGTGGTGGCTACCAACCAGTATGGGCCTGGTTATGCCCCCACCCCAAATGAAGGAGGTAACAGACTTTCAGCTCTCCCCCCGCACACTAAAACATCTTATCCCAGGGCAAGCAAGAGGACACTTGATTATTTTGGGTTTTGGTTTTACATTTGGGCGATGAGAGCTTGGCTAACTCCCAAAATCGTCCCACTTGTAATGGAGAAGGATGCACTTTTTGGACTTTGGGACGCTGCCATGTAGAAAAATCCACAAGACCTAGACACATCTGAAAACTAAACATCTGGGTGATTCCAGGGTGGTGTGCTTCACATGCACCTCGCACCATTTTCTTGCCCACAAAGTCCTGCAAACCTCCAACTTAGTTGGAAATCACACATTTTCCCACCTTTTTGTGATGGAACCTTCTAGAATCTGCAGGAATCCACAAAATTCCTACCACCCAGCATTGTCTCATCTACCGATAAAAATTCTGCTGCACTTGTCATTCTAAAAATGTTTTTTTTCAAACTGCCCTTTTGGACCCGCTTTGGTTCCCCCTCTATTTCAACATGTTTTTGGCTCTTCCCTGTCACAGGCACTTGGCCCACCTACAAAAGTGAGGTATAATTTTTACCGGGAGACTGAGGGGAACATTAGATGGTAGGAAATTTCTCCCGGTGCGGTGATCCTACACAGAAATGTGAGAAAAATTAGATTTTTTAGCTATATTTGAGGTTTGCTGAGGATTCTGGGTAAGAAAACATTGGGGGATCCACGCAAGTCACACCTCCCTGGACTCCCTCAGGTGTCTAGTTTTCAGAAATGTCTGGCTTTGGTAGGTTTCCCTAGATGGCTGCTGAGCCCAGGACCAACAACGCAGATTGCCCCCAAACCCCGCAGAAACAGGTAGTTTTGTATTTGATAATTTTGATGTGTCCGGATAGTGTTTTGGGGCATTTCCTTTCACGGGGACTAGGCCTACCCACACAAGTGAGGTACCATTTTTATCGGGAGACTTGGGGTAACGCTGGGTGGAAGGATGTTTGTGGCTCCTCTCAGATTCTAGAACTTTCTGTCACCGAAATGTGAGGAAAAGGTGTTTTTTTGGCCAAATTTCGAGGTTTGCAAAGGATTCTGGGTAACAGAACCTGGTGAGAGCCACACAAGTTACCCCATTTTGGATTCCCCTACGTGTCTAGTTTTAAAAAATGCTCAGGTTTGGTAAGTTTCCCTAGATGCCGGCTGAGCTAGAGGCCAAAATCCACATCTAGGCACTTTGCAAAAAACAGGTCTGTTTTCTTTGGGAAAATGTGATGTGTCCAGGTTGTGTTTTGGGGCATTTCCTGTCATGGGCGCTAGGCCTACCCACACAAGTGTGGTACCATTTTTATTGGGAGACTTGGGGAACGCTGGGTGGAAGGAAATTTGTGGCTCCTCTCAGATTCTAGAACTTTCTGTCACTAAAATGAGAGGAATAAGTGTTTTTGGCCAAATTTTAAGGTTTGCAAAGGATTCTGGGTAACAGAACCTGGCGGGAGCCCCACAAGTCACCCCATCTTCGATTCCCCTACGTGTCTAGTTTTAAAAAATGCGCAGGTTTGGTAAGTTTCCCTAGGTGCCGGCTGAGCTAGGGGCCAAAATCTACAGCTAAGCACTTTGCAAAAAACACGTCAGATTTCAATGTATAAATGTGATGTGTCCAGGTTGCTTTTCCTGTCACGAGCATTAGCCCTACCCACACAAGTGAGGTACCATTTTTATCGTTAGACTTAGGACGAACATAGAATACCAAAACAAGTGTAATTGTCTCTTGTCTTTCTCTACATTTTTTCCTTCCAAATGTAAGGCAGTGTTTAAAAAAGACATCTATTTGAGAAATGCACTGTAATTCACATGCTAATATGGGCACCCCGGAATTCAGAGATGTGCAAATAACCACTGCTTCTCAACACCTTATCTTGTGCCCATTTTGAAAATAAAAAGGTTTCCTTGATACCTATTTTCAGTATTTATATTTCAGCAAATGAATTGCTGTATACCCAGCATAGAATGAAAACCCATTGCAAGGTGCAGCTCATTTAATGGCTCTGGGTACCTAGGGTTCTTGATGAACCTACAAGCCCTATATATCTCTGCAACCAGAGGAGTCCAGCAGACGTAACAGTAGATTGTTTTAAAAAATCTGACATCGCAGCAAAAAGTTACAGAGTAAAACATTGAGAAAAATGGCTGTTTTGTTCACCTCAATTTCAATATTTCTTTTATTTCAGCTGTTATTTTCTTTAGGAAAACCTTGTAGGATCTACACAAATGACCCCTTGCTAAATTCAGATTTTTTTCTACTTTTCAGAAATGTTTAGTGAAATGTAAGGGATCCAGCATTGGTTTCACACCCACTTCTGGTACTTGGTGGAAGGAGGCTGAAAGCACAAAAATAGTAAAAATGGAGTATGTCCCAGCAAAATGCCAAAATTGTGTTGAAAAATTGGGATTTCTGATTCAAGTCTGCCTGCTCCTGAAAGCTGGGAAGCTGGTGATTTTAGCACTGCAAACCCTTTGTTGATGCCAATTTCAGGGAAAAAACGATCAGACTTCTTCTGCAGCCCTTTTTCCACATTATTAAAAAAAACAAAAAACAAAAGTTTTGCTGTATTTTGGCTAATCTCTTGGTCTCCCTCAGGGGAACCAACAAACTCTGGGTACCTCTAGAATCCCTAGGATGTTGGAAAAAAATGATGCAAATTTGGCGTGGGTAGCTTATGTGGACAAAATGTTATGAGGGCCTAAGCGCAAACTGCCCCAAATAGCCAAAAAAAGGCCTGGCACCTGAGAGGGAAAAGGCCTGGCAGCGAAGGGGTTAAGTAATCTAGTCTTACAGGATCTGTTTTCTTACAGTACCAATGCCTCAGGATTTATTAGGTTTATTGTTGCAATGCTGGTGCGGCTGGGTTTTCACCCTGCTGTCGTCTCCCTCACATTCAGTGGTTTGGGTGGTGAGGTGGGTGGGGGGGAAGGGTAGGGTAGGGTTTTTTCGATTTATTTGATTATATTCAGCTGTATTTATTTGTATGATATTTCTTGTCACTTTGCAATTTGTCTGGCGTGACTTTCTACTTATTTCTCCTACGATGGCCAACTTCCTGGCGACTTACCACCTACGCCTACAGCCATAGTGGGACAATATTCTCACAGTAGTACCCTGTAAAGATAGTCACAAAGAAACTGAAGTTATATTCTTTGATCATTGACCAACGATCCCATTCATAATACATGTGCGGCCTATTCCCTCTACTCATATATCTCACTATCACTTACAATCTTATACTCAATGACTACATACCCCCAATGACATGAACCAGAAATAGGTTTCCTTAAATGTAAAGGGGCTCAACCATACTGTTAAAAGGAAAAAGATTGAAAGCTACCTCTACAAATTCAAAGCAGAGTTACTTCTTCTGCAGGAGACTTTGATAACTGACAAAGAGATTACATCATTTGGGCCTAATTTGGTCAGCAGTACCCTTTGCTCCTCAGCCATCAACAACAAAAGAGGTGTGATAACTCTGATCTCCAAAAGCTCTGGCCTATCCGTAGACTCACATCCCTCGCATGACCATGCAAGATGGATCCTAGCAAAACTCTCTGATAACAGAAGTTCTTTTCACATCCTCAATGTGTATGGTCCAAATAACGATGACCCGGACTTCTGGGACTCTCTGACTGCTCCTTTAAACCCAATACCTGATGAGGAATTAATCATCATGTGTGGGGATTTCAACCTCACCATGGACTTCACTCTGGACAAGCAAAATTATCAGCAATGCAACCCTCCCAAAATCACATAACTCATTACCTAAATTATGCTCTAGATTCAGCCTCTAAGACACGTGGAGACTACAGCATCCTGACACAATCGATTACACATTCTTTTCCAGCCCGCACAACTCATACTCTAGAATTGATTACTTTCTGATATCTATAACACATACTCATCGGATCGACCAATCAGACGTCCTACCAAGGCTAGTCTCAGACCATTCACCCACCACTTTTTCTCTTCTAGGAATCAACATAAGACAGTTTAGTCAAATATGGACGTTTAATGATGAATCAGTTAGACACGCTCGTTCAAAGAAATCATTGAAAATACTATACTAAATTACATCAAAGATAACTCTCCCTCGGGCACTTCACCCCTAAATTACTGGGACACACTCAAAGCTACTGTTCGGGGCTCCCTAACTGAGATTCAATCTAAATTAAAGAAATCTCACAACAACAAACTTTTAGAACTTGAAAAGGAGATCAACTGTCTACATGCTTCCCACATCTCCAACCCAAATGATCACACCTTTCGACCCTTACCAACAAAAATTACGGATACAGCAGGATTCTGAGTGAGAGGGCAGGAGTATGGATCAACAAATACAAAAGTTTGAAACTTTGTGAGGCAAACAAAGCCGGTAAAATGTTGGTATCATATTTAAAACATAGACTGGCCCACAAAAGCATAACCACTCAAAGATAAATGAACAACTCCCACACAAATCCTCAAAAAATCATGGACATCGTCAAAGATTTCCACACATCACTCTATAAAGATGACTCCATCTCTTCCAGTGAGAAATGCACGGAATACCTAATTAACACACAACTCTCTACCATTACTGAGCAAGACAAAGCATCCCTCAGCTATCCAATAACAACAGAAGAGATCAAGGAGGCTTTCTAATCTCTTAAACCACACAAAGCCCCTGGATGGCTTCTCTGCTAACTTTTATAAAATGTTTGTCTCCACCCTTGGTCATTTACTACTTGACTGCTTCCGTCATTTCTCCAATTCGGGCTCCGCTGTAGTCACAGCGAGTAAAGCCACCATTGTGGTGATCCCCAAAGAGAGTAAAGATATGTCTCAAGCTAAAAACTACAGACCAATTTCATTGATCAATTTGGATGCAAAAATATACCCCAAAATCCTCTGTAAGAGACTAGAACCTCTCTTACCACACTTGATTAGTAACACACAGTCACATTACAGACAAGGCCAAATCCACCTACTCAGATACCATGGCAATCACATTAGATGCCGAAAAGGCATTCAACAGAGTCTCCTGGACTTTCTTACGTGAAACAATCCTAAATTTTAAATTGGGTAAAACTTTCACTCCAATGGTCATGCCTCTTTACAGTGCCCCTCTGCCAAAGTGAAAACTGGAGGACTAATGTCTTCCTCCCTTAACCTCGAAAGGGGCACTAGACAGTGAGGCCCTGTCTTCCTCTCCTTATTCACTTTGTTTTATACAGTACTCATCATACTGTTGGTTCAACAAATAACAGCAAGTTATAATGTCAAAAGCTTTGCAACACTGGTAGCATTGTACAACCATTGCAGAAATGGTGCAAAAAGAACACATGATGGACGAAATGCAGAGCAAATCAAACATTCACCCCCAGTCACAAAGATCTGGGTTTAATCCATCGTTTTATTGCTCACCACGCCACCCCAGGTTGGACCCAGCCATATGCAAATCAGTCTTGACCCTGTTCCTCAGGGGAACAGTCCAGCCCGAACTGCAATACAAACTGACACCTTCATAGATTTAAAATTACTTACAAACAAGTACACAATGAACATTATAGGGGCATCTTCTCAACCATGCACCCACTGTCTTCCCATCATTCTCCACCCCGATATGCACTCCACACCCTCCACACCTTTTCCCACTTTTGGGGGCAACCCCATCTCTCATAAACCACGTGTTCTGCTTTTTTACATCAGTCTAAATCTGCTTCCCATTCCACCAAATCCGGAGGGGCAAGTTTACTCCAGCATTGTGCAACATTACGTTTCACCACTCCCGTTGCCAGTGTTGCCCATATTTTATGGTACTTCAGCCATGGCTCCTCCCCTGATATCAGCAGAAGCAGCCATTTGGGATATAAGTGAAAGGTTCACCCTAAAACCTGAGCGATCCTATTGGTTACGGCTTGCCAATAGGTCTGAATCACCAGGCACTCTCATAATATATGGAAAAATGATCCCTCCTGGCCGCAGCCTCTAAGGCACAGTCCAATAGTGGCCTTCCTTATTTTATGGAGGAGGGTCCTGGAGAAATAAGATCTATGCAGGATTCGCAGTTGTACTAGTCGAAAGAGAGTATGAATAGTTACTATCCTTGGACTCTGTAACACTTCCATCCAGTCGTCATCGTCAAGGTCGCCCAAGTCTCGGGGACCAGGCACCCCTCAAGGACCCCAGTAGATCTGAGGAGTTATTAATGAGCTTCATATACATCAGCATGATCGTTTTTTCTGGCATTGGTTCTGTGAGTGCCTGTCCTCAAGAGGAGTGGCTTCTTGCAATTCTTCACCCTTTCGGATATGACATCGGAGTGCATGCCCAAGTCAGAATTATCTATATCTTTCGGTCCCTTCCAGTTTGAATTCTTGTTGGAGGACTTCAAATTGTATGAAGAATTGCTCCCTCCAGACTTCCCCCAGCCATTTAATGCTAATTAGGTCCCACTTATAGAAGCCCGTCATGGCACCCAATTCTTTTAATAAATCGCTATCCCAGAGAGGCTTCATCTCAGTGAGTTTATTACGGCAGCCGAGATAATTCGAGGCTTCCCTCCACACCCGAACCACGGTCTGGGTGTGGGTCAGTAGGATCTGCTCATCTCACCGGTGATATAATGCTGTTATGTAGCCCCTCTCACCCAGGACAGCTCTGTCTAATCTATAGGCCAGTTCCCCCCCATCACTAAAAACCCAGTTGTTTATGACCACCAAGTCTGTGGCTGCTATCCCTCCCTTTGGAGTTCACAAAGGGCAATGAGGGAGCTATTTCCATTCCATAATAATAGTCAGACCATATAGTCTATTAGTTGGAACAGTACCAGCGGAATCTTGATGGGGGTGTTCTGAAGTACATAGATAAGCTGTGGGAGAGACATAATCTTCAATATATGTAGGATTATATCAATGGAAAGGATGGGCTGGGTTAAGTACAACAAAATGTCAGCAGCATATAAGGAGATGCGCTGTTTCCAATCCCCTCCCGTAGTTACTGCTCCAACCAACGGGTCTTGGCGAACCCAAGCGGTCAAAGGTTCTAGCGCTAGTGTAAATATCATGGGAGAGAGGGGACAGCCTTGCCTCGTCCCCTGCACAAGGCAAACACGATGGATACTGCCCAGTTTACCTTCACTCCCGCCACCGGACTTAGGTACAGGAGTCTCACCCAGCTGAAGAATTTAGGACCGAAGTCTAGTCTTATCAAAGTAGCAAAGATGTAATTCCATTCTATACTGTCAATGACTGTTTTTGTGTCTAAAGCCAGCACTACAGCTGCTTCTGGATGTACAGCATCAATCGTGTGCCACACCCCATAAAGACAACGAGTGCTTCTATGCAGCATAAAGCCTGACTGGTCAGGATGAATCACATAGGTAATTATTGTGTGTAGCCTGCACACCAGGGCCTTTGTCAGAACTTTAATTTCCACACTGAGTAGGGAAATTGTTCTGTAGGAATTACAATTGGTGAATGGTTTGCCTTCTTTATGAACGACTATCGTAGCTAGTCACTGGTCTTCTGGGAGGGATCCCCTCCCTCGTGCTTCTGTGAACAAGTCTAGCAGGTGTCCAGCAACCTTGTCAATCATTCCTTTGTACATTTCTAACACTAGTCCACTGGGCCCTACCACTTTACCTGAATGGAGGTCTCAGACTGCTAATGCTATCTCAGACACTTGAGGGTCTTGCTCCAGCCTCTCTCGCTCTAACCCAGTCAGTGTCTGGAGGCTGATATCTTTGAGAAACTCCGTACAGTCCTCCGCTGTCATTGTGGACGTATAAATGGTCTCATAGTAAGTTGCAAAGGATTCCGCTATAACATCACTATTCTTATGAAGCATGCCATTTCCTTCACACACCTCAAGGATCCGGGATCTCCCCCATCCTCTCAAGCCAGGCCAGCAACTTACTGGCCTTATCCCCCACATCATATAACAGGTGGAGTAGCCAGGGCATAGCTACGCACCTTCTCCTCCACTAGGGCTCGCAAATCACCTTGTCAGAGGTGCAGGAGGTCTTCAGTTTCCCCAGATGCCAATCAATTTTGGAGTTTTGTTAATGACCCTTTCCATTTCCATTTCCATTTCTTCACATTTCAGGGCTGTTTCTTTCTTTTTCCCTCCAATCAGGGCCTGAGCCTATCCCTGTGTGAATGCCTTAAAGGCCTCCCGAAGGGTACAGGCCGAAGAGACAGTTCCTTTATTAACTTTAAAATAGGCGCCTGCCCCTTTCCATAGTTTGTCACTAATTTGCTTATCTCTAAAGTACCAAGGGTCTAATCTAGGGGCCAACGTGTAGTAGCGGGTCGGACCCAGTAACTGGACCTCAACCAGAGAGTAGTCTGAGATGCCCCTGGGCAGTAGAGTGGCAACCTGACATGCGCTACCATGACTTAGCTGGGAGAAGACATGGTCAAAGCAAGAATAACTGTTATGGGCCGCGGAAAATTATGGGCCTGATTACAACTTTGGAGGACGGTGTTAATCCGTCCCAAATGTGACGGATATCCTGCCCACCGTATTACGAGTTCCATAGGATATAATGGACTCGTAATACAGTAGGTGGTATATCCATCACATTTGGGACGGATTAACACCGTCCTCCAAAGTTGTAATCAGGCCCTATGTGTTTTGTCTTGTATGTAGACTGTGTGCACCCCAAAGGTCAATCAGACCCACAGCCTTCACAAAGGGATGCAATGGCCCTCCCTCCACAACTGGAACAGCACCCCTGACTCTGTCCAACTTTGGGTCAATAATCACATTTGTGCCCCCTCCTAGTGTAAGAATTCCAGGAGGCAACTTCACAGAAGCGCACCAACATCAGGGAGGGTCTGGGCATAAAGTCTTGGTGGAACATACAAGCAGCAGATATTAAGATGACACTTACACCCCCCCCCCCAAAATGGCAGACAGGACCACATATCTGCCAAGGAGGTCGTGCAAAGTATGATGGGGAGTAAGGGGGATCAATTGTTTTTACTAGTATGCCCGTTCCTCTTGAGTTGGTGCTGTAGCCCGAATGTGCAAGTAGGGCATAACCAAACCTGTCTAATGCTCTACAAGTGGTGCCTCGGAGGTGTGTCAAGTAGTAGAAGATCTGGACCATGTTTCCGCAGGTACTGAAGGACTAACATATGCTTTATTTTTCCCCTGAGACCATTCACATTCCAAGTCTATATAGTCAGTTTTCGCTACACCTGTGGCACCATTTAGGAAGGTAGAGAAAAAGAATGGATCCCATATCCCATAAGAGTTTCTCTAGAGGGTCTACATTTCTTTGTGATTGCGCCCTTACTGTAAACTGTTTCTGTGAACCAGTGGACGAGCCGATAAAACAAGAAACATCATCAATGAAAAACAAAAACATACATCCCCAACTAAGAAACCCCACCCGGCACTGTGGGTATAAAACCAGCCACCGTCCCAATATGCAGGGAGCCTGTCACCCAAGAAACAACAATCTATGAATGTGTGACAAAGCTTGCCACCTTATGACAGGATGGGAATTGCAGTTATCTTGTCCCCTTATCTGGTGAAGCCAAAAGCTCCACTGACCCAAATGTTGTAGGTGCATTAACCCCACCAGAGGTAACCTGGATTGACTTTGAGTAGAACATTCAAGATGTCAAAATGCATCCTCCTTCTGGATCTCCCAGGGTACCATGAACACCACAACTCCATTGCTTGGAGGGGGGTAGAGGGGAAAACTGGAGAGACTGCCGCCCACCAGGCAGAGTTCTGCCATCAGTTCTATTGTTCTTCAAGACCGGGAGGTGCTTCCTCAAGAGTTCGCCAGAGAAGCATCAGGATGCTGAGTCTCCGAAGTGGCAGGGTCCACTGTGCATCCCTCCAGCCAGTTCCAAGCCTGCTGGGGTGAGGAAAAGTCCCATGTTTAGCCTTCTGCAACCACTCGCAGCCTTGTCTGGTATATCATCATATATTTCAACTCTTTGGCTCAGAGGGCCTTCTTTACTTCATCAAAGCTACACCACTTTCTTTGGACCTGCAAAGTGAAGTCAGGAAAGATTCAGACCTTCGCATTTTCATGTTGGAGGTCTCCCTGAGTGAGTGAGTGCTGCCTGTAAAATTGCACTGCGGTCTCTATAATTAAATATCCTTGTTATAATCGTCCGCGGAAGTGCGCCTGGGCGTGGTGGGGGTCCCAGCGCCCTATGTGCCCTCTTGATGGAGAATAATTTTGACAATCTTTTGGGACGGAAAGAGTTTAGGATAAGATCTTCCAGAAAAACGTCGGCACTGGGTCCCTCTGCCCCCTCGAGAACCCCCACCACTCTAATGTTACACAGAGCCTTTCCCATGTGATATTCCAGCTTTGCTGCAAGTTCTGCATTCTGTTTCGTCAGGGATTGTACATGATCTGCAAGTCTTTTAGTGGTAGATTGCAGGCTGTTTATCTGAGTCTGCCATCATGACCTTCTCGGACATTTTGTGGAAATCTGCCTATAAGAGGTTCACATCTACCGTGACTGCATCCAATTTAGGCTCAACTGTCCCTCTTAGATCTTGACTCAATGCCATTATTTCTTGAAGAGAAGGTTCAGCGAAAGGCTGAGTGTCCAGTGATTTGCCACCGCTCACGTCCCCCATCGTTACACCAGACGCAGTCATCGTAACTGGTTATTTATCCTACTCATTTGATTGCTTGGGCAGTGAACACTTGTTTTGAACCATATCCGCCCTCAAGGTCTCTGGTTAATTTTGCCCCTTTGTCATGATTTAATGGCTGCCGGGTGGCGGTGACATACACCTAGCCATAGGGGAGGGTCATTCCAAACCTAGGCGACTACTCTTTCTAGGCTTGGCGTAGTGCACTGAGGCTAGAGCCCAACGTGTTCCCTATAACATCACCTGTCTCAGAAGTCCCATGTGGGGTGGGGGAGGGTGAGTTTTCGGTGTTCCTCCACCAGACAGTTCCCTTAGCTGGTGGCTAGCTCATGGTGGGGGGGGGGGGGCTACAGCAGGAACCACCCTGTTCAGATCTCCAAGTCCAGGTCATTTGGGGCACCAAATCACAGGCTGGCCAGGCCACGTCAGTCCTATGGCCAGCAGTCGTGGTGTGGAAGTCTGTCTATCTGCTGGCACTATCGGGGGTTGCTCTCCTCACTCTCCTCTCTTCACCCCAATCTTAGGAGTTCCTTCGTGGTCGAGTGGCTATGCCCCTCCTCCGTGTATAAGAAGGCCAAATAAAAAGAGCTTAAACCATCACTGGGCTATCGTTCTCCTTCGCTCACATGGAGATGCAGTGCAGAGGGAGAGCACTGCCTTTCTCGCAGGCGGTCACTGGATGTCTTGGGTGCGATCGCCATTAGATCCGGCACTCCGCAGCACGGCTGGACCCCAGTCTTAAAGTGGCGTCAAACACCGCTCCACCACCAGCAGTACACTTCACTTGGCGGCCCGCAATGCCACCAATCTTTTACACCACATCACTTTAGTGCCGTTGGGGATTCATCTCCAGCTGTCGATCGTCTTTGCGCCGCTGCCTCCTGGTCGTGAACGCTGGTGGTCAGGCCGCCATTTTATGTGAAGTGGATATGCAGACTGGGTCCCTTCAGATGATAGGGGTGCTGTTGGGCCCCGATAAGCGTGTTGCGAAAGGATTTTTGGGCAGATGGCAGGGGTTATCGGCCGGAGACTAGAGTTGCTCTGCTGTGCGGCCATTATCAGCGGCGGTCGGCCACGCACCCTGTCCTTATTCATTTTAACCCTTGAACCCTTACTTCATAGCATTCAGATGAACAGTTCTATCTCTCATGTTTCGTCCAACAAAAAAACGGCTTACGCTGAATAGATTTTTGTGGTTGAGAATGCTAGTCAATCAATTCTATCATTATTGACTAATATTCCCTGGTTATAAATTAAATAGAGACAAATCAGAATTCAAGGGACTAATAAATCTTTACACTAGCGCCCTACTAACATTCTCTGGTCTATCCTGTCAACCACATTTCATAAAATACTTAGGCCTGAAATTTAACTCGGACTTGCTAGAAACCATCCACCATAATAAAAAATGTACCCTGAAAAAGACTGAAAATTTATTAGACGGTTGGAACCCTAAATTTATCACCTGGTGGGGCCGAATAGAGACCATCAAGAAGGATGGTAACCCCAAATGTCAACTACCTCATTAGCATGCTCCCTTAAATTTTATCTGATGATTTCCACAGTAAACTCAACAAATTAGTAAATAAAAATATATGGGATAATAAATGCCTCAGAATTTCCATCAAAAAGCTTCATCTCCCACAACTCTAGGAGGAGTCAACCTAGCTGAATTCAGAAACTACCAAAACGCTTGTTTAGCCAGACTGGGTTGTCTAAGACTCTCACCCCCTCAGGACTACTCTCCCACTTGGCTAAACGCTGAAAAAGATTATGGTTGAATTACAACCAATAGCACTTTTATCTAGTAGTAATATTCCCTCTCTCACAGCAAAACACATCCTAAATAAGACATAAAGAGCTCTACTGAGTATTGATAAATTACTAGATACACCTGTTTCCTGCTCAAACATGGCCTCGCTCTGGTGTAACTCAAAAATCAAGATTCAAGGCGTATCCATAGTTTGGAGCTCATGGACTTCCAAAGGTATTCAATTCTTGAAATGTTTTGGATCCCATCAAGCCCTGCTCTCCTTTAGAGAACTGCAACAGCAATACTATTTATCAGATATAGACTTTTTTTTTATTTTTTCCAGCCTATAACTAGCTTATCCAAAGCTAAATACTCCAATGCAGGACCATCTCTCTCCACTATTATCTCCTCCTTTAATAAGTCTGTCCATCAAGCCTCCATCTCTTGAAGGGAACTGGGCTTTTTGATGCAGTACTCCCCGACACACACACTGTTTGCCTGGTATTTGATGCAACTTTGACTGAAGTGCACTGGGTCCCAGCCAACAGGGTGCCAGTGCCAGCGTTACTTCCCCCAAAACTGACCAATTGGCAAATCCTTTAGCACCCTCTGTAAGTCCCTAGTAAATGGTACCCCTGGTACCTCGGCCTGGGGTACTAAAGAGGCCCCCTAAGGGCTGCAGCACGAATTGTGCCACCCTAAGGGACCCCTCATCAAGCACATGACAGACTGCCACTCAGGCTGCGTGTCTTGGTGCAGACAAAAGCGAAAACACAACATGTCACACATCCCTGTGCGCCATGTCCCCTAGTACTGCGTGCAATATATTTGCAAGTCCCCCATACAGCAGGCCTGACAGCCCAAAGGCAGGGTGCTTAATATTACATGTGAGAGCATGCCTGCATGAGCAGATATGCCCCTGTGCTGGTCAGTTCCATTACCGCCAGTGCACGTGACCAAGCCATTTTAAACCATGTACTGGACACTGGTGAAAATGAGCCCCCCAGCTACCATGATGGCTTCACTGAAGATAGAAATGTTTGGTATCAAACATCTCATATTGGTAAACCCACACTGATGCCAATGTTGGATTTACCACTATATGCACCCAGAGGGCACCTTAGAGGTGGCCCCTGAAACCATACCAGCCTCTGGTGTGCTCACAGACTGGTTTCTACCAGCCTGCCACCTGAGAAACAATTCTGGCCCCTAGGGTGAGAGCCTAACAAAAGTCTGACCGGGAAGAGGGTGTAACACCCCCTCCCACAGGATGACCTGCTGACTGGCCCTCCTAAGGTGGCAAGCCTCAAAGAGCTGTCACCTTTTAAACACAAAACTGGCTCCTCTCACAAGAGAGGGAGCCACACCCACTGTCCAGAGCCCATTTGGCACCTGGATAGGTGGGAAAATTAGCTAGTCAGGTAGGCGTGCCACCCCTAGGCTAGTCCCAACCCTAAGGTGGACACGATTTTTCAGAAGTAGCCATCTTTGTGAGCCATACTTAGGAATTCTGGGACAGGGTTATGCCCATTTCCCACAGGAAGTGGTCATATGGGGGCATAGTGACCCAAAGGTTCAGCAACCAATTGGCTACTACCCTACACACCCCTAAATTCAGTATTTAGGGGAGCCCCTGGCACCAGAGAAGCAGATCCAGATGACCTAAGAAAGAAGAGAGGACACCGAAGAGCTGCAAAAGCAGAAGAGGAGAGACGAAGCAGCTTACCTGGTACTAGCCTTGCTGGCCTATAAGCATCCCTCGTCAAAGACTGTACCAAAGTCAACTCATCCTGCAGCTGTTGACTTCAGAAACCTGGGAGTACTGCCTGCCTTAGAAAAAGACTCAAGACCTCCTGTGAACAGCGGACCTGGTCTAAAGAATCTCCAAAAAAGAAGACTCTGAGGCCTCTGGAAAAGCCAAATCCCAACACCCAAAGCCACCACTGGACCTGTCGCCTCCGGCCTGAGTTGAAGTGGGCAACCAGTGCCAACAAGGTTCCCCAGCCCACCAGAGTTCGAGTCCATCGTGGTTTCACCCCTCCTGGACTTCCCGACAAGTAGGCCCCGTTACCGGAGCTGCTCCGGTAAGGAAAAAACAGATGCCTAAAGATACCCCTGCATCTGTCGCCCCTGGGCCTTGGAGAAGAAGACCAAAGGTTCCCCCCGCCCCAAGCATCGCAAGGCCTGAGCCCACTTGCTGGCCTAGCCCAAATGGCTGCCTAGCGAGAGCTTGCAGCCTCTTTTCGAGGTGACAGATCTCCACTGAAACACATTGGGCCCCGACGCTGAAAAGCACCTCTGCACCCGGACGCCTCAGTGCCTCCTGAAGTGACCTGTTGGTGCTGCCTCAGACCTTGCTCCATGCTTACCTAAAGACAAGGAGATTGATCCTGTAAGTCGCTGTGAAATGCCTGAATGCAGTACGTTTCCCCCATAGGATAACATTGGGCAGCCGACGCTGAAAAGCACCTCTGCACCCGGATGCCCCAGTGCCTCCCAATGTGACCTGCCGGTGCTGCCTTGGACCTTGCTCCATACTTACCTTAACTCCAGAAGATTGGTCCTGTAAGTCGCTGCTAAGTACCAGTTTGCAGAACTTGTTTTTCTTCCCACAGGATAACATTGCAGAACTCAGAAATTGCACTGCGTCCACTTTTTAAAGTGAAAAGAATTCCTATTTAAAAACGTACTTACCTAAACGATTTTTCTCTAACGTCTAAACATACATAAAGATACTTGCTATTTTTATGAACTGGTGTGGGTCTCCTTTTTGAGTGGTGTGTCTCATTTATTGACTATTGTGTGTATGTATTTGTATATGTCATTTATTCCTCTGTGTTAAGCCTAAGGATGCTCGGCCACACTACCCCTAAATCAGTGGTATTCAAACTTGTTAGTGCAATGTCAACCCCTAAACCCTCCCCCCCCGTGGGAAAAATATAAATCTTTGGCCCCCGTCAGAATTTTGCAGAACTATTCTATTAAGTCAGCAATGTTTAAATATGTCTAGACTTATTTAAACATTGCAGTAAAGTTCAGTTACCTTTTCACAAAGCACTATTATCTCTATAATCCTTCTTTTGGCCAGAGCCTGGTGCCCTCCTGGGATCACCTGAGGCCCCTCTATGGCGTCCGCCCCCCAGTTTGAAGACCCCTGCCCTAAATAGAGCACTTTGGGATTGCATAGCAAGTCCTGTCTACTCACTGGGGAACCCACGGGCCCTTTACACCAAGGGTCTTCAAAATGGGTGAGGTCACCTAGGGGGGCCTCAAGTGATCCCAGGGGGAAGGGGTGCCAGGCTGTGGCCAAAATAAGCAATATTCTGGTATTAGGCTTTGTTTTAAGCTGAAACAAACATGAGCAGCAGCAAACATCTCTGTAATGGGTCACCTCTAACATGGTTTGTCATTTATATCCAAACCAGTAGTTCGTTTCAAAAGGGAAGGAACTCCAAGGGACTCCAAATACTCTTCAAAAACCCACCCCACTTCTAATAATAACACTGAATACTTTCACATGTTAGTAAGGCCTGCTTGACCAGAATAATATGTTTGGCATCATGTATTTGATTGCAGTTGTAAAACAGAACTTAACTGCAATGTTTAAATAAGTCTACATACATGTAAACACTGCCACTTTAATATAATAATTGTGAAAACTTTGTAGGGGGGCCTGATATATAAATGGAAAATGTCACTTACCCAGTGTACATCTGTTTGTGGCATGTTCCACTGCAGATTCAAATGCTATGCACAGGTCCTGCCATCTAGTGTTGGGCTCGGAGTGTTACAAGTTGTTTTTCTATAAGTGCACACCCTATATTGGTGCTGGTTTACTTGAGTCCGTCTGGCAGAATCCCGCCCTTTTTGTGGGGAGCAAATCCACAGAAACATTAGGTGCAAGATTCCAGCTCCACCAAAGTCATGACTTTCATGGCATCTGGTGCACTTTCAGCACCATGTTACTATGGCCTTATTAAAGTGTCAGCTATGCCTGTTGGAATGAGCTAGTGTTACCATATCTAGGGGACAGACCACATACACTGGGATTTGTTTAACAGCCTCCTAAGGCCCAAATATGCCAGTAAATTATGTTCCATGAAAGCAAACATTTGAGGGAGACTGCAAAAAAGAGTGCAAGAGTTAGTGAAATACAAGCATTCACTATTGAACAACCATTTATACAAGTATACAAACATAAGGTTGTACTTCGCACAAACCCAAAATTCCTACCTAAAATCATCTCACCATTTCATTTAAATCAAACAGTGGAACTTCAAGTCTTCTTCCCACAGCCAGACTCAGTAGCAGAAAGAGCGCTCCATACATTAGACATTAAAAGAGCTTTAATGAATTACATTGACAGAACAAAATCATTTAGAAAGACTAAACAGCTGTTTGTCGCATTCCAAAAACCCCATACTGGTAATCCTATCTCAAAACAAGGCATAGCCAGATGGATAGTAAAGTGCATCCAAACATGTTACCTAAAGGCTAAAAGACAGCTATTAGTAACACCAAAAGCACATCCCACCAGGAAGAAAGGAGCAACAATGGCATTTCTAGGAAATATACCAATGACAGAAATCTGTAAAGCAGCCACTTGGTCAACACCCCATACGTTTACCAAACACTACTGTGTAGATGTGTTAGCGACACAACAAGCCACCGTAGGACAGGCCATACTAAGAACACTATTTCAAACAACTTCAACTCCTACAGGCTGACCACCGCTTATGGGAGGAGAACTGCTTTATACTCTATGCATAGCATGTGTATCTGCAGCTACACATGCCATCGAACGGAAAATGTCACTTACTCAGTGTACATCTGTTCGTGGCATGTTCTGCTGCAGATTCACATGCACCCTCCCTCTTCCCCGGGAGCCTGTATCCGCTTAAGTTACATTTAAATTTGTACATATGTATATATATATATCTATATTCCATTGCATGGACATCTCTTTCTTTACACTTTATCACTCCTACCTTACCCTCTGCGGGAAAACAATCTAAGATGGAGTCGATGCCCATGCGCAATGGAGCCGAAAAGGAGGAGTCACTCGGTCCTGTGACTCGAAAAGGCTTCTTTGAAGAAAAACAACTGGTAACACTCCAAGCCCAACACTAGATGGCAGGACCTGTGCATAGCATGTGTATCTGCAGCTACACATGCCATCGAACATATACATATATATATATATATATATTTTTTTTACAGTGGGGAATGCATTAAAAAGTCAGAAGACTACTGCTTTACACGGTATTTATATACCACATAGGCCAGCTTCCTACACCTCTTAAAATCTAAAGTCACAGGCATAAACTCGAACATATTGACGAAATAGGACTCCTTTGGAGTCATCTCTCCGGAGGGTTGGGGACTGATTTGGAAATCTGTTGTCTCTTATAAAATCACCCCCGCCCTAACTCAAACAGAGTACTGGCTCTGTCACAGAACATTTTGGACCCCTTCCCGCTTCTATAAGCTGTTTCTCAGAGAGGATCCAACATGTTGGAATTGTAACAAATGATCTTCACCATCTGCTTTTCTATTGTACTGCTCTCTCACATTTCTTTGAACCGCGTATTTGATTTTATTTGACCCCTCTTGAGGATACAATTGAAGCAAGACTTCCTTTCACTTATTCAAGCTTTTCTTGACCCAAGGCTCAAGTCACATGATGACCATCTCCTCTTAGACATATTAATGACTGCTCCAAGTAAGATCGTCCTCAACAACTGGAAGAATATAGCTGCCACCTCTTTTAAATCCTGGCTGAACTGGATCTCTTGCTTAAGAGGTCCTGACAATGTGTTCCTTCAAAACTCCCCTTGGAAACCACAAGCCAGATGGAAGACGTTAGATAATTACACCAAGCCACCAAGAATTTCTTTACACATCTTAAAAGGGTTTTTCAACCATTATTTCCCATGTGATCCCTTATGGCTCACTGTCAGATGTACACAGAATGGTATCAAGGTTTTCTACCGTCTTTTGATCCCAAAGTTATCATGCCAACAGTTATAATTTCTTGACTTACTCTTTTTTTGTGTTTATTTGTTGTTATTCAAGCTACATTCAAGATTGCTCAATCCTACTTTGTTCTTTTAATCACTTTGTTTTATTGAATTATTTTGCTTTCATAGTTCCAAGTATTGTACAAATGAATATCACACCTTACTTGACATTTCCATCAAGCGTGTTACTGGCTGTTTCATGCTACTTGGTTTGTTTCTTTTTTTTTTACAAAACTCAATAAAGTATATTGAAATAAAAAAAGAACATTGGACCTATTTTCCTACGTAGGGAACTTGTTCAACCTCTGCAACTTTTTAAAGATTCATCCGGGGAGGATTCTAGTCCACTGGCACTTTGAAGCGTCAACTAGTCTGTAGTGTCTGTGTTAACAAGAGACAAGTTGGCAGCCTCAATGCTGTTATCGTTATTATGAATGACGATGTGAGATACCTGTACATGATCTGCGCCAAATATGTAACCTATATATCAAATATAATCATCACTAGACAAAGGCCTTGACTCAGTCTCCTCTCTGTACTGAGCCTCCTCTAACAATCTGTGCACAAGCCTCTTCAAGCGTATGAGAATAGCTTTTGTTAGTGGAATGGGCTCTGAAGTAGGCGTCAGTGGATAAGCTACTGTGGGAGCCATTGGCACAAGAACAATGCCAGCCGGGACCAGTGGTGTGCTTAGAGTAGGTCATCGGAGGTCGATTGGTGAAGAGTCTGCCAGCAGTATTCCAGTTTCATGGGGCCTGAGAGAGCACCAGAAGGAACCTGGGCAGTGCGGATCAGCACCAATATGGTTGGGATGAATGTCAAACTGTGCCAAAAGCTCCTGCTACGCCAGAAAAGTCTGCACCAGCGTCAGTGCCAGGACAGGAGCTGGCACTGACACAGGGATCACCTCCCAACTCCGATTATGAGGAAAACTCGGTCAATCGAAGTAGGGATCAGCTAAGAGACATACTGCTGAAATAAGTGTGACATCTGGGTGTGGAATATTCTCTCTTGTACCATGTAAGAAGCTGGCTATGTATGAAGCAAAAGTAAGGAGTCACTATGCAGATAGTTCGGACAGTTAAAGTAGTAATCCCAAATGCTCTCTTTTGTGGTAGTGTTGGGCGAGCAGTTTAGGCTTATCAGAGGGTAGTGTAAGGCATTTGTTGAACACAAAGTCAATAAATGGAACAAACACTCAAGAAGAAACTCAAGATCAACTTAGAAAAACAACACTTATTTTTTTAAATATTTATTTGTGATTCTTTTCAAGAAAAATAAAATGCACTGTATTTGCAGAATACAATGGTAATGTAAATTTACGACTTACAAGACAGACCTCCTGGACTTAAGGTAAGTGGGGGTCAAGGTCTAAGGCAGCACCAACAGATCACCTTGGTCGTCTCTGTAGCCTTGGGTATCAGAGGTGTGTTTTTGGCGTCAGGTGCCATGTTCAACTCAATGAGAAACGGTCCTGATGAGAAAAGGCTGCACACAGGGACGGGGGGCCAGTCCAGTTGAATACACAGGGGAGTTTAGGTGTCAAGGGTCTCTGGAACTCAGGGACACCATTGGATCCTTGGTACTCGGGCTGTGGGGCTCATGTGCAGTGGTGCTTTGTCCGGCGGGGTCGCGCTGTGGGAGGCACTTGCAGTTCTTGGTTCCCTGAAGACAGACGCTGCTGGTGGGAACTGGGAGACCAGACCAGCCAAACCCAAAGGGGGGCTTGGCTCTAGAAGGTCTCTGGACCCTGTTGGCACCGTTAGTTCACGTGGACTCAGGTTGTGGGGCTTGTGTGCAGTGGCGCTTTTCGGTTTCGGGCCGTGGTGGTCAGAGGCTCACTCTCTGTACTGGTGTTGAGGGGAAAACAGGCCAGCAGGGCCACTCTTGATGATGGTCTTGTGGATAGTCACTTCCCTCGAGAATAGGTCTATCTTTATGTTGTTGGAGTCCTGACTGGATCACCAACAAGCCATACTTGCTGCAACGAGTCCAACAACCGGGTATAAATGCAGAGAGGCTCCGGGAGGGGTCAGCATCTTGGGACCACAGTGAAGTGGCAGGGCTGATTTCCTGAGCTCCAAGCAATCTTCTCTTGGCTCATTGTTCAGTCGATGGGCCCGATGGCCAAAGGGATAGAGTACCGGACTTTGGGAGCAGTGCTAGCAGATGCATGGAAGCAGATTCTCTGTTCAAGGGGAGATCTTTCTCAGTTGTTCAGGTGCAGGGCAGTCCTCCAAGGGTGTGGGGAGGTTGTCCAGCTCTTTGCAAAGTTGGTCCCGGGAAACTGTCGAAGTGCAAGCAGTCTGAAGGGGTTTGGCACCAATCTTTGGTGTAGGTCTTCAGGGATGACTTGTATATAGCCCATGCAGTGTATCTGACATGGCAAAACATGGTTTGCACCATGTAATTTGTGTGTGGGCCTCTTAGGGTGGTGTAAGATGTGCTGCAGCCCTTAAGAATCATCTTTAACACCCATGCCTTAGGCACCAGGGGTACCATTTACTGTGGACGTACAGGGGTGCTAAACTCCATGCTAATTGGGTCTCAATTAGACTTATTTTGTTTAGGGGAAGTGCACTGTCATTGAGATCTGATTACCAGGCCTCAGTGCACTGTCAAGAGTCGAAACCCAGCATCAAAGTGTTCGAAAGGGGGCAAAAAGTGGGAGGACAACTGTAACAAAATTCCAGTTTCTTGCACACCACCTCAAGCAGAATGTGATGAAGAGGTTGAGAGAAAAGACACAGCTTCACATACATACTACTACAGGAACTATATTTTATGATGTATCATTTTTGTAAGGATACTCAAGTTGTAAGAGAAGGAGTAATCTAGAATCGAGTTCAGTCTATAAATGTATTATTTGTAAATTTTCAAAACTGCTGTAAATAGATCTCCAAAATTATTAATTGTAGAAAAATGCACTCTTTTTTGCAGTCTCCCTCAAATGTTTGCTTTCATGGAACAGAATTTACTGGCATATTTGGGCCCTGGGAGGCTGTTAAAAAAAATCCCAGTGTATGTGTTCTGTCCCCTAGATATGGTAACACTAGCTCATTCCAACTGGCATAACTGACACTTTAATAAGGCCATAATAATATGGTGCTGAAAGTGCACCAGATGCCATGAAAGTCAGATGTCACACATGGGCTAGAGTTTGCCTTTACACCACCCACATGACTTCTGTGGAGCTGGAATCTTGCACCTAATGTTTCTGTGGATTTGCTCCCCACAAAAAGGGTGGGATTCTGCCAGATGGACTCAAGTAAACCAGCACCAATACAGGGTGTGCACTTATAAAGACTGATCGCCCTATAACCAGCTTCCAGTTCCGACACACTAGTCCTGAATAACAAGAGCACACCAAAACATTTCACACCTCCTGTTTCCAGCCACCACACCACTTTAAACAGGTAGGTTCCCAACTCCACAATGCCAACGTCTTAATCTCTGAGAATACTCTGCCTTTCTGAACTCCATTGTTGCATCTATGCATGCACAACTACAAACAGTTGGAAGGTAACCCACCAAAATGATACAGTAGAGATTCACACTATGTCTAGGGGTTAATCGGGAAGTTGGTTTCTCCAGTTCTGGCAGGTAAGTTCTTCCTTTTAGGGCCGATAATGGTGAAACTAAATACAGCTCATAGGTTTCTGAAGCCAGCCAGGAAGTCAAGACTCATATTCATAATTTGCTATTAAAAGATTTGTGGGCACAGTTTGGCATTTTTACAAGGAGGTATAAACACCTATGAAATATTTTACAGGTCTTCGGGCACAAATGGTAGACATTTCCCTTAACAGTACTGCACACCTTTTTCAGCAGGTTGGCTTTCCATAAACCCAAAGAGATTTGGTCTGGACCTGATACACTATGTTGCCACACACTCTTACAAATTCACTCAATTACTTAACTCCTTACCTGATTTGTCCTTTTGAATGGCCTTATCCTCAAAGTAGAAGAACATCACTTGGAAGCGGTCTTTGTCAGTGGAGCGCAGAACCCTGTGATCACAAACACACTACATAAGTTGAAATTCCACAGGAACATCTGAGAACACAACTGGCAGTCACTTGGGTAATGCCTTTCACCCTGAATGAGAAGTCAAGCTCAAACACAGCTAGAAGTGTAAGGTAGCCCTCAATGACAGGCACAGTTATGTAATGTACTTTACGTACTGTAGACGAAACACAGGCATAAGCCATTGTGCCTAAAGATGCTAATACATCAAATATCCAAACAAAGCAAATCAGGTTGCCAATAAATGTTTTATTAGAATACTGATATAGCTATTTAGCATCTGAATATTTTAAAGTGTGCTCTGAAAACTAATAACCAAGTTTATTAAAAAGCTTAAATAAGGAATAATTATACATATGTAATTCAGCAGAAGTAACACAAAGAATAAGTTACTTTCTTTCTGTATCTCACTTTCTTAGAGGTACAAAGTGTCCTAAAAGGTTACACATAAAAGAATGTAATGGAGTATTCTTCTAATGAATAATCCTTAATGCTGATTCCTAAGGCTGATCTAAGCACCTATGTTTTAATTATTATACTAGAAAAGTTTAGAGTCTCACCTTCTGGAGCTGAAATACTAATCTTCACTGAGTACTGGCAATAATACTCTGTGAATATATGGAAAGAGGCCTTTGAAAACTTGTCCTCACTGTTGCCTCTATGGGGAATTGAATTCTCTTTTTCCTTTTTTTCTTTGGTAAACTCATCTATCATCCAGTCTGAGCAGCCGTTAATACCCAGCTCGCAACATTATTTAATATAAAGTATAAACCATCCAGAAATTTTCTGTTTTCTCAAACCTTTGCTCCTGTATAGATTATCCTGTATAGATTGCAAACTGGCAATTCACATTCATTCCCATAGATCTTAATAGGTGAAACCTGTGCAAGCAAAATTATGCTAGTGGTGGCCATTTAGTTTTGATTACCCAATTGTTCAAATACATAAAGACGTTAATTCCCTGCAGCACATGTGAGCTATTACCGCTATCCTCATCATCATTACTTTGATGGACAGCTGCATACCTGAACAAAACCTGTAAGGGATAACCACAAATTTAATGTGGTTGCCCACTACTTTGAATTGTAGTAAGAAATGATGGCATGCTTCAATAGCAATATGCAAAGTATGTACCAGCAAGCCTAGGAAAACCAACCAGCTTAATTCCCTCAAGACTTGCTGGAGGGTTGCCATCTTGAACTTTTGTTTGGGTAGGCCTCCAGATTTCTTGGTGATTAGAGGACATCTGGTGTTTCCCTGTTTCTTCTATTGGCGTGTGCTCTCTGGTCCTTTACTACAGGAGACGTTTCTGTGGGAGATAGGGATGTGAGAGCAGGATGGATGCATCACTGTCTCCTGTAAAAAGGTAGGGACTAATGAGATTTTATGATCTTCAAGGCCCACTTTTCTGCGTCAATGCTTTTCCGTTTCAATTAAAGCCCATCCATCCATTGCCCAGCTGAGAAACGGAACCACTTTTTAAAAACCATGAAAGAACTGAAGTGGTTTTGAAGTTGTTAGTGTGGTGGAAACAAGGCAGGGTGGGCTGTATTTGTTGATGGTCTATACAGGCATCCATCCCCGAGGATGGATTTGCTCTCTTGGTCTATTATATAAGTGCCTGTACCCGCAGAATCTCTGGTTCTGTTGGTGCACCCTTCCAGCTAGAGTGGCCAGTCTCAGAGCTCAGGCAGTAGCCCGCTTTGCTCTGCTTGACATACCCAAGCCACTTTTTCACCCTCTCACCAAACAGTTTTAACAATGAAATGGCCCATCAATCTGAAAGGCGTGCACATCGCCAGGAAATCCAGTTGACTATTTTTATGAGTGCAACCCTAGAACTTGCAGACTGAGTTTTAGCATCAATGGGATTTAATCCCACTTTGGTGGACTGTTTGACCCCACTACCAGACACTACAAGCTGTTAGCACCAAACTGCCAGAGACCAAGATCTTCCTTTATAGAGCCTCAAAGCTCTGAGATTCCCTGTCAGGTAGTGCAGAAGTAATGGTAATGAGATTTGTCATGGCTAAAGAGGCCCACATAACTATGATTTCTGGCAAAGAGGGTGGATCAGAAAAGACACTCCTGTGCTTTTAGCCATCTGCCACAAGACTGCTGTGGTGGATAAGGGTTTCCTCAGGACCACTTGTATAGTATCCATTAAAGCCTTATTAAAACGAAAGATAGTATCACTACCTAGCATCATCAGCTATACTTTCATGTACAGGTTTGATATACGTTTTTGGGAGTTAAGGGAATCTACAAAGTCTTTTTGGATTTTCTAACAGCAGATCAAGTCCATTCTTCTGAGTCACGTTTGTCTCAAATCGGGAATTCTATCTCCAAGGAACAATCTACTCTAGAAATGTGCTGTCATTCCAGAATACACACTCATATGAATAGTCGGGAAGGAGGATGTTTTCTGTGTCACTTTCAATACTCCTAGGGAGGGTGTCCGAAAAGTCTACGGCGTCAGAAAGGTGAACTGTTCAAGTAGGTATCTGTTTGTTTTATCAGGTAGATCAGGGGTCTCCAAACTACAGCCCGCGGGTCACATCCGGCCCTCTCCAATATTTTATCCTCTGTTGTTTTCCAAAGCCTCGAATTCCAATGATCAAAGAGAAATACATTTCCAATCTCTTTGGCAGTCTGTAGGAGGCAGCAGAGCCTCTTGAATCTTCTCAATTGTAAATTTTGAACCAGCAATGTTGTGTATGCCAGATCTTTGAAAAATGCAAGTTCCTAGTGCTGATAATCCACACTGTAGACAACTTCAATTGTCTGAATTGTGTAGAAAGGTGCAGACGGAATTTATTTTTGTTCAACCTTTATTAATTGTTCACGTTTATTATGAATTTCTTTGCTCTGCTTTACTGAAGTTCTTTCTTGAAGTGTGTTTCTTGTTTTTGTTGTTTGCTACAAAATTGCGCAAAAATGAATAGCCTGCTTTTCTTATCTACAGATAAGTAATTGCGTATTTCGTCAGAGCATTGGCTAAGGTTTGACATTTTTACTCATCAAATACCATTTCTCACTTTAAGCACAGCATTGTTTATTTGTAGTTATCACATTTCTCTGTTGTTCTAGATCATATGCTGATTACAAAAAAAGATCCAAGTAAACTTTATTCGTTTATTTACATTTTATTCATTCATTTAAAAACTGGTTTTTTTCGGCCTGCGAATATTTGCAAAATATACGAAGTGGTAGATGGTGAGGCTAAATTCGGGACAATGGTTCTAATATCAGCAGAGAGACCAACGCAACAGGTGCCAAGACCAAATCATCTGGCCTCTCAGACCTTTCCAATGCTAGCAATACCACGCTGGACTCTAATCTGGTTGAATGAAAAGGAAGGGAAGGCTTAATCGGACCACAGGGCACCAGCACCACCCAAAGACCAGAAGACAGAGAGGTAGTCACAACAGTTCCAGGGGACGTGTCTCAGTGGGTGTCCAGACACCTGAAGATTGAAAACAACAGTCATGGCTTATTGACAGGCAGGATTTGCTTACAGGAGAATCCAGGAGAGGCACGGTGGATACTTTCCAAACTAGGCACTAGCTCCCAGGAGGAATAAACGTGCTCCTCCTTGGATCTCCTGTGTTTTCACCCATGTTCCTGATTGGAGTAGGAGGAGACACCTGCATAATATGCTTATGATGCAAGATATTTTTCTATCCAATGAGAGGCTTGTGAAGAGCAACTTCAATATGGATGTGAACTCGAATCCACAGCTCTTGTATGCCATTGTAATAAAATCCAATGTTAGAGTGCACAATTGAGGGTAAGTCACACAAGCACCAATGGATATTGTGTAGGGGTCCATAACCAACATTTGTTGACTATAGTCTGTATAAGGTAAAACATGCACATCTGTGTTTATGTGAATTCATATTAGTTAAAAACCTCAAATGTGAAGAAAATAAAATCAAGTCTAATTTGGTGGCTTCAGGTCCTGCACCTGTGAGACACATAAAAAAAACATAGAAAGGAAAAGGAGTAACTGATTACAGTGGAACCTTTAGGTACATGCTATCTCACCTGGGGTGCTTGCCTTGCGGCATTTCAAGCAAGCCCCTATACCATGCTGCTCCCTGCTGATGATGGGCTAAACCCAGAAACACGTGTACAGGGATAAACAGCACTTGCTGCGCCTACAGAGGTGAAAGACTTTATTACTTACGGAATGGACTACGAATTCGACTGCATTTACCATGATGCATTGGGGTTGGACTTTGTTGCTGGAGTGTAGGCAGTGTGCTCCCTTTCTTTGTAATTTTGTCTTTGGACGGCTCCCTTGAGCCACGGCTGACGAGCCTTGGGAGGCACCTGTGCGCCATGAGAGGTACATAAACCTGAGAAAACATTTGGCGGCATTTCAAGCAAGCCCCTATACCATGCTGCTCCCTGCTGATGATGGGCTAAACCCAGAAACACGTGTACAGGGATAAACAGCACTTGCTGCGCCTACAGAGGTGAAAGACTTTATTACTTACGGAATGGACTACGAATTCGACTGCATTTACCATGATGCATTGGGGTTGGACTTTGTTGCTGGAGTGTAGGCAGTGTGCTCCCTTTCTTTGTAATTTTGTCTTTGGGCGGCTTCCTTGAGCCACGGCTGACGAGCCTTGGGAGGCACCTGTGCGCCATGAGAGGTACATAAACCTGAGAAAACATTTGGCGGCATTTCAAGCAAGCCCCTATACCATGCTGCTCCCTGCTGATGATGGGCTAAACCCAGAAACACGTGTACAGGGATAAACAGCACTTGCTGCGCCTACAGAGGTGAAAGACTTTATTACTTACGGAATGGACTACGAATTCGACTGCATTTACCATGATGCATTGGGGTTGGACTTTGTTGCTGGAGTGTAGGCAGTGTGCTCCCTTTCTTTGTAATTTTGTCTTTGGACGGCTCCCTTGAGCCACGGCTAACGAGCCTTGGGAGGCACCTGTGCGCCATGAGAGGTACATAAACCTGAGAAAACATTTGGCGGCATTTCAAGCAAGCCCCTATACCATGCTGCTCCCTGCTGATGATGGGCTAAACCCAGAAACACGTGTACAGGGATAAACAGCACTTGCTGCGCCTACAGAGGTGAAAGACTTTATTACTTACGGAATGGACTACGAATTCGACTGCATTTACCATGATGCATTGGGGTTGGACTTTGTTGCTGGAGTGTAGGCAGTGTGCTCCCTTTCTTTGTAATTTTGTCTTTGGACGGCTCCCTTGAGCCACGGCTGACGAGCCTTGGGAGGCACCTGTGCGCCATGAGAGGTACATAAACCTGAGAAAACATTTGGCGGCATTTCAAGCAAGCCCCTATACCATGCTGCTCCCTGCTGATGATGGGCTAAACCCAGAAACACGTGTACAGGGATAAACAGCACTTGCTGCGCCTACAGAGGTGAAAGACTTTATTACTTACGGAATGGACTACGAATTCGACTGCATTTACCATGATGCATTGGGGTTGGACTTTGTTGCTGGAGTGTAGGCAGTGTGCTCCCTTTCTTTGTAATTTTGTCCTTGGACGGCTCCCTTGAGCCACGGCTGACGAGCCTTGGGAGGCACCTGTGCGCCATGAGAGGTACATAAACCTGAGAAAACATTTGGCGGCATTTCAAGCAAGCCCCTATACCATGCTGCTCCCTGCTGATGATGGGCTAAACCCAGAAACACGTGTACAGGGATAAACAGCACTTGCTGCGCCTACAGAGGTGAAAGACTTTATTACTTACGGAATGGACTACGAATTCGACTGCATTTACCATGATGCATTGGGGTTGGACTTTGTTGCTGGAGTGTAGGCAGTGTGCTCCCTTTCTTTGTAATTTTGTCTTTGGACGGCTCCCTTGAGCCACGGCTGACGAGCCTTGGGAGGCACCTGTGCGCCATGAGAGGTACATAAACCTGAGAAAACATTTGGCGGCATTTCAAGCAAGCCCCTATACCATGCTGCTCCCTGCTGATGATGGGCTAAACCCAGAAACACGTGTACAGGGATAAACAGCACTTGCTGCGCCTACAGAGGTGAAAGACTTTATTACTTACGGAATGGACTACGAATTTGACTGCATTTACCATGATGCATTGGGGTTGGACTTTGTTGCTGGAGTGTAGGCAGTGTGCTCCCTTTCTTTGTAATTTTGTCTTTGGACGGCTCCCTTGAGCCACGGCTGACGAGCCTTGGGAGGCACCTGTGCGCCATGAGAGGTACATAAACCTGAGAAAACATTTGGCGGCATTTCAAGCAAGCCCCTATACCATGCTGCTCCCTGCTGATGATGGGCTAAACCCAGAAACACGTGTACAGGGATAAACAGCACTTGCTGCGCCTACAGAGGTGAAAGACTTTATTACTTACGGAATGGACTACGAATTCGACTGCATTTACCATGATGCATTGGGGTTGGACTTTGTTGCTGGAGTGTAGGCAGTGTGCTCCCTTTCTTTGTAATTTTGTCTTTGGACGGCTCCCTTGAGCCACGGCTGACGAGCCTTGGAAGGCACCTGTGCGCCATGAGAGGTACATAAACCTGAGAAAACATTTGGCGGCATTTCAAGCAAGCCCCTATACCATGCTGCTCCCTGCTGATGATGGGCTAAACCCAGAAACACGTGTACAGGGATAAACAGCACTTGCTGCGCCTACAGAGGTGAAAGACTTTATTACTTACGGAATGGACTACGAATTCGACTGCATTTACCATGATGCATTGGGGTTGGCCTTTGTTGCTGGAGTGTAGGCAGTGTGCTCCCTTTCTTTGTAATCTCACCTGGGGTGCTTGCCTGATTCGTGGTTAAATGCACTCATCGGCCCCCTGGTGTCGGTGAAGCAACAAGGCAGTTACATTGCCTGGAGTAACTCCTCTGTTACCAACAGACTGAAGGAGAACTTGTGATGTGCGACTGGGATATGCTTCGGGAAGCAACAGGCATTAAGCTTGCATAAGGTGAAGCAGCGGTAACTTTCAATATTTTGACCCATCACAACACCATGGCCAGCACAATGTAGCATGTGTGTGCATGCTCAAAATCTGCAAAAAGGTGACGCTACTTGTGCAAATTAAATTAATAGGAATGTGTATGCACGACTTGGGTACTGTTATTTGCAAGATGTCTGTCATGCTACACATAATATAATTTACCCAAATGTCATTGCTGTGTAACAAAGCTGGTCTTCTGACTTATCATACATAGACCACATTTAAAGACAGCTTATGGGTTGTGGCCGCTGTTGTACAGTACTATGTGTATCCAGCAGGTGTTAGAGAGTCTAATACCAACAAGATTGTTCAGGTGGGTAATGTACTTATTGTTGACATCTGTGTTCTGCCTGCTGAACACAGGTCTGAATCATAACAAAATAACGTAGAAGGCTAATGTGTGTGCTACTTGGTGTGTAAACTGCAGGTCACAGGTTCTTATCCTATCAAGGACTGTCCGTGGATTATTGTGACTATTGCAGAGATCCTTCTGTAGGCTATGGGTCCCATCCTATTAAAATTGCTTCAAGGGTTATCAACTGATGCCAACATCCACACGTAATCTGCGAGGAATAAATGTGAATTTTTGCAAGTTTTAATTTAATCTTTCTCCTTTACGCTCTCTCTTGATTATCCTGTTGTTTAATAAAAATGAGTACCACTGATTTTCATAGTAAAGAACACCACTTATTAAGTATTAAAGAAAAATTTACTTTGTATTGCGACATCGAAATACTTATTACTGGAAATGACACATAACCTATATAAGTGCAATACATCAGATGTAATGTGCACTCAATAGAAAGGTCATTTTCCTCAGCTACCTTAAAAATGGGATCCAGGGCATGCATTGCTGTCTCCCTCTGACTTAGACATATCTTCTTATTTTTGAACAACTTCCTTTTGAAGCTTTTTGTATTTTTTAAAGATATTTCTTGTGTAATCTTTTGTCTATCTTGGGAAGTGACATGGCAGGGTCATCTTAATTCTTCCTGGTGAGTTGCCAGGTCTGGGGACAGAGGGTGTGGCTGTGCCCTTTTGATCAATCCCAGAGCACAACTCTTTAAAAAAAAAAAAAAAAAGAAATTAATGAATGTCCTGGTGTTTGGAGCTGACCCAACTGGCAGGTGAGGACAGGGCGGGCATAGGGGATGGGTACGAAGAAGAGCCTAGAATCACTAAGCCCCTGCAGAGAGCAATTAAGCACAACAAATACTATTGTACAGGAGTCCACTGCAGTGCCTGCAACGGTTTCTGGTAGTGCAGAGGAAAAAGGCCAGGGCACTGGAAGCAAGCTGGTGTTGTTGTGTTGCCATTTTAGCTATAGTTTTATACACGTTATTTTAGCAAAGCTAGACCTGCTACTGTGCATTTTAACCTAGATATGTTTTATTCTAGCTTCATCATATCATTTTAACAATAGCTACATTTGCGGCCTTGTTTTATTTTCTCTATCTCTATTTCTCTATCTACCTGGTGTGGGATCAGACTCAGTCCCCCGCAATACAAGTGATTCTGCCGCCCGAATCCAGTAGTCTCATTAGGATAATGAGAACCTGTCGACAGTGTTGTCATGACAGGTATACCACCAGTACTGAATTAAGCAACCACAGAAGAGAAAGGCAGATCTAGAGCGAGCCAATGGGGGAACAATGCTGGAGAAATGACAACTGTAGAAGCAATAGAAACAGGAACGTGCAAAAATCAACTGATCCTAACTCTGTCAAACCCCAACTGGGAACTCTGAAGAACACTTTGTAAACTAAACTTACACCTTACAATAGGGATTCTTGGTGCTAATTTCAGTACTGTTAAGCTGGAAGGCAAATTTTGAGTTTGGACTTAAAGTCAGAATAGGGAATCCGCAATTAAAAAAAAACAAAAAAGGGGATTCCAGAAATTGGAGGCCAGAAAATAAAATTATCTGCCTCTGATGCAGGGGTACTCAAAGGTGGGTGTACGTATTGGTGGTGTAGCATCTGAGATGTCGCCTGGGAAATATAAAAAAGTGATATATCCTTTAAATATACTGGGCCTATGTTGTAGAAGACTCTGAAAACTATGCAGCCAGTTTTAAACAGGCATTTTTTAAGCACCGGAAGCCAGTGGAGTATTTTCAAATGAAGAATGTTTTGAATAGATTTTACTGATGCCCGAAAGCACACAAGCACACACAAGATTCTGCACATTCCCCTTCGCTACCCCTCCCTATTCCCTGAAGTATGGTCATAAGAAACACAGGAATATGCTAAACCTACCTCATGTACTCCAAGCGGTAAACAGACAGTAGGTAGGTGGACATTGCAAAATCCAGCTTGTTGATTAGAGCAGAGACCTCTGGAGGCGGGTCAAGCAGGTTAATGATGGTGCTTCTCAATTCATTCAACTCAGCCTAGAAGGGGAAAGGCAGAATTAGAAAAATATGGTCAATCCCAGGCCCATGCTCGGAACCAAAAGCAGCCCTTGGAAATGTCATGATACCAACTCTACATGTTACAAAGCAACTACAGTGAGAGGTTCTCATCTCCTGCAATGGAAGTTAGGGGTGACCTTCTGCCCACAAGTACAATCGGAAAAAAACTGTATTGTGTAACACTTTATGACAGATAATCATACCAGATTACACATACGCAATTTCTGCATTTATCCGACTGGATGTAATGTAATTACATGCTATCTGATGTCTGTGCAACTTGATTTATATTGGACAGACTAAGCATAAAGTAAAAAAACGTTTTTGCGGTTGAGTTTAATTGTTAATTTTAGGAAGTTGGCTCTTTTTATAGTATTCAAAATGAGATATACTGTGCAAAGACTCCAGGGGTTCCCTTACCAGTGGACAGGGGCTTGCTCTAGCAATCCCAAGGTGCTCTCCAAGGAGGGAGTGTGGTCGAGCAGCCTTAGGTTGATCAGACAGGAGTGTCAGACATTTATCATAGGCACACAGTCAATAAATGAGACATATAACTCAATAAGGAGATCTACGCCAATTTATAAAAATAACAGGTCTTTTTATATATACTTAGGCATCAGAATCATATGATCAGGTAAGTACGTTTTGCAAGAAATATCTTTACAGGTTTGACAAGTCAAACCTCAGTGCAATTTTCTTAGGTTGCAATGTTACCCTATGGGAGGGAAAACATATACGGCAAACAGGTATTTCACAGCAACTTACAGGACCAATCATCCAGATTTAAGGCGAGTATAGGGCAAGGTCCTAGGCCACACCAACAGATCACCTCCAGGTGCAGTTTAGCATCTGGTGCCCTGAGGAAGTCAAAGGCGATTGGTCCGGTCACAAAGATGCTGCAGATAGGGACTGGTGAACCAGGCTGGGTGAATCAACAGGGGGATTCAGTCTTACAATGCTCGGGAACACAGGAGCACCAATGGTCCTATTCTACTCGGTCCAGAGTGGCCGGGTGCAGAGGCACCGGTGGCGGCCGTGGTTGATGGGGTCTGCAGAAAGAGGCTGCAGGCATGGCCTGAGGGTCCAGTCCGACCGAACCAACAAGTGGGCTCAGGTCTCATGAGGCTCGGGGACGTAGGGACACCAGTGGTCCTCTTCTCCTTGATCCGTGGCGCCCAGGTGCAGAGGTGCATAGACTGTCTGGTTTCCATCACCGGAGGTGGTCGCATTAGAAGGGGGGTCCCTACAAAGAGGCTGGAGACGTCGGCTTGAAGGTCGCAGTGAGAAGACCTACAATGGACTTTGTCTCTGGAGGGTCTGAAGACCTCGTTGGCACCACTGGCCAACATCAACTTGGGCTATGGGGCTCGGATGCAGTGGCGCTGTCCAGCGTCGAGGTTTGGCCATCCAGAATCCTCACAGTGGCTCTTGGGGTGCCTGCAAGATGCAGGGAATCTGCTCCACAGGATTTCCTGGATCTTGGGCGAAGGCTGGCAGTCCCCCTGGGCTTTTGGAGGCACAAGCAGCTGCAGGACGAGGCGTCTTTGGACGTTTGTCGAAGTCAGCAGGCCGGCTGGCAGGGTTGGCGCAGAGTCAGCCACTGGTCTTCAGTTCTCACTTTTGCATCTCTAGAATATCCTTCTTCTTTAGGTCAGCAGAATCTGATTTTCTGGCACCAGGGGCTCCCATAAACACTGAATTTATGGTTGTTTAGGGGAATGCAGGGCAGTAGCCAAAGGGCTATTTACCACTGGGGTCACTATGCCCCCTATATGACCACTTACTGTGGGAAGTGGGCATAACCCTGTCCCAGAATTCCTAGTTCTGCCATCACCAAGATGGCAGATTATGCAATTAAATGTCCACATCAGGCAACTCACCTTAGGGATGGAACTGACCTGAGGGGTGGACACGCCTCTCTGACTACTAATTTTCCCACTTGCCCAGGTGCCAAATTGGCCCTAGTTCGGGGGGGAAGCCCACCTGCCTTGAAACGCAGTTCTGCAGGTCATCCTGCTGTGTGTTGACACCCCTGCAGGAGCAGGCTTTGTGCAGACTGCCCAAGAGCTTTTACACTGGGGGTCAGAAACATGTCTGTTGGTGGCAGGCTGGCTAAAACTAGTCGACCAGTGCACCAGGAGCTGGTATGTTTTTCAGGGCGGTCACCGCTAAGGTGTCGTCTGGATGCATGTAATAATAAATCCATCACTGGAATCAAGGAGGGTTTATCAATACGACATGTTTGATATCAAACATCCCTAGTTTCAGTGAAGCCATAATGCAGCTGGGGAACTTCTATTGACCAATATCTAGCACACATATTTAAAATGGCTTCCCTGGTCACTTACTATGTCTACAAATTGACAAAGAATAGCAGGGGCATATCTGCTCTGGCAGATATGTCCACACATGTAATATAAGGGACCCTGCCTTAGGGTTAGATGGCCTGCTGTAAGGGTGACATACATATACTGCAGGTTTTCACTTGTTATTTGCATCAGCCATCTCAGAGGCCTGTGGTATGTTTGAGCACGGAAGTGAGAACCCAACAAGCATGGTCTCAGCTTCTTCAGAGACCAGACCACAGCAAAGGCTATCAACAGCACTCCAACGCTGCTCTCTGGGAGTAACCTCCTTCTAATGAAAGCAACAGGTAGGTCATGGCCATCATCATTGGTTTGGGATAGGACAGCTCCTATCCCATGTTCAGGGCCATTTGTCTGCGCTATGAACTGCCTGGAGTAATCTGAAGCCTTTAGAATGGGTGCTGAGCACATTGCTTCCTTCAGGGTGTCAAAAGCCTATTTACAGCTCACTGTCCAATTTACTTTCTTTAGCATTTTCTTGGAGGTCAATTCAGTGAAGGGTGCCCCTACACAAACCTTCTGTAGTACCCAGTTAAGCCAAGGACTTGGGTCTGGGTGGTTGGAGCAACTCCGTTCACAATTGCCTGGATCCTGGGTTGTACTTGGACTCCACCTACAATGTGACCCAAGCATACAATTTTGGCCTGCCCTATTTAGCACATGCTGGCCTTGATAGTGACGCATGCATTTTGCAGAGCTTCAAGGACCCTTCCAAGGTGGATCAGGTGATCCTGCTAAGTGGAGCTAAAGACAGCCATATCATCAAGATATGCTGCACTAAAGGCCTCCAACCCAGCATGGACCTTGTTCATCAACCTTTGAAAGGTGGCAGGGGCATTCTTTATACCAAATGGCATAACAGTAACCTGGTTATGTCCATATGGGGTCGGAAATGCTGATCTTTCTTTAGCTCCAGGGGCTAGACCAATCTGACAGTACTCTAATGTCAAATCAAAGGTACTGACCAATTTTGCTGCCCCTAGCCTGTCAATTAGTTTATCTGCTCTTGGCATAGGGTGTGTATCTGTCTTGATGACACAATTGAGACCTCTCTATTCCACACAAAACCCCAGCTCTGGTAAACCTCCCTCGGAATGAGGTTTGGGGACTAAGAACACTGGGCTGGCCCAGGGACTGGCAGAGGGCTCAATCACCCCTAGGTCCAGCATCTTGCTGACTTCAGCTCTGATGCTATCCTTCACTTGGCCAGATTGTATTGATTTTACTCTTGACGGGCATGCTATCACCAGTGTCCACATCATCGATACACCAGTCAGCCTGACCACGGGTGTGGAAAAACACCTCAACATACTGCTCCAAGACATGCCTGCAGTCAGGCTACTATTGGGCAGAGGGTGTGACTGAAAAGACCACTCAAACAACTGACCCATCTTTGGGGCTGTGGGAGAGGAGGTCAGGGAAACATTCTCTTTTTCCTGATCCTCATCAGTGATCATCAGCATGCTCACATCAGCCCTGTCATGGAAAGGTTTTAGGCAGTTCATATAGATGACCCCTACCAGGTCTCATGAGACTGCCTCAGTTAACCAGATAGGTGACCTCACCCTTTTTTGGGGGGAAAGCGTAAGGGCCACTCCATTTGTCCTGGAGTGCCCTGAGACCACACAGGCTCGGGTACCCACAACTTCTGCCCTGGTTGGAACTCCACCACTGGGGTCTTTTTGTCATTCCACAGCTTCTGGAGCTTTTTGGATGAGTTCTCGATGTATTCAGCCATCTTTGAATGTAGGCCAAGTACATAGTTCACTATGTCTTGCTTACGCTCTTTGAGGGGTCTCTCCCAGCCTTCCCTCACCAGACATAATTGTCCTCTTTCAGGATGACCAATCAGAAGTTCAACGAGAGAAATACTGTAGGAAAGTACCATCTTGCCTGGCATGTTACCCCAATTTTTCACTGTATATATGTTGTTTTAGTTGTATGTGTCACTGGGACCCTGCCAGTCAGGGCCCCAGTGCTCATAAGTGTGCCCTGTATGTGTTACCTGTGTTATGACTAACTGTCTCACTGAGGCTCTACTATCCAGAACCTCAGTGGTTATGCTCTCTCATTTCTTTCCAAATTGTCACTAACAGGCTAGTGACCAATTTCACCAATTTACATTGGCATACTGGAACACCCTTATAATTCCCTAGTATATGGTACTGAGGTACCCAGGGTATTGGGGTTCCAGGAGATCCCTATGGGCTGCAGCATTTCTTTTGCCACCCATAGGGAGCTCTGACAATTCTTACCCAGGCCTGCCACTGCAGCCTGAGTGAAATAACGTCCACGTTATTTCACAGCCATTTACCACTGCACTTAAGTAACTTTTAAGTCACCTATATGTCTAACCTTTACCTGGTAAAGGTTAGGTGCAACGTTACTTAGTGTGTGGGCACCCTGGCACTAGCCACATGGTTCAGGGCAAATTCCCCGGACTTTGTGAGTGCGGGGACACCATTACACGCGTGCACTACACATAGGTCACTACCTATGTGTAGCTTCACAATGGTAACTCCGAATATGGCCATGTAACATGTCTAAGATCATGGAATTGCCCCCTCTATGCCATCCTAGCATTGTTGGCACAATCCCATGATCCCACAGGTCTCTAGCACAAACCCGGGTACTGCCAAACTGCCTTTTCAGGGGTTTCACTGCAGCTGCTGCTGCTGCCAACCCCTCAGACAGGTTTCTGCCCTCCTGGGGTCCAGCCAGGCTTGGCCCAGGAAGGCAGAACAAAGGACTTCCTCAGAGAGAGGGCGTTACACCCTCTCCCTTTGGAAAAAGGTGTTAAGGCAGGGGAGGAGTAGCCTCCCCCAGCCTCTGGAAATGCTTTCATGGGCACAGATGGTGCCCATTTCTGCATAAGCCAGTCTACACCGGTTCAGGGACCCCTCAGCCCTGCTCTGGTGCGAAACTGGACAAAGGAAAGGGGAGTGACCATTCCCCTGACCTGCACCTCCCCTGGGAGGTGCCCAGAGCTCCTCCAGTGTGCTCCAGACCTCTGCCATCTTGGAAACAGAGGTGCTGCTGGCACACTGGACTGCTCTGAGTGGCCAGGGCCAGCAGGTGACGTCAGAGACTCCTTCTGATAGGCTCCTTCAGGTGTTGCTAGCCTATCCTCTCTCCTAAGTAGCCAAACCCTCTTTTCTGGCTATTTAGGGTCTCTGCTTTGGGGAATTCCTTAGATAACGAATGCAAGAGCTCATCAGAGTTCCTCTGCATCTCTCTCTTCACCTTCTGCTAAGGAATCGACTGCTGACCGCGCTGGAAGCCTGCAAAACTGCAACAAAGTAGTGAAGACGACTACTGCAACTCTGTAACGCTGATCCTGCCGCCTTCTCGACTGTTTTCCTAGTGGTGCATGCTGTGGGGGTAGTCTGCCTCCTCTCTGCACTAGAAGCTCCGAAGAAATCTCCTGTGGGTTGACGGAATCATCCCCCTGCAACCGCAGGCACCAAAGAACTGCATCACTGGTCCCCTGGGTCTCCTCTCAGCACGACGAGCGAGGTCCCTTGAATCCAGCAACTCTGTCCAAGTGACTCCCACAGTCCAGTGACTCATCAGTCCAAGTTTGGTGGAGGTAAGTCCTTGCCTCCCCACGCCAGACTGCATTGCTGGGAACCGCGTCTTTTGCAGCTACTCCGGCTCCTGTGCATTTTTCCAGGATTTCCTTTGTGCACAGCCAAGCCTGGGTCCACGGCACTCTAACCTGCATTGCACGACCTCCTGAGTTGTCCTCCGGCGGCGGGGAATCTCTTGTGCAACTTCGGGTGAGCACCGTTTCACTCCACTTCGTAGTGCCTGTTCCGGCACTTCTCCGGGTGCTGCTTGCTTCTGAGTGGGCTCCTTGTCTTGCTGGACACCCCCTCTGTCTCCTCACGCCATTGGTGACATCCTGGTCCCTCCTGGGCCACAGCAGCATCCAAAAACCCTAAATGCACGATTTGCAGCTAGCAAGGCTTGTTTGCGGTCTTTCTTCAGGAAAACACTTCTGCACGACTCTTCACGACGTGGGACATCCATCCTCCAAAGGGGAAGTTTCTAGCCCTTGTTGTTCCTGCAGAATCCTCAGCTTCTACTGCCTAGTAGCAGCTTCTTTGCACCCACAGCTGGCATTTCCTGGGCATCTGCCCACTGGTGACTTGATCGTGACTTTTGGACTTGGTCCCCTTGTTCCACAGGTACTCTAGTCTGGAAATCCATCGTTGTTGCATTGCTGGTGTTGGTCTTTCCTGCAGAATTCCCCTATCACGACTTCTGTGCTCTTTGAGGAACTTTAGTGCATTTTGCACTCACTTTTCAGGGTCTTGGGTTGGGCTATTTTTCTAACCCTCACTGTTTTCTTACAGTCCCAGCGACCCTCTACAAGGTCACATAGGTTTGGGGTCCATTCGTGGCTCGCATTCCACTTTTGGAGTATATGGTTTGTGTTGCCCCTATCCCTATGTGTCCCCATTGCATCCTATTGTAACTATACATTGTTTGCACTGTTTTCTAATACTATACTGCATATTTTTGGTATTGTGTACATATATCTTGTGTATATTTGCTATCCTCATACTGAGGGTACTCACTGAGATACTTTGGCATATTGTCATAAAAATAAAGTACCTTTATTTTTAGTATATCTGTGCACTGTGTTTTCTTATGATATTGTGCAAGTGACACTAGTGGTACTGTAGGAGCTTCACTCGTCTCCTAGTTCAGCCTAAGCTGCTCTGCTAAGCTACCATTATCTATCAGCCTAAGCTGCTAGACACCCTATACACTAATAAGGGGTACCTGGGCCTGGTGCAAGGTGTAAGTACCCCTTGGTACTCACTACAAGCCAGTCCAGCCTCCTACAAATACCTACTCCTTTCTGTGGTACTTTCCCGTAGGCAAAAAGCAGGCAAGGTAACAAGATAGCCCATCTCCTGCTGAGTTTTTCAGGGAGTCCTGCAATCATGCCTTCCATGGTTTTGTTGAATCTGTGAACAAAACCATTGGTTTGTGGATGATATGGGGTGGTGAACCTGTAGGTCACCCTACATTCATTCCATATGGCCTCAAGGTAACCAGACATTAAGTTACTACCTCTGTCCGACACCACCTGCTTAGGAAAACCCACTCTTGTGAAAACACTCAAGAGGGCTGAGGCAACTACAGGACCAGTGGCAGTTCTAAGGGGAATAGCTTTCGGGTACCTAAAGGCATGATCCACTACTACCAGTATAATGAAAATGTCACTTACCCAGTGTACATCTGTTCGTGGCATTAGTCGCTGCAGATTCACATGTTTGGCACAGTCCGCTGCCTGGTGTTGGGCTCGGAGTATTACAAGTTGTTTTTCTTCGAAGAAGTCTTTTTTGGTCACGGGACCGAAGGACTCCTCCCTCTTCGGCTCCATTGCGCATGGGCGTCGACTCCATCTTAGATTGTTTTCCCCGCAGAGGGTGAGGATGGAGTTGTTTGCTATAAATAGTGCCCATGCAATGGAGTGAATATGTATGTACGTTAAGAGTTTATAATAATTATTTACAAATGTACAGAAGTTTAAGATTTATGATCTACTTCTAAACGGCTACAGGCTTCCCGGGGAGGTGGGAGGGTACATGTGAATCTGCAGCGACTAATGCCACGAACAGATGTACACTGGGTAAGTGACATTTTCAGTTCGATGGCATATGTTGCTGCAGATACACATGTTTGGCACAGACTATAAAGCAGTTACCTCCCCTAAAAGCGGTGGTTTAGCCTGTAGGAGTTGAAGTAGTTTGGAATAATGTTCTTAGTACAGCTTGGCCCACTGTAGCTTGTTGTGCATTTAGTACGTCTACACAGTAGTGTTTAGTAAACGTATGAGGCGTAGACCAGGTTGCAGCCTTACATATTTCGCTCATAGGAATGTTTCCTAGAAAGGCCATTGTAGCACCTTTCTTTCTGGTTGAGTGTGCCTTTGGTGTAATAGGCAATTCTCTTTTGGCTTTAAGATAGCATGTTTGAATACATCTGACTATCCATCTAGCAATGCCTTGTTTAGAGATTGGATTTCCTATGTGTGGTTTTTGAAAAGCTATGAACAGTTGTTTTGTTTTCCTGATTAGCTTTGTTCTGTCAATGTAGTACATTAGTGCTCTTTTGATGTCTAATGTATGTAGTGCCCTTTCAGCCACGGAATTTGGTTGTGGGAAGAACACTGGCAATTCTACTGTTTGATTTAAATGGAATGGTGAGATTACTTTTGGCAGAAATTTTGGATTTGTTCTTAGAACTATTTTATTGTTGTGTATTTGAATAAATGGTTCTTGTATGGTAAATGCCTGTATTTCACTTACTCTTCTGAGGGATGTGATTGCAATGAGAAATGCGACTTTCCAGGTTAGATATTGCATTTCACAGGAATGCATGGGTTCGAAAGGTGGACCCATGAGTCTTGTTAAGACGATGTTAAGATTCCATGAAGGAACTGGTGGTGTTCTTGGTGGTATAATTCTTTTTAGCCCTTCCATGAATGCTTTAATAACTGGTATTCTAAATAGAGACGATGAATGAGTAGTTTGTAGGTAAGCAGATATTGCTGCGAGGTGTATTTTTATAGATGAAAAAGCGAGATTTGCTTTTTGCAAATGTAGTAAGTATCCTACTATGTCTTTCGTAGAGGCATGTAATGGTTGTATTTGATTGGCATGGCAGTAGTAAACAAATCTTTTCCACTTAGATGCATAGCAGTGTCTAGTGGAAGATTTTCTAGCTTGTTTTATGACCTCCATGCATTCTTGTGTGAGGTCTAAGTGTCCGAATTCTAGGATTTCAGGAGCCAAATTGCCAGATTCAATGATGCTGGGTTTGGATGCCTGATCTGTTGTTTGTGTTGTGTTAACAGATCTGGTCTGTTGGGTAGTTTGACATGCGGTACTAGTGAAAGGTCTAGTAGAGTTGTATACCAAGGTTGTCTTGCCCATGTGGGTGCTATCAGTATGAGTTTGAGTTGGTTTTGACTCAACTTGTTTACTAGATATGGAAGGAGAGGGAGAGGGGGAAAAGCGTATGCAAATATCCCTGACCAACTCATCCATAGAGCATTGCCTTGTGATTCGCGGTGTGGGTACCTGGATGCGAAGTTTTGGCATTTTGAGTTTTCTTTTGTTGCGAACAAATCTATCTGGGGTGTTCCCCAAATTTGAAAGTACTTGTTCAGAACTTGGGGGTGAATTTCCCATTCGTGGACTTGTTGGTGGTCTCGCGAAAGGTTGTCTGCTAGTTGGTTTTGTATTCCTGGAATAAATTGTGCTATTAGGCGAATGTTGTTGTGAATCGCCCACTGCCAAATTTTTTGTGTTAGGAGGCACAATTGTGTTGAGTGTGTTCCTCCTTGTTTGTTTAAATAATACATTGTTGTCATGTTGTCTGTTTTGACAAGAATGTATTTGTGTGTTATTATGGGTTGGAAGGCTTTTAACGCTAGAAATACTGCTAACAGTTCTAGGTAATTGATATGAAATTTTGTTTGGTGTATATCCCATTGTCCTTGAATGCTGTGGTGATTGAGGTGTGCTCCCCACCCTGTCATGGAAGCATCTGTTGTTATAACGTATTGAGGCACTGGGTCCTGAAATGTCCGCCCTTTGTTTAAATTTTTGCTGTTCCACCATAGAAGCGAGAGGTATGTTTGGCAGTCTACCAACACCAGATCTTGAAGTTGACCCTGTGCCTGTGACCATTGTGATGCTAGACACTGTTGTAAGGGTCGCATGTGTAGTCTTGCGTTTGGGACAATGGCTATGCATGATGACATCATGCCTAGAAGTTTTAGCACAAATTTTGCTTGTATCTTTTGGTTTGGAAACATAGCACTTATTACCTTGTGGAATGCCTGCACTCTTTGTGGACTTGGAGTGGCAATTCCTTTTGATGTGTTGATGGTTGCTCCTAGATATTGTTGTGTCTGACACGGTTCTAGGTGTGATTTTGTATAGTTGATGGAAAACCCCAGTTTGTGAAGGGTTTGTATGACACATGTGGTGTCGTTTGCGCATTTTTTTACTGTGTTGGTCTTGATTAGCCAATCGTCTAGGTAAGGGAACACATGTATCTGTTGTCTCCTGATGTGTGCTGCTACTACTGCTAGACATTTTGTGAACACTCTTGGTGCAGTTGTTATTCCGAATGGCAACACTTTGAATTGGTAATGTATTCCTTTGAATACGAACCGTAGGTACTTTCTGTGAGAAGGGTGTATTGGTATATGAAAGTACGCATCCTTTAGGTCTAATGTGGTCATGTAATCTTGCGGTTTGAGCAGTGGAATGATGTCTTGTAGTGTGACCATGTGAAAATGGTCCGATATGATGTAGGTATTTAGTGTCCTGAGATCTAATATTGGTCTTAATGTTTTGTCTTTTTTTGGAATTAGAAAGTACAGGGAGTAAACTCCTGTGTTTTTTTGTTGTACTGGTACTAACTCTATTGCATCCTTTTGCAGTAGTGCTTGAACTTCTAGTCCTAAAAGTTCTAAATGTTGTGGTGACATTTTGCGTGTTTTGGGAGGGATGTTTGGTGGGAATTTGTGGAATTCTATGCAATAGCCATGTTGGATTATTGCTAATACCCAATTGTCTGTTGTAATCTGTTGCCAAGATTGGTAGAATTGGCTTAGTCTTCCCCCCACTGGTGTTGAGTGAAGGGGTTGCGTGACTTGAAAGTCACTGTTTAGGTGGAGGTGTTTTTGGAGTCTGGAATCTTCCCCTACTCCTTGGGAATTGACCCCCTCTATATCCCCTGAAACCTCCCCTTTGGAAGGAACCCTGATATGGTGTGGTTCTTGTTTGTTGGCTGGTGGTGTCTGTGGGTTGGCCACGAAACCCCCCTCTAAATGGAGTTTTTCTAAAAGAGCCTCTGCTCTGCGGGGAGTAGAGTGCGCCCATGGCCTTGGCCGTGTCTGTGTCCTTTTTAAGTTTTTCAATGGCTGTGTCCACTTCAGGGCCAAAAAGTTGTTTTTCGTTGAAGGGCATATTAAGGACAGCCTGCTGGATTTCAGGTTTGAAGCCTGAAGTGCGGAGCCAAGCGTGTCTCCTTATGGTGACAGCAGTGTTGACTGTTCTCGCTGCAGTATCTGCTGCGTCCAGTGAAGAGCGGATTTGATTGTTTGAGATCGTTTGTCCCTCTTCAACTATTTGCTGCGCCCTTTTTTGGTATTCTTGGGGAAGATGGTCCACGAGAAGTTGCATCTCATCCCAGTGAGCGCGGTCATATCTGGCCAACAGCGCTTGAGAATTTGCGATGCGCCACTGGTTGGCTGCCTGTGATGCTACTCTTTTTCCTGCCGCATCAAATTTTCTGCTTTCTTTGTCCGGAGGTGGGGCGTCGCCAGATGTATGGGAATTTGCTCTTTTGCGAGCTGCCCCTACTACTACGGAGTCAGGTGGTAACTGCGAAGTAATAAACACTGGATCTGTGGGTGGTGGTTTGTATTTTTTATCCACCCTTGGGGTGATGGCTCTTGATTTTACGGGCTCTTCAAAAATTTGTTTTGCGTGCCGTAACATCCCCGGTAGCATTGGGAGACATTGATATTGGCTATGTGTAGCCGAGAGGGTGTTAAATAAAAAATCATCCTCTATAGGATCGGAATGCAGTTGGACATTGTGGAATTCTGCAGCCCTAGCCACCAGTTGTGAGTATGAGGTACTGTCCTCTGGCGGTGACGGCTTTGTAGGGTATGAATCTGGATCATTGTCCGGCACTGGGGTGTCGTATAGGTCCCAAGCGTCTTGATCCTGATTATCTTGACTTATGGTAGTTTGCGCTGGTGAGTGCATTTGTGGCGGTGTTTGTGCCGGCGATGCCTGTTGTAGTGGAGAGGGCGGAGGCGTGACTTTTTTAACCACTTTGGCTTGTGGTTGTGCGTCATCCTTGAGGAGACTGATTCTTCTTTTCCTCATTATTGGGGGAAGGGTTGATATCTTCCCTGTGTCTTGCTGGATGTACAGTCTCTTTTGTGTGTAGTCTGATTCTACACTTTGGAGCTCTTGTCCAAATCTGTGCATCTGGCCACTTATTCCTTGTTCCTCTGAGTAGGATGAAGGTGTGGTATTTTTCGGCGCCGAGAGAGAATCTTTTTTCGGTTTCGGCACCGACAGATTTTTTGTTCCTTTCGGCATGGATTCTCGGTGCCGATGTTTTTCGGTGCCGGTATCTTGTTTTTGTCTCTCGGAGCCGCTTTCTCGGCTCCGAGGTTGCTCCATGGCGGTCCCTCGACCGGAGTCGGGTGTCTTCGCTATGGGCGTGCCCTTTTTCGGCGCCTTCGACGGGTCGCCTGTTTTATGGGTCGAGCCATGGCCTGTTGGCAGTGGCGTCCCCTGGGCTTTCGTTTTGTCGATGGTTTTACTTTTCGACGTCTTACTCACAGTTTGTTGCTGTTGTTCGACGTCGGAGTCTCCGGATTCTGAGTCCGGAACCGAGAATGTTTCCTCTTCGTCGTCGAAACGTTGTTTTGTCGGCGTGGACGCCATTTGTAGACGCCTGGCTCTTCGGTCCCGGAGTGTTTTTCTGGACCGGAAGGCTCGACAGGCCTCACAGGTATCCTCCTTGTGCTCGGGGGACAAGCACAAGTTACAGACCAAGTGCTGATCTGTATAAGGATACTTACTGTGACATTTTGGGCAGAAACGGAACGGGGTCCGTTCCATCGGCTTCGATGTCGCACGCGGTCGGGCCGACCAGGCCCCGATGGGGGAATCGAAGCTACCCCAAAGTCTTCCGATGATCGGTGTTGATGTACCTAACTATCCCGATACCGAACGGAACAATACCGACGCTTTCTTCCGAGATTCTGACTAACTTTCCGAACCGAAACACGGAGCGAAAAGGAATACGTCCGAACCCGACAGCGGAAAAAAACAATCTAAGATGGAGTCGACGCCCATGCGCAATGGAGCCGAAGAGGGAGGAGTCCTTCGGTCCTGTGACCAAAAAAGACTTCTTCGAAGAAAAACAACTTGTAATACTCCGAGCCCAACACCAGGCAGCGGACTGTGCCAAACATGTGTATCTGCAGCAACATATGCCATCGAACCTCTATTTCCTGATGCTGTTGGAGAATCCAGGGGGCCAACAATGTCAACCCTACCCTTTTAAAGGGAACCCCAACAACTGAAAGTGGAATTACGGGGCCATTGGGTGGTTACCTGTCTTGCCACTGGCTTGACAGTTAACACGGGGGTTAACAAACCCCTTCACATTCTGAGAAATACCTGGCAAGTAGAAGTGAGGAACTGACCTATTCCAAGTTTTGGTCTGGCCAAGTTGCCCATCTAGAGGGATGACATGTGCTAGCATGAGTAGGTACTCTTTATACATCTGAGGCACTACCACTCTCCAAGTGGTACCAGGTTTGGTGTCTCCGGCCTCAGTATACAGGAGTCCCTCCTCCCAATAGGTTTGATGGGAGCCACGGACATCTCCCCTTTTACTGGTCAGCAGCTTGCAGTCTCAGGCTCTCAAGAGTGTGGCTGTTCCTCTGCCCCTGGCACAGCTCTTCCCAGATGGTCCCCCTGGGCCTGGGAGCTCAGCTGTGCAAGGTCAAAGTTCTGGGGGCTCGGTTTCCTCAAGGTCTGACATGTCTTTTCCTTGAGGAGAGGGGACCAGAGATTGTGGCTGACCAGAAGCTGGCTTACCAGACTTCTTGGCTTTTCTCTTGGAGGGCCAGGCCATTTTTCCAGGCTCCAGCACCTATTTTTCACCATGAACTTTGCATTGTGCTCTTGTTTTTACACACACACACACACACACACACACTCAGGTATACCCAGTACAGTTATATGGGTCTTCCTTTTGACCTCAGCCTTTGCTGAGGACTCCAGAGCATTTCCCCACAGACAGGCTACAGGAATTGCACAGGATACCACCACCTTTTTTTGGCCAGTAACCCCTCCCCATTTTAAGGACACCATTGTCATGGGATGGACCTTAGCTTGGTTGTCAGCACTGATGACTATGAAGATTTCACCAGTCAGATACTGTTCTGGGGATATCAGTTTTTCAGTCACCATGGTGACACTTGCACCCGTATCCCTCAGTGCTCCAACTCTGATCCCATTTATATAAGGCTGTTGTCTGTATTTTCTCCAGGGTACAGGGCCAGACAGTCAGGGCAGCTACATCCACCCCACCCTCGGAGACCAAAGTTGCTTCTGTGTGCTCTCTGACATGTTCAGGGCACACTTGGGATACCATATGGAGACTTACTACTGCAGCAGGAGCTGAAGGTGCACTAAGGGGATTCTCCTTGAGACGGACAGGGCCTCCGGTTTGGTGCCCATTGACTTTACAATTAAAGCACCAAGTTTCTTGGCATCCTAGTTTTTACCTTGCTACCCATTCCTTGGTCTGTGTCTGCTGCCTCAGTCATAGTTTTAGAATTGTTGGAACCTTATTAGAAACTTTAAAAAATCTAAGTACATCTCTAAAATGGCCTAACTGACTAAACTAGTTTTAAATCTAAACAGTTTGGACTCGGGAACTTAAGAAAAGACACTAACAGTTAATTTTAAACAATTTAGAAAACTTGAAAATTGGAAAAAGTGTTTCCTAACTTAGGACAATACTGAATTCCTTAGTGGTACAACTTATCAACCGAGTGGTACAGCAAATGAATATTCGTGTATCTCACCGCTGCACCACCAATGTAGGAAGCTGGAGCTTTATAGAGTATATCAAAATGAGATATACTGTGAAAAGAGTCCGGGGGTTCACTTACTAGTGGACAGGGGCTTGCTCTAGCAATCCATGGATGCTCTCTTACAGAGTATTGTGGTTGAGCAGGCTTATGCTTATCAGAGAGGAGGTTTAGGGCCAGATGTATCAAAATCCCATTCTGCATTCCCTAAATAGCAAATTTTAGGAAATCGCTATTTAGGGAATGCAAAAAGGTATGTAACAAAATAGCAATTTCCTAATAACGATTCCTACAAAATCGCAATCACTATTAGGGAATCACTATTTGGGATTGCAACTCCATTCGTTCCTATGGGCCTGAAGGCCCATAGGTGCAAATGGTTTTGCATTACCAAAATTTTTATTTCCTACTCGGAAATCGCAAAATTGGAAAATGTAAAACCAAGGATGCCAAGGGCCTGAGGCCCCTTTTGATGCACACTGAAAATAATTTGTGCACATATGCCCTAAGGGCATGTGTGTGCTACATGGAACTTTAAACAAATGTATTTTTAATGCATTTTTTAAAATTGCACATGGTCACCACCAACTTGGAGTTGGTGGAAATAACATTTCCTACATGCCCATTTCTCATTTAGGAATGAAAATGTCACTTACCCAGTGTACATCTGTTCGTGGCATTAGTCGCTGCAGATTCACATGTTTGGCACAGTCCGCTGCCTGGTGTTGGGCTCGGAGTATTACAAGTTGTTTTTCTTCGAAGAAGTCTTTTTTGGTCACGGGACCGAAGGACTCCTCCCTCTTCGGCTCCATTGCGCATGGGCGTCGACTCCATCTTAGATTGTTTTCCCCGCAGAGGGTGAGGATGGAGTTGTTTGCTATAAATAGTGCCCATGCAATGGAGTGAATATGTATGTACGTTAAGAGTTTATAATAATTATTTACAAATGTACAGAAGTTTAAGATTTATGATCTACTTCTAAACGGCTACAGGCTTCCCGGGGAGGTGGGAGGGTACATGTGAATCTGCAGCGACTAATGCCACGAACAGATGTACACTGGGTAAGTGACATTTTCAGTTCGATGGCATATGTTGCTGCAGATACACATGTTTGGCACAGACTATAAAGCAGTTACCTCCCCTAAAAGCGGTGGTTTAGCCTGTAGGAGTTGAAGTAGTTTGGAATAATGTTCTTAGTACAGCTTGGCCCACTGTAGCTTGTTGTGCATTTAGTACGTCTACACAGTAGTGTTTAGTAAACGTATGAGGCGTAGACCAGGTTGCAGCCTTACATATTTCGCTCATAGGAATGTTTCCTAGAAAGGCCATTGTAGCACCTTTCTTTCTGGTTGAGTGTGCCTTTGGTGTAATAGGCAATTCTCTTTTGGCTTTAAGATAGCATGTTTGAATACATCTGACTATCCATCTAGCAATGCCTTGTTTAGAGATTGGATTTCCTATGTGTGGTTTTTGAAAAGCTATGAACAGTTGTTTTGTTTTCCTGATTAGCTTTGTTCTGTCAATGTAGTACATTAGTGCTCTTTTGATGTCTAATGTATGTAGTGCCCTTTCAGCCACGGAATTGTGTTGTGGGAAGAACACTGGCAATTCTACTGTTTGATTTAAATGGAATGGTGAGATTACTTTTGGCAGAAATTTTGGATTTGTTCTTAGAACTATTTTATTGTTGTGTATTTGAATAAATGGTTCTTGTATGGTAAATGCCTGTATTTCACTTACTCTTCTGAGGGATGTGATTGCAATGAGAAATGCGACTTTCCAGGTTAGATATTGCATTTCACAGGAATGCATGGGTTCGAAAGGTGGACCCATGAGTCTTGTTAAGACGATGTTAAGATTCCATGAAGGAACTGGTGGTGTTCTTGGTGGTATAATTCTTTTTAGCCCTTCCATGAATGCTTTAATAACTGGTATTTTAAATAGAGACGATGAATGAGTAGTTTGTAGGTAAGCAGATATTGCTGCGAGGTGTATTTTTATAGATGAAAAAGCGAGATTTGCTTTTTGCAAATGTAGTAAGTATTCTACTATGTCTTTCGTAGAGGCATGTAATGGTTGTATTTGATTGGCATGGCAGTAGTAAACAAATCTTTTCCACTTAGATGCATAGCAGTGTCTAGTGGAAGATTTTCTAGCTTGTTTTATGACCTCCATGCATTCTTGTGTGAGGTCTAAGTGTCCGAATTCTAGGATTTCAGGAGCCAAATTGCCAGATTCAATGATGCTGGGTTTGGATGCCTGATCTGTTGTTTGTGTTGTGTTAACAGATCTGGTCTGTTGGGTAGTTTGACATGCGGTACTAGTGAAAGGTCTAGTAGAGTTGTATACCAAGGTTGTCTTGCCCATGTGGGTGCTATCAGTATGAGTTTGAGTTGGTTTTGACTCAACTTGTTTACTAGATATGGAAGGAGAGGGAGAGGGGGAAAAGCGTATGCAAATATCCCTGACCAACTCATCCATAGAGCATTGCCTTGTGATTTGCGGTGTGGGTACCTGGATGCAAAGTTTTGGCATTTTGAGTTTTCTTTTGTTGCGAACAAATCTATCTGGGGTGTTCCCCAAATTTGAAAGTACTTGTTCAGAACTTGGGGGTGAATTTCCCATTCGTGGACTTGTTGGTGGTCTCGCGAAAGGTTGTCTGCTAGTTGGTTTTGTATTCCTGGAATAAATTGTGCTATTAGGCGAATGTTGTTGTGAATCGCCCACTGCCAAATTTTTTGTGTTAGGAGGCACAATTGTGTTGAGTGTGTTCCTCCTTGTTTGTTTAAATAATACATTGTTGTCATGTTGTCTGTTTTGACAAGAATGTATTTGTGTGTTATTATGGGTTGGAAGGCTTTTAACGCTAGAAATACTGCTAACAGTTCTAGGTAATTGATATGAAATTTTGTTTGGTGTATATCCCATTGTCCTTGAATGCTGTGGTGATTGAGGTGTGCTCCCCACCCTGTCATGGAAGCATCTGTTGTTATAACGTATTGAGGCACTGGGTCCTGAAATGTCCGCCCTTTGTTTAAATTTTTGCTGTTCCACCATAGAAGCGAGAGGTATGTTTGGCGGTCTACCAACACCAGATCTTGAAGTTGACCCTGTGCCTGTGACCATTGTGATGCTAGACACTGTTGTAAGGGTCGCATGTGTAGTCTTGCGTTTGGGACAATGGCTATGCATGATGACATCATGCCTAGAAGTTTTAGCACAAATTTTGCTTGTATCTTTTGGTTTGGAAACATAGCACTTATTACCTTGTGGAATGCCTGCACTCTTTGTGGACTTGGAGTGGCAATTCCTTTTGATGTGTTGATGGTTGCTCCTAGATATTGTTGTGTCTGACACGGTTCTAGGTGTGATTTTGTATAGTTGATGGAAAACCCCAGTTTGTGAAGGGTTTGTATGACACATGTGGTGTCGTTTGCGCATTTTTTTACTGTGTTGGTCTTGATTAGCCAATCGTCTAGGTAAGGGAACACATGTATCTGTTGTCTCCTGATGTGTGCTGCTACTACTGCGAGACATTTTGTGAACACTCTTGGTGCAGTTGTTATTCCGAATGGCAACACTTTGAATTGGTAATGTATTCCTTTGAATACGAACCGTAGGTACTTTCTGTGAGAAGGGTGTATTGGTATATGAAAGTACGCATCCTTTAGGTCTAATGTGGTCATGTAATCTTGCTGTTTGAGCAGTGGAATGATGTCTTGTAGTGTGACCATGTGAAAATGGTCCGATATGATGTAGGTATTTAGTGTCCTGAGATCTAATATTGGTCTTAATGTTTTGTCTTTTTTTGGAATTAGAAAGTACAGGGAGTAAACTCCTGTGTTTTTTTGTTATACTGGTACTAACTCTATTGCATCCTTTTGCAGTAGTGCTTGAACTTCTAGTCCTAAAAGTTCTAAATGTTGTGGTGACATTTTGCGTGTTTTGGGAGGGATGTTTGGTGGGAATTTGTGGAATTCTATGCAATAGCCATGTTGGATTATTGCTAATACCCAATTGTCTGTTGTAATCTGTTGCCAAGATTGGTAGAATTGGCTTAGTCTTCCCCCCACTGGTGTTGAGTGAAGGGGTTGCGTGACTTGAAAGTCACTGTTTAGGTGGAGGTGTTTTTGGAGTCTGGAATCTTCCCCTACTCCTTGGGAATTGACCCCCTCTATATCCCCTGAAACCTCCCCTTTGGAAGGAACCCTGATATGGTGTGGTTCTTGTTTGTTGGCTGGTGGTGTCTGTGGGTTGGCCACGAAACCCCCCTCTAAATGGAGTTTTTCTAAAAGAGCCTCTGCTCTGCGGGGAGTAGAGTGCGCCCATGGCCTTGGCCGTGTCTGTGTCCTTTTTAAGTTTTTCAATGGCTGTGTCCACTTCAGGGCCAAAAAGTTGTTTTTCGGTGAAGGGCATATTAAGGACAGCCTGCTGGATTTCAGGTTTGAAGCCTGAAGTGCGGAGCCAAGCGTGTCTCCTTATGGTGACAGCAGTGTTGACTGTTCTCGCTGCAGTATCTGCTGCGTCCAGTGAAGAGCGGATTTGATTGTTTGAGATCGTTTGTCCCTCTTCAACTATTTGCTGCGCCCTTTTTTGGTATTCTTGGGGAAGATGGTCTACGAGAAGTTGCATCTCATCCCAGTGAGCGCGGTCATATCTGGCCAGCAGCGCTTGAGAATTTGCGATGCGCCACTGGTTGGCTGCCTGTGATGCTACTCTTTTTCCTGCCGCATCAAATTTTCTGCTTTCTTTGTCCGGAGGTGGGGCGTCGCCAGATGTATGGGAATTTGCTCTTTTGCGAGCTGCCCCTACTACTACGGAGTCAGGTGGTAACTGCGAAGTAATAAACACTGGATCTGTGGGTGGTGGTTTGTATTTTTTATCCACCCTTGGGGTGATGGCTCTTGATTTTACGGGCTCTTCAAAAATTTGTTTTGCGTGCCGTAACATCCCCGGTAGCATTGGGAGACATTGATATTGGCTATGTGTAGCCGAGAGGGTGTTAAATAAAAAATCATCCTCTATAGGATCGGAATGCAGTTGGACATTGTGGAATTCTGCAGCCCTAGCCACCAGTTGTGAGTATGAGGTACTGTCCTCTGGCGGTGACGGCTTTGTAGGGTATGAATCTGGATCATTGTCCGGCACTGGGGTGTCGTATAGGTCCCAAGCGTCTTGATCCTGATTATCTTGACTTATGGTAGTTTGCGCTGGTGAGTGCATTTGTGGCGGTGTTTGTGCCGGCGATGCCTGTTGTAGTGGAGAGGGCGGAGGCGTGACTTTTTTAACCACTTTGGCTTGTGGTTGTGCGTCATCCTTGAGGAGACTGATTCTTCTTTTCCTCATTATTGGGGGAAGGGTTGATATCTTCCCTGTGTCTTGCTGGATGTACAGTCTCTTTTGTGTGTAGTCTGATTCTACACTTTGGAGCTCATGTCCAAATCTGTGCATCTGGCCACTTATTCCTTGTTCCTCTGAGTAGGATGAAGGTGTGGTATTTTTCGGCGCCGAGAGAGAATCTTTTTTCGGTTTCGGCACCGACAGATTTTTTGTTCCTTTCGGCATGGATTCTCGGTGCCGATGTTTTTCGGTGCCGGTATCTTGTTTTTGTCTCTCGGAGCCGCTTTCTCGGCTCCGAGGTTGCTCCATGGCGGTCCCTCGACCGGAGTCGGGTGTCTTCGCTATGGGCGTGCCCTTTTTCGGCGCCTTCGACGGGTCGCCTGTTTTATGGGTCGAGCCATGGCCTGTTGGCAGTGGCGTCCCCTGGGCTTTCGTTTTGTCGATGGTTTTACTTTTCGACGTCTTACTCACAGTTTGTTGCTGTTGTTCGACGTCGGAGTCTCCGGATTCTGAGTCCGGAACCGAGAATGTTTCCTCTTCGTCGTCGAAACGTTGTTTTGTCGGCGTGGACGCCATTTGTAGACGCCTGGCTCTTCGGTCCCGGAGTGTTTTTCTAGACCGGAAGGCTCGACAGGCCTCACAGGTATCCTCCTTGTGCTCGGGGGACAAGCACAAGTTACAGACCAAGTGCTGATCTGTATAAGGATACTTACTGTGACATTTTGGGCAGAAACGGAACGGGGTCCGTTCCATCGGCTTCGATGTCGCACGCGGTCGGGCCGACCAGGCCCCGATGGGGGAATCGAAGCTACCCCAAAGTCTTCCGATGATCGGTGTTGATGTACCTAACTATCCCGATACCGAACGGAACAATACCGACGCTTTCTTCCGAGATTCTGACTAACTTTCCGAACCGAAACACGGAGCGAAAAGGAATACGTCCGAACCCGACAGTGGAAAAAAAACAATCTAAGATGGAGTCGACGCCCATGCGCAATGGAGCCGAAGAGGGAGGAGTCCTTCGGTCCCGTGACCAAAAAAGACTTCTTCGAAGAAAAACAACTTGTAATACTCCGAGCCCAACACCAGGCAGCGGACTGTGCCAAACATGTGTATCTGCAGCAACATATGCCATCGAACATTGTGTTACATGTGGTTAGGGAATCGCAAATAGGAAAACCCTAGTTGCGATTTCCTATTTAGGGAATAGCAAACTGCGATTTCCTATTTGGAGTCGCAAATTTAAGGAATCACAAAAAATTGCAATACCCTAAAATTGCACTGTCTATGCTTTTTATACATTTGGAAAGGCTATTTTGCATTCGCGAATGGCCAAAATGACTGATTCGCAACGTTTACAAATGCAAAATGGGTTTATACATCTGGCCCTTACACATTTACCACAGTCACTCAGGCAACAAATGAGACACACGACCCAATAAGGAGATTCACACCAATTTATAAAATACCAGGTCTCTTTATATATATTTAGGCACCAGAATCAATAAGATCAAGTAAGTACGTTTTGCAAGAAAAATCTTTACAGGTTTGAAAAGTCAATTTTTGAAGCAATATTACCCTTTGGGAGAGAAAACATATACGGCAAACAGGTATTCCACAGCAACTTACAAGACCAATTTTTTAAGACTTAAGGTGAGTATAGGGCAAGGTCCTACGCCACACCAAAAGGTCCAGCCTGGGGCAGCCAGGTGCAGTGGTGCAGTTCCTCGCCAGGTGCCCCGCGGAAGTCAATGGGGATTGGTCCGGTCACAAAGATGTTGCAGGTAGGGACTTGGTGACCAGGCTGGGTGAACCGACAAAGGGGGTTCAGTTCTTGTGATGTGCAGGGACGTAGGGACACCAGTAGTCCTGTTCTCTTCGATCCGTGGTAGCCGGGTGAGGAGGTGTTTAGGACTGTCGGGTTTCTGTCACCAGTAGCAGTCACGGTGTAGGGGTGCTTGTGGAAAGAGGCTGCAGGCGTGGAATAGGGGTCAAGTCTGACCGAACAACAAGTGGGCTCAAGTCTCATGAGGCTCAGGTACACCTGTGGTCCTCTTCTCCTTGATCAGGGTCGTCTGGGTGCAGAGCTGCAGTGGACCATTTGGTTTCCATCATTGGAGGTGGTGCCGGTAGAAGGGGGTCTGCACAAAGATGCTGCAGGTGTCGGCTTGAAGGTCGCAGTGGGAAGACCCATGATGGACTTTGTCTCTGGAGCATCTGGGGATTACGCTGGCATGGTTGACCCACGTCAACTTGGGCTCGGGGACTCAGGTGCAGGGGTACTGTCCAGCATCAGGTTTTGGCGATCCTCACAGTGGCTCTTGGTGTGCATGCAGAATGCAAGGAAGCAGCTCTGCTGCTCCACAGGAGTTCCTGGATCCTGGATGAAGGCTGGCAGCTCTTAGAGGCATAAGCAGCTGCAGGACGAGGTGTCTTTGGCACAATAGTCAAAGTCAGCAGGCAGGCTGGCAGGGTTGGCAAAGAGTCAGTCATTGGTCTTCATTTCTTGTTTTTAAGTCTCTCGCGTGTCCTTCTTCTCAGTTGCCTTCCCCTGGGGTCACTATGCCCCTTATATGACTACTCACTGTGGGTAGTGGACACAACCTTGTCCCAGAGTTCACAGTTCTGTCATCACCAAGATGGCAGACTCAGATATTTTGTGTCCACATCAGGCAGCTCACCTTAGTGGTGGAACTGCCCTGAGCGGCGGACACGGCTCTCGGACTACTAATTTTCCCTCCTGTCCAGGTGCCAAATGGGCCCCAGTCATCTGCATAACAAAGGTCGTGGGTTCTTTGAAGCCTCCTGCCTTGGAATGCAGATTTGCAGGTCATCCTGTTGGGAGAGGTGTGTTAAAACCCCTGCCAGAGTAGGCTTTGTTCCTGACGGCCGAGAGTGGAGGCTGTCACCTTTGGGGTCAGAAAAAATGTCTGTTGGTGGCAGGCTGGCTAAAACTAGTCAGCCCTAGCACCAGGAACTGGTAGGTGTTTCAGGGGGCACCTCTAAGATACCATCTGTGTGCATTCATTAATAAATCCATCACTGGAATCAAGGAGGGTTTATCAATACGAGATGTTTCATACCAAACATCCCTAGTTTGAGTGAATCTATCATGTAGCTGGGGAACTCGTTTTGACCAGTGTCCAGCACATGTATTTAAAATGGCTTCTCTGGTCCCTTACTATGTCTAAGAATCGACAAGGACATTCCAGGGGCATATCTGCTCTGGCATGTGCCCTGCCTTGGGGCTAGAGGGCCTGCCTTAGGGCGTGACTTACATATACTGCATGCAGTGTTAGTGGTCATGGAACACAGGCTGTGTCTGGTGCTTTTGCCACTCCATTGTTCTTCTGCATACCCAAGTTTTTGGCAGAGTGAATCTAGCTAATTGGGTTCTCTAATTTCTTCACCACCTTGGCTGTGGTTGTTAACTCTCCCTACCATCATTAGAGGTTCTGCGGTGTATCTGTTACACACCAAGTCTGATACCGATTTTTCTTGGTTCCTACATGGCACTATCCATAATACTATTCATATGTGTGCCAAGCACATATGCCCAACTTTGCCTACGATTACACTGGTTGTACTTAACACTCTTTCCCTTCGCACATTTCCTAATCACTTTATATTTCTTATAGGAATCCATTGCCATCAGCGGAATCTAATCTATGTACACCTCTTGGACCATTTCCTTTGATTTATATGATTCTTTCTAATTCCAAATTATTTCTTGCATTTACTTTCTGTATCCTACAGCGACACTGTCTCCTGTGTGTGCTCCCGTTATCCACTGCATCCTGATGCTGATCCCATAAGCACCACAGGGTTAAAAAGCTGTCAACATATACAAGCATGAACATGTTTTGTGAAACTATTCCTAATGCAGACCTACAAAGAATGTATTTCTATGGACTTTCCTAATATTGCTGCCTTATGCAATTTTCCTGGATATAGTCTGTTGCCGTTATCTTTCATTTCATCATATTTTCCAGCTGTTATTTTATTCATTAGCACTGTGTGCTCATCTTTCCACAATGAGAAGAAACTTGCATATTTCATGTGCTAATGCAGCTATAGTAGCTTTGGCCCCGGTAGAGTGACCATGATGTCCTTCCTGAGGCTGCCTTTTAGCCAAAGCGTGGCAGATCTTAATGCAGAGAACAATGCAGCGAGAGATGTGTCTCCTTTGCACAGCCTTGCCTTTTTTGCTGAAGTAAAAACCAAAAAGAAGATGCTTGTCCTCTCAGTGACCTCTGGTACGATCTATGTAAAAGCTCAACACTCTCTTGGAGTCCAAGAGATGGAGCCTCTCCTCCTTAGCAGGGTCAGGTGGCGCACAGAACGCTGGCAAAGTGATGGTTTGACCAATTTGGAATGGCATCACAACTTTAGGCAAGAAAGATGTCCTTGTCTGCAAAACCAATTTTTCTAAGAAGATGGTTGTGTGAGGCAGGTTGATACACATAGCCTGAAGCTCACTCACACTACCAATCGATGTTATGGTGACAATCATAGTGCTTAATTTGTGCTAGTGTTTTCTGGTGCTCAGCACTATACTTATTTGTAAACACCTGCACATATTTATGAGAAACCATCACATGACGGTGCAGTGTAAGTTAAAGCAACGTTCGTTAGTGGAGCATTAAACTATTTTTTATATAGTTTTAAGAAATTATAAGCCCTGAATTTAAACCTGCAGCTAAAAAGTGATGTGGGTTATGCCACCTGCTGTGGAGCAACGAGTAATACTTTGGGTCCTGGCATTTAATTATTTTATAACTCAAGTACTGGATGAGGGAAACTGTCTTAAGGGTGAGGAGCCTCACAGGACAGCTGTAAAACAGCTCACATCGAGTGTACATCAGGAATGTGAGGATCAAGTTATACTGTGGTATGACAAAGGCAGAGGGAGAGAACACGTTATAAAGCTTTAACAAAATGCGCAACTAGAGAGTTAAACAGAGAGGGATGATCCGGCAACCGCAAAAAGACTGAAAGAGTCGAATGGTACCTTTAAATGTACACAGAGCAAATACTTGCCCGACGAGGAACAAAACAAATGAAAAAAGTCAGAAAACTTTGCCTGGTTGGGGGAGGGGGGGGTGGGGGCGGGGCTGCATCATCCGAGTACTGCACCAAGCTACACATTTCTCCCAGAGACAAACTTATGAAGTTTTTGTTGAGGGATTCCTGGCTGCCAAGATGACTTCAACCACCTCCAAAGGATGTGTTAAGACGTTCAGCTGTCACCGCTCGATCTCCAAACATGAAGGTGGAGATTGCAAATGCCCAGGTGCAAAACCCTGCGCTACTGCAGTAACAGTAGATCCTACCAGACTCTCCTCTATGGCCTAAGCCAGGACAGGTCTGAGAGCTTTAGGGCCATGTGGGAGAACTTGAGCCACCAAATCCTGTAGGGTGTGGGAATAGCATGCCAGGAGACTGCGGGAATTTACTAACCAAAGTGCCAAGCTGGTGAGTGAGAAGATTCTCTTCCTGAAAGTCTTTAGCTGTTTTGACTCCTTAATGGGGGAAGGAAGGATGCATTCAGAAATGTACTGGGTTTAGCTTTGCCTGCAGATGCCTGCATCAAGCTTTTAAGTGAGGGATGCTGAGATATATATGCAGGACTGCCGAGGGCAGGACAATGAATGCGTAATTTGTCAGCTGACTGAGGGGCCAGAGCAAGGTTTGCCCACGCCCCTATCAAGGTATCAGTAAGGGCCTCATTAAAAGGGAAAAAGGGCTCAGCAGAGGTTTGCCCCAGCTGATGAACTTCTGTAAGCATCCTGGTCTTGACATCCAAGATGGGGAGATGGACGTTGAGGTCTTTGGCTGCCGTATGCATTACCACGGCACTGGAAGCACTCTCCTCAATGGCAGGTGCAAGGTGGTGATAGGAGCCCTGACTCAGCAGAGTGTGAACGTTGTTTTAACTTTCTTAAGGTTCTAATGTGTTTGAAATCAAGCTTGTGCTACCATAAACCAAACTTGTATTAGCTACCATTTTGCAATGGTGATGTGATACACTGTGTGATCATTGTTGTTGCCTTTACCCTAATAAGAATATTGTGAGGTTTACATGGAAAGACTGAGGCTTTTCCAGTCTTGGCGAATAAGATGCTCCTAACCAAGGACAACCTTGCTGTCCCAGACAGCTTTGTATACATTGTTACAATTCACAATTCCTGGCTAGACTCTAAGAACCTTTGAATCCAATATATTAGTATTACGAGAGCGTTCTCAAATGTATTTCATAGTAAAATAGTTTCTTGTTGCCTGTTCCCCAATAGTGCATATCACGTGAACCATGTACCTGGGTAGTAATGTGTGAAATCCTTTGACTAAATCCTATAAAAGGACTTGGTTGTCTCATGCTAATAGAACTCCCATATCCCACTCTTAGGAGGCAAATCTATGCTTGATTTACCATTGACCTTTACCAAGTTCTTTGTACTTCTGATGTGTATGCTTTGTTGCTGTTAAGTTATTTTATGTAATTAGCTCTACTATTTCTTAATAAAAATCTTGAAAACTTTGACTCATGTCTGTCATTCTTATTGTTATTACCTTATGTCCATGTTGGAGCCTACGTGTACTAGAGACAGGTCCAGTCAGAGAGCACTAAAGTCCATATAGTTATTAGACTGTCCCAAGTTATCGGGGCACCCTGAGGAAGTTAGTGTGAAACAGATTTCAGTGCTGACCAGTGGTATAAGGGCTTTCAGCCTCCTGGAAATTGTCATACCAATTCTTTTTGTGATATGGTTGGTCAATCTCATCCCCACCCGCATCATAGTTATTGTTCAAATCTGTGCCAAACAGAGAAAGCAGGTTGTGCATTTGTCATTGTGAAAGCAGATCAAGTGGAAGTGCAGCCTCTACAGAGGCCTGACGCGGCCTAAGTCGATGTCAAACCAGTGCCGATTCGATGTCAGCGAGGATAAACGGGGCCTTTTAGTCCGGCGTCGATTGAGTCGGTATCAGCGTCAAAGTGCTGTGAACCGCTATGGATGTTGGAGCCAGAGGCAGCCCCCATAATGGGTTTGTAGAGTCCAGCTGGCACTGAGGGAAAATCTTGCAGCCATAAGACAGGGGGAGAACCTCTCGGCTCTGTGGGGGACCATACGTGCAACTGAGGGAATTGGCAAGGATCCAAAGAGTCCCGCTTAGATTTCTTGTGTGTTTTTTTCTTCGACTTACTCAAAGATTTGGAGCTAGACAAAGACTGACCTCTAAAATGACTCCAGCGACTTTGAGATCTTGAACAGGAACAAGAAGAAACTTATGACTTGAAATGGCCTTGTAATCCATTGTGAGGCGGTGTAAAGTTTTGCCTCGCCATCTCATATGGCCTTCGGGTTCATCGACGGGCAGTCACTTCAGGCCTTCGAGTCATGGTTCGATCTCAGGCACCACAGCCACATATGACAAGGATCTGTCACAGACATATGTTTGTAACAGTCCTTACAGGGCTTAAAACCTGTCATTTTGTGAGGTGGCATGTCCCTTGCCAACTGAAAACATTAATTGTGATTGAGCGAGGGGTCTCAACGAGACAAAAAGTAGCTCCAGATCTGTGTCTGGTAGCACCAAAAGAAAGGAACTAATGTCGGCACGCGGAAACAGCGGCTATTTAGGCTGCGCACATCATTTCCGGAGTGGAACAGAGGCAGTGCCAAGCTGCACTTCATCGCCTGGCAGCATGCAGAAGTACTGCTGAAACATTTTTGGATCCAGTCTGATGCTTCGGGAGTACTCAAAAGGTGAGGAATCTGTGGCTAGAAGTCTTTATCAAACGCTAAGAGTCCAACTGATTTCTGCCTTTTTTACTTGTGCAGGTCTTGAGGGCTTATGGCACCAAGTTAAAAGTGTGAAAAGAGAAGAATTTTAGGAAGACCAGACTAAATTGTGAAGAACTTTTTGGATTCAGCATCTGCTGTTTGCCAGAAAAAAGGAATAGATATTATCACATTAACAAGGCCTATGTGCAGCTGGCATGCTGCTTTGGGTCAGTTCAATGCAAAGCTTGTATCAGCACCCCCTTGTGTCCCTAGTGTGTTATTAAGACACTTTTCTCAATCCAGTCCATATGTCTGGGAATATTTAGAGATGTGAACATGTGGGTACAAGTATCCATTAAAAGCTGCATTTTTACTTGTGTCTGCCTGAGCACTCAGGAGCGTTATGCCTCCGGATTACCACAAATCATCCCACAATGTAGAAGTCCACCAGAAAACTTCTTGCTATGTCCCCAACATTTACTGCTCTTATTAATAGTTACTGCTGTGACTGTGACAATACTGCACAGTCTAAATGCAGACATTTCAGTGCTGGACCTGTAATTTAAAATGTCTTCTGGGCTATGGAGGGTGAGCACATTGTCAACAGGGTTTTCTCTGAACTGAAATTGTTCATCATTCAGCATGATCTCTTGAAAATGTGCACAAGCTTAAAATGTCCTCCTTCATATCGCCAACACATACTTTGGAGTCAGAAAGTCTCAGGTAGGACCCTAAGAACCTGTGAAACCTGGCTGGACAGCTAAGACGAAATCTGTAAATTCAAGGCCTATGTTTGACTTGGCAATTTATAGTGTCATTACAAGGTTCCTGGTAATACAAGAAGGACCAGTAATGAGACTGTGATAACTCTACTACTCCAATCTTCTTTATGCTGAGAACAGTTGCTTAATGCAGCTGAGGTTTGTGGTTGAAACACTAGTGGGAAATGAGGAATACCCTATGAAATAAGGGCTAGTCTTTCAGATTCTGCTGGTTATTTCTATCTTGTGAGGGGACCATCAGGGTCCACCTTGCAATCCCCTACCGAAATCCAGAGACCTCGTAATGCGGCTCCAATGATTATCAAATAAAAATTATTGAAAGCACAAGTCAAGAACTCACCGACTTCAGGCTTCAACCACATCTACGAGACTTGGTTTACATTAAGCAATGTACAGTGAAAGGATCTGATTATTATTTGAAGAATTAAAACAAAGGAAGAGCTTCATGGAGGTGAAGGGACAGAGGAAGAAACTGAAGGAAGCAGAATCTGTTCTTACGGATGTGACGGTGTCATTTTTCATAGCCGAGTTGTACTGAAGCACAGAGCGGAGGGGCTCCTTGCTGGGAAATGTAAGCAACGGTGACTTGGTTGCTATCTCACAGACCCCTTCATACCACTCCTCTGGCCAGAGACCTGCAGGAAGAGAAGCAATCACAATATAACCTTCAAGAATAGACTAAAAAGCTGCAACCTAGACTACATCCTTCACCCTGGTTAATATATTCTGATGTGGCTGATGTATGCTGGTGAGACAAATACAGTGACATAACTGGTTAGCAACATAACTGGTTAGCAACATAACTGGTTAGCAAAAAAGGTTTAGTTCAAAAGCTCTCTGCCCAATATCTCTTGCACCACAGAGGACACTGAACTGATTCAGCGGTGGAACTATGAGGCAGTAATGGTTTTCTATACACTTTCAAGGATGTGTGTTAACAAAACATTCATACTGAGTTATCTGTCTGTCAGGCCAATAGGATTCAACACAACACATATATATATTATACAAACAGAATTATGTCACGGCCAAGTTCTAGAGTATAAACAATGTGTGAACTAAATCAAAATAATGAAGAGAAAAGGAAACTAGGGCAGTAACCCAAGTTGGAAAAAAACAAATCAAGACACCATAGTTTTGTACCAGCAATGAAACAACATGAGAGCCACTTGCTGGAGTTGTGGAGTTGAAAAAGGGCCTTGTGGCCAACACCCAGCTCAGATAGCCTGTTGCTAAACCACCTTCCTGACAAATTTTAATCCACTTTAGTGTCACATCTGCAGAGAGCATAAGTTGTCTCAGCTCCTGGCCACTTCCAACACCCCTGGTGTGTGGTCAATGGCCTTCCTGCTACACCTGATACACTGTAGTGTTAGCTCCACACACTGTCCTGGTCAGCCCACTCATAAAATCATATAACACCAGGCTTATTGGGTCAATGTGTGTAGCAGCTACTAGCAGTGAAAGCGTTCGAAGCCCTGGAACTTTACTGGTCTCTTTTCTGTTTATTTTCTAGGAAACAATGAAGGAACTGAGTCCAGAGCCTCTATAGGCTGTGATTTTAACACCGTGCAAAGGTAAACTACATACTGCAGGCCAGGCGGATTACTACCAATGGATTTAGTACTTTACACACAGTGGAATTATGTAGATTATCTGTATGCTGATGTGATCACATGCTGTGAAGTGCTTATGGACCTACAGGGCTTATGTGTTCACATGCAGGTAGAAATGGGGATTACTGGCAAAGAAAGGAATGCTTTAAGGCATAAGGATTACATGCCAAACGTTGGTGCTTTTCACTAAGAGGCATGTGGGACTTGCACAGCTTTGTGTGTTTTGACAAATGCGGATTGTGTGACTAATATGCATTAAGTGCAGTGTGTTGTGTGAATCACTGCCACAAGGTGATGAGTGCTTCACATTATTGGACAGTATCTGTAATTTACCTCTGTCTGAGCTGTACCCGGAGTCTGTAAGATCAGAAAGAAATAAGTAACCTGCAGGAGTGCTAGCATCCTGAGAATCTCCCTGATGCCCCCAGTGCACTCAGCAGCCCCCAAACTGTATGAGCATCAGTGATCACCTCAGGTAGGAATTTGATCAGAACATTGGCATATTTCATCAACCACTCAACACCACACCCTGGTATATCGTATGACATTCTTCAATGAATCTACACTAACCGATCATGTACAGAAGCGAGGAGACCTGGAAACATTACACAGTCCTCGAGCATGAGTGAAGTACTGACTGTCACACAGCCATTAGAATGTATGTGTCCAGTCATGTCTCTGCAGCAGGAGACATCTACCAAAGTCACTTGGAAATTACAAGAGCAGGTCTGCTGTTCATAGTGCCCGGCTGAATAGTCTTTACAAAGCGAGGAACAGATCTGCTACCTTACACACAATGTGTTTTTTCAGTGTGACTTAAGAGATGGCTTTAGTGTTTGAGATCTAACTTTAGGAACCACTCTGCTGTTTGAGAGTAAAGGACGTCAGTGCTGTGAGACATGCAGGTGCAGGTCATCCGTGCACACTGGGGGCCAGTTCTGATGTGTGAATTGCCTACTTCACTACTGGTATGTCGATTCAGATCCTCTACGTAAGACATACGTGTGTAAACTTCTAGGAAATCCGTGACAGGTGCCTCCTTTTCATACCAGGGAAACCCAAGGAATAGCTCCTGTGTCTGAGCAGCACATATGTGCACACTGGGAACAGCTCTGTAGGGCAAGGCATGGGGCATGTGTCCAATGCAGAAACAACTCAACTGCTTGAGGCCCACAACTGTATTTTATCAGTAAACTGTGGCGTAGGTAAGCTGTCCGAGGTGCTGTAATCCACTCTAATGTAGCAAAGCAGGTTAGGACACATAAAACAGTCAAGCGTTAGAGGTCACCACAGCATAAGAGCATGAACAAACACAAGGAGCACAAGACACTTGACCTGGCCACCCCCGTCCATCAGATATGCAAAGGTTGGATAAGCCTGCTGTCTAGCGAAACAGTCTTCAGTTGTTCCCAGATTATTAATCACCACCTAAAGTGTGTGCATATCAAAGGATAGGTCCTAAAAGAAGCTCTGCTTGCCCCAACAGTTGTGCAGCCTGAAAGGGGGTTAAAGTGATGGCTTGGCCCGGCTTGGACTAAGTCACGGTGCCTTCTGAAGCATCTCTTGGTCTCACTCCCAAGAATGGTGCAGTGGGTGGCTTCCGCTGTCACTACCCTGGAGAGAAAACTGGTGTGAAGCATGACTGGATCTGGTGGAGCACAGCATATGGCTGGTCTTTAAATGGACTCCCAGACCATTAACTGAGTGATAAGTGTTTACTTACCTGAGCCTTCCACTGCAAACCCCATGAGCACTGAATACAGCCAGAAATCTCGGAAGAGCTTCTGCAGCCGGGGTTTCGCCTCTTTGATCGGAGGCAACCTTCTTGTGAGCTAGGAGGAGAAAGAGACCAGTCAGTGGGTATGGAGGAGGCAGTTGAATGATCAAACATCCAAGATCAAACCCAAGGGAACATGCAGAGAACCACAAAACCATCTCATGACAGATACAAAAACAGTCTACAGCCCACAAAATAAAGATCTAAGTAAGGAGGGGCACTGTCTAAATGAAGGCACTTAGTTGCCCAGCTCATTTTAAGTGCTTTATGAACAGAAATCATTGACTGACTGGTTCATGCTAAGAATTAGGAAAAAATCCAAAATAGGTTAAACTATGATAAAAGTGACATAGAATCGGACTGGTGTCAATGTGCTCCGGTAGACACACCATCTGCACAGAAACTAACTACTGAAACTAGTAAACAAAACAACAAAAATGACACAAACTGAGGACAGTGGGCGGGGAACTGTACTTTTAATACCAGAGCAAATAAGTGCAAAGGTAACCATTACTGGGGCTGTGTATCATGGCATCACTGGCGCTCATTACATCATTGGGGCTGTATTTCATGACATTATTGGGGCTGTGTACCTTGATGTCATTGGGGCTGTGTACCTTGACATCATGACAGCACTGGAGCTGTGTACCATGACTTCATGACATCATTGTGACTGTGTAACATGACATCACTAGGGCTGTGCACCTTGACATCACTGGGGTTGTGTACCATAACATCATTGCAGCTGTGTACCATGACATAATTGGGGCTGGTACCATGACGTCATGACATCACTGGGGCTGAGTACCATGACATCATGACATCATTGGGGATGTGTACCAGGACACCATTGTGGCTGTGTATCATGACATCATGACACCATTGGGGCTGTGCACCATGACATCATGATATCATTGTGGCTGTGTACTATGACATCATTGTGGCTGTATACCATGACATCATTGTGGCTGTATACCATGACATCACTAGGGCTGCGTACCAGGACATCATTGTTGCTGCGTACCATTATATCACAACATCACTGGGGCTGTGTATCATGACATCATTGGAGCTTTATACCATGACATCATTGCGGCTGGGCATCATGAAATCACTTGGGCTGTGTACTGTGACATCATGACATCACTGGGGCTGTGTACAATGACATCATTGTGGCTGTGCACCATAACATCATTGGGGCTGTGTACCATGACATCATTGGAGCTGTGTACCATGACATTATGACATCATTGGGGCTGTGTACCATGACACCATTGGGGCTGTGTACCGTGACACCATTGGGGCTGTGTACCGTGACACCATTGGGGCTGTGTACCGTGACACCATTGGGTGTGACACCATTTGGGCTGTGTACTGTGACACCATTTGGGCTGTGTACCGTGACACCATTTGGGCTGTGTACCATGGCATCACTGGGGCTGTGTACCATGACATCACTGGGGCTGTGTACCATGACATCATGACATCACTAGGACTGTGTACTATGACATCACTGGGGCTGTGAACCATGACATAATTGGGGCTGTGCACCTCAGCATCATGACATCAATGGGGCTGTGTACCATGACAGCATGACATAATTGGGGCTGTGTACCATGACATCATTGGAGCTGACTACCATGACATCATTGGGGATGTGTACCATGACATTATTGGGGCTATGTATCATGACATCACCGGGGCTGTGTACCATGACTTCATTACATCATTGGGGCTGTATACCATGACATCATTGTGGCTGTTTACCATGCCATCACTGGGGCGAGTACCATGCCATGACATAATTGGGGCTGTGTACCATGACATAATGACATCACTAGGGCTGTGTACCTTGACATCATGACATCACTACGGCTGAGTACCATGAAACCATTGCAACTGTGTAATTGTGGCTGTGAACCATGACTTCATTGTGGCTGGGTACTATGACATAATTGGGGCTGGTACCATGACACCATTAGGGCTGTGTACCATGACATCACTGGGGCTGAGTACTATGACATTATTGTGGCTGTGTACCTTGACATCATGTCATCATTGTAGCTGTGTACCATGACATCTTTAGGGCTGTGTACTATGCCACCATGACTTAACTGGTGCTGTGTACCATTTCATCATTGTGGATGTGTACCAAGACACCACTGGGGCTGTGTACCATGACATCATGACATCATTGGGGCTGTGTAACATGACACCACTGGGGCTGCGTATCATGACATCACTGGGGCTGTGTACCATGACACCATTGGGGCTGTGTACCATGACATCATGATATCATTGTGGCTGTATACCCTGACATCATTGTGCTGTATACAATGACATCACTGGGGCTGCATGCCATGACATCACAACATCATTGGGGCGGTGTATCATAACATCATTGGGGCTTTGAACCATGACATCATTGGGGCTGGATATCATGAAATCTTTGAGGTTGTGTACCTTAGCATCATGACATCACCGGGGCAGTGTACCATGACATCATGACATCATGACATCACTGGGGCTGTGTAACATTACATTATGACATAATTGGTGCTGTGTTCCTTGACATCATTGTGGCTCTGAACCATGACATCATTGGGGCTGTGAACCACGACATCATTGGGGCTGTGAACCACGACATCATTGGGGCTGTGAACCACGACATCATTGGGGCTGTGAACCACGACATCATTGGGGCTGTGAACCACGACATCATTGGGGCTGTGAACCACGACATCATTGGGGCTGTGAACCACGACATCATTGGGGCTGTGTACCATGACACAATTGTGGCTGTGTAACCTGCCATCACTTGGGCTATCTAACATGACATCACTGGGGCTGTGTACCATGACACCATTCTGGCTGTTTACCCTGCCATCATTGTGGCTGTGTACTATGACACCATTGTAGTTGGGTACCATGACACCATTGTGGTTGGGTACCATGACACCATTGTGGTTGGGTACCATGACACTGTGTGCCCTGGAGTCACTGGGGCTGTGTACCCTGCCGACACTGGGGCTGTGCACCATGGCACCATTGTGGTTGTGTACCATGACACCATTGTGGCTGTGTACCCTGCTGTCACTGGGGCTGTGTACACTGCCGTCACTGGGGCTGCGTACATTGCCGTCACTGGGGCTGTGTACCCTGCCATCATTAGGGCTGTGTGTCAAGGCACAATTGTGGCTGTGTAACCTGCCATCACTTGGGCTATCTACCATGACATCACTGGGGCTGTGTACCATGACACCATTGTGGCTGTGTACTATGACACCATTGTGGCTGTGTACCATGACACCATTGTGGTTGTGTACCATGACACCATTGTGGCTGTGTACTATGACACCATTGTGGTTGTGTACCATGACACCATTCTGGCTGTTTACCCTGCCATCATTGTGGCTGTGTACTATGACACCATTGTGGTTGGGTACCATGACACCACTGTGGATGCGTACCATGACACCACTGTGGATGCGTACCATGACACTGTGTGCCCTGCCGTCACTGGGGCTGTGTACCCTGCCGACACTGGGGCAGTGCACCATGGCACCATTGTGGTTGTGTACAATGACATTATGGCAGTCATGGCACCAAGAGCACATGTCGTAACATATGGGAAGTTTTTTTATCTGCCTAATGGGAGATTAATGCACAGGGAAACCTATACTTTAGAACAAATAACCATGTGGGTCATAACCTGGAACCAATTCGTGAAAATACCCATTAAGAATGCATGCACGGCTACAATTTATACGAGAACTAAATTCACACAATCTATTCTTGCAACAATCCTGAGCGCCCACCTAGGCCGGAAGTGACCGATCGATGGACGGTCGATCCACACTGCCCACCGGGCAGAGGTGAATGGGCGTTTTTCGGCTGACGCTGCCAGATGGGGCCTGTTTACTTTGGGAGGGGCTCTGGACATCGGCGTTAAAGTCCACCTGGGGCCCGCGGCGCAAGTCCCCGACCCTATAGCCGGACTGGAAACCCACGGCGAGAGGAGGGTTAGAGGTAAGCTAACCGAGGCAGAGACGTTTTATGGCATGGGCAAAGGGGGCTCCGGGCCAGGGCCCCAGCCTTTCAGGGGGCCCCTGATAGAGCCAGCTCTGTTCTGCAGAGTCCTGCCCTGATGACCTTGAATAATTCTTAGATTGTTTTAAATACTGTTTTCCTTTAATGTGAGTGATGTGTCAGGGTCTATTACAGACATTTTGGAGAGAAATGTCGTGTTTATGTTTCATGATTCATCCATAAAAATTTTATTTTAGATCAAACCAGGGCCTAACGTATGAGAAATGGGAGGGTGTCACAGAGATAATTTGTAATAATATTAGTGGGTTTCTCCTGTGTTACAATATATTGAAACAGACATGTAACTATCCCTATATATTAGAGGAAAACGCATTTGGAATTTGGAGGATAGCGCCTGTGCACCGTCACTGACCTTGCCAAAGAGGGCCTCGAGAAACTGCATCATAAATTCAAACTGTTCCGAACAGGGGCCCCCACAATACGTTTGGCCCAGGGCCCCCCCACATTTTTAAGATGTCCCTGAACCGAGGCGCCATTTGTCTGGGACCTACATTTATTTATTTACTGATGCATACGTTTTCATAGCGCTCTCACACCAATTAAGGCTTTATGGCGCTAGCCTTAGCGCACAAGAACTGATTGAAAAAAACACAAACTTGAGGGGTACCATAGCAGCTAGCGATCGATGGTGATGGGCGGGGGAGTCCTTATTGCTCTCCTACATGTTTTTAAGACAACTGAGTCTGTATTTTTGGGTGTAGCGTAAAAGAACAGAAAACTAGGCATCTTTGTTAAAAGTGAGGCACCGGCCAGGGGTCGGGGGAAGTGGATGGGCCCCTCAAACGACCAGCTTCTACCAGAACCAAACAGCCTTCAATCAATCCTCGCAGAGCCCCAACGGGGCACTTAAATAGTCCTTACAGACATAATCTGCTTTCTTTGCAGTGCCTCCCTCCATTCAACAGAGCGTGTATACCCCCTTCACACCCATGTACCCTTAACAGGGTGTAACCTACAAGTGTAGACCACATATGCCCCAAAATACACTTCTATACTGCTAACAGACCGTCATATACCCCTAAAAGAGCTTTACAACCCCAACAGACCGTAGTGTACTCCATGCTGAAACCTACAAGTCTGTCTCCAACAGACACAAAACAGCAGCTCAACGTCATTTACCCCAACAGATCCCCCCCACCATACTCCAAAAGACCTTAGTATACCCTTAACAGGCCGTAACCTACAAGTGTGGACCACAGCTACATCACACAGCAGCAGCAGCACGCCATTGTATACCCCTAAAGACGCTTATACACTCCTAACTGACCGTCATAACCCCAACAGACCCTAGTGTACCCCAAACTGATCCCCATATGCCCTTAACAGGCAGTAACCTACAAGTATGAACCACGGCTCTGTCACACAGCAGCAACACGCCATCATATACCCCAAAATACACTTCTATACTGCTAACAGACCGTCATATACCCCTAAAAGAGCTTTACAACCCCCAACAGACCGTAGTGTACTCCAAACTGACACTCATATACCCTTAACATGCTGAAACCTACAAGTCTGTCTCCAACACACAACAGCAGCTCAACATCATATACCCCAACAGATCCCCCCCCCCCCCCACCATACTCCTAAAATACCCTCGAATACCCTTAACAGGCTGAAAACTATAAGTATGGACCACGGCCTCGCCTTCTCTCCAACAGACAGGCCCACAGCTGCAACACACCATCATATTTAACAACAGACTCTTCTATACTTCTTACAGACCCTAATATGCCCCTCGGCGACCCCAATTTACTCCTAACTGACACTCGTATGCCTCAACAGACCCCAGCATTCTCATAACTGACCCTCATATACCCCATAATCTCCTAATACACTCCTAACATGCCCTCATATACCCCAACATATTCTCATAAATGACCTTCATAAACCCCAGACTGACCCTCATATACCCCAACAGCTCCTCATACAGTCCATAAAACACCCTCATGTACCCCTAAGCGACCCTCATGTACCTCTAAGCGACCCTCATGTACCCCAAAATACCCTAGTAAACTCCTGACCCAATGTACCACTAATCAAAGCTCATTTACTCCCAACAGACCCTCAAAAGCCCCCTAACATAATATACCCCTAAGGAACGTAGCTATAACACTAACCGAGTCTCATAACCCCCCAGGATATACCCATAAGCAACACATCAATACACCTATAACACAAACAAACTCATAAACCCCATCATATACCCCATAAGCAACGCATCAATACACCAATAACACAAACAGTCTCATAAACCCCATCATATACCCCTAAGCAAGGCATCAATACAACTATAACACAAACAGACTCTCATAAACCCCATCATATACCCCTAAACAGTCTCATAAACCCCATCATATACCCCTAAACAGCGCATCAATGCACCTATAACACAGACTCTCATAAACCCCCATCATATACCCCTAAGCAAGGCATCAATACACCTATAACACAAACAGACTCACACAAACCCCATCATATACCCCTAAACAGTCTCATAAACCCCATCATATACCCCTAAGCAAGGCATCAATACACCTATAACACAGACTCATAAACCCCATCATATACCCCTAAGCAATGCATCAATACAACTATAACACAAACAGACTCTCATAAACCCCATCATATACCCCTAAGCAACGCATCAATGCACCTATAACACAAACAGACTCTCATAAACCCCCATCATATACCCCTAAGCAAGGCATCAATACACCTATAACACAAACAGACTCTCACAAACCCCATCATATACCCCTAAGCAAGGCATCAATATACCTATAACACAAACAGACTCTCATAAACCCCATCATATACCCCTAAGCAAGGCATCAATACACCTATAACACAGACTCATAAAACCCATCATATACCCCTAAGCAAGGCATCAATACACCTATAACACAGACTCATAAACCCCATCATATAACACTAAGCAAGGCATCAATACACCTATAACACAGACTCTCACAAACCCCATCATATACCCCTAAGCAAGGCATCAATACACCTATAACACAGTCTCATAAACCCCATCATATACCCCTAAGCAAGGCATCAATACACCTATAACACAAACAGACTCTCATAAACCTCATCATATACCCCTAAGCAAGGCATCAATACACATTTAACACAAACAGACTCTCATAAACCCCATCATATACCCCTAAGCAAGGCATCAATACACCTATACCACAAACAGACTCTCACAAACCCCAAAAGGGCCTCGTGTGTCCCCGAGAGACCAACCACTAGCTTCTGTCGGAGTTCTGCCCCCCTCGCCCCAAGCACGCGCCGCTAGGCGCCTCCCCCCTCCTTCTCACCCTGCCCTTCCGGGCTGCTTTACTACAGAAGTGCCTAGAAGCAGAGCTTAAAGGCTTCGGTGTCACGTAAACAACTATGACGGCTTATTCGGCAAACATCAAGCCCGGGCCTCGCGCTTCGCCAGCTTCACAGAGTCCCCCCTTTTTAGTGAAGACCCCCACCACTGAGGAACATGCGGGTCCGCATTTTGAAAATAGATCTGCGGATAAACCGCGCTATTGAATATCAATCGGGGATTTGGTGAAGTTTTCATGGACGACAAGAGGTCCTTGGCTTTAAAGGCCTGGCATCTAACCCCAGCTGGTGGGAGGACCCCCACCCACCACCCACCACCTGGACTGCCTGCCCTAGTCTAGTCTCCCACTAACAATAATATGTACAACCGAAGAGCTGAACACACCGGATAAAGGCTTCGAAGCGCTTCTACGTTACTGAAGAGAACAACAGCACATGAAAGCCTTCGGTCGAGTTCGCGCTATATAAAAACAAAAACAAAATGCAAATACTGGCCCAGGAGCACACAGTGCGTCATCACTCGACAAGGGCCCCCAGAAACCTCCAAAACACGAAGTGTACAAATACCGACAGCTGATCTTCAACCAAAAAGAGGGCGGGGCGGGGACAAACACAAAGTCATCCTGAGCAAATCTGCCGTGCAAACAGCACAAGGCCGCACTGAGTTGTGCAAGCTCCGGTCTTCGTGCTCGCTCTCACATCTGCGTTGTGTTTGGTGGAATAAAAACCAACGCGTTTCACGTTCAAAGAACCAGAGCCCAAAGGATGGGGACTCGGCGAGACTGCAGCAGGAGTACAAACCAACTCAGCCCCCCTACCCGCCAACCAGACCCCAGGATGTAAATCACCCAACCCAGAACCCCCATAAGGTACATTCACCCAACCCAGTCCCCCTAGAAGGCAAATCCACCCAACCCAGTCCTTCTAGAAGGTAAATCCACCCAACCCAGACCCCCCAGAAGGTACATTCAGCCTACCCAGTCTCCCTAGAAGGTAAATCCACCCAAACCAGACCCCCCAGAAGGTACATTCACCCAAGCCAGTCCCCCTAGAAGGTAAATCCACCCAACCCAGACCCCCCAGAAGGTACATTCAGCCTACCCAGACCCCCTAGAAGGTAAATTCACCCAAATCAGACACCCAGAAGGCAAATTCACTCAAATCAGACCCCCAGAGGGTAAATTCACCCAACCCAGACCCTCAGAAGGTAAATCCACCCAACCCACATCCCTAGAATGTACATTCACCCAAACCCAGACCCTCAAAAGGTAAATCCACCCAAACCCGACACCCAGAAGGTAAATTCACCCAACCGAGTCCCCCAGAAGGTACATCAATCCAATCCAGACCCCCAGAAGATAAATTCACCCAACCCGCACCCCTAGGAGGTAAATTCACCCGATTCAGACTCTCATAAGGTAAATCCACCCAGCCCAGAACCCCAGAAGGTACATCCACCTTACCCAGACCCACCACAAGGTACATCTACCCTTATCCAGAATCCTAAAAGGTAAATCCACCTAGCCCATACCCCTAGAAGGTAAAGCCACCCAAACAGACCCCAGAAGGTACATTCAACCAAACCAGACCCCCAGAAGGTAAACCCACCCAATCCAGGCCCTCAGAAGGAAAATCCACCCAACCCAGACCCTCAAAAGGAAATTCACCCAACCCAGACCCCTAAAAGGTAAATCCACCCAACTCAGACATCTAAGAGGTAAATCCACCCATCCCAAACCTCTAGAAGGTAAATCCACTCAACCCAGACCTCGAAAAGGTAAGGCCACCTAATCAGACCACTAAAATGTAAATCTACCCAACCCAGACCCCCCATAATGTAAATCCACCCAGCCCAGACCCCTAAAAGGTACATCCATCGAACCCAGACCCCCAGAAGGTAAATCCACCCAAACCAGACCCCTAAAAGGTACATCCGTCGAAACCAGACCCCCAGAAGGTAAATCCACCCAACACCGACCTCTAAAAGGTAAAGCCACCTAATCAGACCACTAAATGGAAATTCCACCTAACCCAGACCCCCAGAAGGTAAAACCACCCAACCCAGACCCCTAAAAGGTGCATCCATCGGAACCAGACCCCCAGAAGGTAAATACACCCAACCCAAATCCCTAGAAGGTAAACAACCACTCGGTATTCAACCAGGTCATGGATACACAACAGCAGGAATGAGACAATGAGAGGGTCTCAGAGGGCCTCTAATGGTCCTATGGGATCCATAAGGGAGGCTGAGTGTACAGGACGACGCACGAGCGGCGCATGTCACGTGCTGGTCGCCTTCATCCAGTGTTCTCTGGTTAGAACAACAGTACATGGAATGCCGGGACTTGTAGTCCTATAGCTGGAACAGGAAAGACTACAAGTCCAAGATGGCCAATCCCAGCACGCAAAGCGCTGTTAAGAAGTCAAAACTGCCTGATGGTGCCACATGTGACAAGGGGCAACTGGCAGAGATGGGCAGGTAAAAACCATAAAAAGAGAAGTTTGTTTTACTACTGCAGAGGGCAGTATTCAGTGTGTGTTGAGGTTGCCACACTTCTATTTGGGCTTACTGAATTACTACTCATTCACACTGAATGATGCCAGTATGTGAATGTTTGATATTTTTGAAGGATGCCCGTCTGTGATAGTCATACACATTTGAGAGCTGCTGCACAGTGACTGTTAAACAAGTCTGGGAGATGCCGGACACGGACAGTGAATGTCAAACAGGCCCCAAATCAACAACTCAACCTGCTCTCCAGAAGTCTTCTTAACAGGCACCGCAGAACACATTAGGTTGGCACAACTTGCCGCTCGAGCATATGCACAGCACTAAAGACAGCACTGGCAAAGTAATGCTCTTGAACAGTAAAGCACACTGCTCGCATATACCAAGGGTCAATGAAATTATGCGGCAGCAGAGCACTAAATTATGCGACAGGGTTGGCTAAATTATGCGGCAAAAAAACGCCAAACTATGCGGCAAAATGCTGCATATTCTTTTATGGCATTACTTCATTAGTTTGTAATTTGTACATGGTAATACTGCATGGGCAAAGGTTTCATCTCACTAATACCAGTTTAACAACCAGATACAGAAATAAGCAACTGAAAGATGACCGGTTAACCTTTACGAAGGGCCTTCCACTGCACGCAAACGCACGTCGCCACATTTTTTGTAACTTTTCATTCATTTGGGCTAGAAACTGTTTTTTTTTTTTTGTTAAAAATCTGCAGATTATGTAGCAATTGCGGCAAATCCATAATTATGCGGAAAAAAGTCGCAGCCACTGAATTTCAATGCCGGGGACCCTGCATATGCAAATGCTCAAATGCTCAAATGCTCTTGAAACACAACATTTCAAGTTCCTCCTGCTCCCTCACCTTCAGGCACACAACACAACAGGAGAGGCACACAGCGGGTAGCTGGGGGTTCCAGCTCAAACCAGCCCAGGCTGTGGACCCCCATTCACCCTGGTGGAATGAGAGAAACCACGACACACAACCGCAAAGACTGCACAAATCAGACACAACCACTACACGGAACAAGCCACTGTTACACAGACCAGACAAAAGACACTCAAATCCATGGCCCAGGCCAGTCAGAAAGCACCTTGCGGGTGGACATTTCCAAACTGCCGGGGGTGCCAAGATGCCACACAAGTAGCAGAAAGGAGCTACACAAGCAGTACGAATATTCTGAGGGATGTTAAAATGTCAAAGTACCTGATCACACAAAAGGAGGTGGAGGCAATCGCTCAGGGCCGCACTCCAGTCCATCGTCTTTTTACCTACTGCGCCACTCTAGCCAAAGGCCTCCTTATGAGAATCAGTACTGAACCCAAACAGTCCATCCCAAACTGCCAGAACAGGCCCCCTCCGGAAGGTGACAAGCAACCCCAGACCTATTTCGGCCTTCCTGGACCTCATCAGTGAGGTATAGATTGTATCCGTCGACAAGAGGATTACCTTCAAGCTCCTCACCCACGCACACAAAGCACTCCACAACGCCGGACCAGCCTACCTGAACAACAGACCCAGCTTCTACACCCCCACCCGACAGCTCCGCTCCGCAAACCTCGCCGTCGTTCCCCACATCCAACGTAAGACCTCCGGTGGCAGATCCTTCTCCCACCTCGCCGCCAAGACCTGGAACACCCTCCCGACCAGCCTACGTCACACCCAAGACCTGCTCACCTTCTGAAGATGCCTCAAGACCTGGCTCTTCGAGCAACAGCAGCACCCCCGCTCAGCGCCTTGAGACCCTCGCAGGTAAGTAGAGCGGTTTATAAATACAATGATTGATTGATATCCTATGGCACAGGGAGCAAGGGTGAGGCTGATTTAATGAGTACTACAGACTCAGGTCCCCAGTACTGAGTAACCACTTTAAAGGGTACAAAGCATGTTTAATATACGTGCTATAGCCTGTGTTTGTAAGGTGGGGTACATGCAGATACATGGTATTATGCTGTATCACTCAACAGTAACTAAAATTAAAAAGCAGTAAAGGTCAACATTTTGTAAAAGCCATTTTTTTTTTTTAAGATTCAAGGCCTGATTTAGGGTTTGGCAGATGGAGCTGCTCCGGCACAAAGGTGATGGATAACCGTAAATCGTATTACAATTCCACTATGCCCTATGGACATCGTAATACAGTGGACGGGATTTCCGCCACGTCTGTGATGGAGTAACCCATCCGCCAAATTCTAAATCAGGGCCGAAGATACCTAGAGACTCAAAGCCTATCACTAAATGTATACAGAGAGTATAAACCTTGTTTTTGATGGTTCTAGGCCATATACAAATGCAGGCAAATTCTTGGTGAGATCTGTATTAGCCACTGTGAAGTTTGGTGCTCATAGTAAATACCTGTCTTCCTCTACAGATATCTCAACGGCTGGCAACAGGTTTCCAAAAATGAAGGCGGTGCTGGCTGTGGCAGCCTTATGTCTCCTCCTGGCCGTGGCAGACTGTGGGGTGAAAGATCTCTCGGAGCACTTTGAAGCACCTGGTATTGGTCCACGGGGGCACCAAGGCAATGAGAGCCAAGTCTTGGACACCCTTCCACCAGACTTCCACAAGGACAACACTGTCACCAACGACTTAATTCCAGAAGAGGAAGATTACCTTGACCTGGATGAGATCTTTGGGGAAGATGAAGAATACGGAGACGTCATCGACAGTGCCCCGGTGGTCAAAGACTTCGAGACGGAAAAGGGGAACATCCTGCAACTCTTCCCAGGCAAAACCCGGATCCAGCGGCTTAATATCATCAATGCAGACTTTGGCTTCAACCTCTATCGCAGTCTGAAGGCCAGCGTCAATGCATCAGAAAACATCCTCATAGCACCAGTTGCTGTTTCCACAGCCATGGCTACGCTTTCATTGGGGGTTAAGGGGCAAACGCTGCAGGATGTGCTTTCTGTGGTGGGCTTTGGGGACTTTATCAATGCCAGCACAACGTATGAGCTAATGACCATTCACAATCTCTTCCGCAAACTCACTCACCGACTCTTCCGCCGCAACTTTGGCTACACTTTGAGGTCAGTCAACGACATCTATGTCCAAAAAAACTTTGCCATAAGGGAAGACTTCAGGAACAACATGAAAAACTATTATTATGCAGAGGCCCAGTCCACCGACTTCTCAGACCCAACTTTCCTCACCAAGGCCAACGAACGTATCAAGAAGCTTACCAAAGGCCTCATCAAGGACGCTCTTGTGCACGTCGATCCAGCTCTCTTGATGCTGATCCTAAACTGCATTTACTTCAAAGGTAAACCTCAGCTCAGTTCATCTTTTTAAACATAGCACTTCCAAAATAGTGGTAAGAGAAGTGAATGTTGTCATGTAGAGACTTCTGAGATACAATAATGCATGGTCCATATTTCTCAAGCCACTAGGCTTGACTTACTGATCCAAAGCATGTCTTTGTTGGCCTTAGATGATTCTTTAGTACTGTTTACTGAGTTGACAAAACAAAGAGTGGCCTCCATTTTTACTGTCGACATACGCCCTCAGCTAACATTATTCAAGGCGTCCCCACCCTCAATCTTCCCACCGTAGAAATGAACTTGTATAGCAAACTACTCACCTGATAGGGTCTCAAGACGCTGTATGCATACCGCTATGGAACCCTTCCTGGCTTTTCCCTGTGAGGTGCCCACTCCTGGGCACCCCCAGGGTGAAGCCAGGCATCCAAGCGCTGTTGGGCCGTTGGGGAGATTAAGCAAGCTATTGCCCAGAGTTACAGAGTGGGACCCATTAATTAGATTAGGCACCGAGGCGAGAATTATCTGGTCCAAGGGAATTGAGCCCAAGACCTGCCAAGGCGGGACTTGAACCCTGGTTCCGGGCCAGGTCTCTGCATCAGGAAATGTACTTATTTTGGAAGGAAATGTGTGCACAGTTTAATCTTCAGTCAAACCAGTTATCTTCAGAGTGACTCCATTAAAGAACACTCCAGCCTTTCTCTACTCTGGGATTTCAGAATATGACTGTCACAGCTTATCACTGGGAGCGGTCTGCCCTGGAAAGGGTGTCTGCAAAGTAGATTTCTATTGCGATGACCATAAGGTTCTGATCCAGTTTGAGATTCACAAGGTCTTGTAGAACCACATGCTGGCTGCATAATCTGATCATAAGTGGATACAAGGGTAGTGATCACAGTAGAAGAGGACAACAGATGGGGACCAAATCTAGTGTGTAATGATGTAGCGGGTAAGGAGCTGGCAGATCAGATGGGCATCACATGCAGTCATTATCTAGAGGTCGGCTTCACAGCTATAAGTGCAACATTCACCCTTCAGTTGTGAGCATCACCTCAGTCAGGAGTAAATCACTCAGAGAGAAACTCTGTGAAGTTTGAAAAGCACCTTCACCAGTAATTAACCTCAAGCGCTTGTGTTTTTTGTGATTTGTTTTAATTGTAAAGCTTACCAATATCATACGGCTTCCTTGTGCTGAAGGATAGAAGAAACACTGAGAGACAACACAATGAAGCAAGGCAAAGGCAATCACACACAACTGATGTAACACTACTGGCAGAATGAATAACATGTCAATCCTCTACAGAATAAAAATTGTTTTTCCTGTCTTCTCAGCGCTAGTGGTTTGGGAACCAGAAATGAAATAGCTCACCCTCCTGTTTATGCTCTTGGGTCGATCATCTGCAAACACATCTTTTCAGACTGCAAGTATCAGGCTAGATTTTAGTTTCTTAGTGCCTTGGGAATTTCAGATTTCTCACTGAAGACTCTATGGGCATTGTATACAGTTGTATGTTGGATTCACACATGCATTTACCACGCATGTCTTAATAACATGGTCGAAATCACAAATGCGCCTTTAATACACATTCTTTTAACACTCAAGCAGTTACAACGACTTGCCTTAGGGAAAGTGCTGGACTTTCGAATAGCATAATTTACTATTCCAACGCCAGTCTGGCAACAGTAGGGAAAGTGTTGGACTTAAAGCCCAACATCAGTCTAACAATGCTTTCCTTAAGGCAAGTCGTTGTAATGACTTGCGTAGTAAACAAATGCGTTGGAAAGATGCAGTTGTGGTTTGTGCATTGTAAGGCACAGCATGTCTCGAGTCATATTGTAAAGGGTGTTTCCCCTGCATATGCCCTTATTTTATATCCTCTGTCTGATCGATAACCAGAGCTGAGCTTTTTCGGGCTCCAGAAATACGATCAAATGTTAAAAGACTACAGACTGCCCTGATCACAAATATATGCATTGTTTGTAGAATAGTCATCGACTATTCATGCTCTGATGAGTATAAATACTCAGGAAGTAGCACTGATGCTAAAAAGCCACAAAAGCGCCAACACCCAATTAATTAATGATTTTCCGAGCGGAACCAATGCATACAATGAAGGCGCAGCTATGCACATTTTCATTTGGAGTTCGCCCATTCCCAGCTTGAACATCAGCAGATACAAGCCTGTCCATTTCCATTCTTCACTTGGCCAGTGGTACAAAGTCTGTGTCCCTTGATTCCCAGTAGGTCCCTTCTTTTCATGTTCCAAAACCTGGGATTTCCCTTTTAGGCAACAGTGTCATTCCACTGAAACTAACAGAGCAATGCATCTCAATTAAAATGAAACAAAGAAGAAGAAACGGGCTGCAGGCTTTACTTTCTGTAAGTATTGTGGAATATAGTCACGACATAAAGGCCCCCGCGACAGGCTTTCAGAGGGAAAACAGCTCATTACAGTCATAAAATATACTGGTAACCAACACTGAGAAGTCCGTTTTCATGGTAGTCAAGATCTGTATGCAGAGATTCTACATACTTTCACTTGTACTCTGTCATAGGATCCAATATCTCATTACATCTCTTAGACTACGATCACTGCAGTGGTTGCAGAGAGAGAGGACTAGGATACACGCACCGCCTCCCCTAGACATACACCACACTCTCTCCCTGTAGTCACACACACGTGAAGAGTACAAGACTGCTGGAGGTCTTGCAAGGAAAAAGTAGGTTCCTGGTGGCACCTGCAGCCTTGACGTGTGTGTGACTACAGGGAGGGACCCCTCGACATGACCGGTGGCACCTGCAGCCTTGACAAGTGTGTGACTACAGGGAGGGACCCCTCGACATGACCGGTGGCACCTGCCTTGACGAGTGTGTGACTACAGGGAGGGACCCCTCGACATGACCGGTGGCACCTGCAGCCTTGACGAGTGTGTGACTACAGGGAGGGACCCCTCGACATGACCGTTGGCACCTGCCTTGACGTGTGTGTGACTACAGGGAGGGACCCCTCGACATGACCGGTGGCACCTGCAGCCTTGACAAGTGTGTGACTACAGGGAGGGACCCCTCGACATGACCGGTGGCACCTGCCTTGACGAGTGTGTGACTACAGGGAGGGACCCCTCAACATGACCGGTGGCACCTGCCTTGACGAGTGTGTGACTACAGGGAGGGACCCCTCGACATGACCGGTGGCACCTGCCTTGACGTGTGTGTGACTACAGGGAGGGACCCCTCAACATGACCGGTGGCACCTGCAGCCTTGACGAGTGTGTGACTACAGGGAGGGACCCCTCGACATGACTGGTGGCACCTGCCTTGACGAGTGTGTGACTACAGGGAGGGACCCCTCAACATGACCGGGTGGCACCTTCAGCCTTGACGAGTGTGTGACTACAGGGAGGGACCGCTTGACATGACCGGATGGCACCCTGCATCCTTGACGTGTGTGTGACTACAGGGAGGGGGACCCCTCGACATGACCGGGTGGCACCTGCAGCCTTGACAAGTGTGTGACTACAGGGAGGGACCACTCGACATGACCGGGTGGCATCTGCAGCCTTGGCGAGTGTGTGACTACAGGGAGGGACCACTCAACATGACCGGATGGCACCTGCAGCCTTGACGAGTGTGTGACTACGGGAGGGACAACTCAACATGACCGGGTGGCACCTGTATCCTTGACATGTGTGTGACTACAGGGAGGGACCACTTACAGGGAGGGACCACTTGACATGACCGGGTGGCATCTGCAGCCTTGACGAGTGTGTGACTACACCCTCGACATCACCAGGGTGTAAGAATAACCCACGTTAAGATGACCTGTCAAGTTCTGTGTTGCAGTCCTACATTTCTACTTTCCGGGGGGCTTATAAGTTATTGAGCCCCACAAATGGATGCTAGCATTCAGAGTGTGGGGTGTAGTTACTTTTAAGCAACCTCAAATGAAACATACAAGTTTTCAGACCCAATGGTTTCAGATTGTTTTTTTAGCCAGCGAATACTGAAATCCAGGACAGTTTCTTTGATGAAAGACTGGACGTGCTGGCAGTGAGATTTACTGAGAGTGAGACCAAATGCAGTAAATTTACTTTAACCATTTATGTTCCTGCTCACAGAAAAGGACAAAGCAAGAAGCATTTGCACGCAATGTAATCTCATTTTCATTTACAACAGGATAGCAAAATTAATTTATATGGAAACCAATAACTTTAATTATGAAAAGGCCAATGCCACTCCCATGAAATTGTTGAAGGTCCTATTAAAGTTCTACAATAGCGGTCTTCAAATTGCTGCAGGTATCAATGTTTTGCATCTCACGTTAAAGGGCTAGAGATGCAGCTTTGAGCAAAGTACTCTACCTCCCACTCAGGCAACTCAAGCAAATCAAATTCTGCATAATCTATTTAGGGCTGAAAGCGAGACTGTGCCATTGCTAATTAACAGTTCCGATATACTTGGCAGAGAAGGGTTTCTAAACCAACATCTTTGCTGATCCCTATCAGAGTGTAGAGTGCCTCATGCTAGGTACCATATTACTGTAGTTTCACCAAGCAGGCTACCACACCCACTCATTCTCTCAGAAGGATTGCCCACACCGTTCCCTTTCTTGGAGACTGCACAAATGCACAGAGCGGTCCTGACAGAGAGGTCGGTATAGGCGCACAGCGAGCGCCCACCTTTGATGCAAGTCTGACTATAAGGGGACGCTCCCTCTCCAGGATACCAGAGGCTAGTAGCCTTTATTGTTAGGGTTCTCCCCAGGTATTCCCTTGGCTAAGGTAGGCCCTTCCTTCCCTTCCCACGTTTTTTCCTATTGCAAATTAAACTGCAGCGCGCTATTAGCATCCGCAACAGGGATCCTACGCCCTGATGAATGCCCAGAGACCCTCCATAGCTCAATCACAAGGGCAGAAACATGTCGGCTAGATAGGTGACCTTGTGAGTCATTGTTCTCACACTGGTCTCCCATTCCTTTTAAACACACCACACAGAACCTTCTATTAAAACTCACCCTGGTATCTGAGTAGGTGTTTTTATTCCCATAGCATAGCTGGATCCCTATTTTTCCAGAAATCTAACTAAATTTACGCACTCCCTCCTGTTCCTTTAACAGCGAGGTTGAGTCCGCCCAGGTGGTATTGCCCTACCTGGGTGGGGCTAAGTGGTCATATGATGAAGCATGACACTATATAGTGTGTGAGACCACCTAGTCCGTAAAGGAAATCCCCCTCCACAGACCGTGAACCACCCCGCGTTGTATCTCTAGTTGAGATTTAGGACTGGCATGGTGACGCAATTAGCACACTCCCAGTCCATTTATATTTTCAAAAAACCCCGTACTCTCTTTTGTGACTCCAAATGCACAGAGCTCCAGCTGCCTTGAGATGTGGCCAGGCTGCATCAGAAAACTGCTGCCCATAGATCACCTTAACACCACAAAAGATGGTGGGGGCTGAATGGCTTTACGAAGCACAGCTCAACAGAGCTCCTTTCTTCGTGACTTCAAAGCTTGAATTTTCCTCATCGTTCGGTTGATTTAGCTCTTTAAGCTAGTACGTGATATTCCAAAGCCAGTGGACACCACTGGCGTGAAAGGTATTTACTTGTGATATTCGGATAGCGCTGTAAATTGCTTGTATGTATATGTTTCTACATTTCATTGTGGCATTTATATTGGGCAAATGTGGCCAAACAGTAGCAGGGACTGTACAGAGTCCAAGAAACAGCGAACGTCTGAATGGTAGGGGAGCAGGTGTCTTAGAGTGAGAGTGTTCTGATATGGTATCATGAAGTAGGGTACTTTAAAGAAGTGTGTGTTCAGTTCCTTATTACATTGGAGCAGGTTTGTGGTGGTCCTGATGGATATGGGATGTTGTTCGTTATCCTGGGTGTAAGTTGCTGTCGCTTCACATACTAAGTTGTTTTGTGCAAGTGGAGGGGGGCCGAGGTCTGAAGTTGGGATGGGGTGGATTAGCCACTGTTTGTGTGTCAGAGATTTGAATGGGATAAAAGGTCTGTTGAACAGAATGGTCTTCAGTTGACTGTGGAATGTTAGCTGTTAGAGGTGCAAGGGATGTGGATTGGGGGTGAGCTTCAAAAGCACGCACATGCACCCTGACATGAGTGCCAAACTGGCCAGTTTGTGATTTCGAACAGTCCCGACAGGTTGGAGGTTACTCAAAGTAGGCCGTTTGTTGACTTGGTAAACAGATTTATTTGTAGCCTGGTGAATGTGACCTAAAAGGTAACTTGAGTCAGTGGAGTGGGTGAACAGTTAGTTCGGTGCAGCATGGGTTTAATGTCATCTTTTTCTTTCAGCCCTGCCTTGACAAGGTTTTTAATTACATAGCACGGCAGGCGGTCAATGTCCTGAGCTCCAAAACAAGCTAGTCAGGCTTCAGTGCTTGCCACTCAAACAATGTGGCATCCAATCAGTAGATATTTTAAAGTGGTACCCAGCAGACTGCACCCCGATAGGGAAGAAGCTCCACCTGCCCCTCACATGCATGCTGTGCTTTTCCTCCTGAATACACAGGGACCTGGGAGAACAAATTTCCACTGGTACAGACACAACCCATGAATTTCCGGCTGAATGAGAGGGAGGTGGTGAAAGTACCCATGATGAAGACGAGGGGAACCTTCTTGGTGGGAGCGGACTACGAGCTGGATTGCGACGTCATCCAGCTGCCCTATGTGGGCAATATCAGCATGACCATCGTGGTGCCCCACAAGCTCTCCAATATGAAGGTTCTTGAGAAGCAGCTGACGCCCCAAGTGGTGGAGAGGTGGCAGAAGACACTGGCAAACAGGTAAATCAATTCCCAGAAACTAGGACTGAAGCAAGCATAGAACTTTATGCGTTTACTTGGTTTTGACTTACTGAAGAGTTAACATTCTGAAGTGGAAAATGATCATTCACATATGCCTTATGGGAGTCCATGGCCTGGCCAGGAAGAGATTCTTAATTTGTGCTTTAATTTCAACACAAACTAAAAGGTCTTACATTTGGCAATTAGGGAGAAGGATGTTCTTCAACCCCTGAAACCAATTCAACCCTTGAAAACAATATGGTTGGTGCACTTGAATCAGACTAACAAAAAATGGATGTACAGTTCCACAGTGAAAGTGATTCATCTCTACCCAGTCAGGTAGGAATCAATAGGTCCCTGTGAGTGTTCAAGATTTTGGAACAAGAGCCCTCACTCATCATTCGGTGACATGCTTCATCATCAGGCTTTGCTTCTCCTCAGGCCGGCACTGCAAAGCCTGACGGGCCCCTCAAGGGGGCTCTTTGCCAGAGATCTTTTAGAAATCTTTGCCGGTGGTGAATGCAGTAATGTGGGACTAGAGGAACCATATGATGAATCTTTATTGAGAATGTGAACCTCTGTCAAGGTAAAAACAGAGGTGAGGGGAAAGTAAGAGGGAGCGCGGAGCATGGGTAGGTGCAGACAAGCTCGATGATTCACAAGCAAATTAATACATTTGCTGGATCACAAATGCCCGTCGTTACCCTTTGGGGCTCATCCTTTAATCTGAGGAGGGTTCCTGTTTCACATATACCATATAGTTTACCATGACAGTGAGGATAAGGTATAATTTTTTTCTAAGTACTGATGAATCAGACTTAGCTCTTTACAACTAGCATAGTGAGAAACGTGGACCTTTCCGTGTCAGGCACTGTAGGGACTTCAACTCTGCCCTCTACAAAACAAACCCCAAGACGATACAGTTCTTGATACAAGGCACCATATTTGAGTAGGGGAACATAGACATTACTCTTACTCACAGGGACCTATTGATTCCTCCCTGACTGGGTAGAGATTAATCTTACCACTTCACTGTGGAACTGTGCATCCATTTTTTGTTAATTATATGGGGGTATTTTGCACAGGACCACTTATAAAATCTCCCACCAGACGAGCCCTTCTTTTACTGTTTTGGCACTTGAATCAGACCCATCAAAGGGAGTTGTAAATGTAAACAACTAAGTGAATAGAAGGGAAAATTGAGCATAACTAGTTGAAAAATACAGTAAGTGTTACGGTAGAAGCACTTGGACACAATTATTTCCTAATCAGTAAAGATGTCTATCCATAACTGAATCCACAATGCCTTCAACAGATACCACAGAAATGAATGTAATTTGTCTTTTAGTCTTCAAGAAATGTCTTTTCTTTCTGCAGAACTAGGGAGGTGTTTGTCCCTCGCTTCAAACTGGACAAGACATATGATCTAACTCAGGTGCTGCGCTCCATGGGCCTGAAAGACCTGTTTGAAAAGGGGGATTTCTCTGGGATATCTGACAAGGACATCAACATCGGACTAGTAAGTGTTCTTTACCATCCATATCCAACACTCGCCGTCCAGCAGCAGGACCCAAATCAAAACATCCAAGGATCAAGGTTTGAAAGTCATTTAAGACAGGTTTCAGATGTTTTGGGCTATAAATGGGTACTGGCAAAAGTTGGGAGATTAAGGAAAAGCTATTCCGAAGGCTGGAATGTTAAAAAGAAAAAAGGAATGGTTTCGGAGAAGAGGGAACAAGAATGTTTAAACAGACAAGTAAAAACCCACAGTAAAACACCTATGCTTCTAGAAAGGGGTGTTTTTTTGTGATTTATTTCCCATCCAACATGAAGGGGAAAAACATTCTAAATCCTGGTACCTAAAGAGAACCTACATCATCCCATAATAGAAAGTTTCACCTTAGGTTTAGCTACATGGTTTCCTGAGAGGTGGTAATTGATGCTGGAATAGATATCTGGAAGTTAAGCTGTGAAGACATATTTGAATTATTACATGCACCTTCTGTGATGCCTGGCAGCCTGTGGAGAGAATGACGCTGGCAGAGATGCTGTCATTCCTTCTGGAATCAGGGTGTGGAGAGGGGGAAGGTGGCAAGTGGAGGTTGGAGGCCAGTGAAGTTAAATACGCTGCCAGAGATATGGTCATTCTTTCTGGGATCAGCAAGCTTGTTAGGTGCCTACAGAGTTTTCTATTCAATCTGCAAGACATCATGGATTATTTGGGGACATCCACACAGACTCTTAAGGCCACCTTCACAGCTTATTTGCAATATGAAATAACTCTGGCACAGCCAATGTTATTCACACCACCTAAACCACACTGTCAAACATAAGAATCCAGAAAAAAGCAACTGAAGTGGGTAGAGAGGAAACTGAGGCCAGGAAGATGGTGTTTGGCAGCATCTAATGAATGAATATTTTCTAAGACCTCCTTTCTTCTTCTTCTTTTTCTGCACAGTTCAAACATCAGGGTTCCATCACTGTAAACGAAGAAGGGACAGAGGCAGCAGCAGTGACTGTGGTGGGTTTCACGCCTCTTTCTACCCAGGCCCGCTTCGTGGCAGACCGACCCTTCCTCTTCTTAATCCGCGAGCATCGCACCAATTGCATTCTTTTCATGGGCAGAGTTGCGAACCCTGCCTTGTCTTAGGCACAGGGTGGGGGTTCCCTCCCTCCACATGTATCCTCTATGATAGTGTTGCCTTCCAACCTGCTCCTGTGTATTGTTATTAAACTGGAAAACACTGAATATGTATCTTTGGAAAAAAAAACTATAAAATGTTCTGAAAATGATTCTCCTCTATATTTTGTTGTGTACTGCTCAATAATAGATTGCAAGCACACTGAACTAGATGACTGATTTTTCCACTTACAAGGGCCAACATATTTAGAGTGTTATTTCCACAATATGTGGGCATTAAAAGAGCAGTTATGTGTAACATCCATCAGAGGAGCATCACATGAACAAGCTCAGAAGTGCTTTTTCACAGATTTGGAGGAAGCAGTCGCCTGGTCCATGAACTGAACTAACTGCTCAGGCTTTTTACGCGTCTATAAGTGAGAACGAGCTGTTTCCACGTGGCATGGATTTGACTGACAAGGGATCTAAGGCACAGGGAGATGAAGTGATTTACTCAGTGGCACAATATGGTCAACCGTCTACACAATTTAGCCTTTCATTCAGATATGTTTTACTACGACCACTCGGACGTGGGTCCACTGAGAAGCCCCAACTTTAGGCCCTTAGAAACCGTGGAAAGAACTGCGGACATAATAGAAACTAAAAAACAGAGAACACTGTCGAACAATGTGCCAACAGTTAGTATTTTACTAATATACATTATTATGTAAATGAACAAACCGTGGTGAAACAATGTGTATGTATTGAAAGGTGTAACTTTTTGATTGAAAGTGTCATGTTACTAGTGACTACCTGGGACTAGAAGAAAACAGAAGGTAGGATGGAGTCACTTGGGAGTGTTCTAGTGTCTGCCACAACTCAGATAGCCCAGCGGAAGAGACACCTAGGCTTCCTTCACATCTCACACCATCGCCTCCATAGTGTTAAGTACCTCGAAGAGCTGAAAGTAGCATAATAAAACCCACAAAACCGCTGCCAGCACAGCAGCCCGAGCGAAACCTGCATCGGCTCTACCAGCATTTCACGGAGGCCTACCTATTGGCACATTAAATAAAAGTTGCAGAGGTGACCATGATCTTTCACCACACACCCACTGATAACCTTGTTATATCACTGTACGTTCTGCTCTGTGGTCCTGAACAAGCACCTGGGGGGTGGGGGGGGAGTGGAGGGCGTGGGGGACACTATGGTGTATTTCTTTCAGATCATGTACTTTAAGGAAACCTCTGCCAAGCCAAGAGGTGTATATCCTCTACATTTCTTCTTACAGATACAAACAGGTTCATCTTGTGAATGAGGGCTGCTGCTGGAAGATGACAAACTACTTTCTGATGCAGTTCCTAACCTGGGACAAGGTTAGGGCAGCCTGCACACGAGATATGCCTGTTTGTTTCTGGCTGCTGCCAGATATGTAGCCAAAAAAACAATGTTCTCAGAGGTGGCTCACTAATGAGGAGAATGTGTCCATGTACAGTCCTTCTTTAGCCTGTAGGAAACCAATTACAGATATCCAGACTCTTTTGGTCATCAGTGGGATTGCCATGTAAATGCCATTTATGTCACACTGATCACCCTCTTCTTTGTTACCGGTCGCCATGGATATCCTACGTAGCATCTGTTGTCACCTATTGCCATTACTTGTGCTGGTGCGACAGTGGCACTGCATGCAGGCCGGATGCTGTGGGTAACAATGTAGGATGTATGTCTTTGATCTGAGACAGAGGGACTAAGTAGAGGAGATCCTGTTCACAGAAGGGCATGTAATACGTGTCTGTGTAAACTGCAGAGAGTGGAATAAAAGGCTTAAGAACATTTCAGACCATGTCGCATCTTCTACATGCATGTGCAGCAGCTTAAAGACTTGTCAAACAGAGAGAAATGTGTTCAAATCAAAATACACAGAATACTTAAATCAAGGGTTCAAGTCACAGCAAAGACAGATGGACAAGCCTTGATGAAATCTGCACTTCTGGGCAAAGCAAGATTGAGCAGTCCCATGGCTATCATTCTGCATATGGCACAGTCATTGCTAAGGTTATCACACCAACGTGTAGCTCAGGAGGATTGTGCAATTCTGGTTGTACAAGCCCTTGTAGGAAGCCCGGTTTAAGATGTGCCTGATATACAGCAGTTCGAGAATAAAAAAAGAGCTTAACTGCAGGATTTCTCAATGGACCCAAAAGAGCACAACAAAATCACCTCCTACACCCCCACCCCTGAACTCCTGATCTGCAAACCTTGTGCAAACTGGACAAATATTTGTTCCCTTTATACTAGCAATGTAACCATTAACTTCAATGAATCAGCGAGGTCTGTTTATCCTAGCTGGGGGAGGTCAGGCATAGAAGAGAACCTGTGCTCTCTAGGGTATTGATGCTGAATGTGGCGAGTAGGGTAAACAGAAGGCCGGAGAGGCCCCAAACGCAAGAGAGGGGGTACAGTAGTTGTAAAGGAAGAAATGCAAATCAAGTGGATGTAAAGGAAAACAAAAGACAGATAAAATAATAGGTGAAGAGACATAAATATATGGGCATACTGAGAGGGGATAAGAGGCAGAGAGTACCTGTTTAAAAAGGGGGAGTAATAGCAGAAGGCAGATCCATATTATTTGACATTCTGCACAATACAAAACCAGAGAAGAGGCAAAACCTATGACAAAGAAAATTAAGTCACTCAAAAGAAAAACTGAGTGTGAAAAAATAAATTAGAACAAAAACCATGGCACATGCAGAAAAAGATGAGCTTATCAAGAGATGGGAAGGAGGAGACCGTGAGAAATAGCAACAGAGAGAAAGGCAGAATAAACATGCGACAGATACAGGGTTAAATATAAAGAAGCAAACAGAAACAGATCAGAGGAAAATTTAAAAAGAGAGCAACAGGGAACCTTCAATATGTTTATATTCTTAGCATTCTATTTTAGAAAATCAATAGGCCTGATAAATGTACATGCAATGGAAAGCAAGCCAAAATAGGGACAAGCTGAACAAGGAAGAATGGGCAGATGACCTTTGACATTCTGTCAAGGAGCTACCTGCAGAGATGGGATAGAGTCTACTTTTGGATATGCTATATCAGTGGAATTAGACCCTGGTTAGAGTGCACACTTTTGATGGATCCATAGCGGATACATGTTCGAGGAAGTGCGGGTAGTGGGGGATAGTATCCCATGTTATGTGGCATCACTGTAAAAATGTACTTGTTTTGGGACAGAGGACTAGAAGAAACAGTATATAGAATCACTAGCTTCAGGGTCCCTTTCTTGGCCTTCAGCACTCTGTTGGGATGAATGCCTGACGTAAATTTGTGATGTGGAGGGGGATGAGGCACTTAGGGGCATACTTACAAGCCCCCACCGCCGCCTTCCACCACCCTGGCAACCTTTTTTTTTTTACGCTAAAGCAGTGTTAAGGAGGCCATTTCCCCACGCCATATTTACAAGGTGGCACAATGTATGCATTGTGCCACTTTGTAACCCCTTGCACCACATTAACCCTGCGCCAGGCATAATGTATGCAAGGGGGGAGTTTGCCCGCAGGGAGGCCCGAAAAAATGGCAAAGTGAAATTTACAAGATGTCACTGCATGATTTTTTCCATCATTTTTAACTGCTCCCCAAGGCAGGCGTTAAAGTGACGCTCCTGTTTTGGCCAATGGGCCTCTCTGTTCTTTCCTGGACTGGCGCCCACATTTTTGTTGCTAGTGCAGCAAAGCGCCACAACAGCACAAAAAATGATTTTGACGTTGTTGTGGTAACAACCGCCATGGTGCGCCATATTGCAAATATGGCGCAACCATGGTGTCTTTAGGGGGACGCAAGAAAAGCGGCGCATTAGGATCGATGCACCACTTTCTTGTAAATATGCCCCTTAGTTTTAACGCTGTTACTAGTGGCTAAGCGGACTCCTCTGGGAGATGGGACACTGGGCCCTACAACAATAATGGACTGCTGTAAAAGGGGGTGGAGCATCCTGGAAAAGCTATTCACAATGCAAGGACTAGAAGGATGTTTAAAATACAATGGGGTTCACACTACATTTTATTATGAGTAACACTAGAACCCTCCCTTGTCCCAGGACACTGAGAGCCCTTCAGACTTTCCTGCAGAGGGACAGTGGGAATGAAAGCTAGAGGTAAGTCAGAGAATAAGAAGCCCCTTTGCCACGGTGTGGGGTAGTTTAACCTCTAATTATCTGTGTAAATCACTGTTACTGCGTAATATGCTGCACTGTAGATCACCAGAAGAGAGAATGAGTCAGAGTCATGGGTTTTCCTTCAGTTTCATTATTGCACTTCTGAATCAAAACTTAATAAAAATGTACTGAATTGTAGATCTCACATGGACACAATTGGCAGCATTCTGGGGGCACATTCAAAGCACTGTCGGCGGAAAATTAACGCTACCATGGGAAATATTGCTGACATTTTTATACCCAGAATTAGGACATGCTGGACAAACGTGAGGCAGTCTGAAACAGTTTTCAAGCTACTTGAAGCCAGATTTCCAGTCCTTTGCAGCCAGATTAGACATTTTTCTTTCGATGGAAGCATGCTGTTACACAGTCAACTAAGAGAGTACTTGGGACGATTAAGTGGTATTTTTGAGTTAGCACAGGGCCACCTCCCGTTTCCTAGACCTTGGCTTTCTGACAGCTTAAATGCTTCATTACCAGGAGATGGAAACCACGTGCACCTCCAGCCCTTGTGGACTGGACACAATCTCTTATCACATGGTCCAAGACAGGGAAGATAATCTGGGGCTACGTAAACATCCAATAGTGGCCATATTGGATGGGATCCTGATGGCTCTTTGGAGAGCCACACACCCCGCTCCAGGTCGTTCCACAGCAGAAGGGGGAAGGGAGTGGGATAATGAAGAATCCATTTAAGCATATGATCTTTATCAGATGTGTGACCTTCCCCTATGCACTTTATTGCCTTTTTAAGAATTGTTGTCATATCCTACTCTTTTTCATGGTCACCTATCTGAAAAAGGTGCGGGTCGCTGTGTGGAGGGGAGTGGACGGGCTCAGGGATTTTCTTTGTTCTTTATTTTTCTTGGTTGTTGTTTTACTAATTGAAGTTGTTCACTTCTGTTTATAACAACTACTATGGATTCCTTCAATACGCTACCGAACTTGTGTTGTACAACTGAGTTTGCTTTTATCCTGGAAGCTACCTATGTACCACTGACTAATTATCTTTGTTAGATAATGTAATTCACTGTCACATACATTTTCCTGTAATTCCTTATAACCTATCTAAATGACATTGTAACAACTATATAATTGGTGGGTATGATTTGTCTACAGATATTTTTTTGTAATTTGAAAATCAATAAACAGGTGAACAAAAAAAAAGGTTTTTGAGTTTGAAAAATAGGTATTAGTGAGGCTAATGGGGGTGGGGCTCAATTTTGAGGGGTCTGTAGTTACTGTGCATAATGTAATCAGCAGGCTGGATGTTGGTTATGAGGGGGTGTCAGTCAGAAACACAGGTACAGAATATGCTGGCACGCCCTTCTCAAATTCCTGACTACACCAATGATCTTGAACTAAGATGGGACTGACACCTAATGATGTGTTTTGAGTGCCCGCTCCCCTCTAGGATTATAGGCTGTAAAAGGGGAAAGCTTTATTTGACATTATCACACTAACAGAAAACCAGTTGTGCCATGTCTTAAAAAAGTTTCAGTGATAAGGTACTGTAACATCTACCATATCTCTAAAATGGTCATAATTTCACCAGCTCCTGAAGGATGAAGCCTGCTCCTCGTTCCCTTTAAGCACTGCCCTGAGCACAGACATCTGCAGTATCGGAGTCCATCGCCAGGCCTAAAAAGCAGTCATTGTTCAGCAGAGCACTGATCACAAGCTGTCCTAGTCCCAAGAAATGATAGTAGTTTAGACATGGGTGCGTTCCAATACTTACCACTGCGATCACAGGAATCAGCACTCCTAAGTTTCCAGCACTGCTTGAGGCCTGGAAATGCAGAGAACAGAAAGAAATCGTAAATGATCAGATCAATTAATATTTTCATTCAACTGTGTGCAATTCCTTCCTTTGGAACTTCAACTTAAACAACATTTCCTTGAGTTTTAATTAGCACAGTTTAACGATGGAAGCAGCTACTTATGGGAATTACATCGCTCAACAGGTTAAAAAACAAAGCAAAGGGAGGTAAACCAGCCGATACCCCCACTCCATGCAAATACCTGGCAAAGAGAGGTATGTCTTGGGCTGCCTGGAATTCGGAGACCAATCATATTTCAGGGTCACAGGAAATGTACCCCATGTCACAAACTACTGAGAAACCCCTACCTTAAGAAACTGGTGTCTATGAAACAGTTCGCCATGAGCACTCAGTAACTTCACGCCCTCCACGAGTAACAGAAGCATCCAGGAAACCACAGGCCAGCTTGCAGTCTACATAATTCAGACTCTCCTAATCACTGCACTGTTACATGCTGCACAGTTCAGCCTCCATGGCCATAGTGATACAGTCTTCAAGGTCCATGCTCTCCCTTTATGCACTGCAATGGGACCTTGGACATAGCTGTTCCTCCTCTGTGCATCTGAGCAGTACACTCTGCATAGTCCACCTTCCTTTATTCATCTCAGTGGTACATTACACACAGTTTAATCTCCATATTTCTCTGGTACTGCTGGTCCTGTATATAATAATCTTCACAGTAGTATCATCTTCATACTACAATCTCCCAAAATCCTAGGTGCAAAACACTATTTTCCACTGTTTTGCAACTGCTTTTATCCAGCACTTCAGGTTTCCGACACAATGCCACAGCTCTTCATGCTTCAGCCCCCTCTATTGCCCTGCGCAGTATCTCGGTGATAGTACAGTGCGGTTTGCCACCTTCTCCTAATATCCAGTGCCCACTGCCTGTCGCCTATTCTTTGCAATTGTATATTCAGAGCTCAGCCTTCCTACGCCCCAAGGTGTAAGTAAACTCACAATATTAACTCTCAAATTTAGAAGACTCTAGTCTCCCCTAATCCACACTTATGCAATGTCCCAAAAAAGTAGGTTGTGAATCACAGATTATTTGGGCTAGCACAAAACAAGGTACAAAATGCCAGGTGCACGCCTGGCTCGCCGGCACCAAGGCCCCACCATAACCTATCACACCCAGCAGCTCCCAAATCATCATTCTCCTAGCTCTACCAAGAGAATGGACACAGGTCTGGGCTACCAGTACTAGATTTACTACACAGAGTAACTGGTACTTACCAATAGCTCTAGCCTCCCTGCCTCCAATCTGTTAGGAGGATTACGAAGCACCTACACATCAGTTGAATACAGGATAGGTGCCATCCTACAGCAGAAGTAACCTACCAATGACTCCCTGTATCACAGAACGCCCCGGAGTGGATACTGCCAAACTAAAGCTGTGCCCTACAAGCTGTAGCAGAAGCGCATAACTGAGGCAGAGGGTAGAAATCACAAACCATTGACCCGCTATCTAAAAGAAAGTGAGTCAGTCCAAGGAAAAACACTGCCAGAGACTTTAGACCTACCCTTTAAAAACAGAGGGCTCATCCAACCACAGGATGGGTGGATAACACTTACCCCTTTACTACAGAAGGACTGCAAATTGAAGGTTACTGTGGGAGATTACTGGGGAAATTTTACTGATCACCATTGACTGAACTCAATCGTTAAATGTGGTCAAGCTTTGGCCCTGTGGTTTTGCTCTCTTACCATTAATTAATACGTTTGACCAGGCCTTAGTGGTCCACTGACAACTATGACTTTCTGGCCTTCCAGTGGACAAGCAAACCTCCAAATGGGATACAGAAGATGGGCTGAGGACAAGCCAACCCTGGGGATGCTCAGACCTTTAGATCAAGGGATTACCAGTGGTTTGCTGGGGGCCCATAAATCACACACACCTTAGGAGCAGCATTCTGTATTTCCGCACAAATTAGGTGCAATTCTATTGGTGATACAGGATACCTTAGAAACACTGGTGGCAAAAATTGGTGGAATCCCCATTGACATGGCCCTCCTGAGGGAGGACCTGCATAGACTTGCAAAGAGGGTCAAAATCACTAAGGAAGCTATTGGTGAACCAGAATTGCTGCAGTCTCAAATTACTGCTCTCACTGACTGAGTGAGGTTTCTTAAGTACAAAGCGAAGGATTCAGAGGGCCGTAACCACAGGATTAATACTGGAGTGGTGGAGCTATCTGACTTGAGGGTAGTGACATGGTGGCTTTCCTTAAGATTTAGATAGAGGAAACGTTCCCATCCACTGGGCCGCTGAGGTTCTGTGCACTGGATATGGCGCAGGGCCAGCCCGACATGGACCACAGACCAATGATAAAGCATGCCACCCTGGTGGGTGAGCGCTTGCGCTTCCTAAGAATGACACCTTTATTGACCTCAATGGGTCCTATCACTAGAATATGGTTCATTGGACTATCATCACAGAACTTCATACAGAATTATGGATACTTATTCTTTGGGAGGACACATGCTGGATCGATGTTTCGATAGTCAGACAATAAGGCCCTTTCAAAATTGAGAACCAATCTGCATTTATTTTCCCAGATTCCACTGCTGTGGTGCCTTTTCAAGCGTGCCTCCTTTATTGAAATCAAGAAAGCCCTTAGGGAAGCAGGAATCCGATACATGTTATCATTCTCTGCTAAATTGCGCATTATGGTGGATGGCACATCAATGTTTTTTTATTAAACCTGCTGAAGTGTAAGAGTTGCTTGAGGAGTATCACTCTGGAAGGCACAGCGGAATGCTGCAGCTCTCGAAGCGACAGTAGGGCGCAATTGCCAGTGAAGCATCTAAGCGTGCCACGCAACAACAGGCAAACAATGAGAGACTGGCCCTGGTCAAGCGCATCCGGAAGAGCAGCCAGTACTAAATCGTATCTCGGGGCAACCCACTAGATGGCTCAAATACTGTTTCAGTAATTGAAAAGCCTGGCTCCCTGCTCTAACATCATGGTGACTTGTGATTGCCGAGTTACCCTACGCAATGTTCATATGTTTTGTTTATTAAAATGTATATTTGAGATGGGGTTGTTCAACACTGCTTGTATGAACATTATAATTATATGCGGGAATTCTGCTCCCCGCATATTGCTCCCTTGATAGAGGGAGCAATACAGATAATGCAGCTCAGCTTCCTCCTGCAGCCCCCACTTTCTTCCTTGTGGTAATGAGGCAGGATGCTTTTATGTTAGCATCTTTGCTGTTTGCATGGTTTGGGCAGAGCAGTATTGTGTCTCAGTCCTGGGGAATGGGAGTTTGGGTGTGCAATGTTTTAACTATTTGTGATTCCGAATTGCAGAGATGGAACCAGTGATGGGCGGGGGGAATAATGGGATCCTAGACTAGACTTAGACTGCCTGCACTGGAACTGTGGTTGAGTGATGATTGCATTAAATAATTATACTTTCCTAACAAACAAAGTTAAGGAAATGGGATCTATCCCCCAAAGATTCAGAATATATAGGTAGATAAAAGGGAGAGGATGGGACAGGGATCTTCTCCGGCCTGTTGAGCTTCGGGAGACAGAAACGTCGACCATAGACCCTCATGACATAACTCATTGCATTTTTGCTGGAATATTTCATGAAGAATACTGATTGTCTGTGTGGCAGCAGACAGGAGTGATTAATTATTAACTGTTGTTTGTATTAGATAGTCAGGGGGTTGGTGCCCTCCTTGTGTCCCCTAGATGTGGAGTTAGTGGGACTAGAGAAGGTTACCTGTGCTTGTATACATGATTAATCAGTGTTGTTGTTCTAGTTTCTTGTATAAACTTGATGATCATATAAAATTGACATCCATTTCATATCACACCGTATATGGATTTATTCAAATATAGAATTGGCCCATGCTTGGACTAGAACGTTAAATGTTGGTATTCATCTATATTGAGTTAATTATCAAAATGAGTCCTCCTTAAACATTTGTTACATTAGTAATCAACCCACACTGAGCATTATTGTACCCATGAATTTACCATTACATGAGTTATCCGTAACTTGTTTTGCTTCATCATAATGCACACGCCTTCCCACGATGCGGAATACTAGATAAATCATGTGCTTAATCAAACTCCTGTCCCGCTCCAACCCCACCATGATACTCTTCATATCTAAGGAACCTCTTCATACTCATGAACCTCCTCAAATCCAGTCTTCACATACCAAAAAAAAAGTTCCACAAACGGGTTAACTCAAACCTGTGAACATCTTTTTATACCCAAGATCCTTTTGCAATGCTTAAGCCTTTTCACAGTCACAGTGTTTCCATCTCCCACTAATACTGGGTAACAAGACGTGGTGGATGGTAAAAGGATGGTGCTCTTCTTTTGCCCAAGAATGCATTTGATTTTGTAATTTTAATTCAGAGAATACAAATCATATACATACATTGGTACTTCTTCCATTAATTCATATATTTATACTGTAGTTAACTGATCAAAGCACAAATTAAACAGACAATATAAATGAGGAATACTGAACATTGCAAACTTACTTCACTGTAGGTATAATATGTTTACTTGAACGAATTCATTCTGGATTAACATTTGGATTTACAAAGGAAGAATACGTTCTCCTGAACTTTCTTCCTGATGCTAAGTGGGCTGCATACAAGAATTCTTTAAATTTAATGCTGGTCAGTTTATCGTAGCATTCCGTACAAGTGGAAGCATTATCTGATTTCCACTGTTGTGTGATGAATGATCTTGCTACCAATGTTGATATAACAATTACCCTCGTAAATTCTCAGAGCACTGCAAGATAGCCATTTACATGGCAAGCTGGACTATGATCCTTGTCTATCAACTTATGAAACTAAACGTTTCGTCACAGTATTCGTTCCGGTGGGGAACGGTTCAAGCCATACAGAGCCAATCAGTTCCTCGAGTCCTCCCTTAAGCACACAGGGCAAGAAGGAGGCGCACTGGCATAAACCATAGGAACAAAATCTGGTTTATTAAATAACATCTACCTGGAGAAGAAATGCATCAGCCTGAAACTGGTGCTTAAACTGTTGAAAAATTAAATGTATTAGTGCAGCGCTAAATCTGCTCATTAATCCCAATACCAGATTCTTATGGTTATTTCTTTAACCTTTTCTGAAGATTGGCATTTCTTTGCATAAATAAGCATTTCCGAATTTACTAAGATAGTGTTAATATACAAGAAACTGTTTAACAAGTGTGCACCAACACTAGGCAATCAAGGGAGACTGAGTCTGAAAAAAACATGGAGTATTTTAGAAAGCTTAATTTTGATCAAACATTTCTGTCTTAACTCCTTCAAACTTTATATTTCCTATGTGTTTCTAAGAAAATTCTTCATCAGGGTATATATCTTTTTTCACTTTGTAGTGTCCTCAACAAATTAAATGTGAACAAGTTATTTGCATTGAGTTAACGCCTTTTCTGATAGAGCCTATCTAACCACAGGTTCCTTACCTTAGAATACTCCCAGGAGTCAGATCCAGAAAATAATGAGCAGTACCCAGACATGCCAGTAAATGGTGCGGACGGCTCAACATCTATGTTGTGCGAGCCAGAGGTGACATGCGCAGTGCCTGTATACATGCCACCATGGAGCGCTGACATCAGTTTCTCGGGGTCAGAAAGAAACCTGCAGTTAGATAATCACTACCAGAAAAAGGTATGACCGCAGGCGAGTAACGTGCTCTTCTGGAAGAGACTTAACTGCAGATTCTTCACCTTTTGAATAAATACCACAGCAGTAAGCAATAACTCCATGGCGGACAGGCTGCAAACTGACTTAAACCAAGAAGTCTTGTAGGATCTAGTAGGCAAAGTGCTCCTCTCAATGGGCCTGATCATCAACACAGAAGTGCTTCATGATGCATGAAGGGATGCTCAGTTCGATTCCTTGCAGATGTCGAGGACAGGCACTCTGCATGTTAAGGCAGTAGTTGCAGCCTTTGCTCTGGTGGAATGAGCTCTTAGGCCTTCCGGGGGTTGCTTCTTCACCAATGTGTAGCGGAATGTTATGCAGAGTATAATCCATCAAGAGATGTCCCTCTTCTGTAGAAGCTTTGCTCTTCTTTGCTCCAGCAAATCCAACGAAAAGTTAGTCATCCTGTTGGTAGTCCTTGGTACGATCAATATTAAAACTGAGGGTCCTCTTGGGATCCAAATGATGGAGCCCCTTCTCCTTAGAGAAGAGAGGTGGAGCAAAGAACAACGAAAGGGTGAACACCTGACTGACGGGAAAGGGAGTCATCACCTTAGGAATAAAGGAGGCACTCATTCAGAGAGCCAGTTTGTCCTGTATGACAGTAGTTTACGATGGGTGGATTGAGAGGGCCTAACGCTCATTCACTCTCTGGGCCAATGTAATGGCCACCAATAAGACTTGTCTTGAAAGTAAGAAGTCTGAGAGTTTTATAACAGGTGTACAACAAAACAACGAAAACCCAAGAAGTTCCCACAGATACATGTAACATTTTGGCTTTGGTGTGTAATTCAATTACATTAGTGCTCTTGACCAGCTGTGAGGCATGTAATTAGGAGAGTCTTTACGATGTCATGGATGGCCAGCCCTGGGGCTATTAGGATGTTCATTGATCGGCTTGGAGTGCTAAGTAGGTATTGAAGGGACTCCCAATGTCCCTGGGGTGGGATCAGCACCCACACTCCTCTAGTCTCTCCTAATAGGTCATGTCCTCTTACCATTTTTTTTTTTTTGGGTCTACTACATCTTTCCCAATGGAATGCCACTTTTCTTTTTTGCAAAGAGTAGCATCACTGCTGTCAGGCAGCTGATGCCAGCTGCGACGTCCTTATGTATATCAGCTGTGCTGAGTGCAGCGTCCTGCACAGGGAACCACCATAGGACCCATTTGGGTTTCGTCTTTAAATTTTACTAGTTTCCACCTAAGGGGACCCTTGTAGTGTTTGTCCTACATGAGAAACCAACAGTTCTTTTGTTTATTAGTGTTAATAGGATGATTGAACTGCCTGCCTTGATTCCTCCTGACCTAATGGGTCTATTCTCAAAAGTGTAAGACCGGTACCCTATGCAGGAAACTGTAAACTAAGGGGATACACTCAGACCCAACAACAAGTGGGTAAGGCTGTGCTCCAAAAATAATTCTTATAAACTTTAAGTGAAGCTGTGTTGCAAGAAGTGAGATTCTCACTAAATGAGAGAGGCTGCATAAAATGACAGAGACCGCCCTTGAAGCACAAGACTCACACCCACTTAGAGAGGCTGCACTTGGTCCCCTCTGCTATCTGATCCTGGTGTTCCTCTTTCTGAGTTTCCCTCTGCTACTGCTGCATTCCTCTGTGCTCACTTCCATTTGGCTCTGCATTCTGAGCTGATTTTGGTACAGCCCATTCAGCTCATCTGATTACTCACGGAGGGGCTTCCAACACTGGAAACATAGATCAGCAACACACAAAGTATAATACAACAGATCTATATCAGTTTGATTTTTGTTAAGTAAAACAAGACCACACTAGAAATTCTTAGCAGCTTGTAACATCAGCAACATGTATCTTCTATTTTTAATTCTGTCACTGCTGAAGTAAAAGAAAGATTCCACTCAAGGAGTCACATGAGAATAATACTACAGCTATAAAATCACTTGACCATACCATGGAGAGAAAGCTAAAAGAGAAAGTGACTCTTGCAAGAAGGCTGGAACATCAGCATGCTCCACTTGGGAACAAGGTCACGATGCAGAATGATCCAAACCTCTGTAGCTGTACCAGAGAACACTTGCCCGCCTACAGTCAGATGGAACAACAAGCCATGAACCAACACCCCCTGAAGACGTCATACTGGCAGCTACAACAAAGAAAACAAAGGGCCCTGAAATACAGTGCTTCACTGCACAGGCTAAAAGGCTGTACTTCACACTACCAGGAAAACAAGACGAGAGCTAAATGCCTGAAGCAAGAGACCAGTCTCAGCATCTGATCCACTACTTTAGTATGAGCCCCCGAGGAAGGCCCAAGGAAAGCTTTGTGTACAAATCAGTCATAGAGCCAACAGAGGGACATTTTTGTTGATTCTTTTTGATATTTTAATTGTTTTTACAAAGCTCGCAATGCTTGCTGACTCAACAAATGCCTTCCATGGATCCCTTGCAATATAGTTTGGTTTTAGGAGGCACCCTGGCCTCATAATTTACCTTCAAGGCAGGCCCCTTCTCACTGGCTCTTTCACTGGCTCGCTTTCCTTCCAGGCCCAGTTGTACAAAGAGCTCAAGCAGATTCATCAGCAGTTCATCCACCAGCTGCTCTCCTTGGCTATTGGCCGCAATGTTTGCCAGAGCATTTATGACGGCCAGAGAGCAGTGTCTGGAAAGAAGAAAAGAAGAGCATAGGGTGAGATAGCTCCAAGTAGGGGACATGAGGGGTTTATGTGTTATTCCAAAGCAGTACGATACATTTCACTTCACAGCTTTTAAAAACAAGCACTGGCAAAGACAATAGTCTCACCTATAACACCTAATGGCTTTGCCAATGTTTTGTAGCCACGCTGTACATCATTGCTGCAGTTATAGCCCTGTGCATGCATTCAACACGCCTGTGCATGCCTACAGAAAAACGTGGGCTTTAAAAAAAAAATGTATTTACCGATCTGACCTGGATCAGTTAAAAAAAAAAAACATTATGAAAGCGCTCCTTTAAATTTAGAGCGAAAAGGCTTTAAAATAATAAGAAACACATGAATGAGATCGTGTTTAGGAGTGGGTGGCAGTGGAGCAACACAGTGGGCAGTGGGTTAAGCAGCACAGCTACCAGGGGCTAAGCAACAGAAGAGAGAAAACGTGGGTGAAAGAACAACGAGGGAGCAACAATAGGCAGATGGGCGAGAGAAGCAGAAGGGCAAGAGAGAGTAATATGGAGGGAAAGATGAAAAGCAAAACACAAAGGGGGTTTTTCTAACTTTGGAGGAGGTGTTAATCCGTCCCAAAAGTGACGGAAAAGTGACGGATTTACCACCAGCCGTATTACGAGTCCATTATATCCTATGGAACTCATAATACGGCTGGTGGTATATCCGTCACTTTACCGTCACTTTTGGGACGGATTAACACTCCTCCAAAGTTAGAATAACCCCCAAAGTGCTTAAACATAAAGAAAAAAAAGGAGTCTCCTGAAAGCGAGCAGAGGAAGCATAAAAGCAATGGTAAATAGACTATGCGCCAGTGGAGGGGTAAACTCAGGGCAGACAGACTGAAACAAGGAAATCCATCCAATAGCAGGCAGGCAGACAAGAGTGGCAATAAAGTCAACCAACTGTAAGCAATAGTCAGGCTGCAATCCCCTTATGCTCCTTTTAAGCCAAAAGAGCAGAATTTTGAATAATTTGCAATTGTAATCCCATCAACACAAATTAATGGGTTCCTGCAAAGCAGCTCTGCTGATATTTGTTATAGCCCTTTTGTCTTGTTGTTCATATTAATGAGATAGTCCTTTTATGTTATTTAATATATTCATATAATGTGAATCAAGCCACATGGGCACTTCAGGAAGAACTACAGCAACAACAAGGAGCAACCTAAATGGTGATGATGGGGATCAACTGGGACAGATGGGGCACATAATATTGGCAATGTTGATCAAAAATATTAAACATTTATAAAAAGAGGTTTCTGAAAGTGAACCATGCAGCAAGAGTGACAACGGAATGATGCAATGTGGGTGCCTGTGTTGAGGAGAGTCAGGAATTGCAGCACATTCTAAACAAACCAATATTTTTTTTTCTAGAATAAAGAGAAATTATGGTTGGTTTCACAATTGGTTTACTGTCTTGGTATTTTGTTGCTTTTGGAATTTCCAAGAAAGGTCAAGACTTACTTTTAGTGTCTTTCTGTACTGGCAAAGTGTAGTTTGACCTTATCATAGCAGGGAAGGCCAACAGGGAGGTCTTTGTGAATGATGCAAGTCACTCTGAAGTGGATTCTAGCATCTAACAAAAGGCACTGGAAATCTTTCAGATTGAGTATGATGTGATGACCTTCCTTGCCACCTTCCTAAAGGTGACCAGCTGTGATGGATGCACAGGAGAAGAGGTAAATTTAGAAAGACCCAATAATACAGATTTACTGCCATCAAGCTGGGACTTCACTAATACGTGGAGCACTTTTACAGAAGGCAGTATTAGGGATGGAAGGGTTCAGTTCATTCAGCACAATAAGTTGGAGAAAGGCACTTGGACTAATTTCAGATATACAGTTTCATTTTTAGTTTTTGATTGCATAAATAATCAAGTGATTTGGAGAATGCAACTGTAGAAAAGTGCCTCTTTTTGACATGGTTACCCTCACTTTTTGCCTGGTACATGATGAGATTTCGACTGAAAGTGCACTGGGTTCCTGTTACCCGGGTTCCCAGTGCCAGATCTCATTCCCAAAGCGACATAGTTGTTTCCTCCTTTGGCAAACCCTTTAGCACCCTCTGAAAGTCCCTAGTAAATGGTACCCCTCGTACCTAGGGCCTGAAGTACTAAAGAGGGTCCCTAAGGGCTGCAGCACGAATTGTGCCACCCTAAGGGACCCATCACTAAGCACGTAAGAGGCTGTCACTGCAGAATGCGTGTCTTGGTGCAGACAAAAGTGAAAACACGATATGGCACACAGCCTGCGTGCCATGTCCCCTAACACTGCATGCAATATATGTAAGTCACCCTGACAGCAGGCCTTACAGCCCTAAGGCAGGGTTTGTTATATTACACGTGAGGGCTGATATGTCTATGTCAATTCTTAGCTAAAGGAAGTGGCCAGGGAAGCCATTTTAAGTGCTTGTGCTGGACACTGGTCAATACGAGTTCCCCAGCTACATGATAGCTTCAATGAAGATAGAGATGTTTGGTATAAAACATCTCATATTGATAAGTCCACACTGATTCAAGTGATGGATGTATCAATACATGCACCTGGAGGGCACCTTAGAGGTGCTCCCTGAAAACCTACCACCATCTGGTGTGCTTACTGACGGGTTTCTGCCAGTCTGCCACCCCCAACCTGGTTCTGTCTACTAGGGTGAGAGCATTCTGCTCTCCGGAGGCCCAGAACAAAAGCTTGTCCAGGAAGAGGGTGTACCACCCCCTCCCACAGAATGACCTGCTGATCTGCCTTCCTAAGGCTGCATTTGAAATGCATATTTGACTCCTGTCATAAGAGAGGTAGCCACTCCCCCATCCAGAGCCCACTAGCATCTGGACAGGTGGGAAAATTAGCTAGTCAGGTAGGCGTGCCACCTCCAGGCTAATACCACCCCTGAGGTGGACTAAACGGAGGTGAACATGATTTTTCAGAGGTAGCCATCTTTGAGATGGCATAAATAGGAATTCTGGGACAGGGTTATGCCCCCTTCTCACAGGACGAATACCCCTAAATTCAGTATTTAGGGGAACCCCTGGCACCAGAGGAGCAGATCCTGACAACCTAGTAAGCCCAAGGACACCGAAGAGAGGCAAAAGCAGAAGAGAAGGAAAGAATCATCTGACCTGATACTACGCTGGCCTGTCTGCATCCCTTTTCAAAATCTGCATCAAAGTCGATTAATTCTGCAGCTGGGTCTCTAGAAATCTGGAAGGACTGCCTGCCTTCGAAAAAGACTCAAGACCTCCCGTGAACAACAGACCAGTTCTCTAGCAAACTCCAAAGAAGGGACTTTGAAGCCTCCTGGACCACCAAACCCGACACCTAAAGTCAATTCTGCACCCGCCGTTTCCGACAAGTTGAAGTGGACCACCGTGCCAACAAGGTTCCCCAGCCCTTCAGAGTCTGAGTCCATCGTGGTTTCAACCCTCCTGACTCCCCAACGATGCCTGCAGCCTCTGCACGCAGCCCCTCTCTACTGCGACCGTTCAGGTCAGAAGAACCAGACACCTGAAGAAACCTCTGCACCCGTCACCCTTGAGTTGTGGAGAAGAGGACCCAAGGTGCCTACCTGTGCCTGAGCATCTTCAGGCGTGAGCCCCACTGTTGGTTTAGCCTGCCTGGCCCCCTGGCCAGAGCCTGCAGCCTCTTTTTGCAGTGATAAATCTCCATTGAAAAGCATTGGGCGTTGATTTGCACCCAGGCGCCCCTGTGGCACTGGTGCTGCCTTGGACCTTGCCCACCTATCACCTTACCTCCTGGGCATTGGTCTTGTAAGTCGCTGTACTGTACCTGTTTGCAGAACTTGTTTTTCCTCCCATAGAATAACATTGCAGAACTCAGAAACAGCAGAGCCCACTTTTTAAAGTGAAAAGAATTCCTATTTAAAAATGCACTTACCTGAATGGTTCTTCTCTAATGCCTAAACACATATAAAGATACTTGCTATTTGTATAAATTAGTGTGAATCTCCTTTTTGAGTCGTGCGTCTCTTTTATTGACCATTCTGTGTATTTGTAGATGTCTTGCACTCCTCGGAGTTAAGCCTAAGGCTGCTCAATCACCCTACTCCTAAATGGGTCACTTTGGGATTGCACTGCAAGCCCTGTCCACTTGGGGGGGGGGGAAAGAGGGGGGCACCTAGACCCTTTACACGGTGCATCTAGCTATTGGTATACCACATAAAGAGCCAGATAACTACAGCAACTAACTAGGTGAGATGTTAAGAAAAGAGTTCCAGTACTTCTGAACAAGAAGGAGAGAGTCTTGGGAGCGAAGGAAGATCAACTGTTCATTTGTTGGGTTTAGTGTTACAGAGAGAGGACATCCCACTTATACATTTTTATAAGACAATTTTTATCTTGACCTAGATAACAGATTTGCAATTGTGAAATATATTTGTGCATCTTTTGCATACTAGTTCAGAACAATCTTTTTATAGTGAAGCTTCGATTCTAGAGGCTCCATGTGAATGGTGAAGAGGGCAGTCGAAAGCACTGAGCCTCAATGTACATTGCAGTTGATTGGGTACATAGGGGGATTCTCAAGAGTCAATTTCAACAGACTGTGATCTGGATAAGAGGAAGTAAGTAAAACATTTCAGCACCTGACCCTCAAGCCCAAACTGAAGGAAAGGATGATGATGGTGATGTCAAATTCTACCTAGAGGTCCATGTCCCTATATAGTATACCAAAATGAAGTATACTGTGCAGAGTCCAGGTATCTCTCTTGAGGAAATCCGATAATAATTTAGAAAAATAACAGTATTTTTTATATATTTCAAGACACCAGATCCTCTGGACCAGGTAAGTATTTTAGACGTTTTTAGATCTGTACAAGTAAAAAGTAGAAAATCATAGTTGCCAGATTTGAGGCATGAGCCTTGAATGTGGTAATGTTACTCTATGGGAAAAACATTCACTGCATAGGTATACTTGCAAACGGTTGTAGATCTCCTTTGGGAGTTAAGGTGCTTCGGTCCAAGAAACCACCACGAGTTCGGATCACACGGTCCAAAGGGAGTCCGGGTGCAAACTTTGAAGTCCCTGGCCCTGGTATGCAGATTCAATGGCCATCCTGCTAGAGGAGATAATAACACCTTTCTCTGGAGCAGGCATTGTTCAGTGCGTTGGAGAGAGTGGGCTCTCATCTCCAGGGGGTCAGAAACTCGTCTGTGATGGCAGGCTGGTTGTAGGAAAGTGTCCCTTTTTGACATGGCCACCCCCACTTTTTGCCTGGTATTCGATGCAATTTTGAGATAACTTTTCCAGAACTGTGCAATTGTTCCCGAACTGGCAAACCTTTTGGACCGCCTATAATCCCCTAGTAAAAGGTACCCTTGGTACCTATGGCATGGGTACCACAGAGGGTCACCAACGGTTGCAGCACGTATTGTGCCACCCTCAGGGACCCCTCACCTAGCACATGTAGGCTGCTGTTGCAAGCTGTGTGTCTTGGGGTAGCTAAAAGTGAAAACATGACATGGCACACAACTATGTGTCATGTCCCCTAAAAGCTGCATGCTATGTATAACAGCCACCCCTACAGCAGACCTTACAGCCCTAAGGCAGGGTGCATTACATTGCATGTGAGGAGATATCTGAATTGAGCAGGGAAGCCGTTTTAAGTGCATGTGCTGGACAATACGAGTTCCCCAGCTACATGTTGGCTTCACTAAAAACAGGGAAGTTTGGTATCAAACATCTCATATTAATAAACCCACACTGATGCCAGTGAGTGATGTATTAATACATGCACCCAGAGGGCATCTTAGAGGTGCCCCCTGAAAACCAACCAACTACCCATGTGGGGACTTACTAGTTTTAGCCAGCCTGCCGCCACGACCAGACACAGGTTTGACCTCCCAGAGTGAGAGCCTGTGCTGCTGGACAGTCAATCACAAAGCCTACTCTGGGAGAGGTACATACACACCCCACCCAACAGGATGACATGTGAATCTGCATTCTAAGGCAGGGGGCTTAAAAGAAGCCCACCGTCCTTGGCATGCAGATCTGGCTTCACTCACAGGAGAGATGCCAACCTTCTGCCCCAGGGCCCATTTGGCACCTGGAGAGGCAGGTAATTTAGTATTCAGAGAAGTGTGCCCACCCCTCAGATCTGCCCCACCACCCTTAAAGTGCACTGCCTGATGTGGACACAACATTTAGAAATCTGCCATCTTGGTGTTGACAGATTCAGGAACTCTGGGACAGTTAATGCCCTTTCCACAGGAAGTGGACATATAGAGGATGTAGTGAACCCAGGGGTAAGTAGTCCATTGGCTGCTACCCCACACTCCGCAAAACACCCCTAAATGCAGTATTTAGTGGAGTCCCTGGCACCAGAACTGCTGACTCCTGCTGACCTAAGAAGGACACTGAAGAGCTGCAAAAGCAAATAAAAAACACCTAACCTGGACCTAGTCCTGCCAGCCTATCTGCTGCTCCCGCTGAATTGCGCCAAAGTTGTCTCGACCTGCAGCTGTTGTGCCCCAAAGCCTGGTAGGACTGTCTGCCTTCAATAAAGACCCGGACACTCCTGTGGAGTAGTGGACCTGCTCCCCTGCAACTTGCAGGCACCCAAGAAAGAACTGAGAGGATGCCTGACCACTGAAAACCTGACACCACAAAGCACCACTCCACCTGCGATGTCGAGTCCGAGCTGAAGTGGTCCAAAGGTGCCATCGTGGTTCCCCAGCCCTCCTGAGATAAGGCCCACTTTAGGCTTGCCCACTGTGTACCCAGGACACCACCTGTGGCCTCTGATCGCAAGTTCCCTCAACCGCGAGCGTACCTGGACGAGAAACCCAACACCAAAAGACACCTCTGCACCAGTCGTGCCTGGCCTATGGAGAAGAGGAGCAAAGGGCCACCTACGTCCCCGAACACCCCAAGATTTAAACCTACCAGTTGGTTCTTCTCGACTGGACACACTGTCCAAAACTGCAGACTCTTTTCAGCCAGATTGATCCCCACTGACAAACACTGGATACCTGACGCTGTACTACACCTCTTCACCCGGCCGCCCCAGTGCTGCCCAGTGTGACCTATTGGTGTGGACTTGAACCTTGCTCAATACTTACCTTAAGTCCAGGAGATTGCTCCTATAAGTTGCTGTACTCTACCTGTTTAGCTGTCTTTGTTTTTCCTCCATAGGATAACCTTGCAGCTTCCAAAAATTGCACTGTGTCTACTTTACAAAACTGTAAAGAATTTTCTTACAAAACGTACTTACCTGATCGTATTGATTCTGGTGCCTAGACTTATATAAATTGAAAATGTCACTTACCCAGTGTACATCTGTTCGTGGCATCAGTCGCAGTAGATTCGCATGTTCTGCAATAGCTCGCCATCTGGTGTTGGGCCGGAGTGTTACAAGTTGTTTTTCTTCGAAGAAGTCTTTCGAGTCACGGGACCGAGTGACTCCTCCTTTTGTCTCCATTGCGCATGGGCGTCGACTCCATCTTCGATTGTTTTTCCCCGCAGAGGGTGAGGTAGGAGTTGAATTGTAGTAATAGTGCCCATGCAATGGAGTGACTAAGTATGCACCTATTTAAGGTTGAGATGATACATATAGAAATAATTGAAGGTAACTTCCAAACTGCTACAGGCTCCCGGGGAGGCGGGTGGGCACATGCGAATCTACTGCGACTGATGCCACGAACAGATGTACACTGGGTAAGTGACATTTTCAGTTCGATGGCATCTGTCGCTGTAGATACGCATGTTCTGCATAGACTAGTAAGCAGTTATTTCCCCAAAAGCGGTGGATCAGCCTGTAGGAGTGGAAGTAGTCTGAAATAATGTCCTTAATACGGCTTGACCTACTGTGGCTTGTTGTGCGGATAACACGTCTACACAGTAGTGCTTGGTGAATGTGTGAGGCGTAGACCATGTGGCTGCCTTACATATTTCTTGCATTGGGATGTTTCCTAGAAAGGCCATGGTAGCACCTTTCTTTCTGGTTGAGTGTGCCCTTGGTGTAATGGGCAGCTGTCGTTTAGCTTTAAGGTAGCAGATTTGGATGCATTTAACTATCCATCTGGCTATACCTTGTTTTGAAATTGGGTTTCCTGCGTGAGGTTTTTGAAATGCAATAAAGAGTTGTTTAGTCTTTCTGATGTTTTTTGTTCTGTCAATGTAATACATTAATGCTCTTTTGACATCTAATGTATGTAGTGCCCTTTCAGCTACGGTATCTGGCTGTGGAAAGAACACTGGAAGTTCCACTGTTTGATTTAGATGGAACGGTGAAATAACCTTTGGCAAAAATTTAGGATTGGTCCTTAGGACGACTTTATTTTTGTGTAGTTGTATAAAAGGTTCCTGTATAGTAAACGCCTGAATCTCGCTTACTCTTCTCAGGGAAGTAATGGCGATGAGAAATGACACCTTCCAGGTTAGGAACTGTATGTCGCAGGAGTGCATGGGTTCAAAAGGTGGACCCATAAGTCTAGTTAGGACAACATTTAGGTTCCATGAAGGAACAGGTGGTGTTCTTGGTGGTATAATTCTCCTAAGGCCCTCCATGAATGCTTTAATGACTGGTATTTTATATAGGGAAGTTGAATAGGTAGTCTGCAGGTATGCAGATATTGCTGCAAGGTGAATCTTAATGGAAGAGAAAGCTAGGTTAGATTTTTGTAAGTGAAGCAAGTAACCCACTACATGTTCTGGAGTTGTGTGTAATGGTTGTATTTGATTAATATGGCAGTAGCAAACAAACCTCTTCCATTTACTTGCATAGCAGTGCCTGGTGGATGGCCTTCTTGCTTGTTTTATGACTTCCATACATTCTTGGGTAAGTTGTAAGTGCCCGAATTCTAGGATTTCAGGAGCCAGATTGCTAGATTCAGCGATGCTGGATCTGGGTGTCTGATCTTTTGGTTGTGCTGTGTCAACAGATCTGGCCTGTTGGGCAATTTGATGCAGGGTACCACTGATAGGTCTAGCAGCGTTGTGTACCAGGGTTGCCTTGCCCAAGTTGGTGCTATCAATATGAGCTTGAGTTTGCTTTGACTGAGTTTGTTTACCAGGTAAGGAAGGAGAGGGAGAGGAGGAAAAGCGTAAGCAAATATCCCTGACCAGTTCATCCATAGGGCATTGCCTTGGGATTGTTTGTGTGGGTACCTGGATGCGAAGTTTTGGCATTTTGCGTTCTCCCTTGTCGCAAACAAGTCTATCTGAGGTGTTCCCCAGAGTTTGAAATAAGTGTTCAGAATTTGGGGGTGAATTTCCCATTCGTGGACCTGTTGGTGATCTCGAGAGAGATTGTCTGCGAGTTGATTTTGTATCCCTGGTATAAACTGTGCAATTAGGCGAATTTGGTTGTGAATTGCCCAATGCCAAATTTTTTGTGCTAGCAGGCTTAACTGCGTGGAGTGCGTCCCTCCCTGCTTGTTTAGATAATACATTGTTGTCATGTTGTCTGTTTTGACGAGAATGTATTTGTGAACTATTATTGGTTGGAAAGCTTTTAGTGCTTGAAAAACTGCTAGCAGTTCTAGGTGATTGATATGCAGTTTTGTTTGATGTACGTTCCATTGTCCTTGTATGCTGTGTTGATCGAGGTGTGCTCCCCACCCTGTCATGGAAGCATCTGTTGTTATTACGTATTGTGGCACTGGGTCTTGGAAAGGCCGCCCCTTGTTTAAATTTATGTTGTTCCACCACAGAAGCGAGAGGTAAGTTTGGCGGTCTATTAACACCAGATCTAGAAGGTGACCCTGTGCTTGAGACCACTGTGATGCTAGGCATTGTTGTAAGGGCCTCATGTGCAGTCTTGCGTTTGGGACAATGGCTATGCATGATGACATCATGCCTAGGAGTTGTAATACCATCTTTGCCTGTATCTTTTGTGTTGGATACATGCGTTGTATGATGGTGTTGAAATTTTGAATTCTTTGTGGACTTGGAGTGGCTACTCCCTTTGATGTGTCTATTATGGCTCCCAGGTATTGTTGTACCTTGCGTGGCAGAATTTTGGATTTTGTGAAATTGACGGTGAACCCGAGTTTGAAGAGGGTTTGTATGATCTGATTTGTGTGATTTGAGCACTGTATGAACGAATGGGCCTTGATTAGCCAGTCGTCCAAATATGGGAACACATGTATTTGCTGCCTTCTTATGTGTGCAGCGACTACCGCTAGACATTTGGTAAAGACTCTTGGTGCGGTTGTTAATCCGAAAGGCAGTACCTTGAATTGGTAATGTATTCCTTTGAATACAAACCTTAGGTATTTCCTGTGAGATGGGTGTATTGGTATATGGAAATAAGCATCCTTGAGGTCTAAAGTTGCCATGTAGTCGTGTAGTTTTAGCAATGGCAATACTTCTTGTAGTGTGACCATGTGGAAGTGGTCTGATTTGATGAAAGTGTTCACTACTCTGAGGTCTAGGATTGGTCTCAGCGTTTTGTCCTTCTTTGGTATCAGAAAGTACAGTGAGTAAACTCCTGTGTTTATTTGTGTGTTTGGCACTAATTCGATTGCATTCTTTTGCAATAGTGCCTGCACTTCTATCTCCAGGAGATTGGAATGGTGTGTTGTTAAATTTTGTGCTTTTGGTGGTATGTTTGGAGGGAATTGTAGAAATTCTATGCAATAACCATGTTGGATAATTGCTAGAACCCAAGTGTCTGTAGTGATTTCCTCCCATGCTTTGTAATAATGACCTATTCTTCCCCCCACTGGTGTTGTGTGGAGGGGGTGAGTGACATGTGAGTCATTGTTTAGTAGTAGGGGTTTTGGGGCTTTGAAATCTCCCTCTATTTCTAGGGAATTGCCCTCCTCTATATTGTCCCCGAAAACCTCCTCTATACTGTCCCTGGTAAGTGGACGGTGTTGCTTGTGAGGTGCTGGCTTGTGTGCTTTGACCCCGAAACCCCCCTCGAAAGGGCGTTTTACGGAATGTGCTGTAATTCCCTCTGCTCTGCGGGGAGTAGAGTGCGCCCATGGCTTTGGCAGTGTCCGTATCTTTTTTGAGTTTCTCAATCGCTGTGTCCACTTCTGGACCGAACAGTTCTTTTTCATTAAAAGGCATATTGAGAACTGCTTGTTGAATCTCTGGTTTAAATCCAGACGTTCGGAGCCATGCATGCCGTCTGATAGTTACAGATGTATTAATTGTCCGTGCAGCTGTATCTGCAGCGTCCATGGAGGAACGTATCTGGTTGTTGGAGATGGTCTGTCCCTCCTCAACCACTTGTTTCGCCCTATTTTGGAAGTCCTTGGGCAGATGTTCAATGAGATGTTGCATCTCGTCCCAGTGGGCTCTGTCATAGCGCGCAAGTAGTGCCTGGGAGTTCGCGATGCGCCACTGGTTTGCAGCTTGTGCTGCGACTCTTTTACCAGCTGCATCGAACTTGCGGCTTTCTTTATCTGGGGGTGGTGCATCTCCAGATGTGTGAGAGTTGGCCCTTTTCCTAGCTGCTCCTACAACAACAGAGTCTGGTGGCAGCTGTGTAGTGATGAAAACCGGGTCCGTAGGAGGCGGCTTATACTTCTTTTCCACCCGTGGTGTGATTGCCCTACTTTTGACCGGCTCCTTAAATATGTCTTTTGCGTGCCGGAGCATACCAGGGAGCATAGGCAGGCTTTGGTAGGAGCTGTGGGTGGAGGAGAGTGTGTTGAACAAGAAATCATCCTCGACCTGTTCTGAGTGGAGGCTTACGTTATGAAATTGTGCTGCTCTAGCCACCACCTGAGAGTACGCGGTGCTGTCTTCTGGTGGAGATGGCTTTGTAGGGTAGGCCTCCGGGCTGTTATCTGACACTGGGGCGTCGTATAGGTCCCATGCGTCCTGATCTTGGTCACCCTGGCTCATGGTGGTGTGAGCTGGGGAGTGAGATGGAGTTTGTGCTGGTGAAACGTTAATCACGGGCGGAGGAGAGGGTGGTGGTGTAATTCTTTTAACCACTTTTGGTTGTGGTGCTTGTTCCGTCTGGAACTCCAACCTTCTCTTTCTCCTAATGGGGGGAAGGGTGCTTATTTTTCCTGTCCCCTGCTGAATGAAGATACGCTTTTGCGTATGGTCCACATCAGTTGCTTGTAGCTCTTCCTCAAACCTATGCTTTTGCATTTGGGAGGTTAGCGAGTGCTCTTCTGTATAAGAGCCTGAAGCTGGGTCGCTTGCAGTTTGTTTCGGCGTTGAAACTTTGTCTGCGTGTTTTTTCGGCTCCGAGGTGACTTTTTTCCTTTTCGGGGCCGAAACCTCTCGGCGTCGATCTGTTTCGGTGCCGCTGTCTCGGCGTCGAGCCGTGTCCACACCGGCATCTCGGTGTCGAGGCTTGTCTCCAGCACTTTCTCGGTCCCGAGAAGGCTGCGTGCCGGTGTCTCGACCGGAGTCGGACGATCTCGGCACTGTTTTGGCCTTTTTCGGTGCCGACGGTCGGTCACCGAATTTATGGGTCGAGCCATGGCCTGGTGGCAGTGGCGTCCCCTGGGCCTTGTAAATGTTTCTCTGTGTGTATTTCGACGTCTTACTCACGGTTTGTGTATCGTCGAATCCTTCGGAGTCTGAGTCTTGGATCGAGAAGGTACCTTCTTCTTCCTGTTCCTCGAACTCCCGTTGGGCTGTCGGTGCGGACGCCATTTGAAGTCTTCTGGCTCGACGGTCTCGGAGTGTTTTTCGGGACCGGAACGCACGACAGGCCTCGCAGGTGTCTTCGCTGTGCTCAGGTGACAGGCACAGGTTGCAGACCAAGTGTTGGTCTGTGTAGGGGTATTTATTGTGGCATTTGGGGCAGAAACGAAACGGGGTCCGTTCCATCGGCGTTCTTCAGCACGCGGTCGGGCCGACCAGGCCCCGACGGAGGATCGAAAAACTACCCCGAAGGGCACCGGAGCTCTTCGATCTTCGATGCGGTGTGGAATCTAAGTACGCCGATCCCGAACGCAACAATACCGACGAAAATCTTCCGAAATTAGCTAATTTTCCGTTCCGAAACTCGGAGCGACAGGAACACGTCCGAACCCGATGGCGGAAAAAAAACAATCGAAGATGGAGTCGACGCCCATGCGCAATGGAGACAAAAGGAGGAGTCACTCGGTCCCGTGACTCGAAAGACTTCTTCGAAGAAAAACAACTTGTAACACTCCGGCCCAACACCAGATGGCGAGCTATTGCAGAACATGCGTATCTACAGCGACAGATGCCATCGAACATACTTGTTATTTTTGCAAATTGGTGTGGATCTCCGTTTTGAGTTGTGTGTCTCATTACTTGACTGTGTGTGTATTTGCTGATGTCTAACACCCCTTTCTGATAAGCTTAAGCTTAAGGCTTATCGACCACACTGCCCCCTACAAGAGCACCTTGGGATTGAAAGAGCAAGCCCCTGTCCTGTAGTAAAGGAAGCCCTGGACTCTTCGTACGAAATAGTTCATTTTTATATATCATATAAAGAGCCAGCTTCCTACAGTGAGGGTGATCTTGGCTGTGGGGGTTGTGTTGGCTGAATGTCATAGGGCTTGTGGCCCTATGCTCGGCAGCTACTCTCTTTGGTGGTGTTTGTGGGATTACCACATCTTGTGCATGTCTTTTGGAAATGTCTTTATGCTTTTTCGTTTGCATATATTTGTGTAGTCCTTCAAAAACACTGCCTTCTTCTTCTTGTGGCCTTGTTGCCCGATTGGGATAGAGAACAGTATAGTCCCTTCTCCGCTCCGAAGCTTGCTTGCTATGTCGACCACACTGTGGAATAGAGGGGGAAGGTGCTTGTAATATTTTATTTACTTGGGGTGGATCGAATGTACTCATGGCCCTTGGTGTCATCTTCGTTTTGGGTCCTGAACCAGGTACCTGAGTCCTCACTGGGTTCGTCAAAGGCGACACAGTGGCGGCCTGCAATGACGACCCCACCATGAATTGGTATCTTGGCGTCAATCTCCCTTTCATGGTGTAATTCTCCATGTGAGAACTCTGCCCCTGCCGCTATCTCCATGTTATGTGGTCAACGCCAATTTAGTCTGCTTTGCAGTGTTTTTTTTTATTTTTGAAGAGGTTGAATGGTGCGCAGTCCTGGTCCTTGTATTCGGGTGATAAGTACAAGTTACAGACATTGTGAGTGTCCAAATAGGCAAATCTGGCCCGCACCGAGGGCACCATCTACATAAACTTTCTTTTTTTACCTCCATTACCCAGAGACAAACACTCTAGAGGGGTGTGGGTGTTGATGATGTAAAAGTCCGATGCTTGCGCTCGATCTACATTAGGTTCCAACGTGTATCTGAGGTGTGTGTTGTTCTCTGTAGTCAATCTTCAATCTTGTGGATCTTCTTTTTCATCCGTAGACCCCGTGGTTGTCCAGATTGTAAAGTTCTGACAGTCTTTTTGAGCCCGATGCCAGAAACAAATACTGTTACAAAGAAGCCGTTGAACATGTGCAATACCTGGAGGAGGAGGATATACAACGTACGCCCTCAACCATAAAACTTCCTAGAGAAAACAAATCGCAGAGTCCGTGCCCAACACTAGATGGAAGGAGTGTGAATAGCATGCGTATCTGTAGCCAACACATGCTACAAACTGGTCTTTTTGTGTCTAATTTATGTAGGCTTCTCATCAGAGGATGGAAGGAATTGAAAAAGGCTGGCTAAGCAGCTGTGCTATTAATGTGAAATTCCATTGTCAATTAAGGTGCATCCTGAGCCTCATCACCTCATCTTTGAAATCTCTGGGAAAAGATTTGTCGATGAAGCTTGCTAAGTGAACCTGCTAATGAAGCCTCAATGAATGCAGTCTATTTCAACAGGAATAAAACGTTTGGGAGAGCCTTCTGCAAAAGCTTAAAGGGAAGGCCCATCAATTTAGACCACGTCCAGCTCATAGAATGGGTGTAGGAAGTTGGCTCTATATATACTATCTCAAAGTGAGAGATAGTGTGCACAGAGTCCACGGGTTTCCCTTGGAGGATGATAGTGGCAAAATTAGATAATCCTAATGCTCTATTTTGTGGTAGTGTGGTCGAGCAGTAGGCTTATCAGAGGGTAGTGTTAAGCATTTGTTGTACACACACAGGCAATGAATGAGGAACACACACTCAAACACTTAACTCTAGGCCAATAGTTTTTTATATAGAAAAATATATTTTCTTAATTTATTTTAGAACCACAAGATTCAAGATTTGAAGTAAATACATAAAATGCAAGGTACTCTACACAGGTAAGTAAGGAATTTTGAATTAGAGCAGTAACATACACAGTATAGGTTAAAATGGCAATAAGCTATTTTAAAAGTGGACACAAAAATCAACAGTTCCTGGGGGAGGTAAGTATTGGTTATTTCTCAGATAAGTAAAGCACTTACAAGTTCAGTTCACTGGGCATAGGCAGCCCACCGTTGGGGGTTCAAGGTAACCCCAAAGTCACTGCACCAGCAACACAAGGCTGGTCAAGTGCAGAGGTCAAAGGGGGGCCCAAAACACATAGGCGCCTGTGGAGAACAGGGGTGCTCCGGTTCCAGTCTGCCAACAGGTAAGTACCTGCGCCTTCGGAGGGCAGACCAGTGGGGCTTTGTAGAGCACTGGAGGGGACACAAACAGGCACACAAAACACACCCTCAGCGGCACAGGGGTGGCCGGGTGCAGTGTGCAAAGTTGGTGTCGGGTTTGCTATTGAAAGCAATTGAGGGACCCGGGGGTCACTTAGGCGATGCAGGCAGGGCACAGGGGGGCTTCTCGGGCCAGCCACCGACTGGGCTAGGAAGTGGGCCGTCTGCTGGTCACTCCTGCACTGGAGGTTGGTTCCTTTCGGTCCTAGTGGCTGCGGGTGCAGTGCTTGGTCCAGGCGTCGGATTCTTTGTTACCAGGCAGTCGTGGTCAGGGGGAGCCTCTGGATCCTCTCTGCATGCATCGCTGTGGGGGTCCAGAGGGGTCGTCTCAGGTTACTCACAGAGTTGCAGTTGCCTAGGAGTCCTCTCTGCGGTGATAGTTCTCTGAAGCTCGAGTCGGGGAGTCCGGTGTAGAGTGTGAAGTCTCACGCTTCCGGCGGGAAGAGTGAGGTCTTTGAAAGTTGCAAAGTTGTTGCTGTTATTGAACAGTGCTGCTGTTCTCAGGAGTTTCTTGGTCCATCGAGTTCAGGGCAGTCACCTGAGGCTTCAGAGGTCACTGGCCCCTGTCGGATGCGTCGCTTTGCAGGTTCTTTGAGTCTGGAGACAGGCCGGTAGGGCTGGGGCCAAGTCAGTTGGTGTCTCCGTCGTCTCTGCGGGGCTTTCAGGTCAGCAGTCCTTGTTGTTGTTGTAGGTTGCAGGAATCTGATTTCCTGGGTTCTGGGTCACCCCTAAATACTAGTTTTAGGGGTGTGTTTAGGTAAGGAGGGCAGTAGCCAATGGCTACTGTCCTGGAGGGTGGCTAAACCCTCTTTGTGCCTCTTCCCTGAGGGGACGGGGGCACATCCCTAATCCTATTGGGGGAATCCTACAATCTCAAGATGGAGGATTTCTCAAGGCAGGGGTCACCTCAGCTCAGGACACCTTAGGGGCTGTCCTGAATGGTGGGTGACTCCTCCTTGTTTTTCTCATTATCTCCTCCAGCCTTACCCGCCAAAAGTGGGGGCAGTGACCGGAGGGGCGGGCATCTCCACTAGCTGGGATGCCCTGGGGTGCTGTAACAAAAGTCATGAGCCTTTGAGGCTCACCGCCAGGTGTTACAGTTCCTGCAGAGGGAGGTGAGAAGCACCTCCACCCAGTACAGGCTTTGTTCCTGGCCACAGAGTGCCAAAGGCACTCTCCCCATTCGGCCAGAAACTCGTCTGGTTGTGGCAGGCTGGCAGAAACTGGTCAGCCTAGCACTAGGAGTCGGACTGGTATTCAGGGGTATCTCTAAGATGCCCTCTGGGTGCACTTTACAATAAATCCCGCACTGGCATCAGTGTGCATTTATTGTGCTGAGAAGTTTAATACCAAACTTCCCAGATTTCAGTGTATCCATTATGGAACTTTGGAGTTCGTGTTTGACAAACTCCCAGACCATATACTCTTTATGCCTACCTTGCACTTACAATGTCTAAGGTTTTGCTTAGAAATTGTAGGGGCATAGTGCTCATGCACATATGCCCTCACCTGTGGTATAGTGCACACTGCCTTAGGGCTGTAAGGCCTGCTAGAGGGGTGACTTCCCTATGCCACAGGCAGTGTGAGGTGGGCTTGCCACTCTGAGGGGAGTGCCATGTCGACTTAGTCATTTTCTCCCCACTAGCACACACAAGTTGTGAGGCAGTGTGCATGTGCTGAGTGAGGGGTCCCCAGGGTGGCATAAGACATGCTGCAGCCCTTAGAGACCTTCCCTGGCACCAGGGCCCTTGATACAAGGGGTACCATTTACAATGGACTTATCTGGGTGCCAGGGCTGGGCCAATTGTGGGAACAAAGGTACAGTTTAGGGAAAGAACACTGGTGCTGGGGCCTGGTTAGCAGGGTCCCAGCACACTTTCAATCATAACTGGCATCAACAAAAGGAAAAAAGTCAGGGGGTAACCATGCCAAGGAGGCATTTCCTTATAATGGGGCTTTGTACAAATTGGGTACTTTCTAAATGAGTGCTTTGGCAACCTTTGAAAATAGCAATAGGCAGCTTAGGTTCCTTCTCTACGTCTATTCTACAACCAGGATAAACACTAATTGGGTCAAAAATGCCTCATGCATAATTGACTGTGACGTTCTATCTCTGTTTTATACATTTTGCCTTATATGTTTTTTTCTGCCCAGTAGTTTTGAATCTTGAGACTACTGGAGATCGTCTCTAATCATTTTGTTGCTCCTTCAGCAGAATGTTAGACTTCTCCCACCCAAAGTGGTTGGGTTATTACTGTTCCCTCACCAGGCTGTTGATAAACTGATGAAAGGCAAAGACCTTTTTATCTCCAGCAGTGGTAAATCCCCAAAAGCACCCAAAAATGTGCCCCACATTATCCTATGAGTAGATTTTGTGAGTTTGGGGCACAAGGTTTTCTTGAATGCTACATCTGTTATGAACAATGTCTTCTATGAGTGAGGATTAAATACAGCACAAAATAGTGGTTCCCTGAACATTACTGTGACCTTTTCAACATCACTGTCTGAGGAGCAGCTACCGGGAGAAGGATTCAAATGTATAGTGTGTCAGTGCTCCTCTTGTCTGATTTTTCAATGCAATCTCCAAAGAGCCTAGATGGAAAACAAAAGACCAACCTAAATACAGGTCCAAGCTGTTCTTAACTCAACCCGTACCTTAGTGTACGGGATGTGTGAGGCCCAACGCACAATCTGAAGGCAATGTGGGACTGACCGCAGAGTGAAACTAGAAGAGGCCTCACTAAGGGAGTGGTCTGTCTCTTATTAATATATCTTTTGACACTTTGGTGCCTGTACACCATTGGAAATGCCCAACATGAACAGGCAAGAGCTGTTGCACTGTTTTTGATTGGCCCTGGGTTCTCATCAGTACCCTCCATCCCAATCTTAAGAAGTGAATAATAAGAGGCCCTTCAGAGCCATGAATTTCCAAAGGCGAGCTCAAACCAATCTCTCTGATGGAAGACGAGCTGCTTCGTGGCCAGGTGAAGACAGGGGCAACTATGACCAAAACATTGAAGGAAATAGCTGCATGATCTGCATGAAGGACACATCAAGGAAGTGAGCTTCACAATACCTACAAGGCTGTAGCATCGGACTTGGTGAGACTCAATAAAGGTCCATTTCCAGCCAGAAGGAAACAAGTGTTCTATTTGTGTTCACCTCAGACTTTTAAGAAGTGTTATAATCACTTGTAGAGGTTTCCCTGATTCTACAAGAAGGCACTTAACTTTAGTTCCCCTATTTCTGGTAAACACTCTATGTAACCAGAGATTCCTCATCTAAAGAATATCCTGCAGGCACCAGACTGAATTTTAAGACTTTTCTCAGCAATGATCTCAAACACACCAATAGGTCGTGCTGAACTGGCCCCGTACCACCCCTGAAGTTTTGGAGCAGATCTGCATATAAGTGCCACACTTCCTGCCATCATTACATGCAGACATAACTGTCTTCTTCCAAACCCTCAAGTGCAGAGAAAGAACCGTATTATGATGTTCAGATGTCCAGGCCACAAAACAGGGAGGTGGAGGGGCAATGAGGAATCTGCAGTTAGATTATCTCCCAGAAAAACCATTACCAAAAGTAAGTAACTTCTGATGGCTTTTGATAGATAATTCTAACAGCAGATTTCTCACCTTAAGAATAGATCTCCTGGCAGTTAGCAGAAAATGATGCAGGCCATTATCCATCTTGACAAGGTCTTTTTCTGCACCACCTTCCTTTCCTTTATTCCAGAGAATCCTACAAAGAGCTGGTCATCAGCACAACTGTCTCCTGTGAGGTCAAGGTTCAAGCTCAATGCCCTTTTAGGATCGAGTAAATGGAGTCTCTTCTTTCTGCTTCTAAGGGTGAGGCAGGTCAAAAAAATTTTTTGAAGGGTGATAGACTGGCTTATGTGGAAAGGCGACACCTTTGGGTAATAAGGCCTCCTGCATCCTCAGCACTAACTTGTCCAGAAAGAAGATAGTATAGGGTGGTAGCACACAGAGCGCCTGAAGTTCACCCATGAGGGGCGCATAGGTGGTAGAAATTAGAATGAAAATGTCACTTACCCAGTGTACATCTGTTCGTGGCATCAGTCGCTGTAGATTCGCATGTTTTGCAATAGCTCGCCATCTGGTGTTGGGCCGGAGTGTTACAAGTTGTTTTTCTTCGAAGAAGTCTTTCGAGTCACGGGACCGAGTGCCTCCTCCTTTTGTGTCCATTGCGCATGGGCGTCGACTCTATCCTCGATTGTTTTTCCCCGCAGAGGGTGAGGTAGGAGTTGTATTGTAGTAATATTGCCCATGCAATGGAGTGACTAAGTATGTACCTATATAAGGTTGAAATGATATATATACAAATAGTTGAAGGTAACTTCCGAACTGCTACAGGCTCTCGGGGAGGCGGGTGGGCACATGCGAATCTACAGCGACTGATGCCACGAACAGATGTACACTGGGTAAGTGACATTTTCAGTTCGATGGCATCTGTCGCTGTAGATACGCATGTTTTGCATAGACTAGTAAGCAGTTATCTCCCCAAAAGCGGTGGCTCAGCCTGTAGGAGTGGAAGTAGTCTGAAACAATGTTCTTAATACGGCTTGCCCTACTGTGGCTTGTTGTGCGGATAACACGTCTACACAGTAGTGCTTGGTGAATGTGTGAGGCGTAGACCATGTGGCTGCCTTACATATTTCTTGCCTTGGGATGTTTCCTAGAAAGGCCATGGTAGCACCTTTCTTTCTGGTTGAGTGTGCCCTTGGTGTAATGGGCAGCTGTCGTTTAGCTTTAAGGTAGCAGATTTGGATGCATTTAACTATCCATCTGGCTATACCTTGTTTTGATATTGGGTTTCCTGCATGAGGTTTTTGGAATGCAATAAATAGTTGTTTAGTCTTTCTGATGTTTTTAGTTCTGTCAATGTAATACATTAATGCTCTTTTGACATCTAATGTATGTAGTGCCCTCTCAGCTACGGAATCTGGCTGTGGGAAGAACACTGGAAGTTCCACTGTTTGATTTAGATGGAACGGTGAAATAACCTTTGGTAAAAATTTAGGATTAGTCCTCAGGACGACCTTATTCTTGTGTAGTTGTATAAAAGGTTCTTGTATTGTAAACGCCTGAATCTCGCTTACTCTTCTTAGGGAAGTAATGGCGATGAGGAATGCAACCTTCCAGGTTAGGAACTGTATTTCGCAGGAGTGCATGGGTTCGAAAGGTGGACCCATAAGTCTAGTTAGGACAACATTTAGGTTCCATGAAGGAACAGGTGGTGTTCTTGGTGGAATAATTCTTTTAAGGCCCTCCATGAATGCTTTAATGACTGGTATCCTATAAAGGGAAGTTGAATAGGTAGTCTGCAGGTATGCAGATATTGCTACAAGGTGTATTTTAATGGAAGAGAAAGCTAGGTTAGATTTTTGTAAGTGAAGCAAGCAACCCACTACATCTTTTGGAGTTGCGTGTAATGGTTGGATTTGATTAATATGGCAGTAGCAAACAAACCTCTTCCATTTACTTGCATAGCAGTGCCTGGTGGATGGCTTTCTGGCTTGCTTTATGACTTCCATACACTCTTGTGTAAGTTGTAAGTGTCCGAATTCTAGGATTTCAGGAGCCAGATTGCTAGATTCAGCGATGCTGGATCTGGGTGCCTGATCTGTTGGTTGTGTTGAGTTAACAGATCCGGTCTGTTGGGCAGTTTGATGTGTGGTACTACTGATAGGTCTAGCAGCGTTGTGTACCAGGGTTGCCTTGCCCAAGTTGGTGCTATTAATATGAGTTTGAGTTTGTTTTGACTGAGTTTGTTTACCAGGTAAGGAAGGAGAGGGAGAGGAGGAAAAGCTTAGGCAAATATCCCTGACCAGTTCATCCATAGGGAATTGCCCTGGGACTTCCTGTGTGGGTATCTGGATGCGAAGTTTTGGCATTTTGCGTTCTCTTTTGTCGCAAACAAGTCTATCTGAGGTGTTCCCCAGATCTTGAAGTAAGTGTTCAGAGTTTGGGGGTGAATTTCCCATTCGTGGACCTGTTGGTGATCTCAAGAGAGATTGTCTGCGAGTTGATTCTGAATCCCTGGGATAAACTGTGCTATTAGGCGAATTTGGTTGTGAATTGCCCAATGCCATATTTTTTGTGCCAACCGGCTCAACTGTGTTGAGTGTGTCCCCCCTTGCTTGTTTAGATAATACATTGTTGTCATGTTGTCTGTTTTGACGAGAATGTATTTGTGAACTATTATTGGTTGGAAAGCCTTTAGTGCTTGAAAAACTGCTAGCAGTTCTAGGTGATTTATATGCAGTTTTGTTTGATGTACGTTCCATTGTCTTAGTATGCTGTGTTGATCGAGGTGTGCTCCCCACCCTGTCATGGAAGCATCTGTTGTTATTACGTATTGTGGCACTGGGTCTTGGAAAGGCCGTCCTTTGTTTAAATTTATATTGTCCCACCATAGAAGCGAGAGGTAAGTTTGGCGGTCTATTAACACCAGATCTAGAAGGTGACCCTGTGCTTGTGACCATTGTGATGCTAGGCACTGTTGTAAGGGCCTCATGTGCAGTCTTGCGTTTGGGACAATGGCTATGCATGAAGACATCATGCCTAGGAGTTGTAATATCATCTTTGCTTGTATCTTTTGTGTTGGATACATGCGTTGTATGATGTTGTTGAAGTTTTGAATTCTTTGTGGACTTGGAGTGGCTACTCCTTTTGTTGTGTTTATTATGGCTCCTAGGTACTGTTGTACTTTGCACGGCAGGATGTTGGATTTTGCGAAGTTGACGGTGAACCCCAGTCTGTAGAGGGTTTGTATGATTTGATTTGTGTGGTGTGAGCACTTTGATAACGAATGGGTCTTGATTAGCCAGTCGTCTAGATACAGGAATACATGTATTTGCTGCCTTCTGATGTGTGCAGCGACTACTGCTAGACATTTTGTAAAGACTCTTGGTGCTGTTGTTAAACCGAAAGGCAATACTTTGAATTGGTAATGTATTCCTTTGAATACAAACCTTAGGTATTTCCTGTGCGATGGATGTATTGGTATATGGAAATACGCGTCTTTGAGGTCTAAGGTTGTCATGTAGTCGTTTAGTTTGAGCAATGGTAGCACTTCTTGTAGTGTGACCATGTGAAAGTGGTCTGATTTGATGTATGTGTTTACTATCCTGAGGTCTAGGATTGGTCTTAGCGTTTTGTCCTTCTTTGGTATTAAGAAGTACAGTGAATAAACTCCTGTGTTTATTTGTGTGTTTGGTACTAATTCGATTGCATTCTTCTGCAATAGTGCTTGAACTTCTGTCTCCAGGAGCTCGGAATGATGTTGTGATAAATTTTGTGCTCTTGGTGGTATGTTTGGAGGGAATTGTAGAAATTCTATGCAATAACCATGTTGGATAATTGCTAGAACCCAAGTGTCTGTATTGATTTCCTGCCATGCTTTGTAATAATGACCTATTCTTCCCCCCACTGGTGTTGTGTGGAGGGGATGAGTGACATGTGAGTCACTGCTTAGTTGCAGGGGTTTTGGGGCTTTGAAATTTTCCCCTATTCCTAGGGAATTGCCCTCCTCTGTATTGGCCCTGAAAGCCTCCCCTGTACTGTCCCTGGTAACTGGACGGTGTTGCCTGTGAGGTGCTGGCTTGTGTGGCCTGACCCCGAAACCCCCCTCTAAAGGGTGTCTTGCGGAAGGTGCCGTAGTTTCCTCTGCTCTGCGGGGAGTAGAGTGCGCCCATTGCTTTAGCAGTGTCCGTGTCCTTTTTAAGTTTTTCTATCGCTGTGTCCACTTCTGGACCGAACAGTTCTTTTTCATTGAAAGGCATATTGAGAACTGCCTGCTGTATTTCTGGTTTAAACCCAGACGTTCGTAGCCATGCATGCCTTCTGATGGTCACGGATGTATTAATTGTCCTTGCAGCTGTGTCTGCTGCGTCCATGGAGGAGCGTATCTGGTTGTTTGAAATGTTTTGACCTTCCTCAACCACTTGCTTTGCCCTTTTTTGTAGGTCTTTGGGTAGATGTTCAATGAGGTGTTGCATCTCATCCCAATGGGCTCTGTCATAGCGCGCAAGTAGAGCTTGAGAGTTGGCGATGCGCCACTGGTTTGCAGCTTGTGCTGCGACTGTCTTTCCAGCTGCATCGAACTTGCGGCTTTCTTTATCCGGGGGTGGTGCATCCCCAGATGTGTGGGAGTTGGCCCTTTTCCTAGCTGCTCCTACAACGACGGAATCTGGTGGCAGCTGTGCAGTGATGAAAACAGGGTCTGTAGGGGGGGCCTTATACTTTTTTTCCACTCTTGGTGTGATTGCCCTACTTTTGACCGGCTCCTTAAAAATTTCTTTTGCGTGCCGGAGCATACCAGGGAGCATAGGCAGGCTTTGGTAGGAGCTGTGGGTGGAGGAGAGGGTGTTGAATAAAAAATCATCCTCGACCTGTTCTGAGTGGAGGCTTACATTGTGAAATTGTGCTGCTCTAGCCACCACTTGAGAATACGCAGTGCTGTCTTCTGGTGGAGATGGCTTTGTAGGGTATGCCTCCGGGCTGTTATCTGACACTGGGGCGTCGTATAAGTCCCATGCGTCCTGATCCTGGTCACCCTGGCTCATGGTGGTGTGAGCTGGGGAATGTGATGGAGTTTGTGCTGGTGAGACGTGAATTACAGGTGGAGGAGAGGGTGGTGGAGTAACCTTTTTCACCACCTTTGTTTGTGGTGTTTGTTCAGTTTGGAACTCCAGTCTTCTCTTTCTTCTAATAGGGGGAAGGGTGCTTATTTTCCCTGTTCCCTCCTGTATGAAGATACGCTTTTGCGTATGGTCTACATCGGTAGATTGCAGCTCTTCCTCGAACCTATGCTTTCGCATTTGGGAGGTTAGTGAATGCTCCTCTGTATAAGAGCCTGAAACTTGGTCGGTTGCAGGTTGTTTTGGCGCCGAAACCCTGTCTGCATCTTTTTTCGGCTCCGAGCTGACTTTTCTTTTTTTCGGGGCCGAAACCTCTCGGCGTCGATCTTCGTCGGTGCCGCTGTCTCGGCGTCGAGCCGTGTCTACACCGCTATCTCGGTGTCGATGCTTGTCTCCAGCACTTTCTCGGTCCCGAGAAGGCTGCGTACCGGTGTCTCGACCGGAGTCGGACTGTCTCGGCACTGTTTGGGCCTTTTTCGGTGCCAACGGTCGGTCACCGAATTTATGGGTCGAGCCATGGCCTGGTGGCAGTGGCGTCCCCTGGGCCTTGTCAATCTTCTTATGTGTTGTTTTCGACGTCTTACTCACGGTTTGTGGGTCATCGAATTCCTCGGAGTCCGATTCGTGGATCGAGAAGGTACCTTCCTCTTCTTGTTCCTCGAACTCTCGGTGGGCTGTCGGCGCGGACGCCATTTGAAGTCTTCTGGCTCGACGGTCTCGGAGTGTTTTTCGAGACCGGAACGCACGACAGGCCTCGCAGGTGTCTTCACTGTGCTCAGGTGACAGGCACAGGTTACAGACCAAGTGTTGGTCTGTATAGGGGTACTTGTTGTGGCATTTGGGACAGAAACGGAACGGGGTCCGTTCCATCGGCGTTCTTCAGAACGCGGTCGGGCCGACCAGGCCCCGACGGGGGATCGAAAAACTACCCCGAAGGGCACCGGAGCTCTTCGATCTTCGATGCGGTGTTGAATCTAACTACGCCGATCCCGAACGCAACAATACCGACGAAAATCTTCCGAATTTAGCTATCTTTCCGTTCCGAAACTCGGAGCGACAGGAATACGTCCGAACCCGATGGCGGAAAAAAAACAATCGAGGATAGAGTCGACGCCCATGCGCAATGGACACAAAAGGAGGAGTCACTCGGTCCCGTGACTCGAAAGACTTCTTTGAAGAAAAACAACTTGTAACACTCCGGCCCAACACCAGATGGCGAGCTATTGCAAAACATGCGTATCTACAGCGACAGATGCCATCGAACATAATGTTTTGAGCCTCAGTAGTCTCAGTGACCAGCTGTGCACTTCCTCAAAAGGTGTGCATATAAGAAATGTCAACAGTAAGTTTAAGTCCAATTGCAGCATGACAAATGTCTTTGGGGGAAACATATGTCACACCTTTAAATTAGCGGAACACAAAAGGTTAATTAAACAGACGTGGCTGACCAGGTAAACACATGAAGGCCAAAAGGACTGACAGATAGCAATTAACTGAGAGAACTGTACTGACTTTCTTCAGAACTCAAGGGAGAAGAGGCAGTGATAGGAACACGCACAGAAGATCAGTGTCCAATTGCTGTTGGAATGCAGCTTCCAGCAACTTTATATGAGGACACTCCAGTGAGCAGTAGAGTTGATACTGCGCATTCTTTCGCATTTAACCAGGGGACGCCTCACTGTTCAAAGATGCCACTCCTGCTCCACTAGCCTACGTCTACTCTGCCCGCCTGCCAAGGCACTCAAAGATCACTCTCAAAGTCTGGCTACAGAAAAATATTCTGATAGTCCAGCCATTTCCATAGACTTTGGGCCTCCTGGCACAGGAGCCAGGATACCACTCTGGCCTGCTTGCTGCTTTACCACACGACTTCCATGTGTTTTGTGAGGACCTGCACTAGCTTCTATTTGATAAAAGGTAGGAAGGCTTTCAGGTCCAGACGTATCACCCAAAGTGCCAAAAGGCTGATGTGGAGCTGGCTCTGCCAGAGACCAGGGGCCTTGGATCTCCACCTCTCCCAGGTAATGCCCTCAGCCCAGCAGTGATGCGTCTCTTACAACCATGAAATCAGGGTGGGGAAGGAACCGTGGCCTGCTGCAAGGGAGGGTGGTGCTTGTCTACCACTACAGAAGATCCTGATAAGTCGCCTAAGAGATAAGGATGGAGTCAGAAAGGCAGCCATAATACCCTGCCCACTGAAACCCGAGGTTCTTCTGAAGAGTCCGCTTATGCTAGCTGGTGATTGAGATAACATGAATGCATGAAGGTAGGACTGCAATAAGCCTCAAAGCTGCCTTCAATGATACCCAGGACTGACCCAGAAACAATGACCACATCATCACTTTCAAGAACAACCGGAGACCAACTAAGGTCAAAGGAGAGCATGTCACATTGAAAGTGTTCCGACCTCAGAGTGAACAAATAATAATTTATTTGTTTTATTTATAAAATTTTATATAATGCAAACATGGCAATAGAAGGGTATTAGAGCGCTTTACACATGTCATGTAAGAAGAAGCATGTAGATTACGCAGTAAACTATTTGTGAACATAAAACAGTGCAGCAGCTCCAAGGTGGGGGCAGCGACCACCACAAGGTAAAGGCCAATAGGTAATATAAAGGTCAAAGCGAGAGAGTAAAAACCATGGAAGTAGACACTGTGTCATATCGACAGTTGTAGGCAGAGAAGTCAAGTGAGTTGGTCACTGCCTTCTGATTAAGGATTAAGGATATAAGATGTTTTTTATATACTTTTGGGTCTCACACCCAACGCTGCCGCAGTGACGAAGGACAATGCGAGAGGAAGCTTTCTGGTTTGTATAGATAGATAGATAAGATAGATAGATAGACAGAAAATGGACCACTACCCTATCTGTATTACTGGTAAGGCTTCCAGTTTTACGTGTTTTATATTTTTTTTACAGACAGAAAACAATCCATTTTCTGCCTGTATTTATTTTTAAAAGCAGAAAAAAACAGAAAATGGTGCTTCTTGTGAATGACTCTCCTTGCTGTCCTTCATGAAGACCAGACCACCTGCTGAGCAGACAGACACAATGGAAACTAAAAACAGGATGAGGTTCCCTTAAATACAGGCATATTTCAACACATATTTGTATATAACGCTAATATTTACCTGTAGGTGTAGTGTTTTGTTATATTTGGGTGCTTAATTTTCTAAAACACAACAAGCATCAAAGTATAAGTGCATGTTTATCAGTTACAAAATGCAGAAATATACTATTTTACAACTCCATTTATTCTCAGAACATAAAATAAATATGGATAAACACAGACTGAAATGTTAAGAATGTAAATACCATAAAACCAGGAGCCCTAATTACTGGTAAAGGAATGCAACTGCCATACTTTAGGATCAAAATGGCACCAGTCAGTGATTCTAGGCTTGTGTCCGAATGTTCTCAATTTGTCAAGGTTGTTCATCTGAATCGGATTCAGAAACCGTTTCCTGCTCAGGCCCTACCCTGTTCTGTGACCTATATTCAAAGCTGTCGGAGTCTTTCCTGGGTCCAATTTCTCAGTTTCAGCCAGTGCAGACATAAGCATCGGCAAAAGGTAAACCAGCCACTCAAGCATCTGATTGGAGGCAGAAGGATGGATCCCATACAGCCAAAAGAAAAATGGCGAGACAAATTCTCACAGGGGAGGATCCAAGATGTGACTGACAATGACTTAAGCCAGCTGCTGAGGATCACGAAGCAAAAGAAGCCAATGGCTGAAGGCGGCTGACCCAAAGCCCCTTCGAATATGTATAACACATGTCCACCACAAATGGCACACGCCTCATACACATCAAAACTGAAAACTGTCAACGGGAACAGGATCTTCTTACAACAGAAAAGAATGGAAAGCTACTCTGCCTAAGAAGCAAAGGCAAAACTGCTAATATTTAATTACCCCATTATTTATTTAGGGAGATATAACAGACAACATAAAAGTTACAAAAATGCACAATCAAGGGAACAATAACATTCTGTGGTCACAATGCCACAAGTCACTAAGGTCTTTTGGCAATTCCATACAGAATTTTTCAGAAGAGATCGCAAAGGCGAGTTTGAGGCAGTGACATCATTGCATTAAATCCTGGGGAAATGGAAAATAACACCAGAAAAAGGGTTGCATCATTATAACTTTTCTATGGGCTATGGTAAGGGGTGAGATTTGTAGAAATATTTACAGAAAATAAATGGATTTAGGCAGTGCTTACCTGTAGCCATGATCTTTGTAGTCCTTGGCAGAAGAGTAAACAACAGAGCTTGCTTTAACACTGATCTGCTGGAAAAGGTTCCATACCTCCTGGTAAATGTATTGCTAAAAGAAAAGCAACAGCTTTACTGAAGGCAAGGACAGAGACAAAATAGATGTTAATAGTCCTACCTAAACATAGAGTGAGTACAAATACACACATTAGGTAAGCGTTAGTACAACCCTCTGCCTGGTGATCCTGGTGGCCTCGTCGTCAGTCCAAGGAAGGCAGAATCTAGTCACTGTCAGTGCACAAGTACTCTCATTTATTACATTCTAAACAATCATAACACCTGTGTCAGCTGGTGGATCATTAGTGAGGACTGAAAAACATAGTGTGCCCCAAAGGAAGTATAGTACAGGCTGCCACTTAACACTAAACACACATACCGACAGGCCGATCGAAGAGCTTCTGGTAAAGGTGGGGCAGGGCATCCCAGTTACACAGTACATGGTATGGTCTCTTGAGGTTTTCAGAAAAGGTCTTCTAAAAGTTGTGGAAAGATTTTACCAGGGCTATACGGAGAGCAAGAGTCATGTTCAGTTCTGGAGGGCACATTCAGACTACAATATCTGGTTCTGGGTGCCAGTAATCCAGACGAAAAAATACATCAGATTTGGGGACTGTACAAGGGGTGGCACCAAGACGGGGAATGACAAACAGCACGCTTTACGAGGTGAGTCTAGTGAATTTAAAGGTGTGCAAAACGGAAGAAAGAAGGAATGGCACAAGAAAAAGGCGTTAAAAATTCTAAGGGGAATTAACACAGACTATGCACTTTCAGACTCACATAGGAGAAGGACGAAAGCATGTACATCATTCAAGATGCTTTCCATGTCACTTTAAGCCACGCTCTATTGCTCTCTGATTATATTACAATTGTGCCTGTAATTTACCTTGAAAGTATTGCTCCTTGCCCTCTAGGAGTCAACTGAAAGAGTCATTGTGTTACTTGTTCCATTGTATCCGTGCTCCTGTTTCTGGGGAGTTGAACAGATTAACACATTCCTTTGCACATAGCTCGTTAATTTCCCCTTGGGCACTCTAAAAGGGCTCTCTGACCTCTGTATACCCTTGCATCTAGCGCTGCGGAGTGGCTTGATGCGCTTACAACCTTCTGTCTCTCGCTTACATTTCCAGTGATGACCATGCAACCCAGCTGATCAATGATGAGGACGTCCAGAGGCGACGGGGGCTGGCAGAACTTCTGCTGCAGGATCTGAAGAATGGGCTCCATCACTTTTGGGGTGTCCCTCAATGCCACGGCGATGTGCCCAAGTGAGCGGATTGTGTGATCGGGAATTAAATGGGCATCCCTGTTAGAATCAAAACACAGCACGTAAGATAAAATATAAATTGTGAAAATAAACAGCGCACACATACTACGATTGTGATAGTCAATGGTTATATCTTGTATTGGGGATGGAATTGTCCTATGGTGCATTTCAATAAAGGCATACTGCACTGATCTAGAGTTAAATCTAGCACATTGATTTATGTTATATTACAGTAGGCTAACTTCCGTTATGTATCTTCCTTTGGCTATCTTCTTGTCAAATTAATTTATTGGTAAATTGAACACAGAAATGAACTCCAGATTATGGCTGTGTAGAGTTTACAAAGGGCGGTCATCGGCTGTCTCTACAGCGCACACCCTTTACTGGAAAGACATATTTTAAAATTTGTTTTGAAAGTGTTCGTTGTGAAGAAAGGAAAACAAATATCAATATCAAGTTAATTTTTATTACATTTGTGTCTAGTGGCACCGCCATTTAATGTGGGAGAAGTATTACACTGGTGTATGATGAAGAGGCCAGGGAAGGCATGGAAGAGGAATGACCAAATCTATTGTAGACATCCAGGCCTCCAGCAAAACCACAGTAATGTATAGACAACTAGAGCAGAAACTGCAATGCATCATGGTACATTAACTCATGATGTGAGCTGCACACGCAGATCTGCCCATACAAATGAATACTTGGTCATCTTTGAACTATGGGCTTTCAGACAACAAAAGCAGTGATACACACATCAGTGACGTGGTATGAATATTTCCTGCAATGGACTGCTATCAAGCTTTAAGCTTTCTGACAGATGGTAAAGTTAATGAGCTCCAAGCTGAAGAATAAAAGGAAAATTTAATTTTTGAGGGTTGTGTTTACAATGATAGAGAAGGAAAGTGTTACTTACCAGTAGACATCTGTTCGTGGCATGTAGTGCTGTAGATTCACATGCTGTGCATAAGCTTGCCATCTAGTGTTGGGTTCAAGTGGTACAGCATGTTTTTCTTCGAAGAAGCTTTTCGAGTCACAGGATTGCGTGACTACTCCGCTCGATAATACTGCTCATGGGCATTGAGTCCTTTGTTAGACTGCTTCTCCGCAGGTGGGAGAGTGAAGTAGTGAAATAGAGAGTAGAATAGAAGTCCATGCAAGGTATCTACTTATGCACAATATTTACATGTTAATAAATTGCAACGTTCACACGCGTCTGGGGAGGAGGGAGGGTGCATGTGAATCTACAGCACTACATGCCACGAACAGATGTCTACTGGTAAGTAACATTTTCCATTCAATGGCATGTGTGGCTGTAGATACACATGCTGTGCATAGTCTGAAAAGCAGTCCTTCCTAGAAATGGTGGCTAGCCTGTAGGAGTTGCAATTGTTTGAAAGAGTGTTTTGAGTACTGCTTGTCCAACATTTGCTTGATGATGTGCAAATACATCTACACAATAATGTTTTGTAAAGGTATTGGTGTTGACCATATGGCTGCTTTACAAATATCTGCTATAGGTATGTTACCTAAAAATGCCATAGGTGCACCTTTCTTCCCAGTGGAGTGCGCTCTAGGTGGTAAAGGTAATTGTCGTTTGGCTTTACTGTAGCAAGTTTGAGTACACTTGACTATCCATCTAGCTACACTTTGTTTAGATATTGGCTCTCCTTTATGGGGCACTGAGAAAGCCACAAAAAGTTGTTTTGTTTTCCTAAAGTCTTTGGTTCTATCTATATAATACATAAAAACCATTTTAGCATCAAGAATGTGTAGAGCCCTTTCTGCCACAGAATCTGGCTGGGGAATGAAAACTGCAAATTCTATTAACTGAAATTGTGAAACTATTTTTGGAAGGAATTTTGGATTAGTTCTTACTACAATATTTTCCTTATAAATTTCGAAGAAAGGTTCTTCCAAAGTTAAAGCCTGGAGCTCAACTAACACATCTAAGGGAATTGTAAAGAACAGGAGTGAAGTGGCTCAAAAGGGGGAACCATAAGCCTTGTGAGGACAATGTTGAAATTTCAGGATGGAGCTGGAGGAATCCTTGGGGGAATTATTCTTTTAAGTCCTCCCATAAATGCGTTGATAACTGGGATTCTAAATTCAGAAATATGTGGTCTGTTTTGAGGATATGCAGCTATGGCTGCCAAATGTAGACAAATGGAAGTGTAAGCAAGATTTGCTTTTTGTGAATGTAGTAAATAACAGACAATCTCTTGTACTGTTGGCTTAAGAGGGTCAATGTTTTGTCTTTGTCAATAGCAAACAAAATGTTTTCATTTTGCTGCGTAACATCGTCTAGTTGTAGGTTTACAGGCTTCTTTAAAAATATTCATACATTCAAGGGGTAGTTGTAAATACCCAATTTTTATGACCTCAGGAGCCATATCGCTAGGTTGAGCGTTTTGGGATCTGGATGCCTTATTTGACCCTGATTTTGTGTTAGAAGATCTGGTCTGTGTTGGGGAGCTTCTGATGTGGAACTACTGAGAGATCCAAGAGTTTTGGGAACCATGGTTGATGTGCCCATGTAGGAACTACCAGGATCATAATGAGGGAAGATTGTTTGAGCTTCTGAACAAGAAAAGGAATGAGTGGGAGAGGGGAAAAAGCGTAAGCAAATATCCCTGGCCAACTCATCCACAGGGAATTGCCTTTGGATTAAGGGTCCGGATACCTGGAGTTGAAGTTTTGGCATTTTGTGTTTTGAGGTGTGGCAAACAGGTCTATTCGAGGTGTTCCCCACTTTTGAAAGTACTGGCGGAGCACTTTTGGGTGGAGTTCCCATTCGTGGGACTTGTTGCTGCATCCTGTTGAGCAGATCTGCAAAGTGATTGTCTATCTCTGGGAGATATTGTGCCACTATGTGAATGTGGTGATGAATTGCCCATTTCCATATTGTTTGTGCAAGATGGGGCAGTTGATGAGATTGTGTCCTCTCCTGTTTTTGAAGATAGTACATGACATTCATTTTGTCTGTTCGTAGCAGCACTACCTTGTGTTACAATTGTAGAAGGAACGCTTGCATTGCTAGGAAGGCTGCTTGCAGTTCCAGGTAATTGATGTGCAAGGACTGTTGAGTGTGTCCCATAGCTCCGGACAGTGAGGTTGTGGAGATGCGCTCCCCATCCGGTATTTGAGGCGTCTGTCGTGAGAGTGATCTGAGTCAAAGAGTCTAAAAAGGGCTGTACCTGGAGAGTATGAGGATGAGATGAGGTAACTGATGGTAAACCCTAGAGACTGTAGAAGACGAACTGTGAGTTGTGTTGAAACTGTGTGAATGAAATGGCTTTGATAAGCCAATCGTCCAAGTAAGGGATGTGCTGCAACTATCACAAGCATTGGAGCCAGGCATGTCACCTAATGATGACGCTGGTGTTAATCCTGCACGATGCTGTATCAGCAGCATCAACCGCACATCTAATTAAATTATTTGAAATTGTTTGGCCTTCAGCTACACCCCTTTTCCGGAGTTCCTTCAGGGTATCCCAGTGAGCTCTATTTCACTGTGATAGTAATGCCTGGGTGTTAGCAATCCGCCAGTGATTGGTTGCTTGAGCCGCCACTCTCTTACCTGCAGCATCAAATGTTTTGCATTCTTTATCAGGAGGAGGTGTGTCTCCTGATGATTGGCTATTAGCCCTCTTGCGAGCAGTAGAGGCAACACTTTTATAAATAAAGGGCCAGTGGGTGCAACCTTATATTTTTTACCCACCCTAGTAGTGATAACCCTTGATCTAACTGGCTCTTTAAATATATTGCCTGCATGCCTAGGCATGGCTGGGAGCACTGGAAGAAACTGACTCTCCTTGTGTGTTGTACCAAGGGTGTCAAATAAAAAAATCATCTTCCACTGGATCTATGCACATGTGTACATTGTGAAATGCTGCTGCCCTGGCTATAACCTGTTGATATGAGGTGGAATCCTCAGGCGGTGATGATCTAACTGGATAGAGATACGGATCATTAGGTGCAATAGGATTCAGACTGTATGTATCCCATGGGTCAGGATCATCTAGTGTATCTCCCATATCGTGAGCCCCACTAGGTGGTGAAGTAGGTAGTATGAACCCCAAAGGAGGGGGAGATGTTGGTGGATGAGAATAATGTGGAGAAGTAGGTGGAGGTGGTGAGGGTTGAGAGCAGCCTGAGTAAAGAAAGGAGTCTTTTCCTTTGTAGTTTATTTTTAGGGGCGGAGAGGAGTCAAGCGCCTCTTGAAAAGTCAATTTCCTCTTTAGAGGGGAGAAGGTGATGTTATAATCTGTCCTGTTTCTTCTTGAATTTGAAGTCTGCACTGACGAGCGTCCATAACTTCTAATATTTGCTCCACCGGTGAAGGGGTTGTTAGAGACGGTCAGAATCCAAAGAGGTCTTTTATAAGATTTTTAAGATTTCCGGTTCAAAGTCTTTTGTGTATGGTATATTTCTAGTGCCGAAACTGTAGATGGTTGTTTTTCCTTTTTTCGGTATCGAAGTGGTCAATACCGAAATGGTCAACATCGAAGCACCATGTATTTTTGGTTGTGTCATAGCCAAAGTGGAGGTGCTCGAGGTTGATGCAGAAGTTTTATCTTTGGCTGTTTTCAGTGCTGAGCCGGAAGTTGGGGCATCCAAATAAGTTTCTCAGCTCCAGCCATTGCTGGAAGGTAGTGGCGGACCAGTGACCTCCTTTGATGTAGTTTTGACCAAGGGTGAAAGTGTCTTTTTACTCACGGTTTGTGCCGACTGCAACAATTAACTCTCGATGTCCGATTGTGCTTCGGAGTCAGAGTCTTGAATGGAGAAGGCTTGTTCTTGCTCCAGCTCTTCCTGTGCATGCTCGTCACCGAAGATGTCCAGTGTGTCGTCTGCAGTGCTGAATGCCATTTCCATTCAACGTGCTCTTCGATCTGAGTGTTTTTTTCGATCAAAATGATCGGCACGCTTCGTAGGTCTGCTTGTTGTCGTCGGGGGAGAGACACAAATTACGCACCTGGTGGTGGTCGGTGTGTGGAAATTTGTAGTGGAATCAAGGGCAAAACCGAAATTAGGACTACATAGTCAGATGCCACGTGAAGGAGGTAGGCCCAAGGAGGCCCGGGAGGGCCACGTCTGCCCCGAAGGGCTGAAAATCAATTCATGGTCTAAGGTGGAATTGAAAACAGAGTATGGAAGAATACAGGATTGAAACAATACCGACAGTAATAGAAAGACAGAGAGAATACTCTTTTGGACTGTATGCAGCCGAAAGCCCGGAGCGAGAGGAACACACGTACGAACCAGACAGCGGAGAGAAAATCTAACAAAGGACTGGATGCCCATGCGCAGTTTTACCAAAAGGGGGAGTCACTTGATCCTGTGACTCGAAAAGTTTCTTCGATGAAAAACAAGTTGTCCCACTCCGAACCCATCACTAGATGGAGAGCTTATGCACAGCATTTGTATCTACAGCCATACATGCCATCGAATATGAAGTTCCAGGGGGTTTTGGTCCAGAATCCGGTGCCATTTGGGATAAAAGTAGCTGCCACAGTGTTCAAGCTGCAGCACTCTCGGCTTCCTTTGGGATGCTCCAGTGACAAAAGTGCATAGATGCTACCTCCTTACTCTGGGACTACCTTCCATGAGGAAACCTGAAACCCAGTGCCCTGCGAGCCTGTCAGTCCCAGTCAACAATGGTCCGTACAATGTAATGTGTCCAGTAATCAGCAAGAAGGCAGAATGATTACATCTGGGAATGGGATTAGTATCAAGGCAGGCTCAATATAAGTACATTTTGTGTCAGCCACACAGCAGCTTCTACAGCATCATCCGTCACGTATAACCACATAGCCTGAATCTTTATCTTAAGCACACTCTTCTCCTAAATGCCTGCTTCCTCTTGCCATTCACCTCTGTGACTGACTATTCCCACACAACCTGCTTGTAGCTGTTCAGGCGGAACACCCCTTCCAGTTGCTGGGACAACATATCCTAACAAAGCAAAAGCCGAAGAGGAGAGCTGATCCCCAAGGTCAGAGGTTGGAGTACCATACCCTCTGAGCACAGTCTGGGGCTATGAATATGTGCTGTGCTCTGTTACATCTCACCTTCACATGGAAAATCGGAGTAAAGATTGAGAAAACATACAGAAGACTGAAGTCCCTTCAAAGACTGGATGTGTCTTTTAGAGCTCCTCAAAGACGTATACCGCAGGGAACAGTAAACTGGGCACTGAGTAATCTCAGATGAAGTAAAGATTTTGACTCGGGCATGTCACACTAGGCAAAGATGCCAGGGGTTACCTCCGGATAAAAAAAAATCATTTGTGGTCCGCAGTATAACACTCTCCATCCACCCTGATGTTGAAGGAACCTGCCAATTGACTAGGCAACAGCAAAGTTTTGTTCATCACTCACCAGTGTCGCAGCTGATCAACAGTAGAAACATCTTCAGGGCTAGACGATCTCCTACAGCTTCAACAGATTTATGGGGCAGTGCAGTTCTAACAGGTACCAAAGACCCTGAATCATAACAAGGTCCAGGAGGGTATACCATCTCAGGGACAAGACAACGATCACCATTATGGTAAATGTTGGAGGTGGGCGAACAGCCTGCTGCTAGTCAGACTGTTGTCCGTAAGCACCCACTGACGAACCCCAGAAGCCTACTTGTATCTTGTCTGTAAGGCACAACCAGTGCAAGTCCATTGAAGGTGCAAGTTCCACTGGAGGACGCACATGTGCCACAGGGCGAAAGACTCAGGTGCAAGAGGATAACAGGATGAGCAGCTGCAAACCTCACACAGCTGGAAGCACTTTCGGCCAAAACATCAGGATCATAACTTGAATGTCCTGTACTCATTGAGGACAGTAAGGCCTTCAGGGAGACTTGGGGGGTGATTCTGAGACTGGCGGGCGGCGGAGGCCGCCCGCCAGTCTTCCCCCGACAAAATACCGCTCCGCGGTCGCAAGACCGCTGAGGGTATTTTGAGATTTGCCCTGGGCTGGCGGGCGGCCGCCAAAAGGCCGCCCGCCAGCCCAGGGCAAATCTACCTTCCCACGAGGACGCCGGCTCCGAATGGAGCCGGCGTAGTGGGAAGGTGCGACGGGTGCAGTTGCACCCGTCGCGTATTTCAGTGTCTGCTTTGCAGACACTGAAATACTTTGCGGGCCCTCTTACGGGGGCCCCTGCAGTGCCCATGCCATTGGCATGGGCACTGCAGGGGCCCCCAGGGGCCCCGCGGCACCCCCTACCGCCATCCTGTTCCTGGCGGGAGACCCGCCAGGAACAGGATGGCGGTAGGGGGTGTCAGAATCCCAATGGCGGCGGAGCGCGCTCCGCCGCCATGGAGGATTCTCCCGAGCAGCGGAAAGTCGGCGGGAGACCGCCGACTTTCCGTTTCTGACCGCGGCTGAACCGCCGCGGTCAGAATGCTCGACGGAGCACCGCCAGCCTGTTGGCGGTGCTCCCGTGGTCGGTGACCGCCAGGGTCAGAATGACCCCCTATGTCTAATATTGCCCCATTATAGGGTAGTCTCTGCCTGTGCTGGAGTTAGAATTTGGCCCACTGATGGAGATTCTCAGACTGAGCAACATCCTGTCCGGCAGGTGGTCCAGAAACTACTTGTAACAAATCGAAATGCAGCAAATAGCCATCAATCCTCGAAATGTCAGACTGGGTCGCAACCACCAACATGACCTTCGTAAAGGCATGATGGGCCCATGTAAGGACAAAGGGAAGGACCACAAATTGGTAGTGATCCGAACACACCCCAAAGCCCAGATATTCCCTGTAGGACTCCAGAACCGGCACATGAAAGTACCATTCTTTAAGTCCAAGGACACCATCGAGTCCCTGTGATCCAATGTCAACAAGCCCTAAGTAAGCAACAGCATCTGGATTCTCTGTTTCTGGAGGCACAAGTTCAATACTGTGACGTTCAGGAGCAGAAGCCCTACCCTCCTTGGAAGTACAGAATAGAAGCCTTGTCCCATCTTGTCTTGGAGAATCAGCTCCAGAGAAGCCTTGGCATGGTACTAAGCATGGCCCACATAAATTGATGGATGAGCAGGAAGTATGTGAGGAGGAGCACCCTAAAAAGGTTAGGCATGCCTAATCTTAACTGCTGGCAGGAACCATTGGCCAGATGTAACAGAATACAAAAAACAGATAAACTAACGCACTCATCCCCACTACTGAGCATTTAAGCTCATCCAACGGCGAACTTAAGAGCTTTTACCAGAAGGATCCAGCCTGTGACATCTAGCAAGTTAACAGCAAACCTCCTGTGCAGAGAAAGGTTCGGACTAAGGTAAAGTTTAAGGTGAGAATAGTCTTGCAAGTAGACGGCCCTGAATGTAGGATTTCCTTAAGCAAGTTGGCTTTAGTCTCATCCAAATGGAGTAGCAAATCCAGAAACGTCTGTAGCCCTGCAGATGACAACGGTAAAGGAAGCACGCTTCTTTGTTAGAGTGTTATGAGGTGATTCCAGGGCGAGGTGTCCAGGTCACTGGAGTACTGCATATAAAAGACTTAAATCAGTTTAATGAGGAAACAGACGATTATTCACCTCTTCCTTGTCATCCTCATCATATGTAATAGTCAGAGGATCCAAAATAGAGCCAAATATGGCTTCCATACAGGTAAATCTCAGGCTCCACGAAAGAGAGGCCACAATTGGTGTGTTGCCAAAGCAAGGTAGACTGAATAGGGTCTGAAAGGAGGTAGCAGCACAGAAGTTGTTAACAGAATTGCAACAAAAAACATGGTAATGGATCAAATGCTTGAATTAATCTCAGCCATTGGCATTCATCCGGACCAAATACCAGTCCATTGTTTTTTGCCTACCTTCCCACACTCAACAGAGGGTAACCTTATGAAAATCAACATTGACACTGATCCTCATAGGAACAGCCCATCACAAACTTTCAGCGACACCGCTCCAGAAGGGAACATAAGCACTCACAGATCGGTTCTGGCCTATTTGAGCATCGTCAGTAGAGTGCAGTTTGACTCCTATTAAGTGAGGCTGGGGGCGTCACTGGCTCTGTAGGACCCACATGGACTCCTGAGGGAGGAAGCGCAATGCTGAAAACTGCTGTATAGCGTCCTTGAAGGTTACAGCCTGCTGTGGATCCAAAAACAGTCCTGGGAACTCGGAGCATGTTTTTTAAGGGCTGGAACAGGCTCAGAAGATGAACAAGTCGGTTTTGGATCGGGATGATGCAGACTACTAGACCTGGCCTCAGAATGGAAACACCTGGAAGAAGCGAAATCACACTTGTGGTGATTTTTAAGCTATTTTCAGAAAGCCGTGTTCTGTGACGTCAACTTATCTTAGAATGGTGATCTGAAGCAGTAACATCTCTGTTTCTTATGGACCTCTGACATGTACAGCTTGCCCCCTGGCCCCATCCCTTGCAATGCGCATCAGAGCATTCTTCACAGATGTAGGATTGTGCTTAGGCCCCATGAAAAAGTGGAGTGGGACTGGGGCGGCATCAGTTTACAACATGTCTGACAAGGTTTAAAACCTGTAATTTTTCTGACAACAACCCTACTCACTTGTCAAAAGATTCTGATTGTCTGTTTGATTTCAAACATTTTTCTTCAGGCGAACAGAACCCCGGATCTGTCTCAAAAGGCACGGAAAAAGGAACTGACATCAGAGCCGAAGTGCATGCTATATATGCAGCTATATGTCATGATGTGTAGGGCGGGCAGACTCACGACCACTGCCGATGGTGCCACCGCCTAAGAGCTGTGGAAGCTTTTCGGGATGTAGTATGGAAGGATTCAAAAGAAGAGGAATCATGGATACAAGCATCTATCATGCTTTTTCATAACAGAAAAGCAAGAATGATTGGTTCTGCTTGCTTTTTCTTCTTCTTACGCTAACGTAAACAAAATGCAATGGATGAAATGCTTGGATTAATCTCAGCCACTGATAAATACTTGAAGCTGCAGTCCAGTGCATCATTATTTTGCACACCCTGCCACCTCAGTTTGGACACATCTATATGCAAATCAGTCTTGACTCTGCTTCAGTGTAAACAGTCCAGCGAGAACTACCAGGCCAGGTCCTCCCTGAACCACAACACAAGCAACCTAAGATCGGCATCACCCCAGCTTGGGCTCATCAGCCAGGTAGAGCTTGATTCTAGTGACACAGTGTGCACTGGACCCTTGAAGGACTGGGATGTGGCTCTGTGTATTTACCAGTGGCTGAGATTATTTCAAGCATGCGATCCATCACTTTTTTGTACACTTTAGTGTGTCACCCTAAATGGGATGGGTATGCCCAGACGTGAATCCCGTCCACACTGTCAATGGAACTAAGCTACACCTGGCTGGTGAAACCTAACTAGGACAAAAATGGTCCTGGGTTGTTTGTGTTCCAGCTCATGGAGGTCCTGGCCTGGCAGTCTGCAATTGACTGCTCCCATTAGAGCAAGGTCAGACTGATTTGCATATGGCAGGGTCCAAACCGAGGTGACATAGTGCAAAAAATAAACATGGACTGGGATAAGGCTATAGTAATTACCGGCGGCTGAGATTCATTCAAGCGTTCCATCCATCGATTTTTGTATACTTTAGAGTGCCACCCTACGTGGAACAGTATGCCTTGACATGGGTCCCACGCACAGTGTCCCTTTAACCAAGGTACACCTGGCTTATGAACCTTAATTAGGGCAAAACTGGTCCTGGGTTGCTTGTGTTCCAGTTCAGCGAGAACCGAGACTAGTAGTTCTGGATGGACTGTTCTCACGGGAGCAGGGTAAAGACCGATTTGCACGAGTGCATCCAAACTGAGGGAACTCGGTGTACAAAACAAAGATAGACTGGGACGTGAGCCCAATAATGACCAGAGGCTGAGATTAATTCAAGCATTCCATCCATCACTTTTTAAAATACTTTTATTATTTTTGGGCAATGAGAACTAAGTAACAGTAACTGTGCTCAGCTTCAAACCTGGGAAACCAAGAGTCCTTTTACCTCCTGGCAGCAAAAGAAAGACGAAAAGAATAATAGAAGCAACTTATAACAGCAAGAAATGTGTAATATTGGAAGACTTACTTCTCATTTTCCTGGGAGATGTAGAGACGGTTTGATAAACTTGCCAGGAAAGCCTCAACGATGACTGGATCAATAGTTAAACCAGCATTTAGACACCTGCAGAAGACGGAACCAACTTAAGCATTATGTACTGAAACACTACAATCAACGTGGCACTAGGACTATTTGTGTTTTAACAAAAGAAAAGTGTGATTTATTTTCAATGCAACTCTCGCTTTCAGATTACATTGTCTCTTAAGTCACAGCTGTACAACAAGAATTTAGAAACTCCTCACTTCAGGCACAGCTGTAGTGCAGATATTCAGTGTGCAGAATAGCTTTTGGCATAATCCTCCTGGCAATATTGTGACTGAACGACAGTTATACATTATGCTAGCAACTATACCGCATATGTATGGGATGCAAACTCACACAACAGTTAAACTGTAGAGGCTTGGAGTTCAAGATCTGATAGCATAATCTTACTGAAAATGCATGGTGCTTATGACATCTCTAATGCCCAACTGTATTCACCCTTACTATAAAAGTACACTGTTGATTTGATGTACCAGCTCTGATGGTACGGCAGAGTTATAGAGTTAGACATGTTCAGTGCTGGTCAACAGAGCATATTTTTAAGAGCACAGTTTTAATGTTGAGGAGTGCATACTCTCAGGAGATAACTGTATTCCAGATGCAAGTGGCGTTTCCATTCAGGGTCCGGATATAATATAGATGCATGAAGTCCTAGCACTCATGACAGTTATATTGAAGATATGTGTGTGGACACTCAATGCATGGCTGCCATGCAGATGTACAGGTGGGCTAAATCTCAAAGCACAGTTGTAATTCAGATGTATGGGTAAAAAGCTTTAAATGCACTGGTGTGATACAGATATATGTGGCAAGATCTTTTGTGCGTGGATGCTAGCATAGTCCCATTGCAGAAGCGTGGGTCTAGCTCTCATGGCACAACTAAAATACATAGCTATGCATACTACCTCTCACGGGGGGACTATACTGCAGATGTCCGAGTGCTGGCTGTCATGATACAGGTGTACTGTAGAAGCATACGATTCTAGCTTTCTGGCATGAATAAAACACATATGTATAGGATGTTAGCTCCCATGGCACAGATATATAGTAAAGATGCCGGGTACTACGACTCTTGGCTTGGACATCTTTCTGAGATACAAGATGTTAGGGTTTAGGATATAAATATATTCCAGGTGTATGGGATGGTACCACTCAAATAAACAGGCTGCTGACATATGTGGCACTGGCCTTAGGGACAGGATATATTGCAAATGTGTAGGGTGCAACATGGAAATAAAATAGATTTCTGTGGTATTAGACCTCATGGTATGAATATGCCCCTTATGAGTAGTGTGCAAGCTCTTGGGACATGAAAATACAGTAGATTTATGTGGTGCCAGATCTCAAGGCACGGACATGCTCCTAAAGTGTTGGATGCTAGCTATGAGGACATGAGTATATTTCAGATGTATCAGATGGCAGCCATCCTTCAAATAGACATGCTCATGATAAAACAGGTAACTGTGATGTATACATCTGCCTACATTTACTCATGATACAGCTATATATAAAACAAGCATTTGCAATGCAAAGGGTCTCGCGTTTGCTCGAGGTAGAGCTATTAGCGTTGTAAATTCCCAACTGGACTTATCTTGCCACACAAACTGTAAAGCAGTTGACATCAGCAAGCTGCTGTGAGCACGAAGAGAGAGACAAAAGGAAAAACAAGTTCGCTGATAGTCAAAGTTAGCAGCAAAAGTGCAGTTATCCACGTAACAGGGTCAATGACCAAGGCGGTAACAAAACCGCCCTAAGGAGGGACAAACGTTAAGCAGTAAGTAACGAAAACAAAGGATTTTTGAATTATTATTATTTTTTTTAATGGGCAGGGTGGAGGCTATTTTTTTTAAGGGGTGGAGGGTTTGGGTATTTTTGTAAGGCATTGGGGGGAGGGGTTTGGACTATATTTTTTTTAGTGGCAGGTGGTGTATTGCTCTCTTCTGATGGTGTGTCCTAGCCATTTCCATCTTTCCTCCTAAAGGTGTCAATGCTCTCTTGCCTGCATCTGGTGAGCAGTTCCTGAATGGAGCTGGTTCATGGCCATAAAATGAAAAGGATTCTTTTCAGGTTAATGGTGTGGGTGGCTGACAGTTTTTTAGAGGATTAGAAAACATATGGAGCAGAGTCCTTCTCTCCACTGGTGTGGTGAACTGGTTCCATCATTCTATTTTGAAGCAATGTCTGCACTTACTCATGCGGCAGCCTTTGGTGGTCTTGGCTGATGCTGTGGCAGTGTGGTGGAATACTAGGTGGTGTGGTATGAAACTCCGGGAATTGTCCATGGGTCATGATGCAAAGAACCCACTTGTTAAAAGTCATCTCTTCCACTGGCAAAGATTTAATCTTATTTGTCCCGACAGATAAGGTATGGAAGGTCATCGCTTTGAAGCAGAGGAAACTTTACCTTGAACACCTTTGGCGTTACTGGAGCTGTTGCTCCAGAAACCATCAATGGAGAAGGTGTTTGGAGTTCGTCCTTCCGGAAAGGAGTGCTGCAGTTGATATGGATTTCATTCTAAGGTGGGTACTGAAGTCGATCCAGCTCTGATCTATTTTTGTTGAAACCATGACCTGCATATCTGGGCATGGAGTGCCCCCTCTGTCTTGGTTGTACCTGCATCCTCCTTAAACTTTCCTGGCACTGAGTCCACGTGAGTCCTGTAAGTCGTAAAAGTGTTCTGCATCAAAGGGACACTAATAAGGTGGTGCTGAACCTTGGGGCAGATCCAAAGTCTCATAGCCAGGCATGTCTCTGAAAGAGTGCACTTGGGTCAGTTTCTCTGAAGGCAGTGTCAGATGCACCCAAGATGCAAAGAATGATGGCATTTGAGATGGTGATGGTGTACAGAAGAATCTCTTTTTATCTCTTTTGGTATGCCTCTGGTAGATGTTTTGCCAGCTACACCATCTCCTACCAGGATTACCTTTCACACTGTAACAGAAGTCTCAATGAATTGGCAATAAGTAATTTAGTGGCAACTCTCATAACTATCCTCTTGCCAGCAGCATCAACTTACCTAGTCCCTCTTATGAGGAGGAACAGCATCCCCAATGCCATGGGTAAAAAGCTCTTTTTCAATCTGTATGAGCTTCCAGAGAATTGAATGATACATGGCTCCCGAGTTATACAGAGTTATCTGGTGCAGAGTATTTTTTCTCCGCCATTAGATCATTGAAGTTTTGTGGGAGCATGCTCTTTAGGCATTGGCAGGTACCGTACAGAGCATTCTGTTTTGTAAAGTGTCTCAAAAAGGAAGTGCTCCTCTTCCTCCACCACGCTGAGTTACACGTTACAGTAGTCAGCAGCACACTGGATGAGTGCATGATAGAAGGTGGTATTGAAAGGGTAAAGAGGGTAAAGATCCAAAGACACACCTTTCTGGGGATCTAAATTATAGGCACACAAATGGTCCGTTCCCATTGCCTGTTGGGACAGGCTCCACATAAGGGCCTCCGACATCCATAATGGGTTCAAGGTCACAGTCTGTGTCGGCAGAGTGTGACAGCAAGTAAGACTGTGCAGGTAACTGAGCTGATTGTCGGCTGCACTCCTTAGACATATATGTTTTTTAGGAACAGGAAATGTGCAAAGCTCCGCTGAGATTGCCTCCTCAAAAGAGAGCCTCCAATTCTTTGCAAGTATTTCACCAGGCAGTGTAGGATGTGGAGGACGTGCTAAAGTATGTAGCGTCACTGGGTCAATGTAGAGTCTCCTATGCCTAACATAAGGCTGTTCGCTAGGGCGTCTTCTGATGATGTTGGTTCATTCGGTGTTGTGCCTTGTGTCAATGCTGGCTTCAAAGTCAATTTTAAAGATTACCTCTGTTCTGAGGCAGGCATGCCAGTGTCTCAAAGTCATGATAGTGTTTCTCTACATTAAGGCTTGAATGCCAAGTGCCAAAACTTCTCTGGGAGCCGAGACAGGCTGTTGGGCTGAGAAGGCTCGGAAACAGTGGTTCATACAGACTGTTGAGGCCTTTGTAGAGGGCAGCCTTGGCTGAAAGCATGCTCACTCAAGGCTATTCTTTATCCTGTAGTCAATGCTTCACTCACAGTTGAACCCCAAAGGGAAGTTGCTGATTGTGTAAGATAAGGAGCGGTCCTCGTCCTAGGTGTGAGATCCATAAGGTGTCATGGAGAAGGATTTTCTCTGAAGTCAGAGTCATTGAAGAAAATATATTTTGGTCTCCCCTACCCTTGGCCTCCTAGAATACCAAAGGTATCTCTTCTTACATCATAAGAATTTATGCCTTTGATGTGTTCAATGCATGGCCGATAGCTCAGGAGAGCCACAATGCTGAATTCTGTAGCGCACCTCCACCATTCCCCTTCATATCAGATGAGCACCTTGATCCTCAAGGCACAACAGGTAAAATTGTTGGATGCCTTGCAGTTCCTTAGCCTATATATCTGATTGCAATTAGGGCAGAATTGTAAGGATGTATTCTCCATAACCCATCCCCTTCACAAGTCATTTTCTTATGAAAATATGTTCGGTCCAGGTCGGTCCCAAACCAGTTGGCAGCTGTACCATACCTTCGTGTGTTGCTTGTAGCATTTCGGTATCAAGTCAACTAGCATGACAGTCCTGGAGCTTTGAAAGGTACATCGACACCGCATGATGGAGAAAAAAAAACGAAGTGGACTGCAGAAACCTCTACTTCTGAGATAAACAACTTGCAAAGTCTGCACCCGATAGTAGACGACAGCAGTGTGTCAGGCATGTGATCTATATCAAGTACTTCATAAACATTATTAGTGATAGTGGATGCTAACACAGATACCTCAAATGGGGTTATGAAGCAAACCCGCAGAAGTATGGGGTGATAGCTGTCATGGCACGGGTATGCTCCTGATCTATGCTGTGCTAGCTCTTGGGATACAGATGTACTGCAGAAGCATGGTGCGCTTTCCATCCAGGATCGAATATCCTTCTCGTGTGTGGTTGCTCTCAGGGCATGGGTACACTGCAGCCAGATGGGTGGTAGATCTCAAGGCATGGGTACACTGCAGCCAGATGGGTGGTAGATCTCAGGGCATGGGTACACTCCTACTACATGGGGTAGATCTCAGGGCATGGGTACACTGCTGCTACATGGGGTAGATCTCAGAGCATGGGTACACAGCTACTACATGGGGTAGATCTCAGGGCATGGGTACACTGCTGCTACATGGGGTAGATCTCAGAGCATGGGTACACAGCTGCTACATGGGGTAGATCTCAGAGCATGGGTACACGGCTGCTACATGGGGTAGATCTCAGGGCATGGGTACACTCCTGCTACATGGGATAGATCCCAGGGCCTGGGTACACTGCTCCTACATGGGGTAGATCTCAGGGCCTGGGCACACTGCTGCTACATGGGGTAGATCTCAGGGCATGGGTACACTGCTGCTACATGGGGTAGATCTCAGGGCATGGGTATACTGCTCCTACATGGGGTAGATCTCAGGGCATGGGTACACTGCTCCTACATGGGGTAGATCTCAGGGCATGGGTACACTGCTCCTACATGGGGTAGATCTCAGGGCATGGGTACACTGCTGCTACATGGGGTAGATCTCAGGGCATGGGTACACTGCTGCTACATGGGGTAGATCTCAGGGCATGGGTACACTGCTGCTACATGGGGTAGATCTCAGGGCATGGGTACACTGCTGCTACATGGGGTAGATCTCAGGGCATGGGTACACTGCTGCTACATGGGGTAGATCTCAGGGCATGGGTACACTGCAGCCACACGGGGTAGATCTCACGGCATGGGTACACTGCTCCTACATGGGGTAGATCTCAGGGAATGGGTACACTGCAGCCACACGGGGTAGATCTCAGGGCATGGGTACACTGCTCCTACATGGGGTAGATCTCAGGGCATGGGTACACTCCTGCTACATGGGATAGATCTCAGGACCTGGGTACACTCCTGCTACATGGGGTAGATCCCAGGGCCTGGGTACACTGCTCCTACATGGGGTAGATCTCAGGGCATGGGTACACTGCTGCTACATGGGGTAGATCTCAGGGCATGGGTACACTGCAGCCACATGGGTGGTAGATCTCAGGGCATGGGTACACTGCTGCTACATGGGTGGTAGATCTCAGGGCATGGGTACACTGCTGCTACATGGGGTAGATCTCAGGGCATGGGTACACTGCAGCCACATGGGTGGTAGATCTCAGGGCATGGGTACACTGCTCCTACATGGGGTAGATCTCAGGGCATGGGTACACTGCTGCTAGATGGGGTAGATCTCAGGGCATGGGTACACAGCTGCTACATGGGTGGTAGATCTCAGGGCCTGGGTACACTGCTGCTACATGGGTGCTAGCTCTCTTGGATTGCACATGTTGTAGTGGATGCTACTTCTCCATGAACGGCTGCACTGTAGCCCATTAGTGCTATGTTAGATCCTAGGTACACTACAGTTCATGGGCACCACCTCTCATGGCATTGATACACTGACAACATGCAACAAAACAAGTTCAAGTATGCTTCCTTACATTTACAGGCCTCCAGTAAAAGCACAGTAATGCAAAGACAAAATTAGTGGCTATTTCAAAGCATCACAGCCAAAGATCTTATGGTGTAAAGTTGTGCACAAGTATGCTTCATGCAATTCAATAAATGGGCTTCTTGGAACTCTGGAAACAGCAGTAACACAAGGCCAGTAATGTGGAACCAACACTCACCTGCGATGCCACATATTTAATGTTTTTATTAAGCTTTAAGCTTTGCAATAGCCACAAACAAGTTAAACATTCTGATACTATGACACTTGTAAATTTGTGCTTACTTTGATTGCACAATGAAGTAGTGGGCAACTTTGGGCTAAAACTTGGCCTCATTTGGGCTACATGTATGTGGCACAGGAATGAGTTGCTGCAGCCACACCAACTGATCCATGAGAAAACCTCACACCCAGAGTCAAGCTAACCGGTCAGTCTGAGTGAGTACTTGCCCAGGGCTGTGGCCTGCCAGAAGGAAGACAACTTACACCTGTGTATGGGATTAGTGTCTAGGGGCACACATCCTGGCACACTTCTTACCGGCAGATGTTATCTATGGCAATGTCCCTCAGCTGCTCGTACATCGATGGCTGGCACCTCTTCCCTGTGATAAGATTCATTGTTGACTCAGAGTGCTCATTTGTGACACTGATTTTGATGTCATTACACCCTGCAACAGAGAAAAAAGCAGATTGCCTCTTATTATTCTGGGTGCTGTACTGCTTTCCTCCTTGTGAGAAAGACTGGTCTATCAGTTAGGGACTTTCATAAGGAGAGGGGGATCAGTCGGTAACACGATACCGGGGGTAGGAGTCAAGTTTCCACTAATCTCATAGGATCTCTGGGTTGCAACTCCACCATCCAAGGATTACTTCCTACCTTCCATCATGTAAATTGAAGTGTGGCCCAGAAATCACAATAATGTTGAGTTCTCAAGATTTTATCTCCTTTTTCATTTTAAAGCATGGTGGCATGAAGTTTTATGTCCTAGATCATACTAAACCATGGTGGGAAAATGTTTAAATCCCAAATCACATGAAAATGTGGCAGTATGAAGTTTATGTTTTAAGCTGTTTATCTATGTAGTGTACCAATGTAAGGGGACACAAAGCAGATAGTCCAGGGAGATCCTTATTGGCTGACAGGGGTTAAAGTAATCCTTAAAGCTCTCTTTGTGATATTGTGGGCGAGCAGTTAGGCTTATCAGAGGATAGTAGTGTTAAGCATTTATTGCTCACAGACCCAGTAAGCAAGACACAACTCAATAAAGAAATCCAACATCAATTTATAAAAATAACACAGATTTTTATATTAATTAATTTAGACATCAAGGTCATCGTAATCGGATAAGTACTTTATAAGTTAGCAATTTTTAAGTATATAGAAACTACACTTGCATCGACTTTCATGCAGTAATATTGTCGTATGGGAAAAGAAACATACTGCATTCAAGCACTTTGCAACAGGGCTGTTCTTCTGAAGTTAAGGTAGGAAGGGAACAAGGTCCAAGGAAGCACCAACAGGCCACTTCAGGAGACACGTGGCGTCCAGGTGCAGAGGTGCTTTTCAGCTTTGGGTGCCATAATGTTATGCTATGGGAAAGAAACGGATACTGCATACATGTACTTGGCAACGACATACAGGACTGTTCTTCTGGAGTTAGGGTAAGTATAGGGCAAGGTCCAAGGCAGCACCAACAGGTCACTTCAGGAGGCACTAGGGCACCCGGGTGCAGAGGTGCTTTTCAGCTTCGGGTGCCCTAATGTTATACTATCTGAAAGAAACAGATACTGCATACGGGTACTTACAGGACTGCACTCTGGAGGGGCAAGGTCCAGGGCAGCACCTACAGGTCACTTTGAGAGGTATTGGGGCATCCGAATGAAGAGGTGCTTTACAGCACCTGGTGTCCCATTCACTTTAATGGGAAACGGTCCTGGGGAAAAGAGGCTGCAAGTGGGGACTGCGTGATCAGTCCCACTGAACCCAAAGAGGGGCTCAAGTCTTGAGAGTCTTGGGTATGCAGGCACACCATCGGTCCACAGCAACTCGGTTGGGGGGGACAAGCGTGTGCAGTGGGTCGTTGTCCGGTGAGCTTGGGGTGGAAAGACTCCTTGTGGTTCTTCGTTCCTGCACAAAAAAAGGGCTGCAGGTGGCGCTGGGGGACCAGTCTGGCTAAACCCAAGTTGGTGTTTAACTTTGGAGGGTCTCAGGACCTCAATGGCACTGTTGGCCCAATTCGACTCCAGCTGAGGGACTGGTGCTGTGGTGCTTTTTGGTGTCAGGATTTCCGTGGTCTGGGGTCTCATGGTTCTTGGGTGTCTGCAGGGTGCAGGGAAGTAGCTCCGTGACTCTATAGGAACTGCTGGTTGTTCCTTGTAGTGCTGGCAGTCATCCCAGGCTTTTGGAGGCAGAGCAGCCGCAGGGCCAGTAGACTTTGGCGCAATCGTCGAGGACAGCAGGCAGGCTAGTAGGGTTTGAGCCAAGTCAATTGCGGCTCCTCAGTTCCTGCTTTTTGTGGCTCTTCTGTGTCCTTCTTCTTCTTTGGTCCAACAAATCTTGACTTGATTTGTTTTCCAGGTGTCACAGGGTCCCCTCAATACACATTTTAGGGGTGTTGAAGGGAGTGAAGGGTAGTAGCCAATGGGCTAACTACCCATGGGGTCACTACAACTCCTAGATGACCACTTCTTGGGGGGAGTGAGCATCACCCTGTTCCAAAGTTCCTTATTCTAACACACACAAGATGGTGGTATTACCGCCTTTCCATCGTGCCAAATGGGCCTCAGGGCAGGGGGTTGCCTGTCCCAGGTCTGGGGGATGATGGGGGTCGAATATCAAAGAGGACAGGGACTTTGAAGTCCCTGACATTGGACCAAACACCATTATTTTCTGTGCAGCCATCTTGTAGCTGGGTCACTCGCAATGACCAGTGTCCAGTACATTCTCTAAGATGGCTGCCCAGTCACTTGTAATATCTGGTAACAGAAACATAACAGGGGCATATCTGCTCATGCAGACATGCCTTCACATACTATAATGCACCCTGCCTTAGGGTTCTCAAGGCCTGCTGTAGGGGTGACTTACGTATAATGCATGCAGTGATTTTAGCATGGCACACAATGAGGGAGCCATGTTGTGTTTTCCCTCAGGGCGTGCACTCTGACACAGAGTCTGCGATGGCATGATGTATGCAATTTGTGTATGGGTCCCTTAGTGTGGCTTAAGATATGCTGCAGCCCTTATGGACCCTCTTTAGCACCTATGCCCTAGGTACCAGAGGTACAATTTACTAGGGACTCACAGGGGTGCCAAAGTCCGTGCCAATTGTGAAACAATCAGACTCACTTTGTGTAGGAAGTTGGCTCTGTATGTGCTATTTCAAAGTAAGGAATAGCATGCACAGAGTCCAAGGGTTCCCCTTAGAGGTAAAATAGTGGTAAAAAGAGATAATACTAATGCTCTATTTTGTGGTAGTGTGGTCGAGCAGTAGGCTTATCCAAGGAGTAGTGTTAAGCATTTGTTGTACATACACATAGACAATAAATGAGGTACACACACTCAGAGACAAATCCAGCCAATAGGTTTTGTATAGAAAAATGTATTTTCTTAGTTTATTTTAAGAACCACAGGTTCAAATTTAACATGTAATATCGTGTTTGAAAGGTATTGCAGGTAAGTACATTAGGAACTTTGAATCATTTCAATTGCATGTATACTTTTCAAGTTATTCACAAATAGCTATTTTAAAAGTGGACACAGTGCAATTTCCACAGTTCCTGGGGGAGGTAAGTTTTTGTTAGTTTTACCAGGTAAGTAAGACACTTACAGGGTTCAGTTCTTGGTCCAAGGTAGCCCACCGTTGGGGGTTCAGAGCAACCCCAAAGTTACCACACCAGCAGCTCAGGGCCGGTCAGGTGCAGAGTTCAAAGTGGTGCCCAAAACGCATAGGCTTCAATGGAGAGAAGGGGGTGCCCCGGTTCCAGTCTGCCAGCAGGTAAGTACCCGCGTCTTCGGAGGGCAGACCAGGGGGGTTTTGTAGGGCACCGGGGGGGACACAAGCCCACACAGAAATTTCACCCTCAGCGGCGCGGGGGCGGCCGGGTGCAGTGTTAGAACAAGCGTCAGGTTCGCAATGGAAGTCAATGAGAGATCAAGGGATCTCTTCAGCGCTGCAGGCAGGTAAGGGGGGGCTTCCTCGGGGAAACCTCCACTTGGGCAAGGGAGAGGGACTCCTGGGGGTCACTTCTGCAGTGAAAGTCCGGTCCTTCAGGTCCTGGGGGCTGCGGGTGCAGGGTCTTTTCCAGGCGTCGGGACTTAGGTTTCAGAGAGTCGCGGTCAGGGGAAGCCTCGGGATTCCCTCTGCAGGCGGCGCTGTGGGGGCTCAGGGGGGACAGGTTTTGGTACTCACGGTCGTAGAGTAGTCCGGGGGTCCTCCCTGAGGTGTTGGTTCTCCACCAGCCGAGTCGGGGTCGCCGGGTGCAGTGTTGCAAGTCTCACGCTTCTTGCGGGGAGATTGCAGGGTTCTTTAAAGCTGCTCCTTTGGATAAAGTTGCAGTCTTTTTGGAGCAGGTCCGCTGTCCTCGGGAGTTTCTTGTCGTCGTCGAAGCAGGGCAGTCCTCAGAGGATTCAGAGGTCGCTGGTCCCTTTGGAAGGCGTCGCTGGAGCAGAGTTCTTTGGAAGGCAGGAGACAGGCCGGTGAGTTTCTGGAGCCAAGGCAGTTGTTGTCTTCTGGTCTTCCTCTGCAGGGGTTTTCAGCTAGGCAGTCCTTCTTGTTGTTGCAGGAATCTAATTTTCTAGGGTTCAGGGTAGCCCTTAAATACTAAATTTAAGGGCGTGTTTAGGTCTGGGGGGTTAGTAGCCAATGGCTACTAGCCCTGAGGGTGGGTACACCCTCTTTGTGCCTCCTCCCAAGGGGAGGGGGTCACAATCCTAACCCTATTGGGGGAATCCTCCATCTGCAAGATGGAGGATTTCTAAAAGTTAGAGTCACCTCAGCTCAGGACACCTTAGGGGCTGTCCTGACTGGCCAGTGACTCCTCCTTGTTGCTTTCTTTGTTCCCTCCAGCCTTGCCGCCAAAAGTGGGGGCCGTGGCCAGAGGGGGCAGGCAACTCCACTAAGCTGGAGTGCCCTGCTGGGCTGTGACAAAGGGGTGAGCCTTTGAGGCTCACCGCCAGGTGTTACAGCTCCTGCCTGGGGGAGGTGTTAGCATCTCCACCCAGTGCAGGCTTTGTTACTGGCCTCAGAGTGACAAAGGCACTCTCCCCATGGGGCCAGCAACATGTCTCTAGTGTGGCAGGCTGCTGGAACTAGTCAGCCTACACAGACAGTCGGTTAAGTTTCAGGGGGCACCTCTAAGGTGCCCTCTGGGGTGTATTTTGCAATAAAATGTACACTGGCATCAGTGTGCATTTATTGTGCTGAGAAGTTTGATACCAAACTTCCCAGTTTTCAGTGTAGCCATTATGGTGCTAGGGAGTTCGTGTTTGACAAACTCCCAGACCATATACTCTTATGGCTACCCTGCACTTACAATGTCTAAGGTTTTGTTTAGACACTGTAGGGGTACCATGCTCATGCACTGGTACCCTCACCTATGGTATAGTGCACCCTGCCTTAGGGCTGTAAGGCCTGCTAGAGGGGTGACTTACCTATACTTGCATAGGCAGTGAGAGGCTGGCATGGCACCCTGAGGGGAGTGCCATGTCGACTTACTCGTTTTGTTCTCACTAGCACACACAAGCTGGCAAGCAGTGTGTCTGTGCTGAGTGAGAGGTCTCCAGGGTGGCATAAGACATGCTGCAGCCCTTAGAGACCTTCCTTGGCATCAGGGCCCTTGGTACTAGAAGTACCAGTTACAAGGGACTTATCTGGATGCCAGGGTCTGCCAATTGTGGATACAAAAGTACAGGTTAGGGAAAGAACACTGGTGCTGGGGCCTGGTTAGCAGGCCTCAGCACACTTTCAATTGTAAACATAGCATCAGCAAAGGCAAAAAGTCAGGGGGCAACCATGCCAAGGAGGCATTTCCTTACACTTTGTTTTAAGGAAAGAGCACTGGCACTGAAGAATGATTAGCAGGCCTCAGTGCACTATCAGAGTAGAGAACCAGCACAATTCTAAAAGGGAGTAAATAGTGTAGGGGGCATCTGCAAAGAAGCCCAGTTTCTGACACACGTCCTAAAGGCAATGTTCGAAATTAGCAGGAGTCCTGCTTCTTTATTGCAAGCCAGGCTCCATACTATTCATCTGCAGGAAGCCATGCTGCTTCCTTAATGTTCTTTTTAGGGAACTGAAGACTCTACAGAGTCAGACTCAGGCGAGAGTTTTTAAGGCTGTGTATCGTGCTTTCTGGATTATTTTTGTATGCAGGGAGAAACATACAGACTGTCAAGCACAAAAGCAATGGCCTGGTGGGGAGTGGTGAGACCCCAGCTATGGAGAATAAAGGCGCAAATTTGGCAACCATGATGCATTCCCTCCCACTCATAGTACATTATGTCCCTGGTCTGCAATATGGGCAACAGTGATGACAAATGATCTACACTGAATTTTGAAACTCAGCGCCTCATGTGCACTGCGGTCTTGGGGCCGGAAGACCATGCAAAGGCACACAGGGGTTAGGTCTGCTCATTCCTCTCGGTACCTGATTACTGGGGAGGGGCGGGACCTTGACCAATGAGAACAACAACAAAAAACTGCACAAACTCATCACTCGACTCTAAACCACGATCAGGAAACGGCACTGATTAGTGTCCCTTATGCTCGTTCAGCCTGGTCTGACATGGAATTTCCCCTCAGTGAGGAGCAGTGGTGTTGCTGCTGCACTCAATCCAGAGCCCTTTCCCCAAACTACAGACATAGAAGAATCAATTTCAAATGCTTGCACAGAGCACATCATACACCTGTCTATCTGTATACAATGAGACTGGCTGATGACCAGAGCTGTTTGCAATGCACTACTTCAAACGCCACTTTCTTGCGATTAGTCTGGGAGTGCTCCACAGCTGCACACTTCTGGTCGGAGGTATTTAACACTATCAAGCTGACTACAGACCACATCCCTCAGTGGTCACCGCTGATAGCTTTGCTAGGCTATGTGAAGGATATCCCCTCGTACTGCCATTAATTGACCAACATTTTCCTTTCGCTGGCCAAGCACAGGGTCATTTTTCACTGGAGCAGGCGGCCTATGCTTCAGCTTAACCACTGGTTGTGTGATGTTGGCTATTACAAAAAACAACTTTAGACTTATTGAGAACTGATGCCTGTGCGATCTAGACCTAAGGACATTTAGGCGCTGCTGGTTGCCTACATGGCGGCCCGGCGGGATGTGGCATCACACCAGGAGCCGGATGTCTCTCAAGACAGAAAACTCTTAACAACTCCACTTATGCCTGATGAGGGCCCCAGCCCTGACTGAGATGGATCTGGGCCTTAGTCACGTATTACCCTAGTAGTGCCCTGCCCCACCTTTTTAACCTGCTGCGTGCACCATGATGCCAGAGAACTGCACACTGTGGTGATGGAAATATGATTGCACCCATTATGCCATGTGCTATTACATGTGATCAGATCTATGCTCACTATGTGACTTTCTCCTTCCCCTGGTTGTACTGTACTTTGCGCAATGATATTACGAATAATAAAATCAATTAAAAAGTTACTGTTTATGGGTTGAGAGATTGAATCAGTGTGGGTCATCATTCATGCTACGCCAGTTCCGTTAGATACTCAAGCTATAGCATACATGATTAGGGATAGTGGAGAGGAACCCCAATACCTCAGTGGGAATAATGCAGATCTGCTGCAGATTTATAAATTGCCAGGTATAGTCAGGTCTGCAATGGAAATCTCAGTGAGGATACTTAAGTTATGCCTTGGAAGTCTCCTGAGAATTAATTGAGGTCTAGCCCAGCAATCTCAGGAAGAATACGGAGGTCTACTCCAGGTAACTCAGCAAACATACCTGTGCAAGCTCCACATTCACAGAGTGAATAGTTGTGTTAAGCGTTTGATAGTTTGGTAGGGGCATTTGTGTCTACCCAAGATATTCATGAGGATACTGGACCTTTCAAAGACATTTATGACAAGAGTTGAGGTCTGTCCATATATCAATGAGGACAGCTGAGGTCTGTGAGGATACTTGAGATCTTATGATATCTGCAAGACTACTTCAGGCATGCCACTGATATATCAGGATGCTTGAAGTATCTTTCGATACCGCTACAGCGATGTTGTGCTGGGCCATCTCATTAACATTACTAAGCATACTTCCTTCCCTCAGTAGGAAAGGACTGATCCAACCAATGTACTAACTAGACTGGTTTCAGGTGAAAGAAGACAGAATGTGCTGTTGAGTGGTTAGCAAGGCGAGCAAGGGTGCCACAGGTCTTTCAGAAGGAAGAGGTCCTATTCCTGTAGGCTGTGGGCACACGTGCTGTAAGATGTGAGACACTGGGGTGTTGAGTTCAGGTAGTCAGTCGCCTCAGACTTGTCCAGTGCAATTAAAGAATCAGTATATATGGGAGAATGATGATGAAAGACATTCCGGGATGGTTCAACATTTCATGGAAAACTCTTGCAGGATCTCTGGACAGTGGGACAGTGGGCGTGTGGTGTTGTGTGGTGTGGTGTGGAGATATAGGAAGCAGAGAGCATATGCTTCATAAAGAACCTCAAGATATTATAAGTTCTCGCAATAAGGGATTGTGTAAAATGACACATACAACAACATAGCAAGTGATGGTAACGAAGTGCTTGGAACTCAGGGTGTGGAGGATCCTTAAGAGTACTCCACATTATCGTGTTGTTTAAAAGGGTAGTTCCAAACCACAGAAACACTAGGAGTGAAGAGAGAACAGGAGGGAGCCAGCTCTGTAAAAATGTGCCACTTTTCCAATCTTCATGGATTTAACGTGTGCCTTATGAACCCTGTTACAAGGATTGTTGTGGAGCGGAGGTAGGCAGGGGTTGTCTGGTATACTATGCGCATATTCGGAAAATGATCACTTGTGATAACTGGGGACATGCTGCCAGATTACAAAGGATGTAAAACTTTCTTACCTGAAGGGTTCTGGCTGTGGTACTTGTAGAGCTTCACCAGGACTGGAGAGGGAACCACCAGGAAGTCTCTCAGTGATGGAGTCACGGAATGGACTACAACTGGAAAACGCTCACAAAGCCGACCCAAACCCTGAATCAAATACAAAATCATGTTCATACAGTTCTCATGAACTAAATCACATAATGTTTGTGTTCATAAACTTCATTACTGAGCAGACTATTTTTATCAGGTGAATCCATTGTCTGCGCAGAAGAATTAGGTAATTAACAGAATCATATTAACAACTCTTTTTCCCCTTCCTTCTTTTATCTTCATTACATGAAAGCCCATCCAGGAGTGCAGTAACCCACAATAAATGGTCACTCTATATACATTTATATTTCTACCATAGCAGATCTGCAACACAGTTCAGCCTCCAGGAAATCAAATAAGAAGCAGAATGGGTAAATATATAGAGTCGGTGCATTAAAGATTTAGAAAGCATGGCAGCTTCCAAAGGAGAGGCAGGGTGAAAGCCAAAGAAAATAGCATTAGAAAATGTATTACTGCAAGTACATTTCAATAATTTAAATACATCTTCGGAACCTGCAATTGATGATCACTGAATTCATGATGCAGTTGTTAGGAAATCTCAATACTTCCATGCCTTCACATTTTGATCCCCTCCACCCTCTCAGAAAACTGCAGCCATGCTAAACTCTGGAAGATATAGCACTAAACTACTTATTTGAGAGATTTTATGGGTGAAGAATGCAATATAGGGTGGCAGAACGAAGTTGTAGTTTCAAAGATACAAGCTCCAATAGTTAAGAAATTAGTGGTCAAGACAAGATGTATGTGTTTGCACACAATCAGATACTGTCATAGTGGTAATAATCATAAAAAAACAGATTCACTCTGAAAAAAGGAGTCAAAAGTAAAGTTAAAAAAAAAAAGTAAAGTTATCATTAAAGAAAACAAGTTTTCACATTTTCAGGTTTCACGTGAGCAAGACCCTTTTTAATGATTTGCTCCTTCACTACACAGCTTGTTGCATATTGCCCGTAATTTATTTTAAATTTCAAGGCAGTTTTTTCTAAATACAGAGATTGTCTACACACTGCCTACACTCTTCAATGCCTTACTTCCTTCTAAAGAGTCTTTTTTACTCAGACTGTGAACCAGTGCAGACAGGCTAAATCCTAGTAGCCTCCAATTATTCCACTGTCACATGCAGTTTGCAGAGCCGTGACTCTGCTCTTCGAGTACTAACCTGCAGACAGCAAATGAGAAGTGGCATGTGGGCGATTATGACCTTGCTGGATGTCTTGGACTGCAGTTTCTCAGACAACTTGATGCACAGGTTCTCAGCTCCTTGAACAAAAGAATAGAGTGAGTAAGTGACTGGTGGCATGATGGGGATAAATGTCTTTACTTAGAGGTTGTAAAGCTCACACCACCTAATACCTTTATAAACAGAGATCCACAGGCTTTCAGGTCTCAGCCTCTAGCCAGGAAGGGCAGATGCTAACTTTCGATTACAAGCAATTTTGTCTCTGGGACTAATTACAAAACCACACATATACTCAACAGAAACACACACTACACCTAGGCCAACATGCTCCGTTGCTCTCCTTGATGCACAGCATGAGAGACAGGCTGTGAAAGAGTAATAATTGTGACACACAGATAAACAAGTGTAGCACTACAACTACACTCACACCTACACATAGACTGTAAAGAAACAAGTACATGCAAATACACAGATGCACATTGAAAACATTTACATAAAGGGAAAATCAGTGATAAGCAAACAGTGACAATTATGCGCATACACTCTAATGCATATATTCTGACACACACACAGTGGTGCAATCGCACAGTGACAAACATTTAATTATACAAACATGCAGGCAAGCAAGTTACTTTCCTTCTGGTGGCTGCTCTAACTGCAGATTCCTCACCTTCAGAATATCTCCAGGCACCAGACTGGGTCTGGAAGATTTTTAGCACAGACCCTGCACACCGGTAGGTTGTGCAGTAAGGCTCAGCATCAACTCTGCTCTGTCCCGGAAGTGGTGCCTGGATTCATACACAGGGCCACCCAAGTGCTTTTTGTCACGTTCTTTTTGGAAACCGTCTGTGACTTCCGATGTGGAGCCCAAAAATTAACCGTTCATACCAGTGTGCATTCTCTAAATTGAGACCTTTAGAGATGGAAAAGTGTCCATTCCACAAAACAGGGAGGTGGGATGGAGGAGAGGAATCTGCGGTCAGACTATCCACCAGAAAGAGCATTATTAAAGTTAAGTAACTTGCTCTTCTGATGGATATTTCTAACTGAAGATTCCTTTAGAATAGGTACCAAAGCAGTACCTTCCTCGATGGTGAGTCTGTGAAATGACTCACAACAAAAAGTACTGTAGGACCGACCGGTCGAAACGCCCGTCCCGTCGGACCTGACTATAAAGACAACTGTGTTTTGTGAACAAATGCACTGATGCCCATGTAGCAGTTTGAAATATTCAGGACAGGCATTCTGCATGCCAGCGCAATGTGGCTCTGGTGTAGTAATCCCTTAATTGTTCAAGGGGCTGCCTCTTGGCCAAACCTTAGCAGATCTTGATGCAGAGGACTATCCTCCTGGATAAGGTCCCCTTTTAGACTGACTTGCCTTTCTCTGTCCCAGAGAACCCCTCAAAGGCCTGTCTGTCCTCCTAATGTAACAAGCTCAAGTGACTGCGATGAGGAAAACTGTCTTCAGTCAGGAGACGGAGGGGGCAGCTGTATAACTGTTCAAATGAGGTACATGTAACGAAAGTAAGAACCAGATTCAGGTCCCACTCGAAAGGCTTTGGGGAAAATGCCTGGACCATCTCTTTGAGGAAACACATCACAACAAGAGATTTAAAAAAGTTGGCTGGTCCAGTCCCCACAAAAAGGATGAAAGGTCCAATCTTGAACAGCGCCAACTGCAAGTCCTTCCTGAGCCAAAGACACAACAAATGGTAACATATCCCAAAGTTTGATGTGCAATGGGTCTGCTTTATGGATGCCACACCAAACCAAAAAATGTTCCCCCTGTCTCGCATAAAAAGATTTGTAGAAGGATGTCTGGCCACCAGGACGACATCTACTGCTTCGAGAGGCAGATGAAATGCAGTCAGCTGCTGCCACTCAATCTCCATGCATAGAGGTGTAGATTGCATAGGTACAGACACCAAAACCCTGCGTTGCTGCTGCGTCAGGATATCTTCCCAAAGCGGCAGCCTGCTCGGAGGATAGTTGCTCATGTCCAGTATTCCCAGGTACTACACTCTTCTGGTCCAATGTGTCATTAGGATGACTTGGGACTGTTCATCCCTGAACTTAGATCAGGAGTGGTAATGGCGAGAAGGCATACAGGAGTCCTGTGCTCCACTCTAAAAGGAATGAGTTTCTGAGATACAGCCTTCTTGGGAACTCAAACATGCACAAGTGTTGACACTGCATGTTCTCATGGGGGTGAGGAGATCGAGCCAGGGTTTTTCTCATAGCTGGAAGACACCCTGCGCGACCTCTGTGTGTAAATGTCATTTGTGATCCACAAGGAGTCGACTACTAAGTTTGTCTGTCCTGGTATTTAAAGATCTCGGCAGGTGGTGTACTATGAGGAAGATGCCCTGACGATCCAGCCGGAGGCCTAGAGCCTCCTGGCACACAGAGCCCCAGACCCTCACTCTGCCCTGCCTGCTGCAGTACCACATGGCAGTGGTGTTGTCCATGAGGACCTGAACTAGCCTTCCCTGATAGACAGTCTTTCAATGCCAAGCGAATGGCTCACAACTCCAGTAAGCTGATGTAGACGCAGGCCTCCGCTTGAGACAAGAGTCCTCTGATCTCCAGTTCTCCTACATGATCTCCCCAGCACAACAGCAATATATCTGCCACCACCATCACCTCTTGGAGGGTAGGGAGAGGAGTCAGCCGCTGGTCCAACTGAGGTCAAACAACCACCACTGCAGATCTTTTGCAGTCTCCCCTGAAATCCATAGGAAATCTGCAGGGAAATTGTTATTTGAGGTGCACTAATGTCAACCTAAAAGGGTAAGGCAGCTACATGCTAGATGTCACAAACAACTACATAAAATAAAACAAACCCATGTTCAATCCCTGGTAACATGGCACAAAACAGTCATGCTTAAATCAGCCACAATATGTAAAGGATATAAGCAGTGCATACAAAGTAGAAATTCACAGGAAACACAATTGAACTTGACAACCAATTTAAAAATACATAGAGGAATGTTATGAGTGAAATAAGACAAACAACAAAAATCCAGCAAGGTGAAATAAAGATACCAATTTTAAAGATTTAAGTGAAAATAGTGCCAAAAAGAACAAGCACCAATGTAGGCCTATGGAAGAAGTACACTGGAGCTCTAATAGGATGCGCCAAGTGGACTGGTACTGGTGAACATATGGAAGTCAAAAAGCTCAAAGGTTTCTAAGACCCAATGCAGGAAAAGGACTATGTCACTTTTTGAGAAGAAAAATCCTCCAGACATTTTTTTACCATTGCAACATAATCAAAAGCTGACTACTTGAAGCAGGTTTTTGACATTTTTTTACCATTGCAACATAATCAAAAGCTGACTACTTGAAGCAGGTTGCTCCTGCTGACCTTCTCGAGTTTTGGCAATCTCTTACTGACAATTTTCAAAGTCTCAACGAAGAATGGGAGTAAGTCATTTTTTCGGAGCGTCTGGAGCCTTGAATGGGACTCAGTAGAAATTCAATCTGAGAATGTGAAATTGCCAGTTCTGCTGAAGCTCTAGAAGCAAGGTTTTTGAAATTTTCTTCTGGTGCCCAAACAACCAAAGGAGTACACTTGTAAGATGCCCAGTACCTGGATGGGAGGGGGAGGACATCTAGACACTTCGGGTGCCAGGCAGAGTCCAACAGCAAAGTTTATTTGCCACTGGCCAGCTGGAGGGTTCTAGGAAAAGACCTCTTGCAGTTTGTTGTGTTTCTTGTTGGACCCTTGGAGTCCACTTCTTTCTCCTGGGTACAAGAGGGAGCAGGTCAAGTCTTTCAGTGCTCACCTCCGGACACAGACAACAGGTCCACCCCTCTTCTGATCTTCCGCAATCCCAGACAGTATTCTGGGGGAAGCCGGGCTGAGGGTCCATCTTTGTAGCATTCACCAGCAGGTGGAAGGGCAAGACTCCGTAACTAATGAGGTAAATGTTCCCAGGGGAAACCCTACCCACGTTCCTGTTTGTCCTGGTGCAAAAAATACCATAGTGCCCCTCACTCTCAAAATCAAAGATGGGAAAACCCTTTCCTTTGTGCAGAGCCTGTGTGGCCAATCAGAGGTGGGTGTAGCCAGGGTAATGAGCAGTCCCCTACTTTGATGTCACTCAAAATGGGTGGGCAAAGGCTGGAGCTTACTAAGCTAACCTAACATTTGCTTGTGACAGGGCAGTCCCTTCTAATGGTAAGTTCCGGGGCCCACCCCCAACTGATCTTCCTGCCAGGTGTAGAAAAGACATCCCAACATCCACGCCACCGTCTCTGGTCTAGGAGCAGTTTTCACTCTTATTTAGGACAATTACAGACTGGACAGTTGCTGGAGTGCTAATGCAAATTAGCGTTCTGCTGCTGTAGGCACAGTAAAGCTATCTTTCTAAAACGTATGTTACCAATATATTAAAAACATTCAAGTTCACCATTATATTGGATTATTCATTAAAGATAAAAAATTGTTTTTTAATACAGTCTGTAGCTGGTACAGATAAAAAGTTATAGGTTTTAGTATATAATTTATACTTTGACTTTTTGATAGCTTGGGGTGCCTTGTTTAATATTTACAATGAGGTTTATCTATCTGTCTAAAGGATTATTTTGAAAGGTCTGGGAAGCAGGGTTCAAGCTGCTACTATCAGCCTACACACGGTAAACGTCGAACCATATTTTTCACTGACACTGCAGTGGATGGCACAATAGGTGGAGGAGTCCACAGGTGGTATTTAGCGTTCAGGCCATGGATGTCATTCCAGACCATATACTACAGCTTTATAGGGAAGTTAAATGTGCCAGTCAGGTTTCAAAACAATTTTGACATGTTTTAGGCTCAGAGAACATATTCTACATACCGGATAACAGTTTATCAGGGCTAGAGTTCAACACTGCCAGCAGGTGAGTCCCCAAAAGAATGAAACCTGGGGGGTGACCATCCAAAAAGGGGTCACTTTGCAGCAGAATCTGATAGATTCATTATCACTCTGTAAAGCCTGCATGTGCTATCTTTCAAACAGTCTAAGAAGCATTGAAGTTATCCTCACTGAGACCCGGGAAAGAGGCTGAAATATCAGTATTAACCCAAAAGTTCTGGAATCGTTGATCTGGAGTAAAGACCTAGAAGTGGAAGAAGGCGCTGATGGAAGGGAGTCTCTGCAAAGCAGTAGAGCAGTACAGGTTGATCATGAACTCCAGTGATCTAAGGAGGTTCACTGTCGTGTGGACGTGATCCATGACTGACTCCGGAGAGACCGCCTTCAAAAATTAGTCACTAGGGTAAGGGAAGAATGGTACCCCGACTTCCGAAGATGGACAGCGACCACTGGCATCACTTTTGTTAACACCCAAGGGGCACTTGTGAGGCCGAATTTGAACACGTCAAACTGAAAAGGTTTGTGGCCCACCTTAAATCGCAGGAAACCGGTGTCTTGCAGTTCCAATGACACCATCCAGTCCCTGGAATCAAGAACCTGGGTCAGCATGCGCATCTTGAATTTGTCCTTCTGCAGGAAGGATCAGAAGGGTCAAAGGGCTAGAATGGTGTAGGAAACTGTTTTTTTTTCTTTCTTGCAGTACACCCCGCTTTTTGCCCCCTTTTTAGCTGTTAGATGCTTGTTTTTCAACTCAGACAGTGCACTGAAGCCTGCTACCCAGACCTCCGTGCCAGTGCTCTTCCACTAAGGCAAGGTACTGTGTAATTGTAACCCAAATGGCATGGCCTTTAGTAACCCTCTAAGCCCCTCGTAGATGGTACCCCCGGTACATAGGGCATGGATACTAATAATGGTTGCAAGGGGATACAGCATATCTTCTGCCACTGTATGAGAGACACACACAAATTACACAAAGACTGCCATTGCAGGCTGTGTGACATGGTGCAAACCATGTTTGAAAACATGACACTGCACATTCCTGTGTGCCATGCCAAAGACCCTGCATGGGCTATATGTAAGTCACCCCTGCAGCAGGCCTTGAGGTTCTAAGGCAGGGTAGATAATAGCACGTGAGGACATATCTGCATAAGCAGATATGTCCATGTAATGTCTTCTACCATTGGTAGAAAGTAAAAGTGAGCAGGGAAGCCGTTTTAAGGTATGTACTGGGCAATGGTCAAAACGAAATTCCCAGCTGCATAATGGCTTCACTGAAACCTATGGCGTTTGGCATCACACGCCTTGTCTTACTAAATCTATACTGATGCCAGTACTAGATTTATTATGATATGCACCCGGAGGGCATCTTAGGGGTGACCCCTAAACCTTACTAGTCCTCTAGTGTGCTGGCTGACTGGTCTTGTCAGTCTGCCACTACAGGTGTATTTCTGACTCCCTGCAGGTGAGAGTCCACAAACTCAGGAAGTCAGGAATATTGCCTGCTCTAGCAGGAGGTTTTATCTCCTCCTCCAGCAGGAAGGCTAGTAAATCAGCATATCAAGGTCAGAGGCTTCAAAGCCTTTCTAACCTTTGATACACGACCCCGGCATCCTCCAGAACTGGAGAATGCCACACCTGCCCTGAGGCTCATTTGGCATCAGGACAGGTGGGAAATTGGATAATCAGGAGGCGTGTTATACTATAAGGCTAGTCAGACCCCTAGGGTGGGCTACCAGAAATGAATGCAAAAGAAAGAATTCCACCATCTTCTGTGTAGTGAAATTAGGAACTCTGGGGAAGGGTTATGAGCATTCCTTGGAGGAAGTGTTCATGTAGTGACCCCAGAGGTAAGTAGTCCATTGGCCACTAACTTACACTCCCCTTAACACCCCTAAATTTAGTACTTAGGTGGCCAGCAACAACAGGCAAGCACATCAAGTCAAAGAAGTGAGAAGAAGGACCAAGATAGCGAGAACTGAAGACCTGCACCAAAGATTGGCACAAAACCAGGCTGCTTGCACTTCGACAATCACAGGAACTGAATTCGCAAATAAAAGCTGGACAACCTCCCCAAACCCTCGAAGGACTGCATAGCACCTCAACAACTGGGAAAAATCTCCCATGGAGTGGAGGAGCTACTCCACTGCATCAGCAGGCACCGAAAGCAGCTGTCTGGTCCACCCTGTTGCTGACCATAAGGTCCACCAAGGGAGTAACCTACCAGGAAGAGGTCACCGAGATTGTAGGGGTCAGCCATGTCTCTCCAGCGTGTTTCAAGACATTGACTCATCTAGGAGCCCCACAGCACCAATACCCTGGGTACCAGAGCAGAGCACTTGCGGCAGCCAAGGCTTGTTATGTCCAGTCCGGAGACTAATACCAAGGAGGACTGACCTACACATCAGGTACTTCAGGGACAGTGAGACCGATGTTGAGAATGGGTCAGCTGTCCTTTTTGCTCCTCTTCTGCTGAACTGACAACAACATTGAGAGCGTCTGACCGCCGCAACCCGCTGGCCCGAGCGTCCCAGCCCAAGTTCACAGGAACCAACGGAACTACGTAGTCCAGAGACCCTTAGGAGCTGAGCCCCCTCCCCCCTTTGGGTTTGGCTGGACTGGTCCCGCCGTACCAGCCTGCAGCCTCTTCTGCAGAAGACCAAGAACAGTGACAGCCTCTGTCAGCGCGACCCTGCTGGACAGAACACCACTGCACCTGAGCCTCCCAGCTCGAGTACGAGTGAACCAGCAGTGTCTCTGAGCCCAAGAGACCCTCAAGACCTGAGTCCCCCTTTGGGTTAAACTGGACTGGCTCCCCAGGCCTTGCTTGTAGGCTCTTTCTACCAATACTGCTGTAGTGTGGTTAGTTTTACGTATCCTTTGCACATTAGCTTCAGGCTTTAGGCCTTTGTGCACTTTGCCCTGGATGTATTTTATTCATTTGCTTGCAGCTTAGAGCCTCTGTGCACTTTGCTCTAAATGCTTTTTATTAGGCTTCGTACAGTTATTTTTCAAATAGCCGGTTCTACGGTCTTATTTTTTATTCATATCACACTGTTTAGCCTACTTCAGCACTGGAGTTCTCCATAACACATTCCTGTTCACTCTGTGCTTCAGTCAAGGATACAGTCTGGTACATTGCCGATAGACGTGGTAGGAGTTTAGTCTTTGGCATTCCTGCGTAGGGACATTTTGTGATCACGCTGACATGTTAGTTATAAAATCACTTCCTTGTCCCAATACACGCAAGAGGGAGATTCCGACCAGGGAACCACAACTAGACGCTGACTGCCTCGTTGCAGATGCTGAACCAAGATCACAGGCCTTTGCTCAGGTATGAGGGCTGATGTCTCCCCAGTGATTCAGAAAGGCAAGTTAGAAGCTTAACATGCTGTGCTCGAAATAGACCAAGCAGAGGGAGAGTAGAAACTATTAGACACCATGATAGCTTTGTTCTTATGTTTTACTCTCCTGGTGACTATTTCAATCCTACTGTGTTGTATGGTTCTGGTTATTGCGGCTCACGCCTTAATATCTAAAATGCAGTCGTTTTATTAAAACATTATATAAAACTTATATTGCCTTTGTCATTTGTATATGAGATCATACTGTAAATGAGAGAGTTGGTTTGGATCTGAGTGACCACGACTTCCCTGAGAAGTTCCAAAGATGTCATGCGCTCGGCTGCCCAATCATCTCTTCCCCTTGGGAGAAATGAGGCACTGCTAGTTAGCCGGAGCAAAAACCAGATTTAGGGTGACAGAGTTCCTTACACGTGGGTCCGACTCAGTCCCCCACACCGTGATCGATCCTGCTGCCTAGAAATCCAGTAGTCTCATTTAGGATAATGAGAGCCCACGCAACATGGCGCCGCCAACGATTGGTCTGGCTCTAATATTTAGGTCCGGCTGACTCTCTCGGTCTCATATATATTTTGACTCCTCGGTTCCGTAAGAGGAGACGTCCGCGGGGCTGAGGGTTTCCGCAGCCACGGGATAGGTACATCCTATTACTTAGTGGTTGGTTGTTCAAGCTTGATCTTTAAAAGGAAAACCCCGATATTGGTGTGCCTTCTCTGACTTAGTGCTATTTTTTACAAATGGCAAATCCTAATGTAGTGAATATAGCAATCAATATGCGACACCCGCTCACAGGACATCTAGTGGCACATGGCCTAACGGTCCAGGGGGGTCCGGTCACTTTTGTGGTGGACACCCATGCAGCCTATAGAACAGAACTCTTTTATTCTTGGGTCGTATTTCCGGCAGTTGATGGGGGTACAAACACTTTTCATGAATACACTATTGCGAATGTCCCTGGACAATACAGGGCTTATGCATATTTAGAGATACCTTTATCTTATCAAGAACACCATAATTGGCTTGATGGCGCCCTCCCACACACAGTAGCACAAGTTAGGTTAGGTCCACTGAGCAATGATGGTCCTACCTGGCCTTTATTGGCTACATATACACCTCATCCTGCGGCTGCTCAATTGACAGTGGTTGAAGTTCGTCGTTAATATACTGACTTAACGGCTACATATAGACGATTAGTTCAGTTTGTAATGCAGACATTAAATACTAATGCAGCGCATGCTGCTCCGGCGCACCCACAGGCGGTGGTTCCAGGTATCAATCCGGCCACTTTACACTCAGTTATGGGTAAGGTACCGGCTAAACGTGAGGAAACTCCATTTTGGCTGGCGCAAAAAATGAATACGCTGGAAGCAGTATTTCCCCATACGGGACCTCAGGATAAACATAGAATATCGACGATGTGTCTCCCGTATGGGATGGTTCCTCCGGTGGACCTTTGTAATACCTGGGGCACGGTGTTTGCCGCGCTCTACACTACGGCACATGGTACACCGACATTAGCTAATTTACCGGAAGTGCTTAAACAAATTCAAGATGAATATGGGGCTGCCCCTGCCTTAGATTTGGGCATGCAGTTAATGGGCAATTTTGCCGCAGTTTCTTCTATTATTTTGAGTAATCTCAAGGGAGAGGCAGTAGCGCTCGCAGTGCGAATGCGTCTTCGGGACGTTCCGCAGATTAATCAAGAGCGGGAACTCCAGAGAATAATTGCAGAAACATATTCCAGTATTGGTCGCGATAGCCTAGGGGCTAGACCGCAAAAACCCCAATTACAGGGTAAAAATAATAAAGATAATGCTAAGCAACAGCAACCTGAGGGTACTAAAAAGCACTGGGAAAAGAAACAGCAAACACCTAAGAAAGATGGGGGACAGTCTCCGCAACCGGAGACCCCGCAGAATAGGTATAATCTCAGGAATAGGCATAATTTGAAGACGCCTGAAAGATATCAATATACTGATACACGCCAATCTCGTTCCTTTCAGGACTCCTCAGAGAAGAGAAGTGAGAGAGGTGTGCGGTCAGAGCGGAGAACGGAGTACGTGAAACCAAGACAGGATTCACAACGCTCAACGGAGGTTTCTATTAAACAAGAAGAGAAACCGCTGCAACAAAAACAGCAATTTAAAAAGAAGAAAGAGGCAGCAGTCTCAGTTAGACATGCCGCTCAAGAAGAGAGTTCTCTTGACGAACAAGACATGGGCGTTGGCACTGTTCGACAGCGCGGCAGAGGTCACAATAGTTCGCCGGAGTCTTCTAGAGCATCTGGAGGTGAAAGCAACTGATGACTTCATACAAGTCGAAATGGCGGACATGCAAGTCTCTGATAGAGTATATCAAGTGACTCTGAAATTAGAAGGGGACATTGACCTCATTGTACACGCCATCTTTTGGGACCATGTGGTAAAATCATATGATGTTCTGCTGGCCGAACAAGATTGGCCGCCTGACTTTGTTCGCGAGTGTCCAGTGGGGGAAGAGGTTATTGCACCTTCCTTCTCACCACTTGTTCCGAGAGAACTAGCGGAGTCCTATAGTAAATTATGGGCTCTTGCACAGGCCCCCGCTCTATATAGAATTAATGTGGGGTGGGATAGACAATCACCTTATCATGTAATTCCAATAAAGGGCGAACCTCAGCCGCAGCCGCAGTATCCTATCAAATTTGAAGCAAGGGCATCGGTTAGGAATATTCTTACACAATTGGAGTACCAGGGTATAATTGAGCCCTGTGTCTCACCGATGAATAATCCCTTATTTCCGGTTGCTAAACCGGACCATTCATATAGGATAGTGGTGGATTACAGACATTTAAATAGTCATACACGCACATATGCAATACAGAATTCACATAGCGCAGCGCTTATGAATAATATAGTGCGTAACAAATACAAAACAACGTTAGATATCTCGAATGGATTTTTCTGCCAAAATATAGTGCCCGAAAGTCGGGACTATACCAGTTTCAGTGTGTTTGGCTCTCAGAAAAAGTTTAGTCGTTTGCCTAAGGGGTATAAGAATAGCCCAGGACTGTTTTCGGCTCGTGTGACTGAAATTCTGCACGAATTGGACCCTGAAGCGTTATCATATGTTGATGACATATATCTGACAGACGATGAGATTCTGCAGCATCTAAAGCGTGTATCACGTGTTGTTGTGGGGTTTGCTGAAATTGTCTATAAGTTTAATTTTAAGAAATCGAAGATTGCCTTCCTCAGCATCATTTTCCTGGGATATGAGTTGTCGAGTGAGGGCAAGAGCTTAGCGCCTAATTTTTGGGAGAAATGTGCTTTATTGCAGCCTCCTTATACGGTTCGGAAGCTCCAGTCATTGTTGGGGTTTCTGAATTTTGGCAGAACTTACATTCCTGATTATGCTACGCGTATAAAACCCTTATACGAGTTGATTCGCCTGAATTTTTCGAGTAGATTTTGGACGATTGAGCATACACATATCCTACAGGATTTGCAGACTGATCTCTTAGCAGTTAAACACTTACACACACGGGACAATAAGACACATTTAGTCATCAGGGTGATACCTGGGGCTGTTGGGTTTACATATGTCACCTTTAATGAGGGTGAGACTGTCCCGATTGCATACAAGTCCCACTTGTATTCTGCTGCAGAACAACGATTTGCACAGACTGAGAAAATACTCACTGCAGTACAGATGGCTGTGATTAAAGAAAGACTGATTGCCCATGGCCAACGCATTATTGTTGTTTCCCCGATTCCGGCCTTAGAGGCTGTTACAAAAGCGAGTGTCCCTAATTCGAAAGCTTTACACCCGCGATGGATACAATGGGCTACGTCTTTGACAGCCACTGATGTAGATTACATATTTGACCCTAAACTGCAGACTCAAGAATTTCTTCAATATGAAATGGAGTACCCAGTTCCTGCAGGCACATTGCCTATTGGCCAATATCAGGTGGTCATGTATACCGATGGCTCTGCGCAACCAGCGGTTGGGACTAAACAACAGTATTCTGCTGTGCGGTGGTGAGCAGCACTATGGAGGGGGAAGTGTTGTGCCCCCGACATACTTATACTAAAACCTCGGGAGATTGCACGGCACAGCTGGCTGAGCTCAAAGCTCTGTTGTTAGCGTTGGAGCACGCGGATCCGGCGAGTTTAACTTTGCTGGTCTGTGACTCCTACTACTGTGTTCAGTCTTTCAATGAATATCTACACTATTGGAAGTTGAATGGGTTCAGAGATTTTAAGGGCAACACCATTAAACACAAATTGTTGTGGGGTAAGGTTGCGGATCTGAAAGAGACGCTTCCTAAGGTCCATGTTGTGCATACACTTGGACACCAGCGCGTTGGGATACACGTTGCTGGGAATACTTTGGCTGATGAAGCCGCGAAGTCGGCAGTGGCTGTTGCCACTGTGGCCGCAGTGACTCGTTCGAGTTCCAAACCAAACACAGAGATTTCGGCTGCCATAAAAGCTACGGCTGATGGCACGCCATTTCCTCAAGGATTTCCTTCCAAGTATCGTTACTGCTTGAGTAGTGCGTTCAATGCTGTTGTTAATATTCCAGGCATTGGTGTACGTGATTTACCAAATAAAATTGAGAGACCTCGATTAATTTCTGCAGCACGAGGGGGTGGCATCTGCACATGCTGGTGTGGCTGCCACTATTTCGCTTTTACAGGCTCGTTACTGGTGGCCTGGTCTCTATAAAGAGACAAAGCAATATGTCCTTTGTTGTGATGTTTGTCAACAAATTAAAGCTTCATCGGCTAGACGCCCGCAGCAGACGCCCCTTCTAATTTCAAACAAACCTTTACAGTGTGTGTACTTGGATCCTTGTGGTCCGTTGACCCCAGACAGTGCATACAAATATATCTTGGTTGCTGTAGATTCGTGCTCCAGATTTGTGTGGGTCTGGCCACAACGCTCGGCTGACGCTCGGACTGTTATTAAAGATTTGCGCATCTTTGTCGATACGTTTGCAGTTGCGGCTTTTCATTCGGACCAGGGCCCTGCTTTTGCCTCTAAGGCATTCAGGGACACCATGGCTTCGTTGGGGGTCCAACTCCAATTCTCGTCTCCATTTCATCCCGAGGGAAATTCTGTCGTGGAGCGTTTAAATCGTGATTTAAAGCAATCCTTAACGGCCAGAGTTATAGGTACGGGTCGTAGTTGGCTAGCCCACCTGTATGGAGTACAGCGAGCACTTAATAACTTGCCTAGAAGGTCACTGGGGGGTTGTACTTCATATGAGTGCCTGTTTGGAACACAAATGTATGTTCCTGATCTAGATGGTCCTGGTGTGGAGGCGGCAGATACGCCCTTTGACATAAATGATCGTGTCACTGTTTTGCAGGATTTACAACAATTCCGTGAAGATAACTCTTCTGCAGGTGCTGCCTCCTCAGGAATTAAGGATGAGCCAGTAACTCCTACTGGTTGGATACCCAGGATTGGGGATCTAGTGCGTAAAAAGGTGGCAGTAAAGAAAGAATTTGGTCCTTCTTATCGACCTGTCCCTGTGTTAGGGGTTAGCGGCACAAGAACTGTGATTTTACCGCCGCTGCAAGGGGCCAAAGGAAATCGCTTTGTTTCCATTGATAATGTCAAGTTACAACATGTGGCCGATTCTGCACAGCAGACCAAGAGGCACACCCAGTAGTTCCGGAATCCCTCTCACTACTGGGGAAGAAGTCCCGCTGCAGGTGATTTACACTGACGCTGTTTCCTCTCCGAGCTTGGGGAGGGTGGAAGATGATCTTGCGATTGTTCCACAGACGACGATTAATTTGGAACCTTTTGATCAAGTTGCTGTGCGTTCTACTGATGTTTCTGAACATGTGGCTTATAGTGTGCCAAGGCGAGAGCCTCCATCTGCTTCTTTGTTCACAGTTGCACCTTTTGCAAGAACTGCCTCTGGCTGCTTCAACGACACTGATGATGCAGTGTCCGGCTCCTCGTCCTCGATGTCTTCGGTCCGAGGTCCACGTAAGCTGCTGTGTTGGCTTAAACGCACATATTTTGTTTTTCCTTGGAACTATTTGTGGCTTTTTTTGGCTGTTATGACTCTTTTTTTGTGGTTGGGATTTGTGGTTACTTTTTTTCTAGTAATACATGGTCATTTTCTTCCTGAACGATCTGACATTGAGCACGTGGAGACTGTGTTAAAACCACATTTTTCGTCTCATATGGTTCGAAGAGACTTGTCCAATGTAAACATTTCTGCAATACCGATTCCAGATGGGATTGTGTGGGATAAAGTAATGTTTGATATATATGGTCCCACTGAATTGATTCAAATACCGTATGTCCTCAAGTTATCAATGAACGATATTGTTATACCAGGCATGGTTTCTGATGATTGGGATGTGAAGACAGTAGATTCTATGCTGACAGACTTGCAATATTATACTGTCTATAACGATGAAGATGCTTACCTCTTTAGAGATAATCATGGTGAAATGTTTTGCTACAACTATTATGGGCACCACTTTATTCATAAAGCAAGTCGACCTAAGTCCATATTTGATTATGTGCAATGGGAACATTGCCCAACTCCTCCACAGGGGAGTTCAAAAACGTATTATGATAAATTTGCATACTTTTCTGGGAATAATCAACAAAATGCTAAGTCTTACTATTTTAAAGTTACTCCGTATGCTAATAAGCAAATGTTATTGACCGATACTAAATTACTATATTCAAATTTGTTTGTGTCTAAACTTTCGGTTGAGGGGTATGAATATTGTTTTAAGACTGTTGATTTGAAAAGTGTCTGGGGAACGAAAAATTTGCAAATGCAGGGCAGGGACACATTATTTAGAGCATGTATTATCCCTGTGCAGATGATTTTCCTCAATGACACCGTACAACAGACTAGCTGTTTGGGCTTGGCAACGATTAGAGAGTTGAATTTTCCTAGTATACCTGTCCCTTCCAAATTGAACAATTGGCAGCGATATGTTAATGCTACGTTTAGTGAGTTTACACACTGGGTCCAGAATGGTACGCTTAACACTTCATTGGTACATCCGGGCGGGTGGTTATTATGGCCTGTAGACACTAATAAGTGTCATCAACGTTTTGTCACCTCTTCAGGGGGGTTCAGGACTAGTAGGGCAGACCCTCGTTACATTTCACCAGAACATGCTGATATCATAACTACATACAGCGTGGGAAAGCTTTGTCAGCAATGGTTGAAGTGGTCCACGCTGGATGCAGTTAAATCACATCTCACGTTACTGTCTAATGATACTGACTTACAAGAGTTTTTGTCAGGACCTAAGGTACCACGGAAGAAACAATTTTTATACGAGGTATATAATGAGATTTGGAAGCTTTCACAGCAGGAGGCAGCGGCCCGGTTGGGGCAAATTGATCAGGAAAACCTGATGCAGGCTTTGTCTGTTGTAGATAATGGCATGCATACCCTTTCTGACCGTGTTTACACAATTGACAGCATCGTTTCCTCTGCTATAGACATTATTAATTCAGATATGTCTTCTTTATATCATGGGCAGAGTCAGACGCGGTCCATCATGCAGCTGGGTTGGACTCTTCAGACCTTGAAGGCAGGTCGCGTTCCGTGGCAGCACATTCGTGCCAGAGAGATCTTTGTCTCCTTTAATTTAACTCGTCAACAACAGCTGATGGCTAAAAAGGAAGCGACGTATGTCATGTTGAATATTGAAAAATTGGAAAAACTGCCTTTCACGGTTGCTGAGATTCCGTCAGCTGAGTGGTTGATTCATGGGGTAATTAATCTGCCTATCTCCACTCAGCAATTTACTTCTTGTTTGAAGCACATTCCGGTGGGTAGATATGAACGGTTGGGAGACGGTTACATACACGAGGTGTTCTATACAGATGTATTAATGGTTTGAGGGAGGTTTTTCATAGCGGTAGTGAATGCGGAACTTCTGTCAGCCATTCCATGGTTTGTAAACAGCTGTCCTTGCACGGAGCGTGTAACGCTTCGATTGCTAACTTAGCTTGTTATCTGAAGGGAGTTCCAGTCCCGGTTATTAAAAACACCTTCCAGGTGCTTTCTAGCGGCAGTTACATTGTTCTTAACAGCGAACACTGCTGTGGCATGCGTGCCGGAATAGTTTACGTTGTCGTTGTCACCAAGGCCATTACGTGCTGCGGGAATGTGTTATTTCCCCCACTCAAATTAGGGAGGTAGCGGACATCTGGCCTCATATTGCTACTTCCAAGGTTAATTTCGACAAGTTGAGTCGACTGAAGGCTTTATTGTTTCAAAAGCATGTGGCCCTTACATCTGCTAGCGAGACCTACGCACTACAGGTGGCAAGGTCATCAGCGGAAATACAGTCCCTTTTGAATACTAACTTTCCGAGTCACTTTGGTGAACTTGTGGGATGTATATTTAATGCGTCCAGCACTGCTGGAATTGCAATTTTTTTTAAAGCCATTGGTGTAGGTTTTGCTCACACATTCTCTTCCATATTCGGTTTGATACCTTTGGCTATACACTCTATTTTCGGGAGCATTTTTGAGGGTTTCCCGATTACTTTGGCTTTATTGGCTGGAGTCTTGCTATTGTTGCTATTTTTTCGCAATGGCTGTCTAGCCACAATGAGATCCTATATTGCTGCTTCCGTCAGCGCAGCTGTGTCGTGAACGCATGATGCAGCATTTTGGAGCGACACTCCTGGGACATTTGGAGTGTGACTGGTCTCTGTCATTCCGACCAGTTTTGGATTGTGTGCAACCCGTGTTTCGGTGCCTTTGGTGCTCGTTTCAACATGCACTGGCTTTCTGTCTCTCACTGCAGCGCCCTCCAATGGTCGAAACTGATCTGTTGATGTTCCTGATTAGGGCTCATTCCCAGACTTGTGCACTACGGTTGCGTTTGCTTCGCGAGGCAGTTTATGAGATTCCCTTCCTGGAGGAAGATGGTATTGTCTCATTCATAGGCCCTGCACGGGGTGCCGCCCTGAATGGTTTTGGGGCTTTGGAACACACCTGCTCCATGGTACTTTGTGGCGTGGATCTTCCGATATTGACATATATCGAAGTGGAGGAACTCCTGCTTTCTCTTGCTTCTGTCTGACAATTGGATTTTTTCTCTCCTGCAAAATTGACATTATATTGCATTTGGCTTTATCGTCACATGTTTCCTAAATTTATGACTTTGTTGTCGTCTGACCTTGTCGAAATATATATAGATTTATGTATTGTTTATATTTGGGGCATACTTTTATGATATTGGAACCACTTGCTACCGACAAGGGGAGGGTGTAGTGTGGTTAGTTTTACGTATCCTTTGCACATTAGCTTCAGGCTTTAGGCTTTTGTGCACTTTGCCCTGGATGTATTTTATTCATTTGCTTGCAGCTTAGAGCCTCTGTGCACTTTGCTCCTACAGTTATTTTTCAAATAGCCGGTTCTACGGTCTTATTTTTTATTCATATCACACTGTTTAGCCTACTTCAGCACTGGAGTTCTCCATAACACATTCCTGTTCACTCTGTGCTTCAGTCAAGGATACAGTCTGGTACATTGCCGATAGACGTGGTAGGAGTTTAGTCTTTGGCATTCCTGCGTAGGGACATTTTGTGATCACGCTGACATGTTAGTTATAAAATCACTTCCTTGTCCCAATACACGCAAGAGGGAGATTCCGACCAGGGAACCACAACTAGACGCTGACTGCCTCGTTGCAGATGCTGAACCAAGATCACAGGCCTTTGCTCAGGTATGAGGGCTGATGTCTCCCCAGTGATTCAGAAAGGCAAGTTAGAAGCTTAACATGCTGTGCTCGAAATAGACCAAGCAGAGGGAGAGTAGAAACTATTAGACACCATGATAGCTTTGTTCTTATGTTTTACTCTCCTGGTGACTATTTCAATCCTACTGTGTTGTATGGTTCTGGTTATTGCGGCTCACGCCTTAATATCTAAAATGCAGTCGTTTTATTAAAACATTATATAAAACTTATATTGCCTTTGTCATTTGTATATGAGATCATACTGTAAATGAGAGAGTTGGTTTGGATCTGAGTGACCACGACTTCCCTGAGAAGTTCCACAGATGTCATGCGCTCGGCTGCCCAATCATCTCTTCCCCTTGGGAGAAATGAGGCACTGCTAGTTAGCCGGAGCAAAAACCGGATTTAGGGTGACAGACTTCCTTACACGTGGGTCCGACTCAGGCCCCCAAACCGTGATCGATCCTGCTGCCTAGAAATCCAGTAGTCTCATTTAGGATAATGAGAGCCCACGCGACACTGCTACCCATTGATTATAACGGGTACCGTTTGAGGCTACTGCCACAAGAAGCACCTCTGCACCCGGATGCCCCAGGGAAGACAGAAGTGAACTGTTAGTGCATTCTTGGACCGTGGCCCTACTTACCTTAAGCCCTGATGGACAGTCCTGGAAGTTGACTGTAAGTGACCCTAGGCAGTGAATGTTTTTCCCATAGGATAACATTACCACGTTCTAGGCTATCGCATCAAAGCTACTAAGTAAGTGTATTTTTGCAAGTTTAAAAATCTCTAATACTGAAAGTACTTACCTGATTCCAATGATCTTGGTGTCTAAAAATACATTAAAATGAGTGTTATTTGTATAAATTGGTGTTGGATTTCTTCTTTGACTCTGTGTCTCGCTTACTGACTCTGTGTATGCAATAGATGCCTAACACTCCACTTTGATTAGCCTAAGCTGCTCGACCACTCTACCACAAAACAAAGCAATTGAGATTATTGAAGAAAGCCACTGTAAATCAATAAGGGTCATCTAGATTTTTCCAAATAGCAAGCTTCCTACAAATGGGACAAAGGCCTCAAACATTCTTACGGCATAAGGAAATATCAGGAGTAGCACCCATTTCCAATCACTAAGGGCGGAACCAGATCTATAGCTCCTTTGTCCAAAGGAGCCTGCACATTCTGCAGAAAAATAGGGGAAATGGTCATCTGAAATCTGCTCTGATGAGGGTGGAAGATATGGAGAGAATTGAAAGGAAGGACAAGGAACAGCCTTGTTGGACTACCTACAGGACCCACCTGACAGATGTAATCGTTTGCCCACCTTGGAAAAAAAATAATTCTTATCCTGCCTCCCACGGCGTGGTCGTGTGTAGCTAAAGGTAAAATAAAGTGGCTTCGAGGCTACTGTCAAAAGAGTTGATACAGGGAGCTTCTCTGTCTCTGAAGACCTGGGCACTTACCACAACAGGACTAGGGTGGCATCACCTGTTTCTTTACTGTTGGGGAAGAGCAGGGTTTGTTGCAAGTGCCCACCAGCATGTTGGTTAGAGCTTTGTTGAAGGGCAGTAGGGGTTACGATAAACATTATCTAGAATGTAACACCTCTGTGAGGATGTTGTTTTTTACCTTTACAGAAAGTAACTGTACATCCAAAACGTCTGCCAACCGATGACCATAGCAAAAGAAGCAGATTCCTTTGTAGAAGGGGGCGAGGGAAGAATTCAGCCTCTGGTCAGGGGAAGTGTTCAGCCTATTAGCCTCTTATTTGTTCATATAAAAACTGTCATCATCACTTTGAGGGACAAACTCATCTTCATCATCATCCCCAAAAGGTGGTTGGCTATGGTCAGAGTTTGATTCGAAAAGCTAGTGGAGCACTTGAGGGTGGTTCTTTTGCAAGGGTAATGTTCTGTCAGAGTTAGAACGTATTAGTGCTGGGCGCATCAGCACTGTACCAGAATGTGGCGTCAGCAAAGGTCGAGAGGGATCCAGTTCACAGTGGGACAAAACATTAGGATTGTTATCCCCCTCCAGCATGGGGCCACAGTCAACACAGTAGAAACATGCAAGGATCATGGTGCCAGGTGTGGAGCGGTCTTAAAAATAAGGAAAACAGGAGTTGAACCTGAAGCAAGTTCAATAAACACTGACAGTCCCAAGGGTGACTTGCCGGCTGTACATGACTGGAGGCCTCTACAGATACACGGGGCCTGAAGTCATGCCTGAGGGAGCTGGGACGATACCAAGGACGCTGAGAATGGCCTCCTTGAACCTTCAATCTGTTGGAGCATCACTGACGCACCCAGAGATGCAGGATGTATCTGAAACACTGTGGAACTGCCTCCTCAGCAGGGAACCTGGAGTGAGACCGGGTGCACCTTGGCATTTTAAAGAGGACATGTTCCCTTGTACAGTGGATTACTGGGAAAAAGCTCAACTGACATGAAAAGGGCATGAGGTACATCTGGATCAGCATAAAAAGGCGTGGAATGAAAGGATGACGTCAACATGCTTGAGTGGTTCCTATATATGGTTACAGCTGTCAGTTCCAGGACGGAAAGTCAACAAGGAGTCGCACAGCGCCACCTACTGGCACACAAGTGTATGCTAAAATTCTCCCAGATCTAATCTGACACCTGGGGATATTCTAAAGGTGAGGAATCTACAGTTGGAAACATCCAACAGAAAGACAATGACACACCTGTGATGCTTATTCACAGTGTTAAAACAGACAGTGAAACAATGGACGATGTTACACTGCAATGCACATTAACATGCATACAGTCGCAGCCATGCATTCTCAGTGACATACAAAAGAGTGCACTTGACGCTTCAATTTGACGAATATATGTTCAATGAAATGTACATAATGTGCCAGGTGCAGTGACACAGGCTACAGTGCCCCCCACCACAATGAAGTTCACACACATAAACACGTGTAGACATGTAGGAATCCACTAACAAACATAATAAGATATACAGGGATAAACTAGCATACAAAAGATGGCACAAAAACACAGGAAAAAATGCAGTCAGGACACTATAATAATGTAAACATGCCAAGCACTGAAATCATAACCAGTACAATGAGGCAGGAAACAAAGAAATAACTTTTAAGTGCTATCAGCAATAGGGGCCACCTGAGGCGTGTTCTAGGACAAGAGCACAAGAAAGACTTAACAACCCTAGGGTAAGAGAGTACTGATTAGCTTCGCTGCTACACTAGGTTTGGAGGGTAAAAACAAGAGTTCAGATTCTTGATGCTTCGAATAGAGGCTTTGTGGGAAAGGCATGCACATTATGCTGCTAGATAAAGGAAGAAGATAACAGTCTCCTTTTTGATATGGAGCAACCCCGCCACGGTCACCTTGCTCATCCTTGGCAGCCCACACCATCAGATCAACGCAGGCAGCGTTCGCCTGGCAGCGCAGCTTCAGGGGGCCCAGCTCGCTGTGCAGCCTGTCCACGTCATGCAGGATCTTCTGCAGCTCGGCCTGACTGCTGTTGAACTGCTCCAGCACAAAGTCATGGATCTCTTTAACAAAGGAGGTTCCGAGGTCTGGAGAGGACAAAGGACACAGTCAAAACTCAAACAAAGGTCCATTAGGGCTCCCTCGAAATGTAGAGCAGTGTTCATGTGTCAGTACTAACTAGAAAGATTAAACAGTTGATAACCAGTTGATAACCTACAGATTTCACAATGTAGTTGCTTACCTTCAGGAATATTTTATTGATAGTCATCATGGTGCCCAGGAAACTACCTGTGTAAAAACAATCCCAAGCCCCAGACTGTACAAGAAAATGTTTCACTTTTGATGAATGTGTCCTAGAGACATCAAGGCAATACCAGGAGTAGAGTTGCAAGGGTCTTGACACTGAAAGTAATGAAAGTATTCCACAAAGGCACCCTCTATACCAATGGCCAGGATTCCACTCTCCACAGAGACAAAGAAGAGACAGAACAAACAGATAAAAGGCATTGCCTAATAAAGAAACTAAGACCAAAAGTTTATAATGATGGGACTAGGGAGGGTGACATTGTAATCTGCAAAAGACAGGTTGAACAAATAATGACGCCAACCTACAAAATCTGTTCTTCTAAAAAATACTAGTTTGGAAGACTTTCACTTCAGGTAAACCTGAGAGCAATAATCTAAAACTTTAGCAGGGTCAAAGAAGAACACATCCAAAAATCAAACGAGAAACAGTTTGAGAGTAGCACAACATAAGAGTGTGAAAGACCAACCAGTAGTGACTCTCATCAATAGATGTAACTAGGCCCAAGTCACTGTTTAAATGATGCCAAGAATAAGTCTAACCCTGAACAACGCAGAGAAAAGTTGTCTGTTCTGATATCACTGGTCAGTTCACCTAAATCTCTTAACAGTCTGATGTAGAACTCATTCAAAAATAAGATTGTGTACTTAGAGATCTGGCCTCACAAAATTAACTGCTGCTTTGTCCTGAACATCTAAGAACAAGAAATGGAAACAAATGAAAGCCTGATAGTTCCATCTTTCGTCTGACCTGGAAGAACGCAAAAGTAGAAAGAAACCAGACAACTTAGTGTTGGAAACATCTGAAAAATCAGTCACCATCTTGAGAATGGAGTGTGATTTCTACAGACCGAACCCTGTTCTGAGCCAGATGACAAAGCAAAACCCTCACCCAGTGAGACCAAATTACCACATGGATATAAGAAGTCATAAAACCAGATGTCTCAGAAGTGACTGCACTGGATGATTGAAAAAGCAAATCACTGACTGATTAAGGGAAATAATCTTCAAGAGTCAAGATGTCAATCCACTGAAGAGCCTTTACAATGCAATCTGATGAGACTGATTTTCTTTTTATCCAATGTTCTTCAGCCAATGAAAAATACAACAGAGTATTAAAAACAGATGAAGCATCGGCCTAGAAATTGGAAATTGAGTTTATTTAATCATTAGACATCTGAATAGCAAAACAAATATTGACCTTTAAAAGCTAAAACAAGCCTCCACTATTGAAAGGACCCTCATAAACACTCTTAGAACACAATTCAGGTCGAAGATAAGAGAGATGTACTGAGGATGCTGATTATCAATAGTTACAGTACTGGTAATGCTCTTCCTGAAGTGGAATGACACAGAAGAGGCGACTGGTACCAACAGGGTTGTTATCTCCTGGACTGTGCCAGTTCTGAAAACCTTACTTAGATGACTCAATGCTTCTTGCACTACAAAGTACAACACTTCACTGAGTGAGGGTCTCTTCAGAGACCTCTAATAAAATTTAGTTTAGTTGATACAGTTACAAATTGGATGCCGCAAACTCATTGTACAAAAAAAAATAAAAAAATAAAAAAAAAAGGCTCAAAAGGAACATTTTGGACAAGCTAATGCATGCATTCTGCCTAATCAGTATGAATAACAGTAAACAAGTCGAGGGGGTTGGTAATGTATCAATATGGGGTTGGCCCAGTCAGGCAAAAGAATACTTGCACATGTAAGGTTCCATATTTCAAGGTCGAAGCCTACCAGAGAGCACAGCTGCCTGGTTGCAAAAAAAAAAAAAAAAAAACTTCTAGGGGACATCCTGAAAGCTCCGTTGGGAATGCATTCCGCCCATTGCTAACCATTGGCTTTATGTTTTGTAACTCACATTTGCTTGCTTTCTATGGTGGCTTTCTTTGTTTTAGGCTGTCCAGCATGTCTTTGTCCCTCATGTGGAGTACAGCCTGTATATCATCTCACTGACCTATTTCTTGTATTCTTCCTTGAGTGCTTGCTTTCTGTAAACATCTGAAGGGGGCTCTTAAGGAGGTCAAACGGGTTATGTCCTGCTTCTCTCAGCCCTTCAATATCATTAAACCGTGCTGAAGCTGATAAAAGACTGAATGGGTGTCGGTACTACTTATTGGTAACTAGCTAGTGAAGCCGATCTCATCGCCTCCACTGTGCAAGTGTGGTTTTCGGTAGGGATGAAACTTGTTCAACCCTCCGATCCCTAATGCAAGGCACCAGTGCAAGCACAAAAGCACAGCATTTAAAACCCTCTCCAGGCAGCAGGCCCATAAGCCTTGTTTGAGCCTAAAGGAGGGGACAGGGTCCACACCTGCCTTTCACTTCAGCCCTTCTCCTTCTGTCACAGGCGGAAAAATATTGTGATGTCCCACCCACAGCCTTTCTCATCTTGTCACTAAATGAGGGTGTGACTAGTGATTGTTTTCACTACCCCTGCCTGTGACATATGGAGAAAGTGGGGAGGGGTGAAAAGCAAACCCAGTATTGTCCTTGGTCTCGTTCTCCTCTAGAGAATTAGACAACAATCTGGAGCCAGGTTAATTGCAGCAGCAAGTTGCTGCAGGAATGCTGCTCAGCGCTCCAAGTGTGCAGCAACATCCAAAGGACCCTGTCTGAGCTCATCATGGCTTTGCCACGCTTATGTTGCAGTAATCAGTGTGCTTGCCCTATCCAAGTTATATTTTTTGCAGAAGTGAGACTAGATTTCTGGTGAGCGAACTGGGGGGTCAAGGAGGTTATGGAGGCAACATGTAACAAATTAAAAATGTTGCTAGTAGGGAATTTGTGCCTGCTACATAAAAGAAAACATAACTTTCAGTTCTTTTCAGCGGTTTATTTGCTTCATATATAGTAGATAAACTGCATAGCTGCATTTTACTTTATACTTCTGGCAAACTAAAGTAAACAGCAGCAAAACAAAACCCTGCGCCGTGCTTCCCCTCTACTCAACCTAGCTCTGAGTAGCAACCCATGGATTTGAGCCCCAGCTACAGGGCAGGATCACGGAGGATGAGCAAATCTATATAATGGGCAAGTGAATTCATTACAGAAAGGCAAAAACAGAGATAGACAGCTGTGAGACAGAAAGGCTAGAGAGAAAGAAGCTTTTGGAGGGGGAATGAGGCTGACAGAAATAGCTATAGAGAAGAGTGTGATAAATGGAAACAGAACACAAGGAACAAGAGAGAATAAGGAAGTAAGGGATTGCAAATTAAAGGACAGGAAAATGGAGGTTTGACTGAGAGGTAGATGTGGGGAACCCAGACTGAGTGTAAAAAGCAGGGGTGAGTTAAAGGGCTAGAAGCCTTAGGGTTGAACATGTGTGGGAGTCAGTGAGATGATAAACATGAGAGACACGATCTCCACACCACATGCTTTTACACTCTGGGCCAAAAGGGCTACACAGACATTGAAAATGTCAGGCTCAGACACGAGCCCTGAGGGACCTCTTTGTTGACATGCATCGTTCAAGATGTAAAAGAGCCCAGACATGCATTTTGCATAGGACTGTCAAGAAAGTCTCTGAGCAGATAAAGCGCTCTGCCATAGATATCCGCAGGATGAAGTCTGCCCGTAAGCATAGCGTGGGAGTCACTGGCAAATGTTGCAGACAGATTCAGTAAAACAAGCATTACTGGGGTTACGACATACAAGGAGAGCCGGATATTGTCTGTGACTGCCAACAACGCCATCTCTGTACTATGTTGGGCTTGGAAGCCTGATTGAGAACGGTTCAGGATTTAATGTATCTCCAGAAACGACGGTAATTGGCTGTTAATGAAACTTTTTAGGATTTTAGCCAGCAGGGGAAGCAGTGAAATAGGCCTACAATTTGATAAAACTTCCGGATTTAAGATAGGTTGAATGGGGATACTACTAGTGCGCGTTTCCATTCCAATGACAGCTTTGAAGAGCTTATTGAGAGATTGACCAGTGGCGTAATGAGGGGCACTAGGTGTTGCGCTAAGCCGAAAACTATCGTAGGGGGACATGGATCGCAAAGGTAGCCTGATTTGACTTGGAATAGCAGTCGGGAAACCTGCTCAACAGAACAAAGATCAAAATCCCCAATGCACGCAAAAGCCTCTGGGTGTGGAAGGTTCTGGTCATATTCGATCTCTGAGATGGTTGGACAGATCAGGAAACTCTTATAGATGGTATCAATCGTCTCTTCAAATAAATCCGTAAGAGAATCATACAGAATTCGGGAGGCAGAAATGGCAGGGGCACAGCCATGGGGTTTCAGAAAATTGTTTAACGCTTTGTATAGCTCCCTAGTGGATTTACTCACTTGAGCTATGGACGCAGATGTATATGTTCTCCGTGCTGCCTTAATCATGTTATGGTAATTCATTAGTGCAGCCAGTTAAACTGATTTGTCAGTGAGGGATTTTGAGGAGCGCCATCTGCGCTCCAGACGTTTCCATTCAGTCTTTTCTAGGCGTAGCGCGTCAGTAAGCCATGGTGTATGACATCTGGAAAAGGTGGAGGCTGATGTTTTAAAAGGTGCTCTGTGATCAAAAGTGTTAGTTAATGACTCACTATAGGCAGCAAGCACAGAGTTAATATCCATATCGGGAGACAAAGTAGGGACCTTGAATGTCTCAGAGAAAGGGGTAGGAGAAACCATTCTCCGGAGCACCAAGGTATAATATCCTCAGTCTTAAGCTTGCTGAGAGTCGTCTTGCAAGGAATGGACAGCTTAATAAGAAGATGGTCAGACCAGGTGATCAGAAGGGGAGGTTTGCATATGGTAGCCGTCATGTTGGTAAAAGTAAGGTAAAGGGTATGTCCAGCCTTGTGTGTTGGGCTTGTCACTATTTGCTTTGGGAGAGTAAGAGAAGGAAAGGTGGAGTGACTTTGAGAGAAATACACTTAGCAAGAGAGAGGGAGGCAGAAGGAGACAAGATAAAGGAGAGTCCATTTGTTTTTTAATTCAAACCTTTCTTGGAGAAACAAACCCAAACGTTATCCTTGCAGAAACAAGACTTGCTTAATCTGTGCGATTCTGGTCATCAATTTACATCCTGATCAGTATAGGGAAAGGTGCGGAAACATTGTGACGCGAAGGGTTAATTAGCGTGAACAGTGTAGATGAGCGTGATGCCTGCCGAAGCCAGAGCAACGTGGAATAAATTCATGATGTTCGCTTTCAAGCTTGTTTTCTTTTGACATTCCGTAGATAAACTTATTCGAAGCTGCATGTGTGAGAAACAGGCTGTGAAGGAGATTCAGTCTCAACCTTGAGAACGAGACCACAGTAAAAGATGGAATGAAAACAGTGGCCAGGGAATGGCAAGGCAGCCAAGAGACATGTACTCATAACATAGCTAGAAAATACTGGAAGGGGATAGAATCCAAGCTTCAGGTTACTTAAACACTGAAAGGTGGGTGAGGGAATTGAAGCTTGCAGATGGAGTTGTGAAAGCTGCCATGGCCCATCGCTGCCTCCCTGTTTTTCTGACCGTGATGCTTGAGGGGGAGAGAGGTCCAAGCAGGCGATAGAGGGCTTCCCAGCATTTCGTGGACTAAGTTAAGTTCCACACAGGGATGAAAGGCCTTTGTTTCTCTGCTCTATTATTATGACTGATTATTTATGCTTGCACTGTGTTTATAACCTGAAGTATTCAGCTTGTTTATATTTTGCTTTCTAAACCTCGTAGTGTGAACCTGCTACAGTAACTGAAACATGCATTTTGGTGTGCAGTAAATCAAAGCTTATCTGAAGTATTCAGTTAGTTTATATTTTGCCTCCTGAACATCGTAGTGAGAGCCTGCTGCAGTAATTGAAACATGCATTTTGGTGTGCAGTAAATAAAAGCTTATCTGAAGTATTCAACTCATTTATATTCTGCTTCCTGAACATCGTAGTGTGATGCATTTTGGTATACAGTTAATCAAAACTTATATCTGTCAATGAACTCTTTGCATATATATATATATACATATATGCTCTTTGTAGTGTACTTATATATAAATAGATGCTTTTCATTGCTATTCTTATTCTACTATTGTTAATGTGCTAAATGCCTACATTTACCTGCAATTCTAGTAAAGCTAAATTGTATTTATAATTGGCGTGTGTTCCTTCATTGAGCGTCCTTATTAACTTATACCGAACAGGTGTCAACCAGTCACCTGGATAAGACACATCCCATCAGTTTCAGAGATCACCAGCCACCACTGATACACACCTCTGAATTCTGTTCTTTTAGTGTAACATTTGGTGTACATTCAGAGGTCAAATGTCTGGCTTTGTCTTCCGAGGGTGCTAGATGTTTACTTTTCTTTCCCTGACTTCATAATGAGAGGATTTACGCGACAAGCCTGCTGGGTACTGGGGGTGGGAATGAAAAGATATTTTTCAAGCACACAACAAAATTTAAATGTCTGTAAATTAACTGTGCAAATAGTTCAGAATATAGCAGAATTAGGAAACCAAAAATGAAGCACATTTTTGTAATTTGGAAGTGTGGTGTAAACAAATATTTTAAAACGATCAAAACAAATCAATATACTAGGTGATGCCATTTCTTTGCATTATCATTTGTGCGTTGCATAGTTTTATCAGTAAACCTGTATGTGCAAATGTAATGGTCATTTCAACTGAAAATCTGTTGTCTGTAATGGTAGTGCACTACCATACCACACGATGCACACTCCACTGCACGCCACTCCACTCGACTCTACGCCACTCCAGTCTACAACACTTTACTCCACTCTTCAACACTCTATTCCACTCCACTGTACAACACTATGCCACTCCACTCTGTGCCACTGTGCAACACTCCACAACACTCTACTCCACTCTAAACAACTCCCTCTCTACACCACTCCACTGTACACCACTCCAATCTACAACACTTTACTCCACTCTACGACACTCTATGCCACTCCACTCTACAACACTCCACAACACTCTACTCCACTCTACACAACACCCTCTACGCCACTTCACGACACACTACTCCACTCTACACCACTCTACTGTATTCCACTCGAGTGATACTCAACGACACTCTATTCCAATCTGCGCCCCTCCAATCTATGCCCCTCCACTCAGCTCTTCACTACTCCACGCCACTCTCCTCTATGCCACTAACATTTAACCATGCTTAACAGCAGCCAAACAGGTGTAAACCATGGCTAAAACACACTTGAAAAGACAATAACTTGTGCAAGACCTATTGGCTTCGCCAACGCTTGTTTTAAAGCTGCAGTTTCTTTTTTTCTTTCAGAGAAGCTTTATTTTCCATTTGAAAGCCACTGCATGTAATTCCAAAAATCAGGGAAGACAAGAGAAGAAGAGCTAAGAGCATCCTTCCTGGGCATGCTGGCTAAAAACCTCACTAAAGTGATGAGTTTTAGCATGTGCTATTGCTGCTAAGTTTAGCACTGTTAAACATTTTGCTTACAGTCCAGGATAGCCCTTCCACGGTGTGAGGTAAAGCAGCAGCCTTTGGGAGCTGATGGGTGGTGGCAACAAATTCTGAAAAAAGTTCACAAAAATAGCATTTTTTCCAGCCGATGGAAAGAACTTCAAGAATCAAAGTTCCCTTTTGCATGGAGCACTGAGAGCTCTTGTACCATTCCTGATCTCAAATTGGGGTAAAGAGCAGCAGACAACATTTTAGAGAGCAATGAAAGCAATCATTATGAGCTAGAAGTATGCAAGAAAGGAAAAGGAGTAGCCAAAACAAGTTCTGTAAGGTCACAATCACCCCACTAGTTTGCACAACTATACCAGCACAGAGGCGACATAATGATAGCCCAACTGTAGTACCCTGGGGTTCTGGTTGCAGAAGCCTCCCTAGTTTTTGCCTAGTTTTGATGCAACCTTGACTGAAGTGCACTGGGTTCATGCTAACCAGGTCCCCAGTACCATTGTTCCTTCCCCAAAATAAGACACCTGGCCACTTGATCCCCAAGTGGCCCGGCCCTTTAGCACCTCTGTAAGTCCCTAGTAAAGGGTCCCTCTTGGATATAGGGCAGGGCAGGTGTACTAAAAAGGGTCCCCCAAGAGCTGCAGCACAGCTTGTGCCACTCTAAGGGACCCAGCATCAAACTTACACAGACTGCCACTGCAGACTGCATGACAAGGTGCTCAAAAAAGTGAAAACACGACATGACACACACTTGTGTGCCTTGTCCCCTAACACTGCCTATAATATTTGTAAGGCACCCCTACAGCAGGGCTTACAGCCCTAAGGTGAGGTGCATTATGTACCAGGTCAGGGAATATCTGCATGAGCAAATATGTCCGTATTATGCCTCTGTTGATTCCTAGACATTGTAAGTGAACAGGGAAGCCATTATAAATACATGTGCTGGACACTGGTCAATATGAGTTCCCAGCTACATGATGGTTTCACTGAAAATAGGGATGTTTGGTATCAAACCTCCTGTATTAATAAACCCTCATTGATTCCAGTGATGGATATATTAATACATGCACCCAGAGGGCACCTCTGACGTGCCCCCTGAAAACCTACCAACTGCTGGTGAGCTAACTAAATAGTTCTAGCCAGCCTGTCACCAACAGACGAGTTTTTGACCCCCCAAGGGTGGGAGTCTTTGCTCTCCGAAGGTCAGGAACAGAGCCTGTTCTGGCAGGGGTGTTACACACCCCTCCCAACAGGATGACCTTCAAATCTGCATTCCAAGAGCAGGAGGTTTCAAAGGAGCCCACATCCTTTGGTACGCAGAGCCGGCTTCCTTCAAAAGGGAGATTCGACCCCCATGCCCGAGGGCCCATTCGGCACCTGGACAAGTGGGAAAATTAGTTTTGCAGGAGGTGTGTTGCATTTGCAGGCTGGACACACCTCTAGGGTGACCAGCCTGAAATGAACACAGCCTTAGGAATTCCATCATCTTGTGTGTGGTGGAATTAGGAATTATGGGCCAGAGTGATACCCACTCCTCAAAGGAAGTGGTCATCTTGGGGGCATAGTGACTCCAGGGGTAAGTAGCTCATTTGCTACTACCCTACAATTCTTTTAACACCCCTAAATTGAGTATTTAGAGACCCCCTGATACCAGGACCTCAGATTGTCGCTGGGCACAAAAGAAGGAAGGGACAAGAAACCTGCTGACCTGAGAACCAAGAAGCACAACTGACTTGGCGCCAGCCCTGCCAGCCTGCCTGCTGCACCTGACCCTCGTGGAGCAACTGACCTGTTGTGCCACTCCAGCCTCCAAGAAACCAGGAGAGCTGCCAGTGCTTCACAAATTGCCATTAAGAACGTCCTTAGAGCAGAGGAGCTGCTTCCCTTCATCTGCAGGCAACAAAAGAAGAACTGTGAGGACTGCCAAAACCTGACACCAGACATCACCAATGCACCCGAGCCTCCAACCCAAGCTGATGTAGGGCATTGTGTATGCGTGGTTCCCAGGCCCGACAGAGAAGAGGCCCACCTTGAGTTTGCCCACTGTGGATTTCTTGATGACGCTTGCAGCCTCTGTCTGCAGGACCCCCTCAACAGCGACTTCCTCCCAGTGATGAAAAATCGATGGTGCACTGCACCTCTGCACCTGGACTGAGGAGAAGAGGACCACTGGTGTACCTACATCCCAAGGCTTGTGAGACCTGAGCCCACATTTTGGTTCAGCTGGACTGGTCCCCCATCCATGTCTGCAGCCTCTTCTGCAGGCCTCCAGTACCGCAACTGGTGACGGAAAGCAGACGGTCCAAGATACCCCTCACCCGCCCACCCCAGATGGAGGAGAAAAGGACCACCAGTGTCCCTACTTCACCCAGCATCGCCAGACTTGAAACCCCCTTGGTGGTTCACCAAGAATGGACACCAAGTCGAGCCCTGCAGCAACTTTGTAACCGCATCGGCCCTCATTGACTTGCATAGGACACAAGATGTCTTGTAACACCTCTGCACACGGACACCCCAGAGTCTCCTGGGGTGACCTGTTGGTGTGGCCTTGGACCTTGCTCTACTCAACTTAAGTCCTTGAGAACAGTCCTTTAAGTTGCTGTGGAATATCAGTTTGCCGTATATGTTTATCTCCCATAGGATAACATTGCAGCTACAGAAAATGCAGTGTCAACTTTTTTAAAATATAAAAATGAATAACTAGAAAAGTACTCACCTGATTCTGATAATCTAGGTAAACTAAATCTATACAAAATGTGTTCTTTTTATAAACTGGTGTCATTCCTTTATTGAGTGTTTGTCTCACTGTCTATGTGTGTGCATTACATACTTTGTACAAGCCTCTAATATGCCTAACTGCTCACACACTCTACCACAAAAGAGAGCATTTGGGGTGTCATTTGTGCCTCTGTAATTCCGCTGGGGTCAGCTTGGACTCTTTGCACAGTGTACTTTGTTTTGTTCCACTATATAAAGAGCCAGCTTCCTACATTAAATATTTCTACTGACTTCACAGAAAGGCTACGTATATCCTTTTAAATTATGCATCTTGTCCATCTCCATCTCCACGTCTCTCTCCCACTCCTTCCTCACTCATACTCCCTGTGTCTTTTCTCCCCATTTCTACCTCATAACCCTATTGCTATCTCTCTCCTGGTACCCTGGTGCCTCTCCCAACTCAACGCTCTACGTTTAACTCCCTTCCATCCAATTTATAGATTTCCATGCCGTTCTCCCCTCTACTTGTTCCTTCTAACAATATGCATGCACTCTGCCCTGCCTTTCCTCTCTACCTACCTTTTCATGGCTCACCCCCTCCAGAATCTCCTGTCTTCCCACCCTTCTACGTGTACCTGCCGACCCCTCCCCTCAGCCTTCCCTTTTACATCCTGCTTTTCCTACCTTCATTTATCTTTTACTTCCTCTAATTTCTTCCTACTACTCCATTCCTCCTTAAAATCACCCTTTCCCCTTTTTGTTCTCAATGTATCCCCACTCTCCATATCCCTTAACACCTTTTTTCCTCAAGGTACATACCTATTCTATCCTCCCTTATGTCCTCTAATTCTTCGTCCATGTTTCTCTTTTTCCACTGATAGTGCCAAGCCATTTCCCTACATCCACTTTCACTCTTTCCTACTTCACTCTTCCTCTTCCTCATTCTGGGACTCTTTTTTTTCCCCCCAACCTTCCCCATCCCTCTTTGTTCCCCTGCCTCTCTAATGTTTCATCTTCCCCTATCTCTACATCTGCTTGGAAGTCCCTGAGGCTAGTTAACCTCCTCCCTCTAACGCACTTTTACTCCCTTGTTCTTTCTTCGTCTCTCTATGCTTATTTTTCCTCTCACTCTATTACTGATGCTTTATCACTCACCCTTTCACTCATTCTTCTAGGTCCCTCCCTCTTCTTTCTGACTTTCCCTTTCTCAGTCTACTTCTCCCTATCTCCCTTTCCCTCACTTATTCTCTCAGCCATTTCCTTCTACTATCTCTTATGCTGCTTTTCTCTTACTCACGCTCTACGTTATCTACTACTCACTGCTTCTTTCTCCATCACTTATTTTATTTTTAAGGAATTTGTTGTAGCAGAAACCTAGCTCCAAGGAACATTGGATTGCTGTCATTGTAGCAGAAGCAACTCAAGCATGAGACAGAACATTATGGGAGAGGGTGGCTGGTTATACTTCTTTTCCATCCATATACTTTTCACTGCCTCTTCCTCAACTCCTAGCTTTTATCATTCACTATTTATTTACCTGCTTCCTTCGCAACTCACTTTCCCCACATATTTCAAGTGGTCTACATCATGTGTCAGGAGCACACCCATTCCAGTATTTTATTTGCATTATGGCACTATTCAGCAACAATAATAATCAGAACAATATAAACACTAGAATGGGAAGGTAAAGAGATGAACTGACAAGCTGAGATGGCTCTTCTTGGGCTATTGTTCCTTCCCAACAGCTATTTGGGAAATATACTATTTAATCTCATTCTAAAGATACAAAAAGACATTCTGCTTTAATTTACCGATTTGGCAATTGGTTAAGTGTCTATTTTGACAACTAGATTGCTGCTCAGGTTAAGTCTGAAAACGCAGAGTGAGCAGTATGGGGAAATATAATGCAACTATCCTTTTAAATACACAAATTTACAGGCCTCTGCGCTGTCACCCAAAACATACCTTTCATGTTGTACAGGGTGTCTCTCAGCATTTTGAACATGGCAACATAGAGGGGATCGCTGAACTTCTTGTAATGGAGATCTGCACTGGGATTCACCTGCAGAAAAGAACAGAAAGTGTTGATTAAAGAGTGGTGCTTGGTGTACCCTCGCACAGCCATAGCTCTCCGCCACTTTCTTCTATGGCTTTCTTTAGTGCCATCCCAATGGATCAGTAAATCAAATGCTCACCAAGAACACCTACTTAGAGGGCATTAACTTGATCCCTCCAAGGTTAACTTCACCTTTTATTCCTCCAGCTGAGTTAAGTGAATATCGGTAAAGTGTGCAATAATACCATTTGTTAATTAGAGGACTAGTAAAGGCCAGAGAGCTCTGTGACGTAAATAAAAAAAAGATATTATAATAATTTTGGCTATGACGTTTTGTCCTGTCGCAGCAATTCTGCCAAACATGTAAAAGGTCCTTCGCCCAACAGTTTAATGATCTTACATATAAGGAAAACAATTAAGTTAGAGACAGACAAGTGCCTATTAATTTAAATCCATGGAGGGCTCCTAATTTCATTGGATAATGTGCCACATAGATATAAAATAACAAAAACATACATACCATTGTTGACATAGTCCAAAGAAGGATAAAAACTGTCTCATTGTAAGAGTAGCTATGCCAAAGACTAGCCTTAACAAGCCGAATGCAACAAACTAAAGACATGTGCTACCTTTTTTAATATGCTTAAGTGACTTTGTATAGTGACTTTGTATAGAAATGTTAACATAGCTTAAAAGGACACCAGTGGAAAAGGATTTCCTCTAATCAGAAGCTACCAAACAGCTGAATCAACCAGGACAACTGGAATTTACCAATATAAATGAAACTTTTTCCACCTAAGAATCACTAAGGTAAATAGAAGATTTTGCAAAAGAGGCACAATGACACCTAAGTATGAAAAGGCTGGCATCCACCATAAACATCGGGCTGGGGTGAAGATGTGATGATTGCACCAGTAATACAAGTTGTAAACTGACACCACCCTTTAATTTGGTTTTGCAAAACATGGTGATGGGCACCAAAGAGCAGCCAAAGAAATAAACTCCAACAATGTGACAGACATGAAGGTTGTGGGGCTGAAAATAGTGAACGTGGCAGTGAATGCTGCTCTGATGAAAAGGAGCATATCACTGTCAAGGGATAAGCTGCGTTGGCGTCCAATTATTAGTCAGCTTAGGTTCTGTTATCTTTGTACAGTTTTTTGTACAGTTTTCAAATGTCTACCCTCCAGTTCCACAGCCCCCTTGACTTCTGAAAACTTGAGTAACTCCTTGTGTCTATTCACCTGCAACCTTACCTCGATCAATTTCCCAACCTCAAAGTCACCACCTCTGCATCCAAATATTGTCTTTGAGATCTTATCTAAGCATGTCTTTTATCATCATCCCTCTTCCCTTTATTTCCTTCCAAGCAAGTTCAGTGTGATCACAGTTTGAGGATGAATGAGCCCGATACCCCACTTCCAAATATGTATTTTCAATTGACATGTTCTACCCACTTCAAAAAAAGTATGATTTAAACCCACCTCTAGGACTTCTGCAACCACCTGGTCCAAAGTTTTAAGGACAGGGTCTCCAACAATCTGCTTCACCTGCACAGAAAATGACAGAACTTCATACAAATTAAAAAAAACTTTGTGTAGCAAAATTAACATAAGACTGCATGGGGTATGAAGTGATTTCAGATGCCAAGTCTGCATAGGGTTGAGGGCCAAAGTAACACAGGATTTAAAGCAATCCAATACTATGAGTTCTCATGTGCCATGGAATCAATGTCTCTGCATGAGATTGCTCAAATGGCAGCCATGAAGGGATTCTTATGCTACATGATGAGAGTTTGTGACATTGTAGGAATGCTTACAGTTACACTAAATGAGCGCTTTCAAGGTACTCTTTAATTGTCCTGCGCTCTATTCTTTGTAGCAACACCAGAAATTGTGGTACACAACACCAGGAGTGCTTGCATGTTTCACCAGATATATCGACATCCAATTTTCAGGTGTTATGCCACAAGTTCCCAGGTGCAAAGCCACAAGTTCTTACAAACAATGGCATGAACGTTTTCAAGTCCTGCACCAAGAAAGGGTTTACATAATGCTTTATGAATTTTTACACACTATGGCATTAAAGGGCTCACTTGCTATGCAATGGGGAGCTAATGCCATATACCACAAGGACTTATGTGCTATGGAACAACACTGCACTTGACGTGGCTAGTAGGATTACCTTTGGCACTACAGGTGCATGCTTACTACCCCATAAGTGACTACTAGTTATGCCATGAGAGTGATCACCATGGAAGTAAACATGCTAATTCCATGATAATTCTCATATGCTGTGTTAGAATTGCTATTTCTTGCTTGACAGTCAAATAGCTTTACTGGCTACAGTATGCTGCTCTGTCGAAATAGGAACCAGACACATCAAGTAAGGGTGGAAATCAACAGAATAATTTCATGTTGGTCTGCCAAACCTGCCAAGATCAACTATGCTTTGAGTGTACTGGAGCAATCTGTAGACATCAGTTGTCTCCCCTACACACAGCATACGGATCTGACTGTCTGGCTGCCCCAAAAACAGCCTCCTACATACCATGTGAAGCAGATGGCGGAGTAAGTCCTGAGGAATACTGAACTCCTTGTTATTGATGCCAGTGAAGAGAGGTGACACAGAGAAGCTGGAACTGATTGTAGTGAAATAATACTCCGGGTCCAAAGCTCTTCCATCAGCAAGGTATGACCCTAAAAGTGAATAATGTGTCACCAAAGAAATTATCTGGGGTTTCTTAAACAAGCCATGCACAAGTAAGTATTTGGCACAAGGGAATTCACATATTTAGGCACTAAAAACCATGAACAATGGGATATGCCAACTCAGAAAATATTAGAAAGAAATAAAACAGTCAAGAAAGCATAATATGATACAACTAACTGAAGTTACGGTGAAGAACCTACATCAAGGTGCAGCATAGAGAAGGCAAAGGAACGGTGCAGAGTCAAGTAAAAAGATTAAAAGCACTAAACACAGGGGAGCTCCTCAAATACGTTGCTGGCAGACAGAGTAAGTTAAAAAGAGTGCAATGAAATTTAGCAATAGAAGCCTAAGACAAAGAACAAATAAAGTTAAACAGAAAAAAGTGAGAATGAAAGAATATGTAATTCCTGACAAAAAGTGATAGAAAAAAATAAAGAAAAGATAAGGCACAATGAAAGGAAGTTAAGGTAGACAAGGTGATCATGTAAACTACAATCAAAAGGCGATAATGATTATTCATGATCTATCAAAGATCTATGGCATCAAAGACAGATGGCATAAAAAGTGAGTCCAAAAAATAAAGACCAGGTAACAATTAAAATACACTGCAAAAAAACAAAGTTGTGAAAACACACTCTCTCAGTTGGAAGAGTTAGACGGTACTACACAGCTGCTTTTAAACTGTGGATTTTGAATAATGTGGTAATATTACTTTGGAAATGTAGTGATATCACATTCAAAAACGTAAAGGCATAGTAGATTACCACCAGCTAAAACACAGATGGCAAGTTCATGTACAAAAAGTGCAGTAACATATGTTTTAATTATATTTCTACAGATTCTATCACATTTATAAGAGAAAAATCCTAAATGAAGGGGAAATATCATGTCTCCAAACTGTATTAGATTTACTCCCAGACTACATTATTATTGCTGTATTTACACTACTCTCTGAATGAGATCTCGAGAAACAATGTGAAATTAAAATAAATAAAATAGGATTAAGACACAGAGGTATGCTGAAATCATTTGAGCACACAGCAAAGAACAAGTAAAGTGACGACTACTGTTATTTAAGAGAGTAAGATCCTGTGAAGCGAGACATTAGTTTAAGTGTGAGCTAGACCATACTATTATGGATGTATTGCACATACTGAATCAACCCTTGTAGTGGGCCCACATGCTTTAAGAGACAAGTGCAAGGCAGTGAAATGATTTTCCTCTTTATGTCGAATTCATTCCTATCCTTCCTGAACAGACTTTCCATCAGTCCCATATTTATCTCAGTTTACTTTCAATCGGTTTGTGCAGTGATGAAAACAGCTTCCCTGGGAAGGTTGTCCACGCTGAGAGAGAATAGATCCCTTGGAATGCTAAACCCTCTCAATTTGCAAATAATAAATGCAAGGCCAGTCCTGCAAGGCTGGAGAGGGTTCATGCATTCCGACTGGTCAGCATGTAAGCAATTATACTTGTCTTTAACCAAAGCTGATTAAGACCAGCTGCAGAGTGCCTTCTGAAATTGTCTTAAACTCCAGCGTGTTTCAACAATCAAACAAGTCACCATGCTACCAATAAGATTGGGCTCTGCACCCAGAAAACTTAGACTGACCGAACACCCCCCTCAACTATCCTTCACCGGCTGAGGAGTACAATTCCACCCTGTACACAATGCATCCAGGTCTGGAATCAGAAACAAGATTTTTTATATTGCACTAGCTGGCAAGGGCAAGTTCCCTACAGTGTAAGCAGACCCTAGTACTAAGCATGAAAAAGGAAAGCAAATGAGTGTTTGTGCACTTTTCTGCCATCCTCAAAAGGTGGAGGTCAATCAACATACCAAAAGGAACACTTTCAGAGAACAGCACTCTGTATTCTGGAGTTCGCCACACACTGTATGATGAGACCTGGCAGGCAGCATGCATCAGAAAAAAAGTTCAGTATTTGGGACTATGCATCCACATGAACAATGTGTTGGTGAAGAGCCAATGTTAAACGAGCCAGTAAATAAGTCTTCTGGTGAGTTAACATATCACCTTAAAAGACGGATCTTCAGAAGTGTTCATATAATGGCTGAAAGGCATAATTTTTCCCTTTGAAATCTCCATTTAGCCCTCTTTGTATTCCCTTTGGTCAGACTGAGACTTAAAGGTACCACTGCCTTTTCTCCCTTCAGTTTTATTTGTTGGCATAGAATTAAAAGACAAGGCAATAGTAGCTGGCACCCCCTGACTTTTTGTCATGGGAGTCCTTTAAACCATAAAACATTAAGCCCGGAAGTGTTGACACTTCTAAAAAATTTAAATAAAATCCATGTGTTTAGGGATATTACTTTAGAATTTTCTGTTTAAAAATATATATCAGTGAAGTGAAGTTCAGTCCCCCAAGGGTGGTGCTCTATCTGTCCACCAGCGTGATGGAAAGACTTATCTACATTTTATCACAGTGAGTTAGACGAGAAAGGAAACATGGCTTGATGCATTTAGTGGTTGTGGTTCGATTCACTGTGTGATGCTGCTCATGGGGATTCATGCATCTATGCTTGTTTAACTTAGATTTGTACATATTTGTGTTAAATAAAAATTGCATCACTTTTTAGATCCTCAAAGTGTAGACTGTTATATACAAAATAAAAAATAGTTTAGATCCCAGAAGTGTTTTAAGGAACTTCACTGAGGTATCAAGCGATTAAGAGAAGTTTCCTACGGACTGGAAATATACACGCCAGCATTGGGACAATGTGATAGAGAGTGAACATCCATCTCAGCTCACTGTGTTCTGAACAGCATCTCTGCCTTTCAACAATTAAACTATACTGCTACTCCCTTAAGGTACTGTTGACTGACCAGTTACCTTCAAAGTACTGGATTGCAGAACCTCCTGGGGAACCAGGGGGCAGGTCGACACGCTCTGGACTTGTCTGAAACAGAAGAGGGGAAAAGTTATAATAACAAAAGTGCTTTTTGAGTTTCTCATTTCATACAACAAATTTGCAGTACAGAAAGAACTGTCATTTTGCCAAAGCAGTGTCTGTTAAATTATGGCACTCTTAGTGTGGTTCATACAGTTAAACTGGCAATTTTCCAATAAGTAAACATTATAGCCTCAGAGATTGATTAGATCTATTACGTTGCTTGGCTTGTTCCTCGGCCTTTTTGCACTTGTGCGCGTCACTGTCTACCCCTTCTCCAGACCCCAACATCCCAATGTAAATGTTAGTTATGTTTTTCTGGCTAATTCAACCAATCCACTCACTCCATAACAAGGAGTGTACCAACCAAATTGCCACACTATTTTCTTTCTATCCATATGTACTACAAGCTAGCAGAGTCGAGTAGAAAAAACGCACAACCAAACAAGACCTGTATTGTTAACGGATTATGCTAAAACGCGCCTCTTCTTGTTTTAGAAGCATAAATAGCTCCAGGGAAAGGTTGCTGAGAATTAACCGTCTCACAGCTCTAGCAATGACTACCATACTAGAAGTGTTCAAAGGTGATAAAGGGTATTTTAGAAAGGTTATTTATAGAGCTCTCAGTCATAATTGGCAGTGAGATTATGATCACAATCCTTTTCACTAGGTTTCAGTGGTGCTGTCGATGGACAGGCCTGTGCACTGCATTGTGTCTTCATACTAACCAGCGCATGTGTTTTAGATTGAACATGTGACTGAGCAGGGGAAACTGTCTTTTAAGCAGACTGCTTATGCGTATATGTGACTGGCTGACAGAGGGATTGGTGAATGTCTGACTGAGAATGTCTGCCAGAGAAAGTGTTTGGACAGTACAGTTGTGTTAACGGCTGCAAGGACTGGTGAGGACTTTGGGGCAAGGCTATTGCTTTAGCATGAGGGATGGGTGCGCCTCCACTTACTGCAGCGGCATGTGTCTCCCTCACCACATCTCTACTGAGCCCAGGAATTACAGACATAAGTCGTCTGCTAACACAAGTGGCTTTCGTCCACGCAGAATGCAGTTCGGAGAGCTTAGCTTCAGCTAATGCACTGCCCTCCTAAGAGATTCTCTAAAAGCGATTTTGTTTTAATGGATGGCATAGGATGTCGTGGCAAGCTACAGAGGCGTCAAGACTTGTATTAATAGCGCCTGAGGCTCTGCAGCACTCCTCTTCTATTTGAGTTACATGTGCCACTCTAGTGATTCACCTGTGCAAAGACAGAGTACACCCAGAAGCAGGGCAGAAACCACAGAATCTAGAGCTGCTTCAACCTTCTTCGCATGTCTGCTTTCCTTCTAGGTCAGCCATCTGGACAACAGACCTTTGAATGGCAGCTATCAATGAAGACCATCTGTCCATCCAGGGGCACGGAATTGTCCGAGACATGATCGGCACCAACCACTCTATGAGGCCAAGCCCATCACTTCACAGTGCTAATCTGGACATGCAACAAGGACTGAGAGACTACTCTCTCTGTAATTAAAGGGAAAGCCAACTACCTTTAGTGTGAAAGGCTTGTGTACTTTACTGCAGTCTTTAGTTGGGAAAGGAAGAGAAAGACCAGAGTTGTCCAGTGTGACGTTTTCTCTAGCCTTTTTTGTACTTGTGTAGCAAATGTAAAAATGCTTAATGTTGTTGACAGGGGGAATACACTTGAACTGCTGCCCCTCACGGGGTGTTCTTAAGGGAACAATTAAGTGCTCATAAATACACTGTCCCTCTCCTGAGCTCATAACTAACATTTAAGGCTGCTGTGTTTAAATATTTGCATAAGGGAGAAAGCGTGTATGGGATAAGAAGGAGAAGGATGGACAGAAATAAGGGGGAGCCAGGGTAGGTGAAAGAGAAAGAAAATGTACCTTGCTTGCGCAAAAGTATTTTGTGTTACAAAAGTAATCATTTTAAATAATATATGTACTGCAAGTGAAAAAAATCACTGATGCCTAATCTTGAACTGCTGAAGTTCATGCTCTACCGGATCCATGTTGTAAAAAAGGAAGACAACACGTTTTTGCTACAGTTATAGGAGTTGCAAATCCTTGTTTTTAATGCTTCCATCTTATTTACACTTGTCCTCCTGAAACCTGGTACTTGCTTCACTCTAGATTGCAATCATTCCAGTAACAGTGCTCCTAGGAATGCAGCATTAACAAATGTTTAAAATGCAGGAAGAGTTGAAAGCTCTGTACAAGTGTAAAGAAAGCTCTGCTGGAAAGTGTACAGATTCTCTCCATTTATTTATAATACCAATGAGGACTTTTTATGTTCCCATTGTTCTAAAATTATGTTTCTGTTTTGTCATAACCTTGAATTTAGTGGATATCTACTGCAGCTTCAAATCAATCTGCTAACAACAAATGAATATTAAATTAACAAAAAAAGACATGACTTTAAAGAAAAAACATGATGTAGAGGGCTAGAGTGGAGTCACTACCATTAAAGGTACTGCCACTCTCTCACTAGCCATACCTCACAAATTCTATGGTGAACATGGGGTGTAACAAGGTAGGTCATTACTCAAAATCAAAAGGTGCTCATCAGAGTTGGGAGTTGTAAGAAAGCAGTACTATCAAGATAACAACAATGAGTGAATGTTGAAACCCCAGGAATCTCTTGACTTCAGTCATTCACTTTTGAAACTACAGGGTCAAATGAATAAAAATAGATGAAGAGTCTCATCATTTGACTGATGCAACTTATCTACCAGTGTGAACAAGTGCAAGACTGTGCTTTATTATCTTCTCTGTGGTCATAAAATCACCTTAGGAAAGGCCAAACAGGAAGTAAATTTACATCAGCTATGAGATTATGAGATTAATGGTGCCTTAAGGACTGACTAGCAAAGTGTTAATCTTTCCCTAAAATGAAGAGAGGGTGAAGGGTAAAAATTGTTAAGGGACCCTCAAACCTGCGAACTGCTGGAAACACTGCTAGTCTTCCTCTTCAGAGAGTCCCCCTGGCACACAGACAATAAGGAGCTGGGCATGATCGATCGGAAGTCGTTGAAGGAGCGCCGTCGTATCCCTTCCAGTTCATCTGGGATCTTCAACGACTGAGGCTGGGCTTTTGGGAAAAGCTTGGACAGAAGGGGCTCGTCCGTGTTGTTGTAACGCCCGAATGCCCGGGAGATGCCAATCAGACAAGGGACGGCATATTTGCACAAGTACTCTGGAACAGCAAAACACACCTTTTGACACATCAATAATATAATGGATTAACAAAAAAACACAAGAAGAGGCTGCCCTTAACTAGATAATTTGTATTTAGATCTTGAGAAATTGTCTCAGATTAAAATCTTTTTCACTTCAATAATAATCCTGACAGACCATGTCAGACATTATTATGCAAAAATTATTTTATAACATGTCACACAAACAGCACAATCCAGTCTTACGAAAAAATCACATGGAAGGTTCCACAATTATTTTTGGTAGTCCAAAGAAGCCCAAAATATACATATGGTATTTCAATAAAGGCATATCTGCACATAATGGTGCAAAAGGAGTGAACCTTCTTAGGTGGTAGTGCCAGGCCATTTCTAATAAAAATGTTACATGATGTGGGTAAGCTGAAAGACAAATTAACCTAAACAGGAAGAGTCACACCTACGTCCCAGCCTCACATGACAGCTTTCCTCTGAGACTCATCAAAGCTCCAATAACTCACAATCAGATTAACAGCCCCTGACACTCCACTAGAATAAATATCAAATGTACCTCTTGACTCCTTTAGCAGGTTTTTATCAATATTATTTTGTTTGTAATTAACGCAACACTGGCTTCATAAATGACTACTGAGATCCACATCATCTACAATTCATGAACTTCTCAGAATTGTTTTTGAAACTGAAACCTGAATTACAGTGCAACTGGGAAGAAGGTGTGATCTTGGAGCTGCCATCTTGGAAATCAGGAGGAAAATCAAGGAGAAAATCAGCTTCTCCTGGAGCCCTAATGCACCAACAGAACAGAAAAATTACAAGCAGGCTACTTCCAGGAGTATGCCCTGTTACAAAACCTGGACAATTACATACACATACATAAAACACATAAAAGTAAGCCCAATATTGTTGTTATTAAAAAATAACTGCTGGGTTCTTCCAGACAGCTCATTTTACTCGAGGTAATATGAATGAAGCTAGGTTCCACTTAGCCTGGCAAACTTGAAGAGCCCATTAGTGACCAGGTCTTTGAAACAGAAAAGTCACAATGAAAGTCAATGTTTAGAAGCACCCAATGTTAGAGGAGCAAAAACAGACTGCAACATTAATGGGAATGTCCCACAACATAGTGATCTCTGTTAATTTGGAAAAGTCAGAATTATCTATACCAAGTGAACCTCAGCTCTACCACAAAACTGAACCCCCGCCTGTGCTCAATCTCAGTCTCTGAGGATCTTGTGGCAGGAGTATTGTCAGTCCCGGGTCAACAGAATGGTACACAGAATTCCATGTGTGGAAAACATCAAATACAGATGCACTACCCAGATCTGCATCCAGACAGAGAAAAAGATGTGCATCTACACTAACACTAAGAAGGCAATAGTATTAGTTACAAAGTAGTGGACCGGAGACAGATCAGTTGGCGAGCCCCATTGTCCTAAATCCACATCGATCTGCCTCTGTGCAGTGACACACTGAATAGGACAAGCCAGACAGTGACTCAGCCTGATGTTTGTTTGAATACTTACCTTTAACATATGGTTTATTGACTGCAACACCTGCTTCTGAATGGGGGGAATTGGAGCAACACTGGCACCCTATGAGCTATATCCTTGATGTACATTAATGTTGGCGATATCGGACTCGGATGCCTGCTGAGACACTGTGCATATAGTATGGTGATAAGGGAAATATTTGCAGTGGATGGTTGGCATCAGCCCCTCTCTTGAGCAATGTACTTACAGGGAGTGCAGAATTATTAGGCAAATGAGTATTTTGACCACATCATCCTCTTTATGCATGTTGTCTTACTCCAAGCTGTATAGGCTCGAAAGCCTACTACCAATTAAGCATATTAGGTGATGTGCATCTCTGTAATGAGAAGGGGTGTGGTCTAATGACATCAACACCCTATATCAGGTGTGCATATTTATTAGGCAACTTCCTTTCCTTTGGCAAAATGGGTCAAAAGAAGGACTTGACAGGCTCAGAAAAGTCAAAAATAGTGAGATATCTTGCAGAGGGATGCAGCACTCTTAAAATTGCAAAGCTTCTGAAGCGTGATCATCGAACAATCAAGCGTTTCATTCAAAATAGTCAACAGGGTCGCAAGAAGCGTGTGGAAAAACCAAGGCGCAAAATAACTGCCCATGAACTGAGAAAAGTCAAGCGTGCAGCTGCCACGATGCCACTTGCCACCAGTTTGGCCATATTTCAGAGCTGCAACATCACTGGAGTGCCCAAAAGCACAAGGTGTGCAATACTCAGAGACATGGCCAAGGTAAGAAAGGCTGAAAGACGACCACCACTGAACAAGACACACAAGCTGAAACGTCAAGACTGGGCCAAGAAATATCTCAAGACTGATTTTTCTAAGGTTTTATGGACTGATGAAATGAGAGTGAGTCTTGATGGGCCAGATGGATGGGCCCGTGGCTGGATTGGTAAAGGGCAGAGAGCTCCAGTCCGACTCAGACGCCAGCAAGGTGGAGGTGGAGTACTGGTTTGGGCTGGTATCATCAAAGATGAGCTTGTGGGGCCTTTTCGGGTTGAGGATGGAGTCAAGCTCAACTCCCAGTCCTACTGCCAGTTCCTGGAAGACACCTTCTTCAAGCAGTGGTACAGGAAGAAGTCTGCATCCTTCAAGAAAAACATGATTTTCATGCAGGACAATGCTCCATCACACGCGTCCAAGTACTCCACAGCGTGGCTGGCAAAAAAGGGTATAAAAGAAGGAAATCTAATGACATGGCCTCCTTGTTCACCTGATCTGAACCCCATTGAGAACCTGTGGTCCATCATCAAATGTGAGATTTACAAGGAGGGAAAACAGTACACCTCTCTGAACAGTGTCTGGGAGGCTGTGGTTGCTGCTGCACGCAATGTTGATGGTGAACAGATCAAAACACTGACAGAATCCATGGATGGCAGGCTTTTGAGTGTCCTTGCAAAGAAAGGTGGCTATATTGGTCACTGATTTGTTTTTGTTTTGTTTTTGAATGTCAGAAATGTATATTTGTGAATGTTGAGATGTTATATTGGTTTCACTGGTAATAATAAATAATTGAAATGGGTATATATTTTTTTTTGTTAAGTTGCCTAATAATTATGCACAGTGATAGTCACCTGCACACACAGATATCCCCCTAACATAGCTAAAACTAAAAACAAACTAAAAACTACTTCCAAAAATATTCAGTTTTGATATTAATGAGTTTTTTGGGTTCATTGAGAACAGGGTTGTTGTTCAATAATAAAATTAATCCTCAAAAATACAACTTTCCTAATAATTCTGCACTCCCTGTAATGTTTTGTTATCAGGATGCATGCAAATGTAATAGGGATGCACTGATAGTTGGGGGGGGATTCAGTGTGGGTGAGGGTGGTTGGGGGTGTGGAGTTTGCAGTTATTGTTTCTCGCTGAGGCATATGAACCACAATCTTCACATACTTCACAACTAGACAACATTACTAGAAACTACATTCGAACTATACTCACGTGAGGGTCAAAGTGATCAAGTGGAATATACGAGTCCCCAAAAAGATAAGCCACATTTTGGAGTATATGGATAGGTACAAACTGAGATTGGATTCTTGCAGGAGACGCACCCTGTGTCCTTGGACCCTATGGCATTTACCCTTAGTTGGAGGCTGAATAATTACTTTGTCTCATGTAGTACTTACGCTAGAGGCATAGCTATACTCATTAGAAATAAAATCCTTGCACTTCCAACCTCAATTCAAACAGAGCAATTCTGAGGTGCGAAATCACTATTTTGAGGGTATCCCACGATAAAATCCTATGCCCTCAATGTGGATAGCCTTGAGTTCTTTGAGGAAGCAATGTCACTGTGTAGACAGCACATAGCAGACAATGTACTATGTGGGAGAAACTTCAACCTCACCCTGTGCCCTGAAACAGACTGTAGTAATACCACACCTACCAATCGCTCAAGAGCCGCCAGGTTGCTGCAGCAAATAATTACAATGAAAGAGATGAGAGACCTGTGGAGGGAGAAATATGGTCGGAACAAATGGTTTTCTTACTACTCTGCGGTCCACAACACTTTCTCTTGCATTGATTTCCTGCTCAGGTCACTAGCGGTACTACCATGAGTCGAAGGAGTAGCACACTTGCTCGGTACCCTCTCTGACCATTCCCTGATTGTGCTTACACTTGAGCACCGGTATTGGCTCATCGTTTCAACCCCTGCACTTCCCTAATGGAACACTTAGAGACACAGCTTTCCTAGACAATCTATTAGAGGCAATTGTGGAGTTCTTTGAGAATAATACTGGCTCAAAAGTGAGCTGTGCCATGGTGTGGGAGGCGTTCAAGGTTCATATAAGGGGCTTAGTCCTGAAGTCGATCAGGAAGGAACTGAACCGAGAAGAGGCCAGATTAAGGCAATTAGAATAAGCCTATGAGTTGAGCCGCAGTTCACAAATGTTGGCAGACCTAAACAAAAGACTGTCTTAGAGGTCAGGGAGATGATGGAAAATGCAATGAAATAGCTAGCTAAAGATGCAGAAGCCTGCAGATATGGTAAAGGAGACAGCCCAAGCAAAACCTTTTCTTGGCTATTGAAGGAATCATCTACACAGGATTCTATACATTTCCTCAAACGTGACATAGGAGGTAGCGCAGAGTTGCAGCAGACACAGACATGCTCCAATATCTAGACAGCATTCCGCTTGTCTGGATTGAAGGGGCACCCAAAGAGCTTCTCCACAAACTAAGTAATGTGGAGGAAATAGTCTTAACTACTGACAGCTTGGCAAATGGGATATCTCTGGGCTCTAATGGCATCACGGCTGATATCTATAAATCGTTCAAACAGAGAGATGCGAGTGCCACAACTGCATCTTTTGATGCTGAAAATGCATTTGAGTCTCTTGAATGGCCTTTCCTGTTTTCAGTGCTCCGTAAACTTGGCATCCCCTTCAAAATATTGTACTTAATTACACTGGGGCACACTAAACACCTGATCAGGATCCGCATGAAAGGCTGTCTTTTGGCTCAATTCCCAATTGGCAGAGGTACGATAAAGGGATAGCCCCCCCCTTCTTGACATTTTCTGTTTGCTCTTGCAATGCAGCTTCTAGCCATATAGCTACAAGCCGTGCATGTACATTGGGAGCTCACATTCCCGAACAAGTGCATATTATTATCATTTTATGTCGATGACATCCTGCTTTTTGTAAAAGATGTAGATGAGAACTTTGCACCACTTATAGATGAGATGAACAAGTTACTTACCTTCGGTAACGCTTTTTCTGGTGGGTACTGTGGCTAGCTGTGGATTCCTCACCTTATGAATGCTCCCAATGCGCCAGCATTCAACGGAAATTTTCTTTCTAGCCCCTCACATCGACGAGGACGTCACAATTGCACGGCTCCGCGCGCGACTCCGTCTGACGTCATCGGAGCCATAAGAAGTCCTCAATCAGCTTCACCATTTTTTACATGCCTTCAAGGCGAACAGGTGAATACCGACCTCACAAGCACATGTGCCAATCCAACCGAACATATATATATATATATATATATATATATATATATATATATATATAAACAAAATCACAATATCTGTTTATACAACAACAAAACTATATATACATTTTATAATTAACAAAGTCTTGGTATGACCAGACAGGCAACGGGGAGGTAGGTGGGACTGTGAGGCCTAGGACCAGAGCCGCAGAGCCTCTCTGCAGAGAAGGTACGACCCTGCCCCTCCCTGCTTGTTGATGTACCACATCGCTGTAGTGTTGTCCGTCAAGACTTAAACTGACTGACCACAAATGGATGGGAGGAAGGCCTTGAGAGTCAGACGTATCGCCCGCAATTCTAACAGATTGATGTGAAACATCTGTTCCACTGGAGACCAATGGCCTTTTAGCTCCAGGTCCCCCAGATGAGCTCCTCACACTAGAGTGGAAGCATCTGTTATGACTGTGGTCACCGGAGGTGGTAGACAAAATGGCCTTCCTTGGGAAAGGTTGCTGTCCACAGCCCACCATCATAGATCCACTGCAGCATCCCTGGAGATAGTTATTGACTCCTCGAGATCCCATTTGTTTTGAAACTACTGCTTGCGGAGGCACCACTCGAGAGCCCTCATGTGCCAACGTGCATGAGTGACCAACAGAATGCAGGAAGCGAACAGACCAAACAGATATAGGATCTTGAGGACTGGAACATCCGCTCCCTTTTGAAACATTGGAATCATCGCCTGAATGTCCTCAATCCTCTGCGGAGGAGGGTAGACCTGATTCAATGTTGAGTCCAGTACTGACCCTATGAACAGGAGGCGTTGAGAGGGCTCCAGGTGAGACTTGGGAACGCTTACTGTAAACCCAGGTTGAACAACAATTGGGTTGTCATCTGCAAGTGATGCAGCATGAGCTCTGGGGACCCGGCTTTGATCAGCCAATCATCCAGGTAAGGGAATACAGATATTCCTTTCCTTCGGAGGTCCACTGCCATCACCTTTGTGAAGACTCGACGTGCGGAAGTAAGACCAAAAGAAAGGACCGCAAACTGGTAGTGTTGCAACCCTACCACAAACCAGAGATGCTTCCTGTGCGACTAAAGAATAGGGATATGAAAATAAACGTCCTGCAAGTCAATAGACACCATCCAGTCTTCCTTGTTCAATGCAAGAAGCATCTGTGCTAGGGTCAGCATTTTGAAGTTCTACTGTTTGAGGAACCAATTCAAAATCCTCAGATGCAGGATAGGCCTCAATCAACCATCCTTATTGGGAATCAGGAAATACCTTGAATAACATCCCTGACCCTTTTCCTGCTCTGGAACCAACTCCATTGCACCTTTTAACAAAAGGGCCTGCACCTCCTGCTGAAGCAACAGGAGATGATCTTCCGTGTAAAATGAATGACGGAGAGGGAAGGAAGGGAGAAACTCCCAAAAAGGAAAGGCATAACCTTTTCCCACTATACTCAGCACCCAAGAGTCCGATGTAAATAACTCCCACTCGTGGAGAAAATGAAACAGCCTTCACGCTGTGGGTAAAACATGCTGGAATATGGAGAGAAAACTAGGGCTGCTTTCCTTGATGGGCTCCCCCAGAGGAAGAGGATGAAGCGGGAAGCTGCTGAGTGGCTCCTCGCATCCTAACCCTCCCACAGCCCCTATAAGACCTGTAGAGAGGGTTGGCAGGCTGCTGAACGTTGGATTGTAGCCTTCCACGAAAAGAGGACCCACGGCCAAACCCTCTGAATCATCAAAAAGACCTAAAGGGTGCAGACGATGATGCTTGGAGACCCAAAGATTTTGCAGTAGCCCTGCTTTCTTTAAATCGTTCCAAAGCTGAGTCCGCTTTAGTCCCAAACAACTTTTCGCCATCAAAAGCAAGGTCCATCAGCGTAGCCTGAACATCAAAGGAGAAACCAGAACCTCTGAGCCACGCATGCCTCCGGGGTGCTACATAAGTGCCCGTAGCCCTGGCAACCGAATCTGCAGTGTCCAAACCAGATTGAATGACCTGCTTTGCTGCCGCTTGACCGTCCAGCAGGAATTCATTAAAATGCCCCTGCACATCTTGATGCAAATTTGGCACAACTGCTCTTGCCGAGTCCATTAGGGCATAGATATACCTCCCCAGCACACACATAGCATTCAGAGACTTAAAGGCCATACTGTCTGAGGAGAAGCACTGGAGAAGCACTTCTTAGCTGTCTGCTCCATACGTTTACACTCCCTATCAAATGGAGTCGTAGGGAACGAACCAGGAGCTGACCGCGCAGAACAAGAGGCTTGCACCACCAAGCTCTCAGGCGTTGGATGCTGTGACAGGAACTGAGGATCTCCTGGAGCAACTCTGTATCTCCTAGCCACACGCTTGGAAACCGCCGGTGTCGTGACAGGCTTCCTCCAAATTTCTAAAATGGGCTCAGTAAGGGCATCAGCAGCCTTTTTTATCACACTGTGGTAAGAAGCTGCCTTAATTGTGAATTCACCTCCAGGGGATAAGAATTCCCAACTCAGGGGATGTATCCAAACCATTAGCAGAGTATAGGCCATGAAATCCACCTACAAGCTCTGGAATGTCCCCTTCCTCCAATAGTCGTTGTTGATGCTCTTGCTCCTCCAAGAGTCTCAAGGCCCTCCTTCTCGACCTCAGTCTGGACTTCAAACACGGCATCAACAGAAAATTAACCGACGTCGACGATGCCGGTTTCAAAGTAGAAGGTCATTCTGGCAGAGGAGAGGGAGGCGAATCCACACTGTGTGTCGATCGGGATCCATCCGGCACCAGCATCAACTCCGTCGGTGCCGCTGGCACCAACATTCAGGGAAGAGGTGGCAAAGTCATTGGCGCCGAACCAGTACCTTCACAAGGAAGAAAGGGTACAAACGGAGCCTGCTTGTACGACGCCGTCAACCCCAGCGTGAATGCCAACGGACCCGTGGGACCAGCAGGTGCACCAGAGGGGGCTATAGCTCTGTTAAATATGCTAAACATAGCATTGAGGAACGCTGATGGATCTGCTCCCGGAGACAGGAAGGCAGGAAAGCTTTGCTCCTCCTGAGGAGGCTGGACTGGCTCCGATGCTTGCACACCCGACTCCTGATCAGGAGTGGACGCAGGAGAAAAATTAGCCACAGGGCTTGCCAGGGACTCGGAGATCTCAATTAAAGTCGGCGCTGGAAAAGCCTGTGGACTCTGAGGCTGAGGAGACATTGCAGGGCTGATCTCCCACACTGTGCAGAGCTGTCTCGGAAGGGACCGAGACCGATCTCTGGACGAACGACGTCGAGATTCGTGCCAGCACTGCTTCTTATGCGACTTCGAGTATCTATGCGACAAAGTGTCCATCGCCTTTGATCTTCGGCGACCTCTCTGCTCTTTCTTAGCTTTTGCCAAGAAAAGCTTAGCCTCTCTTTCTTTCAAAGCCTTTGGGTTCATCTGCTGGTAGGACAAGCACTCCTCTACATTGTGGTCCGAGCTCAGGCACCACAGGCAATTTTCATGAGGATCCTTCACTAACATGTGACCCCCGCACTCACTACAAGGCTTAAATCCCGATTTTTTCAGTGGAGACATTGTAGCGCTCTACAACAATTCCCTCAAAACAGTAACTGCAAGAGGTAGGAAAATAAACATTAGCATTGAAGGCACAGAAAAAAAGGAACTGGCGTCAGCGCTGGCGAGGACTTCTCATGGCTCCGATGACGTCAGACGGAGTCGTGTGCCTAGCCGTGCAATTGTGACGTCCTCGTAGACTTGAGAAGCTAGGAAGAACATTTCCATTGAATGCTGGCGCATTGGGAGAATTCAGAAGGTGAGGAATCCACAGGTAGCTGTATCCATCAGAAAGGGTGGTGTCTGCATGTGTACGATATAAGCATTAACTGATCAAAATCTGAGATGTTTCCACTTACGGCTGCAATCATAAATCTTGGTTATTGCAGAAGCGTCCAAAAATGAAAATGTTGCTGAAGCAATTGAAAAAAATTTTTTTGATTCCACTGAAGAACCTGCTAAAGAAGAAGCTCCACATTTCTGGGACATTTGTGACATGTGGACACCTTTAACTCTTCAAACATCAAATGAAATAACAAGGGCTATATTTAAAAAGCTAAAGACCCAGCAACACACATCAGAATCCGACTAGGCCAGAATACAATCAAAGGGAATGGTATTTTATATTTTAGACAACAGTTTAGTGTGGTTGTATTTTTTGAACGTAAAGAAAACCCGGAATGGATCAGTAACGATCAAACACCACTCAGGCACTGAGTAAACCCTATGGCATGACACATTCAAGCTTCGTCCACATTCTAAAGATAATAAAATAATTTTGATCTGCAAGGAACACAGTCCACTACTGCTGAATAAACACAGATCTCCTGCTACTGTACCTTTATCCTGGGTCTGCGGAGACTGGCACATTCCAAGCAGAAACTGCATCACATCAAGGATCCCCTCGAGGATCTACAACAAACAGAAGAAGAACATAAGTTTGAAGGAAAGTGTGCAAGATTACAAAGATGTAACGTTTAGTAGTGGCAATAAGTGCATGTTGAGGCGTTGTAAGGTAGGAAAAGGCAGTCTCACTAATCTTAAGTGTAATACACTACATTTCCAGCACAGACACTCTTGCACCCTCACTAGAAGTACCTCCATAAGTGTTGAGCATGTAGTACTGACCTGCATCCACTGTCTTAGAAAGAGAAGTATAAAAGATGATGTTTTTAAGTATATAAGATCTATTACTATTAAGAAAACAAATGTTTTAGAAGCACTGACATTTTGGGGAGACAGAAGACTTATGTACTGCACTTATGAATATAATGAACATCACAGTGCCGGAATTAAGAATAACTGGAAGTAAATTCAATTATAGTGGAAGGAAATGCAGAACCACAAAACAAAGGCAAGTGTTGTTGAAAATACTCAATTAAAAAACGGCCTGATGAGGTCTTTCATAGAACACGACAGAACTCCATACTCAGAAGCATTACATACCTGTGCTCGGAAAACAGTGTCCCTGTGGGCAACATCTGAGAGTAGAGTCACCAGACAGAAACTAAATGTTTCAGAGACCGGAAGCACACCTGCCAAGAAAGCACAAGAAAACCAATGTCACACTGTATGTGGTATGGATTTCAGCAAAGAGAAGACTTCCCGTCCCACCAATCTTTGTATTTCAGCAACCAATACAAGGCCCAGACCTTTGAAAGGTTAGTTTAGAAGATTTTGGCCTAATTACAAGGCCTGTGCATTTGTGGATGCCCAAATGGTGTGCAATTTGCACTCATGTCAGCAAACGGAGCCTACATTTGAGCCTAAAACAGGATTACTGGATCTGTATGGTGTCACATCTCTTTAATATGCTGTGGACCCTTCCTAAACTGTGACATTACTTAAAAAGTTACAATACTGCAAAGGCAGTTTAGTTGTGCCAAGGGTACCCAATGGAAACCAAACACAAAAAGCTTAAAATAAAAGGTACACCAAGATAATACCATTCCAAAATAATTAGGGACAAAAACAAAGATGAGCAAATCAAGTACATTATATAAATATTGCATATTTCATAAGAAGCAAAAAGTATAGTCCCAACAATGAAAACAAGGGAGAAGCAAGGAGAAGGAACACAAAAAATGGCAGAAAAAGCAAGGCGAAAACAGTGACAACAAGAGAAAAGCAGGGAGAATGTACCCCAAAAATGTGGGGGAAAAGCAGGGAGAAAGCAGTGAAAACGAGGAAAAGGCAATGAGAAGGCACACAAAACAGGGGGGTGAGCAAGGAGAATGCATTTGAAGAATTCTCTGCAATGGGTTGGCACTCAGAACACCAGAACAGTAATAGGTCTTCGCCTCAACTAAAGAATCTACCATCAGAAGAGCATGAGTAGTGTTTGCAATGTTGACTAAATCTGCTGCCTCTGCAGAAAATAGCGCTGGAGCTCACCTCTGGCTTTCCGGGACATGCTCTCTTCAATCCACTGCACCTTTGGAAGCCCTTTCAGCAACCGCAGTAGGTAAGGGACCATGTCCTCCTTGTGCTGGAAAAGGAGAGAAAATGGGTTAGACAACAGTTAGAAGTTCAAAAAGGAGCCAGTAGAGCTGGTGAAGCTGAAGTTTTTGAATGAAGTCTAATCTAGAATTCTTATTCCTTACACCTGGACTCTGCGACATAATAGAAAAAAAAAAAAAATTATGCTACTTCTAACATCAGTCACAGCATTCGGCTGGCAAGTGAGCGCAATGTGGTGATAAAACCCTAGCTGCATCCACATCTCTCAATATCTGAAAAGTGAAATGCAGATATTGGCATAAAATCACTTGCAAAGCCAGTAGATCTTGTGTATGCAAGATCTATTGGCTTTATCAATGTTTTCTAGTTATGTTGTGAAGCAGCATGAATCGGAGTAAAAAAAAATAAAAAAAATAACATAGTCAATACACAGGACTTTCAAATCATGCAGCCAAAGTACAGTACAACATAACTATAAAAAACACAGACAAAGCTAAATAGGTCTTGCATACACAAGTGCTATTTGCCTTTGTAAATTTTGTTTTGTGACGTTAACAGAAGCAAAGCGGGAGGGCTAGAAGGGGTAAGCAACAAAGAGGGAGGGCGCTCCAGCTAAAAAACTAAATTAAGTTAGGAAAACAGTGCTACGACGCAGCCTGCACTGGCTGTATGCATATTAGTGCTTTTTTTTTATGGCGGACAGGGAAGGGCCAACAAGGAGAATGAGAAGCGGGCGGGAGAGTGCCAGGAACACGTCGGACAGGAGGAGAGGGGACAGTAAGAGGATGGAAAGCAGGAAGTCAACAAGAGGAGCAAGCAACATGAAAAAGAGCAGGAGTTAAATGGGAGGAGCAAGCAAAAGCACCAACAGCAGGAGGAGGGCTGGGGGAGAGCAAATAACACCAAGGATAGCAGGGAGGGGGCAGGCAATACAATGGACAGGGGGAGGAAGTTGAGAGGAGTCAAGCAACGCAACAGAGGATGGGACGATTAAGCAACACAATCAATGGACATGGAAAGGTCACATACAGACTCCTATGGAGTGCTTTCACAAGCAAAAAAAAAAGCAGCTACAAAAGCACAAGCAGTGGAAGGACACTGGGCAAGAAAGCAGTACTGGGGCCACGCTCCACGTGAGGGACAAACACAAGAAGAGGAAGTCAAGCTGGCATGTATTGACCAATTAGAGGCAAGCATATGAGCGTGACTATGAAGTCAATCAATGGAAAACAATGTGCAGGCTCTAAGCTCACTGTAAGCAAACAAAATGCTTTGCAAGTGACAGCATATGCCCTGTCTTAGGTGAGACCTAAAAAATTGAGCTAGATTCAACTCCTCATTAGAATATAACTAAAAAAAGAAGATTAATTGAGGGCGTATAGAAGGAAACTGCATTAAAACAAAGTGCCCTAGGTAACTGAATCAGAACTCTCCTTCCGGAAGTCTGAGATTACCACAAGTACATCTTCAGCACAGTTTGTGTTGGTTCACTTTCTTTGATGATAGAGATTTCAACATAGTTTCCAAAATGTATTGTGCAATTCTAATAAAAGAAAAGGTATTTTCAGAGTTTAGGGCTAGATCTCAAAACATTTGTTGCCAAATCCTAGTGGCAAACTGCGCTCAGCATTTTTGCAATAGTTTCTTAACATAAGTATAACTATAACGGCTGAATTTCTATGGTTTTGTGTGGGTAAAACGTGTGTGTGTGTGTGTGTGTTTATAGTTAGGAAAACTTTATTCTTTCTATACAAATCAAACTTTAACTACACAAACATCATAACTACACAATTTCATTACAAATTCTCAACTTCGAGTTATACCTTAAAATTATAATTTATGCACCACTTTCAAATTACTATAACTTTATATAAACAAACAAACTTGTTTATAAATGTGAGGTACAAATATAACTTTAGAAGTTCTAATTTTTGTGTAGTTTAAGTTCGGGATGTTTATAAAGAATGAGGTTTCCTTACTCAAACAAAGGTTTAAACTTTGGGTTCTGAATTTTAATGGGTTTTATTTTTAAAAAATAAATGTGTTTCAAATTGTTCAGTGTCGTTGACTGGAGTGTAGTTAAGTGTAGTGTCATACAGCAGAGTGGAGCAGAGTGTTGTAGTGTATAGTATTATACAGAGTAGTGTTGTAGAGTGGAATGGAGTGAAGTAGAGTAGAGTGTGGAACAGTGGAGTGGCTTGCAGTGGAACAGCATACAGTGGAGTGGTGTAGAGTGGAGTGTGGTACAGTGGAGAGGGGATGAGTGGAATAGCATACAGTGGAGTGGTGTAGAGTGGAGTGGCACTTTGGCTACATTCTAGATTATAGCCTTATAGGAAGTAGGATTTATCATTGTTCCCTACTTATTACCACTTTATTAAAGAGGTAATAGGTAGTGAAATGTATTTATATTTTTCTATATATGTGTTTTAAAAGTTTACGGAGAACCACACTAGCATCTACAAGTACAAAGATAGTTACAAGAAAGATATATATATGTATATATATATATATATATATATATATATATATATATATATATATATATATATATATATATATATAATAATATATAAATACACTATAGTAAACTATATTCCTTAAAATAGTCTAGTACAGTGTATTTGTAATTTTTTAACAAACTATTTTTTTAAGTGGTGTGCTATTTTGTAGGTATTACCACAGTACTATGTAGAATTTTTTGTAAAGCATTAAAGATGCCAAAACAAATTGAAGAGGGAGGTCACCATAAGGTTCTGCAAAATTATACATATTCAATACTTTGGGGAGGAGGGTGGGGGGTCAGGGAGGTGGGGGTTTGAGAGAATCCCCAAATAAAGCCAATCTTGGTTTGGTGGCTGGTAAAAGGAGCCAAATCTTGAGGTAGGAAGGAACTGCCGTCTTACAAGTCTGAAAGGAGGACATGGAATGGTGCATGCTGGCGAGAAAACAGATATATATGAGGGTAAAAGCTGCACTAAAAAATAGAAAAAGATTTGGGAGGCACAGCAATCACACAGAGGTCTACACATACAGGGGTCAAATATTGGTTGTAAAACAGTCATTAAGAAAGAAAGTGATGTGTGGATTGATCCATTGTTGAACCTGGCAGACGTGCCCTCTTAGGCGCTTATGCAGTGTTGCATGACGCCTGATCTGTATTTCAATGTGAAGATGGCGATGAAATGTTGGTTTTATGACTTAAGAAAATGCAATAATTTTTTTTTTTTAACTATTGAAATTCACCAGTTATATGTAAATGACATAAGAATAACTCGTACCACTGTATATTGCATGTCAGCAGTGAGGTAATGTGTGAAGCCATAAGCAGTGCGTCATAGTGGTGCAAGTTATACTGGTCCTCCAAATTGTGAAATTACACCCTCTTCTACTGTGATCAAGTAGCCCCTAGAACCTCAGACACCCAGACACTTAACTCTTCCCTCATTGTGACAGTAAGTGACATATTTAATTAACAATGGTTCACAAGCTATGGGCTCTCACTCTGTTCTGCTTACCTCCTATTAACCCACAATCCATAAAATAATGCTGTTGTTAAAATGGACAGTTGAGAAGATGAAAAAAAATCAAAATTTTCTCCTGGAATTTGCAGCTGTTAACGTTGAGAATGGTGACTCAAAATTATATAGTTTTCTGAAACCGTACTCAATTTGTTTGCAAGAGCCACATGGGTTTATTTAGAGTTGGGTGCTTGCATAACATTATATGAATTGGGTGCTTGCATAACATTAGATGAAAAGTGTCAGATGCCCTGACCACTGTATTAGGAGTGCAGTGATGCTCATGCCCCCTCTAAAGATGGCGGAAGAGATATCCACCAGTTTTTTGGAAGATGTCCTACTACACAAAATTATAAATAAATAAGCACTACAGCTTCTGCTTCCTATTAACTGCTTTTAAACCTACTGCAATTCCAGAAGGAGATCATCAGGGGATTTTTGATGCTATTCTTTGCAAGAATAATAGCTGAGATCAAGCAAGATTAAACTTTCCTTTTGTGCAATGGTCTAATCTTAATGGTTATCAACTGCTCTTTTCAGGGTGGATGTAAATCTTCTTAAGATGTGACAGTATGTAATACATTAAAGGATATCAATGAAATCGATTCAGAATTCAGTCACATATCTTTTAAAAGCTCTGAGCAACTTGTACATCTGATTTTGGCTTATTTGTTTCTGTTTTTCATGGCTGTTTTCCAGAAGATAGTTCAGATAAACTCACTACTAAATAAAATATTGACTTCATTAAATATTTATTTCATCTATTCATAAGCAATGAATTAGGATCTTCTGGATCCTGGCAGGAGCTGAGTGATCATAACTCACGTTTTTTTTTTCTTCTTAAATCAGTCTTTCTGATATGACACTCTGAAAGCCTACTACTATTGATATTGTACAGGCAAACAACAAAAAGTTACTTCAATTAAATAAATCTTGATCTGGTCACTACTACTTGCTTATTTTGTATTATGAAATTATAGCTTGGGTGACAATAATTTAGGAAAAAACAACTGTAATCAGGTACTAGAAAGAGTGTACTGTAATTTCATTAAGCCTTCTTGTGAGGTGACCAAAACAAATATGTGGCTTAATGAAGCCTATAAGAAAGTTAAATAGGACTCATTGCACACACTGTAAAACCATAATAGTACAAGTTATTATTACAACTAGTCCATAAAAGCAACCTACTGAGAAATAACAAACAAGGAACACTCAACACCTTAAAGAAAATTGTGTGAGCCTGTGTGAAGCAGTTGATGTAAACAATTCACCAAACTAAGGAGAACTATTGTGATGAATGTGGAGTACAGCTAGCCTGATATACTGTATAATTTGTTATTAGAAGCATGGGTTATTCACTTTCCCTCAATATTTAACTTGTTTTCCTGACATTCTCTTTACGTTCTCAGTTCACACACTATATCAAACACTTACGTTTGCTGCTAACAAAACCACTATAGTGTTAGAAAAACAAAAAAACACTAGGGAAGGGTTCTGGCCAAGGAAGGGTAGCAATATACCTTTCCATATATGATGGGACATTTGCTACCCCAGTGCTTAGAAGAGAGTTGAATTCTGTACTCCAGGCAGACAAATCTTCAGCAGAATGGAAAGAGGCTGAAATAATCCTCCTGCACAAGAAGGACAATGCAAAACGAGCTACCTATATCTCTTTAAACAGCACATAGAAATAATTTTGAGTAATGCTATTTACCTTCCATGAAATTTCTGCAGAGGAAAACTGAATTCTAATATCAAGTCAGTTAAGACCATAGAACAATACTAAAAAACGACACTGACTTGCAGTTGACTGACATCATCAACCGTAATTTCTTATTTGAGATACTGGTCGCTTATGGCCTGGAGCCCACTTTTTTCAGAATTCTTGAGGGTCTCCGCAGTGATAATGGCGAATTTAATTAAGAAATTCCCATTTTCAAGAGGGACGCGCCAAGTGTTCATTTTTAGATTGTATTATCTATGATTTAGGAATGTTTTTTAGAATCAACCTCTCCAGATATGCTAAAAAGAAGCTTCTGTAATTTTACAGACAGATGAAGGTGTTGTTATGGCATACACGGAAACATCGGCTTTACTGAGCTTAAATCTTTTGCACTGCTTAGCACTTAACAGTTAAAGGTTGCAACTTAAGTTATTGGGCTGACACCAGAGTCACCTGAAAGGGTCGTCCTCGTCCCCTACCTTGCCCAGCCCCTAAGTTGTAGAAAGGGGAACCAAGGTAGCCATCTTCATGATGTGCCCCTCCACCCAGCTTCTGTGAGCCCTAAGCAGCCCAGAAAGAAAGACCAGAACAATGTTGGTAAGAACAGACAGCTTTTTTGCTGCGCAATTCTCATATGAATCTGTTGTTCATATGAGACTGTACTAAAAGTGACAAGATAAAAAAAAAATCAAAAACCTAGCTAAAGTGAGTAGAGGCTGTTTATCCTAGTTTGCTTCTGTTACTGAGTCTGCTTAGCTTTAGTGTTCGAGGTGTGTGAGAAAATGCCCCTTTTTGAGCAGGAATAGTCTGGTAACCATTGTAGGTACTCTATCCCATGAAACTAGTAAACGTTTACTAATCTCAGATTGGCATATTTAACCCTCCTGTAAGGTTATACCATGAGGAATAAAAACGACACCCATGACATGAAATTTAAAGGTCATCTGTGGACTGCAGCACTCATTGTGCCACATGTTAGCGCAAAAAGGAAAGCATTCTGTCAGACTTACCATCGTGGCCTGCCTGCGGCAGTTTAACCATGCTGTCTGAAACCGCACAATAACCCTTCTGACAGAGGAAAAAAATGTATTTTAAACATTAATCACTCCTAAGTAGGCCTTGCAATCCATATGGTAGAGTACATGGCACTGAAAAGTGGGACATGAAGAAATGTATTTTATTTTTTTTGTCCAGCATATGATCTCCAGAGGAGAAAATGACTACTACCCTTAAGTAGATCCATAGGTGTTAAGAGTTAGTTGGTTGCTGCCAGGATCTTAAGAACTGACACTTTTAGGCTGGTGGTGTTTGCAGTTGCACGATAACTCCAGGCAGGTTGAATATGGCAGTCTAAGTGCATTTGTGATACTGACGCTAGAACACTTCAGGAGAAGCACTAAAGGGAGCTAGGAGGCCTTTGAAAGTACGAGGACAAACATGTCTCAGCCCAAGGGTTTGACTATAGTGGGCAGGTATGTGAAATTCATTTACTTATAATAATCTTCTTGAAGGAATGTTCCTAATAGTTTAATTTTATCTTTAACCAAACCCATCATGCACTTTTTACAAACTGTGTTTATTAACTCCTTTTACATTAATTATTTTAAGTGGTTTCTAACAGCTTATATTGTAAAACCTTTTATGAATTTTCAACTTTATTTACTCATTGAGATGTTTGATAAATTGCACTATTCACTTAAATTTTTGTGATAGACAGCGTATTTGAGTTTCCTCCTATGGGTACTATCTCAGTTTGCCAGACGGCATAACGGATCCCTTTGGAGCTATTTTAGAGCTTTTGTTTTTGTTTTGTTATGAGGTTCTTGCTTTTCTGGCACTTTGTTTTAGTATGCAGATATTTTACTGAGGGTACTCCAATGGATCTATCAATTATTTGCACTGAGTTCTGTAACTTATTGAGTTTTATGAAATTTGTATATTTGTCCTTAATTGTGTGCTTTTATGGTTCTCTGCACTGAAATAAAGTTGTTTGATGTTTATGATGAAAAAATGTAATGTTAGATATGACAGGAATCCAAAAGCTATCTTCACTGTGGGAGGCTATAAAAAAGTAAAGCATATATTAAAATATTAATTATGTTATTTCAGGTTTGGGACAAGCTTGAGAAATAGTTCATTATTTTTATTTTAATTTTTTTATTTTAAATCCAATTCAAAGATGAAGGTAACATTTGCTTACTAAACATGTAGGGAAACTGACTTTCAGAAAGTTACCTTTTAGTCTCTGAAGCTCCTGAACATTAATTTGCATTAGTCTGCCAGTTGCTGCCTTGTCACTGCTTGAACTTAATGATATGTTTAATGTGTTCCCTGAACAGGACAATGGCTTAGGACTGGCTGCAGGCTTGGCAGGGTGTGGGGCAGGTGATCTGTATCAAAGCAGGAAGGGAAGCTGGGAAGGTTCTAGGAACTTTGTTAGCTTGAAAAGGACAGAGGTGACGCTTTACCAGTGTAGTGATCCTTCACCACCAATAAGAACAGCAAATGTAACTGTAGATCCTGATGCTTATTTATTGTAAAGAGCTGCTACTTCAGCAACGTCGCACAGCCAGCCAGCCGCTCTTCCTCCAACCGACATAGAATCTAATCCCTGCATTCTACACATTATCTATACAAAAAAAAAAAATCAGGGTTCATATAGGGCAACTACTAACCCATAAGGCTCTCAAGGCGTTAAGGGGGTTGGTTGGTCCTCTAAGCTTCAGTTGAAGAGCCAGGTTTTAAGGTCCTTCCTGAATTGAGGTAGTGATGGTGACTGCCTGAGGTGCAGGGACAGAGAGTTCCAGCTCTTTGCCTCGAGGTAGGCAAAGGATCTTTCACCAGCCGAGGTCTTCCGTATGCGAGGTACAGTGGCTAGTGCTTGTTGGGCAGAGCTGAGAGGTCAGATGGGGGAGTAGAAGGAGATGCAGTGGCTGAGGTAGGTGGGTCAAGGAGGGCCTTGTATGTGTGGACGAGGAGTCTGAAGTTAATTATTTTCTCAATAGGAAGCCAGTGGAGGTGTCTTAGGTGACTGAAGATATGTTTGAGGCAAGGATGTCCAGTCTGAGTCTGGCAGAGGCGTTTTGGATGTGCTATAGTTTCTTCAGGTTCTACTGGGAGGTACCAGTGTAGAGGGCATTGCCATAGTTGAGTCTCCTGGTAACCAGGGCATAGGTTACGGTTTTGCGGATGTCATCTGTGGCGGCGAGGAGGGCGGTCTCTATGCTGTAGTTCATCCTGATGCATGACTGTGAGGTTTCCAGGATGATGTTGTCCTCGATGTGCTTACGGAGCCGAGTGTTGATGGTTATTTCAATGACCTTAGCTGGGAAAGGCAGCAGGGAGATGGGGCAGTAATTCTTGAGGTCTTGGGGGGGGGGGGGGGGGGGGGTTTCAGCCGTGGGTTTCTTCAAGTGCGGGTGGATCTCTGCGTGCTTCCAATCCTCTGGGAAGGCGGCTGTCTCTATGGAACAGTTTAGGGTGTGGAGGAGCTCGGGTGCGATTGAGGAGTTGGCTTTGCTGAAGATGGGGCGAGGACAGGAGTCCGTGGGGGTTTGGAATGGATGCTGCTCATGATGGTGCAGGTCACGTCTGTGGTGAGGGTGGTCCATTTGTGCAGGATCTGTGATGGTTTGATGGGTTGGAGCTGGGGGGCTGTTGGAGTGCTCAGAGGGTCTTGGGATCCGAAGCTGTCATATATGTCTTTTGATTTTCCGGGGGAAGAAGTTGGCTAGCATGTCGCAGAGGCCTCGAGATGGAGGGCTGCTTGCCGTTTCTGACTGGGGTTTGGCAAACTCTTTGACCATGGCGAAGAGCTCTTTGGTGTTGTGAGCAGTGGCGCTGATACGGTCCTGCAGGGCGGCCTTCCTGGTGACTCTTATGAGGTGGTGGTGGGATTTCGGAGCAGCTTTGAAGGCCTCAAAGTCTTCCAGGGACTTGCTGTTCCTCCATCTCTTCTCTAACCGACTGCAGGTGCGCCTTGAGTCCTGGAGTGCAGGGGAGAACCAGCTAGCCTTCCAAAGGTGGTGTTTAGCTGAGGTCTTAAGGAGAGGTGCTAGGGTGTTGCCGCATTCGGAGATCCATTGGTGGAAGTTTGTGCTGAGATGTTAGCATCTGCGGTGAGGGAAGACTTGCTGAGGGTGTTGGAGAGCTATTCCTCAGTGATCCGGTTCCATTGTTTGCTTGGGGCTCGGCGTGTTCAGAGGTGGATGATCAGTGAGGTGATGGTGAAATGGATGAAGCGGTGGTCAGTCCACTGAACTGTGGAGGTGCTGTCGACTGTGATGTTGCTGGTGGAGAAAATGTTTTTGAGCGGGTGACCAGCGATGTGTGTTGGTGAGGTGATCAGGTGCTTTAATCCTATTGTGGCGAGGTTGTTGAGCAGAGAAGCGGTGTTGGTGCCATTGTCAATGTGGTAGTTGAAGTTACAGAGGAGGAAGTAGTTTAAGGAGGTGAGAGGAGAAATTATGTTGATGATGGATTCGCTGAAGGTTGGACAGACACAGGGTGGCCTGTAGATGAGGGTGCTGCAGAAGTTTGACTTGGGTGTGGCGTGTATCTGGAAATGGAAGTGCTCACCTCCTCATTGACAAATTGAACCCCATTATCGGAAATAGGGAACCAAGGATATCCCTCCTGTGGGAAATCTTCTGTAAGGAAATCAGTTACCACCTAAGCATTCAGTTCTGGTAAAAAGTTTTACTTCTGGCCTTGGCGTATAAGTCCATTGCTACAAATGTGAAAAAAAAAACTGGCCTGGTAACTCACTGAAAGGAACAATCAAGTCAATGCACACTCTCTCCCAAGCTCTACGTAGGAAATCAATAGGCTTCAGTTGTGGTTTCCTTACTACCAAACTCTTCTCTGAAGTTGAGCACAAAGCACATTCACCTACAAAGCAATCAACTTCTCTGTCCATCGAAGACCACCACAATGTTTGTCTCAATCGTCTTTTCGTGAAAGTAGCACCCAGATTTTTACGCACTTTAATCTTAACACAACTGGAGGTACCAACTTTTCTCGCCCTAGAAGACCATTGTCAAGTGACAATTTCTCAGATACTTTCCCGAACAGCTGACACAGACTAACAAAAGAGATCTTTCAGAATGCCAACCCTTAGAAATAGAAGATATAACATCTTTCATAACTGCATTCAATTCCATCTCCTTCCTCCATTCATGTTCAGAAACCACACACATTTCTTCAAGATCTGATGTAGCAATCAAATAATTCTCATCCATAACATCCTCCATATCATCACACTGGATTGCACATCTAGATAAAAAAATCTGTAGGCACATTCTTACCCTCTTGGATATGCAAAATGTCAAAATAGAACTGTAACAATTTAGTTGTCAGCCTTGAAAAATTTGAAGTCTGTTCTTTGATCTTCTCGTCGAATAAGATAGCAACCAGAGGTTTAGGATCCATTTTTACAGTGAACCTACTACCCCAAATATAAGATGTAAACCTTTGAATTGCCCACCAACAAGCCAATAATTCATTTTCTAAGGTTGAAAAAATATATCCCCCAACATCCTAGAAGCATAATTAATGGTATTTTCTACTAGGCCATTCTCCTGTGTAAGGACAGAATCCAGACCACAGATACAGGTATCTACAGTGACACAACAGGGATGTTCCGGGTCAAACAGTTTAAGGCTTTCAGAACTTGCCAACTGTTTTTTTTTTTAACTCACTTGAAAGAATCTTGGCATGCAACATACCACTTCAAGTTAACATTTTTTTTTAAGAGTAACGTCAAGGGTTTAATGTGTGAAGCATAATCAGGAATAAAACAAAAATAGAACTTGCACATCCCTTTGAGTGATTTAAGAGATGTTTTATCAGTGGGAGTTTCCACATCAATTATTCCATTAACCAAACCTAGTCTTTGTTCTATACCATCTCCAGAAACAATATAAACCAAGTACGCAACCCTGTTTTTACATGACCCACATTTTTCCATTTTAAGAACCACTGTTTATTCTTGTACGATGGTTAACACCCATACGCAACTCCAGAGAATCCAGAACACAGCCGCCTGCCTCATCCTGGACCTCCCTTGCCATGAACACATCTCATCACACCTCTAATCCCTTCACTGGCTCCCCATCGACAAGAGGATCACCTCATCCACGCACATAAATCCCTCCTAACACCGGCCCAACCTACCTCAATGAAAGAGTGAACTTCCACACTCCCATTTGCCACCTCCGATCCGCCGACCTTGCACTCGCCACAGTCCCCCGCATCCAACGCGCCACCACAGGAGGCATATCCTTCTCCTACCTTGCCCCCAAGGCCTGGAACTCCCTCCCCACCAACCTCCGCAAGACCCAAGACCTCCTGTTCTTCAGAAAGAACCTCAAGACATGTCTGTTCGAACAGTGACCCTACTCCCCCCCTTCACCTTCCCCCCAGCACCTTGAGACCCTCACGGGTGAGTAGCGAGCTCTATAAATTTTTTGATTGATTGATTGAACAACCAATCAAGAATGACTTAATGCTCTTTCTTGGTTTTTGAAAATATTAATACATCATTTTGAAATGTGACAACTCTTTTGACACATCTGAACACTTGGTACATAATCCTTTGGAACACTTACTCCGCCAAGGCTAACACGAACAGCATTCTGCGATAATGGAATGTTCCAATGGGAGATACAAATAATATGGAGTGCCTGTATTCTGGGTCTGGTACCACCTGGTGCTAGGCTGCAGCAAGGTCCAACTTACCAAACCAGTTTGCACCAGATACTGCGGCAAGCAAATCAAAAATCTTAGTTAGAGGATGTGAATCGATCCAAATGGCGTTATGCAAACTTCCTAAATCCACACAACTCATAATTCACCATTCCTTTTGCAAGCTACCACAAGAGGAGACAGCCATAACAATGATTTGATTGGTTTGATGATTCTGTTGTCACACAACTTCATCAACTCCTTTTCAAGATCTTCTCTAATGGAAAATGGTACAATATGTAATTTATGTTTCACTGTATGGATCACTCTTTAGTTTTGATTTTATGCTGAAACCCTTTTAAGGTTCCCAGTTTATCCAAAAGTGCATCAGCAAATTTTGTACACACATCTTCAACTTTTATATACACATCTTCTATTTGATTTTCTCCCACTCTGGAAACATGCTCTTTTTTACGAGGTCTTAACAACATTTTGAACGGACCCTGGTGAAACCATCTTAACATACATAGTCCTTTGACAGCGACATATATTTTACCAAAAATCTTCCTCTCTCTAGATGTCAACACATCTTAAAAAACAAAAAAATGAAAGATCAACGCGTCTCCATTCATAAGACACTGCTGCATGGTCAGGAGGTTCTAAAATTATATCCTGCCATAGATCATTGAATAACTCTTGTGTGATCATTGTTATTCTTACTCTCAAATTAACTAAGAATTTTACTGATCTGTCACCAATTTGGATATCTGCATACCGTTCTACACAGGTAGAAGGATGACCGGAACCTATGGTGTCTTCGATAACCACTAACACCATATCTGAAGTTTGTCGAACTGCCCCTCATAACTTTCCTTCCCAAGATTTGGCACCACACTGTTATACCTACCTGTCTGTTTCACCTGACTGACACAATCTGGTGAAATGACCCACCTTACTGCAATTCCTGCAAGTCTTTCTCACTCCTAAAATGTGATACATTTCGACACCTAATACATACATTTGTTTGTTTAAAAATATCCTTTCAGGTTTTGAGCCCTCTTTAGACTGAACGGAGTCCTTTACATTGGTTTTCACTTTCTGTTGTACAATGTTTACTACTTCCATTTTCTTATATTTAAGCTCTTTCATGGAGACCTAAGATGTTTCCATACTTTTTAGCTACATTCAATGTTTCATCTAGTGTTTGATTAGTCAAACACAATAATTTTTGGTGTATAGATTTGTTCATACAGTAGCATATAAATTGGTTGAGAACCAACTTATCAGTAAAAGTTTTGAACTAACAATCTGCTGCTAGTCTCTTAAGTCCAGATACATGCATTTTACACTTTCTCTAACCTGTTGTTTCCTCTTAAGAAACCTGTTCCATAACTACAATACTAGATTATACATCGAAACGTGTTTCTAGCTTCTTTACACATTTTGTATATTCATTCATCTGTTCCTCTTCAGTACCTTCTACCTCGGTTAAATGTTTAAATAGGGCACTCCCTTAAAAAAAGAAAGCAATAATAAAAATGTGCTCTGCTGTGGGTGAAACCTCAAAGCTCCCCAATAAATGCTGAAAGCATCGAACCAGTTTTTCCACACCACTGGTGGTTCCCCGGGTGACTCCAGAAACTGCATTAATGGAAAATCCCCTATTCTGTACAATGACACAACAAGCTGCAAGAGGCCTTGTTCCTAAAGTGACCAGCTGTACCTAGAAGAGGACTAGACTGTGCTAGTCACCCCTGCTGGAGTGAGTCGTGACTTGTAAGTGCTGTTCCTGAGAGCCTTACTGGTGTCCACAAAGATGTATTTTGAAATCTCTGAAAAATCTGTACTTAAAAAAAGTTTGAAATTCCAGACTTCTGGAGAAGAGGACCAACCACCTAAACAAGTCACCCAAGGTACAACCTTGCTAGGCAAGAAATCAGGTTAGTCCAACTCGGAGCTCTTTGCTCCCTAAAAATCCAGTTCAGTGGGCCCTTGAGGCAAGTCTGTCTGATTACAGTGTGATCTTCACAACATTCAAATCCACAGAGACACCCTCAAATGGATCGCCTACTTCCTCACCTGCAGAACCCAGAGGATACTCTTACCTCCTTTCGCCTCAGAATCCAAGAACATCATCTCCGTTGCCCCTCAAGGCCTGTCTCTCAGCCCTACTCTGTTTAACACCTAAAAGAACTCCTTAACGAGAATCGTCAGAACTGATGGACTAAACATCATATCTTATGTAAACGACACCCAGCTCATCCCCTCGCTATCAGAAGACCCCCCTCACCATCGTGACCAACATCTCCAGGTGCATGACAAGTGTCCCCAACTGGATAAAATACAAGTGCCTGAAACTCAACATGGACAGAAATGAAGTAATGATCTTCAGGAACAACACCTTCATGTGGCGCGAGTCCTGGTGCCTTCCGAATGAGGACTGTCACCCACACCAACAGACCACACTTGCAAGCTTGGCATCATCCTCAACAGCAAGCTCACCACTAAAGGCCAGATCAACGCAATCTCCTCTGTCTGCTTCTTTACCCTTTGCATGCTCCGTAAAATCTTAAAATGGTTCCCTATCAACACCAGACGAACCATCACTCAAGCACTTGTCACCAGCCGGCAGGACTATGGCAACTCACTCTACGCTGGAATCACCTCTCACCTTCTGTAGAGACTGCAGACCATACAGAATGCAGCGGCTACACTCATCCTTGACCTCCCTAGGCGGACCCATATCACCCACCACCTCAAGAAGCTCCACTGGATCCCCATCCAGAAGAAATGTAAATTCAACCTGCTGAACCACACCTACACAACCAGGGACTGGCATACATCAACCACCACCTGTTCTTCCAACAACCTCCAAGACACTCACGTTCCGCCTCCCTTGGCCTTGCTCATATCCCCGAAACTGCAGAAGCAACAGTGGAAGACGCTCCTTCTCCTACCTTGCCACAAAATCCTGGAACAACCTCACCCTTCACCTCAGGACCTCATCCTCTCTGCTGGAATTCAGGAAAAGACTCAAGACCTGGCTGTTCAACTGATCCTCTCTTGCTACAGGGCTATAAGCGCTTGGATACCCTCACGGGTGACAACCCGTGCTACATAAATATTGTTTGATTGAACATTACTACAATGAAGGAGTTGGACTTCCATTTTCAGAGACTAAGTCAAAAGGTTGAATCTTTTACTGGAACAAACCCGCTTGGAATACCTGACACATGCTCTATTAAGGTCGGCCAGAAACTGTGCTTGGGTCCCTGTAACACACAAACATTAAGTTCTATTAGCACTTTACTTTTTCTTTCTGTTTTTTCTATTAATTCTTATTCCTATTTGAGTTTTGTGTTTTAGATGTTTATTTTGATTATTGAATGTTACTTTACTTTTAGGAAATGGTGTGGGATCTTTATACTGTTGAGGTTTTGATTTTATTACTGTTTTGGTGCTTTTAAATGGCTTTACAGATTTTCTATAAGATAAGCTAGTCTGCTCTGTGCCATAGCCTCCAGAAGTTGAGTTACTGACACCTAACAGGTTAGTGACTTTATTACTCGTGGTGGACTACCATCTACACCTTTAAAGAAATTACTTTCTCACAAAGGGATAAGAGAAGAATTTTGAAGTGTGTGAAAGCATATCAAGTTGGTTAGACTGGGTCCTACCTGCAGTGTTGAACAGGAGGTGAAAACTGTGCATTGGAGCAGCCTGTAATCAAGGAGAAAATAAGCAGAGCAATAGCTGGCAGCTCCCTCATCATAACAGTCACAGTGTAATAAGCATGTTAAGTTGGCCTGACTCAAGGTCATAACTGCAATAAGGAGAGATTAGTAAAAACATATACAATTATCATATAAAGCTGATAAAAACCTTTATCAGAAAATAAACTTTTGGAATTAGACTGTAATGCTCAGAACAGCCCCTAGAGGACACCACAATAAAAATAGCATTTGTAAGAAACACGGTCATGTAAAGATATAGATAGCCCATAGAGGGTATAACCATATGAAAAGAATAGCAGAAAGTAATACAGTGCAACCAAGGATTTAGCCCCTAGAAGGCGTAGTGCATTACACATTTTCAGTGCTAGCAGGCCTACTAGAATATTATTACAAACTAGACCCTTATAACAAAAACTACTCTTAGCTGTAAAACACAAGTTTCAGCCATCAGAGAGCTTAAAAAGAAATTGAATGGTGGGAGGGGTTATTATTTTCGGGTCGCACTAAACTAGTGTGGGGACCCAGAGATGACCTAAACAGGAAGAGGATGTTGTGCTGATTGTTTTGGTGGTGGTCCCACTGTCAAAGGATCACCATAGGCTGAGTTTTGGCCAAAAATGTTTTGAGAAAGAATGCTTGCAAAGCATTATGGGGCAAGTTTCCCAGAGTGCAGTGAATATTGTAGTATCGACCCCATCGCTGTGTTGGGAGAGCCGCTTTGAAAGCCGCTTTGAGGACTTCTGTGTTTTTTATGTAAAGCATTTATCAATGACAAGTGCGTGAAGGGGAGAGCCACAAGAAATTACTCTGATTAGGTAACAGTGTGAACAATTTGACCAGCGCTTCAATACTGGTGTTGCAAGCGGCATGGCCACCATGGAGCACGAAGGGAAGAGACAAAAGAAAAAAAATAGTTTGCCCACGCTGAATATTGGCAATCGTGCAATAATCCATGTAACAGGGTCAGTCTGTAAGGTGGTAACAAGACTGCCTCAAGGAGGGACAAACGTAAAGCATTTACCAATGACATTAGGGGATTTATGAAAGGAAAGCCCACAGATGAGTGAAAGTGATGGGAATGAGATGGGCGTGGTTAAAAGCCCACAGATAGATAACAACGGGTCAACCGAAAAAGAAGTTACCAAAGGTTACTAACCTATTCTTTTGGTAAAGACTTTTCTATCAGATTCCTCCTCTTGTGAACAGATACCAAAGCAGTACTTCCCCAGGTGGTGGGGCTGTGTCTGAATGTCTCAGACTAGATAATGCTTCATGACAGATTGGGCAAATGACAGTCAGGCAGGAACTGGCAATCCTGGCAGTAGTGTTTCGTGAACATGTGGCGATATACCTAGGTAGCTGCCTGGCAGCAGTCCAAGACTGGCACACCACGCAACAGTGGTTGCAGCCGTTGCTCTCGCGGAGTGGTTGTGCAACTCTTCTGGGGGCAGCTTTTTAGCAAGCCTACAGCAGAGCTAAAGGCGATGGATTGCCCGATGTGCAACGGCGTAACTATCATTTGTAGGAATGCTGCTTTCATCCGTAGGACCAATCTGTCCGGGAACAATTATGTTTGTGGTTGTTGGACGGACAAGGCCTGGATTCACTTACTCGCCTTGCAGATGTAATGGCAGTGAGGAACACTGTTTTGATAGTTATCAGGCGTAAAGGACAGCTACGAATCGAGTCAAAGGGTTTACACATCAGGTAAGTGAGAAAAAAACTCTCAGGTTCCACTGCTGTATCACAAAAGGTCGAAATGTCTTTGTGGGAGCTTGTGGGTCAGTCTTTGCAAGAAAATCATCACAACAGGTGATTTAAAAAGTGATTTACTATCTGAAAATTAAAAAAAAGCAGAAAGATAACCCTTAACTGTTACCAAAACAAGGTCATGCAGGGCTAAACACAGGCAAACCAACAAGATGTCAGATAACTCTGCATTCAACAAACTTCTCCCAGCGTCCTGCGTATACTGCCTTAGTAGATGGATGCCTGGCTATCAAGATGACATCAACAACTTGGGAAGGATAACCAGCCATCAACAGTCACCGTTCAATGTCCATGCATAGAGGTGCAGGTTGTGCAAGCTCAGAAGCAGGGCTCAGCACTGCTGCTGCTACAGGAGATTTTCCTGGAAGGGGTAGCCAAATCAGATGAGAAATTACCATTGTCAGAACTTCTGGGCCCCGCACTCTCCTCGCCTATACTGAGATGACTAGGATGACTTGGACCCGGTCTCTTTTGATTTTTTTCAGTACTCTGGGTAGCAGTCCTTTGACCCAGCTGAGACGATAGGTGTCTCTGAGAAAGAACTGACTTGGGAATTCCAACACACAAAAGCTTTGACACTGCACGTTATCTGCAGTAGCAAACAGGTCGAGCCAGGGTTCCCACCAGTGTTGGAAGATGCCCTGTACCACTTCTGACAGTGGCCAGGTGCTGGGCAATCAGAGAAATCTCTGTGCATTCAGTACTTCCGGAGATATAGAGCCTCTTGTCACAGGCCCTCAAATCCACTCTTCCATATTTGCTGCAATATCACTTGGTGGTTGCATTGTCTGTAATAACATGCCCCTGCTCACCCTCCACTGGTTACTCCTTCAGGACAGGGATGTGGAAATAGGGGTCCTGCAAATCCAATACACCCATCCACTTTCCAGGATCCAGGGCATACAGAACTTGAGCCAACATGAGCATTTTGAACTTATCCTTCCGAAGAAAGAAGTTCAAAGTGCGCAGATTGAAGATAGGATGGAGATCTCCATCCTTTTTCAGCAAGAGGAAATAACGAGAGCAACAGCCAGACCCTTGGCCAAGAGAGCTTGAATTGCTCTTTGTAATACGCACAAGTGGCCCTCCGGGTGTTGCGATGTGGGTGGCACATCCAGAGAATGTGACGGGTAGGGTATAACCATGTTCCACAATCTGGAGCATCCATTTGTAGGATTTGATGCTCCTCCACCTGGGGAAGCAGAAGGTGATGCAGCATCCCATGGGCGACTGTGTGCTGCCAAGGGTAAATTAATGCAGTTTGTGGCAGCTGTAGGGGGAGAGGGTGGAAAGGGATTGGGTAATACATTGCCCCTGAGGGCCTCTGCTTACATTCCCTTCAAAGCCTCAAAAGGGGTTAGGGAGTGTTGGAGGAGGTGAGGGTATGTAACTGCCCAAAAGGCAGAGAAAGTCATCTTCTTAAATCTCTCTAAGGCTGATTCCACCTTCGCTCAAAACAGCCTTGAGCTGTCAAACGGCATGTCCACTGGGGATTACTAGATGTCAGAAGTGAAGCCCTTGGAGTGAATCCAGACACGGTGGCGAAGCACCACACTGGTCCCAACTGCCTACCCAGGCAGTCAGTCATGTCCAGACCCAAGCAAATGGAGTACTTTGCTACATCTTGGCCATCTGTGATGAGGTACTGCAGAGTTTGCCATACGTCATCCAGGATGGCTAGCAAGATATCCTCCACTCTGCCTCACAATACATGTGAGTACCTCCTAAGGAGCCAATTAGTATCAGCGCCCTGAGGGCAAGACTGGTGGAAGAAAATATGCAATAGGCAAATATCCCAATGTGCCTTTACTCAGTACTGGAAGGATTTGTGGGAAATGCATTAGGGTTCAGGCAACACATAGATGCCTGTACCTCTAAGCTCTTTAAAGTGGTGTTGAAGCACAAAATCCTGATCCCCGGGAGTAGGTCGACAGCATCTTGCCATTTGCTCATTAACTGTGTGGCAAGTACCTGGCTTTGCCCAGGTGCCACATCAGTAAGAGCCTCATTCAAAAAAGGAAGAGGTTCTTGGCTCTTTGGAGCCTGGGTTGAGCAACTCTGTAAAAACATTCAGGGGTGAGGTACAGAACTCTGTTGCCAAATTTGGAATTGTAGAGGAAAGCGCTTTTCACAAGAGGTGTTAAACCTACTGCCATCATACAGTTCTAAAAATATGTTTTCTTCATTATAAGGGCCATCCTCATTGACATCATCATTAGGTGGGTTGAGGGGTTTCTGGATAACAGTAAGCACACAAGAGGGTTGTCTGAGGTCTCAGGGTGGTGGAAACTGACTGTCAGAGTCTGATAAAACTACTGACTCTGGTTTCGGAGTCGGTGACATTGGGCCAGCATTAAGACCTGGGTTTGTGGCATGCATCCAGCACCGAAGGTGGCATTGGATCCTGCACTGAGGCTGCAGCCAGTGGAGGTGGGCTCCGAGACGGATCAAGTGGCCTATTCTGTATCAGGAACATATCTACTAGTGATACCCTGACTGGAAGCCACCTCAGATCCATGGGGCTAAAAGCCGCTCCAAAAGAATCCAGTGGGGTACCAACAACTTAGTCCATGGCCTGTCTAAACAAGTAGTTGTTGAGGCTTCACTGATGGCCAAGGGAAGTCGGGCACACTGGATCAAATGCAGATTCGGTTCTGAAGAGGGAAACGCCTCCCTGGCTTCCTCCACTTACAAGGTAAGATAATTATTTGCTCCTGCAGTAAATCCCACTCCCAATTCCACTTTAATAACCACTAGAAAATCCTACAACACAGCATGTTTCACGCTGGTTTCTCATCATCATATTTTTAAACAGACATTAACCCATACTTACATCCTACCTATTCCAGCTTTCTCCCTATGTTTCCACCTACTCTTTTATGCCCAATCTGACATCCATACCCTCTCGCACTCCTACAACAAACTACTGTAATACTTTAGGTCTAAAATCACTACCACCTATCAACCCCCCTTCCTTCCTCCAATATAAATCTATCCCCCTTTTTTCCCATCCACAGCATCACTTTCTTCCCTTTTACAACAATCTCATTCCCAACACAGCATCCTAAACCTACCCTAGAACCCCCCACATTTATCTTAGCTACCCTAACTTGTCTCACCTCCCTTGCCTAACTCATCTACCTCCTCCTTCAACTTACCTTTAACATCTACTGAAACAAATGTGATATAAAATACTACCTCAACTCTTATTATTGCCCCACCCCAAACACACAATTCTGCACTCACAAAATACATTACACAATACTACTCTTACCAACAAGTCTAATCTAACACCATAACTAATCTTACCACCACAAACGGTCACAGACCTTCCCACCTTCACCTCCCACAAAACCTCACAATCTCTGTCTTCATCGAACACATTAATCACTCAGCAAACGTCAACACTACTCAATACTACACAAACCCACCCACCCACGACTTTCATACCTACTCATCCATGATTCTAATAAATCGAAGATTTGATAGCACTCAAGTACACCCCAGCCTTCCCCACTGCTCCTTACTCACACTTCTTCTACTTTCAACTAACAAAAAAGAAAACACTGGCAAGCACACAGACCTCACATCACGTACACTAGATCACAACGGAACTCGTCTGTTTTAAAACATCACCAAAACACAATCCTAGACCAATAGCAATTTTATAAACACAATGTGACTCAAATCTCTATTAAACCTACTTGAGCAGGACAGCAAAGACAAGAAAGCCAGCAAGTTCTACCTCCTCAACATCCCATAAACGCAAAGAAGACAACAACCAATAAGAACAAGAAAGAGATAAATGTAAAAGACCAACAGTAACCCAGACATACGCCCTTCTTCCCACAGAATAAATCTAATACAATTAAATTGTTTGCTTGTGAATACCCATTCGATGAACAAAGATACGAACAACATATTTGATAGAGTGACAAATACAGAGCCAGATATAGTAATCATCAAAGAAACCTGGCTGGGAAAACAAAGCCCCAGAAGTAGATGAAGCTGTGCACCTTGGATATCAAGCCATTACGCATAATTGAGATAAAAATGGTGGCAGACAATCACTAAGTTGGAAGAGGTGGCCATATAAGGTTATAAAGCCCCTCTTTCCAAATGCCAACCCAGCCCCACTCCCCTCCTATCCTCCAGCAACTGATATTTTACTGATGCTTTCTTGGACACAGTTGTATATAATTGGTGACATATATATCTGGTTTGAAAAAACAAATATCTAACCAAATGCTATTTCAGGATGAAATACACAACTAATCATCTCTGGATCACAGACAATTACCACCCCCACACCACACACACACAGGTTATACACCGATGTAATTTTCTCCTACCCAGAACTAACCTCTATCCAAAAAAATGCATGTGTTACATAGACCAATCATCACTTTCTCATTCAAGATCCCAAAATAAAGTAACTAAATCCCAACACCCCACTATATCATAGAGACAGTGGAAGAAACCAAACATGCAAGAGTTGGAATCACATTTAACAATAAACACTCAATGGGAAACAATAAACTTAGTAGGAAAACTCGATGAATGGATGCTGTCAGTCTTCAAGATATTGATCCCAAAACAAGAAAAAAAGTATAAACCCCACTAATAGCATTAAGAGCTGAAAAGGAGAAGGACAAATATCAACACAACAATGCAGATGGCTCAAGTTCAAGCACCCTGAATGACAACACATACAGACACAACAGAATGCACAAATCATACACAAAGAAAGCAAAAAGAAGTCCACTATTCAAGGAGCATCGACAATGGCAAATGCCAAGCCAACAAATTCCATAGACTTCTACTAGAACTTCGAAATCCAGAGGTCTGTCAAACCTTCATCCACGTCTGCAATAAACTAGCAGTGCATTTTCTAAACAAATGCAACAGACTGGAGTCTTATTTAACCAAAAGAAACATTTGTTCCCCTATTGTACAGCCAAAACCGATTACAATCAACAGACATTCTCCATCTATTTCAGCCATCCAAGAAATTACAACTCCAGAATTTGAACACCTACTAAAAGATGCCTATCTGACTGCTGCCAGCCACACATTTTCAAAAAGATAATTTAGTCAATACTGGTACTTATCCCAGTTAGGTATATAATCAATATTTTGAAGGAAAAAAACAGGAACTTTCCCATAGAAGGCGGCTTACTTACACTAACTACTTAAGAAGGGCAACTAGGACCCTCAAAGGCCTCACAATCACAGACCAATCTCTACTGTGTCTTTCCTTAGCAAGCTAACTGGGAGGGCAGCCTCTCACGAGATCTCAAAATTCACAAAAGAACTCTCAAACTGGCAAACAGGATTCCACCCAGAGAGAACATAGCATCTCCCCAATAACAATTTAAATTGACGTAAAAACCATAGTCAACAAAAAGGGTATGTATACATTGCTACTCCTGAACCTATTAGCATCTTCTGTCACAGTACACAGACACAATACTCCTTAAAGTGAAACAAGTCGGTATAGATGGCATCACTTTCAACTGGAAGTCTTCTTTTTGAAACAGATTCTACCAGATTCACAATCACCTTTCTCTTGAAATCCTTTCTGCATAAAACAAGTGTTCCCCAAAGGACTATATATCACTTCTTTTTTTAATGCATACAAGAAACTACTAATAATTCTTATCAGCAGTTTCGAATACATCTGCTATTACTATGGAAATGACACACAATGATCACTGTGCATCACACACAGAGGTATTAACGGCAAAGGATCAAAATGTATTAACTCAAAAGTAACAAAATACTCCCAACCCAAGAAGTTGTGTTCTATACTGGAACTGCTCTTAATAATTCTTGCTTGGTGGTACTCTTTCTCCATTCAAGCCACAAAACTATTGAATTCCCTACCTGCAAAGAACACAGTCACTGGAAATCATGTGGAATTCAGAAGGATGGTAACATCCTGTTTATTTTCAATGTGTTCCAACAAAGAATTCACACATTCTAATTTTCTGCCTATAGTCAGATACCCTTCGAAGGCTATTTAAGAACAAGTAGAAGCTGAATTAACAGAATCTGTCTCAGGCATCTCCCAGTATCGAGGAGAACCACATAGCCTTAGAAACGTACCAGACATGTATCGGCCTCAAATACATAACAGGATCATTAATGCAAACCCCAGGGATTGTTGAATGCTCAAATTATTCCCAGGCAAACCCCAACAACCCTCCCCATTTTAAAAAACAAGTACAAAGTCAAAATATTTTTTTTTTAAAAGACAGATTCTATAAATGTTGTCAACAGACACGTTTCACGTGCCACAAATCCAATCAACTCCCAACCTTTCTTTCTATAGTTCCCGATGTTACATTCTATATCCAATTTCCAAAAGAAACCTTGCATGAAATTGAACTCGATTTGTAGCTAGGGATTATTCTCTCTACTACCTTTCTATTTAAATGATACTATCCTTATACTCCATATCCTCTATCTGCCTTTTGTGCATCTGAGAGTACCCAACTTGATCAAATACCTGCTGCCTTCCTCTCTACTATACCTCAGTAAACTACCCACACGCCTTCTTGCAAATCAAACTTCTTCTGGGTAACCATTCCTGCAATGCTTAACCTTTTCTAGGTAATCTACTCATCCCACCCCCTTAAATGACAATTTCTTCTTCTGTTTAATCTTTCATTGCAATCTTACAAAATCTAACTTCTTCTTATTCCCATTTTTTCCACTTGCATGAACACACTTTAATTAACAAGTTACTTACCTTCGGTAACGTATTATCTGGTAGATACATATTCTAGTTGCAGATTCTTTACCATAGAATTTCCCCCAGGCATCAGACTGGATCTGGAGATTTTTCTTCGAGCAGAACCCTTGCGTACCGTTCGGTGGCGTTGGTCGACCCCTCACTCGTTGTTGGGGTCGTAGTCGCCGTGATGACTTGGCGGCCTTACTTAAGTGCCACCCCGGCGTGCTAACATCAGTTTCTTTTCACGACTTTCCACGGCAGTAGCGCAGTACCATGAAGAACACTGAGAATGGTGCACCAGAACTAGGGAGCTGAAAAGAGAATCCCTGTCCCTAGAATCAGTTTGAAGTGGGGAGGATGGGCAGGTCGGTATGGAATCTGCAACTAGACTAGACTATGTCTCTACCAGATAATTAGTTACCAAAGGTAAGTAACTTGTTCATCTGATAGAGACTCCTTACCTTAGAATAGATGCCCAAGCAATACCATCCTTGGCGGAGGGCTGCAAACCAAGATCATACTAGAAAGTCCTGCAGGACTGAACGGCCAACGTAGTGATCTGTGGGGACCTAACTGTCCAGGCAGTAATGCTTTGTGAACATGTGCAGAGATGCCCATGTTACTGCCTGGCAGATGTCCAAGACAGTAACTCCACATGCTAACACTGTGGTGGCAGCAGTTGCTCTGGTGGAGTGAGCATGCAAACCCTCTGGGGGTTGCTTCTTTGCCAAAGCGTAGCACATCTTGATGCAGAGCACCACGCATCGCAAGATAATACGTTTCTGCATCGCCTGTCCTTTCTTCACACCCACATATCCTACAAAGAGTTGAGCGTCCACCCTGAAATCTTTGGTGTGATTGAGGTAGAAAGCCAATGCTCCAAAGCTCTTTTTGGATCCAGACGGTGGAGTCTCTCCTCTTCATGAGAAGGAGGCGGAGGTGTGTACATAATAGGCAAAGTGATGGATTGGTCTACATGAAAGGGTATGACCACCTTAGGAAGGAAGGAGGCCCTGGTAAGAAGCACCACTTTGTCAAGATGGACAGATAAAAATAGTGGCTTCAAAGAAAGAGCTTGAAAATCTCTCATTCTGCGAGCAGAGGTGATGGCAATGAGGAAAGCAGTTTTTAGTGTAAGGGACAATTATGTAGTGGCTCAAAAGAGGGACACCTAAGATAGGTCAGGAACGGAATAAAATCCCACTAGGGCATTATCAACAGGTAAGTGGGAACAAATGCGTGATTCCCTGAAGGAACCTCCCAACAATGGGAGACTTGAACAAGGAAAGTTGATCTGGCAGTCTGAGAAAGGCCGAAATGGCAGCTAGGTAGCCTTCAAGTGTGCCCAAAGCAGAGGTCCTGCTGGGCAAGAGAGAGGACGAACAGTAGAACCTCAGACAGACGTGCAATAAGGGGATCAACAGACTTGTTGGTACACAATGCCACAAATGTGTGCATTTATACCGTTTTGGTGGGGTGGGAGGGGGCACCTGGCTGCCAAAATAACATTAAAGATTTCAGGCAGAAGGTCTAAAGCTGTTGACTACGACCCCTTAATCTCCACCCAAGAAGGCAGAGACTAGACAGGTTCGGGTGGAGAATATTGTCCCCTGCTGCTGTGACAGAAGATCTTCCCAAAAGGGCAGTCTGATCGGAGGATCCAAGGCCATGCTCAGGAGCTCAGGATACCATTCTATTCATGTCCAGTCCGGAGCCACAAGGATTACTTCACTTCCGGTCCCTATCACTCTTGATCTTCTTAAGTACTCTGGGCAGAAGTGGTATTGGCAGGAAGGCGTAAAGGATGCTTTAGTTCTACTCAAGATGAAAAGCTTCGCCGAGCGAGAGCCGGCTTGGAAACTCCAGCACACAAAACAGCTGACATTGTGCGTTCTCTGCGGAAGTGAATAGATCTAACCAAAGCTCGCCCCACTGCTGAAAGAGACCTTGTGCCAACTCCGCATGGAGACGCCATTTATGATCGAATATGCATCAATGGCTGAGTTTGTCTGCTCTGGCATTCAGAGAGCCCGTCAGTTGTTGAACCCCCAGTGATATGCCCTGGTGTACCAGCCATGTCCAGAGGTGCAGAGCCTCTTGACAAGAGTCCACGACCCCACTCCGCCCTGCTTGTTGCAGTATCATATGGCGGTGTTGTTGTTTGTGAACACCTGCACCAGTTTCCCTTTGAGAAAAGGAAGGAATGCTTTCAATGCAAGCCTGATCACCCAGAGCTCTAAATGACTGATGTGGAGCCCGGACTCCGCCGGAGACCAGACTACTTTGAGCTCTACCACTCCGATATGGCTGCCCCATCCAAAGAGTGACGCATCTGTCACTACTGTGAAGTCTGGTTGAGGAAGGGAGAGGGATCTGCTGTTGACCTAATCTCGAAAGCCACCACTGCAGATCTTAAGCAATTCCCTCTGAGATCTGGACCATGTCGGAGAAGTTCCCCAGATGCTGTGCCCACTGGAACTTCAAGTCCCATGGCAAAGCCCGCATATGCCATCTGGCATGTGTGACCAGCAGGATGCAGGAGGCCATGTGGCCCAGCAGCCTCAGAGCCATTCTCACCGAAATCCAGGATAGAGACTAAAATATCGGTATCATAGCCTGAATAGCCTGGACTCACTTTTCAGGAAGATAGGCTCGAAACTGCACTGTGTCCAGAACAGCTCAGATGAAAGGGAGCGTCTGAGAGGGAGTCAGTTGTGACTTTGGCACATATATATATATTGAACCCCAGCGAATGCAAGAGGTTCTTTGTAGTCTTAAGATGGGAGACGACAGTCTGGGGCATGCTCGCCTTCAACAGCCAGTCATCGAGGTAGGGGAAGATTGAAAACCCTAACCTGCGCAGATGAGCTGCAACCACCACCATCACTTTTGTGAACACCCAAAGGGCCCTCGTAATGCTGAAAGGGAGCATGATAAATTAAAAATGCTTGTGACCTACCACGAATCGCAAGTAACGTCTGTGGACAGGCAGGACAGGTACGTGGAAGTAGGTGTCCTGCAAGTCCACTGGTACCATCCAGTCTCCAGGGTCAAAGGCAGACAGAACTTGAGCCAGGGTGTGCATTTTGAGCTTCTCCTTCCTGAGGAAGCGATTGAGCGCACAGTGGTCTAGGATAGGGCAAAGCCCCTTGTCCTTCTTGGGCACCAGAAAATAGCGGGATTAACAACCACAACCTACTTCTGGCACAGGGACCCTTTCTATGGCTTCCTTGGCCAGGAGAACCACAAATTCCTTGCGGAGAAGTGCCAAATGATTCTCTGGTAAATGGTCGTAAAACGGTGGCATGGTCGGAGGTGTAGTCTTGAAGGGGAAGGAGTAATCGCTTCGGACTATTTGAAAAACCCTCCTGTCCATCGTGATAGATTCCCAGTGAGGTAGGTAATTGGGGATCCTGCTTCCAACTGGTCTGGAATGGTACAATGGACTAGGAGGGTTTGGAGGCTGCAGCGGAAGTGGACTGGGCAAACCTCTAGTTCCCCGCCAACGAGCCCGTGGGATTCCACATCCACGGCCATGCAGGGGCTGTGCAGCAAGCGCAGCTTGGTCGCTGGCAAGGAAAGGACGTGGTCAGGAGCCCCTTCCGTAGCCACGAAAGTGGCAAAAAGTGGACTGGGCTACGAGGCCAAAGGTCTGAGCCGTAGCTAAACGATCGAGCGCCAAGCCCGCTGTTTCTCCAAGGAGACGGGTGCCATGAAGAGCATGTCCATGAGAGACTGTTGGACAGCCCCCGAAAAGCCAGAAGTCCTCAACCAGTTGTGGTGCTATAAGGCCACTGTCAACGCAACCGATCTGCCCAGTGAGTCAGTCGTGCCCAGCCCACAACGTATTGTGAACTTGGCTGCATCCCTCCCATCAGCAACCACTTGAGAAAGGATGTCTGGGCCTCCTCTGGGACCTGCGCGACCGTATCCCATAAGGTATGGGTGTTGCAGCCCAAAAGGCATGCAGTTTTCACGGACCGTAATTCCAGGCTGAAGGAAGAAAACATCTTCTTCCCAAGCTGATCTAGTCTCTTTGATTCCCGATCCGGAAGTGCAGATGGGAATGCACCAGATGAAGAAGAAGCCTGGATGACAAGGCTCTCAGGCATAGGGTGTTGTGTGTTGGGACAGGAAATTAGGGTCGTTCGGCGCAGGCCAATGGCGGCAGGTGACTGCCCTATTCACAGGAGCCCCTGTGCTGGGTCTGGATCAGGTACCCAGTAGGACATCCGTGAGGGCGTCATTAAAGGGTAACAGGGTTCCGAAGTGGAAGCCCCAGGCTGAAGCATCTCAGTCAGTAGGTTAGTCCTGACTACCACAGAAGGAAGCTCGAAGACAAGGACCTCAGCCGCCCTTCTGACCACCATGTAATATGACGCTTGCTCCTCCGAAGCTACGGTAGGGGGAGAAAAAATGCCAGCATCTGGGGGAAGTATCCAGACCACTTGCCTCGCCCAATTCCTGTGTGCAGTCCATTTCAGGATATTGTAACTGGTATTCGAGAGGGTCCAGTGACCTTTCCAATCTCTCCCCATACCCATAATAAAAAGGGTCAGGATCCAACCTGGGGTAAGTAGACCCCATCCAAGATGGATCCGGCATTGAGCGACATCGTTCCGGCTCGTCGAGGATAAGTATTGGGTTGACATCTATTGCGGGCCCAACCGACGTCGGGAGCATCAACATCTTAACCGGCACTTTCGTGTTGGTACGACCGCCATCAGCACGGATCCCATAGTGGATATGGAATGGCCCTCATGGGCCAAAGCTGCCGGCACCGAACCGGAGGACTCCCCTTCCGACCCCACAGGGTCCAAAAGCGTGGCTGCAGGGTCAGTCTGCCCAAAAATGAGGTGCATGGCCTCATAAAATTCTCTCAGCTGGGCAGGGGTGGCTCCGGCTCCCGGAAACTCAGGGAAGCGCAGAGCAGACCCAGAGGTAGGCTCCGCAGACGGAGGCCTAGAGTGTCAATGCTCTTCCCTCATCGTGTCGTCGACTTCTTCTTTTTGTCACCCGAGTATCCACAGGACGTTGAGTGGGACGAAGAAAAGTGGTGGTGACTTTGTGAGTGGTCTTCTGGTCTTCTGACCTTCCTCTCGAACGAGACCGGGAGTGATGTGGAGTTGAGCACAGGGCCACCATGAGCTCTAGGGACCATTCCCTCAAACCCTTCGGGTTCATGGCCCGGCACTCGGAGCACAACTTCAGGTCGTGATTGCGCTCCAGACACCACAAGCACACGAGGTGCGGATACGTCATCGTTTGGGGACAGGAGTCGCACGGTTTAAACCCAACATCCTCGACGCACCAAAAAGGGTCACAAATTTCAACAAAAAGGTCGAAGTCAATCAAAAAACGACTGAGGGTAGCTCTCTCCGGAACTGCGCAGTCTGGTGCGGAAATAAAAGGACTGACGTCAGCGTGCCTGGGTGGCATCTATATACGACTGCAATGTCATCATGGCGCCCACAACGCCAACGACAGACGAGGAGTGTCCCAACGCCACCTGAAGGCGTGCAAGGGTACACCTCGAAGAAATATTTCCAGATCCAGTCCGACGCCTAGAGAAAATTCTAAGGTAAGGAATCTTCAACTAGACGTCTCTGTAAGATAATTACAACTTACTCTGATTTGGTCCACCAACAGAAACTGAAAGAAAGGATTCAGTTTCCCCAGAGCACAAGAATAACCCAATAACCACTGACTTAACCACTAACTTTGGTTAACTGTGGGTTACAGAGTACCCTGCTACCCACCATAAAGTGAAGTTAACGACTAGTTAGGGGTAGTAGGCACTATATCAGGGCTTGAAAAATCTACTCGACCACTCGCTATGGCAAGTCATTTTTTATAAGGACGAGCTATTTTTAGAACCTACTCGTCCCTTCTGGCGGGTGGACAAAGAGCAGGTGTTCTGTGCAGACAGAAACTGAATTAGCAATTAAGATGTCTTTAAATGGTATTCTTGTCATATCAGACAGGTTAAAAGTCAATTTGTCTTCTTGCAATGCAAATATTTTTCCTTATGACTGCAGAGTTCCAGGATTTTGTAAGGTGAACTGTCTGACATGTGTGAAATGAAAGGCTGTGGGTATCAGATCTTTCCTAACACTCAACATTTATATTACTAAGTCAACTTAACAAACATTTCAAAGTATATTTCAGTAGCTGTGAAAGACCATTTTTTGTACTTGTGTGATGAAAAAAATATTTTAATAGGATGAAAAAAAGTCAGAACACTTTACTTGGTGATGTGCAAATGATAAAATATTTTCTGAAACCTAATTTTTACAGATTATTGTTAATGCAATATATAGTTTTATCAGTAAAGCTGCAAGTTAGTGGGAGGTTTTTGGACATTTCTTAAATGTAAATGATTGTACGCAACAACATCATGCTTTAGTAATACACTTATTAAAAGTGAGTGTTTAAACGTAAACTGAGAAACACTCCTTTCCTGATGGCAAAGCTATTAGCAAACTAAGGGGCAAGTCATGCATGGATCATGTGTACCCCATATGTGGGCTATATTTATTATACACAGAGCAAGCGTTTAATGTATTTAATCAAACAAAAGAGGACTTTTTTAAAGCAGAAATGCTGAACTAGCATATTCGAAGGTGCACTCATATGTGAGAATGAAGAAAAAGGCGACTGTAAAATACAATATTTGCATAGGATCACACAATTTGAGACCCTTTTCCAAGTCTAGTACATTACAGTTAGGTCGAGTAGATTGTTCAAGCTACATGACCTGCAGGTCTAGTAACATTTTAATGATTTTTTGAGGCCTGTATGTAAGTGCAATGTAATACAATACTGCACGACTAATTCTTGTCATTGGGGAAAAATGAAGCACATATGCTGAATGTAAAATGTATCATATCTGTATTCTAGATTGTACAGTTTTACGTTTTTACAATACCTCTACCTGATCACTTCAGCTTTTTGAAAGGTAAGCAAATCCTTCCCAAACCCCCATCCTCACTGGCAAAAAGTTTGAAAATGTGCATTCTCAGAACTGCTCAAAGCCTATCAACAGAAGGCGTTGGGATCTATTATGCCCGTGGCTTAACTAAAGAGTCACGCAGAAACTATGGCCCTCATTACAACTTCGCCGGTCTTTGCCAAAGACCGCCGAAGCTGCGGGCACCAGTATACCGCCAGTGCTGGTGGTATATCTGGCTCCCTATTTTGACTTTTCCGCTGGGCCAGCGGACGGTAACAGTGTTTCTGTCCGCTGGCCCAGCGGAAATGTCACATCAACATTGCAGCCGGCTAGTAATAGAGCCGGCAGCAATGTTGATGTGCAGCGGGTGCAGTGGCACCCGTTGCGCATTTCACTGCCCAAAATTCTGGCAGTGAAATGCGCGATGGAGCTGTGCCTGGGGGCCCCTGCACTGCCCATGCCACGTGCATGGGCAGTGCACAGGCCCCCCGAGCCACCCTTACCACCAGCCTTTCCATGGCGGTATGTTGGAGGGGCCGGCGGTATGGCCGTGGCTACTGCGCCACGGTCATAATAGCTGGCAGAACACCGCTAGTTGGCGGTGTTACTGCCAGCTTACCGCCGGTGCCAGGGTCGTAATGAGGCCCTGTATCTTTAATGTAATTTGAAACTTTTTTTGCATTCACCTTTAAAGTTGCCTTTGTTGACCACAACGTTGCCCTTCTAGGTTAGAAATTAAAGCATTGTCTCATATAAATCTGTTAGTCTACCTGCTCTCTTCAAGATGTTTGTACATCTTAATACCAGTAACAAAATATATAGGACTGGACTTGAGATCTTTGGCTCAATCATGCATCTCACTCATAATGGGAACTAGGTTTGCTTTATGGGAGAAGATGTGGAAAAGGCTTAGTGCCCTGGAGGAACAAAATACTGAAAAGCAGGATATGGAGAGTCGCAGATGCCAGAACAATATACATGTCAGGGGCGTGCCCCAGGGGGCTAAAGAGATAACATAATGGGCTTTGTGGCTGATCTGCTTCACTGTTGGAAGACTAGCTGGTAGACACCAAACTGCAATGCCAACAGTCGGGGAGAATGGCACAAAGGCCAGAATAGCAGACTACTGCCACATGCGGAGGGAACCCCACGATTCAGACACGGCTAAAGCTGATGTACTCTCCCCCCTCATTCAGATGAAAAAAGGCAAGCCGCCAGGTGCTCTCCCCCTTCCGAGGTTCCCCCTCTCACAGAGGCTCCTAAACCAGAAGCTTCACAATAATACTTCACTTGGGGTGACGTAAAGGGCCGCATGGGGTGCTGAGGGGCTCAGCCCTTACCTCATCCATCTCTTGGTGCACCACTGTCAGGAACCATATTGGAAAACTGTATGCCACACTGCCATGACACTTAGACAAGGTGGTTGCCCTCTAGTGGGACAGAACTGGTACCCACAGAGTTCTTATGGACACTATCTTTGTCTGACCCGGTTGGCCACTCAGTCGCCTCTGTCTACCCTCTTGTGTCTTCTTGTCAGTTCTATCCATTCCCTTTCTCTCAATGGGATTAACCTGGGGTAGGGGCCCTAAACCTATAGTGGACTCAACACTACCAGACGCCAGGGACACTACATACGGCTAGTGCTTTGACACACCATTATTCCTGAAAGCCAGAGTCCCCACACAAGCTGAAACTGCTCTTCTTGAATGCAGGGGGCCTGAACTCCCCGAACAAGAGCAGACAGATATGGGAGATACCTGAACCAACAGAATCCTGATGATATTTTCTTACAAAAGACTCATTTATTAAGTGCGAATCACTTATGCATGTGCCACTGGCGCTAATTACACCAATTTTGGGCATCACCCCCCCACTAAAATGGTGGGAGTGGCAATACTATGCAAATCACATGTGGGGAGAACTCTTACCCACTTAACGCAAGACACAGAAAGCCGGTTCCTCAAAGTCACGACTCGCTCAGGTAGTACTACCCTAACGTTGCTCAATATATATGCCCCTAACATGTCCCAGGATGCATTCCTACGCACAACACTGAAGTAACAACTCCACAATGCCACAGAAAATATTACTGTAGGGGTGTCTATAACCTGGCGTGGGACCAAGTCAGATAAACCAACTCATATCAGGGTACCGGGGAAACGTAAGCCCTTCTGAAAAAGAAAATAGCCAAAATGGGCCTACTGGACACCTGGCACTATCTTCACCCTGACACTAGGGACTACACACATTATTCACATGTTCATATCTCTTACTCGCATATTGATTACCTCTTCATAACTCACTCCTTCCTCCCCACTCTGGCCATATCCGATAGCTCATCTCAGGTCAAGCCCACATAGACCTGGTGGGGCAGGACCAGGCGGTGCATTCCCCCAGAAAGCCTCTGTCTTAGTGTTTAACCACTTAATTGCTGGGAGATCCGGTAAACAGGGCAGACATATTAGAAGTAATTTATGAATACTTCACGCACAATCTTTCCTCAAAGGTTCCAGTGCATACACTATGGGATGCCGTTAAAACCACGATACAGAGCACTCTCTTAGGCATAGGCAAAATTAGAGCCAGGGAACAGAGACTCAGAGAAAACTCCACAACAACAGAGATAAAGGAACTCGAGGCTCTAGACAAACAAAAGCACTCAAAACTATATAAAAGAAAACCGGTGATATATAGAGGCCAACTGAAGCTGCACAGAACTTACCCTTCTGACGATAGGGCAACACGTTTATGAGTAAAGAGACAAAGTGGGCACTATCCTTGCTCAGAAGCTGAGAGCCTAGCAAACGCAGACACACATTTCACGAGTCATGACAGGAGCAGGCAGCTGTGCTAATGCAGAGAAGGATAAACTCAGAGCCTTCTATGTATACTACCAGGCCCGCTACACACAGGACGGAGTGGATCCCGACTGAATCAGTCACTTTCTAGAACAATGCCAGTAGGATCCTATCTGCTCCTGTTACAGAGACCTGCTTGACGCCCACATGGGTGCTGCTGACTTACAACAGGCGATCAAAGTCATACCTGTGGGCCAATCACTGCGTGGCCTCCCTGTGGAGTTCTAGAAGCTGTTGATGACCTCCCTCCAAGATCAGTTGTTATCTTGTACAGCTTCTTTGCCTCTAACACTAGCCTGCTCTCGACCATGCAAGAAGCGGAGATTATGCTGATCCTCATCCGTGTAAAGACCTGACAGACTGCACGTCATATTGACCCAAAGCCCTTCTAAACACAGACGACAAAATATACACGAAGATTCTGCCGCTGCTTTTGGACCTCTTAATAACGAGCCTCATAGATCTGGACAATGTGGGATTTGTGCATAAAAGGCCAGGGAATGATAACATCCGCCGACTGGCCCACTTGATTGAAAAAGCCCAAACACAACATTCCAGCATTGATTTTACATTTTAACGCAGACAAAGCTTTTGATCGAGTGAGACGAACCTTCCTATCTGCGATCCTACACAAACTCAAGATGGGACCAGCAGGGAGTAAGAATTCCGACAGCCTAATGCCCAGGACATATTGTTTGTGGTCACGGGCAACTTATATTTATGTTTCAATAATGCAAAGCCTTTATTATTACGATGAGTGCTGTAAATAAAAGTTGTGAGGTCACACTGCACTACTGACCGAGGTTCCAGTAAAAAATAAAAAAATAAAAAATAAAAAGTGTACACACGTTTCAAAAGGTTTCACAATATGAGTCTATGTATAATGCTACCAGAATGCTCTCGGTTTAGCTGCAGATGTTTGCAGGAGCTTGTAAGCAAGACTGATGATTCTTTGCGTTCAAAATAAAATGTTCAGAAATAAAACGCAAGTAGGAGAAAAAAAAAAACTAATTTCGCTAAATTACTGTGAAATTTTAGGTAGTATTTAATTGAAGCATCATTTAGTAAAATATCTTGATGCATGCTAGTATTTCCCAAAAATTGTTCACAGAGGAAAATCAGTGTTAGCATTTTCAACAACATTATCGGAAACATGAAAATAAACAAGCACTGGCAAAGCCAACCGATCAGACATTTTGGTTGTCAGTCCTTTGGTTTTGTCAAGGTGTGGCTTGTTTTGACATGGCTTTTGTAACATTTTATTGTTGTGGGAGTTGCCAGGCCCTCAACATTGTAACAAACATGGGCAAAAGCAGAAAAAGGGTTTTGGTCTCAAAAAGCACACATTAAACAGTAGTTCATGGCACTGAACAAAACTACTATGTTTGCCAGTATACTCTTGTGGAAGAGCAGAATGTTATCACTCACAGTGAAGCAGCAGATAGAGAGAGAAATAGAAATGTAATAAAAAACAAAATGTCTTGGTTAACAACAGACCTAACTAGGGGCCCAATTCTTAAAGAAAGTCACAAAAGTGCATCCATGGTATATGTCTTTTAAATACTGCAGGCCTCAAAAATCATAAACATTTTACTAGACCTGCAGGTTGCGTAACTTGAATAATCTACTTGACCATAACTGCAATGTACTTGACCTGTAAATGGGTCTGATTTTGTGATCCTAGTCAAATATTTTAGTTTACAGAGTTGCCTTTTTCTTTATTGTCTCATATGAGTGCACCTTGAAATATTTGAGCACAGCATTTCTGCTGTACAAAATACTTCTTTGTTTAATTAAATAGACTAAGGTGGTCATTATGACGAGGGCTAAAGTGGCGTCCGTACCGCCAACAGGTTGGCGGTACGGATACCCATATTTCGACCGGGGCGGTATCGCCGCGGTCGCACCGCCGGGGCCGGCGGTTTCCCGCCGTTTTAGCCCCGGCGGTGATAATCCACCAGGGCAGCGCTGCAAGCAGCGCTGCCCTGTGGATTATGACTTCCCTACCGCCAGCCTGTTTCTGGCGGTTTGCACCGCCAGGAAGAGGCTGGCGGTAAGGGGAGACTTGGGGCCCCTGCACTGCGCATGCCACTGGCATGGGCAATGCAGGGGCCCCCTAACAGGGCCCGTGCAGCTTTTCACTGTCTGCATAGCAGACAGTGAAAAGCGCGACGGGTGCACCCGTCGCACAGCCGCAACACCACCGGCTCCATTAGGAGCCGGCTCCTATGTTGCGGCCGCATCACCGCTGGCCCGGCGGGCGTAAACTAGTTTTGCACCCGCCGGCCCAGCGGGGATGTTGTAATGGGCACCGCATTGCCAGCCGCATGGCGGTTACAGCTTGGCCAATGTTGTAATGACCCCCTAAACGTTTGCTCCTGTATCAACAGAATCAATCCCACATATAGGGAACACATGATCCATTACTTGCCTCTTAGTTTACTAGTAGCATTGCCATCAGAGCAGAAGTGTTTCTCAGTCTGTTTACACACTCATTTCTAATATATTACTAAAGCATGATGCAATTGCACACTATCATTTACAGACCGAACATTTCCCAGAAATGTCCAAAAACATTCCAATTAACTTGCAGCTTTACTGATAAAACTATATAATGTATTAATCTAAGAAAATCGAGTTTCAGAAAACATATTTATTCTTTACACATAACCAAGTAAAGTGTTCTGAATTGTTTTCATCCTATTAAAATATTTTTTTCATCACGCAGAAGTACAAACAATGGGCTTTTACAACTACTATTATTATATATTTTGGAAATGTTTGTCCAGTTAACTTAGCTGTTTAAGAAGCTGTGTTAAGAAAAACCTGACAAAATTCTGGAACTCTGCAGTGAGAAGGTAAATTAATTGTAAGACAAACTGAACTTTGACCTCTGTCTCTGAACATAGAAGAAGATTTGAAGGTTTCTTTAGTGCTCCTCCAATTTCTGACTTAACAGAACAGCTGATCTTTGTCAACTCACCAGAAGGGGCAATTAGGTCCTAAACAAAGCTCGACCTGATAAATTATGCCTCGTCATAGGGAGTGATCGAGTGGATCTTTCGAGGCCTGTAGTGGCTTTCATGAATTCCCAGGAATTTACAGTAGACCAGGAAATCGTACTCCTATAAAATATTTGTGAACTGTATTTTGCCACGAGCATGTGCATGTGTAGATTTGCTCATGTGAAAATCTACTGAGCGTTCACAAGTTCACTTTCCCTTCAACCACTTTTTCCCCCAACCCGAGAAGGACTTCTACTTCTGCCCTTGTCAGGAGTAAATTTACAACCTTTCTGAGTATGAAAAAAGATTAGAGAAGAGCAGGTGAAAAGCCTTAAAACATGGCAGTTAATAGATGTGCACAGACTCAAAGGCATTCAGCTCCCTTTCAATGGGCCAAACAATCCAGCAAATATTTTGGGACTTACTATCACATGACATTTGGACGACTGGTCCAGGATGTACTGGACATCCCCTCCGGAAGAATATCCTTCATGACTTGCGATGCTGGCGCCCAATTCAAGTGTCATGGCTAAAGAGTATAAACAATGTAAAAATGAACATCCTCCCAAGGGTATTAAATCTCTTCCAGACACACCCTACTGTATCCCGAACCAGAATATCCCCGACCTTCAGAATGCCATCAGAGCATTTATATGAGCATGGAAAGCGCCAAGAGTTTCCAACAAAAACCTTATATTCCAGAGGAATAGAGGGGGAGCGCATGTCCCAACTTCCTTGAGTACTACTTGGCAGGCCATCTCAGATATGTTTCAGAGTGGGTAGTCAGGAAAGCTGAAGGGCATTGGCTGCATATGGATCAAGCATTTGGTTGTTGACGCTTTGGGCCTGGCTGACGTGCTTGGCAAAAGTGCCTATATAGTCACCCCTTCCAGGATAGCACTAGTCATTTGGGATCAGGTGGCACTCGAGAAAGGGCTCACAACTTTCCTATTACCAAACACTCCACTCCTTCTTCAGAAACCTGACTTTACATCTGCCCTTGCAACTGTATCCTTTCCAGAGTGGGAAAAAGGTGACTGTAAATTTCTGAGCGATCTCTTTAGAGACAACAAAATCAAATCCTTTGATCAGAACAAACAAGATTTTCACACTACTTAGCTTCGATACCACCAGCTCTGAGGTCATGCATCCAAAAAGTAACAAGGTGCACCAGACAGCTAACTTTGAGAAATTTGTACAGTCATTGGTGGCATAGGGGTCTGATCTCCAAAAGATACTGCATTATTCGAGAGTCCAAATAACGTCTCCTACACGCTTACCAGGAGAGGTGGACCACTGAGTTGGGAGGTGAATCCTACGCGGGGGACTGGGACCGACTATGGGTGAGCATACCCAAGAATCTCTGCAGTATCCTGCAGAGGGAATAACCACATAAACTCATGTTTCAATGGTACCTCACCCCAGCCCGACTACACCATATGCATCCCCTGATTTCTAATCGCTGATGGTGCTTAGGTCAAGGGGTGGGTACCTTCCAGCACATCTGGTGAGACTGCGTACTTATCCAGACATTCTGGAAGTAGATACTTACGGCCATATGTACGAAAGCTTTTTCCCCATAGACACAGAATGGGTAAAATCCTTTCGTACATCTGGCCCTTAGTCACATCAAGACCACACTAATTTCCCACTCCCACTAGATCCTGCTCACATTCTTTTGGGGCTCAGACTTGCACAGATGCAGGGAATGACTAGGCAGGATTGGTTCCTCGTTGGCCACATGACAGGGGCAGCAAAAAAAAAAAAAGATAGCTCTCAATTGGAAGAAAGCAGAACAACCCGTTAGTGCCCTATGGTTCTACCAAAACTGGCAGAACCTGGCCATGGAGCAGATCACTCATAACTTGGTTGACTTAAACAAGAAATTTGAATGGCGCTGGCAATCTCTCACTGCTTACAAGTCCAGACTTGAGTACAGGATTCACACACCACAGCGGCCCAGGGTTCTCCAAGGCTCTCCAAATCTTCCATCTACCCTAGTGCCCTGGCCTCATGTCGGGGTGTCTGGGGAGGGTTGGACAACCCCCCCCACCCCCCAACATCTCACTGCAATGTCCCCCTACTCATGTCTTCCCCCTCCTCTCTAATAGCCCTACCACAAACCTGCCCACCTCCCCCCATAGTCTTCCCCTTACCAAATGATCGAGGATCTGTCTACAATGAAGGAACACAATTATTTCTATAACTGGACACTCTGCTCTGATACTGGAAGTCTTTGGCGGGGGTATTGCTACTTTACCACAAGGCCTGACTAGCTGTGTATTTGCTTTGTTTTTAGGTTAAGAGTAAGCGTTGCTTGCGAGTGGTCAATCCTTCTTCTTTGTACCTTTAGGGACTACTTCATCATTTCTTTCTCACTATGGGTACTTGGCGTCGTATTTTATTGCAGCTTCTCTACGCCATCCTTTCTGCACCTCCCACTCAATTGCTTGTTGCCTCTGCGTGACATGTGTGCTAATTGCAGGCAGCACGAACGTGCATGAGGTATTTATTAATTTTTTTTTTTTTTATTATTTAGCGGGCCCACGGCACCACATGGTGGTAGAGAAGCATGGAACACACTCGGCTCACCCCATGCATGCAGTAGGAAATTGTCTGATTGGTTTCACTTTCGTGTTCTGTCTGAGACCTCATTATCCACACGCCATATGTCCTAATTGCAGGCAGGACAAACGTGCATGAGGTATTTTTGTTTTAATCTAATTACCGGGCATGAGGTATTTTTTTTTTTTAATGTATTTTTATGTGTTCAGCAAACAACTTGGCGGTAGAGGAGCATGGCGCTCTAGGCTCACTCCATGCATAGAGTTAATGATGGCGTGCAGTGTCTGATGGGTTATCCGGGAGATGGAAGGGGCGCCGCTAGATGGGTTGCTGGTTCTGGAGGATGACAGCGATGGGGACCTACATTTGCTTCAACTGGTATGGTTTCATGGACAAGGTGGCCGCTGATAGGCGCTATGCTGCTGCTCTTCTGCTCAACTGCTGAGACCCCCTGCACAACGTACACAGCCCCCGGCTCTGAAGTCCAGGAGCTGCTCGGAGGCCCACAGAGTCTTCATTTACAAAGATTTCAAACAGAACGATGTTCCCAGCCAAGAGATCAACGGTGAGTGTATAATCTGGTATCATGTTTGCCAGACTCTGTGTCGCCTCTTGTATAAGTAAACAAGACAAAGGTATACCACACATATATATTTTTTTTTTTTTAAACACCTAGAACCTCAGGTAATCTGTACTTATACCTCATTGATTGATTTATTACGGCGAAACTCTGGGTTGCAACATGCTTGCACCACAGTGAGGAGAGCACCAGCCTGTAGACCTTTGCCATCTTAGAGAGTATGTCAAGCCGTATGCCCAAGGCTTTAATTGGCTGGGTCCATCTGGGTCTCACTTTCCTCTAAATTGCTGCAAATTACTACTTACATGTTGAGTTCATTAGTTATAATTAATTCTGTAATCACTATCCCAGCACATATATGCCTATGTGTTCCATTGAGGGTACAATGACAATTCCGTTTCATACGCAAAAAGGGGGCATTAACCACAAAAGGTTGGAGAACCCTAGATTAGGCAGGGGCATTACAAAACATGTACACAAGACAGTATATAACACACAATCCTTCTTTCAGAAAAACAAAAGAAAAATAATGAACAACAGAAACACTAAAGTCCCTCGTATGACATTACAACAAAACTATTCTCACACATAATTCAACCCCAAAAAAAAATCAATCCCCCCAAAAAATCAGCAAAAACACACCACCAAATGTTAGATAAAGGGGGCACACGCCTTCAAGTGGTACATAACTTCACACTGGGAAACATATTGATGACCTAAAGTTGATTCTTGTCTTCTGACCACCTCTGAAGACAACTATGAACAACGTTTACTCTGCTGTAAAAGGGAATATCACACCTCTACCCACCCCTTATCCCTAAAATCACCATTAACCGCTACACACCCTTAAATCGTGAAATCTCCCTCATCTCTGTTTACCTCTATCTGCACCTAAACCCTAAAGTCATCCTTAGCTTCCTTTACTTCTAGCCACCCCAACAAAATAATCACCTAAAAATAACCTTACATCCATTTACTTCTTAACCTGAAATCACTCTTCTTTCCCTTTACTTCTACCAACTCATTAAACCTAAAATCATCCTTACCCCATTTCCTCTACCCCTCCCAAAACCCTAAAAAACTCTTAGCACAGTTTAGCTTCATGAGAATCTTAACTCTCTTCCTTTTATATAACATTAAACTAATGTTATTTAATAAAACAATGCAGAGTAAAGAATTGCATGGCAAGAGTAAAAACCCATTTTAAATACGTATCTATGTGGTACTTACCTATGTCAAAGACTGCAGGGTAAATACCATGCACAGTAATGACTAAGATGTAAAGGCTAGAAACAGTATATGGCCAATACCCAACACACCCACACAACTCTGTGTCAGGGAATAAACAATGTACATGGCTGAGTCGCAACACCTCACACCCAAAACCATGTCGCACAGGGTTAAATACCCCTGCAAGACTAATGCGGACAATCATCAAAATCATCAAGGTCTCTCTTGCCATACACACACAGACACACATAAAAATGGTTGTCTAATAACAAAAACTGCTTCAGGACAACAGACAAGCCCACAAAAATACATGACCACCACCCTTCCTTTCCACTCAATGAGACACACATGCAGGATTCACAGCACCCTAAATAGAAAACATGGGCACTACAGCCAATACACTTTCCATATCACATGTACTCAAATTTCTACCCTGCTTGAATCTCAACAACATGTAATATCACTGACAATGAACAGCACAAAAGGCAAACAAAATCTGTTTACATCGGCACTCCAACACTGTGAATGTAACTACGTTTTCAAGAAATTCTCACTGAGATTTCAAAATCCAACTGTGTTATGAATATAAGTTTTATTTCTGGCAATAATTTAAAATTAGCAACTTTTGTCACGACTACACAAACTGTGCCAAGAACCAGAACAATGCTCTGAGGGAAACAAACTGCTACAGACTCAATAAACTTCCAAACTGCATAAAAAGCAGAACAGTCAGCAATCTGTTTGAAAGGACATGCACCTTTCTTTAAAACAGAATCACAGCATTCACAACTGCAGTCTTTTTCCTTTTTAGAGAAAATGCATAACCTCATCACATTATGTGTACATACTTCACAGCACATGCAAGAACTAACAAAAGCTACCATTTCACTGCAGACGTCCATCACCACAGTTTAAAAGTAACAGATGGATGAGGCACCAGAAGAAGGCTGCTGCACACCAAGATGCAGACAACAGAAAGGGGCCGCCTTGCACTTTTTTGGCAGAGCCATCACACACCTTGTACTTGCATCACCAACAGCGCCTTGCACTTGAGGAGCGCCACTCGTCCTACACTTGAAGATTAAGTACCGCTATGGCAACAAGAATGTTACTCAGAATGGTGACAGCAGGCATATCAATACTCCATACTGCATGCTTGCGGGCCACTTTGGTAATTAAAAAGCTGAACAAGGATTTTGCAATTGGACCCCACGCCTAGATGACAGTGTGCAACCTTTCTTCAAAACAGTAAAAACATCTCCAAGGGACAAAAATGGCTATTATGGGAAACACTGCTATGCCTTCTCCACCTTTCTGTCACTCAAACAGGCAAATTAGTTAGATATTGAAATAGTGCCTGATCAGCCCTCCCACTGATCAGAATTTTTTCCCAGCACTACATGGCCGAATCTCTAGATTGTGCTCAAGGCAGAGAAGCCTCAAGGCATATCCTCACTGCTTCAGATGTTAGCTACTTGGTCTTAGTGAAGCAGGTCCATCTCCTAGCTCATAAGTCATCCTACCTCTTTTCTTCAGATGCTAGCTACTTTTCTTTCTGAACCAACTGGTGGGGCAAATGTAATGGTAACATATAGATCTTTCTTCTTTATAGGATTCACTGTAGATTGGACCTTACAGACCTTAGTACTCACTACACAGCATTCTCATTTCCCAAAGTGAGACCACTGTCCACAAGCTGCCAGAAATATTCCACAGGTTTACTGGGTTATTCAGACAGAAGTTATCTTCAGTAAATTTCATGCAACACACAGGTACCAGGAGCTGGTGTCCCTCTGAGCTCATCCTAGTTCTACTGCAGACTGATGTCTTGTGGTGGAATCCTCGCATTCCAGACCTCTCACACATCATACAACCTCACAAACCTAGGCAGTGACATCATAGAACTGGTGCACAAGTTATAGGATAAAAGTAACAAGAGATACCATTTCTGCACTCCACTGCTTTCTAAATACTGTCCCAAACCCAGGGCCAATAACCTACATACTTTCCTTTCCCGCTTTAGGTCGCACAGTGTCACTTTCTGCCCTTTTTAGAATGAATGAATGAATTAATGAATAATTTAATTGCTCATGAAAAACAAATCAATATAAAAAAAATCAGTTGATAAGTACAATTTAAAATCAAATTATTAGTATCACCTTCACAGCTAAACATAGACCATATCAAGACCCACATAACAGAACTTTGGCTCAGGTTGATTTAATTCTATTGATGTCCTTTTTCTAAGCACTTTGATATAGCATGTATACATTTGATTAAGCCACTTACATCACTGCCAAGCTATGAAACAAGCATATATTACATTGTTACAGGTTCACACTTTTAGGAGATGAAAAAGATGGAGCTAAAAACTTCAGACATTTGTCCAAATAGGTTGGACAGCATCAAAGTATATGAGCAAACATTCCTTCTTATGTTCACAAAAATAGCAGTGGGTATATGGTCTCTTGAATTTTCATGGATGTTTGACATCTTCCAAGCCCAAAAAATTTAAATCGAAGATGCTGAATTTTTTGTTTCCAGTCGGGCCACTTGAGGTTTTAAGCAAATGTCATTTGAGTCATACCTCTAAACGACCATCTGGATCCTTTGGTTAAGTTTAATAACATCATTTTTGTTGATTTAAGACCTTTAATTATTATTTTTATGTAAAGTTTGATATGAAATACCCAGTTCCCATTTTATGTTCATATTAAGATTCTAAATGTCTCATCAACTGTTTTATGCCACCAGGTCTATTTACAAGATTCACTAAATCAAATTATTTCCTGGTTTGAACCAACATTTAAAAAGTTTGGATTCTGTGCAAGGGGCGGATCATTTTTTTTAAATTTCTAAGCAGATTTGTTCTTGACTGGTTGAATTCATTAATTGAAAAATATTTCTATGTAAGCTTCCCTGGAACTTATTTATCCATGTATCAAATTTTCGGGAAATGCCTCCGTACACAGACATGGATTGGCACAAATGTTAATCTTGTTACATCTAGAAATGCTATTTTTGGTCCAGCTATTTTCTTAGTTTTAGAAAACCATGTTTTAATGTCCTAACTTTAATATCAGATGTTTGTAGATGTTGGTCAGATGGTTCGATAGCTCAGAACTCTACCACTCAGGTACATATATGAAGCCACATTTTGAATAGGTTTAAGATGAAGGGACCACATCCTTTTGTTATATATGGCTGGAAAGCCAATCTTCCTAGATTCATTGACCTCCAGCTTGTCCGATCGATGGTATGCGTTTAAGTTACTTAGTGTATGCTGGAGCCCCACAGTATTGTAGTCTAGCAGCACAGAGTCATCTACAAATTGCAGTACACTCCTACTTAATCCATTTAAGTTTGGAGGATACGCCCTCCGATTCCTTACAGTTGATTTAATATCTACCACAAATAAATTGAATAGCAGCAGTGCTAAAACGCAGCGTTGTCTGAGACCTTTGTTTAAATATATTTTGACAGTGATGAATTATCACCCAGCTTTATGTTAATCAACTCCTTGGAGTGGGGAGCAACAATCCAATTGTTGAAGAAGAGCATTCTTTTTTGTAACTTCACTGCTTGGCAAAGCTTAACTTGTTCTGCAAATCATCATATACCACCTATCATGGTTACCCAACAGCTACCAGATCCTCAGATACCTAAATTTAAATTCCAATCACCCGGCTCATACTTTATACCCAGAAAGATATACATTTCTTACTGTCCCAGTTACCCTCAAAGTGACTTTATTCTCTTCCTCTACCATTGTTCTCTAGGTCTGCATCACTTTTTTCTCTCACATTCCGTTAGTAACATTCTCTTTAGAAGCAATTCAATATATTTTTACTAATTTGTCCCATGAACTGCAGGCAACAACCAACATACAGAAAACTGATGATCCATCTATGCAGTTTGCACAATTGCAATTTCACTGACTCTTAAAATGATTGGTATTTTAGCAATATATTTTCTCACCTAGCAAGAGAGCCATGGACTAACAAATACAAAGTGAAAAGTGAAGAGAATGGTATCTGGGTTCCGGTTCCTCCAAATGTTTACTCGATTTCCCGTTTCTTTGATTCTGCTTCCAAAAGACCCATCCCAGATATTCCAATCAGAATTTTTCAATACCCTAGAAGAACTTCAATTTCTGCAACCTCAGTGAATCACACACTCATCCCACAATGAAGTCTGCCCTGTTTAAAGAAGATAATTGAGCACCGCAATATCATATCATTACCCAGCTATCTTTTCCTGTAGAAAGATTAGCTTTCGTTTCCTAGGCATTAAATTCACCATCTAAGTAGTAACCTTTGACATGTGGCTATTAGCAGAAGTTAGGAACATCACTTAAATTAATTCTACTGTTTTTGGAAGTGCATAAAGCTTTGTCTTAAACATACAAAAAAAAAAAAAGTCAAGATTGTGTTCTGAAATTCCTTCTTCAACAATGATGTTTTTGGTGGGTGAAATGAGACTCTGATTGGTAGACCTTAACTTACACTGTTGCGTTGTACAGGAGCACTTATCACAAACTGAAGTAAATCATGCTCACAGCTGCATCATCCCAAGGCTACTCCCCTATATAAAGTCTTGCAGTAATGACGGCCTATACCTCCATGCATAACACTGCTCAGCCAACGGAGCCCAAAACCCACCAGCGAGGGAAATCACAGCATAGTATACTCCCTTTGCTGCCACCCACTTTGTGAACATATGGCAAGAGAATGTTGAACACTGGGGGAACAAGAGCTCTCAAGCACTCCACTCTTGACCTTGTCAGAGCCTCCATCCCCAAACTAAGATTACAGGGGACTGAAGCCGTTCTTTCCTAGACCCACATCCTCCCAGCGGCATCCAAAAAGCCACTTCCTTTACACCACTTACTAGACCACTAGTAGAGAAGCTTCAACTACTTATCCTCAAAATCACCTCATACTGACAATACAAACGACAAAAGTGTCAGCAATGCTGTTGTCATGCCATCATTGCACAGCATGTCACCAATCCCCACTTTGACCCAAGGATCAGAAAAGGCTCCAATTACAGACATTTAGTCGATTTAACATTGAACCCTAAATGACTCTTCGAACAATACTTCAAACATATATGGGTTACTGAGCACCAATGTTTCCTGACATGAAACTAGACTCCCATCTCAGTACTGAATTTCACACTCAGAGGCACCCCATAGATTTACCCTTCAAAATCCAAATCTGTGGTTTTGTTTTTTTACTAAGTGTGTTCTGCTCAAAAATGTCCATGTGTGTACCTTTCTTTTTCTATCTCTTTCCTGTCAATGAAAGCAGATGACATCTGTCTATTATCCTAGGACATGACACAGCATCCCCCACTGACACCAGAACTGCTACAATCCACCTACAAATCAGAAAGATGGTAAAGACTCAACTTTTCAAGGAACACTGCCCCTCAACACCACTGGAATACACGTAATAGCTGTCTTTCTGTAAACAGCCACATACTACCATACTTTTCTTCTATTATTGTGCACGGCTCCATTGCTTCTTGGCTACGTTCACGTTTTATAAATACTGTGAAATACATATGCTTCCTGTTCTTCCTTGTCTCGCAATCCCCCCACCTTGCCTGAAAGATACTCCTTCTGAATCACTAGCTCCTTAGTGACCTGTTCAACGTACTCCTCGCTGACAATTTTACATATTGCTTGTCATCGCTTTTTAAAAATTAGGACAAAGACAAACAGCAATGCAAGGTGCAGCTCATCTCTCTAAGCCACTGTACACAGGCCTTACATTCTTTTTGATGAGAAAAGGCGTACGTTAACAGCCCTCGAAATAGCTGAACTTTAGCACCTTATAAGGATATAATCCAAACCGCTCACTTTGTCTAGTATTACTATGGCTTCTCTTTAGTTTTTTTTTCTACACTATACAAGCGCATGCATCTTTTGTCATGGGGATGTAGCTACATAATTTGCTTTGGTATTTCTAACCTGTGACGTGGCAGTCTGAGCCCACTACTTCTGGGATATAAAGACCATCATATTATTTATACAAATTTAACATAGTATCCAGTTCCCAGTACATCTTGTGTCTAATTTATCATGCACTTTGGCAGCTCGGTCAGAGATAACACTTCCATAATGTTTATAGACAGTATATATTTAATGTTTACAGAATTACTACTCTCTATACTGCCAGTGAACATGTCAAACAAAGAAAAAGTCTTATTACCTGCAAGTCTGATTCCACCAAGAAAATGCCAAGTGCAATAACAGCATCCCTGCGGCGCTCATCCAGTTGGAATATGCCATGAAAATCCACAGGGCACATGCAAAGCAACTTCTGCACCTGCAACAGGGAAGAATCAGTACAGGATATAAGAACACACACAGATAAAAGAGATTATTGAAGCGTTCTGGACATTTGGACACAAAGGGATTTGCAGGATATGTTAATAAGCAAGGGTACGGAAACGGCATCCAACGGCATAAATTGTGACTCTTATGGTGTACACTGGACCATATGAATGCTGGACATACCTTTAGAGGGGCAAAGCGTACATTCCATCAGAAAAGGACTGATACGTTTTTTATTAAGTTCCTTTTGACCCACTGCGTATGACTGAAGGGACAAAATGGCAATCACCTTTTCTGTTTACGTAGGCACTTGAGCCATTAGTTATTGCAGGCAGGAATAAGAAAACAATTGAGGGACTAAAAGTCAGTGTTGTGGAAATTAAATTATTGCTGCTGATTTTTACCTGGTGATAGCAAATCCTTTCATATTGATGCTTACTGATTTGCTAGGCTCAGTGGGTATATGAATCTAGTATCTCAACTTTATCTAGTACCCCAACTTTATCTATATTTGTAACCAACTTGTATTAGGAAATCAATATTTTACAGGTATATAGTGTTGAGTATTTTACCTGGTGATAGCAAATCCTTCCATATTGATGCTCACTGATATGCTAGGTTCAGTGGGTATGAGAATCTAGTATCTCAACTTTATCCAGTACCACAACCTTATCTATTTTTGTACGCAACAATTTAACTTGTGTTAGGAAATCAATATTTTACAGGTATATAGTGTTGGGTATTTTGATTCAGTAGGATCTGACTTATGTTTCATATCTGAATTTTGATTTAACAGTATTTGAGAACACTTCCTTGATAAACAATATTTGAGAACTTTTAAGATTAAACTTAGCTAAGAATGTATTTCTCGTCCTTCTGCCCAAGCACACCACCAGATGGCCCTCTAAGGCACCCGTGCCCCTGTGTGCCTCTTGCCTGCATGACCTGAACCTCTCCATCTCCCAGGAACTCCAGTATGCCAGTACTTAAGCCATGCACATCTTTCACCTCTTTCCCCCTGCCCATCTGAGGCGCTCCTGCCTGCACATCCCTCCTCCCAGGAGTGTCAATCAGTAGTAAGTGTGTCAGCAGGAGTCACAAAGCAGTCAAACTAAGCTTAAATTAAAAACAAACATTGAAAGCAGTGTGTCAGAGTATGTAGTTCTTGCCAACTTATGGAATCCATAGGATGATATCCAAGACTCTTTCTGGTAAAATATTTTAGACATCCAAGACAAGTTTTCTATTCCAACGGTGTAATTATACTATCCATGGTATGATGCTGGTAATTCTTGGCCGCTTATGGGCATCAATGTAACTATGCTCATTGCCCACCCCTATTAAAATGTTGGCCCTTGTTGAATGATATTTATTGTCAACTTGTAGGCATTTATGGAATGATGCCCACCCCTGCTATGCTGAGATAGTGGTGTTTTTTCCTACTGTACAGGGAGTGCAGAATTATTAGGCAAATGAGTATTTTGACCACATCATCCTCTTTATGCATGTTGTCTTACTCCAAGCTGTATAGGCTCGAAAGCCTACTACCAATTAAGCATATTAGGTGATTTGCATCTCTGTAATGAGAAGGGGTGTGGTCTAATGACATCAACACCCTATATCAGGTGTGCATAATTATTAGGCAACTTCCTTTCCTTTGGCAAAATGGGTCAAAAGAAGGACTTGACAGGCTCAGAAAAGTCAAAAATAGTGAGATATCTTGCAGAGGGATGCAGCACTCTTAAAATTGCAAAGCTTCTGAAGCGTGATCATCGAACAATCAAGCGTTTCATTCAAAATAGTCAACAGGGTCGCAAGAAGCGTGTGGAAAAACCAAGGCGCAAAATAACTGCCTATGAACTGAGAAAAGTCAAGCGTGCAGCTGCCACGATGCCACTTGCCACCAGTTTGGCCATATTTCAGAGCTGCAACATCACTGGAGTGCCCAAAAGCACAAGGTGTGCAATACTCAGAGACATGGCCAAGGTAAGAAAGGCTGAAAGACGACCACCACTGAACAAGACACACAAGCTGAAACGTCAAGACTGGGCCAAGAAATATCTCAAGACTGATTTTTCTAAGGTTTTATGGACTGATGAAATGAGAGTGAGTCTTGATGGGCCCGTGGCTGGATTGGTAAAGGGCAGAGAGCTCCAGTCCGACTCAGACGCCAGCAAGGTGGAGGTGGAGTACTGGTTTGGGCTGGTATCATCAAAGATGAGCTTGTGGGGCCTTTTCGGGTTGAGGATGGAGTCAAGCTCAACTCCCAGTCCTACTGCCAGTTCCTGGAAGACACCTTCTTCAAGCAGTGGTACAGGAAGAAGTCTGCATCCTTCAAGAAAAACATGGTTTTCATGCAGGACAATGCTCCATCACACGCGTCCAAGTACTCCACAGCGTGGCTGGCAAGAAAGGGTATAAAAGAAGGAAATCTAATGACATGGCCTCCTTGTTCACCTGATCTGAACCCCATTGAGAACCTGTGGTCCATCATCAAATGTGAGATTTACAAGGAGGGAAAACAGTACACCTCTCTGAACAGTGTCTGGGAGGCTGTGGTTGCTGCTGCACGCAATGTTGATGGTGAACAGATCAAAACACTGACAGAATCCATGGATGGCAGGCTTTTGAGTGTCCTTGCAAAGAAAGGTGGCTATATTGGTCACTGATTTGTTTTTGTTTTGTTTTTGAATGTCAGAAATGTATATTTGTGAATGTTGAGATGTTATATTGGTTTCACTGGTAATTATAAATAATTGAAATGGGTATATATTTTTTTTTGTTAAGTTGCCTAATAATTATGCACAGTAATAGTCACCTGCACACACAGATATCCCCCTAACATAGCTAAAACTAAAAACAAACTAAAAACTACTTCCAAAAATATTCAGCTTTGATATTAATGAGTTTGTTGGGTTCATTGAGAACATGGTTGTTGTTCAATAATAATATTAATCCTCAAAAATACAACTTGCCTAATAATTCTGCACTCCCTGTATTGTGGGCACACATGATATACACTTTATCATCTCTGGCATCATATTGTTCCTGATAGATTGGTGGTCATTCTTGACATACTGTGACCATCCTTGGTACAGTGGTGCTCTTTTACAGCATAATGGCAGACTTGGCATACTGTCAGCATCCGTTGGACAAGGATTTCCTAGTGTGCCATACTGTTCATACTACCATGCCTCTTTGAGTGCAGAACATTATTTTGCTGTAAGCAAATTCTTCATAAATACCACCTTCATAACGCCTATTTCATGGCTGGGTCCCTCTCTTTATATTCCCCACCTCGATTGATTCACAATATGAATATGTTGCCTTGGTGTCTTTTGGTTTCCCTTCTCTGTTACCATTCCTTACTTTGCTTACTATTTCAACCTTTCTGAACAATGGCTACCGCGTTTTTCAAGGACAAATCCCCATTTACCCTTAACCACTCTTGAAATTGAAGTTGCATCTTCGCCTACATCTCCCTCAAAGTGTGGAACGGCCTCCCAAACAACATCAGAGCCTCCGCATTGATCCTGTAGTTCTGCAAGAAGCTGAAGAACTGGCTCCTAGCTTAATCTCATCAAGGAGACAGCCACCAAACTACCAGCAAAGTGCCTGGATACCCTCACGGGCGATTAGCACACTGTACAAATATACATAACATTAGTGTGCATGACCACTTGGGCTCTATGTTCATCATGCAAAGTTCCAAACCAGCAGTGCTGAGATGTAGTTATCAATAATTTCATATTTTCCTTGGTTGTGTTGGAAAAATGTAAACTGGTCTATGGCTACACATAGAGATGGTGAAAAGTAAGCATTGGGGTCTTCTTATCAAGACTTCCTAGAGAGCATTTCTTGCGCTCATGTATACATTTATTAGTGCAAGCTAAGGCACAACCAAGCAGTCCAGCACACTTCAAATGTTGCCGCACCGTTAATTTAACCAGCTCAGTCTGACCCAACAGTAAGAATATTAGTCCTACTCATATAACAGTACCTTCAATGTACTCAAAAACAAATATCCATTAAAATGAATTTCTTTGATTTGTTGATTCTTGCTTTATTCAGTGAAATGTCAGTAGTTCTATCCATGTCTCATACTCGCATTTCTGTTTCAAGTGGAGGATCAGATTATATGCCTGAGCTGTAATCCTATCATAGTCACCAATTTGTAGTGTTAGTAATCACAACCACAGGATTCAGTACTTATCTTTATTTACAGTCCTGGAGCAACGTTGGTCCACACCGTGTAAGAGGTTCAGCTATCTCTCACTCTGAGCGATCGCCCCTCTAGAATCCCACTGAATCTTACAAATTACACTTCGTACTAAAGCATCCCATGTACAACATCAACCCTCCTGAACTAACTCTACGTGAAGTACCTCAACTCATCCTCTATCTTACTTCTGCAGTAACCGCACTTATTCAACACTGTACCCCTATAGTGCTAACACGTGCCTTAACCCTGCATTCACTGGTTGCCCACACAGGGTAGCATCTGCAGCCTGCACTGCACATGTTTGAGGAAGGGTGCATCACAGTGGTGGTGTAAGTGCACCTCCTAAATCACAAATACTCTTGAGGATGGGCTGGAGAAGAAAGGGGGAAAGGTCATTATTTTTATTTTCTTTATGTCTCTAAACAAGTCTAACTAGCTCATGCTTGCACCGTTCTAGTAAACTGGTCCTTTTAAGAAGTTGTTTTTTCAAGGAGTATTCCTGCTAGCCCATTAGTAGGAAACACTCACATCTGCACCTGGAATGATATTTCCACTCTCTCGCCCACTGGGCTGTTTAACTGTGATTGCCTACAGAAAAGCGGCAGAAACACATGAACTAAAAGTTTTTTTGCATTTCACAACTCTGCACTTTGGCATTATGACATAGTACCCCATCATCTATTTTGTTTCAGCCAACAGCTTGTTGCGTTCTGGGATTTGTAGTTTTGCTTTTATCAGTTTTATTATGGGATCAAAGGACCCGCGAGCAAAGTGCTGTTGGCTAAAATGCCAAAATTAGTTGGACGTGTTATTCATAACATGGAGTCACTTCTCAGTTACTTTTTACATTTTTACATAGTCTCCTACTCTATTTCAAAAACTGTTTGGTTCACTTGTGAAACCAAAAACAAACTCTGCTCACATGTTTTGCGAGGGTTCACTCTTTCACTTACATCATGCATTAAAACAAGTGTTGCCAATGTGGATTGTTTTTCCTATGTGGAGTGAAAAGCTTTATATCAACTTCACAACACAATGAGGTACAGCATGGACAGCTGCAGCGCAACATTCCCCAACATCAATAATAAAGTAAAGGGCAGGTGACAGCATCAGAAGGGTCACCACACGATTCTCTTATGCAGACAGCAAAGATACAAAGCAAGTAGCCAACAACCAAAATAGTGAGTAAAAGAAGTTAAAGGACAATTGTATCATTTTTAGAAACAGGCAAACATACAAGAAGCACAAAACTCCAGCAAGAAACAGTCAAATCTCTTACAGAATTACCATATATTCATGTACTTATATAGGATGATGAATGCTCACATACCCGGTGTAGTATCTTCATCAGTGGGTCCCATATCTTACTCTGGGAAGCACTAAGGTGTATTATTGTCCACTAGTTGTACAGTTTTCCAGTTATGGGTTCCCTAGTTTGGGTGAGGTTATGTTACTTATACTGACACGTAATCCCTTTGTTAAACTGTTAGACCGATGTTAGCTTTTTATGTGGGTAAGCTAAAAAGATTTTTACTGGAGTCTCCCTACCACAATTTTTTTTTTAAAACAGGTAGGCTGAACAATGGACCCTATTTCTCTTTTCAATGCAATGGACTCTACTTCTCTTTTCCATAAACATGTTTTGGTGATGGAATATTGCCTCTTTGGGCTCAGGCGTCTCCCCCAGGAATATAGATATCTTACATCAAATACTGTGAAACAATTCCTGCTTCATAGGGGATGTTCACCAACCTCAGAAGGGGAAGGGGTGATAAGGCAGACCTCACAACAGGCTATTGACAAGGTTGTCAGTATGCAGCATGTTTCCTGAGGCAAGCCATAATCCCAGTCTGCACTATAAAATAAACCTTTAGACAGCCCATGCTGCAAGCCACAGTCACAACTGACTGGATATGGATAGCTGGAGTGCATAGGCCTTGAGACCTAATTATCTCCGAAGGAGACCTGCTCTTAGTTGATGAACCCATACCGATACACTAATCCAATCATTCCCTTTACCTTACAATTCTCTTAGATGGTGACAATGGGCCAACCGAAAAGAGCAATAACCTGGTTTCAAGACACCAGGAACATGTATATCAGTATACTTAGAAACACTGCTCGGAAGGTAGTACCTCCTACCAGCTCCATCACAGATGTCAGTGACTTGACTTCCCACTGTGGATGTCTCTCTGATCTGCTTGATAATGTATCTACACTTCAACGCAAAAACAAACAACCTAAACTATCAGCCCCATGTTTCAACAAGGCCTTATGTGAGGAAGGGAAAGTCTTAAGAATTCTAGAGAAGAAATGGAGGCAGTCGCCCTCCACCACTAACCTCAAATGTCTCTGTAGTGCAAGGTCCCTGTACAAAAGATATATCTTTTGCAAGAAATCCAATCCCTTTAGATCCCTCTTGGACATAGGCAAGAACAGACTAAAGCAACTCTACAATCTGGTCAAAAAAGTCAACAGTCCCTCCACTTCCACATCCATCAAATGTGATGACCAACCAATGAAAGCAGCAGGGTTTCCACCGTTTTTCGACTCCAAAGTGAAATCGCATCTACATCAAGAGAAGTCCACCTTCCCTTGATGTGCTAATCCAAAGACATTTGGCAAATACTTAACACCATTACATCATGAAAACTAAACCCTTAAACCACTTTTTGGACGCAATCCTGGGTAACACTGCAAAAGACATTTATACTCACATGCTGTCTTACTGGCATTAATTGGTAAATCCCTCCCTAAGGCAAGGAAAATTTCTTGACTGCCTCAAAACTGGACAACTCACCCCTCTCCTCCAAAAACTCTCTGCAGATACAAATGACCTCAATTACTATTGCCTGATCTCCAATCTGCCCTTCCTTGCATACATCATTTAAATGTAAACAGAAAAGCAACTCACTCAACACAAAGATAACTTCCTAGAGGAATACCAATCCTGTTTCATTCAGGGCTAGAGCATAGAAACAGTTTTACTACAGGTGGTCGATTATGCACTTCAAATCCTAGACTCAGGCAACTAAAGTCTCCTGATTCTTCTTGACCTATCATCAGCCTTTGACATGGTCCACCACTACACGCTCCTAGACATGCTAAAAAAACAAATGGGCATTGATGCAGGGATGTGGAATTCCTATCGCCGACGCCTAGGACATATTGTGTGGGGTCAAGGGCAACAAGTTTTCAAGTTTATTTTGTCATTGGGACAAGTAGGCCCAACACCCCGCAGCACAAACCCTTTGGCTACCAGTTTACAGAGAAGGAAAATGTCTTTAGTTGAGGTAAAGTGTGTGTCCATATGTTAATGCTGTTTGAACTTGTATTTATGGTTCATTAATGAAAAGTCTTCTTTATTAGGGTGAGCTCTGTAAATAAACATTTTAAGGTCACACTGCACTTCTGACTGTGGTTCCAGTAAAAAAAAAAAAAGTATATACATGTTTGAAACGTTTAACAATATGAGGCTCCCAGAATGCTCTCTGATTAGATGCAAATGTGTGAAGAAGCTTGTAAGCAAGAGTGATGATTCTTTGCTTTAAAAAAAAAAATGTTCCGAAAAAAATACAAGTAGGAAAAAAAGTTTTGCTGCTATGAAATTTTAGGTGCTATTTCTGTGACGCGTCATTTAGTGAAATGTGTTGATGCATGCTAGTATTTCCAAAAAATATTCCTAATGGAAAATCAATGTAACCATTTTCAACTAGATTATGGGACGCATGGAAATAAACAAGCACTGGCAAAGCCAACCGATCCAACATTTGTTGTGAGTCTTTTGGTTTTGTCAATGCGTGTCTTGTTTTCACATGGCTTTTGTAACACTATTATTGTGGGAGCTTCCAGGCTCTCACCATTGCAACAAACACTGGCAAAAAGAACAACATGTTTTCGGTCTAAAAAAGCACACCTTGCCACCAGTGGCGTAACAAAGGCCCTGCAGCCCCCTCCAACAGGGCCTCCACAGCACATGCCCTGAGTGAGTCTGGAGAAGGGGCCCCTCCATGCCCTTCGCGGGGGGCTCCAGTTTTGTTACGCCACTGATTGCCACAGCAGTTCCTAGCACTGAACAAAACTACTTTGTGTGCCAATATGCACTTTGTTGAAGAGCAGAATGCAATCACCCACAATAAAGCCAGCCGATAGATAATGCGAGAAGTAGAACTTTAATAAAAACAAAATGTCTTTGTCGACGCCAGACCTAATTAGTGACCCAATTCTTAAAGAAAGTCACAAAAGTGCACCCATGGGATGCGTCTTTGAATTAGTGGCTTTAATGAATTAACAAGAATTTACAGAAGTAGACCAGGAAATCGTACTCTGAGAAAATATTTGTGAACTGTATTTTAGAAAGAGCAAATATGCATGTGTAGATTTTCTCATGTGAAAATCTATGGAGCGTTTACAAGTTCACTTTCCATCCAACCACTTTTTTCCCAACCCTGGAAGAACTTCTACTTCTGCTATTGTCAGGAGTAAATGTCCAACCTCTCTCATTATGGGAAAAGATTAGAAAAGAGCTGGTGAAAATCCTTAAAACATGCAAGTTAGTAGGTATGCAGACTCAAAGGCATTCCGGCCCTGCTTACTGCTCCCTCCAGCCCAGGTATGTAGATCTGCAGAAAGGCAGAAAAATAAGGAAATTGCTACAGTAGGGATGACTATTGCAAGTATTCAAGCCCTACTATAGTATTAGCCCTGGCATAATCAGAGAGGCTATTATCAGAGCTCTTACATAATGAGATTCCTGCTATAATGTGTTGCCACACTACATGGCACCAAAGGGACAAGTAAATTATTTTTACAGGACAAGTAGATTTAAGAAGCAACCTATCCCATGGACAAGTAGAAATTGTATTAAATTTCACACCCCTGTGATGGTGTGGTCCTTAAATGGCTTGAATCCTTCCTCAAGTGCAGACCAGAGAGGATAAGACTGAATGACTGTCTCTCAGCACGGATGAGCAGGGGATCCCCCAAAGGTCTATCCTTTCCCCAATCCTATTCAACCAGTATACTGAGCCACCAGGAGGAGTCCTTTTGAAAGCAGGAATTTTCTATCATTAATGTGCCGATGACACACAATTATACCTAAAGATGTCCTCACCAAACAACATCTAACACCTCACCATCACCCTAAATTGTTCAAAACTGAATTACTTCTCATCACTTAAAACTGAACTCTTCAAAAACTGAACTTCTCCTCAACTCGCTTACAAAATCAATGTTTTCATTACAATCCTGGATGGACACACTCAACATCCTCAAAAGTAAACCCACCAGTGTTAACAGTGACAAATCCAGTGGAGTCCTCCTAGACAAGAAGTTCAACTTGAAGTCTCAAATCAGCACCATGGCCAGAAAAGCGTGCTATCAACTGTGCCTTCTCTGGAAAATAGGCTGCTACATTTCAGAGCCAGATCTGAAATCTCTGACTCATACCTTGCTGCTCTTCCAAATTGCAAATGTCTCTTGACTGGTCTCCCCAAACCTCATCTCATGTCCCTGAAATCGATTCTACCCACAGCAGCATGTTTTGTGTATGGGGCCAAAAGGTAAGACCACATCACATCTATCTGGCCTATCTCCACTGGTTGCCCATTGAAACCAGGGATGTATAAAGCTTGCGTGCATCATCCATAAGGACATGCACTCAAGTTTACCTAGCAGTCAAACTCAAGCTTTCAGGAGGTTCTAATCTAAACCATTGCAAAACACCAAAGTGTTCCTGCTAGAACCCTCAACTATTAAAAAGGAACAACTCCTGGCACAATGCTTCTCAGGTAGCGCAACCAGAATTTGGAACTCACTACCTCCAAACCTTGCTGGCGACGCTCAAAACAGAACTGAAAGCTCTCCTTCAACAATGCTTTAGCTAACACACTGCAGCTAATCCTCTCCATTAAGAACATGTTCACTCACCTTCTAAACAGAAATGAAACCCTATGCCTTTAGCAATATGTTAGCTATGACACTGTTGCTATTCTTTCTATTGAGAACACGTTCAATCACCTCTTGGCACAGACCTGCACTACCTCCACTTCAACAGGTGTTACAACCTTTCCACTGCTGCATGTGCATATTGTACAACTGATTTCTTTTTTCAGTAATTATTTTCGATGTTTTCATTCTACAGGTTATTTTATTTTACTTTATTTGGTGATATTTGAAAATTTGTGAACACTCTTTAACTACCCATGCAACGGCATGGGTCTAATGTAAAGTGCTCTGGCACTTTTGGGTAACGTTTGTGCTATATAGCAATGTATGAATGCATAAATAACTAAAACAAGTCTAGCTCTATCTATTTCTCTGGCTAATCTCCCCTCTAAGCTCTTGCTGTGTTGTAAAAATGGCACTTGAAACTAAAGCATGTCATATTGCAGATCAACATTCCACTCCCAACCAACTCTTCATGCAGTGCTTCTTCTCAACCTCTATCTTACTCATCCAGTGCCCCCACTTACTATAACTCTGCAGTGCCTGCTCTTCTGCTCCTAGCCCTACAGTGCCTGCTCTCGCTCTATCAGCAGCACTTGGTGCTCTGCCATTACAATTCACTCTAGCACTACTTACTCTGATGTGCTGCTTCATTACGGGGGTTTTTCTTTGAATTCTGGGACGTGTAGTCTTGTTTATCCCATTAGAAAACAGGACTACAAGTCCCATAATTCAAAGGGAAAAAAACTGGACTGGAGCAGCACATTACGCATGAACCAAGGAAATGTGGCAGCTCTATCGCCCTGCAGTGCCTTCACTCTCCATCTCACCATACTGATGCCTCTTACACCCCACTTATGGGAGCGACCCTCATCACTGCCCCACCCTTACCTTGTCCAGGGGGGCCGGCCTCTGCACGGCCAGAGATCGGGCCAGGGACAGCACGGTGTTGAAGTAGAAGGCCCGAGGGCCTCCTCCCTTGGCTGACATCTTGGGTGCGGGGGCTGTGGCTCCGCCGCACCGATGTCAGAGGCGAGACAGGTACCGGTGACAGCCCGGGAGAGGCTTCTGGGCTCCGACAGCTGACAGGGGGTCCAACGGGATTGGCCAAGCCGCTCGGACCACGTGACGGAAGACTCCGGAAACCAAAAGTCGTGCTTACCAAAACATTAAACTAGGCGACACAGAAGAAGGACAAGACTGCGGGCTCGGGTTTATCTCGACGGCCTTTCGTCATCTCGCTCGCCATCTTAAAACGGAGAAATGTGTTTTTCTTTGAAAGCAACAGAAAATTAAAAGTAATTTTAATTCAGTACAAATACAATAATTTTCAAATAGATAACAGTGAAAATCGACCACTTTAACCATTTATGTTATGTTTGTTTAGTACATTGAATAAAGAATACAATGTCAGAAGCACTACATATTCACTGTTTCTTTTTCCATTCCCTCTTTCGAGAACAACAAATCCTCAGCTCCGAGACAGCGGTAATTTATCAGCAAAATTCACCTGATTTGTTAATTCCTTATAATAATAAGCGACCTAAATATATTACCGGCTTCACACATATCTGAAGTTAAGTGGTAACTACCCAGATCTAAAATTTTAAGCGTAGCTATTGTGTTGCAGACAAAACGTTTGACGATCGAACGGTTTCAGAGCTTCTCTGCGAAGAACTTTGACAATCGGCGCGGCCATCTTGGAAAGGACTAAGTACGGATATCATCTCTACATTTCTCAAAAATACAGTATTTACTTCTGCTACTTGTATGTGACATTCAAATTAACACGATAGTCAAAATCTTGGATTGAAAACATCATTGAAAACATAAACGTCTTTAAAAATACCGTTCTAACTCAACACACATTATTTGGGGCTGGATATTAAACGTTCACAAATTATATTATAGAACGGGAAATACAACGAAAATGCGGCCAACGTTAGAGTGGAAAAGCTCAACAAAACAATGTTTTTAATTGTTAATTTTAACATGGTTGTGGGGGAAGGGCTGGTGTTCAGTCCGTTTTCTATTTCTCTTAGATCACGGGCGGAAGTGAGGGAGGGGGCGGGGCTCACTGATGGGCGGAAGTGCTGAGTAGTTAGTAGCTGCTGACACTGGAGAGTGGTTTCAGAGCTCGGCTGGAGGAGGAGAGGAAGAGGTGAGGGGATGATGTAAAGGTGGGAGGAAGAGGGGCGATAGGGTGAAATGGGATGGGTTTAAAGGTTTGGGGAAAGGGAGGAGAGGAAGGGAACGGGAAACTCGAGGCTGAAATCGCTGGAGGCGAGGGCATGGAGAGTATTCCACGACCTGATCGAGAAGTGACTGGGAGTTTCAGAGATGGAAAGTGAAACAGCCGCCTCTGAGGATGTGTGGCATGTTTACTCGGCAACGCTTGGCTGACTTCTGTGCTAATATAACTTACATAGAATGTTTTAAAGGTAGGGAAAATGTCCCTGAAGGAGAGGTGAGAGGATTGCGAGGTGATGAGGGGAGCTGAAGCCGGGGAGGTTGGCAGGAAGGACTGCAAGCGTGCGGTGAGTGACCGGAGTCCTTGGAAGAGAGGTGAGTGGCTGACAGGTGACCAGCTCATGTGAGGTTAAACTGGCTGGAGACAGGGAGAGAAGAACGTGGCCTGACTGGGGGCAGGGACAGAAGAGGTTCAACTGACTAGCGACCAAGAGGGGTGAGTGGCTGACGCAAGAGCCTGAGGTTAACTGGGGGCCAGCTCATGTGAGGGTAAAATGGCAGGAGTCAAGGATAGAAGAGCTTGACCTGACAGGGACAGCCGGGTTTCAACTGAGCGTCCTCAAGAATGAGAGCTGGTTATACCGATTATAGACTCTAGGAAAGAGCGAGAATGGCTGGACAGTTGGGACGGGGAGGTGACACCATTTATAGAGATTCTGGGGAAAAGGATAACTTAACAGTCTGAGGCGTGCAAGACACTGAAGGAAGACAATAGATGGGATAACATGAGTGAAGAATATGTACCTGGGAATAGATAGGATAAAAATGACTGCACCATTGGATGGGCCTAATGGGAGGCATGGAACGAGAGAGGTGAGACTGACTGGGTAACCATGGGCCACATTAAGAGTGGCCCTGGGAGGAGGAGAGAAGGGCTGGGATTGAGGCTGACTGGGGTTACGCTGAGTAGGGATCACAGGCTGGGGGGAGTAGTCGAAGGTGGTTTTTGAGATGTGGGGGAGCTGAAACTGGCTCAGGATTTTAGGGACCAGGGGCTATGTTATGTTGCAGCATATTTTAAAAGCGCATGTACGCCAGCAAGGATTCATGGCAATGATGATGATTCAGTTTTACTGGCAAGTGGTGATTTGAACTCTTAAAAACTACCCTTGGGTTAAGATTGTAAACCAATCTTTTTTATGTACGATTAAAGGTCGTCGTTGCTTTAATATAGAATTTTCTCAGCGCAAAAACACAGAAGAATTTTCCACTACCTCTGACCTCCAAATGTCAACACTGCGCTCTGATTTATTGTTGTGCAATAAAATATTTTTAAGTTATGACTACATCAAACATGCAGCTTCTTGTTCCGCCTCCCCTCCGTGTCCCCCACTGTCCGAAAACAACTGTCCAAAATGAAATCCCATGGCCCATGTTCTTCTTCCTGTTTCAAGCAACGCCACAACACCAAAAACAACCTCTAAGATTGAATAGATTGCTTCCACAGCCTCAAAAGCAGCTTCAGACAATTATTTTTCAGCTAACGGTTTTCCCGTACGACTGCCTATAATAATCAAAACTAGATTTTAGCCTGGAGAGAATATGTAAGTTGCAACACAATAATAGTTTCCTATACATTTTGTTTTGTAATATTTTCCTCAGATTAAAAAAAAAAACATTTAGGCATTGGTATTAAATATTTTAAAGTATTTTTTTCTATTACCTTGTCACCTATTTCTATTTCCACGGCCTTTTAAGCAGTATGTATTTTTCATGCAACTCTTAGTCATCAGCGAGTTCACAGATTCCCCCCTCCAAAGCCACCAGCATCCCCCCATCACAAGACCTCTGAGACAATTTGGCCACCTTTTCCACCACAAGACCCAGGACATTTACAACAGCTTCCTCCTGCAAAATCCTTGCACAGGAACCTGTGACCAAAACCCACCCAGACCATTCACAGCTGGTCCACGCTCACCACAGATGAAACAGTCAGCATAATGAACAACACCCACTCCGGAGCCCCCACGGACCCCTGCCCGCACCACATATACATCAGAGCCAGCACCCAAGCTCTGGAACACAATCAACTGCTCCCATCAACACTGGCAATATCCCAGAGGACTGGAAACACGCTGAAATACGCCCTCTCCTAAAGAAACCCTTGGCCAACCCCACCAAAGTTCTGGAGAAAGCAATCAACGTACAGCTACGTAATTTCATTGAGGTCATCTACTCCCTGGATAGCTCCCAGTCCGGCTTCTGCAGCAACCACAGCATAGAGACAGCTCTCCTGGCAGCCACCAATGACATCCGATTACTCCTGGACCCCGGCCACACCACATCGCTTATACACCTCGACCTCTCAGCAGCATTCAATGCGGTCTTCCTCAGCATTATGCACACCAGACCGCACGACATAGGAATCCGTGGAAGAGCCCTGAATGGATCCTCTCCGGGACGACGCAGAGGGTCAGACTCCCGCCCTACACTTCCAGACCCACAAGAGGCAACTGCGGGGTCCCCCAAGGATCCTCACTGAGTCCCATACTGTTCAACACATGCATGGCCCCTTTCGTTGCCATCTCCAGAAGTCACAGTATGAACATCGTATCATATGCAAATGACACATAACTCACAATTTCCCTCACTGAAGGCCCGGATGCGACCAAACGGAACTTCCACTCAGGAATGGAAGCCGTCGCCACCTAGATGAGAGAAAGCTGCCTCAAGTTTAACTGTGACAAGATTGAGCTCATCATCTTCAGAAATGCCACCTCAGCTTGGGGCGACTCCTGGTGGCCCACATCCCTCAGCCCCTGCCTCTTTCCCCCCCCCCCCCCCCCCTTTGAACCGACTGAGCACGCCCGCAACCTAGGAATCATCCTCGACTCCTCCCTATCGATGACCCGCCAGGTAAACCCAGTCACCTCCTCCTGCTGGTGCACACTTTGCAAATTTTGGAAGATCTTCAGATGGATACCAGCAGACTGTCGCAGAACAGTCACCCACGCCTTAGTCACTAGCAACGCCCTCTATGCCGGAACCTAAACTACAAACGTAAAAAAAAACACAACTCACCCAGAACGCAGACGCCAGACTCATTCTGGACCTCCATCGCCGAGAACACATCTCCCAACACATGAGGACCCTCCACTGGCTACCGGTTGAGAAACAAATCACCCTCAACCTACTCACCCACACGTACAAGGCCATACACAACGCAGGACCAGCCTACCTGAACCACTGCGTCTTCTTCCGCACACCCTCCAGATCCCTCCACTCTGCCCAGATGGCCCAGGCCACCATCCCTCGGATCCGCAAAAGCACTGCTGGAGGACAATCCTTCACCTACATTGCAGCAAAGAGCCAGAACAACACCCCGTACCTCAGACAAAGCCCATCGATCACCATCTTCAGGTAGAACCTCAAGATGTGGCTCCCCCGTGCCTTGAGACCCTCACAGGCGAGTAGCTGCTCTTTACAAAAACAGATTAATTGATGCAACCATTTCTCATGCTGAGAGGAATCTGCACTGAAATGGAGTCCTTATGACTGGGTATAGAGATGTGAGAGCTGAAGAATTGATCATCTGCAGGACAGAAAACCAGTAAGATCTGAACGCTTGTGGTTGGTAGTTTGACATGAACAACTTTGTGGAGTGATGCTAGAAACCTTGAAGGGACAGGATAACAGGAAAGCCAGGACAGGAAAACAACACTTGAACGTCTAGTGCAGGTGATTAGTGTAAATTCTCAGCATGGATGTGAGTAAGAGTGAGCCATGGCATGCTGTCCGGGGGAGGAGTAGATGGCCGTGAGACTTTAATGATGTTAGACTTCAGAGCCTGTTTGAGAGGGGGAAAGGAGGGAAAAAGCAAAGTGGTTTCTTATATCTAAAAGTAGTTTTGCAACTTGAAGATTTATCTGGAATCACATGCCCTGCATTATTTCACCATCTAGTGGTTGGGTCTGGAATGTTCCCATTGTAGTTGTAGTCCTATTTTTTTTTTTTTTGCTGGGCATCAAAAGATCCACAATTTGTTGTTGTGTCAGCCTCCTGTGATGTCATATGCCCTCTCCTTGAGCTGTTTTCATGGTCGCCATCTTTAGATTTTTTTTTTTTGTTCTTTCTTCTTCTTCCTCTATCTTCTTGTGGAGGTGGGTGGGTAGCTTGTGAATCCTGCTTTTGTATGACAAAACTGAGCGGTTTAAGAAATCCACTTGGCAATAGTTCCCACCGATTTTCTCCATGTTGTTGCTTGCAAAGGAGACACAGGAGTTTTCTTTTCCTGAACGTTTTTTGTTATTTCACTATAATACATGATTTCTCTTCTTGAATCTAGTGTGTGCAGTGCTCTCTCGTCTTAATTTTTAGGTTCTTGGAAAAAAAATGGAATTTGAATGGTTTGATTGATATGAAATTGTGACATGACTTATGATAGGAAATGGGGGTCTGTTCTTAAGACCACTGTGTCTTTATGCATGTGCGAGTATGGTTCCTGTATTCTAAGTGCCTTTAGCTCACATACTCTGTGGAGATATGCCATTGGCACTAGATATACGGTTTTAAGCTTAAGCATGTTTAAAGTAATCTTTTGCAAACGTTGTCAATTGGGTTTGCCATAAGTTGTATTAAAACTAGATTTAGATCCCTTGCTGGTGCCAGCACCTGCCTCCGTGGTGCTATTTTCTTCGCTCTTTCCAGGAGGCTTTTTATGACTGACGATATAAAGAAGCACCTTCTTGTGTATCCCCTGGTGTATGCCACAATTGCTGCCAGTTGTACCTTTAATGAGGTATATATGTGAGGTTGCAATCTTAAGATGTGTGAGGTATTTAAGCACTTCCACTGCCACTGTGGTTTGGTGTAAAGATCTTGAATCAGTTTAAATATCTTAGCCATTTTGCTTTGTAACACTTTCTGGTTGTTGATCTTCTTGCTTCTCTTAATACTGCCTTTGTCTTTTTCTGGCAAGTTTAAAAGACCAAATTCTATGTCTGCAGTAGGCAGGCTGCTAATTTTAAGGACTCTGTTTCCTGATCGAGCACTCTGCCCTTTTGCATTGACAGCAGATCTTGACTGTTTGATAACTTTTGAATGTTCCCTTGAGGCATTATATTATTTATATTATTTCGGAATACCAAGTTTGTCTTGGGAATACATCACTTTAATGTTGTTGACTACTCTGTGTAATTTTTGTTTGGGGTGAAAAGGGTGTATGCAAATTGCCCTGATCAGTTTATCAATAGGGCATTCACCAGGGACTGACTGTGTGGGCACCTGGATGCAAAGTTTGGGCATTTTGCATTTGCGTGTGTTGCGGTAAGTTCCTCGTGTGGTGTTCCCCCACTGTTGAAAAATATGTTTGAGTACCGATTGATTTAATTCCCACTCATGAATGGATGAAGCCTTTCTGCTCAATTTGTCTTTTGAGCATTGTCTTTCCCTGGTAGGTGAATCGCTGTTGAGTGTAATTTATTCTGTAGTGCCTATTTCCAAATTTCTGTGCTTGTTTTGATAGAGGACTCAACTGAGTTCCTCCCTGTTTGTTGAAATAAATTGTCTGTTTGGATTAAAATGACTTTTCCCCACGATTGCTTCTGAAAGTCTTTTAAGGCTAGGGCCACTGTTTTTAGTTCCAGAATTGTTGATATGGTGGACTGCTGCTTTCTCTTTCTTAACACCTCTTTCTTTGAGAGTGCCCACATGTGCACCCCAACCCAAACGAGAGGCATCTGTAGTGATGGCCACTGTTGGAGTTGGTTCCATGTATAGGTTTCCCTCTGTTAAATGTTCTGGTCCACCATGCCATTTGCTCCTATATTTTCTGTGTTTCAACCACTAGATCCTCCCAACTTCCTTTAGTTTGTGACCAATGTGTTTGTAGCCGTTTCTGGACTGGCCACACATGAAGTCTTACATTTAGTATCAAGGGTATGCAAGAAGCCATTCTCCTACAGTCCGCACTGTCAGAGACTGACCCTTCTGGGACTGGAGAGTTTCCTGTAAAATATTGATTTGCAGAGATAAGCTCTCACTTCTCCTGTGTTGATTTATGCTGTTAAATAATTCGTTTATCTTGTTCTGACTTTGTTGGTGATTTTTCTGTATTTCTTGAAAACCCTAGTTTGTGTAGTTGATACTGCTTTTTGAACATCCTCTTGTCGCTTTTATGAGAGTTTGCTCTTATAAGCCTGTCATCTAGGTAAGGATATACATGTATTCATTGTTTTCTCAGGTATGCTGCGACTGCTGCTAGGCATTTTGTGAAAACCCTTGATGCTGATCTGATGTCTAAAGCTAAAACCTTGAATTGGTAGTGTTTGTTGTTTACCCCAAGCTGCAGGTATTTTTTGTGATTGTGGCTCATTAGAAAATGTAAGTATGTGTCCTCTATATCTATTGTTGCCATGTAGTCCTTTTTTTCGAGTTGTGGGATGACTTTTTATAGTGTTGATTTGGTTGTATCATTGTCGTTTTTTAAAAATTTGCTGCTGCTGCATGTCATCAGCTGTTTTGCCAAATATTTGCTCCCCATTGAATGGTGTTTATGGTATTTGCTTGAGCCTCAAGCTTGAAAACGTTTCTGCCCTCATCTGATGACTTGCTGAGCCAGCTGCATCCAGTGCTGACTATAAGTGCATATTGGCAATATTTTTCCACCTTCAGTCATTGCAGCTGCCCTTTTGTGGTACTGTTCTGGGAGATACCCCAGTAGTTCTGCTGTTTCAGTCCATTGTTGATAGGCATATCTATTAAGGGGGGCAATTGAATTGGCTATCCTCCACTGGTTAGGAGCACCCCTTTCAAACTTCCTTCCAACTAAGTCCATCATTTTACTTTCTTTGCAAGGGGGTGGTCATGATGTTGCCAGGAGGTTAGCCCTTTTCTTGGCATTTGACGCTATAATTGAGTCAGCTGGTACTGTGCCCTTATTATAAGCTGGGTCTTTAGAAGAGTGCTTATATATCTATTTTTCTCTGCTCGAGGTATCATGCCTACACGTTGCAGGCTCCTTAAAGTCTTCTAAACCCTTAACCTTGAATACTTGGGAGCATGGGCAAAAAATGGTTCTTGGTTTGAGATGGTAGAAAAGTTTCCAAAAGGAAGCATGATCAAGTTTTTTTTTTTTTTTTTTTTTTTTTTTTTTTCTTCCTACATCTCAGCTCTTTATTTGAAATATTGCCTTTGGCCAATGTCTTTCTCATTGCCGAGGCAGTCTGAGGATTTAGATTCTTCAGCCAGTGTGCCCTGCCCACCTCCGAACCCCTTGTGTTTTTCGGGGTTGCCTCTGGCGTCTTCTAATGTGTTTTTTTTTTTTTTTTTTTTTTGCTACTCAAAATCGAGGGTTCTTAACTTCACGTCCAAGCTTTCCCCTTCGCTCCTTCAGTGATATTGTCATCCTCATAATCTTTAAGGGACGTAAGGAGAGAGCGTCTGACGTCCTAGGAGGCTGGACAAGGCACTAAATGGTGGATCTGTTGACGCCCACCAAAAAAAAAAGAGAAAAAGACCTACAGCCACAAGGGGGAATATCCCAGACCCCTCCACTAGATGGCGGAATATTGCACAGCATGTGAATCCAGAAAAAGATTAATTCAAGCTGAGGGGTGTATTGGGACACAACTTTGGCCATAGGGGTTTATGGTAAAGCTTCAAAGATTTAGAAGGGAGTGAGACCAGAAACAATGAGTGATACAAGCAAGCTTGTCTTATGAATGCATTGAAGCAGTGCAATGTGAAATCTTCCTGAAGAGGCTATTGTAACTGTAGCTGACAGGCAGATTAGGAATTCTGGTTTAGGTTTGGATGCCAACAACAACAAGGTGATGGACGGAACGCTTGGAATAATCTCAACCACTGTCAATTGTTTAGGCCACATGCTAGTCCATAGATTTTCACTCGCCATACTCTAGGCAAATGCCAGCCGTATGCAGATCGGTGCTATCCGTGCCCCACATAGGAACATTCCACCCCACCCTGCCATGCTAGGCTTCTCCCAGGAGGGACCACAAGCAATCGGATACGCCAACAACACCCAGCTGATCCTCTCCCTCATCAAGGACTCCGCCAAGACCAACCCCATGAAGGAATGAAGGCCATCGCCGAATGGATGATGAGCAGTTGCCGCAAACTCAATTCCGACAAGACTGAAGTCCTCATCTTCGGCTCCACCCCCTCCTCATGGGATGACTCCTGGTGGCCTGCCACTCTCGGAGCCACTCCGACTCCACCGACCACGCACGCAACCTAGGATTCATCTTGGACTCCTCATTATCCATGACCCAGCAAGTCAGCGCCATCTCCTCCTCCTGCTTCAAGACCCTTTGCATGCTCCGAAAGATCTACAAATGGATATCCACCGAAACCAGAAGAACAGTCACCCAAGCCCTTGTAAGCAGCAAACTGGACTACGGCAATGCCCTCTATGCAGGAACCACGATCAAACTCCAGAAGAGGCTGCAACACACCCAGAACGCCTCTGCATGCCTCATCCTGAACATCCCCGCCACTGCCACATTACAGACCACCTGAGAAACCTGCACTGGCTCCCAGCCAACAAGAGAATCACCTTCAAACTCCTCACCCGCGCTCACAGAGCACCACGCTCACAAAGCACTGCACAACACTGGACCAGAATACCTCAACAGATTGCTCTCCTTCTAAACCCGACCCAGCATCTCTGTTCCGCCGACCTCACCCTCGCAACCGTCCCACACGTGCGCAGAACTACAACTGGCGGTAGATCATTCTCGCACCTTGCCGCCAAAACATGGAACACTGTTCCCACCCACCTGCACCAGACCAAAGACCTCCTTACCTTCAGGAAACTTCAAGACCTGGCTGTTGGAGCAGTAGCTGCACCCCCTCCCCTCCCCCCACCGCAGCGCCTTGAAACCCTCACTGGTGAGTAGTATGCTTTACAAATTCCTGGTTGATTGAAAGATCATCCTAACACTAGTTGGAGCTCGTTAGTGAGTGTAGCTGATGTCTTACAGCACATTGTGCACAGAACATAAATCTGGGTAACCTGTCAAACTTGGTGTCAACCTCCACACAACAAGGTGATAGACGGATTGCTTGTATTAATCTCAGCTACTAACGCTCACCCTGGCTGCATTCCAGTCCATCGTTTGGACTGGTATAGAAGACAAGCTGGGATGCAGCCCTGCATAAATTCCAGTGTCTGCGATTAATTAGAGGACTCTACCCAGCACTTTTTTGTAAACTTCAGTTCAGCACTTTCGTTGTGATGGGTATCCCCAGATGTAGGACCCATGTTCACTTTGCCACTGGAATCAAGCTGCATGCAATTGACAAGCCCCAGCTAGGATGAAATCAGTCTTTGGGTGCTCCGTTCTGTTTCAGAGGGAATTTAACTAGTCATTTTTTTGCTTGGGCTGTTCCTTTTTGAAGCAGGATCAAGACTGATTAGCATATGGCTGGGTCTAATCTGAGGTGCCACTGTTGGCTTAAAACAAGGTGCTAGAATGCCGCCCGAGTAATTACTAAGCTGAGATGAATTCAAGCATCCCGCTCAACACTTTTTTTGTTTACTTTGGATTAGGTTTTGGTTGAAGAGAATGCTCTTGTTAGATGGCGGGTTCTGCAACATTAAAAAGAGAACAGTGCAGTGAGAGCTGGAAAATTAAGTTAAATCCTAATGAAGAGTTAGTATGTGGAATGCACCTTATGCTGGTTTGCTAAGCAACTGGTCTAAATTGTATACCTGCAAGGAGTGGGTGTAAGGCCGGTGTTGGACATGGCGCCGTTGATCAGTTGTTTAACTGGTCTCTGACCCAGTTGTAAAACTATGGGATACTGTTATTCTGGCAGCTAATAAATCTTGCTTAGCAAGCCCTAACTAGCGAAGCATGAGGTTGGGAACCATCTGCCAGGAAGCTCTAAAATATGGTTTGAGGCTCATAGATAAGCGTATGAAGAAAACTTCACTAGGAATGTCCAGCTACGTATCTTGCTTAGAAGTGGAGATGGGACAGTTTTTTTAAGCTGCAGAAATTTGGGGAAAGTCAGTTTTGTTTAATGGATAAAAAGGCAGGCATTCAGAGCTAGGTGAGTTGACATATTTAAAGGAAACAAGGTCAAAGTTGGGTGACCAGTTATTGACCATTGTTGATTAAGGAGACAGGAAAATTAACAAGTGTCTTTTTTTGTCTTTGTCCTAAGTAGCCCCCGGGTAGCTGCAGAACATTTTCTTTGTCATATTCTTATCCGTGGTTTTGTTTTCCAGATTTATTAGTTAGCCTGTTAGTAACATTAGCACACTCTGTCATCATTTTTGTTTCTAATCTGCTCATTACCATTCCTCAATAGGTTTGTCTCAAAAGTCAAGTTCAGTACCCACTCTCCTACCGCACAAAGTTGACATCCAAGGCCTTTGACAACGCTTGCCGCCATGTCAAGAAGCTATAATCCATTTGACGAAGATGAGGATGATGACTTCAGATCAGCAAAATGGAGACAGCCATCAAATGTTTCTGATGATTCAGCCGAAAAACAACACCAGGGCCCAGTTGACAAGCAAAGGGCGTTGCAGCAGGAGGTGATGAGGCGAGCAGCTGCCACTGTGGATAGCAGTGATCGCTGTGTCTCTCTTGTTTATGAGTCTGAGCAAGTGGGAGTGGAGACAGCAGAAGTAAGTGAGCATAATACATTTGGGTAAGGGCTTTAGCTACTATCCTGCCATGTCCAAAATGATATCCATATTTCAGTTGCTATTTATGATTCCTGTGTCATATCTTGCTACCAGAATATTTATAAGGAAAGAACTTTGAGAATTCCAACACACTGTTGAAAGTATAGAACTAATAATTTAAAATTATCCATTCCAACCCATTAGAAATATCAGATGAATCATCTGTACTCATAATGTAGACAATGACTATGATAGTTCCCCCCAAAATAATTGCCACTTGGATGGGAACCATGAGAAAGCTCGTTGGCCAATTAGCCAGCTAGTAAGTGGATCTTTTGAATCACCTATTTTACTTTAGTCTGCATGAAATGTTGTACAAAATTAACTTTGTATGCACAGAAGGCTGCATGCATTTTGGCATTCACCATGTGCTTTCAGTGAGCTGCATGCAGTAGCGAATTTCTGCTACCTCTCTGTGTAAATCCCTTTAAATGTTATATGGTGTGTGTGAAGGTGCAACAGATGATCTTCCTTGTGAATCAGTTAACATTTGAAGAGCAGCAGGGCCCCTCTGGGGCAACCCCTGTTGTTGAACTTAGAGGTAAACCCAACCAGCCCGTCCTGGAACAGAAGAAGCCACACACAGCGACCATATATCAGGCGGTCCGAGAACCTATATCATGTATGCAGAAATGTTGCTTACTTGGGATTCCAGTGGCACAAGGTAACTTCTATCTGTCTTTCTTCTATCCATGAACACAGGCATTGGGTAGCTGCAGGACCTCTCCATGCAGTAGGTTTATGAGGCAGAGTGAGGAGTGGGTGCCCTGCCCTGATTTGTGATCATTTAACAAGCTCCGCTATAGTGGTAGGATTGTATACCAGGGATCCGGTTACCTGGAGTCAGGACGAAAAGGTCCTTGGCTGGACAAATAAGAAAAAGCAGTGTTACTTTCTGCCACCCCAAAGATATTAGTTCATCACAAGTTGTTACCACGTGCTTGCACTTTGAAGCTCAGACATAGGGTTCTCAGTTGAGTTCTCCCTAGTACGAAGCCAATTAAGGTGAAACTTGAGACACAAGCAAAATGCATCTTCTTGCCTGGTTTCTTTGTTTGGACAGGCGGAGCCATTGTGTACAAAGATCTGATTCTGCAGACGATGCTTCACAACTGCATGTTTATGCATGGATTGGATTTCGGATTTTTGCTATAATTGACACACTTCTGTGTTTTCCCCTGACAGATTTCGGCAAATGAAACCTGTTGAAATTTGTTGGGGTGGGAGGGCACTTCAAAAAGACAAATTATGCTAGATTTACACGTTTCAAAAGGAGCAGTTTACTACATGCTGTAAAAATCTCCCCTGGGTAATTCTGCATTACAGTAGTCCATAAATCAAGGTACATTATCATCAGTGTCAGATTGAAGTGATGCCATCTAGCACTAAATATACAAGACCCCTCCTATATCATACTATATACATGTACCATATTGTGAGGTTTGACACACACTTTGATCTGTATGCAAGCAGTTTTGTAGATGTGCATCCCCAAACTGTTGACTTTGTGAGGCTCCCACTTTTTGTTGTGCAGTGTGGGGCTTCTTGGGCTCTCATTTCATGCAGTAGATCTGAACGTGGTAGTTGCAAATACCACATTGTGTTCCATTGCACCATAAGAGGTATGCACTAACAGTTTAATTTTATGTAGACTTCAGTGGTATGTGTTTTGTAGGTATGTATATAAAGTATTCATCAGTTAATTAGTTTACCATGGCATCGGAATGTTTATGTTTTGAAATTCACACAAATTCTTTAAACGTTTACCCGATCTTAGAAATTGGAGATTAATTAAATTTCAACCTTTTTATCTCCTCATTCTCAACGCCACATGAGAATTTGCCATTCAAATCACCTGTGGAAATACCATTACTGTGAAGTTGCAGTAATACCCTGGGATGTCGTATCAGGATTTAAAAAAGTTTTTTGCATCTGAATAGGGATAATGTGCGGTTTTGGACTTACCTGCTGGTGATAACATACAGCATCTTGATTTCCCTTAAGCAAATATCTCCAAATAGAGGAATTGGCATGGAACAAATCAAATCAAATTCTGTTCAAAGTTTGAACATGGGGTCTGAAATCCTGCGCCATTAATGTTGGTGCCCAATTCTAGATTAGTAGCAGGACTCAGAATGACCCATGTTTAGTGTTGTATTTTTCAATTGCAGTGTGCCATTGCTCATATTAAACTGAAGATCAATGGACTTCCGGACCTTGACACTAACTTCACCAAACAGGGAAAAGTGCAACCTTGGAAACCTTTGGTTTTCATTTGCTGCAGGATCAAGTCAGTGCTCCAGATCCCCCTAAGCCTTACAAAGCAGGTCCTGAGTGCACAAGTGATTCATAAATTGAGAATGCCGAAAGCCCTTCTAAGGAGAAACCCCTGATGCTGGGCAGCTTGTATTAATGAGTGTTTGACAAACTAAAGGTGCTGCTGGGCTGATTGTGCACACTTCTGTCCAGGGCAACCTATAGAAGAAAAAAAAAACTTGTAGTTTTAACCTGGCAACAGTGTTCCCAACGCATTTAGGGGATTCATTTCTGCCTGCTGTATTGTCACAGCCCTGACCTGGTTTCCATCTTTTATAGATGTTTTCAGATGGCCCATGTACTCCTATTGTGCAAGATGTAGTCAAATAATCCCGCCATACTGACTTTAAACATTGGCTTTTATTTCTTACAGTTTCCGGCAAGAGGGTGATGTATTTCTTAGAGGTGACAAAGAACAGCCAGCACTTTAAAACAACCCTGAGTTTTGTTATTTATCTGCTAAAAAAAACATATCTTTCTATAAGATTCAAAGTAAAAGGTTGTAAACTGCTCACTACCATTTATTTAGAATGCAACTCTTACGGCCAGCTAATATCGGACAACACACTGGAGAAGTTACAGTCCCAAAACATATCTCTCCCTTGCATGAAGATTGAAATAAATTGAGTTGTCCTCAAGGCCCCCCTGCTCTATGTAACCACACATACAGAAAACATATCAAAAGGCTTGTATTGTGCCCTTTAGTTTATGGTGAAATCACAAACGTGCCTGCGTTCATTGTCAAAATTAGAATGTAAATTCAGATAGGCTTGAGTCAACAATACTGAGATTAGCAACTGTGTCAGGAAGTTCTGGCAGGAAGCTCTTCCTGCTTTCCTGAAACAGTATCCTGATGTAAGTGCTTCCGGCGGAGACAATGTTTCTTTTGCTTGTGCAGCTTGACTGTGCTTTTTGACCGCTCATAAACTTGCAACAAGTACAGAACCAAGCAGCGTATCTCCTGTTTCATGCAGATACTACTGAAAATATTCCACTTGGTGAACTCCAGTGGCTCGCCACCGTACACAGGATTGTTTTCTACCTTATAGTCGGAAATCATGTAGATTTGTGTCTACCTTCTGAGTACCTTTGACTTTCTAGGAATTGAAAGAATTCCTTAATTACTTGTGGAAACTTGCAACTATAGCGGATTCCAAGGACAGCTATTTACATGTACAGAAATGTAATCCTGAAGTGCAAAACTTAGAAAACTTTTTGTTGTATCCACAGAGGTATTATTTGTACCCATGTGGAAAGACCTTCTCCATTTCCCCCACCAGTTTACAGGATGTTCTCATCCCATTCCCATGCGCAATATTAACTCATGCCCTTGAGTGATTATCTGACACTATCCCTGGCTGGAATGTGCCAGTCTCAAATTGGCAAATACTGTAACAATATAAGATTGTATGTCTTCAAGTATTTCTGAAACAAGCCAGTAAGTGAAGACATAAAACCTTGTATTACTGTCATCTTTCAATCCCCCCAACTAAAACACGCGAGGGGGGGGGGGGGGCGGGGGGGGGGGGGCGTTGCCACCACAAGTCCTCCCAAAGTAAAAACCCAAAACACAACAAGGTATGGTTGCTTCTACAACGCTATTTTTAATCAATATTATGGTGCGAATCACTGATGGCTAAATTACCAAGATTCTGGCATGGCTGGTGGGTAAGCCCAACAGGAGAAGAAAGACCAATCGTATTGGTAGAGGAAGCCTCACTCCCATAATGTGACCTGCTTCATAGGCAACCTCTTCCCACCCTGATAGGAGAATACCACCAGGGCAGACTTGACTTCCTAGTCCCAAGGGAGGGAGTTCTCCAATAAGATAATTTCCTGGACAAAACTGGGACATTCAGATCTTGTTAAAAGTACCTAGTGGTAACCAGATTTTCACCTTTGTTAGTGGTGACCTCTGGTGCATCTAAAACCAACTATGTAATGGAAAGAGAGCACATTTGCTCAGACCATCGTCGTACACCAACATGTTTCTGCCCTGTCACATATATCGGTTGTGGGCATTTGTCAAGGATCCCTAAAGGCCTAGATTAACAAATAGTCAAAAGTAAAATGTTAAAATCATGCACTAGAATGACCAGAGTGTATTCTACTTCGTCTTGGTGCTAGTAAACCTAGAACAGGGGTCTTCAAACTGTGGGGGCAGGACTTCCTGGGGGGTCCTCAAGTGCTCTGGGGTGGTGGTGGGGGGGGCAAACTCTGGCCAAAAGAAGCATTGTCCTGATAAACAGGGCTTTGTTTTAAGTGGGGAAAAATGAGCAGCAGTAAACACTCTGTGACGAACCATCCCTAACACCTTTTTGTCATTTCTATCCAAGCTGGGTGTTTCTGTCAAAAGGGAGGGGCTCCAAATATTCTTCAAAACCCCCAACCCCCTTTCTAATAATTCTACTGTGGATACTGTTGCAAGTAACACCTGCCTCATGGCGGTATGCGCCTTTGTTTTTAGTGAGCATCCAATTGCCACAAATGGGAAATGTAGTACTGCTGGGCCATTATCGTAAGCCAAAAGGAGTGGTTCCGGCCATGTAAAACTAGAGAAGTGGATCAGGGAACCTCCCAAAGCCATTCTTGCTGCGGCTGTGCAGGTTGTTATAAACATGCAGGTGTGGTTTTGGGGCAACTGCGGACAATAGACAATGTAGGGATCAGTGTCAAGTTTTTCAGCGTTGTTATTCTTGTTTTAATGCTTCTTGACATCATCCCTAATTCCAGTACATTACAAGGGCACTTTATGATATAAACTACATTTTTGGAATTGCGGTTCTTCATCTATTTTGTGAAAAAGCATACACTGCAATTGGCCACCACGAGGATGCCCACCTGGTGGCGGTATGCCCCACAGTGTTATCCGTCTATTATCCATAATGGCCTTTCTTGGGTGACTGTGTACCAATAGGTCATTTATGTTGTAATGCCTTTTGAAGACATACATTTGTTTGAGACCAGTTCAAAAATCCCTACATTTTTTTTGATGATTTTCTGCAATTCATTAGGAAGGGGATTGAAGGTTGGCACACCTATCAGTCTATCCTGGGTGGGTAGCAATTGCTCCCTGTTATTGTTTAGCACTCTTAGCAGCTATTTTGATAAGTTGGAGTTTGGGGAGGAGGATATTTTCTTTCTGTCAGCATTTTAGCGAGTCTCGGCAGCACTGGCCTTGTAGTCCTTTGTGTTGGAACACTTATGTCTCAGACGTAAAAACTGACCCATTGGAATGTTCTCTTGTAAAGTTTGTGGGTGATAGGAACAACCTACTCTGCTTCGAGAGCTATCTGTTTCCTTGTAGTAGACGTCTGTCCTTTGGGAACCCTCTTTGGCAGATATTAGCAGGTCTAGAAAGGCCAGCCTTGACCCACTGATGGTGATTGCAAATATAAGGAAAGGGTTTAGTGCATTGGGCCAGTATGAGAAAGACAAGGCATCTTCCTTACTTCTTTTCCAGATCATGAGCATGTGATCTAGATTCTTGTAACTTTATCTGGATCCCACTATTTTGTTCAGGAAATTCTTATTTAAGAACTTTCTCCATCGGGTTTACTAGGAGGATGAGTCCACCATGGCGGTATTGTCTGCCAGGGTGGCGAGAGGTTGCTTATGATGCATCAGGCCATATTTTATGTGACTGAGGGTTCCTCTTCAAATAAGATTGGACTTTCTTCTCCTGTTCGGTTTACTCCTATCAAGACCAGAAATGTGTTAATTTATGGATTCAGTGATTTGTACCATAACACTGATAAAATTGGCTTTGGAGAAGCCACCATACTTTTGTGTTTTGGACCTTTCAATCCCCGTACCTTACAACTGCATTCCTGTCCTTTTTAGTTTGAGCTTACCAGACCGCGCAGCTGTCTGGTTGCAACAGATATATTGTAGGCTCACCAAGAGCTTACCTGTACTTAAAGCCCGCCCACTGCTTACCATTTTCTAGCTTTGTTGCCTTTCCTATTCACTTGCTTTTATCTGATAGTCCCAGCTTGGTACACTTTGTGTTTTTCACTCCCGTTGGTCATAGCCTGTGTATCATCTGTTTGAGAGGCTGGCTTTCTGTTCTTTCTACTACTCACTTAGGGAACTACTCTTTTATTTTATGTTTAAGCATTCCATGAGATTGCATGAGTTTCAAGCTGTCTCCCTCATGCTTCCCTCCAACCACCCGCTAGTTTTGCTGTTTCTCACCTGTTTGCTTCTTTGCAACAAATGTACTTTCCTTCCCTCATTATGCTTTTGTGGTTTATCTCCCATGTGCCTCTCTGACCACAAGCTTTCCATGTTGCTCTCACCCAAGTGTTCTTTCTAAATACAGCTGGCAACATTGCTTTGTTCAGACGGACTGTCCTCTCCTTCCTCGCACCACTGCCTTTCATGGGTGCTGTATAGATGGTGCCTGCATGATAAGTGCTCCATGCCACATTCCCCCTCCCTTTGCCAGGAAAATGCCATTCCCCAGGCCAAATGCCAGGTTCCCCGTCTGGTGTTTCAGGTAGAGACAGTGGGATTGGAGGGCTTGTCACATCCCAGACAATGCGCCCAGATGAGGTGACTCCTGACAATGATGGGAGCGCACCCTGTTGTTAGTTTTGGGAACTCAGTCTCCGTTGGCCTGGCTGTATGATCTGATTGATAACAGCAGGACACTTTTAAAATGTAAAAGCTTGATGTTGTAAAACAGTCTGAGAGAAGCATAGATGGTGTAGAGGATCTGTTATTGCACAAGTAAGACCACGCCGACCAGTGTCTTAGAAAAAAATATTGGCAAAAGGGCCAGTACTGCAGCACTTGCATGTCAAAGGCGAGACCTGTTGGCATTGTCAATGCTCATTTCCCATGCTAGTTGAATTGATCTTATATCGCTGCTTTTAGGGGAGGTCCTGATTGCAAATCTACGTGTATATCAGTTGCACCTTTAGTTTCAGGGACCCATTAGGTAGAGCAGGGGTGTTTTTTGAGAGCCACTCAAAACGGCAGTCCGTGCTCTCTTGTCTTTTTGCTGCTTCTAATGAACTAACTTCACTTATCCTGTATGTAAACATGCCTTCTTCCTCCAGGCGGCCATTTTTTGTGTGTCCCCCTTTTGTTTTTTTAAGGGACATCAGACGGTAGGGCCGAGTCTTTGGCTCTAAGAAAGACTTGGCAGCTCCTATTAATGCTCATTGTCCTGGAGCGGAGGATGGTTGGTTAAGCTTTTTTTGGATCAGGCTAGTGATAAGCACAGTTTAAGCTTCCTTTTATGTGGCTCAACTGTGAGGTTTATTAAAAGCCAAAGGAATTATTTAAAGGTTGTTCTTTGAGCCTGTGAAATGATTGTGTTGGAACACCTCATTTCTTGAGGTTGCTAAATCCATTATTATCCCCTGGAGTACTACTCTATACTTTGCAGGTCCGTGAGGCTTTACAGCGGGGTTAGTGAGCTGCTCCTTTCTGCACCAGCAAGCAAAGCAGTGGTCGTTATAGGAAAGTTTTTTTTGTTTTTGTTTTTTTTTGCTTGCCGACAGGGGAAACTTTCTGTACTTGCATCATATCACCACAGGCAGCAGGTCCGCTTGACGTGCTCTTGTCACACACTGTATGAAAGTGCCCCATTTTGACATGGTCACCCCCACTTTTTTTGTCTCTCTGCATTGTTTACTGAAAGTGCGCTGGGTTCCTGCTCCCAGTGCCGGATCACTTTTCCCTAAACCAGTACAATTGTTTCCCCAGTTGGCAATACCTTTGCCCCCCCCGCAAGTCCCTAGTAAATGGTAATCGTGGTACCTAGGGCATCAGCACCAAAGAGCGTCCCCAAGGGCTGCAGCATGAATTGTGCCACCCTCAGAGACCCCTCACCTAGCACATGCAGACTGCCATTGCAGGCTGCCTGTCTTGATGCAGCTAAAAGTGAAAATACAACATGGCACACAGCCTGTGTACCATGTCGCCCAACACTGCATGCAATATATGTAAGTCACCCAGGCAGAAGGCCTTACAGCCCTTATGCACAGTGCATTATGTTACATGTGAGGACATATTTGCACAAGCAGATATGCCCCTGCTATGTCTTTGTCGATTCTTGGATATAGTGAGTGAACAGGGAAGCCATTTTAAGTACATGTGCTGGACATTGGTCACTACGAGTTCCCCAGCTACATGATGGTTTCCCTGAAAATAGGGATGTTTGGTATCAAACATCTCATATTAATAGACACTTGCTGATATGGGGCGGCTGGGGGGGGGCAGTGACCCCATGGGTAAGTAGCTCATTGGCTATTACCCTGCGCTTCTCAAAACACCCCTAAATGCAGTATCTAGGTGATCCCGGGCGCCAGAACTGCAGATTACTGCTGGCCTTTGAAGGAGTACACTAAAGAGCTGCAAAAGCAAAGAAAGAAGCATCTGACCTGGACCCAGCCCTGCTGGCCCGTCTTCTGCTCCCGCCAAATTGAGCCAAAGTCCTCTCGTACTGCAGCTGCTGTGCCTCCAAAGCCTGGAAGGACTGCATTCCTTCAACAAAGACCCAGGAACTCTCGTGGAGCAGCACAGCTGCTTCCCTGCATCTTGCAGGCATCCCCAAGGCAAACCGTGAGAACTCCAAACCGCCAAGAACCTGACACTTGAAGGTACCACTGCACCTGTGCCGCACAGCCAGAATTGAAGTGGACCAAAGGTGCCAATGTGGTTCCTCAGCTTTCCAAAGAAAAAGCCCACCTTGGACTTGCCCCGTGTAGACCCTCCGATGTCACCTGCAGCCTCTGCATGCAGGCCCCCTCAGTTGGGTCCTGGCTACAGTTGCTACATGACTTGCAAGAAAGCATCAAAGTTTGTGTCATTGTTTTTGAGCGAATGCCTACACATTGTTTGGTAACTCGTTTAGCTGGTACTACATACTTTAAGTTTATTCTAAAGACTCCAGTTTTGGGTAAATTGGGGGTCTTGAACAATATAGTATGGTGATTTGCCCAGCATCGTATAGTTTTGGACAAGAGAAGCTGGGATTGGCGTCAGGATGTTAGCCACTAGGCTACAAATTTCACTTGTAGTGTGGTTGTTTTTTTTCTGCCTGCCTTTAAGTTCTGCCTTTAAGTTCTACATGGATGTTGCTGTGTTCATTTAGTGTTATTTTTGTTTATTGCATAATTTTCTTACCAATTTGGGCTTAAGTATGAGTGCTGGGGCATCAACAATTCCAAGTTAGAGGTTAAAGGGGGTTACAAGTGGGACCCTCTGGGTTCCCATAGTAAGGAGGAATTGGTAAGTCTGGTCCCGATTTCCCCTGGTTATCTCTCACTACTCCCTGGTATTTTACCTGTACGTTTCCGTTGCTTTCAGCAACCAAAATATCAGACTGAAATGCTCCTGCTCCACAGTAGTGAAATAGTACTAAAAAGTTAGAATGTGGCCCTGGAGTCTGTGCATCAGTCTGTGCAGTTTACAAGAGTTGGCTGTAAGTATACTAATTTTTTGGGGGGTGAGGGTTGCTAGGCAAATAGCTGTGCTTTAGATAGGGTGAAGATAGGCTAAAAAGGTAGATTAAATAGTCTTTAATGTGTCTAAACATTATGCATGTATGACAAATCCATGATAATGTATATGCAGTTAATATACAGTATCTCTTTGTTTTTTTTTTGTTGTTTTTTATTCTAATGAACTGTTAGGCTTTTTACTTCTGATTGAAGCAGCAGCGCCCTGGGATGTCTTTGACATTTTGGCCCACTAATAAAATATTTTCAAATTGACAAAGGCAGCAAAGCCTTTTTGTGTGTGCTTGTGTCCACCCACTGTGGGCTACATATAATGTCTTTATACTGGTTGTATCAGTCCCACAAAAGGTGATGGGAGGAATGCTTGCAAATAGTCTAACGACTGGCAATCACTTGGGGCAACATTCCAACTCATGTTTTTTCACCCACTTTGGACAAGGCCCACCTTGTGGAAATCGGTACTGACAAGAACATCGAGAACATGCCATCCCAAATTTCCAGGCAAGCACCCATCCACGAGGGAACACAAGTAGCCACAGGCTGGCTGCAGTGTTGTTAGGCCTCACTAGTGAGGTATAGGTTAGATCCTACAGCACATTGAGCAAGAGACCCACATCTTGGCATACCCTTGGCCACGTAAAATATTACATTGATCGTACAAAAACAGCTGCGGCTCGATTGTGGGTGTAATCTGAGGTGGCTTGAAGCACAAAATAAGGATGATTTGGAATCAGACTACAAGCGGTTGCCAATGGTTAGACAGATTGAATGCATTTCTCCCATCACCTTTAATGCCTTTGCTGTAATGCCCTAAGTGGCCAAGAGAATGCACAGCCTTGGGTCCCTTGCTCATTGTGTCACTGGAATCAAGCTGTGCCTGATTGGAGAGGCCCACATGCCGAAACTGGTCTTGGGTTGTTTGTGTGCCAGTTTAGAGAGAACTTGGCTTGGCAGTTTGGTTTGAACTGTTTCTATTAGAGCAGGACCAAGGACACTTCCCATAGGGCTCTAATCCGAGGCAGCATGGCAGGCAAAAGTACAGTGGGTTGGAATGCTACCCTGAGGGATTGCCAGTGGGTAGACAAGTTGCCAGCTTTACTCCCATTGCATTTTTTTGTGTTTGTTATAATGGTTGATTGACACGTGTGGCATGTCCAGCTCCTTCACCTGTACAGTGTCCATCTTAAGCCCAGAAGTCCTGCTTTAAATGTCTGTGTTCGTCTGTGAATCTGCTCAAACGCAGCCCTAGGTAATGTGCAGTGATCAGCAAAATGCATATAAAGGCCACAGACCCCACCCTTTTTATGTTTTGAACTGCCTGTGTGGCACATTTGCTCCCAGAATGTGCCTATAAGCTAAAAGTGTAGAATCACTGTAGGGAAGAGGGTTCAGTTTGCTAACTGCAAGCAAATAAAATCAGCTGACTGTTTTTCTAAGAGTCCACTTAAGTCCTTAGTTTGTGTTTGTATTCTCTGGTTGTATGCCACAGCCTTGCTGTGATAGTGATGAGTCACGTGATCAGACTCTAATTAACTTCACATACGTCGTTGATAAGAATTGCCTTTGACGTTAGCAAACCAACGATTTTGTATTTTCTTTGTAATAAGAGTCCAATCCAGTGATTCTTTTAATATTGTCAGATGTGTAAGCTTCAGCCTAGGGTAGTGCCAGCTCTGCTATTTTAATTTTGCTATTCAGTTTCCTAAAAGTAATTTATATTGAAGCTGTCCCTTGACTGTAAAGTTCCAGTTGCCTGCTCCGGAAGCCATCCCCCAGCATAGCTTGGCTGCTTCCTCCTGGGTACTGTAGGAAGTTGGCTCTGTATGTGCTATTTCAAAGTAAGGAATAGCATGCACAGAGTCCAAGGGTTCCCCTTAGAGGTAAAATAGTGGTAAAAATAGATAATACTAATGCTCTATTTTGTGGTAGTGTGGTCGAGCAGTAGGCTTATCCAAGGAGTAGTGTTAAGCATTTGTTGTACATACACATAGACAATAAATGAGGTACACACACTCAGAGACAAATCCAGCCAATAGGTTTTTATATAGAAAAATATCTTTTCTTAGTTTATTTTAAGAACCACAGGTTCAAATTCTACATGTAATATCTCATTCGAAAGGTATTGCAGGTAAGTACTTTAGGAACTTCAAATCCTAAAAATTGCATGTATACTTTTCAAGTTATTCACAAATAGCGGTTTCAAAAGTGGACACTTAGTGCAATTTTCACAGTTCCTAGGGGAGGTAAGTATTTGTTAGGTTAACCAGGTAAGTAAGACACTTACAGGGCTTAGTTCTTGGTCCAAGGTAGCCCACCGTTGGGGGTTCAGAGCAACCCCAAAGTCACCACACCAGCAGCTCAGGGCCGGTCAGGTGCAGAGTTCAAAGTGGTGCCCAAAACACATAGGCTAGAATGGAGAGAAGGGGGTGCCCCGGTTCCGGTCTGCTTGCAGGTAAGTACCCGCGTCTTCGGAGGGCAGACCAGGGGGGTTTTGTAGGGCACCGGGGGGGACACAAGTCCACACAGAAATTTCACCCTCAGCGGCGCGGGGGCGGCCGGGTGCAGTGTAGAAACAAGCGTCGGGTTCGCAGTGTTAGTCTATGAGAGATCTCGGGATCTCTTCAGCGCTGCAGGCAGGCAAGGGGGGGGTTCCTCGGGGAAACCTCCACTTGATCAAGGGAGAGGGACTCCTGGGGGTCACTCCTCCAGTGAAAGTCCGGTCCTTCAGGTCCTGGGGGCTGCGGGTGCAGGGTCTCTCCCAGGTGTCGGGACTTTGGATTCAAAGAGTCGCGGTCAGGGGAAGCCTCGGGATTCCCTCTGCAGGCGGCGCTGTGGGGGCTCAGGGGGGACAGGTTTTTGTACTCACAGTCTTAGAGTAGTCCTGGGGTCCCTCCTGAGGTGTTGGATCGCCACCAGCCGAGTCGGGGTCGCCGGGTGCAGTGTTGCAAGTCTCACGCTTCTTGCGGGGAGCTTGCAGGGATCTTTAAAGCTGCTGGAAACAAAGTTGCAGCTTTTCTTGGAGCAGGTCCGCTGTCCTCGGGAGTTTCTTGTCTTTTCGAAGCAGGGGCAGTCCTCAGAGGATGTCGAGGTCGCTGGTCCCTTTGGAAGGCGTCGCTGGAGCAGGATCTTTGGAAGGCAGGAGACAGGCCGGTGAGTTTCTGGAGCCAAGGCAGTTGTCGTCTTCTGGTCTTCCGCTGCAGGGGTTTTCAGCTAGGCAGTCCTTCTTCTTGTAGTTGCAGGAATCTAATTTTCTAGGGTTCAGGGTAGCCCTTAAATACTAAATTTAAGGGCGTGTTTAGGTCTGGGGGGTTAGTAGCCAATGGCTACTAGCCCTGAGGGTGGGTACACCCTCTTTGTGCCTCCTCCCAAGGGGAGGGGGTCACAATCCTAACCCTATTGGGGGAATCCTCCATCTGCAAGATGGAGGATTTCTAAAAGTCAGAGTCACCTCAGCTCAGGACACCTTAGGGGCTGTCCTGACTGGCCAGTGACTCCTCCTTGTTTTTCTCATTATCTTCTCCGGCCTTGCCGCCAAAAGTGGGGCCTGGCCGGAGGGGGCGGGCAACTCCACTAGCTGGAGTGTCCTGCTGGGTTGGCACAAAGGAGGTGAGCCTTTGAGGCTCACCGCCAGGTGTGACAATTCCTGCCTGGGAGAGGTGTTAGCATCTCCACCCAGTGCAGGCTTTGTTACTGGCCTCAGAGTGACAAAGGCACTCTCCCCATGGGGCCAGCAACATGTCTCGGTTTGTGGCAGGCTGCTAAAACTAGTCAGCCTACACAGATAGTCGGTTAAGTTTCAGGGGGCACCTCTAAGGTGCCCTCTGTGGTGTATTTTACAATAAAATGTACACTGGCATCAGTGTGCATTTATTGTGCTGAGAAGTTTGATACCAAACTTCCCAGTTTTCAGTGTAGCCATTATGGTGCTGTGGAGTTCGTGTTTGACAGACTCCCAGACCATATACTCTTATGGCTACCCTGCACTTACAATGTCTAAGGTTTTGTTTAGACACTGTAGGGGTACCATGCTCATGCACTGGTACCCTCACCTATGGTATAGTGCACCCTGCCTTAGGGCTGTAAGGCCTGCTAGAGGGGTGTCTTACCTATACTGCATAGGCAGTGAGAGGCTGGCATGGCACCCTGAGGGGAGTGCCATGTCGACTTACTCGTTTTGTCCTCACTAGCACACACAAGCTGGCAAGCAGGGTGTCTGTGCTGAGTGAGAGGTCTCCAGGGTGGCATAAGACATGCTGCAGCCCTTAGAGACCTTCCTTGGCATCAGGGCCCTTGGTACTAGAAGTACCAGTTACAAGGGACTTATCTGGATGCCAGGGTCTGCCAATTGTGGATACAAAAGTACAGGTTAGGGAAAGAACACTGGTGCTGGGGCCTGGTTAGCAGGCCTCAGCACACTTTCAATTGTAAACATAGCATCAGCAAAGGCAAAAAGTCAGGGGGCAACCATGCCAAGGAGGCATTTCCTTACACAACCCCCCCCCCCCAAACGAAAGAGGATGAGACTAACCTTTCCCAAGAGAGTCTTCATTTTCTAAGTGGAAGAACCTGGAAAGGCCATCTGCATTGGCATGGGCAGTCCCAGGTCTGTGTTCCACTATAAAGTCCATTCCCTGTAGGGAGATGGACCACCTCAACAGTTTAGGATTTTCACCTTTCATTTGCATCAGCCATTTGAGAGGTCTGTGGTCAGTTTGAACTAGGAAGTGAGTCCCAAAGAGGTATGGTCTCAGCTTCTTCAGGGACCAAACCACAGCAAAGGCCTCCCTCTCAATGGCACTCCAACGCTGCTCCCTGGGGAGTAACCTCCTGCTAATGAAAGCAACAGGATGGTCAAGGCCATCATCATTTGTTTGGGACAAAACTGCCCCTGTCCCATGTTCAGAGGCATCAGTCTGCACAATGAACTGCTTAGAATAATCTGGAGCTTTTAGAACTGGTGCTGAGCACATTGCTTGTTTCAGGGTGTCAAAGGCCTGTTGGCATTCCACAGTCCAGTTCACTTTCTTGGGCATTTTCTTGGAGGTGAGTTCAGTGAGGGCTGTCACAATGGATCCATATCCCTTCACAAACCTCGTGTAATACCCAGTCAAGCCAAGGAATGCCCTGACTTGAGTCTGGGTTTTTGGAGCTACCCAGTCCAGAATAGTCTGGATCTTGGGTTGGAGTGGCTGAACTTGGCCTCCACCTACAAGGTGTCCCAAGTAAACCACAGTTCCCTGCCCTATCTGGCATTTGGATGCCTTGATAGAGAGGCCTGCAGATTGCAGAGCCTTCAAAACCTTCTTCAGGTGGACCAGGTGATCCTGCCAGGTGGAGCTAAAGACAGCAATATCATCAAGATAAGCTGTGCTAAAGGACTCCAAACCAGCAAGGACTTGATTCACCAACCTTTGGAAGGTGGCAGGGGCATTCTTTAAACCAAAGGGCATAACAGTAAACTGATAATGCCCATCAGGTGTGGAGAATGCTGTCTTTTCTTTTGCTCCAGGTGCCATTTTTATTTGCCAGTACCCTGCTGTCAAGTCAAAGGTACTTAGGAATTTGGCAGCACCTAATTTATCAATGAGCTCATCAGCCCTTGGAATTGGATGGGCATCTGTCTTGGTGACAGAATTGAGCCCTCTGTAGTCCACACAAAACCTCATCTCTTTCTTTCCATCTTTGGTGTGAGGTTTGGGGACTAAGACCACTGGGCTAGCCCAGGGGCTGTCAGAGCGCTCAATTACTCCCAATTCCAGCATCTTGTGGACTTCCACCTTGATGCTTTCTTTAACATGGTCAGATTGTCTAAAGATTTTGTTCTTGACAGGCATGCTGTCTCCTGTGTCCACATCATGGGTACACAGGTGTGTCTGACCAGGGGTTAAGGAGAAGAGTTCAGGAAACTGTTGTAGGACTCTCCTACAATCAGCTTGCTGTTGGCCAGAGAGGGTGTCTGAGTAGATCACTCCATCTACTGTGCCATCTTTTGGGTCTGATGACAGAAGATCAGGGAGAGGTTCACTCTCTGCCTCCTGATCCTCATCTGTTACCATCAACAGATTCACATCAGCCCTGTCATGGAAGAGCTTAAGGCGGTTCACATGGATCACCCTCTTGGGGCTCCTGCTTGTGCCCAGGTCCACCAAGTAGGTGACCTGACTCTTCCTCTCTAGTACTGGGTAAGGGCCACTCCATTTGTCCTGGAGTGCCCTGGGAGCCACAGGCTCCAGAACCCAGACTTTCTGCCCTGGTTGGAACTCAACCAGTGCAGCCTTTTGGTCATACCAAAACTTCTGGAGCTGTTGGCTGGCCTCAAGGTTTTTGGTTGCCTTTTCCATGTACTCTGCCATTCTAGAGCGAAGGCCAAGTACATAGTCCACTATGTCTTGTTTTGGCTCATGGAGAGGTCTCTCCCAGCCTTCTTTAACAAGAGCAAGTGGTCCCCTTACAGGATGACCAAACAGAAGTTCAAAGGGTGAGAATCCTACTCCCTTCTGTGGCACCTCTCTGTAAGCGAAAAGCAGACATGGCAAGAGGACATCCCATCTCCTTTTGAGTTTTTCTGGGAGCCCCATGATCATGCCTTTTAATGTCTTGTTGAATCTCTCAACCAAGCCATTAGTTTGTGGATGGTATGGTGTAGTGAATTTATAAGTCACTCCACACTCATTCCACATGTGCTTTAGGTATGCTGACATGAAGTTGGTACCTCTGTCAGACACCACCTCCTTAGGGAAACCCACTCTGGTAAAGATACCAATGAGGGCCTTGGCTACTGCAGGGGCAGTAGTCGACCTAAGGGGAATAGCTTCAGGATACCTGGTAGCATGATCCACTACTACCAGGATATACATATTTCCTGAGGCTGTGGGAGGTTCCAGTGGACCAACTATGTCCACACCCACTCTTTCAAAGGGAACCCCCACCACTGGAAGTGGAATGAGGGGGGCCTTTGGATGCCCACCTGTCTTACCACTGGCTTGACAGGTGGGGCAGGAGAGGCAAAACTCCTTAACCATGTTGGACATATTGGGCCAGTAGAAGTGGTTGACTAACCTCTCCCACGTCTTGGTTTGTCCCAAATGTCCAGCAAGGGGAATGTCATGGGCCAATGTTAGGATGAACTTCCTGAACAGCTGAGGCACTACCACTCTCCTAGTGGCACCAGGTTTGGGGTCTCTGGCCTCAGTGTACAGGAGTCCATCTTCCCAATAGACCCTATGCGTTCCATTTTTCTTGCCTTTGGACTCTTCAGCAGCTTGCTGCCTAAGGCCTTCAAGAGAGGGACAGGTTTCTTGTCCCTTACACAGCTCCTCCCTTGAGGGTCCCCCTGGGCCTAAGAGCTCAACCTGATAAGGTTCAAGCTCCAAAGGCTCAGTTCCCTCAGAGGGCAGAACTTCTTCCTGAGAAGAGAGGTTCCCTTTCTTTTGCTGTGTTGCAGTTGGTCTCCCAACTGACTTTCCTGTTCTCTTGGTAGGCTGGGCCATTCTTCCAGACTCCAGCTCTACTTGTTCACCCTGTGCCTTGCACTGTGCTCTTGTTTTCACACACACCAGTTCAGGGATACCCAGCATTGCTGCATGGGTTTTTAGCTCTACCTCAGCCCATGCTGAGGACTCCAGGTCATTTCCAAGCAGACAGTCCACTGGGATATTTGAGGAGACCACCACCTGTTTCAGGCCATTGACCCCTCCCCATTCTAAAGTAACCATTGCCATGGGATGTACTTTTCTCTGATTGTCAGCGTTGGTGACTGTGTAAGTTTTTCCAGTCAGGTATTGGCCAGGGGAAACCAGTTTCTCTGTCACCATGGTGACACTGGCACCTGTATCCCTCAGGCCCTCTATTCTAGTCCCATTAATTAAGAGTTGCTGTCTGTATTTTTGCATGTTAGGCGGCCAGACAGCTAGTGTGGCTAAATCCACCCCACCCTCAGAAACTAGAGTAGCTTCAGTGTGGACCCTGATTTGCTCTGGGCACACTGTTGATCCCACTTGGAGACTAGCCATACCAGTGTTACCTGGATGGGAGTTTGGAGTGGAACCTTTCTTGGGACAGGCCTTGTCTCCAGTTTGGTGTCCATGCTGTTTACAGCTATGACACCAGGCCTTTTTGGGATCAAAGTTTTTACCCTTGTACCCATTGTTTTGTGAAGAGGCTCTGGGCCCACCCTCCTGTGCAGGTTTTTGGGGGCCTGTAGAAGACTCTTTACTATTTTTAGTTTTGGTTGTCTCATCACCCTTCCCCTGGGGAGTCTTTGTGACCCCTTTCTTTTGGTCACCCCCTGTTGAAGTCTTGGACACCCTTGTCTTGACCCAATGGTCCGCCTTCTTTCCCAATTCTTGGGGAGAAATTGGTCCTAGGTCTACCAGATGCTGATGCAGTTTATCATTGAAACAATTACTTAACAGGTGTTCTTTCACAAATAAATTGTACAGCCCATCATAATTACTTACACCACTGCCTTGAATCCAACCATCTAGTGTTTTCACTGAGTAGTCTACAAAGTCAACCCAGGTCTGGCTCGAGGATTTTTGAGCCCCCCTGAATCTAATCCTATACTCCTCAGTGGAGAATCCAAAGCCCTCAATCAGGGTACCCTTCATGAGGTCATAAGATTCTGCATCTTGTCCAGAGAGTGTGAGGAGTCTATCCCTACACTTTCCTGTGAACATTTCCCAAAGGAGAGCACCCCAGTGAGATCTGTTCACTTTTCTGGTTACACAAGCCCTCTCAAAAGCTGTGAACCATTTGGTGATGTCATCACCATCTTCATATTTAGTTACAATCCCTTTAGGGATTTTCAACATGTCAGGAGAATCTCTGACCCTATTTATGTTGCTGCCACCATTGATGGGTCCTAGGCCCATCTCTTGTCTTTCCCTCTCTATGGCTAGGATCTGTCTTTCCAAAGCCAATCTTTTGGCCATCCTGGCTAACTGGATGTCCTCTTCACTGGGGCTATCCTCAGTGATTTCAGAGGTGTTGGTCTCTCCTGTGAGGGAACCAGCATCTCTGACTATTATTTTAGGAGTCAGGGTTTGAGGGACCCTGTTCTCCCTAGATAGGACTGGTAGGGGGGAATTGTCCTCCAAGTCACTATCCTCTTCCTCTGAGTTGCCACCCTCAGAGGGGTTGGCCTTTTCAAACTCTGCCAAAAGCTCCTGGAGCTGTATTTTGGTAGGTTTGGGGCCCATTGTTATTTTCTTTATTTTACAGAGTGACCTTAGCTCCCTCATCTTAAGATGGAGGTAAGGTGTGGTGTCGAGTTCCACCACAGTCACATCTGTGCTAGACATTTTGCTTCTAAAAGTTGGAATACTTTTTAAGAATCTACAACTAGTTCTAGGTTCTAATTCAAACTTTTATAAACTTTTAAACTCTAAAAGAAATGCTAAACAGGATCTAACACAAGGCCCTAGCAGGTCTTTTAAGAATTTAGAAAACTTTTCAAATTGCAAAAATCAATTTCTAATGACAATTTTGGAATTTGTCGTGTGATCAGGTATTGGCTGAGTAGTCCAGCAAATGCAAAGTCTTGTACCCCACCGCTGATCCACCAATGTAGGAAGTTGGCTCTGTATGTGCTATTTCAAAGTAAGGAATAGCATGCACAGAGTCCAAGGGTTCCCCTTAGAGGTAAAATAGTGGTAAAAATAGATAATACTAATGCTCTATTTTGTGGTAGTGTGGTCGAGCAGTAGGCTTATCCAAGGAGTAGTGTTAAGCATTTGTTGTACATACACATAGACAATAAATGAGGTACACACACTCAGAGACAAATCCAGCCAATAGGTTTTTATATAGAAAAATATATTTTCTTAGTTTATTTTAAGAACCACAGGTTCAAATTCTACATGTAATATCTCATTCGAAAGGTATTGCAGGTAAGTACTTTAGGAACTTCAAATCATAAAAATTGCATGTATACTTTTCAAGTTATTCACAAATAGCGGTTTCAAAAGTGGACACTTAGTGCAATTTTCACAGTTCCTAGGGGAGGTAAGTATTTGTTAGGTTAACCAGGTAAGTAAGACACTTACAGGGCTTAGTTCTTGGTCCAAGGTAGCCCACCGTTGGGGGTTCAGAGCAACCCCAAAGTCACCACACCAGCAGCTCAGGGCCGGTCAGGTGCAGAGTTCAAAGTGGTGCCCAAAACACATAGGCTAGAATGGAGAGAAGGGGGTGCCCCGGTTCCGGTCTGCTTGCAGGTAAGTACCCGCGTCTTCGGAGGGCAGACCAGGGGGGTTTTGTAGGGCACCGGGGGGGACACAAGTCCACACAGAAATTTCACCCTCAGCGGCGCGGGGGCGGCCGGGTGCAGTGTAGAAACAAGCGTCGGGTTCGCAGTGTTAGTCTATGAGAGATCTCGGGATCTCTTCAGCGCTGCAGGCAGGCAAGGGGGGGGTTCCTCGGGGAAACCTCCACTTGATCAAGGGAGAGGGACTCCTGGGGGTCACTCCTCCAGTGAAAGTCCGGTCCTTCAGGTCCTGGGGGCTGCGGGTGCAGGGTCTCTCCCAGGTGTCGGGACTTTGGATTCAAAGAGTCGCGGTCAGGGGAAGCCTCGGGATTCCCTCTGCAGGCGGCGCTGTGGGGGCTCAGGGGGGACAGGTTTTTGTACTCACAGTCTTAGAGTAGTCCTGGGGTCCCTCCTGAGGTGTTGGATCGCCACCAGCCGAGTCGGGGTCGCCGGGTGCAGTGTTGCAAGTCTCACGCTTCTTGCGGGGAGCTTGCAGGGATCTTTAAAGCTGCTGGAAACAAAGTTGCAGCTTTTCTTGGAGCAGGTCCGCTGTCCTCGGGAGTTTCTTGTCTTTTCGAAGCAGGGGCAGTCCTCAGAGGATGTCGAGGTCGCTGGTCCCTTTGGAAGGCGTCGCTGGAGCAGGATCTTTGGAAGGCAGGAGACAGGCCGGTGAGTTTCTGGAGCCAAGGCAGTTGTCGTCTTCTGGTCTTCCGCTGCAGGGGTTTTCAGCTAGGCAGTCCTTCTTCTTGTAGTTGCAGGAATCTAATTTTCTAGGGTTCAGGGTAGCCCTTAAATACTAAATTTAAGGGCGTGTTTAGGTCTGGGAGGGTTAGTAGCCAATGGCTACTAGCCCTGAGGGTGGGTACACCCTCTTTGTGCCTCCTCCCAAGGGGAGGGGGTCACAATCCTAACCCTATTGGGGGAATCCTCCATCTGCAAGATGGAGGATTTCTAAAAGTCAGAGTCACCTCAGCTCAGGACACCTTAGGGGCTGTCCTGACTGGCCAGTGACTCCTCCTTGTTTTTCTCATTATCTTCTCCGGCCTTGCCGCCAAAAGTGGGGCCTGGCCGGAGGGGGCGGGCAACTCCACTAGCTGGAGTGTCCTGCTGGGTTGGCACAAAGGAGGTGAGCCTTTGAGGCTCACCGCCAGGTGTGACAATTCCTGCCTGGGAGAGGTGTTAGCATCTCCACCCAGTGCAGGCTTTGTTACTGGCCTCAGAGTGACAAAGGCACTCTCCCCATGGGGCCAGCAACATGTCTCGGTTTGTGGCAGGCTGCTAAAACTAGTCAGCCTACACAGATAGTCGGTTAAGTTTCAGGGGGCACCTCTAAGGTGCCCTCTGTGGTGTATTTTACAATAAAATGTACACTGGCATCAGTGTGCATTTATTGTGCTGAGAAGTTTGATACCAAACTTCCCAGTTTTCAGTGTAGCCATTATGGTGCTGTGGAGTTCGTGTTTGACAGACTCCCAGACCATATACTCTTATGGCTACCCTGCACTTACAATGTCTAAGGTTTTGTTTAGACACTGTAGGGGTACCATGCTCATGCACTGGTACCCTCACCTATGGTATAGTGCACCCTGCCTTAGGGCTGTAAGGCCTGCTAGAGGGGTGTCTTACCTATACTGCATAGGCAGTGAGAGGCTGGCATGGCACCCTGAGGGGAGTGCCATGTCGACTTACTCGTTTTGTCCTCACTAGCACACACAAGCTGGCAAGCAGGGTGTCTGTGCTGAGTGAGAGGTCTCCAGGGTGGCATAAGACATGCTGCAGCCCTTAGAGACCTTCCTTGGCATCAGGGCCCTTGGTACTAGAAGTACCAGTTACAAGGGACTTATCTGGATGCCAGGGTCTGCCAATTGTGGATACAAAAGTACAGGTTAGGGAAAGAACACTGGTGCTGGGGCCTGGTTAGCAGGCCTCAGCACACTTTCAATTGTAAACATAGCATCAGCAAAGGCAAAAAGTCAGGGGGCAACCATGCCAAGGAGGCATTTCCTTACAGGTACCCAACCTTCCTTGTGATGACTTTGTTCTTTCCTTCTGGGATCATGGCCTTATCATATGATGATCCAGCTCTGTCCTTGTGGGCTGCTGTCCGTACCTCACGTGGCCTGCTTGCCTCCTCCTAGGTAGTAGCCTGTGCCTCGTGATAGTAGACTCCCTCCTGCTTGGTATATCCCAGCACCATCATCCTGAGCTCCTCTCCCTGCCACATGATTGCCTGGTGCCCTCCCCACAGACCTCTTGCCTGAACTCCTGGTGGTCTTGTTCTGCAGTTAGGCTATGTCTCAAGATTGCCTTGTTGCTCCAGGGCCCTTGCCCATGGCACACACCAGCCCCAGAGATTGATTGTTGTATTCTATTACCACATCATGATAGACTTCTGATTCGTCCTGGGCTGTTGGTCCTCTTTTGTGATGGCTTTACTGCCTGGTTGGCTCCTGACCGGGTTTCCTCCTTTTAGCATCTGACCCTCAGGATACTCATGCTTCCTCTTCGAGGACTCCTGGATATTGCATGCTGATCTGGCTCCCTCCTTCTGGACCCCTGGTGATGTTTTTGGTGGCCCATTTTCCTGGGCTCCTGGCCCTTCCACTTAATGATTTGGCTACTAGCGCTCCTGGACAAGCTCCACAATGGCATGGGATGGCAGCTGGCCCTTCCTTATGATGACCTGGCTGTGTTCTGGGCTCTTGGCCAGTTGCCTCCTCCCCGGCACCTGGCCTTGCTCCCTCCTCCTGTGCCCCTGTCCCTACTTTGTGAAGGTCTAACCCAACTGGTTTCACCTGGACTCTTGGCTATGCCTCATGATGGCACTTCTACATTCTCCTAGGCATTTCAACAATCTTCAGCCTCTCATAACCTCTTCTTTTTTCTGCAGGAGCTTGTTCGCCAGGGAGAGGCCTTAAAGCGGACGGAGCGAATGGTTGATTCTATGGAGCATGAACTGAAAACGAGTCAGAGGCACATCAACAACATCAAGAGTGTGTTTGGGGGCTTTGTCAACTATTTCAAACCAAAACCTGCTGAACCTCCTGCAGCTGCTGCAGCCCCAGAGTACACACCCAATAACAGGTGAATGCAATGTACTGGCCCCATATGCCCCTCTATGGCTAAGCCTTTTGAACTGCTCAGTACTGCACAGATGGCCTCCGCCTCAATAAGAGTTGAATGGATATTACTGCCCACAGACCAAAGACCCGATGACTGTGGTGCACTGTCATAAATACAGCCTCCCCGCCCCCCAAAAAAATCTAACTCTCCCTTTAAAGCCATCCAGTAATATAAATGGGATAGTGTTTGCAACATAAATGTCCACCACAGTGTGCTGCTGTGTCCACAACCAGGTCTAAAGTACTCACCTTCTGCTGCACAATCAAACCTGCACAGTAATGCAGAGGATCTGCTTTGAATACCCCACCACACGACTCTGGACCTAATTTGTCCCCAATTAATCATCTTCCCAAGAACAACTTTTGCTGGTTTTATTGTTTTTTAATTAGGTGTAATTTCTTTACTCTTTTCCTTATTGGGTTAAACCTTAATCCTGGTTCTGTGAACGATATTCTGTGGTTTCTAGTCAACAACCTTTGCCTATCAGTTCGTGAAGTTTCAGCCTTGTGGAACATTTGGGACATATCACATTTTTTCACTTTTCTTTCTTGTCTGTAATGTTTGTTTTGAGGCTGCTAGCATCAGAAATTGTTGAGAAACTATTTTCCTCCATTTTTTTTTTTTTTTTTTTTTTTTACTTTAATCACTCCCTCCAAATGGACTACTGCTATTAAGACCTAAATTATGCTATATTTAATAATTGTGCCTCTCTAGGAATCCTGGACGTGTAACTTGATCACACTGCTTCATGCTTACCCTCACTTCCTGATGTTGGCATGTTTTCAGTTTTCATCAAGCCTTATGTGTCCTTTAGCTGTGCACTCCTGTTTGTGAACTTTGAAGTTGGACTGAATCGTTTCTGCCAGGGGCTTTTGTTGCAAATGATTTTTTCTCAGAAACTGGATACTATATTTCCGCTTGGGCCTATCCTGGACAGCCCCTAGCTTTACCATTAACTGCTGGCATGCTTAGTCGGTTATTATCTGCATATACTTTTAAACATGCTGTGGTGGGAAAAAAAGCTGTTCACTATGCATTTAAGAATGTTTTACACTCTAGTTGATGCCACGTGGCCCAAAGCCATCTACTGCAGTGCCATCATTGTTTTAAATGTCACTGTTTGATTGTTTCTTAAGAGTGATCCTTGGAGTTCATATTCTTCGTGCTTAGAGCTTGCCTTGGATTCTTTTGGTCTGTCATTGACCAGTCAGAAAATAATATCAACTCATTTCACAGTTCGTATCCTTCTAAAAGCATATTTTGGAAGAGGGATACATTTACATGAATAACAGTGATTTAAAGTAAGTCATTAACATTTAAATGTGCTTTTCACAATTTCACCCCTTTGGGCTCCCAATCTACTCTGTTGTGGCCTAGAAAAAAAGCTATGAAATGGAATGCTATCCAAAGTAATTAACAGTTGAGGCTAATCAAGAGGTTCTACCCATCACTTGTTTCCTGTCAGAGTCACTTTAAGTGTAGGCAGCTACTGTTGAGAAGACATTTGGAATTATGTCACCCTGTCTCGATAAAGAGTGGGATTGAATAACTTTATGCAGAGGGGGCTGTGAATGGAGCATCAGACAGTGTCAGCTGCCTGTGGCAATCTGTCTGATGGCCAAGGTGCATTGAGAGTCCACAAGAAGAGGTGCTGTGGCTTTTTTTTTGTTTTTGTGTGTGTTTTTGGAGGAAGTGGTAGTTGACAGGTGCCTGTATTCACCTGCCTCACTGTTCAGGATCGGCTTATGATTGCGAGTCTTCATCCAGTGTGATCACGATCTGGAAGGTTGCTTGGGAAGGCTGTGTAAATCTTTGGCTATTTTTGTTTTGTGGCTTCTTGGTCCTGGTGCCACTCTCCTCTGCGCCACTGCACTCTACGCTGCACCACTCTTAGCTGTGCCATTGTATTGTACACCACTGCACTCTGCAACACTCTATGCCAGTCCACTCTACTCTATGCCACTCCAGTATATGCCACTCTACATGACTTGACACTATGCCGCTCCAACGAGTGACGCTCTCTGCCGCTCCAACGCGCGGCTCTCTCTGCCACCCCCCTCTACAACATTTTACTCTCCTCCACTCTCTCCTCCACTCTACTCTTCTCCTCTCCACATCTACTCCACTCTCCTCTCCACATCTACTCCTCTCCACATCTACTCCACTCTTACTCCACATCTTCTACACGCCACTAAGTTTTAGCCATGCTGTACAGCTGCCAAGCTGGTGAACAACATGGTTAAAACACATTGACAAAGCTAATAGCACTTGCATAGCCTCAGCCTATTGGCTTTGCCAGTGCTTGTTGTTCATTGTCTTCCTCCATTTTTGGTTATATTTTATAATCGTTGTGACAACAGGTATCTTCTTTCAGTCACTTCCATTCCCCTTTGTTTCTTTTCACTGCTCCCAATGTTATATATATGTTCAAAGATAGCTTGCCCAGAGTTTTTGAGTGTCTGCAATTCTATGTGTTTTTTCTCTCCCATGCTTGCCAGGTTGCAAGATGCTGTTTCTGCCGGCAAGGGACAGGAAGCCAATTACCAAGCAAGCCATCCAAACCTACGGAAGCTGAACACAGATGGTAAGATCACCACATCTAGTACTAGAATTTTCCAAATGACCCAGTCCTTCTGCAGTTGCCAGAGCTTTCCAAGCATGAAGCCTGATGCCGTTCCTAAACACACCTGGTACTCATTTTGGGCAGGTACTGTTGAGATGACATTTGGAATTATGCCTCCGGCCTGGATAAAGAGTGGCAGTGAATTACTTTATGTCGAGGGGGCTGTGAATGCAGCATCCGTGTGTCAGCTGCCTGTGCAAGCGGTCTGAGGGTCAACGTGCATTTTGAGAACCCAAAAGAAGAGGTGCAGTGACTTTTTGGTTGGTGGTAGAGGTAGTTGACAGGTTTGCCAAATTGTTTGTCGGTGCAGGATTGCAAAGCCAAGAATTGGCCTATATAAGTAGGCAATCTTGGGGGCACATCAAGATTACCCACTTGAATGCAGATACCTCGTAGGGGAATGCTATAGATGAGTGCACTCTGGACATGTACCCAAAGGGAAATGTAGAATCCATCATACCACTTGCCGGTTAAAAGGTATGTGGAAAGCTCAGATAGGCTGTAGAGTGAGGTATGTTGGTGTTTCCCCAGGTGGACTTGATTTTGAGATGTGTGGTGCAAGGAAAAATGGAGCAGGAACAATCCATCCAGCGTTGCACATTGATACTGCTTGGTGGATGATAGAGAAGTTACAAGTTCTGAGAGGGTGGAAGGTTGGCTGCAATTACTCTGCTTTCTGGTAGTTTTGACTTCTTGAATGCTGTGGGGCACCTGTAGTATTTATTTTAACCTCTCTCAACCAAATTGTTCTAATTGTAACGTGTTCTTGTTAGTTGTATTTACTTGCCATTCTACCCACCAAGATGGCAGCGCAACGCATGTCTCAGCCGCCTATTATTTGTGGCAGTGCCAATAAGGACTCGTTGTGTTTGTTTTTTTTTTTTTTTTTGAAGAAATGGTGGAACTTGTTTGACTCTGAATTGCCTCTAACATTTGGATTTTGCATAAGCCTGTGTCCAAAGCCCAGATGTAGATTATGAGGTTGGTGTGGGCGATGACAAGCATGTATTGGAGACTGCATGATCAATCTAAAGTTTTTGAGGCACAAATGTATGTAGTTTTTGAGAGTTTGTTGTGCAGGCTCAAGAAGTGTTTAATAATGTGGCATCCTGTGTTGTTACACATGATTCTTATTAAAAAAAACTAGTGGGTGATCACCCCTGCCCTGACAGAGACTATTAGTCCAAGGGTAGGTAGACCATACAACTGAATGTCCACGGGAGGTTAACAAGCCATTTTGTAAAGAAGAAGATAATGCGAGGCTGAGACAGATCAAAATGATTAAGTATGTCTGGGGAGAGAGTGATACTGGAAGGATCTGTGCTGCCAAGACATTGAGAGAGCATGACTAAAGGGGTTGGTTATACAAGATAAGTTGAAGTCTTATTGATTTACTTTGTGCTTAGCTTCCAAAATATTGAATATCTTGTAAATAAAAGAATGCTGCTTTCAGCCTATCCTCTATATAGTTGGGCCAGTCTTGCAGAGCATGTAGATGTAGAATGGATACAGCTGCAAAACGTTTTGTTTAATTTAGCATTCTGCTCGAGTGCCGGCACTATACCGGTGACCCTTCAGAGGGGAAAGGGACATGCAGTGCTATACATGAGTTGATGCTGCAGTTTGAGGACATAATAGAAAAAACAATCCAGTGAATGTCTGCCAGTTGAGGATAATGGTTCACTCCAGCTCATCTACTTGTGTACTTGAATGGGTGTTTAAGTGTACTGTGTGGGAGGAACATATTTGAGTGATGCTCAACCTGGTGTATGTGTTTTCATCCTAAGTAAAGTGGGTGGTATTTTCTGGGTAAAGAATGTACCTAACAAGTGAACTGCATTCAAGGTATGTGCAACACACAGAGGTTTGCCATTGCTCGGGTGGCTGCATCAGAAATCGCTTTAAATTAAAGTTAGTGGCAGTGCCAGAGAGCTCTGAATGAATGTGAAGGAAAGTGTCAGTTTTCTTAGAAAAGTTCCACAGGCTTCTTTTATTGGCTGAGACTGTCAAGGATTTGTCCACAACATAGTTTTAAGAATCAGCAGAAGCTGTGGCACCTGAGGTGCAATGCGTGTCCAATCTTACGCAGGAACATTTAATCAAGGAATTGGTGAGGCGGTTAAGGGTAGCAGGCACATTGCCAAGAGTGATTGGCAGCTGTGGTGATTGTGCTCCAGGTGACAGAACTGTGGGCATTCTCTGCCTATCTGTGGACTAAAAGAACTTATTAAATAATAAAGCCCAAGCTACCCCAGATGTTGCAGCTGTTTGTATTGTAACATCTCGTCTGCTTAGTACTCAGTCCGTTTACATTCTGATTGGATGTCACTGCTTTAGTTTATTATGTTGGTTGGGGCGTTTAGAATTTGTAGGATGAACTTTGCCTAACTGTGAGCATTTGCTTTCAAAGGGTGCTTCAGGAGCTTTGCAGGCATAGGAGTTGATTTACTTGCTTGGGCAAGGCAGAGATGTGAGGAAGGGTGTTGTGCTAACCCTATATAACATATAAAAAAACAAAATCAGAAACTGCCGGCTTAAGGTACCAGAGGTCAAATACATGGGTGCTGCTCTATGAAATAGAGAAGCCTAAAATAAGCTTGGTGGATGTGGTTTTGATGCATCATGACCTCTGGACAAGAAACAGCTAGGGACCTTCCTTTAGCACCAAGATGATTCAAAATTTGTAGATTGGGTGATCAATTTCTTAACGTGCAATTCTTTACTCATGTGAGTGAGGTGCAAGGAGGGATTTTTAGGTAAAGATTACCCTTGATCAAAACTTACTCTTGATTGTGTTATGAGCAGAATGGGAGTTTTGGGGCTCTGTCTTTGCAGCGGGAGCGTATTCTTGAAGTGAGCATAGCTTTTGCCTTAGAGGGATGTAGAGATTCAGAGGTGCACGTCTCTGTGGTAGGAACAGACATGAGCCCATTGGTGAGCTGTCTACTATCTGTCTGTTGAATGCTTTTCATTGTAAGATCAGACCAAAAGCCTGTGGTACATGTATACACCACAAAAGATAAACAGGGTCTCCTGCTTGTTACTCAGTAAGGAATAGATCTTCACTTTAAAATATCAACTTAGTCTGTTGGTCTGTGTACTGTCTCTAGGTATGGTTGAGAAGGTTGCCGAGAAGGAAATGGATATGGTGCTCGTACGTAGGGTGGTACAGTTTAGGAGTGGGAACTGAGACCAGCTTGCATTGGATGTGTATAACCAGTGAGGAAGCTGGTGCTTCATGGATGGCCCAAGGAGGACTCAGCAGACCTCTGGCTTTTCAGACTTTCCTTTCTCTCCTGTTTCCAGCAACAATTAACAGAATGTAAGTAAATCATTAGAATTCTGCATCCTATGAGTTTTTCTATTCCAACAGCCTCCTCTTCTTCTCTCCATCCTTACTTTTCCTGTGCCCCTCACTCCATTGGTCCATCTCCCAAACTCCCTATTTTTGTCATTTTGAGTCCTACGTTACTCGTTCTCCCCTTGGAACCTCAACGTACTCTTAGATGGCTCTTGGCATTTATTTTCCTTTCTGTAGGCTTTTAGGATTCTGACTTCTGGAGAGATGACAAGCTAGAAATTGTGAGAACGACACAATTGTAGGGTTGATATCCTGTTTTTTGAAAGTCTGTCACTTATTTTAGCGTTGTCTTTGCTTTCGTACTGTTACGGAGATAGGCTTAAAAAATACAGGATTTCTTTCACCTTGTCCAAAGTGAATGTACGCAAAGTCCACCATTGCCCATGCTTAAAATGTAAAGGGTAAACGATTCAAGGTTTTATAAAAACGTAATTGGAGCAGATATATTTCAAGCTAATGATAAGAGTTCCATGTTTAGGACCGAAAGCACCTCTGTGGCCGTTTCTAGAACGGGGACAGAGTGTGGCGGCAGGGGGCGGGGGGGACAGAGTGTGGCGGCAGGGGGCGGGGGGGACAGAGTGTGGCGGCAGGGGGCGGGGGGGACAGAGTGTGGCGGCAGGGGGCGGGGGGACAGAGTGTGGCGGCAGGGGGCGGGGGGGACAGAGTGTGGCGGCAGGGGGCGGGGGGGACAGAGTGTGGCGGCAGGGGGCGGGGGGGACAGAGTGTGGCGGCAGGGGGCGGGGGGGACAGAGTGTGGCGGCAGGGGCCGGGGGGGACAGAGTGTGGCGGCAGGGGCCGGGGGGGACAGAGTGTGGCGGCAGGGGCCGGGGGGGACAGAGTGTGGCGGCAGGGGCCGGGGGGGACAGAGTGTGGCGGCAGGGGCCGGGGGGGACAGAGTGTGGCGGCAGGGGCCGGGGGGGACAGAGTGTGGCGGCAGGGGCCGGGGGGGACAGAGTGTGGCGGCAGGGGCCGAGGATTAGAGAGATGACTGCGATGGACAGCAGCAGTCCAACTGCCCAAGCATCTTCAGTTTGAAATGCAGCACAATATTGCACATAGTTGTTTGGATGTGTGAAATTTAAATAAGAAAATAGGCAATTAAGTCACACAGTGTTAATGAGCAATGGGTTTCACACCCTTAGTCCAGGCGAAAAGTGTATAGGAAACACAAGCCATTTGTAATTGTAAACAGTGTATTTCATGTCCTTGGTGCTTGGGTGTGTGTTTGCCATTAAAGCACTGAGACTCTGGGTGTCCAGCTTGTCCTTATTGCTCTCACGAGTGCTGTATCCATATGTCACCACACATTCTTTTTCTTTAACAATGCTTCACAAAGACAATTCGTCTTTGTGAGTGTCCCTGATTTTTAATACTTAATAAAGGCATCTCGAGCACATGAAGATAAATTGAATCACCCAGAATTCTACAACAGAAAAGTGCTAAAGCTTGAATGTAAACTTGAGCCTTCTGGTTTTGAAGTGAACAACCTAGACAACCGATGCAATTGGCACACACAACTGTTTATGTCTTGCATTTATTGTGAGTCCTTTTATGTTTCAGAGTGCAGCAACAATGCAGCCGGTGCCTCCTCCAGCTCTCAGCCCTACCCGAAGAACCAAGTGCTCCGGGATTACCACCAGAAGGTGGACAACAATTTAGGTGAGACCTTGTTGCCCCAGGACCCAGTCAACTGCTCAGGAAATGTATTCTGCCCTAAGCAATCCTCTCCTTTCCCTGCACCCCCAGATAAGTTGGCAGTGAGAGCACCCCTTTTGTCACTCGCTGTGCTGACCATTTCCTCTCTCATCACAGATGTGATGTCATCCGGGCTGGGGCGACTGAAGAACCTGGCCCTGGGGCTGCAGAATGAGATCGACGACCAGGATGTCATTTTGGGAAGGCTCACAACTAAAGTGGACAAAGTGGACTTGAACATCCAAAGAACAGACCAGAAGATACGAAAAGAGCTTTAAGACGCTGCAGTGAAATGTGTGCGTTCACTCTGTTCTGAACTTCCAGGCCTTGGCTGGGAGCTTTTTACGTCCAATCAAGGCCTTTCTATTGTTGCTGGAGTATGGCATAATTGTTTTTACAGTGTTAGGTAGAGTACGGCTCTGCTCCCGCCCACAAAACAACCCTTCATGTGAAACTGCATCCTAAAACATCTTTGAGCGAGTAGCCAGTATCTGTGCCTTGTATTGAGCTTATGTATATCGCAGTCACATGAGACTTCCTACCCTTTTCCCCAATCAGGAAGGAAACTGGAAAGCCATTGTTCCCACAGTCTTCCACTTTGCCTTCAGCTCCTTGTATTTGGAACTGCATCAGTCGTACACTCCTTCCCTGCTGGCATCTGGGTCTTGCACTGAGCCCCTAGAACTGTTTTTGTTATACTCTCAGTGACTGATCTCCTGCCGACTACTCCACCCCAGCAGGACACAGGCCTCCCGCTAGCATTTCAGTCTCAAGTTTTAGTTTTTTCCCTTCTTGCCTTAGTGGCAAAACTCTGCAGATCAGAGTTGTCGTTCACCTTGGTTCCTGTCCTTGTCGTCCGTGACTGGAATGAGCTGACCTCAGTCAGTCCTTCTCTATAGTGCCCACACTCTTAGAGTGTCAGTCCAGCGCCTCCTACGTGTGGCTCTTAGAGGAACACAGAGGGCCCTTAGAAGCCACTGTACATTCAAAGGCTTTTTTTTACCCATACATAGCTCATTACTTTAATTTTGATTAGTCCTTCGGTCTCTGAGAGCAAACCACCAAAGGCCGCAAGGCTAGCGGGCGATTTGTGTAACCTGACCGAGGCCCTTTTTTAGGTTTTCTTGTAATGTTGTTTTATATTTCAGCAGATGCCGGGTAGGAAACTGGCGCCACCGTACCCTTTTAAAGTAGTTGATTCTGGAAAAACCAGGAAGCAGGTTAAGCATTATAGTGCTTTTTAATTCACCTTTGAATTGATATGGAAGTGTGCAGCTTTCCCAGCCTGTGCACCTACTTAGTCATTCACACAGTTTACACTAGCAGTAGGTCTATATGTACTCTGAATCATTGTAATAAAGTTCCATAACTTGTGTGTACAGTGGGTCCGTGTTCATCGTAACTGAGCAATAGCGGATTTCTTCTGTGTCTTTCAGTATTATCTTTCCACCCAAGGCACCAAGAGATGGTAAATCAGGGGCCACCTGGGAGATTCACAGGATGTCTCCAGACCCCTGCTGTAAATAGTCTAATCCTAACCCTACCCTGAAAGTTAACCATTGCCTTAGCACTAACCCTTAATCTAACCTTACGTAGACCCTAAACCTATCCCAAAGAAAAAACATAACAATAGCTTACATTAAGTGCTACAAAAATAACTCCTTGACCTGAGTGCTAACAACTATAATATGTAATGACTGATCAGAACTTTTCTTTGTATTGACCTTTCATTGTGGGGATTAAAACTCATGGTTTCTTCCTCCATGAATCTTTTTGTTGTAACCTAATCTTAAATTACATTCCCCTCCCGACTGAAATGAAGATACTTGACCAATTGTATGACCTCTGTGCTCGATGGTGGTTCGAGGTTTCCACGCATCCTGGATAACCGCAGTGGCAGAAGCGTGGCTTTTCTTCCTCCAGGGCTACTTTCAAGTCTCCACAAAGGAGCTCATCAGAGAGCCATAGAATCTCTTTTTTTATGAAAATTGCATATGCCGCAGTAAATAATGAAATCCATTGAACAACGGTTAAAAACACTTAACACCACTGAAATTCACCAGTTATGTTTGTGAAAGCATTCAAAACAGGACACAAATCCCGGTTGTCTGCCTTGTTCTTGTCCAGTTAAGTGTTTTTCTGTATCTGTGCCATGGGCATAGAGGTGATCTGTGCATGACAGGCAACTGAGTTATGTCCTGTTGTGAGTGCACACAGACCGACGTGGTGAACGTCAGTGGTTTTAAGTGTTTGACCCACACACGTAAGTCAGTTTTTAAATGTTTTCTTTTTTAGTGAACTCAATATATTTTAGTTAGTCTTTCTTTGGATTCATAATATTCTGCTTTGACAAGGGTCAACTTCTGTTAGTTGAAATGGAAGCTATTAAAAAAGTTAATATCAAAAAATCATGTAATATCCGGGGATCTGCAGACTCTACCATACCTATGTGATCACATCTGTTCCTGTGAGGATGGGAGATAAGCTTTGCTATCCACTTTGTGTCTGTATGGCAGTAGCCACCGTATTATTTTATGAAATCCCACTTGGGTGGTGAAACTGTTCGAATCCCAAGCTCCGTTAATTAACACTAATTAAAAAAATTAGCTTAAGGAAAACGATAATATGAAGGCAGAAATGATAAAATTAAATATCTGTCAGTAACTAACATGGAACGTTTCACCATTGATGTCATGATTAAATCAAGTTTTTGCACTGTTGCTACTTTCTATGGCTACTTAAAACTGTCTCCAGCACATTTAAACTGTACAATTTCATTGATTTATCATCAGCATTTTGTACTTTTGATGGCAATGCAAAGTTGATTTGGACCCTGATGGCTTGCACCTACCCGAAGCTGAATCCCACTAAAATCCGGTTCCTGACATTCAACTGCAATAAGGAACAACCTTTCCAAACGTGGCTCAACAGAAGAACCTGGACAGTCAGTGCCAAGTCTTTTGATTCGTCCTTGGCTCTGGCTTAAGACTGTAGGGTTACTCTGCCATGGGAAAAAAAACAAAAAAGTTACATGGTACCAGCTCTGCCAAAAAAATAAAAAGTGAAAGCTCCTCTCAGGATGGGACTTCAGGGCTGTCATTGACACCCTTGATTCTGGATGGTGTAAGCGCCCTTTTCCATGGCGTCCCAGACTCCACTCTGACTCCTTTGTCCCAAAGGGCATTCTGCACAGTGGAGCTGTCTTCATCAAAGAGGTGAAAATATATGACCACATTACCCACTCAGGTGGCACACCAAAGACTCGCCTGACCAGCAGCTACTTCATCTGCAGAACCATCACATCACTACCAGAATTCTTGTCAATGTGGCTGCCAAGCACCCGATAACCAGTCTCTGTTGGCACACCTGCAGCCAGGGCACCCTCAAACTGGAGGCTAAGTGCAAAAACAAAAAAAAAAAGAAAAGAAAAGAAAAATCAATGTTACAGGAATCCATGCAGCCAGAACCTGGAACGCCATCCCTGTTCACTCAGGACGGCTTCGCTATGCTCGGAGTCTAGGAAGACACAACCTCAACATCACAGCACAGTGATTGTCTGCTTCTGCTCTCAGGACCCAACTTACCTCTCCAATCACACGGTCTTTTTTTTTTTTTTTAAACCTTTTACCCAGTACAGCTCTCCAATCCTTTTAGCTACGTATGTGCTCTACAAATACCACACACATACAAGTATAACTGCACTGTCTTTATACTGGCACACTTAAACCATTTCTCCACATAAACACTTCGTTTTTAACGTTTTAATGTTGACTGAGTAATTTAATTTTGGTAGATCATTACAGATTGTAATAAAATTCATTACATTTGGACCTTTTTCGAAGGTGAACTTCTAAAAGAAAATTTGTCAGTTTCTGGGTGGGTGATTACCTCGCGCTAGGAAAAGCAAGCTGATACGACTCATGTTCCTTGCAGCCCTCTAGTCCAGTGGTTCCCAACCTTTTGACTTCTGTGGACCCCACTTTATCGTTACTGGAATCCGGGGACCCCCCACTGAATCGTTATGGGAATCCAGGGACCTCCCCAATGAGTCATTACTGAAAGCTGAGGACCTAATCTGCTTATATTTAACTTTTCTAAGCAGTCGCAGACCACTGAGGAGGCTTTGCAGACCCCCAAGGGTCTGGACCACAGGTAGAGAACCACTGCCCTTGTCCATGAAGAAGTATTTCCATAATTCTGATGCTGGATCTAGTTCCGAAAAGAAGCTTTGTTAGTGTCAGATAATAATCCGATTTCAGTTATCTTATCTTAATTCTCTCTTAAAAGCACATCTTTGCATCCAGGAGGACCACATCACAGTACTTGTTTTGATCAGTTTTTTTGGGGTAGCTTTCAACTTAATTCTGGCTGTATTTGGTGCCAAGGAGCAACTCGATGGTGTCCATCATGCTTTATAAATAAGTAATTCAGTTGGTACCTGGGGAACACAGCTGTGATAATGACATGTGCTTACTCACGTGCATTGCCGGACTCATTTTTGCTACCTTCTACTCCACTTGCTTGTCAGTCCCTGAAAAGAGCACTTGGCAACCGCTGTGCATCGAGTAGTTCCCTGTACAATAATAGTTTGATTTGCCTATTACCAGCTTCAGCTTGCCAAGCATTGAATGAGATTTTGCAGTGCTAGGAACATGTTCTAATAGAGCATGACTGTCCACATTGTCTTTGTGCAGAGTAGTTCTATGTTGATTTCAGCATTCTCCATGTCTTTTCCAGCCTCATATACTAGAAATGGTGACAGGGAAACTACCAAGTGCCGGTAATAGACAGTTTTCATTTCAATTACTAGGGTAGACATAAATAAAGAATATTCCACTGGTGTTGAGCCAGGTGTCTGAAAACTTGACTTTCTCCTTGAAAGTCAACATGTCTTGACCACCTCCCTCCACCCTAATGAACTCTATTGGCACTCCTCGCTCACCTACACCATCTTCAAAGCCAGTTGCATCATCTACAAAACCATTAGGACTAGCATTCGTGTATGTCTGACTGGCGAGCGCGCTGTCTCCAGTCACAGTCAGCACTTGTGCAGCCAGGGGGCCATCAAACTGGAGACCAAGAAGTGCAAAAAGGTTTAAAAAGAGAAGAAAACCGTGCATCTTCCCACCCAGGATCTGGAATGACATCGATGTATCCATCATTATCGTCCCACGCATACTCCAGTTTAGAAGAGTGTTGACGTCACTATCTTTTAAAGAAAGCTACATCACAACAATAGTCCATTAAACTCTCCGAGCCCTAGGTCTACGCAGTAGTAATGCAAGCATCACTGGGCTGTCTTCATATTGCCTCATTCAGATCCTCTCTTCACATAAATAGTTCCTAGTACTTGCTGGCAACTAACATAAATATGGTATGCTTGGAAGATGGGGACACATGTATAGCCTCCAGATTTGAAAAAAAAAAAATCTGTTCCCGTAGGGTCTAAGCAGGGTGGAACTAACACAGAGAAGGTAGATTATTGCAACTATTTTTGTGATTTTGTTTATCTGCTCTTTTGGGTGTTAAGTGTGAAGTAATGCAGTATTGTGGTGTGCAATGTAGATGCATTTTGTTTTTTTTTGGGGGGGGGGGGGGGATATGTTTTGTTATTTTTTTGATTGCATGCACAAGTCTAACATTTGTGTAGCTCATCAATTGATCTGCAATTTGTCACACCTGGGTCCAGCTGCAGCTTTTGTTTGATAAGTGAGGCATCCTAAATTGTAGGACGTCTGATAAAGGTTTTCCTGGTTAGTCGCCTGGATCCTTTAAATTGCTGGCATCCAGTATACGCACTATCGTGTTGGTGTTGCATGTTAATTGCCACGATTGATGCGTTAGCTGAGCTTCTCTTTGAATACCTGCTGTATTGTGGAGGTCAAGGTTAAAGAAATGTGTACCGTCCAGACAAGCTCACACTGAACCTGTTTATAGAGTGCACTTGCTGCTGTATCGTTCTAGTTATAAAGATCTATTTGAGTGTACTCCAAAGAAAAAATAATGCTTTGATAACATCTGCGGTTTGTCGACAGGACTTGGTACATCATCGAAGATTTCAGAGACTTTTCACAAGAGTTGTAGTTTGATGTTGCTGACCAAAGACTCATTCCATTTTTCCATCTGTGGTCTCACAATCAAACAGGCTTTGCTAAAAAGGCACATCCATACAGTCAAAGCCTTTTGAAGCCGCTGACTGCAAGGTCGGTTTAACTGCGGGTCCTGGTTACAATTGAAATGCTCAAGGTTTGCTTAGCTTTCATTAACAGGTTGCTGATTAAAATATGAACACTGATTAAGCTCAGATTTTTTAAGCAGTTCTAGCAGTGTTCAGCTAACATTAGGCCCCGATTGCAATTATGATTTTCTTAAATTTCATGAAGCATTTTTCTTAAATAACTTTATGAGCACTGGAGAAACGTTGGAGAAGGATCTGGGGCCATCTTCATCTAAATGCACTGTCTTGTCTGCGCTGGACAAAATCCATATTTCACAGGAATTAGGTTACATTCGCAAAATAATGTTCTCTGCATTTCAGGGGTTTTTAATTTGCTGCTTTTTGTGCAATAACAGCATCCAAACTTGTATTATGTGTGTATAAATAACCGAGAAACATGGTTTAAAGTTTTATCATTAGTTGTTGGTGAGATAAGAACTTATGTTTTAAAAACTGAAAAATCCTGCTGAAATTTGCCAGCTGTAGTTTAGTGAACTAACTATAACTTGCACCTGTGTCATGCACTGCTTATAACCTCATATACTACATCACTCATGACACTTTAAATTACAATATTGATGACCACTCATTGATGACCACTCTACTGCCTTAAGTGGCCTTTTATAGGAAGCCGGGTTCTGGTTGCAGTGCACCCCCACTTTTTTTTTTTTTTTTTTTGCCTGGTTTCTGATGCAACTTTGACTGAAGTGCACTGGGTTCCTGCCGACCAGATCCCCAGTGCCAGTGTTCCTTCCCCAAAACAAGACACCCGGTCACTTGATCCCAGAGTGGCCATGCCCTCTAGCATCTCTGTAAATCCCTAGCAAATGGTACCCTTTGTACCTAGGGTATGGGTACTGAAGAGGACCCCTAAGAGCTGCAGCACAACTTGTGTCACTCTAGGTGACCCATCGCCAACCTCATGCAGACTGCCAATGCAGGCTGCGTGATAAGGTGCTCTTTAACAGTGAAAGCACAAAATGGCATACAGCCTGTGTGCCATGTCCGCAAAACACTGCTTGTAATATTTGTAAGTCACCCCTACAGCAGGCCTTACAGCCCTAATTATATTACATGTGTCGACCTATCTGCAAGAGCAGATATGCCCCTACTATGTCTTTGTCGATTTTTAGACATAGCAAGTGAAGAGGGAAGCCATTTTAAGTACATGTGCTGGACACTGGTCAATGCGAGTTTCCCAGCTATATGATGGCTTCACTGAAAATAGGATGTTTGGTATCAAACATCTTGTATTAATAAACCCTCACTGATTCCACTAATAGATTTATTAATACATGCACCTAGCGGGCGCCTTAGAGGTGCCCACGGAAACCTGCCAACTGCTGGTGAGCTCACTGATTAGTTCTAACCTGTCTGCCGCCAACAAACGAGAATCTGACCCCCCCAAGGGTGACAGCCTTTGCTCCCTGGAGATCAGAAACAAAGCCTGCTCTGGGAGAGATGCTTACATTCCCCCTCCCAACAGGATGAACTGTAAATCTGCATTCCAAGGCGAGAAGCTGATTTCCCCCCCTCCCAGGCAGGTGGGAAAATGAGTTATGCAAGAGGCGGAGGCAGGTCGCATTTCCAGGCTGGACACACCCTTAGGGTGACCAGCTTGAAATGAACTCAGCCTCAGGAATTCCGCCATCTTGTGAGTGGTGGAATTAGGAATTCGGAATTCTGGTACAGGGTGATGCCCACTCCCCAAAGGAAGTGGTCATCTAGGGGGGGGGGGTAGTGACCCAAAGAATAAGTAGCCTATTGGCTACTACCCTTCACTCCCCTTAATGCCTCCTAAACGGAGTATTTAGAGAACCCCCTGATCCAGGACTTTGAATCTTCACTGGACACAAGAAGTGGACTAGAAGCCTGCTGAACCCGACTCTCGAGGAGCAACTCACCTGTCCTGCCCCTGCAGCTTCCTAGAGACTGGGAGAGATGCCAGTGCTTTGCAAATCGCCAAGAAGAGTTCCCTTGGAGAAGAGGAGCTGCTTCCCTGCATCTGTAGGCACCCCAAAAAGGAACTGTGAGGACCAAGACTGGCAATAACCTGACACCGAACCGCACCACTGCACTGAGCTGCTTAGCCCAAGCTGAAGTAGGCAAATGGTGCCAGCATGGTTCCCAGGCCCTCCAGAGACAAAGCCTGCCCCAAGCTTGCCCTCTGTGGACTTCTCGACAGCGTCTGCAGCCTCATTCTGCAGACCACCCTTCGCTGTGACTGCCTCTGGTGATGGAGTACTGACTGTCCACTGCACCTCTGCACCTGGACACTCCAGACCTAGGAGAAGAGGACCAGTGGCGCCCATACGTCTCCCAGACTTGTGAGACCTGAGCCCACCTGTTGGTTCGGCCGGACTGGACCCCCAGCCCACACCTGATGCTAAACTGCACCCGGCTGCTCCTCTGCTGCCCGAGGTGACCTGTTGGTGTGGCTTTAGATCTTGCCCCATACTTACACAGTCCAGGTGATTGGTCCCGTAAGTCACTGTACTAGACCTGTATGCAGTGTTTGTTCTCCCTCCATAGGATAATCTTGCCGTATCTGAAAAATGCAGTCAGCTTTTGAAAACTCTGAAAATTCATAACTCGAAAAGAGCTCGCCTGATTCCTTTGATCTTGATATCAAAGTTCATACAAAACTACGTTATTTTTATAAATTGGTAACAGATTTCTTTATTGAGTGTATGTCTCACTTACTGCATGAGTGTGTGCCTTACATGTTTAACACTACCCTCTGATGTGCCTAACTGCTCGACCACACTACCACAACAGAGAGCATTTGGGGTGTCATTTGTGCCTCTGTGATACCTCTGGAGTTTGTCTGGACTCATTGCACAGTGTACCTCATTTTGGTCCACTATGTAAAGAGCCAGCTTCCAACTCCTTTCAATTTGTGTTTTTATTTTTATCAGGACTCCGGGATAGGGTCTTCAAAGGGTGGCCACAGTATTTTGTTTGATGTTGCGGCCTGCCAATCAACCTATTCGGCACTGCAATACCAGTACCTGTGTGCTGAAGTGAAGTGAAGTTTAAACTAGATCAGAAAAAGCACACTTGCTGAGTAAAGTTCAAATTTTTTGCCAGATTTGGTGTCATTCTGTACAGGTAGTATCAGAGATCCAAATTTCCTAGGGGAATTAATATGCAAAATCATACTTAGCCACCTACCAACTCCCTAAACCGATCAGTGAGAAGCTTTCCATGAAGGAGCCAAGGTGGGTGGACTTTTTATTGTATTTAAAGTTTATTTCAGATTCATAAGATGGTGCTAAAGTTATCAAAGAAACTTACCTAACTAGAAACTGGCACCTGTCACTGTATAAAAAAAATTATATATTTTTCCATGACCAACTGCTGCTTCGTAAGGAGCACATGCACTTACATAAGGGGTCCTTGTACTTCTTTATTTCAAAGTTGATCTACCATAGCAAATAGCTGACACGTTTTGGCTAGGCCGTGAGCATGGTCATGGTAGCCGAAACATGTCGGTAAGCTGTTATTGTAGATCAACTTTGAAATAAAAAAAAATTTCAAAAACTACTATGGCACCTGGCGGGAGGACATTTGCTGTTACAAAGCAGCAGGTAGTTTGCAAATGTTTAGCTGAGTTCCTTGCACTCGTTATTGCGCTCTGCTTCCCGGAGATGGGATAGTGCAGATAAAGAAAGTCTGTAAATACAGATATACAAGTATGTGTGCAGAGCGCACTGCTCCAACTGGTGTGACCTTGGCATGCTGCTATCTCACCCTTGACAACTTGAAATGTTAGTCAGCAGTCTAGATCCCCTTGTGCATGTCCTCATGGACACTGCCCAGACTTTGGACTGCTGCACGTGATGATCACTTCTGCGCCACTGGTCCTGGTAATCCATTCTCAATGCTGCTAACTTACTGGTTAATTTGGAACAGAGCCCCCAGCCTTCCACTAGAGACACCTCAGCTCCTGGGTAGTGCTTGTGTGTGACTTACTGCATCCCTGGTGAATGCAGCTCTGTTTAACTGTTGAATTGATCTTCTTGAAGAGGGTTTTCTAGTGCATTGAATCGAACTGCGTGTTTGTGTAATGCAAATTTAGAGCCCTATAAAGAGGCACTGAAAAAAGTCAGAAAGTTGTTGCCCGGGGATTACTCCTACCTGTGCAACAAATGTGGCTGGATTCGAAAAGAATCCCAAGACTTCTCCTGGGTACCTCAGTACGTCCATGTATAATTGTAGCGGATAACCATTGTACCATGCATGCAAAGGGTGATGCAATGTTCTTTTCTCCAACAGGTTTGGGGTCGTTCTTCCACTTTTCACCCAGCAAGTGCCCTCAGCAGGAATATATCTTCCTGTGTTGTCACCAACATGGGAACAAGCTGAAGCTTGTGGGTCAGTATGCACAGGCTCGAGTTTCCTTGTGCCAAGGAATGCCCACAACGTTGCTAATATGCAAATTAAAGGGACACAAATCCCATTTGCACGGGTAAAATTGCACCATCCCCAGTTCTTTCAATCACCACTAAAGTATTGTCCTCCTAAATTACATTTTTGATCTTCTATGCATTGTAACTTTGTTGATTCTGTCTCTCAGTTAGGGGCGCAGGAGTGTGTGGCACGTTTGTGAAGGAAGACTCTCTCTTCTAGAGTCCCCCTCCCCCCCCACCACCACCACCACCACCCAGTGAACACAGAGAGGGCACTTCAGTATCAGAGTATCAGCAGGTAGCAGGTGAACGGTATGGAAACCCTGGAATGGATTAGTTCCCCTTTAACAGCCCAGAGGCCAATGAATGAATGTGCCTGAGACATATGTAATGCAGACATCTGCAGCGGCCCCCATGTTTGTCTGTGAGCCAACTCTGGATTCCCTATTGTATTCTGTAGGGGACCAAGTGACTCCATGCCACCGAAACACTGTGTCCGTTCCTGGACTTCCATTTAAACATCAGTGCATTCTGGGAGCTGCAGTCTTGTTTTATTTTAAACAAAAGCATTGGGTCAGCTGCGCCAGAAATCAGTGGTGGTCCAGTCACAATGAACCATCTGGTCACCTTAGCGTCCCTCAGAGCTCTCCGGTTCCATATCTGTGCAGCTTATTTAGTCTAAGCCTTTTTTTTATCTTTTGCCTCTTGGCATGCTGGGGTTTGTAGTTTTGTTAATCCTTTAAAAAAAAAGGAGGCTAAGCAGTCCCAGAATACAAAGAACAAATGTAGCTTTGCTGAGCTTGTTCATGGAGCCAGGAAACTAAAAATCTCTGGTTCTGGCAACTGTAGTTTTGTGTTTTCTGTTGTATATCCAAGCCTACAGTAACCAGGAGTAAAGGGGGTGCATTTCGGGGTGCCCTTCCGTGGGACAGCTGGAATTGTCTTTGAAGAAATGCAACGGTGTCACAGTGTTAAAATACAGGTTTCCCTGTTTCCTTAATGTTTTATCATTACAAAACTTGGTAAACTATTTTGTGTAAACATTCCTCGGCCTCCTCCCAAAAAAAAAAATATGTAACCCTCATTGTAGGGGTAAGACATCAAGTCTTTTTATGTTTGACAAGTAATATCAGTTTAGCTGTCTGTGTCAAAATAATCAAAACTCACAGAGAAAATGGCCGAATCATCAGCTCAGCCCAAGCAATTGGTTGTCCTGTGTGTCAGTCACATTGGCCAGCCCTCATTGGTCAGCCATTGCTTGGTTGCCTTGTCGGCCATGAAGGATGGAGTTTAACTTGTTTACCTAGATATCAATTGGTTTAGTAGTTCTATGACTGCACAGACACAAGCATTGTCAAAGACAATAGGTCTCGCCTATGCATTGATTTTGTATTTGGCCATTTCTTTTAGCCAATTTATACAGCAGCGCAGCTAATACATAAATATGAGGGAGCGCTCCTAGCGCCGCTGCTGGATACAGTGGTTAAAATGGCTGGACCACCAAAGCGCTTTGCGATTGGTGAACGCTGCTGGGAGAAGCCGATTGAGCAGCGCCCGCGGGGATGATATCTCTCCTTTGGAAGGTTGGAAGAATGGGAGAAGCGGGGATTGACTCCAGGGGAGATTTCTATGTGGAGGGCGTGTTTGAGAGCTTTAGATCTGTGCCAGAAGAAAACTCGCAGCCAGGCTCACAATTCCTGGTGTAGGGTGCTTTGAGTAGAACGGCTCGACCTCAAGGAATCCCTATCACACAAAGTCCTACAGGGCCTCCTTACCGCAGGCACTGGGTGGCAGATGGTCTCCTGCATCTATAAATGACTTTAATCCATGGTCCCAGGCCCACTACCGGCCCGGAGAGCTCAAGGTTAAGGAATCCTAAATAAATCACTTATTGACAAGGAGTGGGGACACCTGCATAAGGTTTCCAGAAATACAAGATATAAAATGTACACAGTTTAATTTCTTACATACCACCTACTAACACCACACAGATTACATTTAATAGCAGGAAATGAAGACATTTGGTCCTCGAAGCAATCATGTGGACGTCGACTTCCCTCACATGGGCTGGGATTGTCCCAAAATTGTTCATTTTTGGCGAACAGTCTGATCTGGAACGAACCCTGGAGAAAACTGCCCAGACCCTCCTGATGTGTGCCTACCAGGGACATGGGCGGGTGAGCACTGGACTGCTGCACTTGGCACTAGTGTTGGGTAGGAGAGCAGAGGCAATGCCTCCACCGAGGGTCACCCACATTGTAAACGGAAAAAGGAGGCTGAGAAATGACCAGCTGCGGGGGCTCCATATTAAGCCATGAGAGGATCAGTGGCCTCTGTAAACACCACAGAGTGGACGGCAGGACGGCCAGTGTCAGAGTTCATTCACTCCCTGTCCATTTCGCACTCCCAGTCCAGTCCCCCCTCCAGTGCTAGCTGCCTGCAGGCACACCAGGCTTTATGCCTTGCACATCCCCTTTCCAGGCAGCACTGTGGCCCTTTACCGCACCCTGGTTTTATAGGCTCAGCAGCCGGATGACTCGGTTGGTCTCAGATTGCTCACCTTGGTTGCCCCCTTTGCTCACCTTGGTTGCCCCCTTTGCTCACCTTGGTTGCCCCCTTTGCTCACCTTGTTTGCCCCCTTTGCTCACCTTGGTTGCCCATTTTCTCACGTCGGTTGCCCCCTTGCTCACGTCGGTTGCCCCCTTGCTCACGTCGGTTGCCCCCTTGCTCACGTCGGTTGCCCCCTTTTCTCACCTTGGTTGCCCCCTTTTCTCACCTTGGTTGCCCCCTTTTCTCACCTTGGTTGTCCCCTTTGCTCACACTGGTTGACCCCCCTTTCACACTGGTTGCCGCCTTGCTCACCCTGGTTGTCCCCTTTGCTCACCCTGGTTGCCCCCTTTGCTCACTCTGGTTGCCCCCTTTGCTCACCTTGGTTGTCCCCTTTGCTCACTCTGGTTGTCCCCTTTGCTCACCTTGGTTGCCCCCTTTTCTCACCTTGGTTGTCCCCTTTGCTCACACTGGTTGCCCCCTTTGCTCACTCTGGTTGTCCCCATTGCTCGCTCTGGTTGCCCCCTTGCTCACCTTGGTTGTCCCCTTTGCTCACACTGGTTGCCCCCTTTGCTCACTCTGGTTGTCCCCATTGCTCGCTCTGGTTGCCCCTTTGCTCACCTTGGTTGTCCCCTTTGCTCACACTGGTTGTCCCCTTTGCTCACACTGGTTGTCCCCTTTGCTCACACTGGTTGCCCCCTTTTCTCACCTTGGTTGTCCCCTTTGCTCACACTGGTTGCCCCCTTTGCTCACTCTGGTTGCCCCCTTTTCTCACCTTGGTTGTCCCCTTTGCTCACCCTGGTTGCCCCCTTTGCTCACTCTGGTTGTCCCCTTTGCTCACACTGGTTGTCCCCTTTGCTCACTCTGGTTGACCCCCCTTTCACACTGGTTGCCCCCTTTGCTCTCCCTGGCTGTCCCCATTGCTCGCTCTGGTTGCCCCCTTGCTCACCTTGGTTGCCCCTCTCCCCCCCCCCCCCACTGATCACTCTGGTTGCCCCCTTTGCTCTCCCTGGTTGCCCCCTTTGTTCCCCTTTGCTCGCCCTGGTTGCCTGCCCCCTTTGCTCACTCTGGTTCCCCCCCTTTGATCACTGGTTCCCCCCCTTTGATCACTGGTTCCCCCCCTTTGATCACTGGTTCCCCCTTGCTCGCCCTGGTTGCCTGCCCCCTTTGCTCACTCTGGTTCCCCCCCTTTGCTCACTCTGGTTCCCCCCCTTTGCTCACTCTGGTTCCCCCCCCTTTGCTCACTGGTTCCCCCCTTGCTCGCCCTGGTTCCCCCCTTTGATCACTGGTTCCCCCCCTTTGATCACTGGTCCCCCCCTTGCTCGCCCTGGTTGCCTGCCCCCTTTGCTCACTCTGGTTCCCCCCCTTTGCTCACTCTGGTTCCCCCCCTTTGCTCACTCTGGTTCCCCCCCTTTGATCACTGGTTCCCCCCTTGCCCGCCCTGGTTGCCTGCCCCCTTTGCTCACTCTGGTTGCCCCCTTTGCTCACTCTGGTTGCCCCCTTTGCTCACTCTGGTTCCCCCCCTTTGCTCACTCTGGTTCCCCCCCTTTGCTCACTCTGGTTCCCCCCCTTTGCTCACTGGTTCCCCCCTTGCTCACACTGGTTGCCCCTTGTTCTGGTTGCCCCTCTGCTCACCTTGGTTGCCCCTCACCGGTTTTGTACCTCCTGCTCTTTGCTACCTCATCCTCCCCTACCGAGGCGCCCGTTTCTTTCCTGCCTCGTTCTTGCCTTTGGTCAGCCCCTCCCCCCCCCCCCCCCACCTACCCCCCCCCCCACTCTTTGGCTACATCGTTCCATTCCCAGTGACGCTTCCTTGTCTTGGGCTCTCTCGTGCCCCCCCCCCCCACACCTAGCGCTTTAAAGTGACAGAGCACTATAAGCGCTATAGCTGCAGCCAACATAACACAGGTCTGCTGCGTGCGTGGTTAATAACGTCAGGATGTGACTGGCCCTAGTGCTGTTGTAATTATAATATCCAGAAATAATCAGGATTCAACGGGACCCTCAGGCCTCTGCCCCCCCCCCCCACCCGGTGCCACTGCACCTGCTGCACCAACTGAGGCTATGCCCCCGTGCCACTGCCAACGCTGCACCAACTGAAGCTATTGCACCAACTGCAGCTACGTCCCGGTGCCACTGCACCTGCTGCACCAACTGAGGCTATGCCCCTGTGCCCCCATGCCACTGCGCCTGCTGCAACAACAGAGGCTACGCCCCTGTTCCAACGGTGCCACTGCGCCTGCTGCACCAACTGAAGCTACGTCCCGGTGCCACTGCACCTGCACCTGCACCTGCTGCACTAACTGAAGCTACGCCCCCGTGCCATTGTTCCTGCTGCATCAACTGAAGCTACGCCCCCGTGCCCCCGGTGCAACTGCGCCTGCTGTACCAGCTAAAGCTACGCCCCCGGTGCCACTGCGCCTGCTGCACCAAATGAGGCTACGCCCCCGTGCACCCGGTGCCACTGCGTCAACTGAAGCTACGCCCCCGGTGCCACTGCGCCTGCTGCACCAACTGAGGCTGCGCCCCTGTGCCCCTGGTGCTACTGAACCTGCTGCACCAACTGAAGCTACGCCCCTGTGCCCCCCGGTACCACTGCACCTGCTGCACCAATTGAAGCTACGCCCCCGGTGCCACTGCGCCTGCTGCACCAACTGAGGCTGCGCCCCTGTGCCTCCGGTGCCACTGAACCTGCTGCACAAATTGAAGCTACGCCCCTGTGCCACTGCACCTGCTGCACCAATTGAAGCTACGCCCCTGTGCCTTGTAGTCTGTGCACACTGGCGCCAGATTGCCTACCATCCTACGTGCATGCGTAGTTGTAGGTTTCTTGATCTGTGAGTGCAGATAACACGCCCGTAGGACAGTTGCTTTGTGTGCATATTTTAATGTGTTTATTTGTGTCAATGTACGTGCGATCATGCACTAGACAGAAGTTAAACCGATTGGCTCTTGTCAGTACACATCATGGGAAAATGTTGGCGAGCTAAGCGAAGGTGCACTAATAGCGTTTTTGTCTTTAATGGCGTCTCACGTTCTCAAACCTTGGGAAATGGCACCACCTAGTGGCCAGTTTGAAATTGCTTCTTAAATGTTACGTGTAATTAAAAAAAAAGTATTGACAAAGCCAATAGGTCTCGACTTTTTGAGTTTCTTTTGTTTTCCCTGTTTAACTATACTTATGTGGACATTAAGTGTATATTGTTTGTGTTAATCCAATAATATCTAATATGCTGCCAACTTTGGAAGTGGGGAACGGGTTCAAGTCTCAGTATGCTCTCTCCGTGCCAACACAAAAAAAACATGCCTGTATCAAAAAAGTAAATACAGTATGGTTATTAAAGAGTTGGTAGGGCTGGAATTGAATCAGTCATTTATTAGACATGTTAATGTTGTAAAAATAGCCAAGTTTGGATGCAAAATAATGCCGATTGTTTGGGAAAGAGGATGTAACATAACATCTGGAGCTGCTGACCTTGATCTGGGGCACCGGGTTCAAGTCTTTGCGCTCTCTCAGTGCGCCAACACCCCACCCCACCCTAACACGCATTTGCAATGCAATGGGTCTCGCATTTGCTTGTGGTAGAGCTATTGGCATTGTAAATTCATAACTGGATTTTTCTTTCATCTTTTCCTGCCACATAACTCCAGCGGCCCTGCATATAACTAAAGCACTTCCATTTACCTTTTTCCTGTATCTGCAGCCAAAAATGAAAATGTTGCCATTTAGCATCCTATTTTAAATCTTCCATGCTTATTCCAATAGAATACCACTTTCACCACCCCACCATCAGAGCTGTGGCTGGCTAAAACGATTCCCAAAAAAAGACGGCCATGGAGGAGTAACAAGAGAAATAAATAAACTAGAAGGGTCACCCAAACTTATCAATAGTGTTTAAACAGTCATAGAGTAATAAGGATGTTAAGTTGGCCTGAATCATGGTCTCAACTGCAATAAGGAGAGATTAATAAAACATATACAATTATCATGTACCCAATAAAACCCCTTTATCAGAAATAAACTTTTGACATTAGACTGTAATGTTTAGTACAGCCCCTAGAGAACACCACAATGAAAATAGCTTTTGTAAGAAACATGGTCATATTACCATATAGTTAGCCTCTGAAAAGTAAATGACTGAAAGTATTGCAGTGTAACCATATACTAGCCCCTAGAGAGTGTAGCACATTATATATTTTCAGGGCTAGCAGGACCATTACAATGATATGACAGACAAGACGCTTATAACACAAACTACTCTCAGCTGTCAAAAGCTGCAGCCATAAGGGAGGTTAAAAAGACACTGAATGGAGGGAGGGGTTATTTTTTTGAGGTCCCCGCTAACCTAGTGTGGGGACCAGAGATGTTCTAGACAGAAAGAGCAGGTTGTGGTGAACATTTTGAAGGTGGTCCCATTGTCCTAGGACCACCACAGACTGAGGGATGAGCAAAAATGTTTTTCTTTTTTTAAAGAATGCCCTGCAAAGCATGATGGGACGACTGAATGCAGCTAATATTGTAGTATGTTGACTGTAATACTTAAAACAGTCCCTAGAGGACACTACAATAAAAATATCATTAGTAAGAAACATCGTCATGTCACCATATGATTAGCCCCTAGAGGACATAACCACATGAAAATAGAATGGCACAAAGTAATGTAGTGCAACCATATATTTAGTCCCGGGGGGTGGGGGGGGGGGGGTATACTGCCTTACACATTTTCAGGCTTAACAGACCTACTGCAATACTAAGGCCCTTAGAACACAAACTACTCCAAGTTGTAAAACAAAAGTTCCAGCCATAAGTGACTGAATCATGGGATGGGTTATTATTTTGGGGTCCTCACTAACCTAGTGTGGGGACCCATAGATGACCTAAACAGAAAGAGTGTGTAATGCTGGATGTTTTGGAGGTGGTCCCATTGTCCTAGGACTACCACAGGCTGAGTTATGGGCAAAAATGTTTTGAAAAAGAATGCTTGCAAAACATTATGAGGCAACTTGTCCAGAGTGCAGTGGGAGAGCCGTGTTACGGATTTCTGTGTTTTTTTAGTAAAGCATTTATCAATCATAAGTGTTTTTGGGAAAGATATGAAGCGTGAAGGGGAGAGCCAAAAGAAATGACTCTAATTAGGTAAGTGTGAACAATGTGACCAGCGCTCCTATACCACTGATGGAGTTTGCTCTGTTGGCATTGTGAGCGCTGTGAGAGCCATGGCTGCCATGGAGCACAAAGGGGAGAGACAAAAGAAGAATTTATTTTGCCCACGGTGAAGTATATTGCAAATTGTGCAATTATCTATGTAACAGGGTCAGTCTGAAAGGCGTAACAAATCCATCCCAAGGCGGGACAAATGTAAAGCATTTACCAATGGCATCAAGGGATTTTTAAAAGGCAAGTCCACAAACGAGTGAAAGTGATGGGCATGAGGTGGGTGTGGTTAAAAGCCCACAATACTTACAACAGGTCAAAGTGCTTGCATGCTCGACCCAAAAAGGCAGGACATGCCGATATTAAAAATATAAATAGTTTATGGTTTTTAAAGGGCTGGTATTATCAAAATGGCAATACTTGCTGAACTCCTATTGGGTGAACGCATTGGGATGCAAAAAAAAAAAAAAAAAATGATTGTTTGGGAGAAAGAATGTAGCATAACATCCAGAGCTGACGACTGCAGAACTGGGGAATAGGGTTCAAGTCTCAGCGTGCTCTCCTTGTGGCAAAAGAAATAAACAGGAGAGACACCACGCTACTGCAGCATGCTTCTAAAGAGGGGTCTGTGGCTACTGCAGCATGCATTTAGAGAGGGGTCTGTCGGTACGGGGGCAAGGAGAGACACTGTCCTACTGCAGCATGCATCTTGAGAGGGGTCTGTGGGTACAGGGACCAGGAGAGACACCACCCTACTGCAGCATGCATCTAGAGAGAGGAGAGGCGCCTGTGGGTACAGTGGGCAGGAGAGATGCTAATGTACATCATGCTTATATATAGGGGTCTGTGGGTACAGTGGCCAGGAGAAACATCACTCTACTGCAGCATGCATCCAGAGAGGGCGATCCGAGTGACGGCGCAGGAGAAGTTTGTAACAGAGATTGGGGCTCGGGGGCCTGATTCAGAAGGCAAGAAAGTTGCCATCACACTGAGCAGAAACAAGAGGGGGGGTTACAGTCAAGAAGCAGGAGAGATACAAGATCTTGCTGCGGTATTCTTCACAGGGAGCAAGGGTGAAGGCTGTAGGCAAATGGGGAGGAGGCACATAGCTGCAGACTGTCCGCTGGCCCCACACCTACCCTGCCGGCCCTACGGTGCATGACAGCAACCTGACAATCATGACAGGTCAGGGGGTTCCCGTCTGTTGATACCACAGTATAGTGCCTAGGAATCGGTCATACTTGGATCTTGGCGCTATACCAAGGTCCGCCCAAGACTGATTCCCAACAGGGTAACACTTCAGTTGGGCATTCAAACATTTGGTTACCATTAAGTCACGGGGGAACAGGTGAGACTTGTAGGTGGATAAGATGTCTAGTGTCTGGGAGTGGGAGGCTCTAGTCACACTTGTTGAGACGGGGCCACTCACCTGATAAGTAGGATGTCTGTAGGGGCGATGGTATGCCCCGACCTCCTGGAACACCTCTCGGCACTTCCTGGTGGACACAGAAACCCCAGCAGGTGTTCCAAAAGTGAAGGGGGAGTGGAAGAGAAAGAGACAAAACACTGCCTCGTCTTGCTGGTCCAGCCAGGCACCCTGTATCTTCGGGGGGACAGGTCGTTGTTGACAGAGTGATAGTAGATTTAGTGCACTCAACTTTCTTGAAACTGAATCACTCTTTCTGATATGGGCACGGGAGCAGTAGAAGAACACCGGGATGCTCCAGCACTTTTCTTGGATAATAATAACTGTTGGCACAATTACTAACACTGCATTACCAAAACCCCAAACTGAGTACCATAACAAGAAGAACTGCAACACTAGGGCTGGCTTCACAGGGATTCACTGTTGCACACTACAATTAGAACTGTGGTTGCACTTATCATGCACAAGAAAGACAAACAAGGGCATTAATTATATCACATATAACTTTCCCGCATGCATAGGTTTAAACTAAAAGGAACAAAAACAATCCAAGAAATACAAATGTCCACTCTGGGTTTAAACAGTTAGGGTGGCACAGTTTGGTTTGGTTTCAAACCTGAAACACACGTATGAATGACACAATTTAAATCCAAGAGTTATGCTGTTAGAGAAAGAAAAGTCACGTAAATGCTCATTTTGCAATAGCACTGTCGCTTTTTGTAGTACTTGAGCTCAAGCAGATTCCCTGAAGCACATTTAGGCAAGTAACTACAATAATAATGTAGAATGTTCAGAAATGCATTTGTCTCTTTAAGATAAGCACTCTGCCAAAATACGAGGTTTGAAATACACCAGCTGTTCTAGGAAAGCGCAGCGCTCAAAGAACAATACTAGTCACTTAGCTGCAGTCTTTTCCTGTGTGCTGGAGGAATGCCTAGTGTCAGCTGGTACAGGAATGAAGAAAAGAATTGCCTCAAAAGTCCTGAATACGAGGGTGACAGCAGGGGCTGGACTGCCAAGTCAGATGCTGAGATCAGGAAGCAAAACAAAGCCAAGTAGGGAGGCATGCTTCACTCTGCTATTTTTAGCCAATCAGGAAAGCAGTTGAGATGAGTCACCACGCCCAATTACAAGCACATGTCTACACCTGCTCACATTAGCAAACAAGCATTGGTAAAACAAGCATTGATAAAACCAATTGTGTAACACAGCACATTATGTTTATTTAGAAACATGAAGGTTTAACCAAAAACAGAGATATGATTTAACCCTAATCCCTGGGGATGCTGACAGATAATGCAGGAGGCATCTTGGGGATTCCTGACAACACTGTAGCACTTGGAAGCTTCCTTGATCTGTAGCTGGACAGTAGGCAGAAGTTCAGTTGGAATGGTATCTATATATATAAATATGTGTGTACTCGCTTGTATTTATGGTACTTTGAAGTTGGACAAATGTGTGGCTTTTATAAAGGCTAATCTGCCAACTTGGCGCCTGGGCACGGCTGAGCCTTGTAACTAATTAGGTAGCATACTAGGTACCCAGGAGCCTTTAATGTAGGTGCCACAGGAAAGAGCAGTGAGTGCTGTGGCGCTTACCAATTTCCTTGCACTTCCCCAGCAGCATGAGGCTCGCAGTCCCCTCTCCCTGGCTGGGAGAGTCTGACATGAGCTAAGCTTCTCTGCTTATCCTCACCTCGAGCTGCAACCTGCATAATGATTCCCTTGTCACCGGAACTCTGGGCATCCCAAGCACATTGTGGAGGGTGTGGTGGTGATGCGGGTTCACAGGTAGACCCCGCCCCCAAGGACCATGCCATATGCTTGCCTAGCTTGTTTAGGAAACGTATGGTGAGGGCAAGTGCCCCATCCATTCTCCAGGTGAGGGGTGGGGGTTTCTTGCCTTTTGCTGCTGGTGTGATTAACACAGAAGTTATCCAGCTCTTGTCTAGTGGCTTATTGTTCAGGATGGAGTGCAGTGGCCCTTCCCTCTGATATGTGCTCCCTTGCTCATTTGTCAAACAAGCTGCACTAGCTGCATCCCGTGTATTAGCACATTGTGCTCTATGCACCTTATGTGTTAAACACACAGATATCAAACCACCCATTGTATTAAACACGCTGCCCTCAGTAAACCCTGTGGGTTAAACAGGTAGTTTAGTGAACCCCGTATAGGACGGGCACACTTAATGTGCCTCATGCCCTTAGTGAGTCTGTGGTTCAATACAGGGCAAACATTCATAAATGATGTAAACAAACAGCCACGCGGGTGTAGGTGGGGGCAGACATGCAGCAATATGGGAGGAGGTGGGAGTGACGAATTCTGCAGGCAGAAAGGCAAACAGTAACACAAGCAGGAAACAAAGAAAAAAAGACTCCCACAAAACGAACACATAAAGAACCAAAACGTAAAGATACAGCACTTGGTCCATGCTCTGTGGTAGGAAATAAAAGACAAAAGGGAGGGACAAAGAGGAAAGATTCACCACTAGCAAGCAGGCATTTTGGAAGGACAATCCACGTAACAAATAAAAAGCAATGGGCGGAATGTAAGCACACAAAGTGTATACAACAGGTCTTGGGGGCTCAACCTAAAAAAATGGTCATGCATGGAAACGTCGTGCCTCAGTCACTGTACCATCCTTTCATCGACTTCTTACCCTCAAACTCGTTTTTGTACTATGTTTAGGGTGTCCAAATGCATACATGCCAATAGATCCTATTTAGACGGGAGACTCACTATTTGAGAAGCCTCAAATCACTTTATTTTAGCTGTCTCCCTCCTGAAATTGCCTCTGCTTCAATAGAAACCAATGGGAAAAATATATTCTTCCGATTTTTGTTTTTAAGTCTCCCACTTCCCTCTTCTAAAATGTTGGCATGTATGCAAATATTCAGCATTTCCCTGGCCAATCCTGGTTTTCAGCGGTCTGTCCCGGCATCCCAACACTTTTGACAAATTTAATTACATGTCCTGGTTTTTGGGAACGCGTGTTCCAGCATTTCTGGATTGCAACTTACAGACTCTTTAACTTGAGCGAATAATCTCCTTGTTTTAGGCAGCGCAGGGGAAGGTCAGGTCGACCTTCAATTCATGGAGGGGGTAAGGGGACTGTGGGCCACCGTTTTACTTGAAAACCATGTTCAATTCCTTTACTTTAATATGAAAGCCACTGTCACACACTGTATATATATATATATATATATATATATATATATATATATATATATATATATATATAATCTGTGTGTGAGTGTGTATCTATATATATATATATATATATATATATATATATATATATATATATCAAAAACGAAGTTGTCCTCATGTGAAAGCGAAGCGCACTCCCAACAGGTTATATAAACGGGAAGAAAAAGCAAAGCCAGCAACTCACAGTGAATTCTTTAAGCAGTTTCATTATTCCAGGCCTTAGGTGATAAAATCATCTCTGGACACGTGTTTCTAGGTCAATCCTTTCTTCAGCAGAGAAAAATATAAAAGTGTTTCACCCTCGTAGGTGCAGCCAGTGCTGGAAGTGTTCCAGGCATTTCTTTCTTTCTGAAAAGACCGGCATGGCTTCAGCTTGTCTAATTACAGGCACCTGATTAGTCTCTTTAAATACCAGTCCGCCCCAGTGGGCCTCTCAAGTGGGAAGTTCCCAAATTTAGGCGGAGAGCAGCTCTAGTAAGGAGCACCCTGCAACACCAGCGATACTCTAGATTTGCTCACCTCAAATGTTTTTTGCATAATTTATGCGTCACTCTAACCCTGAAAGGGCCTTGTTTTGACTTATACTGGGTGCTCCCTTGTGTCTGGACAAAGCTAAACCCCTCTGAAGAGCTCTAATGAGAGCGAAACACGTGTTATGGGTTGCTTTACTCATTCCAGGTTGGCTTGGATGGTATTTGACCAGTCCAAAGCTGTAATACTGTGCCTGGAGTGGTAAATGTCTTTTGTCATTTTACAGCTCGGCAAGGATGACACTGTGTCAATCCTATGCTTAAAGATTTTGCTGGTGTTGCAGGGTGCTCCTTACTAGAGCTGCTCTCCACTTAAATTTGGGAACTTCCCAGAGTTCTCCTTTGTTTTTTGCATAATTTATGCATCACTCTAACCCTGAAAGGGCCTTGTTTTAATATATATATATATATATATATATATAGATAGCTAGATATATCTCTATATTTATTTATAAATATATAGAGATATGTATAAATATATATAACTATATGTTCGATGGCATCTGTCGCTGTAGATACACATGGTATGCATGAGCTCGCCATCTGGTGTTGGGTCGGAGTGTTACAAGTTGTTTTTCTTCGAAGAAGTGTTTTCGAGTCACGGGACCGAGTGACTCCTCCTTCTGTGCTCATTGCGCATGGGCGTCGACTCCATCTTCGATTGTTTTCTTTCCGCCATCGGGTTCGGACGTGTTCCTGTCGCTCCGAGTTTCGGAACGGAAAGATAGCTGAAAACGGAAGATTTTCGACGGTATCGTTGCGATCCGGTTAGAGATAGACACATACGACGACGCGTTGAACATCGAAGCGCTTCGGTGCCCTTCGGGGTAGATTTCGGCACCCCGTCGGGGCCTAGTCGGCCCGACCGCGTGGAGAACAACGCCGATGGAACGGACCCCGTTTCGATTCTGCCCCGAATGCCACAACAAATATCCTTATACGGACCTACACTCGGTCTGTAACCTGTGCCTGTCACCCGAGCACAGCGAAGAATCTTGTGAGGCCTGTCGGGCGTTCCGGTCCCGAAAAACTCTGCGCGACCGTCGAGCGAGAAGACTGCAGATGGCGTCCACGCCAAAAGAGCGTCGACAGTTCGAGACAGAAGAGGAACAGGAGGAATCCTTTTCCATCCAGGATTCAGACTCCGACGAGCTAGACTCTACAAAAACTGTGAGTAAGACGTCGAGATCAGACCTTAAAAAAGGAAAGAAGGCCCAGGGGACGCCACTGCCAACCGGCCATGGCTCCACCCAAATTCTCGGTGACCAACAATCGGCACCGAAAAAGGCCCATTCAGTGTCGAGATCGTCCGACTCCGGTCGAGACACCGGCACGCAGCCTCCTCGGGACCGAGAGAGTGCTAAACAGAAGCATCGACACCGAGAGTTCGGTGTGGACACGGATCGACGCCGAGACAGTGGCGCCGAAGACCATAGAGGCCAAGAATTTTCGGCACAGAAAAAGAGGAAGGTTACCTCGGAGCCGAAAAAACAATCGACAGGGTTTTCGGAGCCGAAAAAAGCGACATCAGACCCTGTTTCTGGCTCCTATACTGAAGAGCATTCTATGTCTTCTCAAATGAACAAACATAGATTTGAACAAGAACTGCAATCCACTGACGTGGATCACACGCAAAAGCGTATCTTTATTCAGCAGGGGACTGGGAAGATCAGTACCCTTCCACCTGTCAAACGAAAGAGAACGCTTCAGTTTACTTCTCAGCAACAAACAGCACAAAAGGTAACACCTCCTCCCTCACCTCCACCTGTAACTCCGGCTTCGCCAACTTACACCCCGTCACATTCGCCAGCTCACACCGCCATGAGCCACGATGACCAAGATCAGGATGCGTGGGACTTGTACGACGCACCAGTGTCTGATAACAGCCCAGACACATACCCAACTAGGCCATCACCACCGGAAGACAGCACAGCCTACTCACAAGTGGTGGCTAGAGCAGCACTATTCCATAATGTGGAACTCCACTCGGAACAAGTAGAGGATGATTTTTTATTTAACACCCTCTCTTCAACCCACAGCTCCTACCAAAGCCTGCCGATGCTCCCAGGCATGCTACGCCATGCAAAGGACATTTTCAAGGAGCCAGTTAAAAGTAGGGCAGTGACGCCTAGGGTGGACAAAAAGTATAAGGCGCCTCCTACGGACCCTGTATTCATCACCTCTCAGCTGCCACCAGATTCTGTGGTGGTAGGGGCTGCCAGAAAACGGGCAAATTCACACACTTCTGGGGATGCACCTCCCCCAGATAAAGAAAGCAGGAAGTTCGATGCAGCCGGGAAGAGGGTTGCTGTCCAAGCAGCAAACCAGTGGCGCATCGCAAATTCACAAGCGCTGCTAGCGCGATACGACAGAGCCCACTGGGATGAGATGCAGCATCTCATTGAACATCTCCCAAAAGATCTGCAAAAGAGAGCAAAACAGGTTGTTGAGGAGGGTCAAAACATTTCCAACAATCAAATACGCTCCTCCATGGATGCAGCAGACACGGCCGCGAGGACCATTAATACGTCGGTTACCATCCGTAGGCACGCATGGCTCAGAACGTCTGGATTCAAGCCAGAAATTCAGCAGGCAGTGCTTAACATGCCAGTAAACGAAAAACTTCTGTTCGGTCCGGAGGTCGACACAGCCATAGAAAAGCTCAAGAAGGACACTGACACTGCCAAGGCCATGGGCGCACTCTACTCCCCGCAGAGCAGAGGATCTTATAACACCTTCCGCAAAACACCTTTTAGAGGAGGGTTTCGGGGTCAGGCCACACAAGCTAGCACCTCACAGTCCGCACCGCCCACCTACCAGGGACAGTACAGGGGAGGTTTTCGGGGCCAGTATAGAGGGGGGCAATTCCCTAGGAATAGGGGAAGATTTCAAAGCCCCAAAACCACTACCAACAAGCAGTGACTCACATGTCACACACCCCTCCCACACAACACCAGTGGGGGGGAGGATACGTCAATATTACGAAGCATGGGACAAAATAACTACAGACACATGGGTCCTAGCAATTATCCAGCATGGTTATTGCATAGAATTCCTGCAATTCCCTCCAGACATACCACCAAAATCACAAAATTTATCAAAATACCATTCACAGCTTCTAGAGATAGAAGTTCAAGCACTACTGCAAAAAAATGCAATAGAATTAGTACCAAGCACACAAATAAACACAGGAGTTTATTCACTGTACTTCTTGATACCAAAAAAGGACGAAACACTGAGACCAATTCTAGACCTCAGAGTAGTAAACACATTCATCAAATCAGACCACTTTCACATGGTCACACTACAAGAAGTGTTACCATTGCTCAAAAAACACAACTACATGACAACCCTAGACCTCAAGGACGCATATTTCCATATACCAATACATCAATCACACAGGAAATATCTAAGGTTTGTATTCAAAGGAATACATTACCAATTCAAAGTATTGCCTTTTGGTTTAACAACCGCTCCAAGAGTATTCACAAAATGCCTAGCAGTAGTCGCTGCACACATCAGAAGGCAGCAAATACATGTGTTCCCGTATCTAGACGACTGGCTAATCAAAACCAGTTCGCTCACACAATGCTCAAACCACACAAATCAAGTCATACAAACGCTCTACAAACTAGGGTTCACCGTCAACTTTGCAAAATCAAACATTCTGCCAAGCAAAGTACAGCAATATCTAGGAGCCATAATAGACACGACAAAAGGAGTAGCAACGCCAACTCCACAAAGGATCCACAATTTCAACAGGGTCATTCAACACATGTCTCCAAACCAAACAATACAAGCAAGAACAATACTACAGCTCCTAGGCATGATGTCCTCATGCATAGCCATTGTCCCAAACGCAAGACTGCACATGAGGCCCTTACAACAGTGCCTAGCCTCACAGTGGTCTCAAGCACAGGGTCACCTTCTAGATCTGGTGTTGCTAGACCGCCAAACTTACCTCTCGCTTCTATGGTGGAACAGTATAAATTTAAACATAGGGCGGCCTTTCCAAGACCCAGTGCCAGAGTACGTAATAACAACAGATGCTTCCATGACAGGGTGGGGAGCACATCTCAATCAACACAACATAAGAGGACAATGGAACATACATCAAACAAAACTGCATATAAATCATCTAGAATTATTAGCAGTTTTTCAAGCACTAAAAGCTTTCCAACCAATCATAACCCACAAATACATCCTTGTCAAAACAGACAACATGACAACGATGTATTATCTAAACAAACAAGGAGGAACACATTCAACGCAGTTAAGCTTGTTAGCTCAAAAAATATGGAAGTGGGCAATCCACCATCAGATTGGTCTAATAGCACAGTTTATTCCGGGGATCCAGAATCAGCTGGCAGACAATCTCTCTCGAGATCACCAGCAAGTCCACGAATGGGAAATCCACCCACAGATTCTGAACACCTACTTCACACTCTGGGGAACACCACAAATAGACTTATTTGCAACAAAAGAGAACGCAAAATGCCAAAACTTCGCGTCCAGATACCCACACAAGCAATCCCAAGGCAATGCCCTATGGATGAACTGGTCAGGAATATTTGCTTACGCTTTTCCTCCTCTCCCTCTCCTTCCTTACCTAGTAAACAAATTGAGTCAAAACAAACTCAAACTCATTTTAATAGCACCAACTTGGGCAAGACAACCCTGGTACACAACACTGCTAGATCTGTCTGTAGTACCACACATCAAACTGCCCAACAAACCAGATCTGTTAACGCAACACAACCAACAGATCAGACACCCGGACCCAGCATCGCTGAATCTAGCAATCTGGCTCCTGAAATCCTAGAATTCGGACACTTACAACTTAGCCAAGAGTGTATGGAAGTCATAAAGCAGGCCAGAAGGCCATCCACTAGACACTGCTACGCAAGTAAGTGGAAAAGATTTGTTTGGTACTGCCATCATAATCAGATACAACCGCTAGATGCAACTCCAAAACATATAGTAAATTACTTGCTCCATTTACAAAAAGCAAAGCTAGCCTTCTCTTCTATTAAAATACACCTTGCAGCAATATCTGCATACCTGCAAACTACCTATTCAACTTCCTTGTATAGGATACCAGTTATGGGGCGTGGCCAAGATGGCGGCCGGAGCGGACGCTTGAGAAAAGAGCTCCGCTCGCGGCCCTCCTTCTTGCCGAATATCCTGGTCCCTGGTTCCCGGTCGGCCATAAAATGCTGAGGCTACCCCCCCAGTGCCGGGGGCAGCCCTCAAGGACACAGAAGTAGCTGCGGATGGCCCCGTGATCAACTGCTGGATTCGAGGAAGCAAGACGCGCCTGGTGCTGTGGATCGGGAGGTGAGGCGGCCCTCCCGCGGCCGGCGAGACGTGGGCACGGCGGTCGGGTCGCCCCGTTCGGCTTCCCCGTGGGATCGCCGGGGGGGTCGAGGGCTGTTGGGCCTGGACTGCGGTGGGCCCTGGGAGCGGGCCTGCTGGCTGGGGCGCGGCCTGGGGGACGCCGCGGCTTCCGGTTCGGCCGCGCTCCATCGGAGCAACAAGAAACACGGGGGCGCGCGGCAGTGAGCGAGCCCCCCCTGATATGGCTTAGCATCCCTACAGCTCCACGTGGCCCCCCTACCAAGAACTGGTAGCAGCGTCGTGCGGTGACGCTGCGGCGAGAGCACTGGGCGGTGTTTCCTTGCGGGGTCGGGCCTTGGACGTGTCGGCGCCAGGAACGGGCGTCTGGCTCACCCTGGCACTCCGCCCTTGATCTGTGGAGGCGGCCGGCGGACGCGTGCTCGGGTGGAGTGGGGGCCCCGGCGTGCCTTTGGTGGAGTGTACCGGACCGGCTGAGGGGACCTTCGGCCTCTCCTCCCGTGCAGGGCACTGGGCCAGCGACAACGACCCTCAAGCACCAGCACCCAGCACAGAAGATAAAACAGTGGGAAGCAGAGGCGGAGGAGTGGGAAAGAAAGGAAGAAGGAAAAAATTTACAAAAAATAAAATAAAAATACATAAATAAAAAAGAGAGGAGGAGCCAATAAAATCAGAATAAAGGAAAAAAAGAAATAAAAAAGAGAAAAAAAAAAAAAAAAAAAGAATGAAAAAGCGCTGGCACAGAATAAATTAAACGCACATAAAACAACCACGTTGGGTCACCAAAGTATCAAGCCACAAGCAAATAAGTGAAAAACCCAACGCACCTGTACCAGGCCAGTGGCATTCAGCTCTCTGCCTTGCAACGAGGAGGGCCTCAGTCAACAAATTAACATACTAACTCCTAATATCCCTGAAAATAAGCAACCACGCCTGGACCACTGATAACGCTAAAATCACCCACTTTGACGTGCATGGCTCTGCTTCGCCCCACCAGTACACATAGCTGATTTCATACGGCATAATTCTCCCCGGTCGCATAGTGGTCACAATGGTCAAGCCTAAGCATTCCAAAACAGGGACTTCTGCGGAGGGAGAAACCCCCCCCTCCATGGGCCAACTGGACATGCAAAAGGCAACGCAACTTCAACTGAGCGAGACGCTACGCGCATACTCCCAGCAATTTGATAAAATTATGCAGGCAATTATGGAAACCAAAACTTCGCTAGAAGGGAAAATTGATGCCGCAGTGCTGGAGGTCTCCCTACTCCGAGCTGACCACCGCAAACTGTCTGACAGAGTGCATAATGCTGAACTGTCGCTAGAAACGGTTCACCCGGAAATGAAAGACATGAAAAGCAAATTCAAACAGATGGAAACTGAGTTGGCACAGCTACAACGCCGAGCTGAAGAAGCAGAGGGGCGCTCAAGACGTAACAATATCAGATTCATTGGCACCCCAGAACGATTGGAACTACCCAAAGCCGAGGATTTCTTAGAAAACTGGCTGAAAGAAATAATGAAAACTCAGGATGCCACAAAATCACCAATGATAGAAAGAGCCCACAGAATACCGGGCAGACCCCCTCGGCCTGGAGCGCCACCCCGACCCATGATAGCTAGATTTCTTAACCACAGAGACAGAGATTCTGTTCTTCAACACTTTAGATCTTCCAGTCAAATCAGCTTGGAAAATAATAACATATCTGCATACCCGGACTATACGCTGGAAGTACAACGTAGAAGAGCAACCTTTGTAAAGATCAAACAAATCTTGCGACAAAATAATATAACTTATTCTCTCATGTTCCCAGCCCGCCTGCGTATCACCATAGATGAGAAAACGCTCATATTCCCTACCCCAGAGGATGCATGGACTTGGATTCACGCCAAAGGTTTGATCAGCCCGCCAACGGAAAAGACAACAACTGAGGACTGGATAACACCCAGCTCCAGGAGGAAAAAAAAACAAAGCAAGACCACATTGCGCCCAACGAAATCGCAAATGGAATCAGAGCAAGCTCAAATATTAAGGGAAACTAGCTCCTTCACTCGACCACAATCCAAAACCCGAAGTGACACAGATGCTACAGACAGCGGATCCCCAGGAGGGGAATCAAGTGCATCCTCCTCCTTCCTACTGGCCGGCCCTGACCTTACACCGCGCGTTGCGGATGATCTCTAGACCTCGTGAGGGAATATGAACTGCGCCACAGACATGAGTCCGGCGTTGGGACACGCGACCTCCCGCCCTTATGCGGCCTAGAGCGGTGCTTGGTGGTTTCTTTGGGATGGGATCTGGCCGCTAGCTTCCTTGACTGGGACTAACAGGGTAACCAAAGCGGTTGTACTTACAATTTGGACCGAGCAGGGACAAAATTATCCTGGAGACGGGTCGGTTCCCGCCCGGCTATACCAAAACCACGCTCTCCGACAACCAAGTCACTCCCGAATGGAACTTAACTTCGCAGTTTGCAGTTTAGGCACCAGTTGTGCCATTATGTTTATCTCCGGGCTTTACCCGAAATATCCTTTTGCCTATTATTTCTTTTGCTCTCATTTTTATTATTCTCTTTTGATAATGTTGTTTTGTAGGACTGGGGGGGCTGGCGGGCGGGCGCTGGTGGCGGAGGGGAGACGTGGGTGGGCGGCGCGCACTAGACTAACAGCAGTCTCTGGACGCGTCACGGGATCGACCCAACTGTACAAAAAAATAGGTGTGCAACAACCTAACTTAACATGACAAAAAAGGAACCAACATATAATATAATGACGTGGAATGTTAAGGGTATGGCGGGCATAAGAAAGCGCAATAGGATACACGCGCACCTAAAGCGTCACAATATTCATATAGCCATTCTCCAAGAAACGCACATTACCCCTGTAGATATTCCCTGGTTGGAAAGAAAGTGGGGCGGGCAGGTCCACGGGTCGGGAAATTCATCATACGCAAGAGGGGTTTTGATATGGATAGCCCCGGGGGTCCCGTACACTGTGCGGCGCGGCGTTTTTGACATAGAGGGCAGATACATACATTTAACAGGCCACTTAGATGGGGAACCAGTAACACTGAACGGACTGTACGTCCCGAACGTCGGACAAAGTGAATTCCTACACAAAACAATCTCACACTTCTCAAACGACCTATCCTCTACATGTATCTGGGGCGGGGATATGAACTGCGTTCCACATATAGATACGGATAGATCACACCCCCCCATAACAGCCTCCCAAGCAATCAAAAATTCGCAGATGCTGCGTCAATGGATGGTAGACCACCGTCTCATAGATACCTGGAGGCATATACACCCCCATGATCGCGAATACTCATACTACTCCCCAGTACACCTCCTCCACACTCGCATAGACCTTATCCTCATCTCCCAAGACATCACCCACAAGATCACTAGCGCTGATTACACCGCTAGGGTAATCTCAGATCACTCCCCTCTCATCGCTCATTTCAGATGGGGCAGCCCGCGCGCATGCATCCCAACTTGGCGCCTCCAGACCCGATTGTTACAAGACCCCCCTTTCCGAGATGAATTAGCCATACACATATCCTCTTACTTCATCCAAAACAAGGGGACAACGGGCTCTAGATCAACAGAATGGGACGCACATAAGGCAGTCATACGAGGAACATGCATCTCAGCAACAGTCGGCGCGCGTCAAACACTAGCACGTGAGCTTAGTAACTTAGAAAAGGAAGTACATTCTTTTGAGAAAGACTTCGCCAGGGGCGAGATTACACACACAGAACTAGCTGGAAAGCGCGCACAATGGTACGAAGCTGATAGACGACTAGGTCTGTTTGACCATCGACACTACATAGCTCGTAACCACGCAGAGGGTGACAGATCGGGTAAATTACTGTCATGGCTCATACACAATGGTGGCCGGAAATCCCCCATAGGAGCCATCCGATTAGAAACAGGACTAATAGTAAATGCACAGGCCGATATTAACCTAGCCTTTAAGGAGTATTACAGCACACTATACAAAGCTCCCGTCCCCCCACCCGAAACATCACTGAGCGAGTTTTTTACTGTTATCGAGCTGAAACAACTAACGACCGCTCAGGTTGCAGACCTGGAAAGACCAATTGATATCAATGAGATACAGCAGGCCCTAAAACAATTGCCGCATGGCAAAGCACCAGGCAACGATGGACTGCCTATTGAATACTATAGCATGTTCCCGACTCAAACACAAACCCCATATCTAGAGATGCTGACGGAGGCGCTAGAGCGTGGACAATTACCAGACACATGCCGTGAAGCGCTGATAGCAGTGCTACCTAAGCCGGGGAGAGACCCATTGGATGTACGTTCATATAGACCACTATCACTACTGAACACAGACTGTAAGCTACTCGGTAAACTGCTAGCCAACCGTTTGCTCCCATGTATGCCGGACCTGATACATCACGACCAGGCTGGATTTATACCTGGCCGGAGCACATTTAGCAATATCCGAAACTTATTGCGCCTTATGGCGAACTCACGAACGGATGACTATGCTCAAGTGGCAGTATCACTGGACATAGAAAAAGCATTTGACACGCTGGGTTGGCCCTTCTTGATGGAGACGTTGCGCCGTATGGGCTTCGGTCGAACATTCATCAGATGGATAGAGGTACTCTACACTAACCCTTCTGCAAGAGTCAAAACGGGCGACACGATTTCGCAACCGTTTAAAATAGAGAGAGGAACCAGGCAGGGCTGCCCATTATCCCCGCTTTTATTCGCCCTCGCAATCGAACCCTTAGCAGCTCACCTACGAGCGGTAGCCCCTGCATGGGGCATCCGAGACGACCACACACACCGTATAGTGTCGCTATATGCAGACGATGCACTTATTTTCTTACGAGATCACCAAAAATCCCTACCTGAAGTGCTGAAGTTACTGCACAGGTTTGGCACGTTGGCCGGACTCAAGGTAAATTGGTCTAAGTCGTGCATATTCCCTATGTGTCCTGTCCCTGAAGCACACAGATTATCCTCCAACCCTGGCGAACTGAAATGGTGTTACACCACTTTCAAATACTTGGGTGTAAACATATATCACGACGCACGAGATCTCAGGGACGGCAACTTGGGGCAGGCGATTCGATCCATTAGAGGCTCCCTGCCCTTCTGGTGCTCACTCCCTCTATCACCATTGGGCAGAGTAGCCATAGCGAAGATGGTGATCCTGCCCCGATTGTTGTACTTCTTCATGGCCCTCCCACTGACTCTCCCAGCCTCTTTCTTTAAACCTCTGAATAGCCTATTAATAAATCTCATATGGGGCAACGGCAGACGCCGAGTGGCACTAACAAAATTATACCACCCACTAACAATGGGTGGAATGGGAGCGCCTAGATTCGAAATGTACTACGCAGCTTCCCAGTTACAATGGATCTCATCCTGGCTAAGCCGTCCAGACGGAGCTGAATCACAGATGATCCACTCGTCTTTGGGGAACAGGGGCTTAATACAATACTTGATGAATCGCGAATCCCCCAAACACCCACGCAACATACTACTGAAAATTGCGCACTGGATATGGGGCCACCATGTGATCATGAACAATAAAACACCACAATATTCCCCCAGGCTTCCATTTTTGGCCATCTCGAAAATAGCCAACATAGCAGCTAGAGTTGGCCTGAACAGTTGGTCAGAAAAGGGAATACGCACCATCGGCGACATCTATAGTGAAGGACGCCTCCTAACTTTCAATACACTAATTGATAAATATGAACTGGGGCGCGGAAGCTTTATAGCATATGGAGCTGTACGCCAGACACTAAGGTTTTGCTGGGGCAATGAAAACTCAGAACCAAATATCTCCCCTAGATTGCATGAGTTGCTAGGTAGCATAGAAGATTCAATAAATGTGTCAAGAGCATACATAATCTTAACTTCTTGCGCTGAAGATAAACAAGTACAATCAAAGAACAAGTGGGATGCAGTGCTAGCAGAGCCTCTACCACAACCCGCTTGGAATCAGGCGTTGACAATGACAAAAGAAGTATCACGCAACCCGCGTTTTCGTTATACCCAGTTTAATTATTTACATCAAACATATTTATCACCTCATCGAATAACCCGTATTTTCCCCCACTCAAAGCAAACATGCCCTAGATGCGCCACTCCCGAAGCCACCTTTTACCACATGACCTGGGAATGCCCCCCAATCCGGAAAGTATGGGAAGACATAATAGTACTGCTTGTTGATTGGACAGCTGTTGAAATGTCCCCCACCCCGGAGCTGTGTTTGCTGGGTGTAGGTCCAAGCCTTAAAAGACGGAAACAAACCCTAAGATGCATAGCGCTGGCACTGGTGTTGTACAGACGCCTCATAGCCATGCACTGGAAGGCACCAGCCGCGCCGAGCATTGAACAATGGCGATCGGAGCTGCGGCGTTGGGCCAGGGCCGAAGCCGACACGCTTCAGCTCCTATCAACAAAGGGTGTTCTGGTCAAAGGTCTTGACACCTGGAACTCTTTCGTAGCAATAATAGAAAGAAAAGATGACGAACGCCCGCCCTGAACGATCCCCCCAACGAACATTAAAATCTGCATTTTATAGTCCTAAATAGCTGTAACCCCCCAGTGATAGCGCGCAACCACCCTTCATCAGGCTCGAATCAGAATGTCAAATAGAGGAAGGCGGACAGGAGCTGGGAGAGACAACATGAAATTGTATAACCTAACAGGCGGTAACCAACTAGCAATAACACCAGCACACAAAGGGACGCATGACCCAATGCTCGCGCGCGTGCCTTCCTTTCCTCCTCTGCCCCCGCTTCCTCCGTCTTGGGGGCCCCCCCCGGCCTTTATCCCCCCCCACAGTATTTCCCCTCTTTCTCTTTCTTTCTTTTCTCTTTTCTGTTTTTTTTTTTTTTTTTTTCTTTCTTTCCAATGCAACAGGATGCTTTAATATGATGCCCAGTCAGGACTATTCCCCCCCCTGCTCCAGCCCGTGGCAACACGTTCTCTCTGGCAGTGGCGCGGAAGTGGGCGAAGTACAACATAGCCCAGTCATGGTACATAAGCCGTCTAGGGTGATGTGATGAACGAACCTGTTGCAAATGTTATTCTTATTGACAGCTTTCATTTGTGTAATTTTGTTGTGTGATAATAAATAATAAAAACACATTTAAAAAAAAAAAAAAGGATACCAGTTATCAAAGCATTTATAGAAGGGCTTAAAAGAATTATACCACCAAGAACACCACCTGTTCCTTCATGGAACCTAAACGTGGTTCTAACAAGACTCATGGGCCCACCTTTCGAACCCATGCACTCTTGCGGAATACAATTCCTAACCTGGAAAGTTGCCTTTCTCATCGCCATTACATCTCTAAGAAGAGTAAGTGAAATTCAAGCGTTCACAACACAAGAGCCTTTTATACAAATACATAAAAATAAGGTCGTCCTACGACCTAATCCAAAATTTTTACCAAAAGTTATTTCACCATTCCATCTAAATCAAACGGTAGAACTACCAGTATTTTTCCCACAGCCAGATTCTGTGGCTGAAAGAGCACTACATACATTAGATGTCAAAAGAGCATTAATGTACTACATTGACAGAACAAAGAACATCAGAAAAACTAAACAGCTATTTATTGCATTCCAAAAACCTCATGCAGGTAACCCAATATCAAAACAAGGTATAGCCAGATGGATAGTTAAATGCATCCAAATCTGCTACCTTAAAGCAAAAAGACAACTGCCCATTACTCCCAGGGCACATTCAACAAGGAAAAAAGGTGCTTCAATGGCCTTTTTAGGAAACATCCCAATGCAGGAAATATGTAAGGCAGCCACTTGGTCTACGCCTCACACATTCACCAAACACTACTGTATAGATGTGCTATCCGCACAACAAGCTACAGTAGGTCAAGCTGTATTAAGAACTCTATTTCAGACAACTTCTACTCCTACAGGCTAAAACCACCGCTTATGGGGAACTAACTGCTTACTAGTCTATGCATACCATGTGTATCTACAGCGACAGATGCCATCGAACTGAAAATGTCACTTACCCAGTGTACATCTGTTCGTGGCATCAGTCGCTGAGATTCACATGGACCCACCCACCTCCCCGGAAGCCTGTAGCAGTTCAGAAGTTACCTTCAATTTTGTACATTTGTATATATATTACTTAATCCTTTAATAGGTACATACTTACATTTTTCATTGCGCGGGCACTATTACTATAGTACAACTCCTACCTCACCCTCTGCGGGGAAAACAATCGAAGATGGAGTCGACGCCCATGCGCAATGAGCACAGAAGGAGGAGTCACTCGGTCCCGTGACTCGAAAACACTTCTTCGAAGAAAAACAACTTGTAACACTCCGACCCAACACCAGATGGCGAGCTCATGCATACCATGTGAATCTCAGCGACTGATGCCACGAACAGATGTACACTGGGTAAGTGACATTTTCAATATAGAGAGCGATAGATAAATCATGTGACAGTGACTTTCTGACTTTCAAACATGTATATATATAATTTTTCCATGTTCATTGCCAGCCTTTAGTCCTACTTTTGTTTCTCACCTCTCCCAGTTTCTGCGTCTTTGTTGCCTTCTCGTGAGTTCTGAGGATCTTACCGTACCTTTTCTTTATTTTAAGAGGAATGCTTAGCATTTATGACCCAGCCTCGTCAGTCATATGATTTATCTTTCATGTCACTCTAGTTATCATTTGAAAGTAAATACAAAAATACATCCCCTCAACACTGAAATTGCCTCGAAGCTCCAATAGCTGCCAATAGACTTGAGTCTTGTGTGACACCTTCATTCTTTGAACTTATGGATACAATATTGTCAGTAAAACTGCTTGTCACAGAATAGAAAGCTCTTCAGGCTAAAAAAGCAGGAGTGGCAAATGGTGCCACATATAATAACACAGAACCACCTAGTAACAAAAGGCTCCTCAGAAACTGCATCACAGAGATGAATGATGGGTGAGGCTGCCCACATTCCAATACCGACCATTTGTTCACGTTTTAAGATTCTGAAAAGGTCCGGAAGTGATCTGAAAACAGAATGTTATATCATTTTTAACATAGCCTTTCTTTCTTTGCTTACTTGAATTATCAGTAAGCTGTCATTACGGCAGCTCTACAACACATTTTAAAGTGCCTTATTCTTATATTTTACTGTTTAAAACTGGTGTCTCCAATCAGTCGATCAGTTGCTATTAGTAGCTCGAGGACACCTTCAGAGTAGCTCACACCCTTGAGTTAATCTTTAAATAAGCTCAGGGTCACATTTCCTTTTTAAAGTTAAGGGAAGGCTGTGTTTATTTTACAATATAATCTTCAGGCTGCAGACAGCAGAGCCTGAAAATGAGCAGTGCTGGATTCAGGTTTATGATCTGAGGGCACAGAGGTGAAGAACTGAATCACTGAGGCATTTAAATCTTAACTAAAAGTCCTTGTCTACTAGTGTGAAAACAAAATGATGTTTTTGAACCTTTTTAAATGGGAGAAAATTAAAATGAAGTGTTAAATTAATGATTAAGTTACCATTTCATTTTAATTGTTTCCAATTTCAAAGTGTCCCATTTACAAACAGCAGGCCTATTGCTCCCAGTGACCAGCAGATACTGTGCTATATATATAGCTGGAAAGTACAGTCATGTTTTCTAAATTGTAGAAATTTAAAGTGAAGAAAAATATTTATATGAAATATTGAGTCAGGCTCCCCCACAGACCCCTGCCCCCACTACATTTTCAACATGGCCAGCCAAATCATCGCTCCCCAGCTCCGCGCCGTCTTCAACAGTTCCTTCGACACCGCAACCTTCCCAGACGTTCGGAAGCACGCCGAAGTCAACGTGCTTCTCAAAAAACCCAAAGCAGACCCGGAAGACCTCACGAACTACCGTCCCATCTCTCTTTTCCCCTTCCCAGCAGAGGTTGCTGAGAAGATAGTCAACGCCCAACTGTCTCACTTCTTAGAAGAAAACAACATACTCTACGCCTTCCAGTCTGGATTCCGCAAGAACCACAGCACTGAGACCGCCTTCATCGCCTGCACAGATGACATCAGGACCAGAGTGGACAAGGGCGAGACCGTCGCCCTCATCCTCCTAGACCTCTGCATCATTCGACACTGTATGCCACCAGACCCTCTGCACACGCCTTTTGATGCCGTAATTCGACACAAGGCCCTGGACTGGCTCACCTCCTTCCTCGCTGAAAGAACCCAAATAGTTCGCCTCCCTCCCTTCCGGTCTCCAGCCACCAAGATCATCTGCGGGGTCCCCCAAGGATCCTCCCTCAGCCCCACCCTCTTCAACATCTACATGGTACCTCTCACCAACATCCTCCTCACCCACGGAATCACCATAATCTCTTATGCAGACAACACCCAGCTCATCATCTCCCTCACCAGGAACCCAGCCACCGTCAAGATAAACCTGCACGCCGGACTCCTCAACATCGCCAAATGGATGACAGCAAGCCACCTCAAACTTAACTCAAACAAAACAGAAATCATCATCTTCGGCCCCAACAAGACACCATGGGACGACTCCTGGTGGCCCACCACCCTTGGATCACCCCCAACACCCACCACCCACGCAAGCAACCTTGGCATCGTTCTAGACTCATCTCTCTCCATGGTCCAGTAAATCAACACCATATCGTCCTCCTGCTTCAACACCCTTCGCTTGCTACGCAAGACTTTCAAATGGATTCCTTTAGAAACAAGAAGAACGGTCACCCATGCCCTCATCAGCAGCAGACTGGACTATGGCAACGCCCTTTAAGCAGGGACCACAGCCAAGCTTCAAAGAAAACTCTAGCGAATCCAGAACGCAGCCGCACGTCTCATCCTCAACCTCCCACGCCACAAACACATATCCACCCACCTCAGATCCCTACACTGGCTGCCCATCAGCAAAAGGATCATCTTCAAAGTCCTCGTCCATGCTCACAAAGCCCTCCACGACACTGGACTGGCCTACCTCAACGAACGAGTAAACTTCCACATACCGACTCAACAGCTCAACTCCACTGACCTTGCCCTCGCTACAGTCCCCTGCATCCAAAGCACCACCTCTGGCGGCAGATCCTTCTCCCACCTCGCCGCCAAGATCTGGAACTCCCTCACCACCAACCTACGCAAGACCCAGGACCTCCTAACTTTCAGAAAGCACCTCAAGACATGGCTTTTTGAGCAGTATCTGGCACCCCCCCACAGCGTTTTGAGACTCTAATGGGTGAGTAGTGTGCTTAAGACATTTTTGATTGATTGATTGATTGAGTCAATTATGGCTTAATATTTGGTGAAGCATGTTGCTTCACTCTAAATTCCTCCCATTTAAATAAATGGCTGTATTTTTCTGTTATAAGTGTGGCACCCTGTCTACGGGCCACTGGGTGCAAGATGCCTGATGTTTGTAAATGCGACACTTTGAAATTATTAAAGTGTGACATTTTTTTCTATATTATAACTATTTTTGCAGAACATTATTATGCACTTTAAACTTTAAAACTTTAAAACTCTCGTTAAAAAAATGGTTGTATGTTTTTTTTTTTTAACACATATAATGGTTCCACACATGGGGAAAGGTATGTCCTGTGCCACAAGTGCACTCCTTCACCTATCAACATATATCCCATTCATACGCACACAAGACCACGCTCTCACTGCCACACATGTCAGCCCTGTCATAGCTCCTGTTGTCAAAACGTATTTTGTTCAAACCATAGTTTCTGGCCGTATGGAGATTAGACTTAGTCAGTGAGCTGGGTGGGGAGTGTCTAGTAACATTACGCAAGTGTCTTGGCCTTCAGTAGCTCACAATGATTTTCACTGATCAGAAGTAGCTCTCACTACAGAAATGGTTGGAGACCCCTGGTTTAAAGTATGTACTGATAAGGGGGAAAATACCAACCTTTGGTCAATTTTCATCATTTTTTTGTTTTACCAGCGAGGACATCAAAGAACTGGTGATGGTGGTAAAGTAAAAAAACAAAACAACAAGGTGGCAACGCTAATGATGGGAGTGGGGTGTGTACCAAGGACAGATTCTGCAGGTTTTAAATGTTTGCACTGACTAAAAGAGTACATATACAGGTGGTTCTCAGGTCCGAGAGGCAGGCTTACCCAGTTATTGCTGGGTACTGGGCCCAATGATAAATGTAATTATTTTCCTCTCTTGCAGCAACAGTATGTTTGTGTGCACCTTTCTCACTGTGCATCAAGATTAGTGGTGAGCCACTATGCAAGCGACCACTTCGAGCAGCTAGCACATTTTAGGGGTGACGGTGTGATGGAGAGGGGTGTCAAAGGTAGAAGGCTGAAGACGCCAAGCCAGAAGCAAGTTCATCTTCTATGGCTTCTGATGGAACACTCTGGGCAAAATTACCTTACCTTGAAAGCGTTTGCAGCTGATGCTTATCCATGCTGCCTAGATCCAGGTCAGTTACGTGTGCATATGGTTATGGTACTATATATAAAGTGATTTCTGGCGCTGTGTCTGGGGTTAACTTCAGCTCAACAATGGTTAGTTGGTTATGGAACAGGTCCAGGTCCTTGTCATTACCAACACCACTTCCAGAACTGGACCTTTGTGTGATAGCCTAATGCATGGTTACTCACAAGCATTTTCCCAGGGTCCCCAAAGTTTGGTCTGTAATGTGACTGAGGGCCACATTGATGCCTGTAGGATGGCTTTCGGGTGTTGGCAGTTTGGTGGGTGTAGGGGAAGCAAATCATATACATCAAGGCCCTCTTTTTGTGTTTGATGGGCGGCAGAGGCCGTCCGCCAAACTCTTTAGGACGGAAAACCGCCACTCCAGTTTTCCGCCCACTGGCCCTATTACGAGTTTCCTGTTGGGCCAGCAGCGGAAACATTGTTTCCGCCCGCTGGCCCAGCGCCAAACAGACCACACATTGATGGCAGCTTGCAATCGAGCTGGCGGCAATGTTGCGGTGTGTCGGGTGCGGCAGCACCCGTCATGCTTTTCATTGCCTTTAATTCAGTGAAAAGCGCGACAGGGATGTCCATCGGGGCTCATGGCAAGTGCATGGGCAGTGCAGGGGCCCCCATGGGCACCCCGAGTCCCCCTTACTGCCAGCCTTTCCATGGCTGTGTTTACCGCCATGGACAGGCTGGCGGTTGGGGACTCATAATCCCCAAGGCAGTGCTGCTTGCAGCGCTGCCTTGGGGATTATGACCGCCTGGTGGAATCCTGGCGGTATAGTGGAGGGGCCGGCGGTGTGGCCGTGACTAATGTGCCATGGGCATAATACACTGGTGGAACACCGCCAGCCTGTTGGCGGTGTTACTGCTGGTGTTCCGCCAGCTGCCAGGGTCGTAATGACCCTCTTAGTGCCAAGTTGAGTGAATAGATACCAAGAGCTGCTATTGACCGCATTTAAAAGTCAGGAGGGCTGCCTACGGTCCCCGGGCTGAACTTTAAGTATCACTGGCTTATTGTATTCTGGGCATCCTAGTCTTATCTTGCTTCCATCAAACTAATTAGACTAAATCACTTGAAAGCAAAAATTTGTAGGCAAAACGTTTAGGTTGGGAGACAGTGTCCGTAATGACCTGGAATGAGGTGGTCACCTTAATATGCAGAGAAAAAGAACATGTATCAAAATTCAGTATTAAATAAGCACATATATTAAATGTTTAACAAATTGTTAATATAAAACTTCAATTCACATAGTATTTTGGAGAACATTAGTCCCTCTAGATTAGTAAAATGGGAAAACAGGGAGAGACTGAACCAACTGAAGTGTCTCAGCATTAAATCCACAAAATAAGATGATGAGATTGCCCCTCAGCTGAACATGTGCGTGTGGGAAGGCCTAAGAGGCACCTTCATTGTAAGTGAAAAAGAAGAAAAACTTTCTCTTTTAAGGATTTCTCTTTTCGTTTATTCAGAGAACCTTGATTGGGTGGAAAGAGTGGACTAGAATGCAGGGAGCGCTCTCCACAGCCTGGCACACGGTGAACATAAGGTGTCTGGCAGTGCCTTTGAGTGTCTGGCAGTTCTTTATTTAGGAGGCTGAGTTGCAGTAGTTCTTCAGCAACATGTTTATCTTTAATAATGCTAGTAAGAGGGAATGTGAACACAGGCAAGGACACAGAGCTAACCCAGCAAGAGGGGGGGCTCTAGAGCCTTTACTACAGTCAGTAATAATGTGCTCTCTGCCTTTGTGGTAGCCATTGTCTGTGCTCCCCATGCTTTTTTGTGCATTCTCTCAACCTGTGTGTGTTTGTTGCGCAAAAATAGCCTGTGAGGCACCCAGGCACCAAGTTTGTAGAAATAAAGAAACTCACTCAACCTAACCATGTTAAAGACTGATGCATTGATAGCTCTTTCTTGATTCTATGGCAGGTGGTGCATGGGCAGTCTTTGTCAATGTAGTGCTGCATCTTAACTGAAATAAAAAATGCACATTCTCAATGCTTATTCATGTGAATGCCCCAGAGAGCAGCATTAAAAATTCTTGGAGAGGGGGCGTGGCTAACCAGTGCCGAAGATGGCCACACACTAGTAACCCTCCAGCTGTCGCCAAACCAAATCCCCAGACATCTGCCATAAATCCTGCCATGGGGGAGTGAAAATCGACTAAGGCACGCACAGCACCTCACTGAATCTCCAGGGTTGACTGATCCGAAGATTAACAGCGAAACGGCCGGTGCCCAGGAAGCGGTGGAAACTGAAGCAGGGTGGCCAACTACCTCCAGAGACTGAGGCCCAGCGGGCAATCCTGGTGCTAGAGCCTGCGGAAATCCTAACCGCTTCCTGGCGGCTGAGAGATGAGGGGACTGCTGCGGCTGCTTGGGGACCCACAGGAGATAAGAGCAGATAGGGAGGCATCAGTGCCACGTTGGGGCATGGCAGAGACTTGGACACGCCCGTGGTCACGCTAAAGAGAGAGGGGGATGGGGCCCAGGGAAGAAGCACAAACCACTGCACATGAAAGAAGCCCCCCCACCACTTACGTAACACAATACACTAACCGGGCAATTCAGAAATGACTGAGATGACCTGGGAGGAGCCGGGGGACACAGCGTGATAGCGGGAGGCAAACGATGAAAGTTGGAGTCTGTGCAGGTGATGAAAAAGAGCAGGCTTGAAGGCGGACTTCCATAAGAGCCGAGGGGAGTCACCCCCGGGATCACAGTAGAAACCTGGGCCTCCCACCAGTGTAGGAAATGTCAGAGGACTGCATAGCTGAGGCAAGTGCTGGGTGAGGGCAAATAAAACCAGTTGCGACATAGTGAATTCTATAGACCCCAAGGCCCTGCGACATTCTGGGAAAGTTTTAGCAGCCAACAGAATCCAGTCTCCTGAGAGAAGGCTATGTTGAGAAATCGAGACCCCCCACCCCACACAGACAAATAGCATTGCCAAATATGCAGTTTCACTAATGGCAACTAAAGGAACATCGGGCCCACCTGCACCTGGAATCGTTCATCCAGACCCCCTGCAGCAAACACAACCGACATTACAAGACATCATGACTGCAATTCAAAGCGTCAGGGACACTTTAGAGCCAAAGGTTGACACTGTAACGCTTGAATGGAACCTAATAAGGGCAGACCTCCGAAAAGTTACAGAGAAATTGACAGGGGCTGAAGCGCACATCTCAGGCCTACAATCTGACACAAATTGCCTGGAAGAATAGGTACAAGGCCTCACGAAACATAACATGGCCATACACTGCCCGCCTCAAAGAGCAGGAGTGCAGGGCAAGGCAGAACAATATCTGTGTAGTGGGGGTTCCTGAAGGGGCAGAAGGCCACATTGTTTATTTATTTGCGGAAACCCTGGTCCTCAATCTACTACAGCCAAAAAGACTCTACAAATATTTTACAGTGGAGCGGGCACACAGAGCCCCAATCCCCCCGCCACCTCCAGGGGTCCCCCAAGAACAATAATAGCTCAGATTTTCAACTACAGAGACCAGGACGCCATCCTACAGGCAGCCCGCACACAGGACAATCTTAAATTAGAAAATGTCACAGTACACATTTTTCCTGACTTTACCTTACAAGTTTAGAGGCAATGCAAGTTCTTTGATGAAATAAAGCGAGCTCTACAATATCAAGAGCTTAAATACAGGATGCTATTCCCGGCGAAACTGAAGGTCATTGCAGAAGGAAAGACTTGGTTATTTACAAAGCCAGAAGAAGCGGGGGAATGGCTTGAGGGCTGCGAGTACAGAAGAAGCAGGGGACCCACAGGCCATTGCCAGATCCTCTGCCGGGTCGAAGCAGCTGGTGACCCTCAGTAGAGAGCAGCCAGTTAAGGAGCTCACACACTTCACTAGAGACATAAGAAAGTTAAAAATCCAGCGCATGGTAGACTGGGAGGTCAGGAGGATGTCGAAGTCCCCACCATGTAAGTGGTTGAACACTCCCACACGAAATGGAAGATGGGGAGTTTGAACTAAGACATATCCAATATCCTGAAAATTCTGTCGTGGTGGTAATGTCACACCTACACTTGTTTATGTTCCGAGAGGGACAGGCTCTCTGCAAATTGGGGAGGTGGGTGGTTTATGACTCACGATGCAGGGTAGCAGGGAGGGGGGGAGTTTGTGGGAAATTGGAACTGTTTAAGATTAAGTTTCAAAGTATGTTGAACTGTGTTGATGATTGCTCAGTTGAGACGGTGAAGCAAGGTATGGCAGTCTGCCAGGGACAAGGCCCACACTATAGGAAAAGGAGTACCACTGATTCTCTCCCACTAATAGCACCTCAAAACGCTAACTATGTCTGTGTCATGAAACTTACTCATATGGTCTTGGAACTTGAATGGTCTGGGTAACAAGATAAAACGCACAAGCATTTTACCAGGGGCCACAAAGTTTGGTCTTTAATGTGACTGAGGGCCTGTAGGATGGCTTTTGGGGGTTGGCGGTATGGTGGGTGTAGGAGAAGCACTCCCCGGATTTGGTGCTTCTCCAGGAGACGCATCTCCAGGGTACAACATGCAAAGCACTTGACAGATTTGGTTATAAACTACTAAACCATGCAGGCTATACCAGTGTCTCAAGAGGGGTGGGGATAATGGTCAAGAAATCAATTTCCTTCATACTGCAGTGTAGTTGGCATGATACACTGAGGCAGGTATGTAGTGATATCCGATCTATGGGAGGGGAAGATCCTAAATGTGGGGTCTGTTGATATTCCCCTGTGCCTACACTCGCTGACATTCACTGAAATAAATGCAACCTCGCTAGATCTACCACACGGAACCCTGAACTTGGGGGAGACATAAATGCAGACATGGACCCATAGCTGGATAGGCTGTCCGGAGCCTCCACAGAGGCGATACCAGGGCGCTGAGTTCTTTTGTCGACACCTTGGGGTTGGCAGACATTTGGCAGGCGCACAACCCACACTGCCGGAGATACACCTACTTTTCACCCTCCAATAATAGCTTCGCTCGGATAGACTATCTGTTTACACAATATGCAGACATACACAGACTCCAGGAGGCTAGTATTAGACCTCAGGGAGTCTCCGACCATTCCCCGGTTGAGGTTAAATTGCCAACATAGATCGGCACACACCTTTGCCCCTGAGGATTAGTGCATGGTACTGTAGTAGACCCAAATATCAGGGAGGCAGTAAGGAAAGGGGCAGAAACATACCTCCAAGAAAATATGGGTACAGTGGCCTCCGCAAGTATTCTGTGGGTGGCATTTACAATAGTAATACGGGGCCAGGCACAGGCCTTTATTGGGGGAAGAAATGCTCCCAAATCAATCAATCAATCAATAAAATTTGTATAGCGCGCTACTCACCCGGAGGGTCTCAAGGCGCTGGGGGGAGGGGGGACCGCTACTGCTCAAACAGCCAGGTCTTGAGTTGCTTCCTGAAGGAGAGGTGGTCGTGGGTCAGACGGAGGTGGATGGGGAGGGAGTTCCAAGTCTTGGCTGCCAGGTAGGAGAAGGATCTTCCTCCCATGGTGGCTTTTCTAATGCGTGGCACGGCGGCGAGGACGTGGCTGGTCGATCGTAGCTGGCGGGTGGGAGTGTAGAAGGTCAGGCGGTTGTTGAGGTACCTGGGGCCCAGGTCGTGGAGGGCCTTGTGTGCGTGGGTGAGGAGGCGGAACGTGATTCTCTTGCTGACGGGGAGCCAGTGCAAGTCTCTCAGGTGTCCGGAGATGTGGCTGTGTCGGGGGATGTCAAGGATGAGGCGTGCGGAGGCGTTCTGGATGCGTTGGAGTCTTTTCTGTAGTTTGACCGTGGTTCCGGTGTAGAGGGTGTTACCGTAGTCCAGACGGCTGGTGACGAGTGCCTGGGTGACCGTCTTCCTGGTTTCGGTGGGAATCCATCGGAAGATCTTTCGGAGCATGCGTAGGATGTTGAAGCATGATGAAGAGACGGCGTTGACTTGTCTGGTCATCGAGAGGGAGGAGTCCAGGATGAAGCCCAGGTTGCGTGCGTGGTCCGTTGGTTTGGGTGCGCTGCCCAGGGCAGGGGGCCACCAGGAGTCGTCCCAGGCAGAGGGTGATGATCCAAGGATGAGGACTTCCGTCTTGTCTGAGTTCAGTTTCAGGCGGCTGTTCATCATCCACTCGGCTACGTCTTTCATCCCTTCGTGCAGGTTGGTTCTGGCGGTGGCTGGCTCGTTGGTGAGGGAGAGGATCAGCTGGGTGTCGTCGGCGTAGGAGATGATGTTGAGGTTGTGATGGCGTGCGATGGCTGCGAGGGGGCTCATGTAGACGTTGAAGAGGGTGGGGCTGAGTGATGATCCTTGTGGTACGCCGCAGATGACTTCGGTGGCCTCGGATCTGAACGGGGGGAGGCGGACTCTCTGGGTTCTTCCGGTGAGGAACGAGATGATCCACTCTAGAGCCTTCTCTTGAATTCCGATGTTGCTGAGGCGCTGCACTAGGGTGCGGTGGCAGACCGTGTCGAACGCTGCGGAGAGGTCCAGGAGGATGAGGGCCGCTGTTTCCCCGTTGTCGAGCAGGGCTCGGATGTCGTCAGTGGCTGCGATGAGGGCGGTCTCGGTGCTGTGGTTGGCTCGGAAGCCGGACTGTGAGTGGTCGAGGGATCCATTAGTCTCGAGGAAGGCGGCCAGCTGTCTGTTGACGGTCTTCTCGATGACTTTGGCAGGAAACGGGAGGAGCGAGATGGGGCGGTAGTTCTTGAGGTCGGTGGGGTCTGCTGATGGTTTCTTCAGGAGGGCGCTGAGTTCGGCATGCTTCCAGCTCTCCGGGTAGGTGGCGGTGTTGAAGGAGCAATTGATGATGTCCCGGAGATGGGGTGCGATGACGGAGTCGGCTTTGTTGAAGACGTGGTGGGGGCATGGGTCGGTTGGTGATCCGGAATGGATAGTGTTCATCGTATGGATGGTGTCTTCGGTGCTGACCGGGGTCCAGGCGCGGAGGGTGGTGTTGGGGGGCGTCTGTTTGGTGGTTGGGTGCGTGGTCTGTGCGCCGAAGCTGTTGTGTATGTCGGCGATCTTGCGGTGAAAGAACGAGGTGAGTGAGTCGCAGAGGTCTTGTGAGGGGGTGATGTCATTGTTTCCGGCGCTGGGGTTGGAGAGCTCTTTGACGATGCTGAAGAGTTCCTTGCTGTTGTGTGCGTTGTTGTCTAGTCGTTCTTTGAATGCTGTCTTCTTGGTGGTGTGGATCAGCTGGTGGTGTTTACGGGACGCGTACTTGAGGGCGGTCATGTTGTCTGTAGTCGGGTTTTTTCGCCAGGCTTTCTCGAGGGTGCGGCAGTTCTTCTTGGAGTTCTTGAGGTCGTTGTTGAACCAGGAGGCTTTCTTGCTGTTGGGCCTGATGGGATGGGTTTTCAGAGGTGCGAGGTTGTCAGCGCAGTTGGTGATCCACTGTCTAAGGTTGTTGGCTGCTTGGTTGGGGTCCGCTGAGCTGGCGGGAGGGTTCTGGCTCAGTGATGTGGAGAGCTGGTCGGTGGTGATCTTGTTCCAGCTCCTGCGGGGAGCCTGTTGTGGGTGGTGGTGAGTCGTGGTTTTTCTGAAGCTGAAGTGGACGCAGCTGTGGTCTGTCCAGTGGAGTCCGGTGGAGTGGCTGAAGGAGATGTACTTGCTGGAGGAGAAGACTGGGTCAAGCGTGTGTCCGGCGCAGTGGGTGGGGGTGTTCACCAGTTGCTTGAGTCCGAGGTTGGCGAGGTTGTCCAGCAGGGTGGTGTTGTTGTTGTCGTTGTTGTTCTCCAGGTGGAAGTTGAGGTCCCCTAGGAGGATGTAGTCGGCGGAGGAGAGGGCGTGAGGGCTGATGAAGTCTGCGATGTCTTCGCTGAATTGTGTGCGGGGTCCTGGGGGTCTATAGATGAGGGTGCCTCTGAGTGTGGTCTTGGGGTCGGTGTGAATCTGGAAGTGGAGATGTTCGGCAGCTGTGAGGGTGTCGTCGGAGTTGGTCGTGATGCGGATGGTGTTCTTGTGGACAATGGCGATGCCTCCTCCTGTCTGGTTGATGCGGTCCCTCCGGGTGATCTTGTATCCGTCCGGGATGGCGATGGCGATGTCGGGCGCTGAGGAGGCGTTCATCCAGGTTTCTGTGAGAAAGGCGACGTCTGGAGATGTGGTGTCGAGCAGGTTCCAGAGTTCCACGGCGTGTCTGTGGATGGAGCGGGTGTTAAGCAGGATGCACTTCAGGTGGTTGCTGTTGGTGCTTGGTTTGGCGGGCGCAGTGCGGGTCTGGATGCAGGAGAACTTGCAGGATTGGCAGGTGAAGGGTCCGTGGGTGCGTCTTGGGGCGGCACGGCAGCACCCGGGGATCCGGCCGGTGTTGAGTGCGATGAGGGTGGCGGCTTCGTAGGTCCGGCGGGTAGGCTCGCAGCGGCGGGGGCCAGGGGGTCTGGCGCTGGGCGTGGTCCAGGCGCGGACGGGCGCAGACGGGCTTGCCTTTGGCGCGCCAGCGGCGCGGCCGCTGCGCGGCCTCCATATGAGGGGAAGAGGGAGGGAGGAGCAGCTTGGAGGTGGGAGCGGGGCGGCCAATGGGGAGCAAGGGGGCGGAGCTACCGGAGTGTAGCGGCGGGAAACAAACGGGCGGCGATGGGGTGACGCGACGAGGCTGGAAGAGAAAAGAACACGGTAAGGGCAAAAGAGGTAAAAACAATACAATACAGTGGAACAATACCAGGGGCACAGGCACTCGGGTACAGAAGAAAGAGCGGATACAGGCACTCGGGCACAACGAAGAGGGCGCTGGCGCTAGGTCACTGGAGGTGGGAAAAGGCAGTCAGGGCACAGGAGCACAGGGCACAGGAGCGAGAGCGGTCACACTGGAGGCTGTGAGGCGGTGAGGGGAGCGACCTGCCTGAGAACCAGGGTCAGGGTCACTGAAGCAAAGTGTACTGAGCTTCAGCAAGACATTGAACGTCTAGAGTTGAGTGTGCAGACTGAGCGAAACAACGAACTCGGGCACCAACCGTGCCTTAAGCAGAGAGACCTTAAAGACCTGGTCGAGGGAGCTGCTCGCAGCTACGCCCTCTCAATGCAACAACGTCTATATGATGTTGGTGATAAGGATAACAAGCTTCTGGCATGGCTAGATAGGAGCGATCAGGAGAGGTCCTGGGTGCTAGAGATAGAAGATGAAGGGGGAAGATTCCAACGAGATGGTCCAACCATAGCTAACGCATTTGCTGACTCCGATGGGGACCTGTATCCCATGGGAGATGCTGATTGTATGGATCTTTTGCGGGACATCCACCTCAGCGAGTTGGAGGAGGAATCGAGAGTGCCTCTTGAGGAAGACCTAACGGTGGAAGAGATAACGCAAGCCATGCGTGGGCTACAGTCGGGGAAAGCCATGGGCCCAAATGGGCTACCAATAGAGATGTGTAAAGTAATGGCCAATAAGGTAGCAACACATCTACTGGCCATGCTCCAGACTGCACTACAAGACGGCATCCTCCTGGATGACCAACGCATGGCTACCATTATAGTAATACATAAAGCTCTATGGATCACTCTATATGACAAGTAGTGCTGATTCCGAGGAGGCGGTTCTTATGGTGCTAGACGCCACAGTGGCCTTTGGTAGTATAGAATTGCCTTATTTGTTTGCTACACTCAACATAATGGGTTTTGGACCTAAATTTTGCAGCTGGTTATGCTGTTTCTACCGTTCACCTATGGCAGGAGTCCAAGCGAATGGCACGATATCTCGGGTGTTCACTCTACACGGGGAAACCAGACAGGGCTGTCCCCTCTCCCCCATGATATTCGCCCTGGCCATAGAACCTCTGGGTGCCTGGGTATGTCAGGATCCCCTGATACATGGGTTATTGGGATATGGCGACTGGGAGAAGCATGTCTCTCTCTATGCCGACGATGTATTATTGTACCTCACGTGGCCTTCTCGCTCAGTAGACAGAGTTTTGCAGCTCTTCCAGACATTTGGCGACCACTCTGGATACCGCATAAACTGGTCCAAATCAGTTTCCAATTAGCAGGGACCCTTCCACGACTTCCGTGGCACAGTAATATACCAGTGGCGCGAGATAGCTTCAAATACTTAGGGGTACATGTCACAAGGGAGCCCCAGAAGTTTCTAGACGATAACCTCATCCCACAAATTGAGAGACTTAAAACTGATGTCTCACATTGGCGATCTTTGCCCCTGTCATTCATGGGCAAAGTGATCCTGTTCAAAATGATGCCTCTCCTACACTTACTGTTTATCCTTCAAAACACACCCTATCAAATCCCTCAGAATCTGTTTCAGCAAACTGATCAAGTGCTTAGGCTCCTCTTAGGGGATGGCGGGCCCCACACATTGCACTTTGTAAGCTACATATAGGGGCTGTTCGAAGGGGGTCTGGAGATCTCAGACATCTCTAAATACTAATGGGCCTCGCAACTGGCGGTGGTAAATTAATGGGTTTTGTCGACAGGAACGAGCCAGCCTATTGAGTAGACAGGCCGCAAATGGGAGGCAAAGATTACTTAACGGTGCTATACAGACACAAATTAGAGAAGACACTTCCAACTCACACGAGGATATTAGTGAGAGCTTGGAGGGAAGCTACTAAGCCCTAAATTTGCGTAACACATTAACAGAACAGACCCCATTGTGGCATAGTGATCTCCTACGGGAAGTGGGTGGTTTGGAGGGGTTCACCAAATGGGAGCATCTGGGCATTGTGCGCTTAGGAGCTGTTTGGAGAGAACAAGCATACATCTTCTTTGAAACCCTTGCAAGTGAATATGGCATGAGAGACTCAGAACGTTTTAAATATCTGCAACTGGGCCATGCCTTGCGGTGCCACACCAGAGAGGAAGAGCAATTGACACCCGCCACCAATGTTCCCTCTAATTTTTTTCCACTGTGTGCGGCAGTGTGCGGTCTCTGTGCGCTGCAGCCAAGGATACGTGCGCCAAGAAATTGACCATTCACGCGCGCGCAGCGCATAACTAGCCAAGATCTTTGGCATTAGCCTCTCCATACCACTAAAGCAAAAAAGGGATATCATTGCTCCATGCAATAGGGCATCAAGGCAGTTTTGTGACCTGGTTGCACACCCCAAGGACATGACCTGTTAAGTGCCACCTACACCCCAGTTAGAGAAAACCGAGGAACATTGCCCGCGGCCTTTAAACGCTGTTTTCATTGACTTCAATCCAGATTCAAATATGAGCATTTTCTGCAATAAGAGAGCACGACTATCGCTCTAAAAGGCTTATTTGAGCTGAGAAAGTGATAATGCATATAAACAACTATGAAGTATGACAATGATGGAAAAGTTGATAACAGCACATTTCCTACTGTTCTGAAGCATTTCCTAGCTCATTAACCATTAATTTTCAACATAAATATCACTTGCTCGCTTGTATGCTAAAGTACGCCAAATGATGTTTAAAACACTCCCCGCGGCATTTAAACGCTGTTTTAATTCACTTCAATCCAGATTCAAATATGAGCATTATCTGCCTTAGGGGAGCTCGTATATCACTCTAAAAGGCTCATTTATTAATGTGCGCGCTTGCCGAAGGGGCCTGCACGCTGGGGGAAGGAAAGGTGCGCGCTCGCACGCGCGCCTTACAGGGAACATTGCCCGCCACACCTCTGGAGGATAGGCTCCTCCCAGAGCACATATCAGACAAAACTATTTTCTTGACTTATATATATATACATATATATATATATATATATAGGAAACCCCTGAATAATGCCCCAGATACATTGGGATCCCTCACAGAAGCGTGGTCCACAGACATGGGAAAATTAACAGATGAGGATTGGCAAGAGGCACTGCAGAGCCCAAGGGAAATTGCAATCTGAGCCAGATTCCGGTTCATACAGTTAAAACTCCTACATAGAACATACTGCTCTAGAACCCTTCTTTATAAAATTCATAAAGTATACACATCCACCTGTCTCCGGTGCTGCGCGCAAGAGGGTACCTTTTTTTTCACACCCTTTGGGCCTGCCCGGTGATTCAGTCCTACTGGGTGGGAATTATGGCACGAGTAAAACCCTGAGACTCCAGCATCATATATCAGAAAAGTGTATTTTATTGCATATAACAGAGAATGAGCCAATGCCCAGATATCCCAAGATATGGGGGATGCTTGCATTTGGGGTGGCCAAGTGTAACATCGCGTGGCAGTGGGACCACTCTGCCCCACCAACTGTGGAACAATGGGAATCTGACCTAGACTGGTGCCACCGAACTGAGAAAGTAGTGTATCAGAGCTGGGGGAAATATGGTGACCCTGGAGCACTGCCACAGGGGACACAAGTCCTGGATTGTAACATCCACACCACCTGGGGGGCAAGGGGAAGTTAGAGAGTGTATGATATGCATTGAAGTAAATGGGCTTGGGCTTAAAAGCTTCAAATGATGTAAAGTTAAGATAAATGTGGCAAATGAAAATGTATACAATCACCTCTGCAGTACTACTCGGACCTGTAACTGTTAATTATATACATGATACCTTGATGTAGGAGGCTAGCCTGCTGTGTAGTTAATACCTAAAGTACTTGCACCTTATACCAGGTCCAGTTATCCCTTATTAGTGTAGTGTAGGCGGTGTCTAGAAGCAAGGCTCTCTAGAGGTAGCTGTGGATGAGCAGCCAAGGCTTATCTAGGAGATACACAAAGCTCATACATTACCACTGTAGTCACACTTAGTACTTACACACATGAAAGAAAACACTCAGGGGGTCATTCTGACCCTGGCGGCCGGTGGCCGCATGGGCCACCGACCACGGGAGCACCGCCAACAGGCTGGCGGTGCTCCCACGAGCATTCTGACCGCGGCGGTTCAGCTGCGGTCAGAAGCGGCAAGTCGGCGGGCTCCCGCCGACTTACCGCTGCTCGGGGGAATCCTTCATGGCGGCGGAGTGCGCTCCGCCACCATGAGGATTCTGACCCCCCCTACCGCCATCCTGTTCATGGCGGGAAAGCCGCCATGAACAGGATGGCGGTAGGGGGGGTCGCGGGGCCCCTGGGGGCCCCTGCCGTGCCCATGCCAATGGCATGGGCACGGCAGGGGCCCCCGTAAGAGGGCCCCGCAAAGTATTTCAGTGTCTGCCTTGCAGACACTGAAATACGCGACGGGTGCCACTGCACCCGTCGCACCTTCCCACTCCGCCGGCTCGATTACGAGCCGGCATCCTCGTGGGAAGGGAGTTTTTCCCTGGGCTGGCGGGCGGTCTTTTGGAGACCGCCCGCCAGCCCAGGGAAAAACTCATAATACCCTCCGCGGTCTTCTGACCGCGGAGCGGTATAATGGGGGCGGAATTCTGGCGGGCGGCCTCCGCCGCCCGCCAGAATCAGAATCACCCCCTCAGTGTTACAGAGCTGGGAGGACTAGAAAAGCCCAAAGGTGAGTACTACAACCCACCCCAGCGACCAAGAAAACAGGAGTAAATCACAGTAAATTTCCAAGATCACACACAGAGAAGAAAAGAACTATGCAAAACCCAGAAGAGACTGCAAGACACCAACAGTGGATTCCTGGACAAGAAGACCTGTGGAAGAAGGGGGCCAAGTCCAAGAAGCACAGAAGAGTCCAGGAAGAGCAGGAGCCCCTGCTGACCTTGATAAAGGTGCAAAAGATGAACCACCGGTGAAGAATAAAAGGCAGTACTGCACCCAAGAAGACAAAGTCAGGTTCCTGGATGGTGCAAGTGATGTTCCACGCCAGATGGAGGATTGCTGTCGTCGGAGTGCGCTAACAAGGCTTGACGCTGCCGGGGACCAGGCAGGACCAGGTGGGCTCTACCCAGTAGAGGGAGCCAGAGGGGGCCCTCAGCGACACAGAGAGCCCACAGAAGACCAGGCAGCACACACAGGAGTCCCACAAAAGGGGGAAACGAAAGTTGCAGAAGAGGCCCACAAAGCACTATGACAAAGGCACCAATGCCGCTTGGGAACCACTCAAGAAGCTGGGCATCGGAGGATAGAGTGCTGGGGGTCTGAGATTCAAGATGTACAAAGATCTTGGAGGAAGGATACCAACAAGCCTTGGCAGCTGCAAAGGGTGCAGTGCATGGGGGTACTGTCTTGCGTGGGGAGGCAAGGTCTTACCTCCACCAAAGTTGGACAGGTGGAAGAGAGGACAGTCGGGACAACTTCAGTCCACCACCCGTGATGCAGGGTCTACTCAGCTCAGCAAGAGAGGGGATCCACGCAGCCGGTCATCGTCGCAGTTTGTGCCTGCAGAAGCAAGGGAGTGACTCCTGCACCCCAAGGGAGATTTCTTCTTCCTTCTGATGCACGCTGAAGACAGGCTGTCCTCAGAGGATGCACGACCAGGGAAATGTTGCAGTTGCTTGAAGGAGCCGGGGATACAGTGTTGCTGAAGGCATCTTGCTTCTTTGTTGCAGCTTGTATGGTCCTGAAGAGTCCAGATGCAGTTTCTTCGGTCAGAAGTCGAAATGGAGGATGCAGAGGATTCCTGCTGGAGTCTTGCTATCTGAATCCGAGGAACCACCCAAAGGAGAGACCCTAAATAGCCCTAAAAGGGGAATGGGTCACCTAGCTGAGTGATCACTATCAGGCGGGGGCTCTGATGTCACCTGCTGGCATTGGCCACTCAGATGTTCCCAGAGTTCCCTGCCAACCTTGAATCCAAGATGGCAAAACCCAGGGACCCTCTGGAGGATCTCTGAGCACCACCCCTGGGGTGGTGATGGACAGGGGAGTGTTCAGAGCAGGGACTGGTTTATACAAGGAGGGCACCATATGTGCCCTTCAAAGCATTTCCAGTGGCTTGGGGAGGCTACCCCTCCCAAGCCTGTAACACCTACTTCCAAAGGGAGAGGGTGTAACAGCCCTCTCCCAAAGGAAATCATTTGTTCTGCCTTCCTGGGCTCGAGCTGCTCGACCAACAGGAGGGCAGAAACCTGTCTGAGAGGAGGCAGCAGCTGGGGCTGCCTGGAAAACCTCAGAAGGTTGTGGTAGCAAGGCTGGAGGTCCTCTAAGGAACCCCCAGAGTGCCTGGAAGCATACCTGCAAAAGTATTGGGGTATGATTCCAACATTTGTTATACCAAACATGCCTAGGTTCAGAGTTACCATTATGTAGCTGGACATAGGTAGTGACCTATGTCCAGTACATGCGTAAAATGGCATCCCCACACTCACAAAGTTGAGGAAAGTGTCTCTGGAGTTTGTGGGGGTACCTCTGCTAGTGCAGTGGTGCCCTCACACACAGGTGCATGCACCCTGCCCTCTGGGCTGAGAGGGCCTACCATAGGGGTGACCTGGTGTAGTGACCTATATGCATGCACCCGGTTCACGCAGACCTCAATGGCCGTTCTGCAGAACCCTTTGCATGGGCTCCCTATGGGTGGCAGAATAACTGCTGCAGCCTATAGGGATCCCCTGGAACCCCAATGCCCTGGGTACCTAGGTACCATATACTAGGGACTTATAAGGGGGCACCAGTGTGCCAATTGTGGGTGAAATACAAAGTTATGGGAGAGAGAGCATAATCAGTGGGGTCCTGGGTAGCAGGATCCCAGTAAACACATTCAAGCACACTGACAGCAGAAAAAGGGGGTAACCATGCCAAGAAAGAGGGTACTTTCCTACACATGAGCTTTGTTTTAATAAAAATAATTTTTAAACGATCCTTAGTGAGTCAAGTAGCGTTAAGCCACACAAGATCGAACACTAATAGACCTGTGATATGCTTAGATATTCAAAAGCGTATACTATACTCAACAAATCAGCTTGTGAACACCCTTGGCTGACAGGGGAGGTCAACGTTTGAGCCCTGTTTATGCTGAGGATTTGGGATTACAAATATTTACCAAAAATTTCAGTGACAGTCATAAGTTCTTGTTAAAGTGCTGTACAAAACAGTAATGATGCATACACAATTAATATACAAGAAGGAAAATATAGTAAACACAATATTCTATGCTATACAAATAGACTAAAAACCTATCGATGCAATACAGTATAACTTGATTACACTAAAATAAACTGCACCCAAAATATTGCCTATCAAGAAAGTTTTTAATTTACTCCCAATGGTAGAAAAGTGACTTAAGTAGATGCATACACGTTTACAGATGTAGCATCGATGTGGATGGAGCCATCTAAAGAGGTGAGCAGTAAGTTTTGGAATGTAGGTGCTGCTTTTCTGAAGGTCTGATTGTGACAGATGCCAATGTTTGGACATGCTTTTTAGGGAAAAACGAACAACAAAGGAACAGACCAGGCTAAGAGAAAACATTACATTCCTCACAGTGGGATTTTTGATCAAAGCATGGTTAGGAATTGTGGGGGCACCAGAGTGATTTCCTGTTGCAAAAAACAGCCTTGTTAGGTGGGAGAACAGCTTCCCCACCTCCCAACTGTGTTTTTTGGTTTTCAGGGAAATGATGATCAAGGCGCCATTGACGTCATTTCTCTGAAAACAAAATTGAAATGAGCCATTTGGCTCATTTCATTTTCTCTGCATTGATGCTGGTGGGGCTATCTCATCGATCTAGATGGGAACACGCCCATGCTATTACGACCCACGAATCCACGCGGCGGTCTTTCAACCACGGTATTCCATTGGCGGTACATCACCCCCGCCCCGGGGAGGGGCAGAAAGCCCACTAGGCACCAGGGATTATTTTTTTTTGTTTAGGGAAAGAGTGGGGGCTGCCCAGAATGGGCATGGCAATGGCCCCACACCCTAAAAACAATAGGCACAGTCTTTCTGTCCCCCCGCAGAGCAGATGGGGTTATTACCACCAATCAGCCCCCCTCAGGGGCAGAAAGCCCACTAGACAATGGGGCGCCAAGTCTTTCAGGGGCAGACTAGGGACGAAGCCCTGATATGCCCCCAGGGGTGGCAGAAAGCACACTAGGCACCAGGGATTTTTTTTAATATGTAGGGGTGGGGGCTGCCGAAAATGGGCATGACAGTGCCCCCACCCCTCCCAAACACAGATGGGCACAGTCACAGTCTTCCTGCCTCCCTGGGTTCTTACCCCCTGATTTGCTCCCTGAGTGGGTCAGAAGGCCCACTAGATAACACAAACTATTTTTTGTTAGTGTAGAGGAGGGGGTTGCCAAGAATGGGCATTGCAATGCACAGCCCCTGTCCCCCCAAAAAAGCCACAACCTTTCTGCCACCCCTGAGGGGCAGATGGGGAATTCTACCCCTGATCTTCTTTCCCATGGGGGTGGCAGAAAGTCTACTAGACACCGGGGAAGATTTTTTTTAAGGGAAAAGAGGGGTGGAGGTATGGCGATGTCCCCACTTTGAATACCTGAGGACAAAGTCTTTTGGGGGGCAGATTGTGTAATTACCACCGATACATGCTCTGGGGTGCAGACAACTCACTAGGCACTGTGGAATTTTAAGCAATAGAGGGGTGGGGACTGCCCACCACCATGGGCTTGGGTATGCCCCCCATCCCAACTTAATGGGGCAACAGTCTTTTTGGCCTCCATGGTCTAAAGCATCTCATCCCAATGGCAAGCAAGATGGCGTTTGACTCTTTTGGGTTTTGATTTTACATATGGCCAAGAGAGCTTAGCTAACTCCCAATATTGCCCCACTAGCAATGGTGAGCGGCTGCACTTTTTGGACTTGGGTATGCTGCCAGCTGGAAAAACCTACCAGAACCAGACCCTTCAGAAAACTAAACATGTGGGGAGTCCAGGGTGGTGTGCTTAACATGCACCCCACACCGTTTTCGTATCCACAATACCTTGCAAGCCTCCAACTTTGCCTGAAATCACACATTTCACACATTTTCCGTATATTTCTGTGATGGAAACTTCTGGAATCCGCATGAATCTACAAAATTCCTGCCACCTAGCATTGGCCCATCTGTACCGATACAAATTCTGCCCCACTTGTGTGGGTGCCCAAAGCAGAGCCAGCGTAACAATATATTAAAAAAACCTGCCCTTTTGGACCCGATTTGGTTCCCCCTCGATTTCTACATGTTTTTGGGCCTTCTCTGTCATAGGCAGTTGGCCCCCTTACGCAAGTGAGGTATCATTTTTATCGGGAAACCGAGGGGAACGCTGGGTGGTAGGAAAATTGTGCCAGCCCAGTGATCCCACATAGAACTGTGAGGAAAATGTGATTTGTTAACTACATTCGAGGTTTGCAGCAGATTCTGAGTAAACAAACATTGGGGGATCCCTGCAAGCCACATCTCTCCTGGACTCCCTTGGGTGTCTAGTTTTCAGAAATGTTAGGGTTTGGTAGGTTTCCCTAGATGGCTGCCGAGCCTGGACCAAAAACGCAGGTGCCCTCTTTTTAAAAAACTGTTTATTTTGTGATAGATAATTTTAATGCCTCTACAATGCATTTTGGCCCTTCCCTGTTGCACGCACTAGCCCTACCCACACAAGTGAGGTACCATTTTTATTGGGAATCTTGGGCGAATGCTGGGTGGAAGGAAGTTTGTGACTCCTCCCAGACTCCAGAACTTTTCTTCACAGAAATATGAGGAACATTTTTTTTAGACAATTTTTGAGGTTTGCAAAAGATTCTGGGTAACAGAACTTGGTGAGAGACGCACAAGTCACCCACCCTAGATTCCCCTAGGTGTCTAGTTTTCACAAATGGACAGGTTTGCTAGGTGTCCCTGGGTGCTGGCTGAGCTAGGCTCATTGCGAAATAAAAAAAAAGGATCAGTTTTTAGCGGAAAAATGTGCTGTGTCCATGTTGCGTTTTGGGCCATTTCCTGTCACGGGCACTAGGCCTACCCAAACAAATGAGGTACCATTTTTATCAGGAAACTTAGGGGAACACAGAATATTAGAAGAGGTGTTACCAATTGTCTTTCTCTGCATTTGCGCCTTCCAAATGTAAGACAGTGTGTAAGAAAGAAGTCATTTTGAGAAATGCCCTCTAATTCACACGCTAGTATGGGTACCCCCAAATTCAGACATGTGCAAATACCCACTGCTTCTAAACTCCATATATTGTGCCCATTTCAGAAATACATAGGTTTCCTTGGGACCTATTGTAGGAAGTTGGCTCTGTATATACTATTTCAAAGTAAGAAATAGTGTGCACAGAGTCCAAGGGTTCCCCTTAGAGGTAAGATAGTGGCAAAAAGAGATAATTCTAATGCTCTATTTTGTGGTAGTGTGGTCGAGCACTAGGCTTATCGGAGGGTAGTGTTAAGCATTTGTTGTACACACACAGGCAATAAATGAGGAACACACGCTCAAAGACTTACTCCAGGCCAATAGGTTTTTATATAGAAAAATATATTTTCTTAGTTTATTTTAAGAACCACATGTTCAAGATTTATAAACAATACTTTAAATGAAGGATATTTCACTTAGGTACTTTAGGAACTTTATATAATCACAATAGCATGTACAGTTTGGACAAAAATTGCAATAAGCTATTTTAAAAGTGGACACTGCAAAAATCAACAGTTCCTGGGGGAGGTAAGTAAATGTTAAGTTCACAGGTAAGTAAACCACTTACAGTGTTCAAAGTTGGGTCCAAAGTAGCCCACCGTTGGGGGTTCAAGGCAACCCCAAAGTTACCACACCAGCAGCTCAGGGCCGGTCAGGTGCAGAGGTCAAAGTGGTACCCAAAACACATAGGCTTCAATGGAAATAGGGGTGCCCCGGTTCCAGTCTGCCAGCAGGTAAGTACCCGTGTCCTCGGAGGGCAGACCAGAGGGGTTTTGTAGGGCACCGGGGGGGACCCAAGCAGGCACAGAAAGTACACCCTAAGCGGCACAGGGGTGGCCGGGTGCAGAGTGCAAACAGGTGTCGGGTTTCATATAGGAATCAATGGGGAGACCCGGGGGTCTCCTCAACGATGCAGGCAGGCACCGGGGGGGCTTCTCGGGGTAGCCACCACCTGGGCTAGGCAGAGGGTCGCCTGGGGGTCACTCCTGCACTGGAGTTTGGTTCCTTCAGGTCCTGGGGGCTGCGGGTACAGTGCTGCTTCCAGGCATCGGGTTCCTTGTAGCAGGCAGTCGCGGTCAGGGGGAGCCTCTGGATTTCCTCTGCCGGAGTCGCTGTGGGGGATCAGAGGGGGCAACTCTGGCTACTCACGGGCTCTCAGTCGCCGGGGAGTCCTCCCTGTAGTGTTAGTTTTCCGCAGGTCGAGCCGGGGGCATCGGGTGTAGAGTGGAAAGTCTCACGCTTCCGGCGGGAAACGTCTGGTCTTTAAAAGTTGATTCTTTGTTGCAGAAAGTTGCAATTTCCAGGGGTACCAGTTACAAGGGACTTACCTGGGTGCCAGGGTTGTGCCAATTGTGGAGACAAAGGTACAGTTTAGGGAGAGAACACTGGTGCTGGGGCCTGGTTAGCAGGGTCCCAGCACACTTTCAAATCATAACTTGGCATCAGCAAAGGCAAAAAGTCAGGGGATAACCATGCCAAGGAGGTATTTCCTTACACAACCCCGCCCCCAAACGAAAGAGGATGAGACTAACCTTTCCCAAGAGAGTCTTCATTTTCTAAGTGGAAGAACCTGGAAAGGCCATCAGCATTGGCATGGGCAGTCCCAGGTCTGTGTTCCACTGTAAAGTCCATTCCCTGCAGGGAGATGGACCACCTCAACAGTTTTGGATTTTCACCTTTCATTTGCATTAGACGTCTGAGCGGTCTGTGGTCAGTTTGAACTACAAAGTGAGTACCAAAGAAGTATGGTCTCAGCTTCTTCAGGGACCAAACCACAGCAAAGGCCTCCCTCTCAATGGCACTCCAACGCTGCTCCCTGGGGAGTAACCTCCTGCTAATGAAAGCAACAGGCTGGTCAAGGCCATCATCATTTGTTTGGGACAGAACTGCCCCTATCCCATGTTCAGAGGCATCAGTCTGCACAATGAACTGCTTGGAGTAATCTGGAGCTTTGAGAACTGGTGCTGTGCACATAGCTTGTTTCAGGGTGTCAAGGGCCTGTTGGCATTCTATAGTCCAGTTTACCTTCTTGGGCATTTTCTTGGAGGTAAGTTCTGTGAGGGGTGTCACTATGGATCCATATCCCTTCACAAACCTCCTGTAGTAACCAGTCAAGCCAAGGAATGCCCTGACTTGAGTCTGGGTTTTTGAGCTATCCAGTCCAGAATAGTCTGGATCTTGGGTTGGAGTGGCTGAACTTGGCCTCCACCTACTAGGTGTCCCAAGTAAACCACAGTACCCTGCCCTATCTGACATTTGGATGCCTTGATAGAGAGGCCTGCTGCTTGCAGGGCCTGCAAAACCATCTTCAGGTGGACAAGGTGATCCTGCCAGCTGGAGCTAAAGACAGCAATATCATCAAGATAAGCTGCACTAAAGGACTCCAAGCCAGCAAGGACTTGATTCACCAACCTTTGGAAGGTGGCAGGGGCATTCTTTAAGCCAAAGGGCATTACAGTAAACTGATAGTGCCCATCAGGTGTAGTGAATGCTGTCTTTTCTTTTGATCCTGGTGCCATTTTTATTTGCCAGTACCCTGCTAGTAAGTCAAAGGTACTCAAGTATTTGGCAGCACCCAATTTATCAATTAATTCATCTGCCCTTGGAATGGGATGGGCATCTGTCTTGGTGACAGAATTAAGTCCTCTGTTGTCCACACAAAACCTCATCTCTTTCTTGCCATCTTTGGTGTGAGGTTTAGGGACTAAGACCACTGGGCTAGCCCACGGGCTGGCAGAGTGCTCAATGACTCCCAATTCCAGCATCTTGTGGACTTCCACTTTGAGGCTTTCCTTAACTTGGTCAGACTGTCTAAAAATTTAGTTTTTGACAGGCATGCTGTCTCCTGTGTCCACATCATGGGTACACAGGTGTGTCTGACCAGGGGTTAGGGAAAAGAGCTTAGCAAACTTTTGTAAGACTTTCCTACAGTCAGCTTGCTGTTGGCCAGAGAGGGTGTCTGAATAGATCACTCCATCTACTGAGCCATCTTTAAGGTCAGTGGAAAGGAGATCAGGGAGAGGTTCACTCTCAGCTTCCTGGTCCTCATCTGTAACCATTAACATGTTTACATCTGCCCTGTCATGAAAGAGTTTGAGGCGGTTCAAATGGATCATCTGTCCTGAAGTGCCCTGGGAGCCACAGGCTCCAAAACCCAGACTTTCTGCCCTGGCTGAAACTCAACCATAGCAGCCTTTTGGTCGTACCACATCTTCTGGAGTTGTTGGCTGGCCTCAAGGTTTTTACTTGTCTTTTCCATGTACTCTGCCATCCTGGAACGTAGGCCTAGTACATAGTCCACTATATCTTGCTTAGGCTCATGAAGAGGTCTCTCCCAGCCTTCTTTCACAAGAGCTAGTGGTCCCCTTAAGGATGGCCAAACAGAAGTTCCAAGGGGGAAAACCCTACTCCCTTCTGAGGCACCTCTCTGTAGGCGAAAAACAGACATGGCAAGAGGACATCCCATCTCCTTTTGAGCTTTTCATGGAGTCCCATGATCATGCCCTTCAATGTCTTGTTAAACCTTTCCACAAGACCATTGGTTTGTGGATGGTATGGTGTGGTGAATTTGTAAGTCACCCCACACTCATTCCACATGTGTTTAAGGTATGCAGACATGAAGTTGGTACCTCTGTCAGAAACCACCTCCTTAGGAAATCCCACTCTGGTAAATATACCAATGAGTGCTTTGGCTACTGCAGGCGCAGTAGTGGACCTAAGGGGAATTGCTTCAGGGTACCTAGTAGCATGATCCACTACTACTAGGATATACTGATTCCCTGAGGCTGTGGGAGGTTCAAATGGACCCACTATGTCCACTCCCACTCTTTCAAAGGGGACCCCCACCACTGGAAGTGGAATGAGGGGGGGCTTTGGATGGCCACCTGTCTTACCACTGGATTGACAGGTGGTACTGGAGGCACAAAACTACTTTACTTTCTGGGACATGTTGGGCCAATAGAAATGGTTGACTAACCTCTCCCAAGTCTTGGTTTGTCCCAAATGCCCAGCAAGTGGAATATCATGGGCTAAGGTCAGGATGAACTCTCTAAACTCCTGAGGCACTACCACTCTCCTAGTGGCCCCCGGTTTGGGATCTCTTGCCTCAGCGTAAAGGAGTCCATCTTCCCAATAGACACTAAGGGGGTCATTACAACATTGGCGGTAAAAGGCGCTTACCGCCGTGCAGAAGACCGCCAATACACCGCCGCCGCGGCGGTAGTCCGCCACAGCTATTATGACACACATCTCGGAATCCGCCGAAATACAGACACCCACACAACTCCGCCACACCAAAGGTCAGAGTTAAAGTGGCGAAAACAAAACCTCCACGCCAACAGAAACACGCCCATACTATTACGACCCACGAATCCACGCGGCGGTCTTTCAACCACGGTATTCCATTGGCGGTACACACCGCCGCGCTCAAAATACACACACATCTCCAAAACACCGCCACATTGGACAATTCAAAATACAAACACCTGATACACATACAAACAACACTCCCACACACCCAACACAATATAAAACACACACCCACATCACCCACAAACCCCTACGACAAAAACTCACGGACGAAGGCCAGAGAGACAGCACAGCCAAGACATAACCACCATACAGAGGCACACAACACCATCACCCACACCACATCCATGCACAAAACACCACACACCACTACACATCACCACACACATCAACACTCACACCGCCCCACACATCACACACACCACTCCATGTCACGCCAAAGACACCCCCGCTTCTCCGAGGAGGAGCTCAGGGTCATGGTGGAGGAAATCATCCTGTTACGACTCGGTCGTCCCATTTCCAGGGGGCGCTGTAAGGGGACTGTCAGAAGCCTGGGATTCACCTTGAACACCTATCTAGAGTCCCTTGCTGACCCCTGTGTGTTTCTCTTTTCTCTATGGTACACTTGTATAATACTACATTTGCTTCTTGGAACTGCAAATCCCATAATGCACAGAATGGTATTCAGGAAAACCCGGATTCTGTTTCCCATTGTTTTCAATGGGAAAAGTCCAGTTGCTCCTTTTCACTGGATCCTCTCCTCCAGGACTTGCAAGTGTCCGAAACTACACACACCTGAAACCTCTCCTGTGCAGCCCAGCTTGGAACTGCTTATAAGCAGCCATTTCCTTAAGCTCCCTGTCGTGCATCGGACTTCAATTCCTTTGTGTTACAGACCCCTTGTCGGATGGTGTTCCAGTTTTGTTCCTGTTCCTGTTCTGTTCCAGCCTGATCCTGTTTCCTGTTTCTCTGCCCTGCTCCTGATTGTTCCAGCCAGAGTCTGCTCCCTACTTCTTAGCCTTGTACCTGTTTGTTTCTTCCAAAGCCTGCTCCCTGTTTCTCTGCCCTGCTCCTGCCTTGTTTCAGCCTGAACCTACTCTCTGTTTCCCAGTCCTGTTTACTGCTCATTTCCTACTCCCTGTATTCCAGTCCTGTCCTTGCCTGTTCCAGCCAGAGCCTGTTCTCAGTTTCCCAGTCCTGTCTCTGTCTGTCCCAGCCAGAAGTTTGCGCCCTGTTTTCAAGTCCTAGTCCCGCCTTTGCTTCAGCCTGAGCCTGTTCCTAGTTCTTGCCTCTGCCTCTTTGTTTGTTCCCTTCTGTTTCTGTTTCTTCTTGGTTCTTTGTGTCTGGTAAGTGTTCTATCAGTCTTCACCAGTGTATACGTGTCCTCCTGTGTACTGGGGTTGGCTCCTGGTTTCCAGGAGGCAATTCCAGCCCCCATCCTTGTCCAGTGTTATACGTTGTATTTTGTGCCTAACAGTGACAGTGTGCTATTGCTGTTTTCTCAGGAATCGCCACTGTGTTTCCAGCTGGACCCACAAGAGCGTGTCCTGTGTATGTAAGTACTATCCTTGTTTGTGCTCTAGGGTCCAGAGACAGAATCACTTCTGCTGCCTCCTTTCTATGGGGCTGGCAGGGTGACTATCTGTAAGAGCAAACTGCACAGAGGCATTGAGATTCCCTGTCACTGTGGGAGGTTCTGCGCCTTACTCTGTGTACAACCCCAGCGTGTTTGTCCACTGGTAATCCGTTTCCTGTTTGTTCACACAAGGGTTGCTCTGCTTTTACTTTCCTGTTTCCTGTGCCTATCCATAGCTGTCCTTTCCGTGTATGCCTTTAGCTGCTCTTCTGCCCCAGTACACTACCTCTGTAGGATATTCGGTGACCTCAAGGGGTGTCCCAACCAAAGTCCTGATCAGCCCTGCCCGAAACCGTGACAGAATGCACGACCCAAACATTTCAAGCTCCCCTGGCAGTAAAGGCACACACAAACCTAAAATGCTTTCCTATCATAAGACACCCCTTTCTAAGCCTAAACATTCTCTGAAATCCTCTAAAAAAGACCTTAGTTTAAAGGATAGACTTGTTAAAGAAAACCATAACTTGCAAGTTCAGTACTATACTGAGTGGCTTGCTAATCTTTCAATGATAGACTATTATGTTATTTGTGGCTATGACCCCCAGTCCCTGTCTGTAGAAGAATTACAAGGACGTAATGAGTTTTTGCAATATCTATTAGCTGAAGCCTGTAAGAATGTTCGTAACCGTGGAAGTGCTTTTGCTACCTCTGCACAAGACACTCACACTCAAGAAAAACTGGTTAATTCCTTGCCTCATGCTAGCGCATCCCAAATTCACTTCCAGCACTCTGCCAAAACAAAGAACCCTGACACTGTTCAAGAAGCCACACTAGGGATTCCCTTGTTTTCTGTTGAGTGCTTCAGCCCATCTAGGCCAGTTTCTCAGAATTCAAAGTGCAGTGCTGACTCTTATAAAGACCTTTCAGTCCCTCAGAGCTTTCAAGTCAGCAGGCTAGACCCTGTATCAAATGGATCAGTAAAGACTGTGGGATTCCTTAGTTCCACTCATAAGGCTTGTGCTCTTCCCAAACTAGATGATAATACACCAGTCTCAATCCCTAAAAGCTCTGCTAAACCCTTTTCTATTCTGAGTGGGTGTGATAACAATATGGACATACACACACTAAAAGAGCAGTTTTGGCAGATTAAAAGGCAGATATTGGAATTCTATGATGAATATGTTATAACATACACTAGAAATCTTGCCCGTGGGCTCTTTTCATCAATGCATATTTCACTGTTGCCAGAACCAGACATTCTGTTTATCTGTAAGGTAGAAGAAGTAACAGAGCAGCTGATGGAAACTACTGCAAGGCAATTTGAAAACCTGAAAAAAGAAAATGATCACCAGCTTTGGCTTAAAGAACAGTATGCTACTTTGTGTGCCTCTCCAAAGACTTCTATCGAGCAGATTGTCCCTTCTATTTATGACAGTCAAAAGACAGCTCCAGTTATAAATATATCAGCCTCTTCCTCAGACTCTCTCTCAGCCTGTAGTTCTCCAGTGAAAATTCCTGTACAGTTGACTGAATCTCTGACATCTCTGAGAGATTTGACACCTCTTGATTCAAAGGATGGATCAGAGTCTTCAGAAGGAAGTGTCTCAGCCCCTCTATCAGAACAAATAAAGCCAAAGGAAGAAGAGAGTTCTGATACAGACTACAATAGCTGCACCTTAAGAAACCAAGATATGACTTTTCTGGAGATTAATGGCAAGTTGTGCAACAGTGTTGAAGAATCTGAATCTAGTGATGACAGTGGTTCCTGCCTTGCCGTGAACAAGCCTGCAGATAGTGCTGTTCAAATGGCGCACATACCACAATTTTCAGATTGTGGGGATACTCCTGCCCTTTCAAACAATATCATAGAATTTTCAGATAATGAAGAGACAGTTTCTGTTTCAAGTGAATTAATGGATTTTTCTGACCGTGAAGAAATACCCGCAATTACTAAGAATGTAATGGACTTCTCAGAAAGTTTAAAAATCTCTTCTGTGTCAAAGCAAACCGTGGAGATTTCAGACAAGGAAGAAAGCCAGCAATCTGAAACTGAACAGCCTGCCATAAGAAATGAGAGCCTTCTCCTAGAACAGGACACAGTTGCAGCCTCAACCACTGATCCTGACCTGCTGATCCCTGCCAATGTGTATCCTGTTTCCAGCTCCACGATTAGTGAAGACAAGATCTCTGAGCTACTGGTATCTGATCTTGATGTAAAACCAGCCACACCAATGTCACCTGCTGTGTCCCTGAAACTAAAGACTCCTGAAAACCAGCAATCTGAAACCGAAGTTCAAGTGCTGAAAGATGTAATATTTCCCACTAAGACTAAAGACTTGAATTTGAATCTTGTATTTGAAGATCTGATGATAAGTACTGTTCTTAGTGTTTTATTGCAAGAAACAATCATCACTTCAAAAGCAAGAGCTGAAATTGTAGAAAACAATGTAAAGGTGATTTCTAAAGAGACTCCAGTTCCATTTCCTTCCAAAGAACAACCTTTCAGTGTTAACAGAGTTGAAGATAAACTACTTGTAGTAGAAACGCTTTGCAAAGAAACCATCTCTGATACCACGAAAATACCACAGAACACATGCAATGAAGGAATCTCAGTCTTGTCTGAAGATCACCCTAAAGAATTAGTTTGTGGAACTTCTACATTTTCAGATGTTAATCCAGTTTCTAAAGACTTAAAAACTCTTGTTGATCCTGTGATTGATACTCCGAAGTCATCCAAGACGAAAGAAAATTCTGACTTTTTTATGTTTACTTTGAGAACATCAGTTACCCATGTTTCCCAAGTCTCTATGCTTTGCAAGCCTCAGACCACAATCAATGTAAATACTGCTGCAGAAACAGACAAATCCTGCTTGTCAGAAGGTGTTACAGACCTGACAGTTACTAATACACCAATCAGCTCCTCCAAAGAGGAAAGTATTGAACAGGAAACTAATGTCATAAAGAATACCGTCCGTAATGCCATTCCAGATCTCCTTGCTCCTGAATCTACTTCACCAGAAACCAACTCCATGCACTCCTCCCGTATCACTCGAACAATAAAGAGGAAAGACATCAGAGCCCATATGGGTATTAATACATGCTTTGCTCATTGGAAGATTCACCTATGGCAGGACTGTAAACTTATCAACCAAGGTTGGTGTTGGATTTTCTTGCTGTGGCTTTCCCTCTTCAACTTTTTTCAGCCAAAGGATCGCCTTCTCTTCTTGAGCAGACTGGTGGGAGGGGGTATACTGTTACGACTCGGTCGTCCCATTTCCAGGGGGCGCTGTAAGGGGACTGTCAGAAGCCTGGGATTCACCTTGAACACCTATCTAGAGTCCCTTGCTGACCCCTGTGTGTTTCTCTTTTCTCTATGGTACACTTGTATAATACTACATTTGCTTCTTGGAACTGCAAATCCCATAATGCACAGAATGGTATTCAGGAAAACCCGGATTCTGTTTCCCATTGTTTTCAATGGGAGAAGTCCAGTTGCTCCTTTTCACTGGATCCTCTCCTCCAGGACTTGCAAGTGTCCGAAACTACACACACCTGAAACCTCTCCTGTGCAGCCCAGCTTGGAACTGCTTATAAGCAGCCATTTCCTTAAGCTCCCTGTCGTGCATCGGACTTCAATTCCTTTGTGTTACAGACCCCTTGTCGGATGGTGTTCCAGTTTTGTTCCTGTTCCTGTTCTGTTCCAGCCTGATCCTGTTTCCTGTTTCTCTGCCCTGCTCCTGATTGTTCCAGCCAGAGTCTGCTCCCTACTTCTTAGCCTTGTACCTGTTTGTTTCTTCCAAAGCCTGCTCCCTGTTTCTCTGCCCTGCTCCTGCCTTGTTTCAGCCTGAACCTTCTCTCTGTTTCCCAGTCCTGTTTACTGCTCATTTCCTACTCCCTGTATTCCAGTCCTGTCCTTGCCTGTTCCAGCCAGAGCCTGTTCTCAGTTTCCCAGTCATGTCTCTGTCTGTCCCAGCCAGAAGTTTGCGCCCTGTTTTCAAGTCCTAGTCCCGCCTTTGCTTCAGCCTGAGCCTGTTCCTAGTTCTTGCCTCTGCCTCTTTGTTTGTTCCCTTCTGTTTCTGTTTCTTCTTGGTTCTTTGTGTCTGGTAAGTGTTCTATCAGTCTTCACCAGTGTATACGTGTCCTCCTGTGTACTGGGGTTGGCTCCTGGTTTCCAGGAGGCAATTCCAGCCCCCATCCTTGTCCAGTGTTATACGTTGTATTTTGTGCCTAACAGTGACAGTGTGCTATTGCTGTTTTCTCAGGAATCGCCACTGTGTTTCCAGCTGGACCCACAAGAGCGTGTCCTGTGTATGTAAGTACTATCCTTGTTTGTGCTCTAGGGTCCAGAGACAGAATCACTTCTGCTGCCTCCTTTCTATGGGGCTGGCAGGGTGACTATCTGTAAGAGCAAACTGCACAGAGGCATTGAGATTCCCTGTCACTGTGGGAGGTTCTGCGCCTTACTCTGTGTACAACCCCAGCGTGTTTGTCCACTGGTAATCCGTTTCCTGTTTGTTCACACAAGGGTTGCTCTGCTTTTACTTTCCTGTTTCCTGTGCCTATCCATAGCTGTCCTTTCCGTGTATGCCTTTAGCTGCTCTTCTGCCCCAGTACACTACCTCTGTAGGATATTCGGTGACCTCAAGGGGTGTCCCAACCAAAGTCCTGATCAGCCCTGCCCGAAACCGTGACACATCCAGGTAGAGCCACAGCTATTTGGCTCACAGGTACAGCACACCTCCATAGCCAGGAAGATGGAGCTATGGTGAAGAATCGTCGACAGGGTCAATGCTGTGGGACAGCACCCAAGAAATAGGGAGGACATCAGGAAGAGGTGGAACGACCTACGGGGGAAGGTGCGTTCAACGGTCTCCAGGCACAACATAGCGGTTCAGCGGACTGGCGGCGGACCCCCACCTCCTCTCCCACAACTAACAACATGGGAGGAGCAAGTCTTGACCATCATGCATCCAGAGGGCCTCGGAGGAGTTGGTGGAGGATGGGACACTGGTAAGTCAAATCTTAACTATCATATCCCCCACCCTACCTGCATGCCATCACACGCCCCCACCCTCATCCCCTCCCCTATCACCCAAAATCCTCACTAATGTACTAAGAACACAAACCACCCATCCCAACACCAAGCCCTGCATGACACAACTAAGCATGGACACCCAGCACTAAAGCATGACCACTGCACATAGCCAGAACCCCCTAACCATCATCACACAAGCCCCCACACAGGAATGCCTGCACTGGGGTACACAGAAACCCACCCATTGCACACCATCACACACACAAATGCATTAATCATGCTCTTATGCCCCTGCAGGAACCCGAAGGACCGTCACCACACCAGAGGGTCCAGACAACACCACTCCACCCCCAGAAGAGGCCCACAGTGACAATAGCAGCTCTGCCCTACTGGAGCCTGATGACCAGCCCGGACCATCGCGGGCCTCGGGACAGTCGGTTCTCCTTGCACAGGCACAGCCCAACACTGACCTTCCACCCTCTGGTAACACCAGCACAGCACCCACCCAGCGGGCCCAAACCTCCCTACCCAGGACAGGTCAATCAGCTGTGTGTCCACCACTACAGGGAACCCAGGATAACCCACCACCCCAACAACAACAGGGACCTGGGGGCAGTGGTAGTGGGCACACGGTCCAGGGGACGGAGGCACAGGAACACAGGGAAACTGGGAGGGCTGCTGTGCGACTGGGGGCGGACAGGCCAAGGGAACCCACTCTCCATGAGGCCCTATCCTCCATCATGGGAGCATACCACCACTCCCAGGAGACAATGGCGACGGTCCTGGTCAAGTTTCAGGAGACCCAGCGCCTGTAGGAGGAACAGTATTTGGGGTTCAGGGAGGAGCTCAGGACCATCAGCTCCACCCTGGGCACCATCGTAGGGGTGCTGAAGGACATACAGCAGACTCTGAGGGACACCGTGGCACTCCAAGGGGCCCCTGACACTAGCCAGGACGATGAACTGCCCACCACCTCCGCCGGCGCTAGTGGACAGGACGCCCCGCCACAGGACCACCACACCAGCACCCCACCCCCTGCAGATGGACAACCACCCAGCAAGCGGCCCCTGAGATCCAGGAACAGGACAGAGCAAGATGGCAAGACCCCCGCCAGGAAATGAGACCACCCTGATTGTCCTCCCACTGACCCACTTTGTTACCCTGTCCATACTTGAACTGCCCCAGCTCCACTTCCTATGCCCATATGGGCAGTGCACCTGTGAGACTAATAGACTGGACTCTGCCATGGACATTCCTCCGCCATCACCCATCCTCATTTTACAACCCCCTCCCATTTCTGCGCACTTCAATAAACACCCTTGAAACACAAAACAATCTGGAGTCAGTCTGTGATATTGTAAATATGTATTATCAATGACAGAGTCATAATGCGTTTCCCATTGTAAAGCCAACATACCTGTGTCACACATCACAAGTCCTGGAAGGATGCAAGCAGATGACACATGTTGGTAACCACACCTGTGAAACCGTAATGGAAAGGTACAACTCAGTAACCAAATACTGGTTGAAATCGACAGACAGGATAGAGGTAGACGTGTGAAAGTTAATGTAATGGTAAAAATGAAAATGTTCTCACCTGTGTCTCACTGGAAATATTGCTGTATGACTGACTCCCTGTTGTCGTTGTCTTCTTCCTCAGCTTCCTCCTCATCACTGTCCACAGGCTCCACACCTGCCACAACACCGTCATCTGGACCATCCTCCTGCAGAAAAGGCACCTGGCATCGCAATGCAAGATTGGGAAGCTTCGAGCAGGCGATGATGATCTGGCACACCTTCCTTGGTGAGTAGAATAGGGAACCACCTGTGATATGGAGGCACCTGAATCTGGCCTTCAGGAGGCCGAAGGTGCGTTCGATCACCCTCCTAGTCCACCCATGGGCCTCATTGTAGCGTTCCTCTGCCCTGGTCCTGGGATTCCTCACTGGGGTCAGTAGCCAGGACAGGTTGGGGTAACCAGAGTCCCCCAATAGCCATACACGGTGCCTCTTGAGTTGAGCCATCATATCAGGGATGCTGCTATTCCTCAGGATGTAGGCGTCATGCACTGAGCCAGGGAACATAGCATTTACCTGGGAGATGTACTGGTCTGCCAAACAGACCATCTGAACATTCATGGAATGATAACTCTTCCTGTTTCTGTACACCTGTTCACTCCTGTGGGGGGGGGGGACCAGAGCTACATGGGTCCCATCAATGGCACCTATGACGTTGGGGATATGTCCAAGGGCATAGAAGTCACCTTTAACTGTAGGCAAATCTTCTACCTCAGGGAAAATGATGTATCTCCTTACGTGTTTCAGCAGGGCAGACAACACTCTGGACAAAACGTTGGAAAACATAGGCTGGGACATCCCTGATGCCATGGCCACTGTTGTCTGGAATGACCCTCTTGCAAGGAAATGGAGCACTGACAGCACCTGCACATCAGGGGGGATTCCAGTTGGATGGCGGATTGGTGGCATCAGGTCTGGCTCCAACTGGGTACATAGTTCCTGGATTGTGGCACGGTCAAACTGGTAGGTGACAATGACATGTCGCCCTTCCATTGTCAACAGGTCCACCAGCGGTCGGTACACCGGAGGATTCTGCCATCTTCTCACATGTCCCAGCTGACGGTGCCTACGAAGGACAACAGCGACGAATCAGTCATTTTTCCTCCAGGTATGTACCCACAGTTACACACAAGACTACACCAATCACAAAACCCTTCCTGTATGTGTGTTGAGTGTAGGCCTAGCTATGTGTGACGCAGAAGTAAATGAAGCCATGTGGGCCCCTGAAATGGCGGCTGCCTGACCTCTAAACTGGGACAATGGGATTGTGGGGTAACAGCGCTGGTGTTGCACACCGTGGCGGTAGGCGGTCATAGACCGTGGCGCAATGCTGCATTGGTTAACATTGGACCCTATGGGTCCCAGGAGCCAATGAACAGGTGCGCCGGCGGTGATGATGCGCACCGCCGCGGATGTCACCGCCGCGGACGTCACCAACATTTTCTATCTGTTCAATCACTAGATACCTGACCTTCGACAGGAGAGGACCTACACTGCAAGTGCTGCTGTGACCTTGGTCTGGAAGCGACGATGGCTGCTGCATCTGGGGAAAGGGCCCCTGCCTTCACTGCTCAGGAGTTGGAGAAAGTGGTAGACGGGGTCCTCTCCCAGTACACGCTACTCTACGGTCCTCCAGACCAACAGGTTAGTACACAGGTAGCACGTTGTATGGGCTAGGCCTGGGTGGAGAGGTCTGGTTGGAAGAGGGAAGGGGGCAGAGTTCATAGAACATTAATGCATGTGAATGAATGGGCCACATGGCCAGAGTAGGGAGGGGGCCACTCACATCAACGGTGCAGTTGGTAATGACTGTTCCTCTTCCCTAGTGCATGTCATGTAGGTCAGTCAGCGCCCACCAGAAGAGGGACATTTGGCATGCCATCGCCAAGGAGGTCCGGACCCTGGGGGCCCACCAGAGACGGGGCACCCACTGCCATAAAAGATGGGAGGACATGCGCCGCTGCAGCAAGAAGACGGAGGAGGCTCAGCTGGGGATGGCCTCCCAACGTGGGAGGGGTGCCCGTCGCACCATGACCCCCCTGATGTTCCGGATCCTGGCGGTGGCCTACCCGGAGTTGGATGGGCGCTTGAGGGCATCACAGCAGACACAAGGGGGTGAGTACAACCTCATTCGGCAGACTTTGCGCGCAGTAGAGGGGCCTGGGTGGAGGAGGAGGCCTGTGGGTGTACCTAGGCCAGCCAGAAACACGAAGACTAGGCCCCTCTGTAATGCAGCCCATGTGGCACTCTGCCACACCTCAGTATAGTGCCAAGTCGAGGTATAGTTGCCCCTGTGGCATCCATGTGTGCAGATGTCCACCATTGCCATGTAGGCCATATCCCAGAAATTGCATATGCAGAGGCCAGGAGCACGGCGTAGTGCAGGGGGCTGCCGTGTCTGTATTGTCCGCCAATGGTAGCGGTATGCCATACACTCAACCTGTCTTTCTTCTGTTCCCCCCCCCCTTTTTCTGCTCTCCCTGGTCTTTTGTACATCAGCATCATCAGGCGGAGGTACAGTGGCACCGGAGCACGAGGGAGCTTCATCCCACATGGCCATGGAGGGCCACACCACGGACTCTGAATGCACCAGTGGGACGGAGGGCGAGGGGAGCTTCACGTCGGCCACCGGATCACCAACCAGCGACACGGACTCGTCCACCGATGGGAGCTCCCTTGTGGTGGCGGCACCATCTGTGCGCCCCACTTCTACAGGTACAGCCGCCACCTCCCCTACCAGCACTGCCCTCCCAGCAGCCCCTCAGCCTTCGCTGCGTGCCCGCTCACCCAGGAGGGTGGGCATCACCTTCGCCCCAGGCACCTCAGGCCCTGCCCCAGTCACCCCTGCTGCCCTCAGTGAGGAGGCCATTGACCTCCTCAGGTCACTCACTGTTGGGCAGTCTACCATTGTGAATGCCATCCAGGGTGTAGAACGAGAGTTGCAACACGGTAATGCATTCCTGGAGGGCATTCATTCTGGACAGGCTGTCCTTCAGCGAACCCTGCAATCTTTGGCCTCAGCACTGATGGCAGCCATTGTCCCTGTGTCTAGCCTCCCCCCTCCAACCTCCTCCACCCAGACCCAATCCCCTGTACCCCAGCCCATCCCAAGCACATCTGCAGACCAGCATGCACACAAGTCAGCACACACAAGTAGCTCAAGCAAACATAGGCACCACACAACCCACAGGCACTCACGCAAGCATCACCCACATACAGACACAGCAACATCCACTGCCTCCACTGTGTCCCCCACCTCCTCTTCTCCCTCCTCCCTCCCAGTCTCGTCTACACACACACCTGCATGCACCACATCTACAGGCACCATGAATCGCACAAGGACACCCAGCACCCCAAGCCGCTCACCTGCACTCACCACCTCCACTCCCATTTACACGTCCCCTGTGTCCTCTCCCAGTGTGTCTGTGACGCCCCCTCCCAAAGAACACAAACGCCGGCAACCACACACCCAACATCCATCCACCTCACGACAGCCTCCAGTACCTGCACCTGCACCCAAAACACCTAAAGTGACACCTCCTACAACCACCTCCTCCACTCCCAGACCCCCTCCAACTACCCATCCCAGTGTTCGTCAGAAACTGTCCCTGTGTAAAGTTGACCTTTTTGCCCCCACCCCCCCTTCAATTCATCAGTCCCATCGTAGCGCCTCAGCCAAAAAGCCTCCTATACCAGTGGTGCCTGTACAAGGTATGTGGAGTGCACCGGCTACCAGGGCAGGCAGTGTGACCCAGAGCCAAGGCACTGGCAGCCCACCCCCTGTAAAGGCTCTGAAATTGGAGAGTGGACGACGGGACCGTGTGAAGACTCCTGATGGGAAAACAACTCACATGGGTTCCAAGGGGACTGGAGAGTCAGCTGTGACTCCACCAAAGGTGGGAAAGGGCCAGAGGAAGTCTGCCCAGCCTGTTGTGAGTATTACGGCGGAGAAGGGCGGCATCATTCCCGGCGGTCGGGACACCATCGCCAGCACCGTCGTCACTGGTCAGGAGACCACCGCCGGAGTCATTGCCCAGGAGGGCCCAAGTATCGTCACTGGTCAGGAGACCACCGCCGGAGTCAGTGCCCAGGAGGGCCCAAGTATCGTCACTGGTCAGGAGACCACCGCCGGAGTCATTGCCCAGGAGGGCCCAAGTATCGTCACTGGTCAGGAGACCACCGCCGGAGTCATAGCCCAGGAGGGCCCAAGTATCGTCACTGGTCAGGAGACCACCGCCGGAGTCATTGCCCAGGAGGGCCCAAGCATCGTCACTGGTCAGGAGACCACCGCCAGAGTCATAGCCCAGGAGGGCCCAAGTATCGTCACTGGTCAGGAAAGCACCGCCACCGCCGGAGTCAGTGCCCAGGAGGGCCCCGGCTGCCACAGCCCAGGTGGGCTATGAGGGAACGTCATGCCACACACCAATGCCCAGTCTAGGGAACGTCATGCCACACACCAATGTCCGTACCAGAACCGCCATGGCAAAGCACCGCTGAACAGTCCAGAACCGCCATGGCAAAGCACCGCTGAACAGGGCAAAGACCGCCATGGCAAAGCACCGCTGAACAGGGCAAAGACCGCCATGGCAAAGCACCGCTGAACAGGCCAAAGACCACCATGGCAAAGCACCGCTGAACAGTCCTGAACCGCCATGGTAAAGCACCGCTGAACAGGGCAAAGACCGCCATGGCAAAGCACTGCTGAACAGGGCAAAGACTGCCATGGCAAAGCACCGCTGAACAGGGCAAAGACCGCCATGGCAAAGCACCGCTGAACAGGGCAAAGACCGCCATGGGAAAGCACAGCTGAACAGGGCAAAGATCACCATGGCAAAGCACCGCTGAACAGGGCAAAGACCGCCATGGCAAAGCACCGCTGAACAGTCCTGAACCGCCATGGTACAGCACCGCTGAACAGGGAAAAGACCGCCATGGCAAAGCACAGCTAAACAGGGCAAAGACCGCCATGGCAACCCACCCACTTGTTAGACCACTCCCCAGGATGGCACAGTGGGAAAACCACCCACTGTTTAGACTTGAGAGACTGTGGCTTTGCACTCCCCAGGATGGCAGAGTGGGAAAACCACCCACTGTATAGACTTGAGAGACTGTGGCTTTGCACTCCCCAGGATGGCACAGTGGGCAACCCACCCACTGTATAGACTTGAGAGACTGCGGCTTTGCACTCCCCAGGATGGCCCAGTGTGAAAACCACCCACTGTATAGACTTGAGAGACTGCGGCTTTGCACTCCCCAGGTTGGCACAGTGGGCAACCCACCCACTGTATAGACTTGAGAGACTGTGGCTTTGCACTCCCCAGGATGGCACAGTGGGAAAACCACCCCCTGTATAGACTTGAGAGACTGTGGCTTTGCACTCCCCAGGATGGCACAGTGGGCAACCCACCCACTGTATAGACTTGAGAGACTGCGGCTTTGCACTCCCCAGGATGGCACAGTGGGCAACCCACCCACTGTATAGACTTGAGAGACTGCGGCTTTGCACTCCCCAGGATGGCACAGTGGGCAACCCACCCACTGTATAGACTTGAGAGACTGTGGCTTTGCACTCCCCAGGATGGCACAGTGGGCATGGAGCCCCATCGTGGATCTGGCTTTGCAGTCATCCAGCTGAGGTGCCCCCCCTTCCCTTCCCCCTGAGGTGCCTGTAGTATTTCTATCTGATGCCCCGGCAGTGTTCTCTTCGATTGTGGTCAGGTATCTTTTGTGGGCCTCGCCCATGCATTTTCGGACTAGTGGTGCACGGACATTGATATGTACATATCTGCACTACTTCTCGTAATGTATATATTTCTGCCTGATTTTCATATATATCTGTATATTTTTGCAAGACATGTATTTTGATACATTACAATGTTTGAACGGATTTCGCTTTGTCTTTGCATTCTTCTGGGGGGATTGTGGGTTGTTACTGTGATTTTTGTGGATGCATTGGTGTGTATGTTGTAAAATGCAAGGGTGGGGGTGTTTCGTGGGTGTCCCCCTAACTTTTGCCTCCCTCCTCCCCCATGTCGTAGGTGCAGTACTCACCGTTGTCTTCGGCGCCTACGTAGATGGTGTTCGTAGAGGAGCAGAAAGACAAGCGCAGGGAGTATTTGGAGTTCCGGCTCCATGGAGTCCTCGTTCCTCGTTCCTCGTGGGATGTGTTCAGGAGAGCGTTTTCCTATTGCAGTAACTGTTCCCGCCGGGTTTTTATCCACGGTGAATCCGCCCCCGGAAAAGGTGGCGGATTGGCGGGTTGTGATACTATTGGCGGTACATTGTCTTCCACCTGTCTGTTGGCGGTGACCGCCGCGCTGCTTGTCTGTACCGCCATGGCGGGCGGTGTGTTAAAGTGGCTGTCTTTGTTGCCGGTTTCCCCCAGGGTCATAATTCCCTTTTTTTTTCCGCCGGCCTGTTGGCGGTATTACCGCAGCTTTACCACCGTCCGCCAGGGTTGTAATGACCCCCTATGTGTTCCACTGATTTTTCCTTTGGTCTCTTCAGCAGCTTGCTGCCTAAGGCCTTCAAGAGAGAGAAAGGTTTCTTGCCCCTTACACAGCTGTTTCCTTGTGGGTCCCCCTGTGCCTAAGAGTTCAACCTGATAAGGTTCTAACTCCATGGGCTCAGGTCCCTCAGAGGGTAGAACTTCTTCCTGTGAAGAGAGGTTCTTTTTCTTTTGCTGTGTTGAAGTTGGTTTCCCAGTCTTCTTTCCTTTTCTCTTGGAGGGTTGGGACATTATTCCAGGCTCCAACACCTCTTTTTCACCCTGGGCCTTGCACTGTGCCCCTGTCTTGACACACACCAGTTCAGGGATACCCAGCATGACTGCATGGGTTTTGAGTTCTACCTCAGCCCATGCTGAGGACTCCAGGTCGTTTCCAAGCAAACAGTCTACTGGGATAGCAGAGGAGACTACCACCTGTTTCAGGCCAGTTGTTGTAACTTAATAGCGACTAGATTAAGCATTAGCAGAAGACATCTTGTATTTAGCAACTATTGTGAACATTTGGCGGAATCCATTTTGTATTCATGGCAGCCATTTTCTCTGCCATGTGCTCACCATGTGCTCTGTCCTACCTTCCTGTTAACTACTCTTGAAAATCTGTCTAGTGACAAGTTATATCTCCCACTTTCGCACATGCCCAGTAAGATCTGCAGCTGTTAGTAATCAGTAACAGACAGTAATGTGTCAACTAGTCCTTGAAACTGTTAGCCTCTCCTCCTTGTCGACTGTGCATTTCCATATGACCTTACATGTATGTAAGTCTTGCTTCTATAATTGTACCACCTTCTTTTAGCCCTTGTGTGGGTATAAAAGGAGCATGCTCTCTTAGTTCAGTGTGCTACTTCAAACATTACCGAAGGGTGCTGTTTGAACTGTAGTACCACCTCATGAGGTTTAATAAACTTTGTCTTTTATTTCAGTTTCTGTGCCAACTTCTTCCTATATGGTCTGAGGACTTTGTGCAGAGAAGGGCGAACCCCTTGCACTAGTAGGCCTTGCTGAGGCTTATGTAGTGTTGCCGCGTCCTCGTGACTCCTGTTCTACGTCTCGAGCTCGTGATAGAGAGAGCTCGAGACACTCGGAGTCAAGAGGACGGTTAAGGCGGTAGCTGCTACATCGCAGCGGTCTATATATTGATTAAAAGATCTTTACTTTACTTACGCTTGTAGTCATGATTACTACAAGTATTTCTGGCGACGAGTAGACCGCTGCATCGGACCCATTTTCCTCGTCAAAACCAAGCAGGAAGTACAGCTAGTAATAATAACGTCAATCTGAGCTCATGATTGGTTACTTATTTTTTGTTTTCAAGAAGAGCTGAAGCAGTTACTTTGAATTTTTGGTCCAACTCTGCCATCTCATGGAATAAAGAGGTACTGCACTTTGATTTTAAGAAGGAAAATAATTTTTGACAGTTCGTTTTTATTGTTGCTGCTTATATTACAAGGAAACTTCAGTGTTCTTTTAACTGTGATCTGCTGTGGATCTTATATTGATACTGGCGTAAAAGTAAAGAAGGTTAAGTAAAAATTGTGGCTGGGTTTCTTCAGCTTTCATTGTCTTCTGCGTCACACAACCTGTGATATTACTTACCTTCTGCACTTGTACTGTTTTAAGAATGCAGTCTGTGAATCCACCTCCATTTTTTTTGGAAACACCGGGTAACCCTCCAATTCCATGGAAAAATTGGTATGATGCATTTGAGATGTACTTAGGAGCAATTGGTGCAGCACGCTTCCGTCCTGAAAGAAAAAAAAATATTTTACTCCATTCCCTGGGATTTGAAGGGAGATCTGTTTTTAAATATCTTCCTGCCTTGGTATTGGAAGAAGGAGAAGAGATTGATGAGTATGCCGAAACAGTAAAAAAATTGGAACTGAGGTTTGACATACAACCCAGTTTAGTCGTTATTAGACACAAGTTTTTCAAAAGAGAACAAAATCCTGGTGAAGACGTGGATACCTTTGTATCAGCACTGAGAAAACTTGCAGCTGATTGCCAATTTCAGGCGTTTAGTGACCAGCTGGTCAGAGACCAATTTATTGCTAAATGCACGGACAAGACTATCCAACAAAAACTTCTTTCTTTGAGCAATCCGTCACTGGATGAGACATTACGATTGGCAAAGAGCATTGAGACGTCTAAAGTGTCTGTGAAGGAACTGGAATCCAGAACGACAGAAAATATAGGATTGGTGAATTCTCAGGATGGAAAAATGTTAAAGTCAACTAAGACTTTTTCCAAACCATTTTTTAAGCAAAGCAACATTTGTTTTCGGTGTGGTAATCTGAACCATATTAAGAGTGGCAGAGGATGTCCTGCTAAGAATGCCACATGCAGGAAGTGCAACAAAGTTGGACACTTTGCCAAAGTGTGTCAGAGTGGCACAATGAGTGTTGGTTATCAACAGGGTTCAGGGAGGTTTCCAAATGGTTCAGGGGTGGCGTATGTTACAGAAGTAGATGATAATGATGTAGATAGAATCCAAGAAGAATTCAGAGACATGGTGATGATTGTCACAGAGGATCACATAGTAACTGGAGATCCTACTAGGTGTGTGGATCCTTATGTTGAAATTGGTGTTGGTGACAAAGTGATCAAACTTTTGGTGGATTCTGGAGCTCAAATCACAATGATTACTCAAGAGCTGTGCAAGGAGGTTTGGGGAGAGAGAACTCTCTGTGCACCTGACAGAGCACCTGTCTCCTATGAAGGGAGAAAGATTGAATTGGCTGGTTATTTCGAAGATGTACTTGAGTTCAAGGGAAGAAGAATTTTTGGCAAAGTTTATGTGGCGATAAAGGGACTAAACATTTTAGGTTGGTTCCATCAAGGTTTATTCCAAATGGTTTTGAGGCCAGGCACTAAGGAACAGGTATCTGTTGTAGAATCAGGTGATTATGCAGCCAGTCTGATAAAGGATTTTCCTTTGGTGTTTTCTGAAACGTTGGGCACCATTGAAGGATTTGCTCATGTGATAAAAGTAAAAGAAGGAGCCATTCCAGTGAAACACAAATTTAGGAGTGTACCATTCAGTGTGAGGGATAAATTGGAAAAGGAGTTGAAGGACTTGTGTATGAAAGGTATCATTGAACCTATAGATTCCTCTTTGTGGTTGTCTCCCTTGGTTATTGCAAGGAAGAAAAATGGCGAGGGTATGTGTGGATTTGCGCAGTTTGAATAAACATATTTGGGTAGACTCGCATCCTTTACCTAATATTACGGAAATGCTGGCTACTATTGGTGAATCAAGATGGTTTTCCAAGTTGGATCTAGCTACAACATATCATCAGATTGTTCTAGACCCGGCCTCAAGGCATCTTACTGCTTTTGTTTCACCTTTAGGCACATTTCAGGATTGCAGGATGCCTTTTGGGTTAGCCTCAGCAGCAGCTGTTTTTCAGCAAGTAATGTCTCAGATGTTAAAGGACATAAAAGGGGTAGCTGTATTTCAAGATGATGTGTTGATACATGCAGCGTCCAAAGAGGAACATGATCACATTGTAAGGAAAGTGTTAAGAATCATGCAGGAGAAAGGAGTGGTTCTAAAAAGTGAAAAATGCCAATTTTTGCGTAATAGAGTCGAATATTTAGGACATGTTGTTTCTGAACAAGGGATTGAACCCAAACCAGGGTTGGTCAAAGCGATTATGAATGCTTCTCCACCATCAGACAAAACAGGATTGAAGTCTTTTATTGGTTTGTGTGAATTTTATTCACGGTTCATGAGTGATTACGCTACTAAAACTAAACCCTTAACGAATTTGTTAAAGAAAAATGTTGTTTTTGTTTGGAGTAAGGATTGTCAGGAAGCGTTTGAGTGGATTAAGTCACAACTAGTTGGGCCTAAAATCCTGAAACCTTTTGATCCAGACGTGCAGTGTATCATAACTGTTGATGCAAGCAGTTTCGGTGTGGGTGCTGTGTTGACTCAGGTGAAAGAAGGTACGGAAAAAACTTTGGGATGTGCATCAAGAGTTTTGAGAGGGTCTGAATTAAACTTTTCTGTTATTGAGAAAGAATTGTTGGCATGTTGGTGGGCTATAAGGAAGTTTCATCCGCATGTCTGGGGAAACAAGTTTGTGTTGTGCACAGATCATAGTCCTCTTATTCCTATTCTGACTGGAGACAAAATCAGAGAATCAACACCTCGCATTTGTAGATTGGTCACAAAATTATTGCAATATGATTTTGAAGTCCGTTATGTTCCAGGTAACAAGAATGTTAGAGCGGATTTTCTATCCAGATTTCCTCTGGTTGAGGATGTGGGTGTTGGTGAGGATGAATATGATGTTGATAATTGTTTTATAGCAGCTGTTGATCTGGAAGATATGTGCGCAATAAGTGAATGTGAGTGGAAAAGGGAATTGGCGAAAGACTTGGTGTTGGCTCAAATTGTGAAATTTATAAAAGAAGGGTGGCCCAGAGAAAGAAATGTACCTATTCAATTTCAAACTTTTGTCAAGGTGTCAGGTGAAATGTCAGTTGAGGACGGTGTTCTGATGAGGGGTGAGAGATTTGTTCCCCCGGAGAGCCTGAGGAAAAGAATAGTTGCTGCTGCGCATGAGGGACACTTGGGCAGGACACTTACCAAGCGCAGATTACGTGAAACGTTTTGGTGGCCTGGAATGGACCATTGTGTTGATGTCTGTGTGGATGAATGTGTGTGGATGAATGTGTGATTTGCAACAGTTGTGAAAAGGGGCTCAAGGTGAGGAGTCCACCGTTACAACCTATTGAACTACCCGCTAGGCCGTGGGAAAAGCTGGGAATTGATCTTATTGGTCCTTTCTATGCTTTGCCAAGTCCATGTAGATTTGCTGTAGTCTTAATTGACTACTATTCTAAGTGGCCTGAAATCAAGTTTATAGGTGAACCCTCATCAAAAAATGTAATTGAATTCTTGAGAGATGTATTTCTACGGGAGGGGTTCCCTTCGGCCATTGTTTCTGACAATGGTGTGCAATTTGTTAGTCAGGAATTTAAAGAATTTTTACTAGAAGGTGATGTTAAACACATAAGGAGTTCACTATATCATCCTCAAACCAATGGCCTTGTAGAGCGCATGAATCTAGTGTTGGGGAATTGTGTACAATGGGCTATTGCTAACAAGTCAAATGTTCAAATTTCTGTACGTACTATGCTTTGGTTTTATCGCACAACCCCCCATTCTTCTACAGGTGTTTCTCCACTTGAACTGTTGCGTGGAAGGAAACCATCTTCAAGGATCTGTCCCGGTTGGATGTCTAAGTGGGTGAAACAAAGTGATTTGAGTGTAATTGATGATACTGTCAGAAATAATGTCCGGACAATTAAAGCAGAAGGAATACTTTGATTTATCAAAGAGGGTCTACTCCCATGAATTTGAAGTAGGGGACAAGATTAGAATCAAACTTCCTGTTCACAGGAAGAAAGGAGAAAAGAGATTTTCAGAACCCTTGATAATTGACAAAGTATGTGGTAATGCTGTTAGGGTTAATTTGCGGAATTGGTGGAATGTTGACAGGGTAGTTAAAGTCAAGGAAATTCCTAATAAAATGTGTAAGTCTGATCATTCTATGGAATGTCTGAACAAACCATCACACAGTGAACCAGTTACTGATTAAATGAATCCAACGGATGTTGATACGTCGTTTTTGAACATTATGTACGCAGGAGTGGCAGACAAAGAGTGAAACCTTTGAGATACCGTTAATTCCGTGACATGTATTTGAGTTATGATTTTGGTTTCATCTTTCTTCATAATTTGTATCTTTAAATTTATTTTTATTTATTTTGTTGTTATTGTTTTTCTGTAGACTGTTATCTTATTGAGTAATGGTTAAATTGTTATTTACTCGTTTGTAAGGGAAGAGGATAATGTAGTGTTGCCGCGTCCTCGTGACTCCTGTTCTACGTCTCGAGCTCGTGATAGAGAGAGCTCGAGACACTCGGAGTCAAGAGGACGGTTAAGGCGGTAGCTGCTACATTGCAGCGGTCTATATATTGATTAAAAGATCTTTACTTTACTTACGCTTGTAGTCATGATTACTACAGCTTACTTCTACACAGTGACCCCTCCCCATTCTAAAGTTACCATAGCCATGGGATGTACTTTAGTCTGATTGTCAGCGTTGGTGACTGGATACGTTTGTCCAGTCAGGTATTGTCCTGGGGAAACCAGTTTGTCTGTCACCATTACACTAGTCCCATTGATTAAGAGTTGCTGCCTATATTTTTGCATATTAGGGGGCCAGGCAGCCAGTGTGGCTAGGTCCACCCCACCCTCAGAAACTAATGTAGCTTCGGTGTGAACCCTGATTTGCTCTGGGCACACTCTTGATCCCACCTGGAGACTGGCTATTCCAGTGCTAACTGGAGTAATAGTGGAAGTGGAACCTTTATTGGTACAGGCCTTGTCTCCAGTTTGGTGTCCCTGCTGATTACAGCTACGACACCAGACCTTTTTGGGATCAAAGTTTTTACCCTTGTACCCAAAAATGGATTGCGAAGAGGCTTTGGACCCTCCCTCCTGAGCAGGTTTTTGGGGCCCTGTAGAAGACTCTTTACTTTTACCCTTGGATGTCTCAACACTCTTCCCCTGGGGAGTCTTTGTGACCCCTTTCTTTTGGTCACCCCCTGTGGAAGTCTTGGTCACCCTAGTCTTGACCCTAGTCTGCCTTCTTTCCCAATTCTTGGGGAAATTGGACCTAGGTCTACCAGATGCTGATGCGGTTTATCATTGAAACAATTACTTAAAAGGTGTTCTTTCATAAACAGATTGTACAGCCCATCATAATCATTTACACCACTGCCATTACTCCAACCATCCAGTGTTTTGACTGAGAAGTCAACAAAATCAACCCAGGTCTGGCTCGAGGATTTTTGAGCCCCCCTGAACCTAATCCTGTACTCCTCAGTTGAGAATCCAAAGCCCTCAATCAGGGTAACCTTCATGAGGTCATAGGATTCTGCATCTTTTCCTGAGAGTGTGAGGAGTCTATCCCTACACTTTCCAGTGAACATTTCCCAAAGGATATCACCCCAGTGAGATTTGTTTACTTTTCTGGTTGCACAAGCCCTCTCAAAAGCTGTGAACCATTTGGTGATGTCATCACCATCTTCATATTTAGTTACAATCCCTTTGGGGATGTTTAGCATGTCAGGAGTATCTCTGATCCTATTTAAGTTGCTGCCACCATTGATGGGAGCTAAGCCCATCTATTGTCTTTCCCTTTCTATGGCTAGGAGCTGTCTCTCCAAAGCCAATCTTTTGGCCATCCTGGCTAACAGGAGGTCATCTTCATTGAGGCTGCCCTCACTGCTTCCAGAGTTGCTGGACTCCCCTGTGGGAGAAGCAGCATCTCTGACTATCACTTGTGGAGTCAGGGTTGGAGGAACCCTGTTCTTCCTAACTAGGAGTGGAGGTGGGACATTTTCCTCCCCATCACTAGCTTTCCCCTCTGTAAGGGTATCTTCAGAGGGGTTGTCTCTAGCAAACTCTGCCAAGAGCTCCTGGAGCTGTACTTTGGTAGGGTTTGATCCAGTTTTTATCTTTTTGATTTTGTAGAGAGTCCTTAACTCTGACATCCTAAGATGCTGGTAAGGGGTGAGGTTGAGCTCCACCACCATCTCTTCTGCCGTAGGCATTATTTCTCTAAAAGTTGGGATGCTTTTTAAGAAGCTAAAACTATCTCTAGAACTTAATCCAAACTTTTACAAAACTTTTAAACTCTAAAAGAAATGCTAACAGGGACTAACACAAGGCCCTATCAGGACTTTTACAAATTTAGAAAAATAGCTCAAATTTCTAAAATCAGTTTCTAATGAACATTTTTGGAATTTAGTTGTGTGATCAGGTATTGGCTGAGTAGTCCAGAAAATGCAAAGTCTTGTACCCCACCGCTGATCCACCAATGTAGGAAGTTGGCTCTGTATATACTATTTCAAAGTAAGAAATAGTGTGCACAGAGTCCAAGGGTTCCCCTTAGAGGTAAGATAGTGGCAAAAAGAGATAATTCTAATGCTCTATTTTGTGGTAGTGTGGTCGAGCAGTAGGCTTATCAGAGGGTAGTGTTAAGCATTTGTTGTACACACACAGGCAATAAATGAGGAACACACACTCAAAGACTTACTCCAGGCCAATAGGTTTTTATATAGAAAAATATATTTTCTTAGTTTATTTTACAAACCACATGTTCAAGATTTACAAACAATACTTTAAATGAAAGGTATTTCACTTAGGTACTTTAGGAACTTTGAATAATCACAATAGCATGTACAGTTTGGACAAAAATGGCAATATGCTATTTTAAAAGTGGACACTGTGCAAAAATCAACAGTTCCTGGGGGAGGTAAGTAAATGTTACGTTCACAGGTAAGTAAAACACTTACAGGGTTCAAAGTTGGGTCCAAGGTAGCCCACCGTTGTGGGTTCAAGGCAACCCCAAAGTTACCACACCAGGAGCTCAGGGCTGGTCAGGTGCAGAGGTCAAAGTGGTGCCCAAAACACATAGGCTTCAATGGAAATAGGGGTGCCCCGTTTCCAGTCTGCCAGCAGGTAAGTACCCGCGTCCTCGGAGGGCAGACCAGGGGGTTTTGTAGCGCACCGGGGGGGACACAAGTAGGCACAGAAAGTACACCCACAGGGGCAGACGGGTACAGAGTGCAAACAGGCATCGGGTTTCAGATAGGAATCAATGGGGAGACCCGGGGGTCTTTTCAACTATGCAGGCAGGCACAGGGGGGGCTCCTCGGAGTAGTCACCACCTGGGCTAGGCAGAGGGTCGCCTGGGGGTCGCTCCTGCACTGGCGTTTGGTTCCTTCAGGTCCTGGGGGGTGCGGGTGCAGTGCTGGTTCCAGGCGTCGGGTTCCTTGTAGCAGGCAGTCCCGTTCAGGGGGAGCCTCTGGATTTCCTCTGCAGGCGTCGCTGTGGGGGCTCAGGGGGGTCAACTCTGGCTACTCACGGGCTGGCAGTCGCCGGGGAGTCCTCCCTGTAGTGTTAGTTTTCCGCAGGTCGAGCTGGGGACGTCGGGTGCAGAGTGGAAAGTCTCACACTTCTAGCGGGAAACATGTGGTCTTTAAAAGTTGCCTCTTTGTTGCAGAAAGTTGCAATTTCTTGAACAGGGCTGCTGTTCTCAGGAGCTTCTTGGTCCTTTAAATGCAGGGTAGTCCTCTGAGGCTTCAGAGGTCGCTAGACCCTGTTGTATGCGTCACTGTTGCAGTTTTCTTTGAAGTAGGGAGACAGGCCGGAGGGGCTGGGGCCAAATCAATTGTCGTCTCCGTCTTCACTGCAGGGCTTCAGGTCAGCAGTCCTTCTTCTTCTTTAGGTTGCAGGAATCTATCTTCCTCGGTACTGGGAGCCCCTAAATACTCAATTTAGGGGGGTGTTTAGGTCTGGGAGGGCAGTAGCCAATGGCTACTGGCCCTGAGGGTGGCTACACCCTCTTTGTGTCTCTTCCCTGTGGGGAGGGGGGCACATCCCTAATCCTATTGGGGGAATCCTCTATCTGCAAGATGGAGGATTTCTAAAAGTAAGAGTCACCTCAGCTCAGGACACCTTAGGGGTTGTCCTGACTGGGGAGTGACTCCTCCTTGTTTTTCTCATTATCTCCTCCAGCCTTGCCGCCAAAAGTGGGGGCAGTGGCCGGAGGGGCGGGCATCTCCACTAGCTGGGATGGCCTGTGGCGCTTAATAAAGGGGGTGAGCTTTTGAGGCTCACCGCCAGGTGTTACAGTTCCTGCAGGGGGAGGTAAGAAGCACCTCCGCCCAGTACAGGCTTTGTTCCTGGCCACAGAGTGACAAAGGCACTCTCCCCATGTGGCCAGCAACATGTCTGGTGTGTGGCAGGCTGGCAAACACTAGTCAGCCCACACTGGAGTCGGGTATGTTTTCAGGGGGCATCTCTAAGATGCCCTCTGGGTGTATTTTTACAATAAAGTGCACACTGGCATCAGTGTCCATTTATTGTGCTGAGACGTTTGATACCAAACTTCACAGTTTTCAGTGTAGCCATTATGGTGCTGTAGAGTTTGTGTATGACAGACTCCCAGACCATATACTCTTATGGATACCCTGCACTTACAATGTCTAAGGTTTTGCTTAGACACTGTAGGGGCATAGTGCTCATGCACCTATGCCCTCACCTTTGGTATAGTGCACCCTGTCTTAGGGCTGTAAGGCCTGCTAGAGGGGTGACTTATCTATGCCATAGGCAGTGTGAGGTTGGCATGGCACTCTGGGGGGAGTGCCATGTCGACTTAGTCATTTTCTCCCCACCAGCACGCACAAGCTGGCAAGCAGTGTGCATGGGCTGAGTGAGGGGTCCCCAGGGTGGCATAAGACATGCTGCAGCCCTTAGAGACATTCCCTGGTATCAGGGCCCTTGGTACCAGGGGTACCAGTTACAAGGGACTTACCTGGGTGCCAGGGTTGTGCCAATTGTGGAGACAAAGGTACAGTTTAGGGAAAGAACACTGGTGCTGGGGCCTGGATGCAGGGTCCCAGCACATTTTCAGTCATAACTTGGCATCAGCAAAGGCAAAAGGTCAGGGGGTAACCATGCCAAGGAGGCATTTCCTTACACCTGTTTTTCACTCTTTATATTTTACCAAATGAATTACTGTATACCCAGCACACAATGAAAAACCATTGCAAGGTGCAGCTCACTTATTGGCTCTGGGTACCTCGGGTTCTTGGCGAACCTGCAGGCCCTATATGTCCTCACAAACAGAAAAGTCCAATGGACGTAACAAAATATTCCTTTAAAAAATCTGCCATAGTAGAAGAAGTAACAGATCAAAACGTAGACACAAATGGCAGTGTTTTTTCAACTCAAATTCAATATGTCTTTATTTCAACTGTTACGTCCTATAGGAAAACCTTGAAGGATCTACACAAATGACCCCTTGTGGAACTCAGAAATGTATAGCTTTATTGGATCCACTATTGGTTTCATACCCATTTCTACCACTAACTGGGCAGAGGCTGAAAGCACGAAACATAGGAAGAATGGACTATCTCTAGGAAGATGATGATTTTAGCACCGCAAACCCTTTGTTGATGCCATTTGCAGGAAAAAAACAGACACTTTCTTCTGCAGCACTTTTTCCAATTTTTGCCAATAAAACCAAAATGTAGCTGTATTTTGATTTCTTGGTCCCCTTCAGGGAACCACAAACGATGGGTACTTTTAGAATCCCCAGGATGTTGGAACAAAAGGATGCAAATTTAGACAAAAAATTATGGGGGCCTAAGTGCGAACTACCCCATATAGCTGAAAAAGGCTATTTGGGGACAAAGGCCTAGCAGCGAAAGGGTTAAATTGATTATGTTTGAAATGTAGTTTAGTAGCCCTACTTTGTTTTATTTACACTTAAGTTCTTTCTTTTCCTTTTTCCTTTTTAATTTTAGTATCTTATATATTTAAATGTGTACAGGTGCATTACTCAAAACATTCTGTATTTAAATGGTTTAAATATTTATGTACCTTTTCGGTGCTCGTAGGACGGAACATGGTGTGACTGTAGATTATATAGGAACTGAGAGAGACAAACTGACAAGTTCTGAAGAGTGGAACTTTAGAGAAAGGGGGAATGGACAAAGGTTCTACCTTAGGCTCCATCTCACGTGGATCATTGCCATTTTTGCTTCAGAAATATCACTACCTTCTACATCATGTCTTGGACAGGTGGCCCATGCAGGAGGCTTGGGAGTTTGGGAGGCTGGTTACGTAGCCCTTTGAAAAACACCACATTGCAAAATGCCATTTCTCTGGCCAGTCACTAGTGTCCCCTTTTGTGCAGTGATAAACCAGGCCCTTGGTTGGAAGGGCATCTGAAACTTGCTTCTGTATGATGATGGGTCAGGCAGTTCAGTGATCTAATGCAGCCACTTGAGATAGTGCCTGACGGAGGTAACGGGCTGTCTGTGGTTCCCCTCTACCAAGAAGCATGGACCAGTGCTATTTCAGAGCCAGCTGGCGGTTACAAGATGACCAGTGCTGGGCAGTCCTGTTGGCTGGGAAAAAAGAAAGGCACTGAGGGAGTTACTGTTAGAAATTAGGTCTCTAGTTGGCAGAGGTTTGCACTCTATTCAAGTAGGGACCACAATCCCAGCCAGGACAAATAAGATACCCACTAAACTTTTACATTTGCTCACCTTCTGGTAGCTTGGCACAGAGCAGTCAAACTATACTAAAGAGGCAGTGCGTAATTTGTGCACACAGACACTAACACAGTGAAAACACCTCAAAAGGACTCCACCCCAGTTTAGAAAAATAGCCAATATTTATCAAACAAGACCAAAATGGCAAAAATCCAACATACGCAAGTCAAGTTATGAACTTTTAAAGGTCAAATCAAAATGCAGTGCTTATAAGACAATAACTCCAACCGGGGCTATCTGGTCGCACTGGACCGAGGCAAATCCAAAAGTGCAGTCCAACGGCGATTCAACATGGGCCAGGTACAGGAGTCTCGCAGACCCACTGACAGTACCTTTTGTTGCATAGGTGTTTGGTGACGATGCGTTGATCCTGAGGACGGGATGCACTGTGCTTGCAGGCGATGTGCCGCTTCCTGATCGGGCAACATCGTTGATGTGTCAATGTCCAGAAGCGATGAGTACCGGTTCCGAAGCATCGATGCTGCGTCGACCCAGCCGGGGCTGCATTGTAAGTCGGGGTCATTGTGTTGTGCCTCTGGGGCTTTGGTGCAGGCAGTGGCAAAGCAGCTTTTCTGCAGCGGAATGCACTGGTTCCAAGTGATGCACCAGTGTCGTTGTATCAGTTCTTGTGTTGTAGCACAACACTCACCTCCAAGGATCCAGTACTGGATGTGATACCACTTGGCAGAGCAGGACTCACAGCAGAGGAGCCCAGGTGCTGGTAGCAAAATGCAGGTGAAGTAATTGATATCCTTGAGATTTCATAAACAGGAGGCAAGCTCAGTCAGGCCCTTGGAGAAACTTTAGATTGGTGGGTTTAGAGGGTTAGATCCAGTCCTCTCACTCCCAGGCAAGACGTAGTAGGCAGCTGTCCAACACAGCAGCAAACAGCAAAGAGGCAGTTCCTCCTGACAGCACAGTGGTCATTCTTCCTGGTACAATGTCCTCAGCCCAGACGTGTCCTGAGTAATGAGTGTCAGAGGCCCAGTACTTATATCCAAAAAGGCCTTTGATGTAGGGGTAACTTCAACAGAATTCTCTGAAGTGCACAAGGTTTCCTTTCAACCCAGCCCTGGCTCCAGACTACCAGTAGGGGAAAATTAGCCCATGTGTGAGGGCAGGACACAGCCTATTCAGATGTAAGTGTGAACTGCCTCTCCCACTCCCTGTCCAGGACGACTATCAGTATACGAATGAATTCAGATGTATCCCCTGTCACACCCAGCCTTACCTGTTTGTGGCCGTCTGGAGAGAATGCACAAATGTAGCTGTCATCTAAACCCAGGCGTGATTTCAGAGACAGGCTAAGGCACAGAATGGTTAAAGTACAAAAATAGGTACAAGTCGACAGTGCACTCCTTGGTAAACTGTTGTATGTAGCTTACTCTTAGTTAGTGTGCCCCCCGGGTATCACCTCCTGATCTAGGTGTGAAATATAATGTAAGACACACCGCTGTAACAAGGGTGTCTTATTGGGGCACTACCTTAATGACTCCAATTGGGTCATATTGCATTTTTGTCTTGGATATTTTTTCATAGATTATTACCCTGACGAAGGGCAATGGTACAAAATGCATTGGAATTGGAATGAACTTTTTCCACAACACACTGGATTGAATTTGTAAGTGGGAAAATTTTTATTTTCACCTTATGATCATTAAATTATAATTGAAACCACATCTGACTATTGGTTTTGCATGCAATCAAGTTGAACTTTATGGGAACCAAGACAAGAATGTAATACGACCCAATTGGAGTCATTAAAGTAATGCCCCAAAGGGACACCACTCGTTACATGTCGGATACCGACATAGTGAAGTTCATGGAACAGTGGCTGCCAATGGAGGTGGCACCACTAGGCTTGGCAAACTTTTTCAGGTTGGTGAGAGTGCATAGAGTGCCAACTAGACAAGCCCCATCTGGGGCTACCCTTTAGGACAGTAGCTGCTATGGAGAGGTAGAGAGAAGCGAGCCAGAGTAAAGTTGAGAATGGTTCAGTGACGCTGCTCCTGACCTATACCATGATAGCAAAAGAAAATGGCCTCTTTCGAGGCAGTGAAGTGGGCTCTCAGTGAAGTGGGCTCTCAGTGAAATGGGGCTTTAGTACGCTCTCAGGTTCCCAGCGTTATTGAAGGGTATTGTGGATACAATTTGTTTTTTGTGGAGCTTGCCAAGGCCTTGGACTGGTTGGAAGCACATGGGTGACACTGCCCAATTCCAGGCAACTTCCTCCACTGCTACGTTCTCAAAGCCTAAAATAAGATGCAAGAAAAGCTGTGCACTTAGGAGGGTGTGGAGGATGACTGGGCTTCATGCTAAAAGGGACAGATCGGCTGCAGTCCAGGCAGCAAAAGAGATAAGTGCAGGATGCCAGTCAATGGGTGAAATCTGTGGTGTGTCTGGCTGTAGAATCTTGGAGCCTGATTCGGTGTGGCTTCCATGCTGGGAGATCACCCCAATCACATTACCACTAGATCCGTGGATGATTTGTGTTAACTGGGCCCTTTGGAGTAGGCCAGGCATACCAACTGGCACAATGGACAGAGGCAGGCTTTCTCATGGTTGGTGAATGCTTCGTAGGGGGTACCATTATGCTGCTGTAACAGTTAATGGCAGACCATGGCCTAGCACCAGGGCAATTCCTAAATTTCGGGGCTCTGACCTGAACGTTCTCAAATTTATGGCCCACCGGCACTCGAGAACCCCTGCATCACAGGTTGCTCCCATTGCTCATGTGACTGGGGGCAGTGACTACCTGATTGCTTGGTTCTATAGGGCACTTAATTGGATGGTGCAGACAGATTTTACCCAGGCTAAAAGACAGAGAGAAGCAGACATGGGTCATGAGACTGCAGGCAAAGAATGGGGCAGGTTACTGGCCTACTCACAAAAAGTGTCACAGAACACTAGTTATAAGTTTATGGAGTTAAATATTTTGCCGGACCTTTACCCTATGCAGTGGTCCTGCCCAGCATTGCATCATTACTGGTCTTCAATACATGAAACACTTAGAGAGGTGACAGAACTACCGGGAAGAGTGTGCCTTGGACATTTTTAAACAGAAAAAGAGTCACAAAGAGCGTGCCCGCTTTGCGGCCCTGGCGCTCCTGTTAGCTACCTTACACTAGCGCTCAGCCTCCCCACCTCCAGTGAAAGCCTGGAAGGGGTCCCTGTGAAAGTGGGGGGCAGCAGAGGAGGAGGCACTTCACAGTGGAGGATTCAGCGGGCTCCGGCGATGCCCGATCTCCAATCATTGAGCTGTGCTCCTTATTCATTTCCAACAACACACACTAGATCAGGGTTCTGCAAAGTCGGTCCTGGAGAGCCGGGTCCATGCCAGATTTTTAGCATATCCACATTTAGAAAAATGTAGATTTCTGAAACATCTCTTTTCTAAATGTGGATATGCTAAAAATCTGGCATGGACCCGGTTCTCCAGGACCGACTTTGCAGAACCCTTCAGTAGATGATACCATACCACCCGACTGTCTGCATATTACGCAAATGTTACATAACTTTACCGCCCCCTTCTACAATGTCACTCCTGTCACAGCTAGGGGTTCCTCTGACCCACCTGAATGGAATCCTCTCCCAGTTCCCCCTTAGGTCCGTTGTTATCCTTGGGACCGGCTGACTGGATCGCTTACATTACACCAACCCACTATTATGCCTACACACCCGCAGTCGAACATGCTTCCGCTCTATGTTACCTTCAAGTAACTATTATGACTAAATTGCATCCTCTGACCACCAAGTTCTCCACATACCCCATGTTTATCAGGTTTCAGAGTCCCCATGGCAGACGGTGTGCAATCGCACTAATAGCATTGTTTAATCAATGCCTTTTACATTCTAGTTGGAAATTCATATCACCGCAGCAACAACTTGAAACTGCTATCTGTATTGCTCTTGAAACATGAATAACAATGTGTTTTTTTCACTGTATGATGGCCAGCTTCTGTACCTTGATTGCAATGTATGCCTGCCTTTTGTTTCTTTCTTTTCTCTCAATAAAATAAAATAAAATGTTTTAAATGCATTTAAATATTTTGCATCAAACATAGCTTTCCCCTAGGAAAACAGTGGACATTTTATTTTTGAGGGGTGAGGGGGATCCAAAGCCCTGCCCGAAATGCTGGTCACTTTTGACTACTTTTTTCCACGTGGTCTGGGACTGCCCAGTGGTACACACTTACTGGGAGTAAATCATTAGTCTCCTGGGGTATACTGTGAGAAGGCAGCTGGATGTAACATCGGAGGCTTGCCTGTTAGGAGGCTTCCCCAGGCCCACACCTACGAAGGCAGGTAATAAATGGGCTGATGGACCAGCCCCTGGGTTGGAAATTCATAGCCAGGACCTGGAAGGTGAGAGCAGGTCCTGCCTACGTTAGGTGGTGGGTTGAAGTCAAACAATAGACAATGGCATAGGGAGAAACACTGAGGCAAGAGGAGCCATGCAGGATACACACATGCCCTCTATCAGACATGTGGGGGAGAAGTGGACCAAACGTTTTCAGAGTACCCAGATCAATCTACCACACAGGCTGAAGAGGTGGATGTATTGCCTGAAGGGGAGGAGGACTCCTGACAGTCAGAGGACTGGTCATCGTGGGATGGGAAAGATAGGATAGATGCTTAGAAACTCACTGGATATCAGGCAAAATAACAACTGCAGTGTCCAGCCCATGTCCTTTTGCCACTTGTGGGCTTTTGTAGCTTGTTTTGTCCCTGTAGCTTTAACAGGAGGTTAGCTGTATGACCCTGGGAGTCCACTTCTTTGTCTTTGGTACAGAAGACACAGCAAATCCAGTCTTCTAGGTTCTTCTCAGGTTTCATACAGCAGATGCAGTCATCTTCTGATCTTCCACAGGTTCAGCAGTGTTCTGATCTGGGTGCCTGTTGATGCTGCATATATGCCTGTCATGATCTAGTGGGTTGGAATGACCCCTGGGCATGCACTAAATAATGGCATAAAGGTTCCCAGGACTAACTCTACCCACAGTGTGCATTTTCAAGATGGCAAAAGTCTTTTGTCACACTAAACTTGGGCTCTGAGGCTTGGTGTGTGTATAGGAAGTGTATAATGGTAATGTGAGTGCAGATATTCTGACATAAATAATCTTTTACGTAGTCATGTTTATGTACTAATGTGTGAAATGCTTTAACTATAAAATCAATGTTAACAAAAAATGTGCCTTTTTGATTGCCTGCCACAAGTAAAAGGCCTGTACATGCACTCTGAAAATAATACACTAATGCTGTAAAAGTGCTTTATCTTTTAAGAAGGGTTTTCTGTTTAGTTTAATTGCTGAAATAATATGAGTATTTCTTGTGTAACTTCTGGGTCTCTAGTAGAGCAAGGCCACAGCTAATGCTGAATGTCTGCCAAATTTTTGAAAGTTGCAACCTTAGTAGAGCTGCATACCACATTCTTTGTTTGAATCTCAAACTTGTTTAAAACTTTTATTAATGAAATGCATTTCTTTCAATATAAGTATTTCTTGTTCTCTGCTGGGCCTGAAGCTGAACAAGGCCACAACGAGAAGTTATCTTTCTGCCAAGTTTTAGCTAAAGTATCATTGTATGGGCTCCTGTTTATAGAATAACAAACTTCTTTTGTTTGAATCAGTGCATGTAATTAATGTAATGTATTTCTTTCGAGGGAAACGGCAGTGCACTAAAATGTTGCCACATCTTTGTAACCACTGTCTAGTAGAAGCAAATCCGGAAGATGCCATACAAAAGAGCCTACAGATGACAGACGGAAGAGAAAGTTACAGTGCTTCATTCAGTATAGTTTACAATTACATCAATAAAGCAGAGACCAACCAGTGTTGTGCAATTAATTATTGTATCACTCCAAATGCATTTTTGATATCTGATGTTTTTGTAACTGGATGTTCTTGCTTTGCTTGATGCTTCTGACCAATGACAATGCGGAATGATTTTAAGTTAACCAGACTGCACTTGGAACTTTAAGTCAGTCAGTTCTCTGTCTCTTGGGTCACTCTATGCCACTGCACAACTTCTCTGTGATGCTAGTCATTTTGACACTCTGTCACTTGCCACTTAGTCTACTGACATTCTGGTACTTTATTATTTTGAGTTTTTCTCATGCTCCATTCTTACTTTAGTGCTCAATGCTTAGAGCCTGTAGCACTTTGCTGCCTGCCTTAGATAATTAACTTGATGGTTCAGAGAACTCAGAGTCCAAATTCTGCACTGTCACCCCTTTTCCTGCCCCCTGTCCTGATGCTGATGCTGCTGACCGTCTGATGAAGCTATGCTGTTTTGCTGATTCCCCAGGGATAGGTAACTATGTTTAATCTGTGCATTGTTATTTGTCTTTTGTTTTTCAGGTACCAACTGCTACTGTTTTGATACTGCTGCTGTTTTGATAGCGCCATAGCTAGATGTTTTCTAAATCTATGTTACTAAAACTTTTGCATGAAGCCCAAAATGCTAATGCTAATCTAAAGTTAGTGAGGTGTTTTCTTCTATACTTATGAACTGACATCCTTCTAGTATTGGACAAATGTACATTTTTTTCTTGCTCAAATATTGCTGCTATTAATTTGTGTTTTCGCTACTGAAATAATTGTTTTAATTGCTTTGTTTAAATTGAGATTCGTTAGGCGTTCGGATCAACCTGTGATGTTTCTTTATTTGTATCATTTGGTGTTGAGAATCATTTTCGTGACAATAGCATTGTTAATATAGGAAAATAAACATTCTAATTATCACCAAAGGTGTGGTTATTCATAGCCAAATGGATCATGGTGTGTTCTTTACTGATTCTTTAGTGTGATTTAAATTGTTTACATTGCTGTGTTATGTGACACCTAACAATATTATATTAAACGAGTCAAAAGGTTTATCAACCTTAAAGCTGCGTCCACTTACTATGATAAAATAGATAAGCCAACGGTGCGTTAACAGTAATTATAGTGTTCTTCCACATCTAACACTAAAATGCAGTTTGTAGCAGGTCCTAGACCTGCAACAAACTCAGAAACAAAAGTCTGGTAGAACAAACGCTCAGTTTTCCAGCCACCAGACATTAGATATGCAAGAACTATTTGGCGTCCTGTTCTGTTATATTTAAAACCCCAGCAGGCCTACCGAGCAGGTTTTGACATGTTAAAAGTCTTTGACACTGTAATGCCCCAAAGAGGACCATTGTGGTTGGAGCCTGCCTGGCTAGGGGAACAGAAAAAAGGAACAAGCCTGGTTGCTATCCATATCTGCTTGTGATAGGGTAGGCCACTTTGAAGTTAATTATGTTCCTGAGCCCAGCCTACAGGCCATCCTGTCAAGGACACAACAACACCTCCCCACACGCATTGCCTTTTGTCCATGTATTGGCAACAAGTTCACACCTCATTAAAGGGGCTATTCAAATGCTAATTACTGGCTGTATTAAGTGGGAGAGCAAAATGCAGATTAGCCTCTAGGACCTTCAGGCAGGAAGAAGGTAACTTTTTTTAAATTACTTTTCCTTAATGTTTAGTAAAAATCTGACCAGCTTTGAATTGCAGGACTTCGAGGTTGTCGACCTTATTTCAGAGCAGAACAGATAAATGACCCACCAGCACTATAAATACACATCACCATTTCTTCAGTGCACCGACCAGAATTGAAATTAGTGAACGTCCAGTTACAGTCAGACATCTGAATAGAGCTGTGCAACCAAAAAATGCATTTCCCACAAATAAATGTAAGCTTTATTTATTTTACATTTAAAGTGTGTGCATTATATTTTATATGCATTTACCATTAGGTGAATTGCTAACAAAAAAGTTACAGAATATTGTGTGCATTTTAATCATGTCTTTGACCCCACCCCCCAGACTTGCAGACCACGCCCTCAAAGTACCCAAGTTCACAGTGCCTATGTTTTTCTTTATGCACTTCGACCGCAGATAAGAGCTGCTAAATTAATGGAGACAAGTCAATCATCTCCTATCCATAAAGCACCAATTTGATCAAATAAATCCAGAATGGGGGAAATGGTGTCTCGGTGACATGGGGTCATCTGGTCACCCTAGCTATGACGTCACAATATCAGCAACCTTGCTTTTGGCTAAAATGGTGCCAGTGCAGATGAGAAGCTGTAGTAGTATTTTACAAACACCAAACCAGTGCTATTAGAGTGCACTGGCTAAAAGATTGCATGCAGTCTGCACGGATGTTTGCACGTATATAACTAATGTGAAGTGAAAGCTACTGCAACACAGCACGTCTGATGTTAGGACGACTAGCAACCAGGTTGAGTTCAACCATACTAGTCAGCTCAACTATTTCAGAAATTGGGTGGGGCGTGTAAAACAGTTCAGACCCTCAGCATGGCGCCCGCTGCTGCCACAGTATGCTTCACACGTTAGCACTCTAGTGTTCTCATTAGAACTCTGTGGTCGGCTCGCTGTCTTCCCCCAACTCACATCCTCACCCGCCCGATACAGCGAGTCGCTCGTGCCTCGATGCGCACGCGCACGTCTGCATCCCTCCGGTCTGCTTTGCGCAGGCGTACACCTGCAGCTCCCTCAGGTCCGCACTGCGCCTGCGCCTCCCCCTCCTTCCTCCGGGCGCCGCTGTATCCAGAGCCGTGACCGGAGCAGGCAGCGCAGCCAGCCGGTACCCCCACCGCACCCTCGCCGCCCCCGGGTACCCAGCGCGGCCCTTGCCGCCCCGCACTCCAGAGCCATGGCCCAGATCCTGCCCATCCGCTTCCAGGAGCACTTCCAGGTGAGGGGGCGTTAGGGGACATGAGAGGGCAAAGGGAGGGGATGCGAGGGGGCAGAATGAGGGGACGTGGGGAAAGTGAGAGGGCAGAATGAGGGATGTAGGGGAGGGTAGATGTGAGAGGGCAAAATGAGGGGGTGTGGGGTGAGGTGAGGGCAAAATGAGGGGGTGTGGGGTGAGGTGAGGGCAAAATGAGGGGGTGTGGGGTGAGATGAGAGGGCAAAATGAGGGTCTGTGGGGGTGAGGTGAGAGGGCAGAATGAGGGGCTGTGGGGGTGAGGTGAGAGGGCAGAATGCGGCGGGGTGAGGTGAGAGGGCAAAATGAAAGCGTGTGGGGTGAAATGAGAGGGCAAAATGAGGGGATGCGGGGGTAAAATGAAAGGGCAAAATGAGGGGATGCGGGGGTAAAATGAAAGGGCAAAATGAGGGGATGCGGGGGTAAAATGAAAGGGCAAAATGAGGGGATGCGGGGGTAAAATGAAAGGGCAAAATGAGGGGATGCACAGGTGAGATGAGAGGGCAAAATGAGGGCTTGTGGGTTGAGATGAGACACAGAATTACGGGATGTGGGAAGGGTGAGATGTGAGAGACAAAATTAGGGGATGTGTGGAGGGTGAGATGTGAGGGGCAAAATGAGGGAATGTGGGGAAAGTAAGGGCAAAATGAGGAGATGTAGGGAGGGTGAAATGTGGGAGTGAAGTGAGAGGGCAAAATGAGGGGCTGTAGGGAGGGTGAGATGAGGGGGTGTGGGGCGAGATGAGGGTAAAATGAGGGGCTGTAGGGAGGGTGAGAGGGCAAGATGAAGGGATGAGAGGCGAGAGGGTAAAATGAGACGGTGTGGGGGAGATGTGAGAGGGCAAAATGAAGCGTTGTGGGGGAGAGGGCAAAATGAGGCAGTGTGGGAGTGAAGTGAGTGCAAAATGAGGCGGTGTGAGATGGGGTAAAATGAGGGGATGTGGGGGTGACATGAGCGGGCATAATGAGGGGATGTGAGAGGGCAAAATCAGGGGATGTGGGGGAAAGTGAGAGGTCAGAATTGAGGGATACGGGGAGAGAGACGTGACGGGAGGGGGCAGAATGGGGGATGGGAGGAGGATGAGATGTTTTGGGGGGATGTGAGGAGGATGAGATGTGAGGGGGCAGAATGTGGGGAGGGCGAGATGGCAAAATAAGGGGATGTGGGGTGAGATGAGAGAAGGCAAAATGAGGGAGTCAGATGTGAGGACAATATGAGGGGGTGTGGGGAGTGTGAGATATGAGGGGCTGTGGGGAAGGTGGAATGGGACTCGGGGTTAGGAAATATGGTAGAGGGCGGTAGAAAAGGGGCATTTGTGGTGCACTGAAGGTATATTACAAGGGGAAGTGAAGGGTAATGCGATAGGATGAAGGATAACATGGGGGTTATTGAATGTTGGTGGGGGTAGGTCACGTGAGGATCCATGAGAGGTTTACCGAGGAGAAGTGGATATGGTCCATAGGAGGTCACTGGTTAGGAACATAGAAAAAACATTGTATGAGGATTAAGTGGGGTTGGGGAGGTGCGCCTCTAAGGAAACATTGAATGGGGCTTTAAGAAGGTATATGAGGGTCTAAAAGGGAACATGAACAGAAGTCATAACATTTAACGGGCTTGTGGTACATATTTGGAAGGTGCGGTGTTAGGGGAAAAGGGGGGAAATATGGGAGAAACTTTAAATTGGGCAAAGAAGGTGGCGCTATGTGGGCACACTGGGGCAATTACGGGGTATTGAATGGGCAAACATGAATTGAAAGACTGAAGACATAAAGGATTTAGGGGTTCTGTGTGGGATCTTGAGAAGGGAGATGTCAAGCTGCATGCGGACGTGAATGGAACTCGTTCTGGGAGAGAGTGTGACAGATATGATTGGAGGGGTTGAGAATATAGGTACCTGGGGCAGGAGTTTGAGTAACATTAGTAGAAGCATATACGATATGAAGCTGTGAGGTGAGACATGACGGGTTGAAAAGAGCGAAGTTCATATTTTCAGTGCACAGGTGTGAGTAGTCATCCAGCACATGTATTCTCGTTGTGGTTTGGATCATATAGAACCGATTTAAACGTAATATAAACTCAATTACAAATCCAACACGATAAAGAAAAAGGCCTGTATTCTGAGTTGCCTTCATGTGGACTTGTGAAACTAGAGAAAACTCTGTTCGAGAGTGTTACATGGATAAGGGATGCGATACATTATTAAGTGGTGTATTTTAAGTGGTGTGAGTTTGTAGGGATATGACGGGGTATGCAGGGCAGCATAGGGGAAGTGTTTTATTGTTTATTTTAAAATTGTTTTGTGAAGTACAAAATAGCCCATACAAGTTTCAGAACAATGTACTGAAAAAAAATATATAAAAATTGGGTAATCACTGTGCAGAAAGCAATCCTGTTGTAGTATGTATCTTTGGTATGAAAAAGGATATAATGTTTCACTATCACACTTTAGTTGAAAAAGGCAAAATTGTGTAGTTTTGAAGGACTTGGTGAGATAACTAAGTGAAAAAATGTTTCAACCGGTGTGATACAAAAATATTTATCAATAACTATGTTCAAAATAAAAGACAAGGGAACATTTCAAAACATTTGTGCCAGCCTTCAAGAAGAGAAAGAGAGAGGTAATATAAATGTACTAGCGAGGTCCACTTCAAGAGTTCTGATGCTTCCGTTTAATGAGGTTTGTAAAAAGTTAGATGAAAGGCGGTGTCAGTCATGCATATGATTGGATTATTGAAATGGCACATTTGGGGAGGGGTAATACAGCAAACTGGATGAAAGCTAAGCATGGGTCATGAAAGGGAATGAGTCCATCGCACGAGAAAGGCTTGCACTGTGGGTCATATGTTAGTATGCACATGGCGATTAAACATGCAAGGTAGTCAAGGGCATGAATGGGGCTATCTGAGTGAAGGAATGGTGGTGTGATGGACAGTTCTGAAAGTAGTCATGATATAGGTTGTCAGTCTGAGAGAACCTAACTGTTGGAGGGGAATTAAGGCAGCATATTTGTTTTAGAGAATGGTGGTGAAGATAGATGTTATTGGTGGGACATGCGTAGAGGGCAAAAGGGACTTTTTGGGGTCCTTTTGGACATGGAATGGGAGCAGTGTTTGTGGACATAGGTCGGTAGATGTGAAATGGAAAGGACTGGCCTAGTAGGCATGGGATAGAGGTTGTATGAGAGACTGGGTTTGTGGTCGAGGTTGCAGCATGAAACGTTGCTGTAGGGAATGGGAGGAATCATTGATGTCCAACTGTAGATGGTCAGGACGCAGGTCAACGGTGAGAGGAAGAAAAACCGAACAGCAAGTGGGATAATTGAAGCACTTGGTCACTGTGGCGAGTAAAAATATCAGAATAGTTAGGGTGGTTGAGGAAAAGAAGAGTAAAATTGGAAGTCTCATACTTAGCAAGGACTATCATAAAGGCAACGAATTAAGCATTTTTTTTTTTAATGAGGACAGGTGCAGTACTGTTCAGGTGGATTATATAGTTAAAGTAAATATTTATCATATATGTTATAATGCCGTTATAGATATTCCTTCATAGATTCGAGTTTAACTCCATTCATCCAAGATGTGGGGAAACTGTCCCAATATTTTCCACATTTGTTTAGTTTTTCTATAATTATTTCCAACTGCCCTCTGCATACATAACAATTGAAATAAGATTTCCACCCAGAAAGGGGTAAATGTGCTAGCCTTCAACACACGTATGTGGTAAATTCACTTTTATGTGGAGAGAGTAGTGTTTTCAAGAATACACTTGTGTTTTAATCCATTGCTTACTGAATTCTTAGGCAGTGATATTATTAGAGCTGTACATAACGTAGGTCCAATTATTGGAATAGAAAACAATGATCATATTCAGAAGTTCACCAGGGATTCGCCTAGATTGGACTATACAGTAGCTCGGTCAGTTGTATCAAAGACACTCTGTCTTTAAAGGCATGTACCTTTTCGTTTCTTTGCAGTACTCATTTACCAATTATTAGTCAAATTGTCAGAATGTTGTCCATAACTGGTTAGAAACCATCCTCGTTGGGATGGGATCAAGGCAGAATCCTGCACCAGGTGCTGAAGTAGTTAAGAATAACTTTAGCGAACAGTTTGTCCCAGGCATCCAGCAGTGTAATTAGGCGACAGTTGGTAGCAGTTGTGAAGGCTTGTTGTTTAAATATGGGTACGAAAATGCTACATACTACTTATTATATTTATTTGTCATGTTTTACATTCGCACACAAACAAGGCTCTGCCGGCCATGGGTATGCCTCATAGTAGGAATAAAGTGGATGAACAAAGGAATCATGTCAGTGAATTAGGGAGAACAGAAGGAGGTTTGTGCCACTGGGTGAGGTGGTTTCACAGTCGGTCACTAGAAGTCCATGGATGCAAGAGAGTGGTGGGGCGAACACAAACCTCGCGAAGAAAGAAGCTGGGACTAAGGCTAAGGAGGATGGCCAGCAGAAAGAAGCACCAGAAGACCACCAGATCAGTGTGGAAAGGAAGCTGACATCAGTCATTGATAACAGGGCAGGAAAGGAAAGACTAGTCATTCATTAGGTATGAGACTAGATCTAGTCTGTGATACCAGTAGTGGTGGTGGAGCAGAGGCCAATCAATGGTCGAGATTGAGGAGTATCGCAGAACCATCCACGCACCTGGTCCTTCCTGTTGTGTGAGTAGATGACACAGACAGGAAGAAGGAAGACTCCAAGAAAAGTGCCACAGAGAGTGGTGTTGGATTCTCAGATTATTCGAGGTCCAACAATGGTGACCAGACATGAAATTTCACCAGACGTTTCTTGGAGATGGTATTAATGAAGGTTGCTAAGTGACCTGAAAAAATAAAGAGGTAGGAATGTCTTGGATGGGTTGGTTATGAGTCAGTTTAAGTGAGAGGCGAAAGGATGTGGACCTGCAGTTATCTTGCTGTCTCTGTGTGGAAAACATCCTTTAATGATTGCCCTAACTTGTGATAAAGTGAATCATACTGAACTGGTTATACGTTAATGTTCAGTGCTGGCTGCACTTTTTTTTTTAACCTCAATGCCACTTGCTTTGGCGATAGTCTCACCTAGTTTGGCTTTTGCCCCACTGGTTTGCTGATTATACTATTTGTTTCTACTTTCCTTTCCCCTAGCCTCTAGTCTAGATTTGCAGACTGCCTGATAGCGACCAAACTTTGGGTCTCTCTCTCTCTTCTCTCCTCTTTCACGCTAAATTCTTTCATGGTGAAACTGTCTTGTTGTCTGACAGCCTCTGTTTATGCTAGCTTGCTCACGGTTTGTTTTCCCTTAACTTTTACATGAATGCCATCCTTCGAGGCCTGACGTTTTGGGGTGCTCTCCAACTTCTTCTGCCTGATGGTTGAGTCACATCTCGAGCTCTTGGGACCTGGTTGCAGTCAGTAATTCCCCACCTGAACTCCCACACAACCGGGGCACGAGTCCCCACACTCGTCACGAGAGAGGTGCGCACCAGTCCCTCAATAAGCCCCCACAGGGAAGTGGGTGGACGCCCAAACAAGAGAAAACTAACTGGCAAGAGGGGGGCGCCTCGAGTATGATGGAGGGGGAGAACATAATTCATAATTCTGTTTAAAAAGTGCAGGGGCCCAAATGTTTCCCCTATTAGGCTGCTGCCAAGTGCTGGGATTGCCAAGTACCATGGCTGTCTGGTCTTCTTTCTTGCCACTTCCTTCTACCACTCACACTTCCTGTCTCTTTAGCTCACTTTTGGAGGATTGGAGGTTCTGTTTTACATTTCTTCCTTTGACACCATTCTGCTGTATATTTGCAAGCTTACCCCCGCTCTTCTCTCTCATCATGCGGCTCCAAGCCTGATGAAAACTAAGTCCCGTTCAGTTCCCCAAAAAATGAGTGCCGAGGATCACCGCCCGCACTCAATTACCACAGACTGTCCATGGGGCTAGGGTCGGACAGGCCTTTTCTTCCTGTTGAGTGGGAGCCCTTCGGGGCCGGTCGTCAACGCCCAGGGCCTCTCCTGGTGCCTCGGTCACTTGCCAGAGCGCCACGAGGTGGATTGCACCAAGCACAGCAAGGCCTGAAGGGAGGGAAAGAGGGGGCGGGTGGTGGAGAGAGAGAATGGGTGGGTGGAGGGGAGAGAATACGTCGGGGGCAGGGGAATGGGGCTGGCCTCAGCATTTCTGCCAGGGCTGCTTTTGGAGCTGTGTGGAGTCATCAAACATGTCTCCATTTCCAGGGAAGACGGAACAGCAGCATTCCAGCTAGGACCCCCAAACTCCCGGCACTAAGCCCTGGTTACTAAAAACTTACTTGTGCCCCATGCTACAGCTTGGCACAGAAAGTACAATACATTCGTCATTGTTTTGTGGAATCTATTAAAAGTGAGAACATTTTGCAAGCTTGTTCCAGACTGTCTGTCGCGGGCCAGTGCTGCTTAAAGCACTGGTGAATGGGAGGATGTGTGCCCTGACCCCCCCTCCTCTCTGCCCCCCACCGCCCCCCGAGCGCAGTGTTGTACTCATGGAGTGATCAGGTGTCCAGTGTGAGTGGAGCCAGACTGGGCGCACTGGGCTGTGGGGGGCACTTGCTGGACCCCACCCAAGCGAGGCAGCACCTGGCCTCCCTGGCTCCCATCAGTGCAGATGCCTTGCTCGCATCTCCAGCAGCCAATCGGAATGCGCTGAGCTCAGCGAGCAGGAAGTGCTCTTGGCACCGGATGGACTGTGATGAGCCTTTCCGGAGGACAGGCCGGCGTGATTTCATTTCAGTCGAGGGCTCGGAAGCCTCTTCCCAGGAAGTGAAAGATTTTGGCAGCCGTGTCACGAGAGCTCCTTGTATTAACCAAAATATGCTTTTTCACAACTATCCTTTAATTAAAAAAAAAAAATAGGGTTAGTACAATAGAAAAGGGCCTGGGAAGTAACGTTGTTGGCGCCAGCGCGGTATGTGAGAGACAGACTCTGGTCTGAAATGGTGCACGTGTGATGCTTTGGTGAAAAAACAGTTGAATTAAGGGCTTGACCCGAGACCTTCTAATTCCATCGAGGGAATAGAAAGGGTTATCTTGCGGAAATCTTCGGTTTAGTAGTGCGTCCATTTACTCATCTCGACTGAACGTGAGGGAGGCCACGTCTGCCTGACTGTTTTTGCATTTCAGCAGTGAAACAAGTAAGCAGACATATTCCCCCAGATCCTTATGGCCAATATGAAAAAAAGAGGACCCGGTCGCTTCATTAAGGCGCAGAGGCGTTTGGGACAGTTTTGAAGATACTGTTAACTAAATGTGACCTGGAAGGAAAGTCCGTTTTACTAATTACACCCTGGTCGCATTTATCTGTTCTGGTGATCACGAGACCTCCTGAATTCCTCTTTCCTCGAAGGGGATGCCCTCTGTCTTGTGACACGTCATTGCGTGTTAGTTTTAACGTGTGTGTTTTTAACCTGGCGGCTCCAGTCGGGGTGTTAGACCTACTGCAGGCCTGCCAGCTCTCTGGGATTCCAGGCTGCGGCTCTGGGGCTCTTCCCAGACACCAGGTAGCCCGGCCTCCGTGCTCACGTCTAGCTGCACCGGCGCGGCCGAGGCAGCATAGCTGGCATTCCTTGGCAGTCTGAAGGCCGAGATTGTTTATTATCGTTGGGTTCCGTTTCAGTGCCGTCCACTGGATCTCTTTGTGAAGGGCTTTGGGCCTGCTGTGCCGCTTTTCTGGGGAGAGCGGGGCATGCTGGGCCTTTCATAAGTTGAGAAGTCTCATGCAGAGATTGCGGGGAATCTAGGGAGGAATTGGGAGGGTACCACTCACAATGTTTTCTGTAGGTGCGGGGGCACACGCTGCCAGTCTCCTACCAGTCTGTGGATGCTGTTCGCTGCCAGTCCGCATTCTCACTGCAGTCTAGAAGGGATAACTTGCACTAGTTGTTAAAGTAGAGGTTTGCTGAGACAGAGCGACTGTTGTGCTGAAGAATTAGTACAACACACACCGGATATATTAAGAGTACATATGGTGTTGGCATAGCCAAACAAGCATTTGCAATGCAGTGGGTTAGAGCTATTAGCGGCGTTGTAAATTCCTAACGTGACTTTTCTTGCCACATAAAATGAAAAGTAAAACAACTGACCTAAGCGAGCTGTTTCAAAGCGCCACAGCCGCCATGAACTTGAACGTGAAGGAGAGACTCAAAAGGAAAAAGGAGTTATTTCGCAGCCAAACGTATCGACAAACGTGCAATTATCCATGTAATAGGGTCGATGGACAAGGTGGTAACAAAACCGCCCCAAGGAGGGACAAACGTAAAGCATTTACCTATGAAAAGGATTTTTGGGCAAGCCCATGAATGAGTGAAAGTGATGGGTGTGGGTAAAAGCCCAGATAGATGACAACCGGTCAGAGCGCTTGCAAGCTCGACCTAAAAATGACACGTTCAGCTTAAAATCCTCATCCTTGAAAAGTGCTAAAAATCCAGACTGGTTAAAGTGGCCGTACAAGACTTGGAACCACTTGCCAGCTTTGTATTTGAATGACTCCAGCACCTTTTCATGGGGTGAAAAGAGACCAGCTGCTTTGAACGTCTCCCACAGCTAACTGAAATGTTTTTTAACCTTATGATGCTCACAGTACCTGTAAAGAAATGGCTCCCTGTTGCAGTTACCCCCCACTTTTTGCCTGATACTGATGCTGACTTGACTGAGAAGAGTGCTGGGACCCTGCTAACCAGGCCCCAGCACCAGTGTTCCTTCACCTAAAATGTACCATTGTATCCACAATTGGCACACCCTGGCATTCAGATAAGTCCCTTGTAACTGGTACTTCTAGTACCAAGGGCCCTGATGCCAAGGAAGGTCTCTAAGGGCTGCAGCATGTCTTATGCCACCCTAGAGACCCCTCACTCAGCACAGACACACTGCTTACAAGCCTGTGTGTGCTAGTGAGAACAAAATGAGTAAGTCGACATGGCACTCCCCTCAGGGTGCCATGCCAGCCTCTCACTGCCTATGCAGTATAGGTAAGACACCCCTCTAGCAGGCCTTACAGCCCTAAGGCAGGGTGCACTATACCATAGGTGAGGGTACCAGTGCATGAGCACTGTGCCCCTACAGTGTCTAAACAAAACCTTAGACATTGTAAGTGCAGGGTAGCCATAAGAGTATATGGTCTGGGAGTTTGTCAAACACGAACTCCACAGCACCATAATGGCTACACTGAAAACTGGGAAGTTTGGTATCAAACTTCTCAGCACAATAAATGCACACTGATGCCAGTGTACATTTTATTGTAAAACACACCACAGAGGGCACCTTAGAGGTGCCCCCTGAAACCTAACCGACTATCTGTGTAGGCTGACTAGTTTTAGCAGCCTGCCACAAACCGAGACATGTTGCTGGCCCCATGGGGAGAGTGCCTTTGTCACTCTGAGGCCAGTAACAAAGCCTGCACTGGGTGGAGATGCTAACACCTCTCCCAGGCAGGAATTGTCACACCTGGCGGTGAGCCTCAAAGGCTCACCTCCTTTGTGCCAACCCAGCAGGACACTCCAGCTAGTGGAGTTGCCCGCCCCCTCCGGCCCGGCCCCCACTTTTGGCGGCAAGGCCGGAGAAAATAATGAGAATAACAAGGAGGAGTCACTGGCCAGTCAGGACAGCCCCTAAGGTGTCCTGAGCTGAGGTGACTCTAACTTTTAGAAATCCTCCATCTTGCAGATGGAGGATTCCCCCAATAGGGTTAGGACTGTGACCCCCTCCCCTTGGGAGGAGGCACAAAGAGGGTGTACCCACCCTCAGGGCTAGTAGCCATTGGCTACTAACCCCCCAGACCTAAACACGCCCTTAAATTTAGTATTTAAGGGCTACCCTGAACCCTAGAAAATTAGATTCCTGCAACTACAAGAAGAAGGACTGCCTAGCTGAAAACCCCTGCAGCGGAAGACCAGAAGACGACGACTGCCTTGGCTCCAGAAACTCACCGGCCTGTCTCCTGCCTTCCAAAGATCCTGCTCCAGCGACGCCTTCCAAAGGGACCAGCGACCTCGACATCCTCTGAGGACTGCCCCTGCTTCGAAAAGACAAGAAACTCCAGAGGACAGCGGACCTGCTCCAAGAAAAGCTGCAACTTCGTTGCCAGCAGCTTTAAAGAACCCTGCAAGCTCCCCGCAAGAAGCGTGAGACTTGCAACACTGCACCCGGCGACCCCGACTCGGCTGGTGGCGATCCAACACCTCAAGAGGGACCCCAGGACTACTCTGATACTGTGAGTACCAAAACCTGTCCCCCCTGAGCCCCCACAGCGCCGCCTGCAGAGGGAATCCCGAGGCTTCCCCTGACCGCGACTCTTTGAACCTAAAGTCCCGACGCCTGGGAGAGACCCTGCACCCGCAGCCCCCAGGACCTGAAGGACCGGACTTTCACTGGAGAAGTGACCCCCAGGAGTCCCTCTCCCTTGCCCAAGTGGAGGTTTCCCCGAGGAATCCCCCCCTTGCCTGCCTGCAGCGCTGAAGAGATCCCGAGATCTCTCATAGACAAACATTGCGAACCCGACGCTTGTTTCTACACTGCACCCGGCCGCCCCCGTGCTGCTGAGGGTGAGATTTCTGTGTGGGCTTGTGTCCCCCCCGGTGCCCTACAAAACCCCCCTGGTCTGCCCTCCGAAGACGCGGGTACTTACCTGCAAGCAGACCGGAACCGGGGCACCCCCTTCTCTCCATCCTAGCCTATGTGTTTTGGGCACCACTTTGAACTCTGCACCTGACCGGCCCTGAGCTGCTGGTGTGGTGACTTTGGGGTTGCTCTGAACCCCCAACGGTGGGCTACCTTGGACCAAGAACTGAACCCTGTAAGTGTCCTACTTACCTGGTAAAACTAACAAAAACTTACCTCCCCCAGGAACTGTGAAAATTGCACTAAGTGTCCACTTTTAAAACAGCTATTTGTCAATAACTTGTAAAGTATACATGCAATTTTTATGATTTGAAGTTCCTAAAGTACTTACCTGCAATACCTTTCGAATGAGATATTACATGTAGAATTTGAACCTGTGGTTCTTAAAATAAACTAAGAAAAGATATTTTTCTATAACAAAACCTATTGGCTGGATTTGTCTCTGAGTGTGTGTACCTCATTTATTGTCTATGTGTATGTACAACAAATGCTTAACACTACTCCTTGGATAAGCCTACTGCTCGACCACACTACCACAAAATAGAGCATTAGTATTATCTATTTTTACCACTATTTTACCTCTAAGGGGAACCCTTGGACTCTGTGCATGCTATTCCTTACTTTGAAATAGCACATACAGAGCCAACTTCCTACATTGGTGGATCAGCGGTGGGGTACAAGACTTTGCATTTGCTGGACTACTCAGCCAATACCTGATCACACGACAAATTCCAAAATTGTCATTAGAAATTGATTTTTGCAATTTGAAAAGTTTTCTAAATTCTTAAAAGACCTGCTAGGGCCTTGTGTTAGATCCTGTTTAGCATTTCTTTTAGAGTTTAAAAGTTTGTAAAAGTTTGAATTAGATTCTAGAACCAGTTGTAGATTCTTAAAAAGTATTCCAACTTTTAGAAGCAAAATGTTTAGCACAGATGTGACTGTGGTGGAACTCGACACCACACCTTACCTCCATCTTAAGATGAGGGAGCTAAGGTCACTCTGTAAAATAAAGAAAATAACAATGGGCCCCAAACCTACCAAAATACAGCTCCAGGAGCTTTTGGCAGAGTTTGAAAAGGCCAACCCCTCTGAGGGTGGCAACTCAGAGGAAGAGGATAGTGACTTGGAGGAAAGTTCCCCCCTACCAATCCTATCTAGGGAGAACAGGGTCCCTCAAACCCTGACTCCAAAAATAATAGTCAGAGATGCTGGTTCCCTCACAGGAGAGACCAACACCTCTGAAATCACTGAGGATAACTCCAGTGAAGATGACCCCCTGTTAGCCAGGATGGTCAAAAGATTGGCTTTGGAAAAGCAGCTCCTAGCCATAGAAAGGGAAAGAAAAGAGATGGGCCTAGGTCCCATCGATGGTGGCAGCAACTTAAATAGGGTCAGAGATTCTCCTGACATCCTAAAAATCCCCAAAGGGATTGTAACAAAATATGAAGATGGTGATGACATCACCAAATGGTTCACAGCTTTTGAGAGGGCTTGTGTAACCAGAAAAGTAAACAGATCTCACTGGGGTGCTCTCCTTTGGGAAATGTTCACTGGAAAGTGTAGGGATAGACTCCTCACACTCTCTGGAAAAGATGCAGAATCTTATGACCTCATGAAGGGTACCCTGATTGAGGGCTTTGGATTCTCCACTGAGGAGTATAGAATTAGATTCAGGGGGGCTCAAAAATCCTCGAGCCAGACCTGGGTTGATTTTGTAGACTACTCAGTAAAAACACTAGATGGTTGGTTAACTGGAAATGAAGTGTGTGACTATGTTGGGCTTTATAATTTGTTTATGAAAGAACACATTTTAAGTAACTGCTTCAATGAAAAGTTGCATCAGTATCTGGTAGACCTAGGTCCAATTTCTCCCCAAGAATTGGGAAAGAAGGCAGACCACTGGGTCAAGACTAGGGTAACCAAAACTTCCACTGGGGGTGACCAAAAGAAAGGGGTTACAAAAACTCCCCAGGAGAAAGTGGGTGACACTAGAAACAAAGAAAAAGAGTCCTCTGTAGGCCCCCAAAAACCAGAACAGGTGGGTGGGCCCCAAGACACAACCCAAAACAAAGGTGGGTACCAGGGTAAGAACTGGGATGCCACTAAGGCATGGTGCCACAACTGTAAACAGTCTGGGCACCACACCAAGGACACTTCTTGTCCCAAAAACAAACCCCAGAACAAAATTCCAGGGGTAACCAGTGTAGCCATGGGAGATGACTCCTCAGATGAGGAGGTCTTCATAGCCTTCAACTGGAAACAGGGCCCAACAGGCGAGTTGGAGATTCCAGAGGGAAGTAGACACTTCCACCACCTACTGGTGAATGGAATCCCAACCACTGCCCTGAGAGACACTTGTGCCAGTCACACTATTGTGCATGACAGGCTGGTACTCTCAAACCAGTACATCCCAGGTGAGATGGCCAGAGTAAGAGTTAGCCCAGACAGGGTCACTAATAGGCCTGTGGCTCTTGTGCCCATAGAAGTGGGTGGAACTTTTAGCTGGAGAAGGGTGGTAGTCAGTACAGACCTCCCCCTTGATTGTCTCCTTGGAAATGACTACCCAGAGGTTAGTCAGAGCCTAAGAGAAGAACTGGTCCAGGGCCAGTCCTCTCCCAAGGATTCTGGAGTGCCTGCCTCTGCAGTAAATGCAAGTAGGCCCCAGAAGAAAAAGAAAAGGAAACAGAGTAGGAAAGGTGGACAACCTTTAGCCAAGGTTCCAGCAAGCCAAGGAGATTCTGCTCCAGTAGGGGAGAACTCCAAAAATGGCTCTGATAAAGTCCAACCTGACCCACAAGAAGTCCTGGCTAGTCAGGCAACTGTTAAGCCTGAGTGGGTGGCTCCTCAGCTAACAGAAGAAAGAGTGGAAGAAGGGTGTTTACTACAAGATGTGGTAACCCCCCACTCTAATACAGCAGACAGGCACCCTGAACCCAAAGAAGCCTGTAACTTAGCCCCTTCCCTTGTAGGTGAAGAGCTAAAGGTGTGGTTCTGGGCACTGACAGCTGTCAGTGGCCTCTGCTGGGTGTTAGCCTTTATGGCTGCACTATCCTTGGCATGGTGGTCTGACCCCATGCCAAATAACAAGTTAGGCCCCCTGACCCTATTAGTCATGGTGGGGTTACTCCAGCTCTGGGTAACCTCTCTGGGTAAGCTAGGGGTAACCCTGGCCAAGATAAGGTTAGCAGAGGTGGATACCTCTAAGACCAAAATAGAAAGAATGGGTGGAGACATTGAAGAGGCAGACAAGAGGCAATTCAGACTAGGTCCTATCACTGTGGAAGTAGGTCAGTTCCCCAAAGGGAATGACCTGAACAGAAGGATGTAAGGCAGAGTAGGCCCTGCAACTAACCAGCCTATTTCTCCTACTCTTCCTCGCCTGACAGACTAGGAAGACTCTCCCAGCTTGGGCTGAGTCTCCTGGCCTGTGGGCTGGGGGGGGCTTGTGTAAAGAAATGGCTCCCTGTTGCAGTTACCCCCCACTTTTTGCCTGATACTGATGCTGACTTGACTGAGAAGAGTGCTGGGACCCTGCTAACCAGGCCCCAGCACCAGTGTTCCTTCACCTAAAATGTACCATTGTATCCACAATTGGCACACCCTGGCATTCAGATAAGTCCCTTGTAACTGGTACTTCTAGTACCAAGGGCCCTGATACCAAGGAAGGTCTCTAAGGGCTGCAGCATGTCTTATGCCACCCTAGAGACCCCTCACTCAGCACAGACACACTGCTTACAAGCCTGTGTGTGCTAGTGAGAACAAAATGAGTAAGTCGACATGGCACTCCCCTCAGGGTGCCATGCCAGCCTCTCACTGCCTATGCAGTATAGGTAAGACACCCCTCTAGCAGGCCTTACAGCCCTAAGGCAGGGTGCACTATACCATAGGTGAGGGTACCAGTGCATGAGCACTGTGCCCCTACAGTGTCTAAACAAAACCTTAGACATTGTAAGTGCAGGGTAGCCATAAGAGTATATGGTCTGGGAGTTTGTCAAACACGAACTCCACAGCACCATAATGGCTACACTGAAAACTGGGAAGTTTGGTATCAAACTTCTCAGCACAATAAATGCACACTGATGCCAGTGTACATTTTATTGTAAAACACACCACAGAGGGCACCTTAGAGGTGCCCCCTGAAACCTAACCGACTATCTGTGTAGGCTGACTAGTTTTAGCAGCCTGCCACAAACCGAGACATGTTGCTGGCCCCATGGGGAGAGTGCCTTTGTCACTCTGAGGCCAGTAACAAAGCCTGCACTGGGTGGAGATGCTAACACCTCTCCCAGGCAGGAATTGTCACACCTGGCGGTGAGCCTCAAAGGCTCACCTCCTTTGTGCCAACCCAGCAGGACACTCCAGCTAGTGGAGTTGCCCGCCCCCTCCGGCCCGGCCCCCACTTTTGGCGGCAAGGCCGGAGAAAATAATGAGAATAACAAGGAGTCACTGGCCAGTCAGGACAGCCCCTAAGGTGTCCTGAGCTGAGGTGACTCTAACTTTTAGAAATCCTCCATCTTGCAGATGGAGGATTCCCCCAATAGGGTTAGGACTGTGACCCCCTCCCCTTGGGAGGAGGCACAAAGAGGGTGTACCCACCCTCAGGGCTAGTAGCCATTGGCTACTAACCCCCCAGACCTAAACACGCCCTTAAATTTAGTATTTAAGGGCTACCCTGAACCCTAGAAAATTAGATTCCTGCAACTACAAGAAGAAGGACTGCCTAGCTGAAAACCCCTGCAGCGGAAGACCAGAAGACGACGACTGCCTTGGCTCCAGAAACTCACCGGCCTGTCTCCTGCCTTCCAAAGATCCTGCTCCAGCGACGCCTTCCAAAGGGACCAGCGACCTCGACATCCTCTGAGGACTGCCCCTGCTTCGAAAAGACAAGAAACTCCCGAGGACAGCGGACCTGCTCCAAGAAAAGCTGCAACTTCGTTGCCAGCAGCTTTAAAGAACCCTGCAAGCTCCCCGCAAGAAGCGTGAGACTTGCAACACTGCACCCGGCGACCCCGACTCGGCTGGTGGCGATCCAACACCTCAAGAGGGACCCCAGGACTACTCTGATACTGTGAGTACCAAAACCTGTCCCCCCTGAGCCCCCACAGCGCCGCCTGCAGAGGGAATCCCGAGGCTTCCCCTGACCGCGACTCTTTGAACCTAAAGTCCCGACGCCTGGGAGAGACCCTGCACCCGCAGCCCCCAGGACCTGAAGGACCGGACTTTCACTGGAGAAGTGACCCCCAAGAGTCCCTCTCCCTTGCCCAAGTGGAGGTTTCCCCGAGGAATCCCCCCCTTGCCTGCCTGCAGCGCTGAAGAGATCCCGAGATCTCTCATAGACAAACATTGCGAACCCGACGCTTGTTTCTACACTGCACCCGGCCGCCCCCGTGCTGCTGAGGGTGAGATTTCTGTGTGGGCTTGTGTCCCCCCCGGTGCCCTACAAAACCCCCCTGGTCTGCCCTCCGAAGACGCGGGTACTTACCTGCAAGCAGACCGGAACCGGGGCACCCCCTTCTCTCCATCCTAGCCTATGTGTTTTGGGCACCACTTTGAACTCTGCACCTGACCGGCCCTGAGCTGCTGGTGTGGTGACTTTGGGGTTGCTCTGAACCCCCAACGGTGGGCTACCTTGGACCAAGAACTGAACCCTGTAAGTGTCCTACTTACCTGGTAAAACTAACAAAAACTTACCTCCCCCAGGAACTGTGAAAATTGCACTAAGTGTCCACTTTTAAAACAGCTATTTGTCAATAACTTGTAAAGTATACATGCAATTTTTATGATTTGAAGTTCCTAAAGTACTTACCTGCAATACCTTTCGAATGAGATATTACATGTAGAATTTGAACCTGTGGTTCTTAAAATAAACTAAGAAAAGATATTTTTCTATAACAAAACCTATTGGCTGGATTTGTCTCTGAGTGTGTGTACCTCATTTATTGTCTATGTGTATGTACAACAAATGCTTAACACTACTCCTTGGATAAGCCTACTGCTCGACCACACTACCACAAAATAGAGCATTAGTATTATCTATTTTTACCACTATTTTACCTCTAAGGGGAACCCTTGGACTCTGTGCATGCTATTCCTTACTTTGAAATAGCACATACAGAGCCAACTTCCTACAGTACCCATGTAGGGGCTCGATGTGGTGGGCTCGGTCGAGTGAGCGTTTAGTGTGTGGGTGGAAGAAGCCTGAGCTAGCTTCTCTTCTTTGTGGCCATGGGGTGTAGCAGCTTGTCGATTTAAGGCGATGTGGTTGTGAAATTCAGATTTTTGTCCGTGCAGAAGTTAATTTTTCTTTCAAATTGCACAAACCTGTGGGACAGTTGTGGTCCCAGTGAATAGTTCTCTATTATGGGGTCAGGGTTCTGGCCCTGTGCTCGTCACCTGACTGCTGGGCAGGCCACTGCCTTCCAGGGCCTATTCTGTTGAATTTGAGTGAACATAAAACAGGCCAAGCAACTACTGGGTATGGGCTCCAGAAAAACTCGTATAACTGCTATTCTGAGCAAAGAGTGAAGTAATCCATCTCTGGTGTCATTACTGCGGGTACGGTTGTCTTAAGGCCCTGGGAACCTGGGTTTCCTCTGAGTTTTCTCTGTTTCTCGCCAGAACGAACATTGTATTTATCACCAGTTTATTTTCCCCATATTTAAGATGCTTTTCCTCCGAGTGGAGGTTGATGCCATCTGCCTTTTTAAGGCAGCACATAGTAACGTTGAAACAAGCAAATACTTGTGTTTTTTAAAAAGCAAGACTGGAGGTTCTCATGTCTGATCTGATCGCCCACCTTCTCTTTGGGTGTAAAACGGTATGAAAGGCTCCCCGATCTAAGCCACAATGCTCACAGTTGCAGAGCCAAGCGGAGCTTGCAGCCTTGTAACAGTGCGTTATGAGATGTGCTGCATCATGTGCAGTGTGCGGCCCACCTGGCGCGGTGCATCCCGGCCCTGCGCTGGGATGCTGGAGTCAGACGGATGCTGCCTCCGGCGTGTCCCTGCGTGGGAAGGCCATTGTTGGAAAGGCCGGGGTGCGAGATGGGAAGGGCAGCTGAACCGCAGGGTCCAGAGTCCAGTTCACAAAGAATCCAGCGTGTGATGTGTCCCTGCAGGCTGGCCCTCGGGGCCCGGGGAGGAGCCACAACAGGTGCTCGCTGAAGCGAGGATGCCCTGTCTGCACAGAGCTGCTGTAAAATGAAACCGATGTGTCGCCGCTGACATCGAAAGGAGCAAGGCTGGAAAGAAAGACGGAGTCATTTAGAGCAGTTCAAATACATGAATAGATGTGTGGTGCCTCCTATGTAGGATGCCATGTTTACTCAGTGCTTTGCCATCCTTCCTACTCTCTCACGAGTGTATACCCTTTGTGATTGATGTCTGTAGGCTTGCACGAGAGGGTGTCTTAAGGTCGCCAAGATGGATCCCGGCGAAGAATGCTTCTTTATACGTGGAGGGCCTTCACCATCAGAAGTACTCGGCACAGAGTCACAGTGACACATCGCTATGTCTATCCGGGGTCTCCAATCTTTTCTGTAATAAGAGCTACCTTTGCTCAATGAAAATCATAGCGAGTTACTAATATTACTATTGCAATAATAATTACCACATGAAATACGATGATGTTAATGGCCATGAGAGGTAAGATTATTACCAGTGATCTCACAGGGTTTCACGCAGTAATGTAAATTGGGCTTTGTCAATTTGAAATGTCTCTACATGGGTAATAGAAAGCAGCCGCAGCGCCGCCGACACAGATGTAATGATAATAGTAATAAGATGCCCCACATGATTTATCACTCAGAAATCAGCTTAAATACATTTTGGAAATCCAACCATTTTTCTCAACACATCGGCTCATGAGTTCTGAAAATATGCACATTTTTGTTTTGAATATATAATTTGGACATAAGCAGCCAAGAAAAAGCTTCTAGTTTAGTAGAATGGGCTGCACACAGGAGAGCTACTTATAAGTAGCTGGAGAGCTACCAGTAGCTCACGAGCTACTCATTGGAGAAGCGTGGCCGAGTTCATAGATTACATTTTTTCTGTTAGTCCATTGAGCCCGACAAAGTGGCAATATCAGGTTGTGAAAACTTTCAAATGAATAATTTGTAGCCTAGTTATGGTATTTGTTTGTTTGTTGGCATTTAAGTTACACTTGGATAGCATTAAATGAGACTTCAACTCTTACACAGATGTTCTTTACGATGTCTACTTTGAAGCCTTACACCCAGTACAAAGCAGTCATTCTTATAAGGGATTTTAAAGACATAGGGCCAGATGTAGAAAGCCGTTTGCATGGTGCAAACTGCGAAAATCGCAGTTTGCGCCATGCAAACAGCCTAACTCGATGCTCATTCACAATTTGCGAGTCGGTTACTGACTCGCAAATTGTGAATGTGACTCGCAAATAGGAAGGTGTGTTCCCTTCCTATTTGCGACTCGCATCGCAATGCAGAATTGCTTTGTTACCGCGAATGCGGTCACAAAGCAATTCGCAGTTACCACCAGTGTCACACTGGTGGTAACTCATTCGCAAAAGGGAAGGGGTCCCCTTTGTGAATGTGGGCAAAAAGGTTTTTTCAGAGCAGGCCAATGGACCACTGCCTACACTGAAAAAACGAAACCAAATGGTTTCGTAATTTTTGCATTTTGCAACTCGTTTTCCTTTTTTAAAAAAAAACTGCTTTATTTAAAAAGCAGTCACAGACATGGAGGTCTGCTGACTTCAGCAGGCCACCCTCCCTGTGAGTGCAGGGACTCGCTATGGGGTCGCAAAATGCGACCCACCTCATTTATATTAATGAGGTGGGTCTTTGCGACCCCATAGCGTGTCGCAGACGGTGTCCGAGACACTGTTCTGCATCCAATATTGCGACTCGGAAATCACGAGTCGCACCGACTTGCAATTTCCGAGTCGCAATATCGGACTTTGCTACATGTGGCCCTTAATGTATTCTTATTTCTGAGCTCCATTGGTTGCCTCTAGGCTCCATCTGTGTGTTCTCTAGGTTAGAACCTTTGATTAGCAGGGTGTTAAAACTTTTTCCACAGTGTTTTGAATAGCAGCAGCTTCATTCATTTCTTGGGGCATGTTATAGAAGACACAGCCTCTCGTTTTAGGTCTGGTCTTCAGACATCTTTTAGTTGCCTGTTTGCGAATGACGTCCTGTGGGCCATACGACCTGACCATTGCTTGCTGTTAGTTGGCCTTCTTATTCTAATTCCCTTCCATATTATTCCAGCTTGCCTTCCTATTTTTATGTTTGGCCCTCTTTATCATGCTTTTGATTGAGGATGATTTGCATTCTTAATCTACTCGCTGTAGGAAGTTGGCTCTGTATGTGCTATTTCAAAGTAAGGAATAGCATGCACAGAGTCCAAGGGTTCCCCTTAGAGGTAAAATAGTGGTACAAATAGATAATACTAATGCTCTATTTTGTGGTAGTGTGGTCGAGCAGTAGGCTTATCCAAGGAGTAGTGTTAAGCATTTGTTGTACATACACATAGACAATAAATGAGGTACACACACTCAGAGACAAATCCAGCCAATAGGTTTTTGTATAGAAAAATATCTTTTCTTAGTTTATTTTAAGAACCACAGGTTCAAATTCTATATGTAATATCTCATTCGAAAGGTATTGCAGGTAAGTACTTTAGGAACTTTAAATCATAAAAATTGCATGTATACTTTACAAGTTATTGACAAATAGCTGTTTTAAAAGTGGACACTTAGTGCAATTTTCACAGTTCCTGGGGGAGGTAAGTTTTTGTTAGTTTTACCAGGTAAGTACGACACTTACAGGGTTCAGTTCTTGGTCCAAGGTAGCCCACCGTTGGGGGTTCAGAGCAACCCCAAAGTCACCACACCAGCAGCTCAGGGCCGGTCAGGTGCAGAGTTCAAAGTGGTGCCCAAAACACATAGGCTAGAATGGAGAGAAGGGGGTGCCCCGGTTCCGGTCTGCTTGCAGGTAAGTACCCGCGTCTTCGGAGGGCAGACCAGGGGGGTTTTGTAGGGCACCGGGGGGGACACAAGTCCACACAGAAATTTCACCCTCAGCAGCGCGGGGGCGGCCGGGTGCAGTGTAGAAACAGGCGTCGGGTTCGCAATGTTAGTCTATGAGAGATCTCGGGATCTCTTCAGCGCTGCAGGCAGGCAAGGGGGGGGTTCCTCGGGGAAACCTCCACTTGGGCAAGGGAGAGGGACTCCTGGGGGTCACTTCTCCAGTGAAAGTCCGGTCCTTCAGGTCCTGGGGGCTGCGGGTGCAGGGTCTCTCCCAGGCGTCGGGACTTTAGGTTCAAAGAGTCGCGGTCAGGGGAAGCCTCGGGATTCCCTCTGCAGGCGGCGCTGTGGGGGCTCAGGGGGGACAGGTTTTTGTACTCACAGTCTTAGAGTAGTCCTGGGGTCCCTCCTGAGGTGTTGGATCGCCACCAGCCGAGTCGGGGTCGCCGGGTGCAGTGTTGCAAGTCTCACGCTTCTTGCGGGGAGCTTGCAGGGTTCTTTAAAGCTGCTGGAAACAAAGTTGCAGCTTTTCTTGGAGCAGGTCCGCTGTCCTCGGGAGTTTCTTGTCTTTTCGAAGCAGGGGCAGTCCTCAGAGGATGTCGAGGTCGCTGGTCCCTTTGGAAGGCGTCGCTGGAGCAGGATCTTTGGAAGGCAGGAGACAGGCCGGTGAGTTTCTGGAGCCAAGGCAGTTGTCGTCTTCTGGTCTTCCTCTGCAGGGGTTTTCAGCTAGGCAGTCCTTCTTCTTGTAGTTGCAGGAATCTAATTTTCTAGGGTTCAGGGTAGCCCTTAAATACTAAATTTAAGGGCGTGTTTAGGTCTGGGGGGTTAGTAGCCAATGGCTACTAGCCCTGAGGGTGGGTACACCCTCTTTGTGCCTCCTCCCAAGGGGAGGGGGTCACAATCCTAACCCTATTGGGGGAATCCTCCATCTGCAAGATGGAGGATTTCTAAAAGTTAGAGTCACTTCAGCTCAGGACACCTTAGGGGCTGTCCTGACTGGCCAGTGACTCCTCCTTGTTGCTTTCTTTGTTCCCTCCAGCCTTGCCGCCAAAAGTGGGGGCCGTGGCCGGAGGGGGCGGGCAACTCCACTAAGCTGGAGTGCCCTGCTGGGCTGTGACAAAGGGGTGAGCCTTTGAGGCTCACCGCCAGGTGTCACAGCTCCTGCCTGGGGGAGGTGTTAGCATCTCCACCCAGTGCAGGCTTTGTTACTGGCCTCAGAGTGACAAAGGCACTCTCCCCATGGGGCCAGCAACATGTCTCTAGTGTGGCAGGCTGCTGGAACCAGTCAGCCTACACAGATAGTTGGTTAAGTTTCAGGGGGCACCTCTAAGGTGCCCTCTGTGGTGTATTTTACAATAAAATGTACACTGGCATCAGTGTGCATTTATTGTGCTGAGAAGTTTGATACCAAACTTCCCAGTTTTCAGTGTAGCCATTATGGTGCTGTGGAGTTCGTGTAAAACAGACTCCCAGACCATATACTCTTATGGCTACCCTGCACTTACAATGTCTAAGGTTTTGTTTAGACACTGTAGGGGCACAGTGCTCATGCACTGGTACCCTCACCTATGGTATAGTGCACCCTGCCTTAGGGCTGTAAGGCCTGCTAGAGGGGTGTCTTACCTATACTGCATAGGCAGTGAGAGGCTGGCATGGCACCCTGAGGGGAGTGCCATGTCGACTTACTCGTTTTGTCCTCACTAGCACACACAAGCTGGTAAGCAGTGTGTCTGGGCTGAGTGAGAGGTCTCCAGGGTGGCATAAGACATGCTGCAGCCCTTAGAGACCTTCCTTGGCATCAGGGCCCTTGGTACTAGAAGTACCAGTTACAAGGGACTTATCTGAATGCCAGGGTGTGCCAATTGTGGATACAATGGTACATTTTAGGTGAAGGAACACTGGTGCTGGGGCCTGGTTAGCAGGGTCCCAGCACACTTCTCAGTCAAGTCAGCATCAGTATCAGGCAAAAAGTGGGGGGTAACTGCAACAGGGAGCCATTTCTTTACACTCGCCTACAGGGAAATACCTTTATAGGTCTCGCCTGAGACCGTACATGCACTTTGTGAGACATTCTGTTAACTAGAAGAGGACTTGGAGCCTGTCCATTGCTTTATCATTTGTTGACTTTATTGTCGCTTCCTTGCTGGCTCCTGATTGGTCAGTGCTGGCTGGATTCCCTTTCTCTTCATTTGTTTCTTTGTTCCATGAATCATGGACCAAGCTGATTGCTTCTTTTTGATAAAGGTCCTACCTCTTCTCATGCTGGGATTGAGGTTCTTTTTTTTTTTTTCTTCTTCCCCCTTCGTTGGTGTGATTGTTCTCCTTGTCCATCGTTTCTTACCCTCCTCTTGCATCATTGCTTTCCTGTTGTTGTTACTCTGGTGTAGTTGCTCCCCCTGCCCCAATGCTTGTTGGTTGATTTTGATTGCTCTGTGCTCCCTTCCACATTGTTGCTTACCAACTGTTGCTTATACCATTCTTGTTCCTTTCCCCTTTCTCCCAACCCCCATTGTTGCTTGCCCCGTGACGCCCATACCCCGCTGTTATTCTTTTTCCCATTTCCTCAAGTAGCAGTTCTTGCAACTGTGTGAACTATTTTGCTTTATTAGTTTTTTTTGCTTTTTTTAACCATGTTATACAGTATTGCAGCTGCTGTGCAGCATGGTTGAAAGTAAAAAAAACAAACAAAAAAAAAACCAAGCATTTACAATGCAGCGGGTCTCACATTTGCTCGAGTTAGAACTATTAGCGTTGTAAACTCCTGACCGGACTTTTCTTGCCACACAAAGTATAAGAAAAAAAAATAGCGCGATCGCGCTGAAATTGAACACGGAAAAACCGAGCACGAATGCGCTATGTAAACCCCAGCGCGATCGTGCTGCGTGGAAAATAAAAAGATAAAGTAGTCTGGAAACCATGCTGAAAACATCGAGCCTTGAATGGTTTCAGTAGTTTACCGGTGATGGGTAGGTGGGCTAAACACCGGAAAAGGCATGACTTATGCATACCTTTCACAAATGAAAGCAAGCAGATTTTAAAAGGCAAGCCCACGAACCAATGAAAGTGACTGACGTGACATGGGTGTTGTTAGAAGCCCAAAGAGAGATTACACCATTGAACGGAGCGCTTTGCATTCGCCCATAAAAAAGCAGCACCATGCCGTGGCCTGCCTCGACAGTGGCATGGTGACTTTCAGCCATGCTGCACTGCTGGACAACACAGCTCAAAAAATAAAACATTAATAAAGCAGTAGATCCTGCATAGGAACACCTACGGAATGATGCAGCTGCATCATCGTGCATTTTTTTGCTCATGCTACACAGCATCCGCAAAAAGCATTAGTAAAGCCAGTAAGCCAAAAAAGGTGATACCTGTATTCTATGCCAGTGATTGGTATTCTAAGTGGTCACACGCTAACATTGGATTGGCTTTCAGTTTGCTAACTACATGTCTACATTTTAAGTCTCTTGGTCTGTTTGGATCAGGCTAAATTGGAAAGGCATTTGCCATAGTGCAAATACTCATACAGTGTATGGTTCTGTTTGAGGATGATTGAAGAAATACATACAGTGACTTTGCTGTGAAATAGTAGGCACTGTTGTGATATCATTTCCTCACCGCCCAAGTTAGACATCCGGAGTCAAATGGAGGGCTTCAGATCAGGGCTGTTAGCATCTATCTTTATGTTCATGCCGTCCTCTTAGCTTAAATTCCAATGGAAAATGGTCCCTAGGTTTTGGCGATTACCTGGGGCCCAAATTCATTTGTTCAGTTTCCCCTTCCGTGGCAGCCCTTTGCAGACAAGGATACTTGGAGCAGAAGCCATGCGTGCTGGAGTACCTTTCATTCAGTGTTGCCAAAAGAGATTCAGGTGCTGCCTGCCTTAGGAGTGACCAGCAGAGCATTACACACCTATGGCCGCTGGTGCATTGTCCCTACATCTCTCTCTGGCCAGATCCAGTCACCTGCTGCCGCACCAGGAGCTGCACCCCATGGCTTGCATGGGTCCTGTTCTGTATGTAGTCAGGAGTCTCTCTGAGCGAGTAAGAATGTAGCTCAGCAGTTTCTGGGTTGCTGAGACTGACAAGGGTTGTAAGATCCAAACTTTCAGCCTTCACCGTGTGCATTCAACAAGCGATAGCAGCAGTTTAAGCTAGTAATGGATATCTACTGCTGCGGCCAATCCAAAGGATGGAGGTGGAATTTGAGCAGAGTGTTGAAGTCTCTTCTAGTTGGACTAACATCCTCAGGTTTCCAGTGCAACCTATCTTTCCTGTTGCCTAGAGGGTCCACTACCATTCTCCAAGATGTACCAGTATAAATCAACATTGGGCCTTTCTGCAGTCAGTGCTGCGGGTTCTGATCACCAGTGTGTTTTATCTCTAATCTTTCTTGGAGGCCTCTTTCGATGGGCTGTTTTATTTTCCTATGATAAGTTCTTGTGGTCCATCGAGGTGAGCTGCCCGCAGTCGTTAGGTTGCCAAGAAATCCTGATCTGTAGCAGTGTGTGGACCCCCCCCTTAGTTGTGATTACTCGGAGGTGCGATGGAAGAACGCCGATTGATATGTTTTTCTTATTCCCCAATGTTTGTAACTGCTCTCTAATCTTGGAGGTGAAGTGGCTCTGACTAAACCCCAGAAACTGGGGTTCTTGTCTTTGCGGTCGTTCACCAGAGTTACATGTGTTCCAGGCTTTGGTAGTGCAGTGTTACATTCTCAAGGTGGGAAGTATAATGTGCCCAGTTTGTGGACCGCATTAAGCATATGCCCACTGCAGTCATGCATCACACAATGGATATGCTTCTAAAGGGACATCTGAGTGAACAACTTGGAGAAGGTCAGTCACATGTAAATTAGAGGTGGTGCCATAAAGAATCCTGGAAGGATATAAGTTATGAGATGCACTTATCAACACAGATAATCATGTAGAAGTACTGATCAGATGAAAGCATCTTACCAAATGTGCACGGGCTACATAATACAGTACATATAGCTCTTTTACAAAATGCAGCAGTTGTCGCCGTCTGAAAGAGCATTTTTCATTGAACAAAAACACGTAAGGTGATCTGTGACCATCTCTCATTGTCAGTTCCACGCAGATGTGCTTTGGGTTTGTGGAAGCCATTAAAAGGTGATCACGTTAGTGGAGGATTCAGGTGTCCTTAAGTGATAGCAGGTAATTCATAATTCAGTGCCCCATCTCGGGTGCCGTGCAACATTTGCATAGTTGTAAGTAGCATACCTTTGTAACTCTGGGTTAACATTGATGCTTAAAAGTGCCTACCTCGGTAGGCTGGTTTGCTGCTCGCTAGATTTTCACGTATTTCATGTCAGGTAAAGTTACATACAGTGGATCGAAACAGAGACCATTCACATAGTCAACATTTTGCCTGAAAATCTGGTAGAGATCCGGTATTGCTGGTTAAGTGTTGAACCCCCTGGAACAGAGGCACATCACATGCTTCAGTTTTCAGTGAAATGGTATTAATGCCAGGCCCTCTTTTTCAGCCATCACTTGAGGGTTTGGTTGTAATGGCTGAAGGCCTACGTCAAATAGCAATCTTTTAGCTCATCCCGTATCAGACCATAAACATTCAAGTTGAAATTAGCAGGTTCTGAGCATGCTTAGGCTGCTGTGCCTATAAGAGATTGTACGCGTCAAGAAGCCTCCCACTTCTATATTAAATTCCATGACATCTCTTGCCCATTGGGCATGCTTGTTCTTCTTACTCCCATTGCTCATTCAAGCGGGGGTAACGAGTTATCATCCAAGCCCTATGCTATGCTGGCAGAAAATAAGGTATTTACACGTCCATGGATATAATATTCTGGGTGGGAGGGGCGTGTTTAAGTCTTTTTTTTTATTTTTTTTCTTCTTCTGGGATCGCAGTTTTTTTTACTAGGGTCCCAAGTTGTAGAATGCTCTTCCTAACAACCTATAGTTAAAACACCACTACCTAGGATTTCACAAAGGTAAGAGACGCTCTCGCAGCAGCTATTTGCTCCTAACAAATGTAAGTTAATTAATAACTTTTATTTCATAGTTGGTTGAAAACAATTCGGTTTACAAGTTGCTGTAGCATTCATTGTGGAACTGTGCATAGCATGATTTGGGGTGCGAGTTCTGCTGCCACCTCCGTGTAATGAGTAGTATGTGCTTAGGATGCTTCTGTCTTTGCCCAGAGGTCACTCAGCCACTTTATGTTCCAGGTCCTCAGCACTCCTGCATATCCGAGTCCATATCTTCCAGCCCATGGTCGGTGCATGTCGTCTTAATCTTTTCATGTGGTGCTTAACAAAAGCCCGGGGCAAGATTTCCTGAGGGCCCTCTCGTAGGCAGTTGGACTCCAGGACTTGTTTCCTGAAAGTTGCTGTCTGCGGCAGGCCAGTTCCTGCCCCTGACCCCTGAAGGAAGCTCCACACAGTCACAGTGGACCTTTGTGTCGACCTACGTAAGAAGGTCCTCACGTTGATACTGACTTCCTTCACGCTTGCAGGCAATGCTCCTGTTTTATCTGCCACAGTTTCCAAGTGTCAGCAGGCACTACCCTTTATCTGAGGCCTGCAGACCTGGCTCTCTAGCACATCTGCATGAAGGACGTGAAACGGTGACCGTGGATGGGGTCTTCCAGCTCATGCTGCCTGTAGTTTACTCTCAATTTTCTCCATCAACAACTATCCTTACTGTATAAAAATCTGCCAGACTGGACAAACAGTACTCTCCGCTTCACTCTCTGTGTTACCGTCTCCGCCATCGTCCATGCTGCCTGTTATGGAAGGCATTCTGCCTGGGCGCAGTCCTATCACAGCCGACCCGTACTCTACGCGAAGCCAAGAAAGTGCTGATCAAAGACTTGAGGCTAAGAAGCAAGGTCCTCCATCCTCTTCATGTTCACCCCTCTCAACCGGTTCACATGCTTCTGGACAAGTAGTGCTGGGAAGGGATGCTTCTGCATCACAAGCCCTGCCTTGATGAGCTTCAGCGCCTTATCGCAGGTCTTCAGTGCGGTTCCCAACCTTTTGACTTCTGTGGACCCCCACGTTATCATTGCTGGAACCAGGGACCCCCACTGAATGATTATTGGAATCTGGGGACCCTCCACTGAGTCAAATACTGGCACCCGGGAAGGCTTCACCTTCACTACAAAATAATGCACATAAAAATACAGAAACAATCATTCATCAAATAAATACACAAATGTTCACACATTTTACTTAACTTGCAAACAAATATACATAAAATAAACATTTTAGTAGGAAGGTTAGAGCTTTTCTAAATTCAATTGAACCCACACACCATCCATATATACTATATTCTGTCTGATGCACCTGCACTGCTCCCACGAATCAATCTCACAATACTAATTTAATTCTTTTAACCTCCAATTTCAAATTCCTTGACATTTACAGTATTTTTAAAACATTTCAGTTGTACATTAAGCCAGTTGAGCTATATACACTTTATTAATTTATTATTCATTTTCTGATTAGTCGCGGACCCCCTGAGGAGGCTTTGTGGACCCCCCAGGGGTCCCTGGACCACAGATTGGGAACCACTGCCTCACTGTCAGTGTGCTGTTGAACCCACTTTTGAGCTGCATGGTGCGTTTAAGGACTGGAGACACTCAACTACCTACCTTAAGCTCAGTGACGTTCACTGCTTGCTTGTGTACACCTTTTCCTGAGGATTTAGCATCACCACAGGGCATGTTTTACAGGACAGTTCTGCTTCCTGAGTTGGTTTTCAATCTAGGTAGTGATTGTAACACTCCCCTCATCCTAGAGGGGGTGTAATCATTCCCTGGAGACGTCTAAATGTTACCTGTTCATGTCAATACAACTTTGTTTTGTTGTAAGCCTGAATGTTTACGATGATCACAGTTGAAACACATGTCGCTTTATTAGTCGATTTAAGTCCTTTTATGGAAGAACAGTGGTTTTCCACTGTGGGTCTACTTGAAAGTGGCTTGCTTCCCCGTCCACTTTTGAAAAGTCTCATGCAAAAGCAAATCTCAAATTATTGTCTGAGATGGATTATTCCTTGCATGAGTGAATGCAAGACTCTAAACCAGAGGTTCCCAACCTGTGGTCCGGGGACCCCTAGGGGTTCGTGACTGCTTAGAAAATTAAATATTACCAAATGAGGTCCTCCGCTTTCAGTAATGACTCAGTGCGGGGTCCTTAGATTCCAATAATGGTTCAGTGGGGTCCCTAGGTTCCAGTAATGATAAAGAGGGGTCCACAGAAGTCAAAAGGTTGAGAACCACTGCTCTAAACAATGGGTATTCGCTTACATTTTCATGGGGACCAAAAAGTTTGGTCAGTGATATGTCCGAGTCCCGCAATGGTGGTAAACTGGGTCTAGAGGTGAAGCGTATATATCTAGTGGCTGAATGAGAAAGCAGAAACCGGGGATTAATCCTGGCTTCCCCACTTTACCAAATTGTGTGCTCCTAGGCAGTTGTATTATTTCACTTTCCCTCCTTTTTCTTTGTTATATATGATGACCTCGAAAATACATGACTTCAGAATGTGTGCTGTACAGAACATTTTCCTGTGTTTGATTTAATAAAGTATAATGTTGTTCATGTATAGTAATAACTGAGGCCACCCAATGAGTGTACATAACTGTCTTGGCTCTTATTTCATTATTGGTATGGTTGTCGGAGGGTGTTGAATTAAGGTTTCTAAATTCATATTTGAAATCTATCACATTAAAAATAATACTTTCCAATGCATTGACATACCCTGATGTACTAAAGTGAGACTGTTCTGCATGTTAAATGTTTGAATATTGAAGAGACTTTATCATATTTTTGCACTGTTGCAGCAAGATGTTATGGTGTTTCTAAAGTTAAGCGGCGCATGACTTCCTAGTTACATGGTTTCTTTAACATCAGTTAACCTTTAAATAAATACTTGCCTGTTTTGTAACAGTTTTTCTTTTTAAGGTTTAGTGCTGAGTCGACTAAACAGCAGCCCAGTGTTGCAGTGGACCAGGGGCTGCATGTATAGGTCAGGATGGCTGCACTTTGAGTGTAAAAGCTCTAAACAAACTGAAAAAAACTGATTTGCCTGTGCAAAGGTCTCAGCGTACCTTCGTTCTACTCAGTTTTCTCAGATTGCAGCTAGACTGCAAGTGTTATGTGGCTGAAGGGGCTTATTCCACCCTTATTATGGGCTCATCAGCCAGGGACAGCTTGATTCCAGTGGCACAGTGAGCATGGGACCCACAGCTATGGCTGGGTCCACAATGAGGTTGCACCGTGGGTGAAAAACGATTGATTGGGATTCTGCCCAAGCGATTGCCAGTGGCAAAAATTAACTTACGCATTCCATCCATTACCTTGTTGCATTTATTTCTCAGAGTAACAGGTTTGTTCAATATCCTTTAACATGTTAGGTTGGAGTTTGAGATATTTTGGAATGTCTTCAGTTTGGGGGCCTCTTCCCAAATTGGTGCACTCCAGTGTTCCTCTCCTTCACTTCAGTACCTCCACCTTGTTGGTGGGTTGGAGACTATGAATCACTGTAGTCATGCCGGCAGGCGACATACCCCTTAAAACATGTCCTCTATGTCAGGCTAGAGCAGAGGTCTTCAAACTGGGGGGCGGGCCCCCCTTGGGGGGCCTCAAGTGATCCCAGGGGGGGCGGCAAACTCTGGCCAAAAGAAATATTATACAGATAACATGCCTTTGTTTTAAGCAGAAGCATGTTATTGCAGTTTTAAAAAGGTAACAGTACTTTACTGCAATGTTTAAATAGGTTTAGACCTATTTAAACATTGCCATCTTTCTAAAATAATTGTGAAAAATTCTGAGGGGGGGGGGCCAATGATTTTTATTTTTCACCTGGGGGGGGCGCGGCATTAAAAAGTTTGAAGACCACTGGGCTAGAGTATAGGGAGGGCTTTGTGAATCTCCATGTTGTTTCTGTGCAATGAACCCTGCAGTGTGAAAGTACCACAGGTTTGACCCATCCTATCTGCCTGCTTCTTCCATATACTGCATACCCCCCCTCCCCCGTACCCCCACTTTACTCCTCCGAGTGACAATTCTAGTAACTAGCTCCTTTTGGAAAGCTGCCACCTCTGTTTGGATTTGGCTCTGATAGTCCCTGTAGTGCACCAATGAGGCAGCTTTTTCACACTGATTAATTGCATTAAATGTATGCCTCAGCTGTAGGAGTGTGAATTTTTGAAAGGTTAGTTTGTGAATGGGGTGGTAAATGGTTGCTTTAGTCCTTTCTTGGACAGCCGGAAGTGTGTTGTGTGAGTAATATGCTCAGCACAGCAATTGTGTAACTTGTCCAAAGCCTGTAAATGTTCGTGGGTGGAGTTGGAAGTTGGCCAGGTCAGACGCAGAACTACGTTTGTCGGTGATGTGGTTAAGTGAATAAGATTGAAGCTAGGCCAAGGTCTGACCTCATATGTTTTCATCTCTGATTTTGCACTTTGCGAGTAAAAGCAAAGTGATCCCCCGAGGATTTGAAATGGAAAGGGCGAGTACCAATATTTGATAGCATTGAACCTACATTTTGAGAATAAATGCTGCCATTCGGGACGCAAACCAACCAAACATCTAAACTGGATTTTAAACATCACAAAGCTTTCCTTTGAGGGATTATGGATAGTGCCCCCCTGCATAATTGGTTTTGGCCAAACACTACATGCGTTTTAAATACAGGGATGTCCCAGATTTTCTGACTAGAAGCCTGAAAACGGTGTAGTGCACACTTAGGCTGGTGCATCCCCACCCATGTGAGCAAAAAGTCAAGCAAGGTGTTCTGTGATATATAAGAGTATGGTGCGGTGTTCTGATATCGCCCTTGGCTGCTTCTTGCTAGCAGAGAAAGCTGATTGGCTTGTCTGGGCTCCTGCCCCGGCACACTACAATGCTCCGGAAGTAATCAAACGCTCTGATTTTGGCATTCCTCACTTAGGAGGACCCCTCCTTGCAGAATAAACACCACTCAAAGGTCAGGCTGGCACTCCTCGCCGCCTTTCCAGTACTTAGATAAGTTTAGAAAATGTTTGCTTCGGGAGGACGTTTAGTTATTCGTTTGCTAGACCTGTGTATCACTGGGTTAAGAGCTTGTAACTATTCTCCTCCTACAACAGCTCAGACTAAGCCTCCCCCCCACCCCTCCTTAGCTGTTGAAGTTGCTGCAGAAAGTGCGGCCAGGGCTTCAGAAAACTGGAAGTTGGTGTTTGTAATCGGCCGAAATGCAGCCCCTGTCAGTATGCGAAGTCAGCTCTCTGCGTATGTGATGGAGGGTCCAGAGCTGGGAGCCCAGACTCTGTCACTCGGCTCTGTCATTGCTTATGTGATGGAGGGTCCAGAGTTCGGACCCCAGACTCTGTCACTCGGCTCTGTCACTGCTTATGTGATGGAGGGTTACAATTCAGAGCTGCAGTCCCAGGCTCTGTCACAGTTGAGCTTCTGTCATTCTGCTCTGTCAGTGCTTATGTAATGTAGGGTCCAGAATTCAGACCCAGGCTTTGTTATTGTTGAGCTTCTGTCCAGGCTCTGTCAGTGCTTATGTAATAGGGGGACCAGAATTCAGAGCTGCAGTCCCAGGCTCTGTCACAGTTGAGCTTCTGTCACTTCTTCAGTGATCACAGCCTGACTGAAGAAGAATTCAACTTCTTACTGGATGGAAAGTTGGGGTGTGAGGGAGAACCCCGGTTTGCCTCCTGCCTGGGGTTAAGTGATCTCGTGTTCCTCAGGTACCAGGCGGCTGCCCGCGTGTGTCACCCAGAAGCCCGCTGTGTTCTCCGGGGGAGTATTACATGTTTATGGCCCATCCCTGGATGGAAGAGTTAATGCCCAGCTCCGATCCACTCAAGCATGGCATTTCTTTGGCCCACCTGTCATCTGCATGGTTGAGAATGCCGTGTCATGCACACCCCAAGAATTCGCATTGCCCCCCATATTGGCGCTGCAGGGCTGTGTCTGTTGAGGGGCAGTGAACGCCCTTTCGTGACCGGACAGGCTGCCTTGAACTTTTTGTTCAGTTCCTGGAATCGTTGACTCATTTTCCCTCGAGCAGCTCCCAGTAGCCGGCCGTGCCTCGCAGCGCTCACTGGGCTGGGGCTGCCCTTTGCAGGGCTGCTGATGAAATGACTTCCCGGTGCAAGGGCCGCGCCTGGTGACTCACAGCCACGGGCCAGGGACGTTGCAGCAAGTGTATTGATTGCTTCTCTTCCCTTTCGGGGCTGCTGAACTTTGCAGTTTTCCAAGGATGGTGCTGCCTGGAATAATTATTCTGTCTCCTGCGGCGTTTCTGTGGGCGGGAATGCCTGGTACGCTGCCTGCTTCACGGCGCTGTACACTGAGCGGTAAAACAGCTGCCGCAGAAGCCCCCCTAGGACGCAGCTACACTGAACCGCAGCCTGCTTAAAGTACAGCCTGTCTCTGTGGACCAGCATGCTCGTGCCCCTAGAGAAGGATAACCTGGAGCCCTGGGGAGCTGCCAGTGTCCTTGATGTTGGGGTGCTACACATCCGAGGTCTTCTTCAGACGCCCTCCAGATAAAGCTCCTGTCCCTGCCTGTTAGATTCTCACTTCTTGAGGGCCTAAGCCACCGTGCTGGGCTTCCTGCCGCAGGGCGCAGCATTTGAATGATAGTTGCACATTACATGGAAGTCGGGGTTTTATAGTGTGTGGGGATTGCACATGGGGAGGTTAGGTTTGTGGTGCCCCTGTCTCAAGGCATCAAGGACAGTTTCACCCAGAGAAGCATGCAGATCCTCCCTGGAGCACAGGGCATTGCTGTCTGGGAGGGCGACAAAAGCTGGACAATCGAGGAGAAAAGATTCCTCTAGTGACCACTGGCTTTCCAAGTTCCAGTAGAGGCCAGCGGGCTACTTACTGGTCGTGACCATCACTCACTCTCTGTTACCCTGTCCCAAACTAGATAATGGATGGTGGACAATGTTTTAAAGTTAAAACCGAAACCGAATCTGCAACCTTTGATAATGATGCTTGGCCTGTGGTTGTGGGTCAGTGTGTGATCTCTCCACCGGGACTGTAAACTAGGCTTCCACACAGATCACCATCTTTCTCTTGATTTCCAAGCATAGGGGGCAGTGAGTACAAAGAGAACCCGACAGAGTTTGAGCACCATTTATCTATCTTTGTATCTAATGCTCCTGCTCGTTCCTCTCTGGGTTACGGGGGTTTGAGCCTCCTGTATGCTTTGGAGAATGTTGTAAACCTCCTGAAACTGGTGCACAATGCTGCTGCGTCTGATGAGTATTTGTGGTCTTTCAAAATGGGAAAATACCCCCCCCCCCCCATGCCCTAAATCATTGCAAAGGGTGACATCCAATAAGTATGTGATTAAAGCCATGCCAAACATCCACAAACCCGAGTGCCAAAAGTCTCCTAAACGTAATTTCCTCCAAGTTCACCTGACACTCTCTGAATTGTTCTCGTCGTCCTGCTAAGTTGGGATTTGTGTCTCTGGCCAAAACAAATATGGTGCACTCGGACAAAAGGCGTTCTTGGGTGCTGGAGCTGGCGTCTGGGAAGCTCTTAAAAAACTGTCTCTTTACTCTGGTATAGTCAAGTATGTGTTTTATATTACCATCAGCGTTTCATTTTGTATTCTATAGTGCCACGATGCCTAGTTAAATGATGCACTGAATAAACCTCTACATAACAGTATTGTCAGGGGAGTGGCCTTGGAGATCAGCCCGCTACGTCTGTATGTTGTGCATCATCACGTTAGAGATAGGATGAGTACGTTTTGACTAGGTTCATGGTGTTTTTGTTGCAGTGTATGGGTCGCATCGTGTTATGCTGGTGGGACTATGTTGGCTCCCTGTTTTCTGAATGTGACTTTGTGATGTTCCATAAGATGCTGCTCAGACCTGGGAATGGACCTGTTCGGTTTTGACTGCACTGCAGTAAAAATGTTACCTCCTTCATTTAACTCCTTTTCTTCTGTGTAGTCTATTGGTTTATCCAGATCGGATACAATGATCCACCAACATGACATTATACACAATTAATAACAAAACAGCGTAAACATTTAAAACCACTTTTTGTAAAATACAAAATAATTTAAAAATTAATTGCCCTTCCCTCTCCACCCCCTTAGTATATATGGGCAGCTATGCCATAGCGCCTCACCATGGTATCTTAGCTTCTAGCCTTCACCTTGTCCTGACGCACCAAGCAGCATATAAACAATTGGAAACTGCAAATAAAACGGCCAAAGTAGTATTTGCCTTAGGTGCACACAAATCCGTGTGATAATGGCGTATACCTAATGGCGTACATAATGGTATTAGCCATCTTGACCTCGGCCTGGTATAGGATTTACTGAAGAATAAAGGATGGCCCTCTGTATCCTCATATAACACGCAGGTTGGACATACATTGTTGCTTTCACTCCGAGTTGGCCACTTACATGTAAAAGAGGCAGCTGGCAAAGTCCTCAACCTGAATTTTATGTAAAGAAACTGCTCTGTAGGCGGTTGTATCTGGTTTAAATAATATTCAAACTTATAGTCCCATTTCAACCAAACAAATGTTGGTCAGCCTAGCTAGGGAGGGCGCTGGATATTGCTTGGCCATAAAACAATCTCAAAATCTTCCATTAATAACGTGGCCTGCTCCAACTTCAAGAGAATGCACATCAGTCCAATATTTTGGCAATCTAAGCTCTACAAGTGTTTTTTTTTTTCCTCACTTGGGCCAGCCAGGGTATTTCACTTGTGTTTTGCCTTCCAACAACTTTACGCAATTTCTCCTAGTCGTGTGCTAAATCTTTCGCCAAACCTGAACCCAGTATAGAAATGGCGTCAATTTTACGTGGCCAGCTATAGGTTTCATCGCCAGGTGGAGTCTTAAGAAAAGCATGGGGGGGGGGGGGGATCTTGGGCAAAGAAAACACTGACCTTATCAAACCATGTTCAGTTTTCTCTAAGCAAGAAACGTCACAATGGCCCCATAATTCGGATTCATAAACAGCTCCACTAACTGCTTGTGTTGTATATATCACAAGAGCTGGTGACATAGGTTGGTAAAAGGATTGCCTAAGAAATGTAGATATAAAGCAATACTGTTTGTTTTAAAATAGCAGTGCTTTTTAATAGTAGTTCGGGCCGCAAGTGTTACTGATAGCCTTATCCTCAGGTAATCAGTCTCCCTCACTCTTTCTGAATAGCTTCCACCTCTAACTACTTCCGCTTTGGATTTCTTAAGTGGTGAAACACAGTTACCTTGGTCTCACGGGCGTTCCTCTCCCGCTCATGGGTAGAACAAAATAGTGCAAATTTCTGTATTCAAATTTCTAGACCCATCTATGTCTTCGACATCAGCAGGGTATTGTCTGCAAAGAACAATGTTGGCGTTTGTTTCCATGACCAGCTTGCATGCATCACTGGTACAATTGAATAAGATGTCTAAGTAAGTGTTAATGAAGAGGACGCACCAGTGGGGGCCAGAATGCAGCGCTGGTGGACCCCTCTCTGTACCATGATTTTCCTTGTCAATTCTGATTTGCGCCAAACAACCTGCACAAAATTCACTATTTAGCCTCTTTAGCAGCATTAATATTTCCTTTATGATTCTTAAATCTCGAAGTACTTCCCATAGTTGTGCCCTAGGTACCATATCAAATGCTGCACAGAGATCAGTGACGGCCACAAGAGATCATTGACGGCCACATACAGGCTCCTCCATCAAAATCCACCACCTTTCACTTCATCAGTAAGCAAGCATTTACAATGCAATGGGTCTCGCATTTGCTTGAGTTAGAGCTATTAGCGTTGTAAATTCCTATCAGGACTTTTCTTGCCACATAAATTGAAATGAAAAGTAAAACAGTTGACATAATCGAGCCGAAACGAAGCGCCATGAGCGCGATGTAGAGAGACAAAAGGAAAAAGAAGTTTGCTCACAGTCAAAGGTATCGGCTATCGGGCAGTTAAACATGTAACAGGGGCAGTATGCAAGGCGGTAACAAAACCGCCCCAAGGAGGGACAAAATGAAAGCATTTACCAATGATAAAGGATTTTTGAAAGGCAAGCCCACGAACAAGTGAAAGTGATAGGCATGCAGTGTGCGTGGTTAAAATCCCACAATACTTACAACGGGTCAAAGCGCTTGCACGCTCAACCTAAAAATGATAGACTTGCCCCACCATACTTGTGCCCAGCCTGAGCCCTGCCTGAAGATGACTAAGTATAATATCGTCAGGACTTCAAGAGGTTAGCCTATCCTTAATGTGCCTACAGAAAATGTTCTGCATACTATCTATTAAACTCATGGGACAGTAATTGCTAGGGCCACTATGGGTGGCTAATACGGCCTCACAAAGCTCGTACGTCTTTGTTAAAGAGGAACAAATCCTCTTGGTCTGAAGATAAGTCCTGGACCAGGTGAGGCCAAAAGGTAGGGGCCTACGAAAAGTCTCAATGGCGAGCAGGTGAGCCCAGTCTCAATGGGGAAGAAATGGTTCGAAGCTGTTAAGTATTTTTCTTCTGTGGCCAGTCTTTGACGGGGTTATGTTTATAAAGTATGATGAATGGTTAGTAGTTTGTTAATAAGCTTATTAGTCCAGGTAGCTTGGGGTTTTCATCTTTTATCTTAGTTTGGCAAAAATGTTAGTTGCATAGGTCATAGTGCACATTGATTGATAAAGGCACTGGAGCGGTGCCACAGTTAAGTGTTGCCAGTACACTTGACTCTGTGCCAGTGCTTATTTAGCCTAGATCTCTTGGGGTGAACCATTCCTTAGGTTTCATGCCTTGTAGTAACTTTTATCAGAACTTTGTTAAAGTCCTCCTGTGAAGACACTGGTTAGGAAAACCATTTTTCAACTATATATGTCTGGGAGCTGGCCTCAACCATCCCTGCATATGGCAGGATGACATGGTCTCTTGGAATAGCCCTCCACACTGTTAAGAGCCTAAGCCCTTACCACAAATAAAGTACTCCATTGAGCTGACTAGATTTATGGGAGCAGTCTGCTTCTCATTTACCAGCCTGGGTTCCCTCTGCAAACCGAGCACCTCCTGGTGCTGTCTCTGCTCCTAGCACGTCTTGATTACTGATGCATGATCTACGGTAGTTGCCACAAAGGTTACAAAGTCAGATGGCAAAACTGGGCTGTAAAATGTATCACAGGAATCCCTGCAACCCTCGGAAAACTGTCCATTGGTCTACATGCCAGTATGCGATAATATGTGAAATGCTGTGCATCAGGCATAAAGCTATTGTAAGTCAAGGGATCCAACTGTTTACTGTACCCTGCAACATACTTCCCACTGGGGCCTCTGATCTGCCCTGACTATTTATACGAATTTGTTGAAGCCCAGAGGCAGGCCATTGTTGAGCAGTGCTCCATATTCTGAACTCATTTGGTCTGTCATGGAGATCACATCCATACTGATTTATGAGAACAGCAATATTGATCACCCCTCCTGCAGGCGACTGAAAGAGGGTTAATGAAGTGGAAAGGGTGTTGACTGGGTTGTTGAAAACAGTGGCCTAGTAGTGGTGACTTGAAGTGGCCTCCGGAGATAGCACCACGGGTCTCTTAGTAAAAGCCAAGTCAGCTAAAACAGGAGGATGGAAGCCAAAAAGTTAGGGGGAAATCGCACCAAGCGGGTCGGGTCCAACAAGAGGACAAATATTGCCCTAAGGATTGAACCCTTGAAACCCTGCTCCTTCAAAGTTTGCCATAAATTTGTGCGGCTAACACCTCCCGTCTCATCAGATTTCTGGGATTACTGGATTTTCATGATGGCCTTGGAGTGATATTCAGAAGCTTGCTTCTCCTTTAGTTTGTGCTCTCTCTTAGCTCTCCTTCATCTGGAATGTGCTCCAGGTCCCTGTTTCCTGTTTATGATGTAATTAGCTGCTTCCAGTGTGACATTTGCAATTGATGGCTCCTGACTGCAAGTGAAGAATTCAGCTTTGGCCTCTCGTGCTCTCCTTCCATCTTGCAGGTATTTTGGCCCACTGCATTACTGTGGCAGTATAGAACCTCCCAGAGAGCTCTGGACATGGCTTGGGCAGGGGTGCAGCGTGGAAATGCTTCCTTCTGGGTTGAGTCTTTAGCAAGTGTGAGATCTGAAATCAAACAAGGAGCCAAACGACCATCTCCCTGCCTGCCCAACTTCAGCCTGACTCCACCGTGTGAAATTCAAGCCCGCAGGTTGGCATCTTTGTGCCAATTCTGCTGTTGTTTTCCAGCTCATAACATCCGCCTGCATTATTCTGAGCTGGCACAGATTGGCTGGCTGCCTTTTCAAAGGTAGCTTGAGGTTCGAAGTTTCCTCACAGCTTTTCAAGACTTGGACGCTTTCCAATCCTATCTTGTAAGGAGGGTTCAGTGCAGGGCTGGCAGCCTGTGCCGAGGACCCATAGTAACCAACCCACTACTTTCATATAAATCTGTCTGCTTAAACCAATATGATTTTTTCCATACTTCTTGTGCACCGACCATGCTGCTTCAGCCGCCGCAGCAGCACTGCACAAGACCGTGAATCTCTGACAGGCTGTATACACCAGCAATAGTCTGGACACCGGCGTGTTCCTTAAATGTAGATGTGAGCCTGCAGAAAGGCTTAGGGGTGCGGAAGGTCATCACAGTTCTTGTTCTTTTACAGTGATGGCGGCTGCGGCGTTGGGGCAGTTGAACCTCTGCTACCAAGATCCTTCCTTTGGAGCAGTGCTGAGTTTCCTTGCAAATTGATTGCTCATTAGGGCCTTGATATAAAGATTTTCGCAATACAGTGGGCGCTCCACCAGCCTTTTTTTTCCTCTCTGAACTTGGCATTGGCACATACAACAGTCACATCGCATAGGTCCCAAATCTTAAGTCAGTCAAAGTTACCTGGCACAGAGGAAACGCCATCTTGTTGGGTGATGGTTTCCAGTTTGCTATGGTGCTTAGTCACACATTATACTCCCTCTAGCACAACCGCTGATTAATAACATTGAGTCGGTTGACTGGTGATCAAAAATACACTTTCTTTGTTGCAGTGTTCAGCAGCCCCGGGCTTGGGCACTAATGGCTTTTTCCAAGGACTGTGCCAACACTTGAGATGCAACGCAGGCACCTCTGAAGGGGCCGTACATAGGTTGCTAACCAAGGACTTATCGGATTATAGTATGTTTGAGGAATGCTGTTCAATTGCTTCTAAATTCAGTTTGTTTGCATTGGCTTTTCACCTTGCGATAACGCGCTCTTGAAAATAACCAGTGTGTTTTGAATAAAGGCCCTGGTGATATTTCACTTAGTGCTAGGGTTGAATAGTGCGACCACTCTGGGAACCTGTGTTCAGGTATTGACTCTCTGGGCCCCACAATCTGCCCACAGCACCCAGGTCCTTCTTGTTCTTGCAGGCTAGGGCCTGTTGTGAAGAGTCAGTGGAGGCCATCTTCAGATTAGCAAGTTAAGCAGCCTCGTGCAACATGTTGTGGAACAACCTTCCTGGATGATAATTCAGCCGAGTTACTTAGAGTTAATAATTGATAGTAAATGAAGTGGATCATTCCACAAATAGAATAGAATTCTGAACTCTACTGTCTAAAAGTGCTGAATGTCACAATCAATAACTTACATGAAAAGCAAGACTTAGTTTTAACCCGTTATACGAATCTCAGGTGAGCGTTATTCACTTACGTCTTTAAAAATTGGTTGATAAGTGAACTGTGCCTCGTTTGGTCAACCATTTACCTTCATTGCAAGTGTTAAGTTAGTTGCTTGATATGCACATAATGAATTCATTTGTCTCTGAGTGGGAAGGGTTCTGTAAAGATTGAAGATGATAAATATCTGGGTGACAGAAAAAAGGGATTATGAGTCACTCTTTGGTTGGGAAGGATAGTGAGAGAAAATTGTTAGATTGTAAAAGTTTGTGGTTAAAAAAAAAAAAAAAGTTACTCCTTACTTGGAAGAGTGTCTCATAGTACTAGGGGAACAGAATGTTTGTTCCCACATGCCCTCCTCTCATCCTATGCACCCACAATCCCTGCCTTTCTGGCTACCTCCCTTTGCCCCTTCCAATGATCTACAGATGGTATTCCTGCTCTTTCACCCGCCCCCGCCCCCTGGGTCTCTGTACTACCTGTCTTTACCTTTCTGAAATATATATTGTAGACAGCAAGCTTTGGGTGATCTCTGCCAAGGGTGCAAGCCTCTGCTTTTTGAGGTTGCAGTTGGCAGACGTGCATTGGTCTTGGATCTTACCCTGACTTTTGCGTATGGAATTCATAATTGGGGTGGCTGAGTCATTTGGGGAAGCGTTATTAGAACAGCCGTGTTCGTCTGTCTTTCAGGCTAGGACCAAAATAACTGTTTGTTTGGCCAAGAGACTCCACCCGCGAATCCTTATGTGAATCTAGCCAGTCCTCAGCTGGCGACAGCAGCACAAAGCATTGACAAAGAATGGTGCTGCAGCTCATGGCTCGGAGTGAAGCCTTGCTGTGGATGGAGGGTAGCAGAAGCAAGTGAAGTTGCTAAGTCTTGGCCTTCTGCACAGAAACGGAGCCAACTAACTGTAATGTAAATTAGTTTCAAAACATGCGGAAAAGGGTCAAACTTCCCGGGGTATTTTATATATTCAGGGTTGGCACGTGTAGGGATCATTTTGCAGCGTGAATCTTTTCTGGATTCACGTACCGTGCATTATTCCACCATGTATTGGTTGGATCCGGAATACTCCATTGTCCAATTATGATGTTTTGCTGAATTTTCAAGAATTCTTCAAGAAAGTGATGCATTGTTTTATATTATAGGGGAAAGCCATTTTCGTATTGCCTTTGGTGCTTTGATGACAGTCTTCTCTGTTGGTATTTCTCCTAGAACTCATCAGGACCCTTTTTAGGTCACTTTCTCTGCCCTGGCATTGTGGCCATCTTATTATGTGAAGCATTTCAAATGTGATTGAATTCAATATGTGTTTTGCTTATTTGTTATGAGAAATCATAGCTTTAAAACTGGGTAAACATTGTTGATATTTTTTAAAAGGGATAATTGTTTTTTCATCCCACAAGATGCCTTGTTATTCATCCCATAACACAAATGCAAAAGTCGAGAGTTATTCTGTGGATCAGCCGCCACTTCGGAACATGAAAACCCCAGTGTAGGAGTAGACCTTGCCAAGTGAGCCTTATGCTGCCTCGATGTTCTCTTCCAGTTACCAGTGCAAAATCTGTTTATATTCTCACGCTTTCCATTTATCAGAGACTTTTTCAAATGTCATTATAGAATTGCCTGGGATAAGAGCATGTAAATGTGGCCAAAGTAATCCACGGCTCAGTGCTAGGCTCCTTCCAGAACGGCAACAGTCTGACATGAATTTTTCCAGGATCTATTTCTTGAAGGTGCAGTGCTTTTTATGGCAATCAGTTGGTAATCGTGTTCTTCGTTAATTCCCCTCACATTAAATGTTTAATCTCATAGAATGAGTGGCACAGTCAAGCTATACCGTCTTTCACTTAGGCTTATATGTTGAACTGACTAATCCACTCCTTTCCCATCATCCACTCATTGCTGTTTCTTTCATTTTCTGACTCCTGGTGGATTTGGCCACCTTCACAAAACCACAGGGGCTCGACGGGAAAGCACTGGTTTGATAAGGTCGCACACTTTAAAGTAAATCACTAAATTCTGTCTGTAAGGTGCTCCTGAAACAAGTGCCATTTTTACAGGGTATTAGTGGTTTACCCTAATGGACATGAAATTGTTGAAGGTGATGGCAGGTTTCTTCCACCAAGCCTACTCTAGCTGCTCGTTTTCCTACTTTTTATATGGCAGGGGTATATGACGTTAGCTCCCGAGGGCCATCCTTACAAACATTTTAATGGTAACTACCAAAATGTGTAAATGATCGCCTTTTAGGTGCCTGTAAATTAGGCAGGAACAAAAAGTTATTCACTTCCTGTTGATTATGATGGTCTGTGTCTACAGCTGAAGGTCCTCTGTAGTTGTCCCAGTTTCTAAAGCCCTCACTTCTTCAGATCTCTGTTTGGCAACTTAATCTGCGTCTGTCCATCTCCCTACGAAGATGAGTGTCATTCAGCTGGAAGTACTCTTGTCCTTTCTCCTATTGTGACCACGTGTTTAATGATGCCTAACCTCTTAACATGTGTAACTCCTTGACCGTAATGTTGGAGTACTACAATGATTCCTCCATCCCCGCGTTCAATATCTTCCCAGACTTGCAGAGGGGAAGCGGGTGTCTGGCACTGGAGAAAAATTATAATGGGTCCATCACGCCAGTCCTGTACCTCTCAGATAGTTAATTTAGTCAATGACTGCCCCCAGCTCTTACTGGCATCGGTTAGTTCAAACTTTCTGAAAATGTTCTTGGTCTTATAAATTTTACATAGACTGAATTGTATTCTAGCGAGTGCCACTGCACAGCTCTGCACTCTTGTCTAAACATACCTCAAAAGTGTTTGATCTATTCCTAGTTGAGCCTTTATTGGGTTTCTTCCTCGTACACCAGCAGGTGTGACACCCTGTAATTGGTAAGGGTCTGGTAATAGCCCACTACTCTGGACAGAAGGACAACTTAAGATCCGGTCTTTCCTTTTTCAGACTAAGGTTTCCTGGCCAATATCTCTTAATCCTCTTTGCGTCTGTCTAATTTCTTCCCCTCTATGGGCCCGTAGGGCATGCTCTGATGCATTTTTGGTTGCCTTTCTTTTTTCCTTCTAATATTTGATTGAGTCCTTGCTGAAGACTAGAGCTTTGTAAGGATGCAGTCCTCCAGATAAGATCTTGCTTATAAACTATACATTAACACCAGCACATGTGTACTGCTGATTGTGCATGATCTGTGCCTACTAGTATTTTTTTATTGACATATGTATTGATTTCTGCTATATTGCTTTTGAGCCATGCTTGGCCATCTAGAGATGCATCTCATCTGGTGAGACTTCCTTTTCTTGATTCCGAATTTTGGATTGGGATTGTTAACAGACCCCCTTTTGAGTATCTCTTTAGGTTGCGGTGCCTAAATTCAAGACTTAGTTGTTACTAGCACTTGAAATGTTCTTCCTTCTGTACTATAAATCTCTTAACCCAGGTATTATGCTGCTTGATCTGAATGCTTCATGGTGGGATTTGTGGCTGGGAGGATCTCCTGACAATATTTATTTGGCTTTCTTTGATCTTATGTCTTGACGTTGATGTGTTTGATCATTTGGAAATCGATTTTTCTGAAATATATATGCATGTATGTGTATATATGTATGTGTCTATGTATAGCTATATATATAAGTATATGTGTGTGTATATATATGTGTATATATATATATATGTGTATATGTGTGTGTGTGTGTGTATATATATATATATATATATATATATACATACATATACTCCATATGTATTTAGAGGCTCTTTATGTTCTTTCAAAACTGTACTCTGAATTTAAGCTACGATAATCCAATGGACGTTAAAAGGTAAAACAAACCTGCTTCCTACAGGGGATGAAAACCTCCAATATCTCCTTACTTACACTCACTTGCTAACATTTGTTGTCATTTGTGACATTCTTTACACTTAAGCTTGCTTTACACGTTTGGAGTAAGAGGAGACCGAAATAAGGTGAGAAGTTTTATTCTGGGTGTAATTTTCACATAATTGACAAACAAATGTGGTTGGCAAGTTAAAACAAGCATTTGCAATGCAGTCAGTCTCGCGTTTACTCGTGGTAGAGCTATTAGCGTTGTAAGTTCGTAATTGGCCTTTTCTTGCCATGCACACTGAAAATAAAAAGTAAAATAGTTGACATAAGCGAGCCGATTCAAAGTGCCGCTGTGAATATAAAGAGAGAGACAAAAGGAAAAAGAAGTTTGCAGACAGTCGAAGTTATTGGCAAATGTGCAATTATCCATGTAACAGGGTCGATGTCCAAGGCTGTAACAAAACTGCCCCAAGGAGGGACAAACGTAAAGCATTTACCAAAGCAAACAAAGGATTTTTGAAAGGCAAGCCCATGAAAGAGTGCTAGTGATGGGGGTGGTTAAAAGACCAGATACACACCAACACGTAGTAAAAAGCAACGCTTGCGCGCTGTTATGCTCAACCTAAAAAGGACCATAAGCGGCCAAGCAGCTATTAGTGAACTAATTTAGGATGAATTTTCACAAATACAGAATAACTTCACATTTACACGTCAGTCGTACTATTTTATGATTTATAGGTGCCAATAACAGAGTCGAGGCCAACTCCTTGGGTACTGACTTAATCACCCTCTCCACCTCCTTACAACCCTGCAGCACCAGTGGTTACTGGAGCAACGGTCCAGACCCTGACATCCACAACAAAGGATGAATAATTTAAAGAAAGGAGCATTCATCCCCAACAGCTCTCCTTTCGAGGATCCCTCCAGCGTGCTTGACAGAAGATATGAAGTGGCAGAAACAGTGCGGCAGGAGCTCAGGGAGCTGAGAGACTCGTTGTATGTACAAACTGGAACTACTTGAGCTTGTGTAGCACCCTGATGAGGCTTGATATGAGAGCTGAGCGCCCCTGGAGTGGTTTCTGGAAAGACAGCGTGAAAGGATTGGAGTCAGGAAATGGTAGGTGAGGCTTTCGAGGTCACCAAAAGGAGGAAGGATCCTACTGTAGGATACCTCAAGTGTTTAAGTGTCAAAACACTGTTCTGGAGAACCAAAGTGACCGGAAAAGCACAGGAAAATGTGGTGACACTAGCCTGGTCCGCATTAATACCAAACCTTCTGCCCGCGTCTTGATGCTGAGTCTCCAGAAAAATAAAGACCAATTCATTTTTAGGGACATCCTTAGGTTTGATGATTTCCACTGCACGGAACAGACGAGTTTTAGACCTAAAAGTGTATTGCAGGTGAAGGTAGAACAACCCTTTCCAAGTTTGCTGAATAGTTTAAAATGAGGATGAAGTCTGGGTAAGAAAATGTAATCTATCAATGAAAGGAAGTTGCTATTTTAACAAAGCAACTTTTTGGTCAAAAATCCATTCAGGGGTTTCCAGAAGGTGTGCTGTGAGCTACCAATAGCTCCTTGGCTGCCAGGAGTAGCTTGTGCATGGTAACTGCCTGTTAGGTATTTGAAAATGGACAGCTTCCCTCCTTGCTCACTCAGCACTTATGCGTTCTCCTATGGGGTTTGGGAAGCTGACGGACAGGCTTCTCTTTATCTCATTCTTTCTGTCTCTTTTATTTTTCTCTATTCTTTGTTTCCTTCCCTGTCTTTAAACTTTGTTGCTTTTCTTTCGTTCTTTCCCATTTCATTTTTTTCATCTATTGTATCTTTCTCTTTTCCCTCCATCTTTCTATCACTTTCTTAATTTTTACCTTATTTACCTTTATTCACTTTTATTTTCTTCGTCCTCTTCATTGTCCTATTTTGCCACAGATTACTTTCTTAGTTTTCTTTTCTTCATGCTTTGCTTTCTGTCCATTTCTTTCTTTGTCCTTCCTGTGCATCACCCCCAAAAGAAAGAGAAAATGCACAGTGCTGTGTACATCTGAGTAAGCGTTATGACACTATGGCAGCTCATATTCATGTGAATGTCTCACCATGTATGCGCTGCTGCCATTTAGTTATTTTTTGTTATATATAAAAGTATTTACTGTTCCATCCTAGCTGATGTAGCTGTTATTTAAAAAGAAATAGTACTAATGTGCTTTTTTAGGGTCGAGCCTACGTTGCATGCGCTCGCGCATGCGTATCGCAGCGAGACGCTTTAGGGTTTAGAAAAGGGCTTGGAGCCCTGTGGACGTCATGTCAGTGTTTTTCATTGGTTCGTGGGCTTGCATATTTAAATCTGCGTGCTTTCATTAGTCGAAGGCATGCATACGTCATGCCTTTTCCGGTGGCTAGCCCTCCTCCAGCGCATCGACCAAGTACAGAAAACATGCGAGGCTCGCTGTTTTCTGTTCGGCTCGTGGACTTCTTTTTACTAGCGCGATTTCGCTTGGCAGAAGTCGAGCGCTTTACACAGTTAATTGCCCTTTTTCGGGTTAGGTACATAAATGCATGTTTGCCGATAGGTGAAAAGTCGGGTTAGGAGTTTACAACGCTATCAGCTCTAACATGAGCAAACGCGAGACCTGTTGCATTGCAAATGCTTGTTTATAATAGTTACATCGAAAAGGCAGCTGCTGGGCTCTCCAGAATTTGTTTTAAAAGGACCACAACAGAAGTGGTAGGTGAGGAATGAGGGAGTAGGTGGGGGGGTGCAGAAGTCAGCTTTGAGATAGCACAGGGAATGGGCAGGGGAGCAACAGAGGAGCTTGAGAAGTGGAGGAGGGGATAAAATAAAACAAAGCTAAAAGCTGGAAGCCGTGGACAATATTGGGGTGCCAGAGAAGGGAGAAACGTGGAACGAGTGGGGGAGGAGGGAGATTTGAACGGGCAAGCAGGGCAAACAAAAAAAAGAAAACATGCAGTCATGGATTGCAGAAAGAAAAAAGTAGTTCTCTGAATTTGAGCAATGGAGGGATATGCACATTATCCAATCAAAAGATGGTTAAAAACCAAAAGATTATGCTTTATTGAAGGGTCGGATGCCAGAAGGGGAAAGAAAGTCATTAATTAAGCAAGCAAATGAGTGACAAGGAAGCAGTGGAATGGCACGCAGCCACGGTAAGATTCGGTGTGGTTCACTAGATGGAGGTCTTCGAAAAATAAGCAGGTAAAGGGAGTAGTTTCCGCACATCAGCAGTGGAAGAATCAAAGCCACCCTGTCAGAAACTATAGAACAAACAGAAATATAGAAAGGAAAGCAATCAAAGAAGGACCAGGAACTGAGATAACTAAGCCATCCAGTTATGAGCATCAAGTCTGAGATATGTATCTTCCATTGTAGATAGTATGTATTTGACAACAGTTAAAGTTGCCTCTAGCAAGACTTAAAAATAGTGGAAGGTGGTGTTGATAAAAAAGAAAAGCGATCCTCTGTCCTGGCTTAAAGTGAAGCATTTTGCTTCTGTTGCCTTGCAGATCTTGGCTAAACAAGGTCCCTTCAACGGTGCATTCAGCGTGTTGAAGAATTATATAAAGGATGAAACAAAAAGTCCATGTTTGCTATTAAATCTCCGCAAAGAAAGAGATGAAGCTCAGTGTCAAACCTGGACAGTAAAGTCTTGCTTCATATTTTTGGAACCTAGTTAAAAAGAATCACAGTTTAATTGTCCTACAATATTACCTAGTACAGTGCCTCTGTGTCTCACTTAGCCTCACTCACGTTCTCACCCTTGTTGTCTCACAATCTCCCTCTTTTGCGCACACACCAAACATCCTCAGTGCTGAGAAATGAGGCGTGGACCAAAAAATGTAGTGCCCTGTGCCCTGGCAGTGCCTCCATGTCAAGACACTTCCTGCATCTTTCTGCAGTTGCTGGTGTTACGCATCTCTATGGACCATTGCTGCCCCCTACATACCTGCGAAGAGCTGGGCCACCAGTAGCTACAACAGATGTGAGTGATGTGGCGATGACTCAGCCTAAGCCACTACGCACCAGGTGCTCCTGCACCATGCTTTATTGAGCCAGCTTGAGGATGGTGGGACTGGTGGCGCCTGGTAAAGAGCTCGCTGGGGTTATTAGCAGTTGCACAAGCAGGTGAAGGTCCCTACAACTATAGTCGACATGACAAGGCTGGCACTTCACAAGTGCTTCAGGTTCATTCTCAGCATGGACACTCCAACAGAGCATCCATGTGAACATCTAGCACGATGCTTGCCAGCAAGAGCGAGGTCTACTCTGACCACTGAAAAACATGGGACTTGCAGTGATTGCAGCCACTGTGGTCTAGGGGTGGATTGCGGGATGAAGACAACCTTGACCTTCTCCAGCTCAGCCCGCTCCCCCCCTGATATCTAGAGGGGACCTTCGCTTTCTGTGGGGGCCCCACTTCTGCGCAGATTGTCTGGGTGGTTTTTGCATTACTCATTACTGTATTTCTGGAATAGGTGCCCCTGTGTGGGTAATCCAGCCTGGTACCTGCCTCCTACCCAGACCAACCACCTCGGTATAGTGCATGGAGGCAGGCAGGAGAGAGTATGCAAATCAGCTAACGCCAAGTACCAAAGCGGAGCAGGAGGGTGGGCTGAAGTCATGGGCGCTACAGCCAGTGGTCATCGCTGTCCTGGGCTGCCCCCAGTTAAGGGCACCCCTGAGACTAATCAACAGCCGATTACTGAGGCCAGAGGTGCACTGCAGGCGTTGGTGAAGGACTGGAGGGACCACATTGGAGGGTACCATCCCTGGCAGCACCGACGCTCCATCTGGAAGGCATGTCTCCCCCACGTTCCCGGTAGGTAACAGCAGCAAGGCTGGGTCCTGAGCACTCACTCACAAGTGGTCTGCGATGTGACCGTATAGATGGGTAATAAAACAGTTTCTCTGGGTTGAGATTACATTCCTTCATATTTCTAGGGAAGGAGCTCTCTCTTCCCTCCTGTGACCCCTTCTCACCATTGGGAGAAGGGACCTCCCCTGGAGCTCACAGCTCGTCAGGGGTAATGGGACCCATGTGGGTGGAGGGAGGCGGGGAGGCCGGGGAGCCGCTGTTTGTAGGTGGAGAGGGCCTGCAGTTACGTGTAAGCTGGGGTGCACGCTGCACATGCTTTAAGGCATGGGCAAAGTGGGCTCTGGCCCAGGGCCCCAAACTTTGAGGGGGCCCCGTGATCGAGCCCGCTCTGCCTTGCAGAGTCTTGCCCTGGTGACCTTAAATAATTCTCAAACAGGCTGCTTTAAATAGCGTTTTCCTTTCATTTATTTTAATGTGGGTGAAGTGTGAGAGTGTTATTACAGACATTTTGCAGAGAAAGTTTGTGTTTGTTTCTTGCAAAAATCCATAAAAAGGTTTGTTTTAAGATCAAAACAAGAGCTGTGAGAAATAGGAGGGTGTCACGGAGATTATTTGCAGTAATGTTAGTGAGCTGCTGCTGTGTCACATTATTAAAAATCACACATCGCAATCCTCGAGTATATTTGGAATTTGGACAATTGTGCCTATGAGCTGTCAGTGACCAGGCCAAAGAGGATATGAAGGAGCTGAAACTGGGTCATAAATCTACAGCTTTTCAGGGGCTCCCAAAATATATTTGGCCCAAGCGCCCCAAAATCCTTAAAATGCCCCTGCTTCGGAGAGTACATGGCCTCCGCATCTGTACTGCTCCCTCACTAGTCGTCTGCGGTGGCCAAGTTTTTTGTGGCCGGTCACTGATCTTATGCCACCACATTGCAGGAACGCCGTTCCCCTACAGGTATCACTCTGAGCGTTAGGACAAGGAGCCCTTCACTAACAAAGGGCCCCAATGAGTCACGTTACAGGGCCCCTTGTTCTAGCGTTAAAGCTACTGGCCTCTGATGCTGTTCTTATTCCCCTCTGGTATTGACCACATGTATGTTCTCACCTTTGTCCTTCCTCGATAGAGACTAAGTCAGGCAGAGATGATGTCCTTGGACAGAGTGGCACAGTTTACAAGCAGGGTTTGTTCATTGACTCGGCGCAGCCCCCACTTCACCAACAGTGTCCATGTGCTTTAACTCCCTTCTAGGAGCTTCCAGGAGGAAGACGTGTCCTCTTCGCTCAGTGTCCTGCTGCGGTATTCCAACGACCCCATGTACCTCTATCCTCCCTGCAGAGTCTGGTTGCGATCACCCTACACAAACCGTCAGCCCTACAGTGCCGCACAGCTCTGATCCTCGTGTGGTAGACACCTGTACCAAAAGTTTGTTCAGTTCTGACCTTCATTGGCATGCACCCCACAATCTGATGCTGAAAGTACATGAGGCCTATTACAGCTCAAGTTTCTTTCTCTTCTGCGGAGTATCCTCAAGAGAAGATGGTTCTTGCTGCCTCCCTTGGCTTTGTGTTGCTCAAATACCAGGTCTGCTTGCATTTATGACTACAGTGGCGCAGTTGTGCATTGCTTCGGGCATCGGTTCTGCGTAAATTTAGATCTTCAAAATCCAGCTGACCCTGAGCTCTACTCAATTGCTTCCCTTTCTCATTAATTCCTGTATTGTTCTTGCCCAGCCCTGGAGGCCAGGAAGCGACCTTTCTCCTTGGATCTCTGTCCCCTTTTTAGGGTCGAGCTTGCGTTGCATGCGCTCACGCATTCGTATTGCAGCAAGACGCTTTAGTTCTTAGAAAAGGGCTCGGAGTCCTGTCGACGTCACGTCAGTGTGTTTCATTGGTTCGTGGGCTTGCCTAGTAAAATCTGCTTGCTTTCATTAGTGGAAGGCATGCCCACGTCATGCCTTTTCCGGTGGCTAGCCCTCCTCCAGCACAGCGACCAAGTACAGAAAAAATGCGAGGCTCGCTGTTTTCTGTCGGAACGTGGACTACTTTTTCTCTATTTTCCTAGCGCGATTTCGCTTGGCAGAAGTCGAGCGCTTTACACAGTTAATTTCACTTTTTCGGGTTACGTACATAAAAGCACTGTTGCCGATAGATGAAAAGTCGGTTTACAACGCGATCAGCTCTAACATGAGCAAACGCGAGACCCGTTGCATTGCAAATGCTTGTTTAAATTGTATGCCCCACGTCTGCGACACTTTTCACTTTTTAAACCACATATTTATTTCTTGGTGGTTAGTCCACACCTCACCAGCTTTTTCAGAACTATAGACCCTCTAACATCACGTTCCTCTTCTGAGATATTGCATAACAGTATTTCCCCATGGATGACCTATTGCTTCGCCTACTGTAACGTTAGTTACAGACGACAATCCAGATTGTGTCTTTCTTAATTGGTTTGCCCAGAACACAGGGTCTATTGGTGGATATAGTTGTTATCGCAGTGATCAAGAGCTCTATAAAGCAGGTCTCGACCACTGCTGAAGTTAAAGGTAAAGGGCGGTAAGTACTCAAAATTAGTAAAAGGCGGTAACTCCCCAAAATTGGTTAAAAGACAAATACTTCTCCTCTTGGTCCCCATTTATGGTGCTTCCTTTGGGCTCCCTCCATCCTGCTCCACTTGGCCCCACCTTTATTCTACTTCTGTCTGCTGTTCCTGCCATGCTGCTTCCTTCATGCACCCTTGTGATTCTCTCAGCCCCCCCCCCCCAGCATGCTACCTTTTTTCATCCCCTCCATTCTGCTCCTCTCACCACCTCCCTATCAAGGTGGCCCCTCCCCTCCTTTTCATCCCCAACCACCAAGCCTGCTTCCGACCCCACCATGCCCACTCCTCTCCATCCCTCCACCCATGCGGCTCCTGTTATTCTCCAATCTATTCCCATCACTCCAGTAGCTTGTTGCTGTCAGCCCCCCAGCCCGCTCCTCTAAAACCCCCCAGCCCGCTCCTCTAAACCCCCCAGTCTTCTCTTCTCGGCGGCACCCCCATTTGCATATGTTGTGCTTTAGAAGTCATACAATAAATAGATCACTTTGTTATTTTGCCTTTTTCTTTCATACTTTGGAAGGTTAAGCCCACGTAATACCCATGCCAGCAAAGAGCACCCTATACGCTCTTTATTGGAGCCAAAGAGTTTTTAAGTTTTTCCTAAGACACTGAATGTGCTGTCTGTTGTGAGACAGATCGTTCGCTTACACTGGGCCTAGAACCCACCCATTGCTTCCCATTGGTTGGCTTCATCATCACTCGCCTGCTTTTTATTAGTCTGCTTGTGTGGACTGTCCTTCCTTTTCTTGCGTTTATGCCTCCCTTGAAGCAAGGACGCATCACTGTGCCCTTACACTGCTTACTTTTTCAGGTGCTACTTTCTTCTTTTCGTTTAGGCACAACAATGAGTGCATGTGTTTTCCATCCGTCTCTCTCATGTGCTTCTCTCCCCCTCCAACCATGCTCTGTGTTTCCCATTCTCTCTCTAGCCTACTTTGCCTTGTGCTTTCTCCCTGCCAGATCCACGTTTCTCTCTTTCATTTACATTTCGGCATCCCCTGTGTTGCTTTCCCCACCTCTGCCCCACTCGCGTCACTGTGTTGCTTCTGCCCTTTGTACCCCTGCGTTGCTTTGGCACCTCATCAGCACCCCTTGTGTTGCCTTTTTCCATTATTACTGCTCCCCCTCACTCACTTTAAAAAAAACTTTTGTGTTTTTCTCCTTTTAGTTAGTAATCCAACTTGCTTCAGTAACTAAAAAGAAACAAGCATTTGCAATGCACTAGGGTCTCACATTTGTCCGAGTTACAGCTATTACCAGTGTAAACTCCCAACCAGATTTTTCTTGCCACGTTAAAAGAAAAAACAGCGTGATCGCGCTGCTACAGTTCACTCGTAATGAAACCTATCGGCAAAAGTGCAATTATGTACGTAACTGGCAAAAGTGCAATTAACTGTGTAACAGGGTCGATATTATGCAAGGCGCTTGACTTCTGCCAAGCGAGATTGCGCTGCAAAAATAGAGAAAAAGTAGTCCACAAACCTGAGGGGAAACAGCGAGCCTCAAATGTTTTCTGTACTTGGTCACTGCCCTCGAGGAGGGCTAACGACCGGAAAAAGCATGACGTATGCGTGCCTTCCACTAATGAAAGCAAGCAGATTCTAACAGGCAAGCCCATGAACCAATGAAAGACACTGACGTGTGGACAGGGCTCCGAGCCCTTTTCTAATTCCTAAAGCGTCTCGCCAGCCATACGCATGAGCAAGCGCATGCGACGCTGGCTTGACCCTAAAAAAGCAGCAATGTCATTTTGAAGGCATAGCTTGGTGCTCGCAGCCGGGCACGTCATTTTGTTGATGCATCAAAATCCTTTTGTTTTTATTCTTTAGCCATGTGGCACAGCATCATGGATGCTGTTTTACGTGATTAAAACCATTGCAAGGCTATAAGGTCCCAAAGGCGCGACCTGTTGGCTTTGCCAGTGCCCATTTTCAGGAGTAGTGGCTCCCAAAGGTGTCGTACTGGACATCTGTACATGGTAAACTCAAGCTTAGCAAAAGCCTGCCCAGAGACTAGTGTGCTTCTGTTTACTTTACAGGAAAAATTACTTGTGTATTGAAAGGCTCCATTCCCTGGAATTTGTGGATTTTTCATTTAGTTCGTTGAAGTCCCTGGAAGCTAGTTTATTAATCTCACTGAGTTAGCAGCTAGTACTGTGTGCAGAATTGTGGGACATTTTAATTGGTTTGACTTTTTCATTCTAAAAAGGTGGCGTTAAACCCTTGTTATTGCTCACGTATCACACCCTCTGTGTTTGTAGTACATACTTAAACTCTTGCCCTTTTTCTTCCAAGCGAACACCCATTTGGAAAGCTGGATATGACTGATAAGCCAGCACCCAAGCCCTCTCCTTGGAGCGAATTGCTTAAAAGGTTGAGGTGTAGGATTATATGGAAGCTCTCTCTTTCAAAGGGGTAGTTTCCAACATGTATAAGCCACTACAGGGAGCAACCCAAACAGACAAACGGGGTACCAGTGGCGGTGGGGCAAATAGTTTAAAACCCCCATCAGAAAGAGAGACAGGAAACTTATCTGAAGGGACATACATAGGAGTTCTATCAGCTTGAGGACGATAGAGATATATTACAAAGTGATATATGACTAGCATCATACCCGGTGAGGATACATAGGATGCATCTAAACTCATTAGATGCTGTGGAATACAGGAAGCACTCTTCACATCAGATGGGAGTGTCCCAGCCTTGTTCTGTTTGAAGAGAAGTGGCGGACACTTTCATGTGCATTCTAGGCTTCCCACGGACATTAGACTCAAGTACTTTGCTACTGAGGATTCAGCCAAAGAATTGCACGCATAAGCTAGAACAAAATGCTATATAACATTATAGTGGCTGTGGGTGACAAAGCTAGGTATTGCACTTCCCTGGAAAAAAGTAACACAATTCGGATCAAACATTGCTACCACCTGCTATGGAATATTCTTGATTTGGGGAAACTGATTAATAATCTAGAGCAGTGGTTCCCAACCTGTGGGCCGGGGACCCCTGGGGGTCCGCGACTGCTTAGAAAATGTAATAATATTAGGTTCCAACTATCAGTAATAACCCAGTGGGGATCCCCAGGATTCCAATAATGATTCAGTGGGGGTCCCCGGGCACCAGTATTGATAAAATGGGGGTCCACAGAAGTCAAAAGTTTGGGAACCACTGATCTAGAGGGTGCCCTTCTCGTGTTTAAGGGACAGAGGGGACCACTGCCTGAAAACCTTTTAGTGGACACTACCATGGGGATATTCCGTTGCGCGAACTTGGGCATGCAGAGGTGGGTTGTGGTGGCAGATAGGGGTTGGGATGCCTGTGGCTTAGTTGTTTCAGCCAAATGTCTCAGAAGGTGCGGCCTTAGTCTTGTGGGAGTGGGAGGTAGTCAAGTGTGTGTACTTGGTACAAATTGAATTTGATACGCCTATTGCTAATTGGCAAACAATAATGTGATGTTTTCTCATATCATCATATTTTACGGGGTATGCTGTATACCCAGTTAAAAGGGTAAACAAATATAACGTACAAAAACATATCAAAGTTCTGTCCAGTGCAGAGGAACAATAAGAAATTTATGTAAATAATTCAGAGCAATTTCATACTGAAGCAGGCAATATTAAGATATTCCATTTTAGAGTGAAACCAGGGAACGGTAAGCCCTTTGGCCGCCCAGCTTTTGCTGGAGTATCTCACCCTTGCAAACATTTTAATCTTCGCCGAACTGAGTTTCTTCCTGGTGCTTGGGAAAGCATGAGAGTGGTTGACTCTTAAATACACTCTGCTTGCAGAATGATGAGTAAGTCTGAGTGGCATTCTCTACTATTGGTGGTGACTGAGTTGACATAGCTGTTGTTTTCCTGAGTTTGCTCAGGCTTTGTCTGGTGCCTCCTACTGACGAGACCCAAATAGGCAAAAGTGGGTCTGGAATTACTTGTGTTCCAGTTCACATATGGGGTGTAGTGGTTCGGGCTGGACTGTTTGTATTGAAGCTGGACACAGGCTTCTTTGCAGGTCATTAATTTGGAGTAGAGAGCAGGTTCTGCTCCAAGCCATCACTCATCTTGTCACATGTTTTCCTGTCCTAGAATGGTGCATGTCATTGCTTCGGAGTAGGTTCTCCTCCACACCATCACTCATCCTGCCATATTTTCTCCAGTCATTTAATGGTGGAGGTCATTGCTTTGGTGTAGAGCACAGGTTCTGCTTCTGGTTCCTTTTATTTCCTGGTTGACTGGTTTTGCAAGAGCGTCTGTTGCCTGCTTGGAAAAGACCTACCTTGAAGTGCACTACAGCACAAAATGGATAAACTGGGTGGAAGGGTCTGATGACGATTGGGAGACGGGGGCTGTGATTTCTGGTCTGGAGAAGATGAAGAGCGTGGTTTATTAAGGGGATAGCATAGTTATCTTTTCACGAAAGTAGCTGATAATGTTGCTAGGTAATAGTTTTAAATCTGTGCAGTGCTTATAGGGCCAATAAAATTAGAAACAACATTTTTATCTTCCCAGCCATATTATGCCTGATATTACCAAACCAAGCCACTCTCGGCAGTTTCGAATCTATTGGCCTCTAGTTGCTCTTTGAGCTTGCTATATGTGGTTCGGGGTCAGTTTTGGATGCTCTGGTACTTTGTTTGTCAATGACATTCTGTTTCTTTCAATTTCTGCCGAGGTTTCTCATAATTATGTAGGCATGTCCTCCAGAAGGATCCACCATTTTATTTGCTGCCCAGCAAAGAGAAGAGTCAATTGAAATTTACATTTGTGGATTCAGAATGATATACCATCTTTGCTTTAAAGGTTTTTAATAAACATTTGCAAATGCTTACATAGAAGAGAAAAAAGCACGGTTCACTTCTAATCATACATCAGTTACCAACAGCTTCCATCTCATAGTTATTTTAATGCAACAGAGAGGAGGCAAATTTACGAGTGTTAAGTCGCTAATAGTAACTTTTCACATGAAGACCGAGTTCTCTGTTAACATGGCGGAGAGCTCACCGTAGTGAAGTATAGGGAAAATTTTAGAAGTTTATCAAACTTTAAAAAAATATATTTTGTTAAATACTAATGTACATTTTATATATTTATTTCAAATGTGGTACAAAATAAAATGCTGCAGCACTTAACTTTTGAGTGAAACAGGTGATTAATTGAAATACCATATTTTTCATTTTCATAAAAAATCCAATCTAAATTAAAATGTTTTTATGTATTAAAATGTTCAAAAAGTTATGTATAGAATGAATTAAAAAAATAATAAATTGATTTTTTACCAAAGTAAAGTTGCATTGATATTTAAATTAAAGTTAATTAAATATTTTATCATAACGTATGTATATATTAAACCTTAAATTCATATATATTTTTAAAACGTTTAAATAAATTAATCTCTTTAACATAATTTTCTATAGGCTTCTATTTAAAGTCCCTGCATCCATTATTTGCTATGGAAGAGTGTTGGAGTACCAGTGGTTGGCCATATGTGGTGCCAGACTTACTCTTAGCTTGACTGTATTTAGTATTGTTTTTTTTTCAGGCTGCACTAACTTTAGAAGTGCAGTTTGTAATAGTAGTGAAAGTAGTCTTTTATGGGTGGATGTCTGTCCTCTCCTAAATCCCTTGTCAGCCCTCCTAAGCCCCTGTTTACTTAACCTTGCACCCCTCTTTAATTCTCCCGAAACCTCTCCCATTTAGTATTGAGAATTCCCCCATTTTCCAGCCACTTTCCGACTCCCTCCCATATTTAATACTAAGTAGTAAACTTACTTGTGTTAGTATGCCTCTATAGAAAAGATAGGAGGGGTGGAGGTGGAGTTTACCATGTTTGTGAATAGCATTTTGTAGTAATCCACTAGTTCTATCGTCGTATGTGAACCGGGCCATCAATTGCTTTTTTTTTTATTATTATTATTACTTATTTATTTTTTTACCTCAGAAGGAAGAAATGTCCTTGTCGGGATTCTAACCTTTTGGCCCAAGGCTTCACATAGCTGGCTGGCTCATTTGTCCACTGAGATATCTGTTGTATTCTCATTGTTTTGCAATATTATTGTTGCATGTGTCATTCTTTCCTCGCCTGGTCTTTACACAGTACCCCTTTTACCATATCTCTTCCTGCACTTGCAGAGTAGTTGGTGTAGTCCATGGAACTTTGGGTGCAGATTTGTTCTGATGTAAAAATAAATTATAGGGCTTGTTTAATCTTACCTTATGGAAACTGCAGTCATTGCATTGTCTTGCTGTCTATTTTACCGACTGTTACTTCATGTACTGACGTCATTTCCTGCTTCCTCTTCACTCTGCATGCATTTCCTGAGGCACGCATTGGAATGTGGATGTCCGGCCTGTGCCAAAGATTGGCCTCACTTTGCATGCTGCAAGATCCTCCGGGGTCACACAAAGGGTAGCTCTTTATAACACGAGTGAGACCCCTTTCAACAACAAAAAAAAGCAGAGTACTCCTGGTAGATTCTTTTTGGAATTGAGGTAGTCAGGAGGACATTGGTTGAGGGCTGACTCTGACTGTTCTGTATGGAGAATCAAACCCTCAGCAATAGCGATTCCTGCACATTGCTGGGTGCCTGGCAGTACCTTTAACCCCTTGTGAAATAATTAAGGCACTGGGTAAGTTGTCATTTGGCAGGGCCATGTCATCCCTTAATGGAGCTAACACCTTGTATGGGTTCATTACACAGAATTGTGGCTGCAACCTGGTGCAGACACAACTTAACGTCCCCTTGCGGGCACACGTTGGACAATCTATAACTCCAGCAGGGCAGTATCAGCAGCCCTACTAATGAAGTGTTTAGCTAGAAAGCGCCTGTAATGAAGGGGTGCCGCCATCAGCAGAAGACCTTCATGGGGAACCGGAAGATGCTTCCGTAAGTCAGGATGACTAGCGGCTGTTATAGGCCTGCAGGAGAGTGCAATCTGTTGTTCATTGATTAAGGCCCATGTATGTGAGCAGGTTAGGTCTTCTGAGGGGACCATCTCCTCTGCCTTCCATGACCCGTAGCTTGGACCCTCGAACGAAGAGCCTTTGAATAAATTAGTTGAAAGGTCTGTATTATATTGTTCTAATGTCTCCCAAATACATACTATTGACAGTCATTTCTGCCTCCTTGATTCCCGAGGTGGCAGCACTCTTCTCTCGTGTTGCATGGATGGTACCCATAGTCCATATTCATAAACACACAGGCTCAAATTCTATTCAGGAACTGGTCTGCTGTGTTAATAGGTGGCCACAGTTTCAGGTTTGTCAGCAGTGGGCAGAGGAGTGAAGAATTGCTAAAATAACGCTAGAGATCTAAAACAATAAACGTTTAAATGGTTAGTGTTACTCTTGCAGGTGTATAGATCTACGATGGGTAAAATGAATTTGCGTGATAGTCGCAGTGAGAGGTTCCCACCCATCACGTAAATGTAAGTACAGTTTACACTGGCTTTGATAGGCTTCTATTCCTTGATTCCCAATTGTGAAGTTTGAGTCCATTTCTTAGAGTTTGAACAATGGCACTGTAATATTTGGTGTAGTTTCTGACTAAGCAGGATTTGCACCCTGAAGTTTCTCCCCTTCAAGGTTCTGCCATTTCCGCTTGTTAAACCACGGTCAGCATGCCTTTTGTGATGCATTTTATATTTAGTGTAGAAGAAACTTCAGATTTTCTTTTTAGGTGTGGCTCGACAACTTGGGTGTCAAAAACCTTATGTGATCAACATAAAATCTCTTGCAGCGGTAGGTCTGAGAGAGGGGCCGAGGTTCCCTCTATATATTGTTTTTTCCCTGAGTACAGCATCGGATTGAGCAGAGTTTGTGCGCTTCCACTGACGGAGCGCCTGGATTGAAAAAGCTTATGCGCAGTACAGCAAGAGTGAGTTGGTTGTGCCCAATGATCTAAGAAGTGACACCAAAGGCTGTAGGCCTTAAACATTTATTGTGAAAAACTTATGTTAGTCAGTAGGCATTTAATTGTGGATTGTTATTGCTCTGTATCACAGCGGTAGAGAGGTCGTTACATAGAATATTACTGATTACTGTGGTAAGCAGGGGTTTTGATGATGGTTACACTTTCTGACAAACAGTGCGGATAGATTTGCTCTCTGGTATTCCTTGTTAGGCTCTTTTCAAGGGATTTTATATTGTTTTGGCAACTATAGTTTTGATTTTATTTGTACTTTGCAGTATATCTAATGGTCGCCTTGTTTGAAACCTTGGGCTCAGGTGGACTGTTTTAGTTATGGTGTCAAACCAATGGTACAAGCAATATGCTCTATTGGTCCTTTGGGAAAATATAGGTTTGATCTTTTTATTGTGAAAAGTTATAAGGCAGTAGGCCTGACTTATTGTGAAAATAATGTGCTGAAGAAAATTGACTTTAAAGATTAAATTGTTACTACCATGTTAAAGCCTGGAGGCGTACCTTGATGCATGAAATCTCATAGATTACTTTTGTAGGCAAAGATGTTGGTGACTGTCAGTTTGAACATCAGTGTGTTTCTGTGGTGGGGCTGGTGGGCGAGTACTTTCCCTTTTTCTTCTTTATAGGATCCCTTTCATTTACTTTCTTCCCCTCTTTTTATTTTAGTGATTTTTTTTATTTATTTTTTAATCACACAATGGTTCCTCAGGCAGGGACGCTTGCTCTCAGCTCATTCAATCTGCTCTAAACCACATCCCATGTGCCCACTGCCTCTAAACCAGGTGACCTTCAAGGAATGGTAGAGTCTCAATGTATCTTTATTTTACCATTTCAGGTTGGCAAAACTTTTGTTCTAAGGCTGGAACTTTAAAACTGTGATAGACTATGTAATACCATTGCAAGGTGGCCACCCCTGCTGTGTTTAACTTTGTTATTGCACGACTGTGCCTGCCATGTTTTCTTTTTTCTATTTCTATCCTTTTAATTTACCTAGCATAAGTTGTTCAGTTTGTGTTTTTTTTTTATTGCGGGTGTTTAAGTAGATGAATGGATGCACGAGTGCAAGAATGATTGAATAAGTGCATGCATAACGGCTTATTGATTGCCTAAACCAACCAGTATCTGAAGAGGCACTTCATTTATAAGCCAGACCTATTGGTTTTGCCAATGCTTGTTAAACTGAGTTCACATGTTTAATGCAGAGTTTGAGGTTTTTTGTGAGTAACATGATGGTGACTGGTTGTATGTATGAATATCAAGCAGAATTAAACAGAATATTTCAACTTTTATTTCTTGAATTCATAACAAATATGTAACAGTCTTTCTGACTCTCAAAAGATGTTTTAGTAGCCGCCAGCAATGGTTGGTGATGTTTCTGGATGGTGTGATATTGGATGCATTGATGAGCACATTTAAGAAGTACCCATTGTGGTTTTCTTGAGCATGATCAGAAGAGCTGAACATTCGTCAGACCACTCTGCCAGAATACACTGCAAGTTCCCACTACTGTGATCCTAAACAAGCACAGGCTTGGAGGATAGATCCCTTATTTGAGGAAATGATAAGCATGTGAAGTCTCTGGCGTATGTTTCATTCCTAGAGTAATTGGCCCAATAGTAAATGGTGGCGATCGTATTAAATACATTTTCCCATTTCCTCCCTCTTGCTGTGTGTGTGTATGTGTGTGTTTTATTTTTTTCCAATTTATATAAAGCCAACAAGTTCTAACTGGTGCTGGAGACTTGTGGAGATGTATTGCAGGGCAGTACCGACTTCTAGACGGTGATAATGTGGTGATTGATGTCCAGCCTATGTAATAGAATACATTTAGATAGAATGAATTTAGAAGCAAAGTGCACATGGTGGCGTGGTCTGGACACTTAACTCAAGAGCCATTGTGGTCCCATGTGGACACATAGTAAGTTGCCATGTTTGTTTTTGTCATCACTCTTCAACTTGTTGCTTGAGACTTGGACATGGGCTTTTAGAACAGCAATGAAGACGACCAGAGCAGGTTGTAGAAAAATAAATGTGGAGTTAGTTTTGCGGTACTTTGCTTCCATCAGAGGGAATGACCCACATACACAGGTTTTCTTGCCAAGAAAGGATGTCAGGAGAGTGATTGAACAGCAGGTGCATGTTTGTGTGTATTCCAGCCCTCCCAGATGGTCGCAGTGCAGATATTTGTCATGTGTGGTAATTCTCCCATGATTGCAGATTGACACCTGAAGCTGTAGATGTAGATGTGGATGTGTAAGGATTACTTGAGTTGGTTCACCAGTATAAGGGCTCTGCGTTGAACTGCCTCTTTTGTTTATGGGTGGTGGCATCTGCCAAGATGGCTATGAAGGAGGTGTTCAGCATGACCATGAAATTTGAGATAAATAGACACAGATGTAAAAGAATATGTTTTAAACTTCTGCATCAGGACAGTTCAGTTCTGAGGTGACAGACTGGATATAAGGAGGGCAGTTTCAATCTGGGGATTAATGTATTTATAAAAAGAATGTTATTGTATCCTCAGTGTTCCATCTTACTCCAGTTGTGTGGAGCAGGGTCCTCCATCTTCTACTGTTAAAGTTCTTTAAACCTCAGCCATCCTGAAAATTAGTGTCTGGTACCAGCTGGTTCCTTCTTGTGGTCATAGACTTGGACTCCTTGTTCTTGTTTAACCAAGAGTTTCAACATCTTCTGAATGGTGTGAGACTCTGTTCCTACAGAGCTTATAGGAGAGGACATATTCAGTGGTACATGATAACTGTTTGGTGGGAAATAATGCTCTCTAGGGCTTATCCTGGAGAATAAGACGGAGAAATCAATGATTGAATATGCAAGATAAGAATTGTTGCTAGCAAAAAGAAAAATTTCCATATCCTAAAAATAAATGACTTGGCTGACGTAAGGACTTAATGAAGGATTGATAAAATGCACATCACAACAAATTGTGGCAATCAAAAGAATGCTTGTCATGGGAGTTCAGTACTGCCCACCAGTGGGACTCACAATTAAATGAGTTGTGGTGTCCAAGTAACTAATATGGACAGAACTCGCGCACAGTGAAGTGATATCTAACTGAAGATTATTGGATGTGAATGGGGGTGTGATCCCTGGTTACCTCTGAAACCTACCTTACAGTATAATACTCCAAGCTTGCACACCCAGAAAATGGAAAAATTTACATTGAGTACAGTGAGTGAAATAATGGGTACCCTCTGGTTGATGACCTAGCAATGTCTTTTTTGTCAGCTGTTATTGGAAGGAAAAGTCCAATGTTCGAATGATCTTCTTGTTTTTAGATTGGAGCTAATGAGGCACCATGTAAGTCATGCAAAGCTTTCAGATTTTAGTAATTTAGTAGATAGATTTTTGCCTTACGTTCACTTTTTTTTACATTTCCATGTGCAGCTTTTCGATATGCCCTTTCTAATGTGTTTTACCAGTGCTATTGAGTTTCTGTTTTTGCAAACGTTGCATTCTTTTCAACCATCAGTAGATACTTCTTGTTTTTTTATGTATTTTGTTTGTGTGCACCTCTAGCTCCAGAACCTGGGCATTAACCCTGCAAACATTGGGTTCAGCACCCTCACCATGGAGTCTGACAAGTTCATCTGCATCCGGGAGAAAGTGGGGGAGCAGGCCCAGGTGGTTATTATCGATATGAGCGAGCCAAACACCCCCATCCGCCGTCCCATATCAGCGGAGAGTGCCATCATGAATCCAGCTTCCAAGGTCATAGCTCTGAAAGGTAAGCATGACCGCTTGATCTGCTCTGCACATGAAACCTTCCCTGTCTGGAGAATTACTGCAGGCATTGCTGCTTCAGTCCTGTGGATAGCTAAGCGGCTCTCATTAGTGCGCATGCCCGTGAGTATCCTAGAGTTAGCAGGTTTGTTAAAGCAGTTTGCTTTGGACTCTAGTTATAAAGCTCACCTATTAATTGCTTCAGAACTTAGTCGAATATGAATTCACCGAAGCTTTGAGGTCCTGCTGCTAGCTTAAGCAAGCCTGAATGCCGAAGGAAATGTTAGTGTGCTAGATGGACTAAGGTGTAGCCATGTTCTACCTCCACCACCTGTGTGCCAGCCTGCCCCTTTTAGTCCACTGTTCACCATTTAGGATGTTTAGATTAAAAACAATTATTGATACTGACCTCAAACAGGATAAAACTTTATCCTGTCCAGCCCATAACGTGGGCAGATCGCTTTAAAGAGAAAAACGTAAGTACATTCTGCTTCATGTCTCTCACATGCTCTCTCGAAGAATACCTGCTGGTGCATCATATTAATCGGTCATTAACATTTCTTTCTTTACATGTCTCACATAATGTACCTTGCAAATTGTCAGTACTAACAACATCTAAAAATGCTGAGCAACTGATAAATGTTCTAGATATCCCAAGGACTACACAGCTTCTGCCCTTTACCTCGTGTTTTCTTTATTTGCTGCCTCTAGCCTTAGAATAGCACACATTTATCACCAAATAGCGTTCCTCAGTGTGTAGCATGGGTTACCACATTGATTAGTCTTACTGTTTCTTAACTCAATCTCTAGCCCCTTCCCTGTCTGCATATGAAACTGCTTTGCTCAATTTTTCCTCTCTGTTATTGATTCTTGTACTTTTCCTCATGCTTTCTTCTCCTTCTGCACAGACGGTGAGTTTATTTTGTCTGTTCACATTTCACGAGTATTGTGCATTTGATATAGTCTGATCTCATAAGAGGTACTGTGGGAGCACCATTATCCATTCATGCCTACTGGTCTTCATGCCATATATCTGAAAAGGTTTTATTCTTATAGCATGGTTGCCTTCATCACAATTGGGGTTTGTAGAACACCTCTCGCTCCAATTGGTGGCCCTTCAGTGTGACAGAAGAGATTCCTAGTAGTACCATTAAGGCCCCTTGGATCTTTCAGGAAAACCTTTAACCTAAATATTGGTTTCCATTCTATTAGTCAACCTACTGTGTGCATCTGTGATGCCATAGATCGCCCAGTTATTCAGTAGTATAACCAAATACAATTGTAAACATGACTGGTGGTTGCATGTCAGAGGGACTATTCATATATTGCTGTGTGTGGCTAGATGGGGACCACACAAATCTAACCTCAGCTGCCCCCATGTTACCAGCTGCCTGCCTTTAAATTAAGTGAATGTTGTCTGAAAGCAGTATTGGTAAATTCCAGACTCTGTGCCAGTCACAAGTGTCGGGTTCAATGGCAGGCACACTAAATCACTAGTTTTCTTTTAATTAGTTTCAGTTTTTGGGTTGTGCTAAATAGCCCCCATTCCACTTTATTGGATTTGCATTAAATGGACCACCCAGTAAGTATTATATCCATGTTGTTTGCTATGGAAGGAATTTACAAGTGTAAACAGGCGAACCTGGAAGAAAAACCCTGTGCAGCATCACTTCTATGAGATCCCAAGACTGTCATTTCATCTCGTACACCTGCGTCACTGCCCTTGTATGAGTCTGTTCCTTGTGCATTTCATAACATAAGTGTGTTTTTCACAGTTCCGGATTGGGTCACTCCTTTTAATCAACAGCAATTTTTACATTTGGTAAGAGAATGTTTGGTTTTGTGGTCTAAAAAGTATTATTGTTGTGAACAGGAGATTATAATGGGATGCTGAGATAGTGAGGTCATGTGTCATGTCTTTGTAGTCAGAAAGGAGCTTGACAACAACAATCCCCCGCATTGTGCCTTTCTCCCTTCATCTCCTAGGCCTTGGCTGAACCATCTCATGGACAGTGAAACTTCCATTGCAGCTGATGATGACAGAATGAGAGTCCACGTTCCTAACAATCTAGGAACTATGAAGAGGGCTATTAGTTCTTTAGATAATCGTGCAAGGATGAAATGTGGCAGATGTGCCTGCAACTGAGTAGTACCCAGAGGAGTTGAAATCAGTGTGAGTTGATGACTGTGGCAGAGATGAGTTGTCCCTCGACTCAATCTGACGTGCCAGAGACAAATCCACATTGGTGTTTGTAGATATTAAAACAAGCATCTTCGCTATACTCTGCCATAGTCAGCACATTATAGACATTAGGGAGTTTAAAATGAAAGGGGAACAGTAAGGGGCTTCAGGGTTAGGTGGTTGTTGCCTCTTAACATCACATCATTGGCTTATTTTGTCATTGATGGTTAAAGCAAGTTACAGTGTTGCCCTGCTTGCCCCTCTTTCCAAATTGTATTTTTAATTGCTGGCAAGCTGAAGGCAGAGCATGAAAGCTTCTGGCAAAGTATTCTGTTGTTGTTTTTATTTGTTTATGTGGCTCTTCACTTGTACAAGCATCTTTCTGGGTTCACTAATGCTGCCCCCATCTGTTTCACCACTGTTTGGTTGGATGTAATGGTCTCCTTTTTTCACTTTTGGTATGAGGGAAATTGCAGTTGCTCCTGTTTGCCAAAGTGTCACTATGCACTGAAAACTTAAAGGGTGTCTGGTATCTCCTTAGGTTAGACCAAGAATAGAAGGAAAATGCTCAAGGAGATGCTGAAATTGGTGAAAATATGGACTTCAAATGTATTGAAGTGCATTCAGCAAAGGGCAATGAGCTATTTTATATACGAGAATGAGAGGAAATGACCTCGCAGGAAACGCATCAGGTGTCATCTTGGATTGATAAGCTGCTACTAATCAGACTATTAATGGAGGAGGTCATCTTGGATTGGCCACACAACCTTCCCCAAAGTCATGATGTGAAGCCGACAGGGCGATGAGGGTAAGCCACACATAACAGAAAACAACACCTTTTGCTGTCGGTGCAGCTCTCTTTCTATGATTGTAACATATTTGAGAGCCTCCACAGTCAGAAGAAATGTATACATGACTTGTGTTATTCCACAGCCGCTGGTTCTTCAGTCGGGCTCTTTTCGGAGAGCTTGGGATGTGAGGGATTCTTCTTTCTGAATGGAGAATCCTTGAGAAAGAAGTCTCTGCTCTGACTCGGTGCACTTCTCACTGGTAGCGATACTGCTTGATCACCCGCTGCTGCTCTGCTCGACACCCCCCACACCCTGACCAACCTTCTTTCAGCCATAACGTAGGTTTGTGCTACTTGGATGCTTTCTCGTTTTTAGCAGACCGGTTCCCTCTCTAGCTGACTCCCTTTTTTATTTAAAGGTTTGGCTTTTCAGTTGGCTTTGCCTCTCCCTGCTGCACATCAGTGCTTTAAATGCTGCAGGCAGTTATCTGTGTGATCCACACAAAGCCTAGATGGTGGTGTAAGTAACTACCAATAAGTGAGTTCTTCTCATTATATGTTGACTTTTCACTTGCGGTTGCTGAGAAACAGTCTGTTTTGATGAACCGACTGGTAGCTTTGGACTCCCTAATCTTTGTACTTCTACAGAAGCTCCCTTATTAATGTAAAAGGGGTTCAGTACCAGGTGCGATCCTCTGGGTCAGGACCATCTGTCAGCACTGGCTTGGTCATCATCTTGCCAATACTGAGGATCTTGACCATCTCCCTCATTAGGAGAGAGATCATCTAGGAGCAACCAGTTGTGAGTACCTCACGGATGGAAGGTGCAATGTTGCAGTACTTTGCATACTTTAGCAGTACCCAACCCTTTTCAGTTGAATCTGGTACAGAATGCTGGCAAGATGCCTCTGTTCATCAAACAGCCCTGACATTTCAGGCCATGAGTTGGAATCCTGGCTAAGCCAAGCTAGTTTTCCTTCGTCCAGACCAGTAAGTGGACTACCATTAATACTTGCTGCTTTACAAGGTAAAGGTCTGGTAGGAAGTTCTATATAGAAACACATTATAATAATGTTAATATGATGTACTACAGAAGGGTGCTTCTACCTTGGGACCACCCCAGGCTGCGCCAGTGCACTCCACAGCTAACCATACTAATCGAGCCAAGTACTTTAAAGAAGTTGTTGGGTTGTAGTCCAGCTCCCTTAGTCAGAGGTTGAGCCAGTTTTCCAACAAGGTACCCATTCATCTGAATTACATTACTTGAGATCATCCAGCTTATTCAAGTGTCCTGAAAGTTCCACCCAACCTCTAGTGTGTACAATGTTTACTTCGAGTAAACAGCTTAAGCGATATTCTAAAAATGAAACCGGCGTGCAATACTGTTCTTAAACCCACCTGAGTCCATTCTTCAAATGAGCAGACAAGTAAAGAAAAAGGTCCATTGCTTTATGTTCACAGATGAGTCCGGAAGGTTCAGGCTCTTTCCTGTGAGGAGTCATGCTTCATCTTTGAAAGACAGAAGGTTGGCATTTGGATGGATTCTTTTTTGGGGGATATTTCCAAGGGGCTAACTTAAATAAGGTGCTAATGCTTGATGGCGTTGTCTTGTATCTAAAAATCCTATGACATTGGGTATTATGTCTGATATTATTCATGTTCATTTCCCTGAGCAAGTGCACCATTAACTACTTTCCAAAGTCACAGTCTCATTGTAGACATTTGCAGGGCATCTACAATGGTCACACTGTGCGCTTTTCAGTCATTAAACAGAAGAAGACCCATCTAGGTGATATGCAGATGTTGGACAGAACCCTGTAAGGCATATGCTGTTTTCTTTCCAGTGCTGATGCATGTGAAACCTCTTTCTCGATAATGTAGGAAGAATGGAAAGCAGAACAAGAAAGTTTCTAAGTCTTTGTCCTCCCATCGTCACATCAGTCATCCATTCAGGGCAGATTCAACACTCCAGAATTGTGTGTCAGAATGAACACAAATCTCGATTGAGATAGTTCGTGACATAGTGCTGGTCTGGCTGTGCATGCGAAAGGATGGACATGTGGGCAAGAGACGCTCCACCCAGAAATCATGATGCAACAGCTCTTTTTGAAAGATGATTTTTGGTTCTACATGTCATGCACAGCCAATTCTTGACCAGTTGTCAATACAAGAGAGCAAGACTAAGAGGGCGAATATGACCATTTAACTCCTCTTTTTTCACAATTTTTAACATCATTAGACCAAGTAGACTTTTTGTTGCTTTGCATAAGTTTGTGTGGCTCCTGGTGGTTGTCAGGAAGTACACTCACAGCTTTATTGACATGTTTTGCGTCCAAAGCAAATGTGGTGTGATGTCCATGATTATTTCATACACTGTGGCAAGACTCTGCCTGAAAGACTGGAAATAATGCTTGATCTCCTCTTTGGGAGGAGAGCGTAGGCAGGCACATCTGGCTGTGGTAAGTGACAGACTGGAGTTCTGAACCACTTTCTTGAAATAGTCTATGCCTGTGCTTAGGTTTGTGTTCATTAGTCCTCAAAGCTGATTTTTCAGGCGAATACTTGTTCTGGGTGACTGCAAAAAAATGGGTGGGTTTAGCTGGAATAAATGCAATAAATTGTTTAAGATCTCCATTTTTATACTCTTATGTACTACCATGTTTAAGGTTAAATTATGTTCTTATTTTTTGTGAACATAAGAAAAATCAGAGAAAATGAAAACGTCATTATGGCTGTAGTCCTTCCATTAAGACAGTGATGGCAGGTTTATAATGCATCCACTAAACAAAGATGGAAAAAGAATAATTGCAATTTCATTTAGCAAGGAACAAAAAGAAAGTGGCTTAATACCAGTACACTAAGTAGAAAATGTATATGGGTAAACATATGAAATGTAAAAACAAATCTAAAACTTTGAGTCCTGGTTGTATTATATTAACAAGTGTAACTCAACATCACATTTAATAAACCTTTTCTTAACATTCAAGGTCTTTCGCCATAAGTTACAATTCGTTTTTATTTCTTTAGTGATCCTTCATTTATTGACAAATGTAGGAATTTAGAGGACAACAGATGTAAGTAGAGAAAGAACATCTACCACACGGAACAGTTGGTAAAGTGAGCAATGTACTTAGTATCTAATAAAGGAGACTTAAGTCAGTAGTGCATAATAATAAGTTATCAAGGAAAAACATGATAAAGATGATGTTGGAGAGTAGCACAACCTGCTGGAAGGGTAAGATGGTGTCCAACAAGTATCAGAGAGTCCTGCCCTGGGTGCGATTACCTTTTAGATGTGAACTATTAGATTAGTGCATTTTATGAGGGAGGTGACTGCTCGCGAGCATTAAGGCAACACTTTCCTTAAGTTAGGCATGCAGTAGTTAAGGCTTCAGTTCCTGAATCACTGCCCATTAGTGAATAAGGACTTATTTTTTATATGGTGCTTCCTGCCATACCTCGGAGAGATGGAAGGCTGAGTCTGCCCTCCCGGGGTTGGAACTCGTGGCCAGAGACCTTTACATTTGTGAGCAGTGAACATTCAGCTCCTTGATATGTCTTCCCTGCTAGGTAGACACAGTGATTCATTGGGTCCCTTCTAACTCAGCCTTAATCGGTACCACTAAGATGGCTTACTACGTTAATGTCTTCTACTCAGATGTATTGTGCATTCTGTGTGTCACAGACTCCAATTGTGTGTCCTCTAACCAACCATCTAATAACATTTGTTTTGGTGAGTTGAGATATTAACATCAATTCTTTAGAGGACCATCCAGGTGCAACTTTGTGCCAGTAAGCGCCTTATAGGTGTTGCTGCATCTTCTACTTCTACTTCATCAACATCCTGAAGAAATAAGTCATCTGGCTTCATTCTGCCACATTTACCAACTTGTTGTGGCCAGCAGCTCCTGCACCTTTGTTCTTTAAAATCAGTTACTCTTCTGAAGCATCAACGTAGTATTTTCTGAACTCAGGCTAACAAATACAATACTGCTATCTTGAAACGCATGTCATACCACAAGCTGTTAAATACCTCACCTAACCCTAGTCTTTCAGGAGCAGCCCTGCACCAGGCAGGTATCGGGCAATGCTGCTGCCTTTATCTGCAGCTGAAAGTGTGCAGGCAAGCTACCTCCGGTTCTTTCTCTATTCGGTTGCCAAAAGAAACTCCAGGATCTGGTATATGGATAGAGGAGCGCAAGAAAGGAGAATACATTTTGTACCATCCAGCCATCCGCTTGACCACCCAGATCCCTTTCTCCAAAGCTTCAGATATTCCTTTTTCTTGCGCTAAATTCCTGTTCTGGCGGTTGCTGGTCAGGATGTTTCCTTCCTGGTGTAGGATGTCACCCAGAGCTGGTGTAAGTGCACATGCGTGCGTGGCCCTCTCACTTTCCCGCTGCAGATGCTGGCAGCCCCGCAATCCAAAACAAAGAACACTCTGCCCTCTTGGCTCACAAAACTTTTTTTCCAGACGGTTTCATTGTTGGCACTGTGTGCAATGGAAAGCCTGCTAGACCAATACAGAGCAGAAAGGAAATCAGTGTGTGGCTGTGTTTGATGGACTCCAGAACAGTTCCCAAAATAATTGTGTTTAACATATTTGTTCTTCCCACCAGTGTTGGGTGGAAGAGCTCTTTTTTACTGGAACTTTGTGTCCTTGCTGATCTACAGGTATTATGGTAGGGAGCCTAGGCAGTCTGAAAATATTGAAAAAAACAATATAAATTAATCTTTTTAACCCGTGTTCAAATCCCGTCACCCCACTCTGGCGCTGGTTTGGTCTGCCCAGCTTCTTGGTGGTCTCTGCTGCTTCTAGTGACTCGGCCACCACATGTAGCCTAGTCTGTCTTGCTGACTGCTCTGGTCCTCTGGTCCTCTGGCCTAATCAGGTGCACCAGGACGGTTGCTTTGGTCGCTGCTCTAGCATGTTGCCCAGTGTTCATCCTCTGTTCCTGCCCCATGGCCTAGTATTGCAAGGCCTGGTTGACATCTCCTTTACATAGCTAAAGGATGCCGGCAGCTGTGAGTGAAGTGATTACACAGTGTTTCACTTGTTCAGTGGACACCAAATGAGCTGGCCTGGCCTTCTGACTTCCCTTGATTCATGTAGTGTTTAACTTGGGGTTTGATTTGTATAACAGGAGCACCAACAATGTATAACTCCCATGCCAAAGGCATATGAGCATCTCCTCTTTGAGTAAACAAACATAAGAGCTGAGCAAACGCTGCTTGCTTGGATCTTGAGAACATTTTTTTGGCTTCGCGAATTCATAGACTGGCAAGCTTTGTCTTTTAGGGGTTTCTTCTCTGTAAATACACCGTAGTTCCATCACTTAAGCTCAAATTACCCTTCCACCTGCTTTGCTTGTAAATTCTTTTTCTAACATTCTCTCCTGGGCAGTCACTAAGTTCCAAAAGATGGCATCAGTGTCCACATTCTGCACCTCCTTCACCCTAGAAAGGACACCACGCCATGGGCATGGAAGGTGTCCTTCTGCCCTCAACTCCTCTAGATGTGGTTTGTGATTTCATTGCCACAAGACATTGCTTTACTTATTGACTGCGGCAGGCACGAAATGACAGTTAATGTCCTGAAGGAGGGCCATTCACTCAATTGGCACCAACCACAGAAATGCGTAATTCTCATCTGAGGGGGAACCATGCACCAGGGCTCGCTCCCAGTCCGCTCCCTGCACCCTCAGCCAACAGTCCCTGCATCCTCCAGCACGTGGACTGGTCCAGCAGTATCTACATCCCTGTGACCTTGTGGTCAGACTCCGCAGCATGCACAAGAGGTCTGAAATGATGATTACTGATGCATGTTTGAGTATTGCCACCACCAGCCCGTGGCCCTAACCCCAACCAAAAGCCACTCTGACTTCCTCTCGCCTGGCTTAGGTGGGTGTGACCCACATGGTTTAGGAGTCGGACTCCATTACACAATTGTAACAGATTGTCAAGGGTGTTGCAGCCTGGCGTCACCGGGAGGGGCCAGCATGTTCATTACTTGTAGAAATCCTTTCTTTAATCATGCTAACGCTAGGGGCAAAACATGAATCCCTACACCCCACCTCCTGGCTATGTCACCATGTCTTTCCACAACCACACAATGTCAGCATAACTTGTGCGAGTGACGTACATGGAGAATGTTGATGCAGGTGAAGGACACAGCAAAAAAACAAAATTACACACTAAGAATTGGTCATGTAAAGTGTCTGTACGCGAATAGCGTGGAAATACCTAATACTCCTAAGTTGTGCCTGAGGAGTATCAGACTGTTATTGAACAGCCCAGTGACGTCATGAAAGTGAAAACCTGATCTACTCACTTAGCTGTCCTCGGGGCGCAGCGCCTTCTCTACATAAGAAACCATAATAAAATACAGTTTAAATTGAAAAGGCGTATTTCATTCTCGAAGGCCACAACTTTTAACTCTTAGTGATAAATAACGTTTGTATTGTTGCCATGCTGGCTTCTAACGTGGAGCAGCGAGTGGAGAATGCAGTGTTCTTACGCACCAGTACAGAATGCAGTGTTCTTACCCACTTGTGCAGAATGTAGTGTGCAGTGTCCTACGCACTTGTGCAGAATGCAGTGTGCAGTGTCCTACGCACTTGTGCAGAATGCAGTGTCCTACGCACTTGTGCAGAATGCAGTGTCTTACGCGCTAGTGCAGAATTCAGTGTCTTACGCGCTAGTGCAGAATGCAGTGTTCTTACGCACTAGTGCAGAATGCAGTGTTCTTACGCACTAGTGCAGAATGCAGTGTTCTTACACACTGGTGCAGAGAGTTTGTTCCGGTTACTTTTTCAGTAAAATACATTTCATTGCATCATTTTGCATAGGAATCCCTTTGTAATGTGCACAGAATCCTTCCAGTAAACTTAAAGGAATGCTTTGAAATTGAGCACGAAATGTGGCCGAGGACAGCCTGGATTCCGTGCTGTGGGCACCACCTCTGCTGAAGCAGGCCTTTGTGATGCTGTCATACACTCTGCCTTTCATCGTGCAGGTTTAGGGCCCTGGACCTCGTGCTGTGGGCACCACCTCTACCCAACAGGTCTTTTGTATGCTGTCCCTACACTCTGCCTTTCACTGTGCAGGTTCAGGGCCCTGGACCTCGTGCTGTAGGCACCACCTCTGCTGAGCTGGTCTTTGGGATGCTGTCCCTACACTCTGCCTTTCATCGTGCAGGTTTAGGGCCCTGGACCTCGTGCTGTGGGCACCACCTCTGCTGAGCTGGTCTTTGGGATGCTGTCCCTACACTCTGCCTTTCATCGTGCAGGTTTAGGGCCCTGGACCTCGTGCTGTGGGCACCACCTCTGCTGAGCTGGCCTTTGTGATGCTGTCATACACTCTGCCTTTCATCGTGCAAGTTTAGGGCCCTGGACCTCGTGCTGTGGGCACCACCTCTGCTGAGCTGGCCTTTGTGATGCTGTCATACACTCTGCCTTTCATCGTGCAGGTTTAGGGCCCTGGACCTCACGCTGTGGGCACCAGCTCTGCTGAGCTGGCCTTTGTGATGCTGTCCCTACACTCTGCCTTTCATCGTGCAGGTTTAGGGCCCTGGACCTCGTGCTGTGGGCACCACCTCTGCTGAGCTGGCCTTTGTGATGCTGTCATACACTCTGCCTTTCATCGTGCAAGTTTAGGGCCCTGGACCTCGTGCTGTGGGCACCACCTCTGCTGAGCTGGCCTTTGTGATGCTGTCATACACTCTGCCTTTCATCGTGCAGGTTTAGGGCCCTGGACCTCACGCTGTGGGCACCAGCTCTGCTGAGCTGGCCTTTGTGATGCTGTCCCTACACTCTGCCTTTCATCGTGCAGGTTTAGGGCCCTGGACCTCGTGCTGTGGGCACCACCTCTGCTGAGCTGGCCTTTGTGATGCTGTCATACACTCTGCCTTTCATCGTGCAAGTTTAGGGCCCTGGACCTCGTGCTGTGGGCACCACCTCTGCTGAGCTGGCCTTTGTGATGCTGTCATACACTCTGCCTTTCATCGTGCAGGTTTAGGGCCCTGGACCTCACGCTGTGGGCACCAGCTCTGCTGAGCTGGCCTTTGTGATGCTGTCCCTACACTCTGCCTTTCATCGTGCAGGTTTAGGGCCCTGGACCTCGTGCTGTGGGCACCACCTCTGCTGAGCTGGTCTTTGTGATGCTGTCATACACTCTGCCTTTCATCGTGCAGGTTTAGGGCCCTGGACCTCGTGCTGTGGGCACCACCTCTGCAGAGCTGGTCTTTGGGATGCTGACCGTACACTCTGCCTTTCATCGTGCAGGTTTAGGGCCCTGGACCTCGTGCTGTGGGCACCACCTCTGCAGAGCTGGTCTTTGTGATGCTGTCATACACTCTGCCTTTCATCGTGCAGGTTTAGGGCCCTGGACCTCGTCCTGTGGGCACCACCTCTGCTGAGCAGGCCTTTGTGATGCTGTCATACACTCTGCCTTTCATCGTGCAGGTTTAGGGCCCTGGACCTCGTGCTGTGGGCACCACCTCTGCCCAACAGGTCTTTGGTATGCTGTCATACACTCTGCCTTTCACAGTGCAGGTTTAGGGCCCTGGACCTCGTGCTATAGGCACCACCTCTGCTGATCAGGCCTTTGTCATGCTGTGTCTATATTCTGCCTTTCACCATGCAGAGTTTTAAGGCTCGAGTGATCCTTGAGGGGGGTCTTTTGCAGTGCAAGAGGTGTACCTCCCTCTTTTTCGGTGTTTGTCCAGATCTGCCTTGATTCTCCCTCTCTCATTCTGTTTCCAGAGTCCCTCTGTTAGATTCTCTCCCGTCTCTGTGATTCCTTCAGTTTCAGCTTCCTTGGGGATATGTGTATCTGTTTTCTTTGCTTGTCTTACACTTTCACTGTCTCCCTGACAATGTCTCCCTCGATGTCTATTTCTCGATCTCCCTCTCGCCCACTTGTTTGTGTTACGCCACCTCTCTCTTGATCACGTAATTCTGCCAGTTTTTCTGTGTCTCGTCTTACTGTCTCTACCTCCCCTGGTGTACCTCGTTGTCACTGATCTCTCGATGTCTGTACTCTTTGTCTCTTAGTCTCCCCCTACTCTCTCTCTGTCTCCTGCTTTTTTTCAGCCTCTTCTCTCTGCTTCCCCTTCTCTGATTCTCCCTCTGCCTTCCCTTTTCTCTCGCTCTGCTTACCAAACTCTCCGCTTCCCCTTCTAACTCTCGCTGCCCCCCCGTTGTCCCCCTCTGCCCCCCGTTGTCCCCCTCTGCCCCCCCGTTATCCCCCTCTGCCCCCCCGTTGTCCCCCTCTGCCCCCCCGTTGTCCCCCTCTGCCCCCCTCTGCCCCCCGTTGTCCCCCCTCTGCCCCCCCGTTGTCCCCCCTCTGCCCCCCCGTTGTCCCCCCTCTGCCCTCCCGTTGTCCTCCCCATTGTCCTCCCTCTGCCTCCCCACTGTCCTCCCTCTGCCTCCCCACTGTCCTCCCTCTGCCTCCCCATTGTCCTCCCTCTGCCTCCCCATTGTCCTCCCTCTGCCTCCCCATTGTCCTCCCTCTGCTTCCCATTGTCCTCCCTCTGCCTCCCCACTGTCCTCCCTCTGCCTCCCCACTGTCCTCCCTCTGCCTCCCCATTGTCCTCCCTCTGCCTCCCCATTGTCCTCCCTCTGCCTCCCCATTGTCCTCCCTCTGCTTCCCATTGTCCCCCTCTGACTCCCATTTCCACGCCTCTTTTCTCTCTGCCTTTCCTTCCCTCTGCCTGCCATTCTTTCATCTCTCTTCCCCGTCTGTTTCTCCCCTATCTCTACATCTCCCTTCTCGCTGCCTCAACTCCTCTTGGCATATGTCTTTCTGCCTCTACTTCTCATTGCCTCTCCTTTGTTCCTCTCCTCTCGCGCGCTCTCTTCCTTCTCAGCTTTTCTTCTCTTTCTGCCTCTCCTTCTGTCCTCTGCCTCTCCTTCTGTCCTCTGCCTCTCCCTCTCTCTGCCTGTCCTCTCCCTCTCTGCCTCTCCTCTCATCTCTCTCTCTCTCTCTCTCTGCCTGCCTCTCCCTCTCCCTCTCTTTGCCTCCCGTCTTGGCCTCTCCCTCTCTTTGCCTGTCCTCTCCCTCTCTTTGCCTGTCCTCTCCCTCTCTTTGCCTGTCCTCTCCCTCTCTTTGCCTGTCCTCTACCTCTCTTTGCCTGTCCTCTACCTCTCTTTGCCTGTCCTCTACCTCTCTCTGCCTGTCCTCGCTCTCTCTGCCTGTCCTCGCTCTCTCTGCCTGTCCTTCTTCTCTCCCTACTTGTCCTCTTGGCCTCTCCTCCTCTCTGCCTGTCCTCTCCTCCTCTCTGTCCTCTCCCTCTCTCTGCCTCCCCTCATGGCCTCTGCGTCTGTCTGGTTGTCCTCTCCTTCTCTCTGCCTGTCCTCTCCTCCTCTGTCTTCTCCCTCTCTCTGTCCTCTTCCTCTCTCTGCCTCTCCTCACTGCCTGCCCTCTCCCTCTCTGCCTGTCCTCTCCCTCTCTCTGCCTACCCTCTTGGCCTCTCCGTCTGTCTGTCTGCCTGTCCTCTCCTTCTTTCTGCCTGTCCTCTCCCTCTCTCTGCCTGTCCTCTCCCTCTCTCTGCCTGTCCTCTCCCTCTCTGCCTTTCCTCGCTGCTCTGCCTCCCCTCCTCTCTCATCTCTCTCTCCTTCTCTCTGCCTGCCTCTCCTTCTCTCTGCCTGCCTCTCCTTCTCTCTGCCTGCCTCTCCTCTCTGCCTCCTAGTCTGTCATTGATGTTGTTCCTCACTGAAGCCTCCCAAGCGAGCTCCGCAGCCTCGGTGTGAGCTTCCAGGGTGCAGCCCTGGGTGTCTCCCACCTCGGGTCAGTGATCCACCCTTTCCTGTGCCTTTATCAGTGCCCTGGCACAGGGTCTGGCAGGGGGGGCTTGCCTCCTTGCGGGTGGCACTTGCTTCTGCCTCTGTTGATAGTTCAGACTGCGATCAATGAGCAGGGGTGCAAGGACGCGTCACTAGCCGACTGTGGCCAGCACGTGCCATGGGACCCCCACAATCTCAAGTGCTGAAGCCGAATACATTCAGCAGTGCCTGAAGGACACCCCCAAAATGAGCCACCTACGAGACCGCCAGAAATAACAGCAGCCAAATAATGCTTTGTGCGCGTGTGGTGGAGAACCCCTTGGAGCAGAGACCGATAAAGGGGGGGCCATTGCATATGGCAGAGGGATCTTGGGGTTATTGTACCGTGTATAGTGGGATCATCAGAGCAGGCAAGGCAGGCGTAACGTGCACAATAAGGGATCAGTAATGGTGTCAAGATAGCAGAAGGGACCTCACACCCCTTCTAGCCCCCGAGACATCCCAGGGTTGGCCACTTGCCCCTTAAACAGCATTATATTTTCTGCTGAATGTAAAGGGGGAGGGGTGTCCTAGACTAGAGGTGAGACTAGACCACTAACACGGTTTACTGAGTCGTGCATGACACACCCCAGAATGTGGTCTTGTGATAACTGAGACCGAGCAGAGGGCTTAGCACAAGGTTACCAAGATACAGGGAGATGAGCACACAGAAATCACCTTCTTTCCATGTCGTTAATTTCTCTCCATCCTTTGGAGGTTGGTCTCAGGCACAAGTTGAAATGTCCCAATATTCACTGGAAAATCAGCTTCACCTTTTGTACCGCTCATGTTTGAAAGCCTTGTTAAGCTGTGACTCGCCTGTCATGCAGTCCATATGTTGACGTACGTAAATGTGTGTTAGTTGCCACTTGTCACCCAGGATCCATATGAGAAGTTTGGTCTGGTTGCACTGCCTACAAGTGGTACCTACAAGCCCAGGCCACAAAGGCAGCAGGCCGATGTGCCTTGCAGGATCTGTGATGCTTTTTTCTGTTGGTTTTTCTTGCATCTCAAATGCCAGCGGGGAAGACCTTGCAGATCTTCAACATCGAGATGAAGAGCAAGATGAAGGCTCACACCATGGCAGAGGAGGTCATCTTTTGGAAGTGGATCTCCGTGAACACCGTGGCGCTGGTGACGGAGACGGCGGTGTACCATTGGAGCATGGAGGGCGACTCGCAGCCGCAGAAGATGTTCGACCGCCACGCCAGCCTGGCCGGCTGCCAGATCATCAACTACCGCACGGATGAGCAACAGAAGTGGCTTCTCCTGATCGGGATCTCCGCACAAGTAAGTGAAGAATTTGTGTGAGCATCTGTGTCTTCGCAGGTGCTATCACTAAACCTGAACCTTCAACGTGTGAGGCTGAGCGTTGGGTAGCTCCTTGCAGTACTTGGTTCCCCTAGCAGCCCCCTCCATTCCTGGTTGGAAGGTGATCCTACAGTTTACATGGCTTTAACGCAAAACCTTACTAGTTTTCCGGAGTTCAGGGGAAATTACAGCTCGTACCCTATACTTGCAATGCTATATTATTGGGTTGGCCTAATGGTGCAGCTGAAGGAGCTTCCTTTGTCCTTCTGACCTAATGATTCGGCAGCTTTAAGGGTAGATGTCACCCGAAAAGGTCCTCTGTGGTAGTTGTGGTGGTGATAGTGGTGTAGGGTGTGTGGAAGAGCTCCTATTCTTCTCAGTTACCAGTCTGCACTTGAAGTAGTGCTTTACCCATTTATCCACTTTCTGACCTTTCCCAAATCAATCGACCTTCTTGTGCCTTGGGTGTAGAAGCGCTTGGGAGCTTCCTTTGGGACTCTGCCTAAACCCGCCAATTTCATTTTTCTCAAAAGTGGCAAGAACTGGGATTGCAATAAATTAAGGTCTGAATATTTCAATTCAGCTTGCCTTTAGCGGAACCTTTACGTATGATGTAAGGCGCCTTAACCTAAGCGTTCAGTAGATGTATAATGGTGGTGGGTGGTCATAGTCAAGCAACCTGTGGTGTGATGTTATAGAAAAGGGAGTTTCTGTATGGTTATTAATGTGCCTATGATATCTTGCAGGTCTCCACTAAACAGTAATTGTCTTGTTATTGAGGGAGCATCTCTACAACATGCTTGTTTCTTGAAGGCATTCATGTAATTGGCAACTACTGGACCTGGTGAAGGGGCTCCAGACTTTAATTTGAAAGACTCGCCCTATGTTGAGTGATATCCTTTCCCTTAAAAACAACACAATCTTTGCGTCGCACGATGTGCATGTTTTTGTAGGTGGCTACTGTTAGGTTTTTTACTTGGTTTAAAATGTGTGAGTGCATATAGATAGGACATATTTTTTGCTGTGGCATGTGAATTTCTTTTGGGGTGCTTTCCATCTGAAAATAATAACCTGCTCCTTTTTATTCTCTAACTTGCAGCAAAACCGCGTGGTTGGTGCGATGCAGCTCTACTCTGTGGACAGGAAGGTCTCGCAGCCCATCGAGGGCCACGCGGCAGCATTTGCAGATTTCAAGATTGAGGGCAACTCCAAGCCTTCCACCCTCTTCTGCTTCGCTGTCCGTGGTCAGGGGGGAGGCAAGGTACGAACATCACTTACAGGGGAGGGGCAATAGTCCGAACCATAGGCATTCAGCATCCAAACCAGCTCTCCCGGATCAAGGCCAGCATCCAATCAAAAGGGTTGTTTTTGTCTAATTTTGCAGTTATCTTAGTTTTCATTCTGTCCTGAAGCGATACTCCCCAGAAACCCCATCCCTCAAAATAAGCTAAGCTGTTATAGAAAATGCCCCTGCTCTGCCTGGTGTGTACGGTGAGCCTGTGGAACAGTAGTGGGCCTTCGGGAGCATGCTATCATCTTATTCTTGGTAGAAGAGGCCTACCTCAGTCTTGGTCCATTGGTTCATGGGGATTGAGAGCTCATCCTGAGGTAGTCATGAGCTAGACTATTGATTAGCACTGTGGGAAGGAACATGTGGCCTGCCTGATCGTGGCTACCAGTCCGCTCTTCACTGTTTTTACCGGTGTGGCTGCGTATCTTGGTCTTCTCCACTTTAGCAGGTGCTATAGGTGAGTCCTATTTGCATTTTCTGATTTTGAGTTAGACTTGAAGGGCCTGAAGGAATAGACTGTTGCTGCAACATGGATTGTTGACCATGCTAAGAAGAGCATGTCGAGTTTGTGACCTTTGGAATGTGATGGTTGAGTGGCGTGCTGCACCACATTGAGTGTGCGCCGCTCGTCTTTTTTTTTTCTTTTTCCTTTAGCTTGTGTTGTCTGGGAGGTTGAAGTAATCCAGGAGGGTGGTGGGGATGTCGGTTGGATGGGTTGTCAAGGACATCTGAGAATGAATTAACGAAGTCCTGTTCTGCCCTGAAGGCCTGTAGATTAGATGGACGGTGGCAGTCTGAGTTGTGGGAAGTGTTACGAGTTCCATGGAGTTGTCACTTGCTTGTGTAAGGTGCAGAACTAATAGGATTTATGGACGAAGGAAACCTCCTCCCTTCTTATGTGAGCAGTCCACAGGACGAATGATGTAGTCTTTGGGTAGAAGGCAGTCTTGGATCTGTGAATGGACCATGGTTCTGTAATGAAGAAAGCATCAGACTTGTAATAAGTGATACCTATGATATCTGGTGTGTGAAGTACTTAAGAGATTGTGTTACTGAGCAGGAGTGGGAATGTGTGTTTTGTAGTTTGAGGGTGTGTGGCAACTAGTGGGATTTGTATGATGTTGGCTCTATGTGTTGCAAGGATGCTGTGTGAATTTGCGTCAGCCAGGTCTTGGTGCGATTGTTAGGACTGTCATTATAAGGTACTGAATGAGCACATAATTACATATGACTTTGTAGGTTTCAGTGGATCAGGGCCTTGGCACTAGCCGGTTCAAGCGGACAGTTTCCTTGTCTGTGTCTGCCCTTTGCAGGAGTCACCAATGGGTGGCATGTCCTGAGGTGTTGATTAAGGTAGGTAGAAAGCAGGAAGTTATGTCACTTCCTGTACAGAAGAAGGCTAGGTAATACATTGATGCCACTATCTGTAGAGATGGATGATGGGGAATGTTAATATGAGATTTCTGTGGGATAGAAGTGGCTGCTAGATCTTCAAATGGTTCCCCACCAACACTTGCAGGACCGTCATCCAAGCCCTCATCACTTGCAAGCTGGACTACAGGCAGGTGCCCTGTTGGAATCAACATTCAGCTGACAAAGTCTCCAGACCAGTGGTTCCTAAGCTATAATCTGGGGACTCCTGGTGATCTATAATGTCTATTTAGGGAGCCCATGACTGTTAAGAAAATTAAATAATATTAGCAGATTATAAAGGGTGTACAAATGAAGAATCAGGTGTAAAATCGAAAATTTAACATGTTCTACAAACGTGAAGAAATTTTACATTGAAGACAAAAAAATTAAGTAGGCATCCTCCGCTTGGTTTGTGAGAGCAGTGCAAGTGCATCAAACAGAATATGGTGTGGATGGTGGGTGGCCTCAAAAGAATTGAGAAAAGTTCCAGCATTTCCATTAAAATTAGAATGTTGATATTTTGTAGATTTATTTGGGAATTAAATAACATATTTCATCATATGTGTGTTTGTTTGATGGATGCTTGTTTTTGTATGTTTGTGTATTGTTTTGCAGTTAAAATCATTGAAATTGCATAGTGCAGGGTCTTACAGATTCCAGTGATAACTCATTGGGGGAGGTGGTCCCCGGATTCCATTTGTGATTCAACGGGGGTCCCCCGAGTGAGTAATGATGAAGTGGAAGTCCACAGGACTCAAGATGTTAAGAACCACTGCTCCAGTACCAAGGTCAGCGGCCAGGCTCGCCCTCAACCTCCCACCTTCCGCTGACATCACCTGCCCTTCAAATACCTCCACTGCCTCCCAATCCACAAATGAGCAAACTTCAAACTCCTCACGCACACAGATAAGGCCTTACACAACATTGGCCCCATGTACCCCAACAACCGCATAAACTTCCACTAACCTACCAGACACCTCCACTCAGCCGGACTCTTGGTCTTACCACCCCCTACCCCCAAGCCTCCCCCCTGCACTTGCAGAACTACATCCGGCAGTCACCCCATCGCCTACCTCGCTCCTAGAGTCTGAAACCACCTGTGCGGCCCATCAGAGCCTCCTCCTCAGTTCTTGAATTCTGCAAGAGTTGGCACCAGGCTCCGACCCCGGTACTGCCCATACCGCTCCAGTGCCAGGTTACCCTTCAGTGTGAGTTGTGGGTGTATAAATACACATAACATAACAAGTGGCTGCTTGGTTTGGTGCTAGGCTCTCCGTGCACGTACTGGAGGTGCATGAGCAACATTAAGATGATGAAATCTATAAATCTCCTTTAAAAACAACTATGGACTTGGGCTATGTGCATGTTTTTGTTTTGTTTTGTTTTTTTGCTGTAAAAAGATTTGTTTTGATATGCCCGTGAAAGTTGGGAGAAATACATTATGTCGTGGTTAAAGTAAGAGTTTGCTGACTCTCACTCACGTTCAGCCTGTCTGTTCCCCACTCTCCTTCCCCAGGGTGCTTCAGTTCAGAATGGGACTATATAGAGCTGTTCTAACCCCAATCTGCAGCAGTGCGCATGTGTTCTTGTGTAATGTTCTGCATCCCATGCACTGGGCCACCCTTGCCGTGCCTTTCCTGCAGTTGGAACTATGTGCTGCTTAAGCCCTAAATTTCACGTTAAAACTGATGACCCATTTCATAAAATATGTAGATCCAAGTGGTAAACAGTTGCTGCTTATTACTAGTTGAAGTGGGCACACGTTCACTGACCTGCTGTTTACTGGGGCAAAGTTTGAAAGCTTTTGGAGAGCCAGTAAAAGATTTTGTTAGTAGTTTTGAACAAAATCCCTATTACACAGTGGATACACAAATGCTAACTGGCGGGGGTGGGGGGGGGTCAGAGGCAGCACACAGCACTGTCGAGAACAGTGACAAAGGGAGCTGAGCTGAAAAAGAGAGTCCCCCAATTTACCTATGCAAGCCAGTGAGCCTGAGCTTGGATATTTACTTACAGGCTCATTCTGCAAGACTGTGAGGGCATGGGGATTTTTGGGGCTATCCCAATGCCGCTGGCTTCTGGGGAGGCAGAGGGTGCCCTAATGCCGCGTGTCTCTGCGGTACGTGTGGTGTAGTCTGGGATCAGAGATGCCCTTGAGTCTCCCCATCTCTCTTGCAGCATGCCTGGCACCTTTCGTGGTTGGTTTTTTGTGCCTCCTACAATGATGCACCTTTCCCTTCTCTCTCCCTGCCCACAGCTTCACATCATAGAGGTGGGCCAGCCAGCGACCGGGAACCAGCCCTTCGTGAAGAAAGCCGTGGATGTCTTCTTCCCCCCGGAGGCACAGACTGACTTCCCCGTGGCCATGCAGGTAAGGCCCCCTGCGTACTGCATGTGTAGTGTAGGCCACAGTGGGCCAGCAGAGAAGGGACTTGCCCCTGCTGCTATGCTTAGTCTTACTGTGTGTTTGATTCTAGATTTGTGGTTGGTGTCCAGGGTCACTAAGGAGATTGCCTTGTAGCCCCAATGTGCCACAGTGGGAGTGGAATGTTTGTAATGTGCATTTCGTGCACTGTCTTTTTAGGGTTGCGGGGGTAAGCGGTCTGGCCTGCTGTAATGTGTCTGTGGGCATTTAACCACAGAGAGTGCTTGTTTTAAGTGCTTCATTTTTATTGGAGCATTTTGTGAAATGTCCCTCCTTTGTGTGCTGCTTTCCCTCCCAGGCGATTTCACTAAGTGAACATTTTTTGTTGGCCATCACACTACGTCAAGCTTCCTCCTGTTACAGTGTGTGACGGCCCCTCCTCTGGTTTCGGTTTGCTTTTCATCCCAGCCGCCATCCTTTCTAGACATTCATGCAGGAAGTAAATAACTCTCACTCACGCTCATGACTGCAGTGACGCTTTCAATTGATTTGCTTATGTCAGCTGTTTTACTTTTCATTTTCAATTTTAGTGGCAAGAAAATTCCAATTAGGAGTTTACAATGCTAATAGATCTAAGTCGAGCAAACGCAAGACCCATTGCATTGCAAATGCTTGTTTATTTTGTGTTTGTATGATGAATTCCTTTCTGGTCTTTGCCATTTAGGGGTTTTTAGGTCTCACTTGCCAACACCCCAATCGCTGTCGCTGCCAGACTTACAGTGGACCCCCCTCCATTGCTTACCATTTGTTGGCTTCATTGTCACTCTTTATTTGCTGCCTCCTGATTGGTCTGCACTTGGTTATGTCACTTCCTGTTCTTCAGTTTAGGGCACTGATTGATTTGCTTTTGAGAGTGTCTTTCCGCTGTTAGGTTAGGTACTATTTTATTTAGTCTTCTCGTCACACTTATCTGTACTCCTTTACTCTGGTTGTCGGGGTGGCTTCTTCCCTTGCACCCTCCTGTTGTCTATTGCGGCCCCCCATCCCACCCGCCACAATAGAGGGGAACGATATGATGTGGCCAGAGCTAGCCGCCTCAATGCTTTGTGTATTTATTTCTTCGTTCTGTTGCTGTCCCCTCCCGTTTTCAGTTACCCCTTTTCACTCTCCCTCCCGTTGCTCACCCGTTATAATAATAAACAAGCTATGACGTGGCCAGAGCTGGCCCCGGCATAGCATGTGTTTTTTTTTTTTCTCCCTAACTTTACTTGTGCCCAAGCTGTACAAACACGCTGCTGTAAAGATGGATAAAGTACATTAGCAAAGCCCAACCTTTGGCATAGGCGCGACCTGTTGGTTTTGCCAGTGCTTGTTGTCCCTGGAACTATTGTTCTTGAGGCCATAGTGATCTCTTCCACTGTCCGAAAACCTCTCGGTGACAGGGAGTTTTTTTGGGTTGTTTGTTTGTATTTTGTAATTATTATAAACATAAGTTCAGTTTATATGGATATTGCCTGTAGCGGTAACATGCCATCATCATGCAGCTTCACAGCGCTTTTAAAATTTTGTAAACCTGCACAGATTAATGAAAAAGCAGTCGCGGAGTGCATAGTCGGTTGTCGCGATTTAAATGTCTTCTTAGCACAGTACACAGGCTGACTTGGCCCTGACTACCAGAATGACGGATGGATGAATGACTGAGACAGTCCTGCGGGCAGTGACACCTGTTACCTGCAGGTGACAGAGGTTTCTTACTGGCTGTGAAAGGTGTAAGCCGTGCCTCGAGGTCAGGGTCTGCTTCCTCTGCAGAAATGAATGCCAGACCCACTCTCTCTCCTACAAGGTGCTACACCACAAGAAAACCCCACCTGGTCTCTGCCTTTACAGTGCCTGACCTGCCCTGCTGCTTGGTGTGGTACAGAGCTCTTAGAAATGTCTTTCCGTTTTCAGTAGGATTTGCAGTTAACAAATTTAAATCATGAGAAAGTCTACTCGTCCTTTCTTTCTTCAGAGGTTGAAAAGCTGAGCACTATTAAATTGGCCGATATTGTCGTGCTATAAAGTGATACATAAATCAAGCTGGCAATGTTTTTGCTAAACACTTGTGCCCCCACACTGGCATGGATAGGCAATAAACGGTAACTGCCCTCACTGGGCAAGCCAAGCCAGCCCCTCGGCTTCATGGGCGGGTCCTCAGATGAGCTGTGTGGGAGGTGTGCGCATCCTTCGCCCCCGGGCAGGCCGCCGAGGTCACTGAAGGCTGCTCACTGGACCGGCGCCAGCCACGCTTTGGGGGTGGTGTGCACTGTATTCATTCAGCATCCTCAAATGCGCCCGTGTCCCCCCGAGACAACCGCTGCAGTCCCTTCGGTCTGTGGGCCTGTGGCCTCTCCGGCCGTGCGGTGGCTGTCAAAGGCTGCCTCTGGCCGTGGCCTCTCTGACCGTGGCATGGCTGCCACTAGCTGTGGCCTCTGACCGTGGCATGGCTGCCGCGAGCCGTGGCCTCTCTGGTCGTGGCATCCTGCTACTAGCCGTGGCCTCTGTGGTCGTGGCGTGCTGCCTGTTAACTGGAATATGACCAAATCTCTCAGTTGAGGTAAGGCAAAATGTTCTTAAATGTAAGTTGTTTGCGTGCTGGCCGGTAAAAAACTGTGCGTGTGTGTGTGTAGGCCTAAGCATATGTGTGAGAGTAGAGTGCAGGTTCACTGGCTTGTGATATCACTTACGCTACCCCTGCATTTTGGTGAATTAACGCCAGTGGTCGCAGGCTGGCCCATATAGCTGGGACATCGGGTCCCTTGAGGAGGGAGGGACTGTGGGGCCTTCTGTGGGTGTTCACTTCTGGTGCCACCACCCCCCCACCACACTGCGGTGCTTAGTGTGTTTGTCACCCGTGCCTACTTAACAGCAGGTCGGTGCAGTCGGGCTTGGACGAGAGCTTCCTGCAGTGATGCGCATTGACTCCTGCGGGGCCGACTCAGCACTTCATCCTTTTGAAGTTTGCACCCAGCTGGGTAGTCGCCCCAGTTATTTACCGCCCAGAGCTGCTTTGGTTTTGTAATGCGCACTGTTTTCATCCTTATTATTATTGAATATTGATGCGCTCACTGTTTCCTCGTCCCCCATCCAGTCCGGCTCGGGGATCATGTTGTCAAACCAGCTGTGTGCACAGAGGACGAACGAGGCGCCTTGAGGCACCTTGTGCAATATTCTTTGGTGCTGCCACGGCTCTCCCGGGTCCCGCCGGAAGCGGTGTTTGAAGAGGTTTCCTTTCATGTCTGAGTGCGGGGCTGATGGGGTGATGTAGCGCTGCGAAGCGCCGGCCCCGGGGGAGAGGAGCCTGCAATGCACAGAGCACGTGCGCATCGGAGCCATGTGAAGGACACTGCATGTCCCTGCAGGGAGGACTTGTCAATCCTGAGCAACTCTGCGCCTTTCTGTAACTTCAGAACTGCAGCTGCCCCTCGGTGCCCCAGAGCGCCTCCTACATGCGGAAGGAAGGTTTGAGCGGTGGTGCCACACTGCTGCACGAAGACCGCTTCACGGCGCTGCACAATAAACCCCGTTAAATCAAAGCACGTACTTCAGTCTTGTACCTTGGGCAGGTGACAATGTGAAGGAAAATAGTGTGTGTGAGGGGCCGGGGGTTAATTATTATGTGCACTTCATAATGAGGTCACAGAAGTAACGCCATAAGAAGTGATTTCATAATCTTTAAATAAACCTGACTTAGAAGGTAAAGTGTTTATTTTACATAATCACAGATAAATATAAAAATAATTTTTTTTAGGTTTTACGATTTTTTTTGTATTTATTGTTTTTTTATATTTCACGTGCACTTTTCGACCTGTCAGCACTGTTCACTAAAGACGCTGCTCTGTGACGTGTGTTGTGATGCCACAATATGGTGTTTGCCATTTACCTAGCACACTTCATAAACTAGATCAACTTTGGAAGGATGAAGAGCGAAGCTGGGATTCTATCCTTTGACCGTCATGATTCATGGTGATCTCTGCAGCGGGCACGCAACCCCTGAGCTCTTTTACAAATCTGATGGCAACATCTGCACGATGCACACCTGCATCTCTTATGTCGGAATCGTAATACTCAAGTGTAGTAAAGTACCCTCTTTCTTGGCATGGTTACCCCCTTTTTCTGCCTGTCAGTGTGCTTGACTACCTTCACTGGGATCCTACTAACCAGGACCCCAGTGATTATGCTCTCTCTCCCAAAACTCTGTATTTCACCCACAGTTGGTACCCTGGTGCCTCCTTATAAGTCCCTAGTATATGGTACCTCGGTACCCAGGGCATTGCTGTTCCAGGGGTATCCCTATGGGCTGCAGCAGTTATTCTGCCACCCATAGAGAGCCCATGCAAAGGTCCGTCTTCAGCCTGCATCAGGTGGAAGAAGGAATCTCCCTTGGGGTGAAGGAGTCACTCTCCTGCTTCTGCAGGCACCAACTGCGACGACGACCGGCTGCATGGATCCCCTGTCCTGCTGAGCTGCTTGGATCCTGCGTCACGGGTGGGGGACTGAAGTGGTCCTGACGGTCCTCTCTTCCAACTGTCCAACTTTGGTGGAGGTAAGACTTTGCCTTCCCACGCAAGACAGTACCCCTGTGCACCGGAACCTTTGCAGCTGCCAAGGCTTGTTGGCATCCTTCCTCCAAGATCTTCGTGCATCTTGAAGCTCCGGCCCCCTGTACTCTATCTTGCGATGCACATCTTCCTGAGTGTTTCTTCGGCAGCGTGGGAGCCATTGTCGTAGTGCTGCGTGGGTCTCTTCTGTAACTTTTGTGTCCCTGTCCTGTGGGTCTCCTGTGTGCGCTGCCTGGTCTTCTGTGGACTCTGTGTCGCAGAGGGGCCCCCTTTTACTACCCTTCCTGGGCAGAGTTCACTTGGTCCTTCTTGGTCTCCAGCAGCGAAACTTTCCACTAACCACAAGCATTGCGTGTGCCAAGGCTTGTTAGCGGGCTCCAACACAAACCCGACTGCAATCCTCCGTCCGGCGTGGGGTATCCTGCAACATCCAGGAACCAGACTTCGTCTTCTTGGGTGCAGTGCCGACTTTTCGTCTTCAATTGTGGTTCACCTTTTGCACCTTCATCCGGGTTAGCAGGGACTCCTGCTCTTCCTGGACCATTTTGTGCTTCTTGGACTTGGTCCCCTTCTTCCACAGGTCTTCTTGTCCAGAAATCCACTGTTGGTGTCTTGCAGTTTCTTCTGGGTTTTGCATAGTTCTTCTTTTCTTCTCTGTGTGTGATCTGGGAAACTTACTGTGATTTACTCCTGTTTTCCTGGTCACTTGGGGGGGTTGTGATACTTAACTTTGGGATTTCCTAATACTCCCAGCTCACCTCTACACACTACACTTGACTAGGGCCAATTTTCGCATTCCACTTTCTTAGTATATGGTTTGTGCTACCCTTAGGCCCATTTCTAACTATTGGGATTTTCACAAATTGCACTAACTGTTTTTATGCCTATTTCTGCATACTAGTGTATATAATTTGTGTATTACTTACCTCCTAATCAAGTATAATCTCTATGGCAGTTTTGGTATTTGTGTCACCAAAACTAAGTATCTTTATTTTTGTAACACTCAGTGTTTTCTTTCATGTGTGTAAGTACTAAGTGTGAAAAAAGTGGTATTGCATGAGCTTTGCATGTTTCATAGATAAGTCTTGGCTGCTCATCCACAACTACCTCTAGAGAGCCTGGCTTCTAGACTCTGCCTACACTACACTAATAAGGGATAACTGGACCTGGTATAAGCTGTAAGTACCATAGGTACCCACTACACAGCAGGCCAGCCTCCTACATCAAGAGCAGCATATTCGGGAACTCTGACATGACATGCCCATTTCACTGTCATGTCAGAGTTAGGCGTGCCTGACCCAAGGGCTTCTGGATGCACTGGCGTGTTGCAGCCATCCGAACGGCTTCTGCTGCTCCCAGCGCATTACAGCCCAAGCAGCAGAGCGTGGCACATCGGTGCATGTGCAGCAAGACATCACCGGGGTGGGCTGGCTATGTAACTATAAACTGCTGGCCTCTTTATGCATTGTGCTGTTCATATGTCACCTTAGACATGTCAGACATCACCTCCTTGGCCCTGGCTGTATAACAGTGATCTACCGGCCTCTGCACACCTGGTACTGTTTATATCACCTAGTCAGACATCACCGCACTGAGTGTATAACAGTGGTGATCTGATCACTTCACGCCTGGCACTGTTTCTATCCCTAGTCAGACATTACTGCACTGGCCCTGGCTGTATAACAGCGATCTACCGGCCTCTTTACACCTGGTACCGTATATATCACCCTGGCCTAGGCAGACTTCACCGAACTACAGGGAGTGCAGAATTATTAGGCAAATGAGTATTTTGACCACATCATCCTCTTTATGCATGTTGTCTTACTCCAAGCTGTATAGGCTCGAAAGCCTACTACCAATTAAGCATATTAGGTGATGTGCATCTCTGTAATGAGAAGGGGTGTGGTCTAATGACATCAACACCCTATATCAGGTGTGCATAATTATTAGGCAACTTCCTTTCCTTTGGCAAAATGGGTCAAAAGAAGGACTTGACAGGCTCAGAAAAGTAAAAAATAGTGAGATATCTTGCAGAGGGATGCAGCACTCTTAAAATTGCAAAGCCTCTGAAGCGTGATCATCGAACAATCAAGCGTTTCATTCAAAATAGTCAACAGGGTCGCAAGAAGCGTGTGGAAAAACCAAGGCGCAAAATAACTGCCCATGAACTGAGAAAAGTCAAGCGTGCAGCTGCCACGATGCCACTTGCCACCAGTTTGGCCATATTTCAGAGCTGCAACATCACTGGAGTGCCCAAAAGCACAAGGTGTGCAATACTCAGAGACATGGCCAAGGTAAGAAAGGCTGAAAGACGACCACCACTGAACAAGACACACAAGCTGAAACGTCAAGACTGGGCCAAGAAATATCTCAAGACTGATTTTTCTAAGGTTTTATGGACTGATGAAATGAGAGTGAGTCTTGATGGGCCAGATGGATGGGCCCGTGGCTGGATTGGTAAAGGGCAGAGAGCTCCAGTCCGACTCAGACGCCAGCAAGGTGGAGGTGGAGTACTGGTTTGGGCTGGTATCATCAAAGATGAGCTTGTGGGGCCTTTTCGGGTTGAGGATGGAGTCAAGCTCAACTCCCAGTCCTACTGCCAGTTCCTGGAAGACACCTTCTTCAAGCAGTGGTACAGGAAGAAGCCTGCATCCTTCAAGAAAAACATGATTTTCATGCAGGGCAATGCTCCATCACACGCGTCCAAGTACTCCACAGCGTGGCTGGCAAGACAGGGTATAAAAGAAGGAAATCTAATGACATGGCCTCCTTGTTCACCTGATCTGAACCCCATTGAGAACCTGTGGTCCATCATCAAATGTGAGATTTACAAGGAGGGAAAACAGTACACCTCTCTGAACAGTGTCTGGGAGGCTGTGGTTGCTGCTGCACGCAATGTTGATGGTGAACAGATCAAAACACTGACAGAATCCATGGATGGCAAGCTTTTGAGTGTCCTTGCAAAGAAAGGTGGCTATATTGGTCACTGATTTGTTTTTGTTTTGTTTTTGAATGTCAGAAATGTATATTTGTGAATGTTGAGATGTTATATTGGTTTCACTGGTAATAATAAATAATTGAAATGGGTATATATTTGTTTTTTGTTAAGTTGCCTAATAATTATGCACAGTAATAGTCACCTGCACACACAGATATCCCCCTAACATAGCTAAAACTAAAAACAAACTAAAAACTACTTCCAAAAATATTCAGCTTTGATATTAATGAGTTTTTTGGGTTCATTGAGAACATGGTTGTTGTTCAATAATAAAATTAATCCTCAAAAATACAACTTGCCTAATAATTCTGCACTCCCTGTATCCCAGGCTGTATAACAGCGATCTACCGGCCTCTTTACACCTGGTACCGTATATATCACCCTGGCCTAGGCAGACTTCACCGAACTATCCCAGGCTGTATAACAGCGATCTACCGGCCTCTTTACACCTGGTACCGTATATATCACCCTGGCCTAGGCAGACTTCACCGAACTATCCCAGGCTGTATGTAGGAAGTTGGCTCTGTATGCACTATTTCAAAGTAAGGAATAGTATGCACAGAGTCCAAGGGTTCCCCTTAGAGGTAAGATAGTGACAAAAAGAGATAATACTAATGCTCTATTTTGTGGTAGTTGGGTTGAGCAGTAGGCTTATCAAAGGAGTAGTTTTAAGCATTTGTTGTACATACACATAGGCAATAAATGAGGAACACACACTCAGAGACAAATCCAGCCAATAGGTTTTGTTATAGAAAAATATATTTTCTTAGTTTATTTTAAGAACCACAGGTTCAAATTCTACATGTAATATCTCATTTGAAAGGTATTGCAGGTAAGTACTTTAGGAACTTTGAATCATTACATTAGCATGTATACTTTTTACATAAAACACAATAAGCTGTTTTAAAAGTGGACACAGTGCAATTGTCACAGTTCCTGGGGGAGGTAAAGTATTGTTAGGTTTCACAGGTAAGTAAGTCACTTACAGGTTTCAGTTTTTGGTCCAAGGTAGCCCACCGTTGGGGGTTCAGAGCAACCCCAAAGTTACCACACCAGCAGCTCAGGGCCGGTCAGGTGCAGAGGTCAAAGAGGTGCCCAAAACACATAGGCTTCAATGGAGAGAAGGGGGTGCCCCGGTTCCGGTCTGCCAGCAGGTAAGTACCCGCGTCTTTGGAGGGCAGACCAGGGGGGTTTTGTAGGGCACCGGGGGGGACACAAGTCAGCACAGAAAGTACACCATCAGCAGCGCGGGAGCGGGCGGGTGCAGTGTGCAAACACGCGTCGGGTTTTCAATGATGTTCAATGAGAGATCAAGGGATCACTTCAGCGTTGCAGGCAGGCAAGGGGGGGCTCCTCGGGGTAGCCACCACCTGGACAAGGGAGAGGGCCTCCTGGGGGTCACTCCTGCACAGGAGTTCCGTTCCTTTAGGTGCTGGGGGCTGCGGGTGCAGGGTCTTTCCCAGCCGTCGGAAAATGGAGTTCAGGCAGTCGCGGTCAGGGGGAGCCTCGGGATTCCCTCTGCAGGCGTCGCTGTGGGGGCTCAGGGGGGACAACTTTGGTTACTCACGGTCTCGGAGTCGCCTGAGGGTCCTCCCTGAGGTGTTGGTTCTCCACCAGTCGAGTCGGGGTCGCCGGGTGCAGTGTTGCAAGTCTCACGCTTCTTGCGGGGAGTTGCAGGGGTCTTTAAATCTGCTCCTTGAAACAAAGTTGCAGTTCTTTTGGAGCAGTGCCGCTGTCCTCGGGAGTTTCTTAGTCTCTTGGAAGCAGGGCAGTCCTCTGAGGATTCAGAGGTCGCTGGTCCTGGAGAAAGCGTCACTGGAGCAGGGTTCTTTAGAAGGCAGGAGACAGGCCGGTAGGACTGGGGCCAAAGCAGTTTGTGTCTTCTTTCTTCTTCTGCAGGGGTTTTCAGCTCAGCAGTCTTCTTCTTCGGTAAGTTGCAGGAATCTAAATTCTTAGGTTCAGGGGAGCCCTTAAATACTAAATTTAAGGGCGTGTTTAGGTCTGGGGGGTTAGTAGCCAATGGCTACTAGCCCTGAGGGTGGGTACACCCTCTTTGTGCCTCCTCCCAAGGGGAGGGGGTCACATCCCTAATCCTATTGGGGAATCCTCCATCTGCAAGATGGAGGATTTCTAAAAGTTAGTCACTTCAGCTCAGGACACCTTAGGGGCTGTCCTGACTGGCCAGTGACTCCTCCTTGTTATTCTCATTATTTTCTCCGGCCTTGCCGCCAAAAGTGGGGGCCGTGGCCGGAGGGGGCGGGCAACTCCACTAGCTGGAGTGTCCTGCGGTGCTGGCACAAAGGGGTGAGCCTTTGAGGCTCACCGCCAGGTGTGACAGCTCCTGTCTGGGGGAGGTGTTAGCATCTCCACCCAGTGCAGGCTTTGTTACTGGCCTCAGAGTGACAAAGGCACTCTCCCCATGGGGCCAGCAACATGTCTCGGTTGTGGCAGGCTGCTGGAACCAGTCAGCCTACACAGATAGTCGGTTAAGGTTTCAGGGGGCACCTCTAAGGTGCCCTCTGGGGTGTATTCTACAATAAAATGTACACTGGCATCAGTGTGCATTTATTGTGCTGAGAAGTTTGATACCAAACTTCCCAGTTTTCAGTGTAGCCATTATGGTGCTGTGGAGTCCGTGTTTGACAGACTCCCAGACCATATACTCTTATGTCTACCCTGCACTTACAATGTCTAAGGTTTGGCTTAGACACAGTAGGGGCACAGTGCTCATGCACTGGTGCCCTCACCTATGGTATAGTGCACCCTGCCTTAGGGCTGTAAGGCCTACTAGAGGGGTGACTTATCTATACTGCATAGGCAGTGTGAGGTTGGCATGGCACCCTGAGGGGAGTGCCATGTCGACTTACTCGTTTTGTTCTCACCAGCACACACAAGCTGGCAAGCAGTGTGTCTGTGCTGAGTGAGGGGTCCCCAGGGTGGCATAAGATATGCTGCAGCCCTTAGAGACCTTCCCTGGCATCAGGGCCCTTGGTACCAGGGGTACCAGTTACAAGGGACTTACCTGGATGCCAGGGTGTGCCAATTGTGGAATCAAAAGTACATTTTAGGTGAAAGAACACTGGTGCTGAGGCCTGGTTAGCAGGGTCCCAGCACACTTCTCAGTCAAGTCAGCATCAGTATCAGGCAAAAAGTGGGGGGTAACTGCAACAGGGAGCCATTTCTTTACACTGTATAACAGCGATCTACCGGCCTCTTTACACCTGATACCGTATATATCACCCTAGCCTAGGCAGACTTCACCGAACTATCCCAGGCTGTATAACAGCGATCTACCGGCCTCTTTACACCTGGTACCATATATATCACCCTGGCCTAGGCAGACTTCACCGAACTATCCCAGGCTGTATAACAGCGATCTACCGGCCTCTTTACACCTGGTACCGTATATATCACCCTGGCCTAGGCAGACTTCACCGAACTATCCCAGGCTGTATAACAACAATCTACCGGCCTCTTAACACCTGGTACCGTATATATCACCCTGGCCAAGGCAGACTTCACCGAACTATCCCAGGCTGTATAACAGCGATCTACCGGCCTCTTTACACCTGGTACCATATATATCACCCTGGCCTAGGCAGACTTCACCGAACTATCCCAGGCTGTATAACAGCGATCTACCGGCCTCTTTACACCTGGTACCGTATATATAACCCTAGCCTAGGCAGACTTCACCGAACTATCCCAGGCTGTATAACCGCGATCTACCGGCCTCTTTACACCTGGTACCGTATATATCACCCTGGCCTAGGCAGACTTCACCGAACTATCCCAGGCTGTATACCAGCGATCTACTGGCCTCTTCATGACTGGACCATATCACCCTAGTCTAGTCAATGTAGGAAACTGGTTCTGGTTGCAGAAGCCCCCCCCACTTTTTGCCTGATTTTTGACGCAACTTTGACTGAAGTCACTGGGTTCCTGCTAACCAGGTCCCCAGTGCTAGTGTTCCTTCCCCAAAACAAGGTACCTGATCTCTTGTTCCCCAAGTGGCCCGGCCTCTTAGCACCACTTCAAGTCTCCAATAAATGGTGCCTGTGGACCCAGGGCAGGGGTACTGAAGAGGACCCCTCCCCCAAGAGCTGCAGCACAGCTTGTGCCACTCGAAGGGACCTTGCACCTAACACAGACAGACTGCCACTGTAGGCTGTGTGACAAGGTGCTCCAAAAAGTGAAACATGACACAGCCACACTTGTGTAAGTCACCCCTGCAGCAGGCCTTACAGCCCTGAGGCTGGGTGCATTATATTACAGATGAGGGCATAACTGCTACTATGTCTTTGTTGATTCTTAGATATAGTAAGTGAACAGGGAAGCCATTTTAAATACATGTGCTGGACACTGGTGTCAATACGACTTTCCCAGATACATAATGTCTTTCCTGAAAATAGGGATGTTTGGTATCAAACTTATCATATTAATAATAATAAACCCTCACTGTTTCCAGTTATGGATTTATTAATACATGCACCCAGAGGGCACCTTTGCTCTCGGGCGGTCAGGAACAAAACCTGCTCTGGCAGGGGTGTTATTACACTCCTCCCCACCGGATGAACTGAAAATATGCATTCCAAGGCAGGGAGCTTCAAAGAAGCCCACTGCCCTTGGTATGCAGATCTGGCTTCTTTCAGATGGGAGATGCTGACCTTCCTGCCCTATGGCCCACTTGGCACCTGGACAGGCGTGAAAATTAGCTGTGCAGAAGGCGTGTTGTATTTGCAGGCTGAACACACCTCTAGGGTGACCAGCCTGAAATGAACACAGCCTTCGAAGTTCCACCATCTTGTGTGTGGTGGATTTAAGAATTCTGGAACAGGGTGATGTCCACTTGTAGGAAAGTACCCTTTTTCTTGGCATGGTTACCCCCATTTTCTGCCTGTTGTCAGTGTGTTTGACTGTGTTCACTGGGATCCTGCTAACCAGGACCCCAGTGATTATGCTCTCTGCCTTCTAACTTGGTAACTTTGTTACTTACACCCCACATTTGGCATATTGCTGCCCTCATGTAAGTCCCTAGTATATGGTGCCCAGGGCATTGTGGTACCATGGGATCCCCATGTGCTGCAGCATATATTATGCCACCCATGCAGAGCCCATGCAAAGTATTCTGCAGGCCTGCCATTGCAGCCTGCGTGAAAGGGTGTATGCACTCTTTTTCACTTCAGGTCACTGCACCAGGGCACTGCAAGTCACCCCTGTGGCAGGCCCTTCTAGCCCAGAGTGCAGGGTGAGAGCACCCCTGCACTAGCCGAGGTGCCCCCACGAACTCCAGTTCCATTTTCATGAACTTTGTGAGTGCGGGGACGTCATTTTACATGTGTACTGGACATAGGTCACTACCTATGTCCAGCCACATAATGCTAACTCCGAACCTAGGCATGTTTGGTATCAAACATGTCGGAATAACACCCTAATACTGTTGCGAGTATTGTAAGTATGAGTTCGATGGCATCTGTCGCTGTAGATACACATGGTATGCATGAGCTCGCCATCTGGTGTTGGGTCGGAGTGTTACAAGTTGTTTTTCTTCGAAGAAGTGTTTTCGAGTCACGGGACCGAGTGACTCCTCCTTCTGTGCTCATTGCGCATGGGCGTCGACTCCATCTTCGATTGTTTTCTTTCCGCCATCGGGTTCGGACGTGTTCCTGTTGCTCCGGGTTTCGGAACGGAAAGATAGCTGAAAACGGAAGATTTTCGACGGTATCGTTGCGATCCGGTTCGAGATAGACACATACGACGACGCGTTGAACATCGAAGCGCTTCGGTACCCTTCGGGGTAGATTTCGGCACCCCGTCGGGGCCTAGTCGGCCCGACCGCGTGGAGAACAACGCCGATGGAACGGACCCCGTTTCGATTCTGCCCCGAATGCCACAACAAATATCCTTTTACGGACCTACACTCGGTCTGTAACCTGTGCCTGTCACCCGAGCACAGCGAAGAATCCTGTGAGGCCTGTCGGGCGTTCCGGTCCCGAAAAACTCTGCGCGACCGTCGAGCGAGAAGAAGACTGCAGATGGCGTCCACGCCAAAGGAGCGTCGACAGTTCGAGACAGAAGAGGAACAGGAGGAATCCTTTTCCATCCAGGATTCAGACTCCGACGAGCTAGACTCTACAAAAACTGTGAGTAAGACGTCGAGATCAGAACTTAAAAAAGGAAAAAAAGCCCAGGGGACGCCACTGCCAACCGGCCATGGCTCCACCCAAATTCTCGGTGACCAACAATCGGCACCGAAAAAGGCCCATTCAGTGTCGAGATCGTCCGACTTCGGTCGAGACACCGGCACGCAGCCTCCTCGGGACCGAGAGAGTGCTAAACAGAAGCATCGACACCGAGAGTTCGGTGTCGACACGGATCGACGCCGAGACAGTGGCGCCGAAGACCATAGAGGCCAAGAATTTTCGGCACAGAAAAAGAGGAAGGTTACCTCGGAGCCGAAAAAACAATCAACAGGGTTTTCGGAGCCGAAAAAAGCGACATCAGACCCTGTTTCAGGCTCCTATACTGAAGAGCATTCTATGTCTTCACAAATGAAGAAACATAGATTTGAACAAGAACTGCAATCCACTGACGTGGATCACACGCAAAAGCGTATCTTTATTCAGCAGGGGACTGGGAAGATCAGTACCCTTCCACCTGTCAAACGAAAGAGAACACTTCAGTTTACTCCTCAGCAACAAACAGCACAAAAGGTAACACCTCCTCCCTCGCCTCCACCTGTAACTCCGGCTTCGCCAACTTACACTCCGTCACATTCGCCAGCTCACACCGCCATGAGCCACGATGACCAAGATCAGGATGCGTGGGACTTGTACGACGCACCAGTGTCTGATAACAGCCCAGACACATACCCAACTAGGCCATCACCACCGGAAGACAGCACAGCCTACTCACAAGTGGTGGCTAGAGCAGCACTATTCCATAATGTGGAACTACACTCGGAACAAGTAGAGGATGATTTTTTATTTAACACCCTCTCTTCAACCCACAGCTCCTACCAAAGCCTGCCGATGCTCCCAGGCATGCTACGCCATGCAAAGGACATTTTCAAGGAGCCAGTTAAAAGTAGGGCAGTGACGCCTAGGGTGGACAAAAAGTATAAGGCGCCTCCTACGGACCCTGTATTCATCACCTCTCCGCTGCCACCAGATTCTGTGGTGGTAGGGGCTGCCAGAAAACGGGCAAATTCACACACTTCTGGGGATGCACCTCCCCCAGATAAAGAAAGCAGGAAGTTCGATGCAGCCGGGAAGAGGGTTGCTGTCCAAGCAGCAAACCAGTGGCGCATCGCAAATTCACAAGCGCTGCTAGCGCGATACGACAGAGCCCACTGGGATGAGATGCAGCATCTCATTGAACATCTCCCAAAAGATCTGCAAAAAAGAGCAAAACAGGTTGTTGAGGAGGGTCAAAACATTTCAAACAATCAAATACGCTCCTCCATGGATGCAGCAGACACGGCCGTAAGGACCATTAATACGTTGGTTACCATCCGTAGGCACGCATGGCTCAGAACGTCTGGATTCAAGCCAGAAATTCAGCAGGCAGTCCTTAACATGCCAGTAAACGAAAAACTTCTGTTCGGTCCGGAGGTCGACACAGCCATAGAAAAGCTCAAGAAGGACACTGACACTGCCAAGGCCATGGGCGCACTCTACTCCCCGCAGAGCAGAGGATCTTATAACACCTTCCGCAAAACACCTTTTAGAGGAGGGTTTCGGGGTCAGGCCACACAAGCTAGCACCTCACAGTCCGCACCGCCCACCTACCAGGGACAGTACAGGGGAGGTTTTCGGGGCCAGTATAGAGGGGGGCAATTCCCTAGGAATAGAGGAAGATTTCAAAGCCCCAAAACCACTACCAACAAGCAGTGACTCACACGTCACTCACCCCTCCCACACAACACCAGTGGGGGGGAGGATACGTCAATATTACGAAGCATGGGACAAAATAACTACAGACACATGGGTCCTAGCAATTATCCAACATGGTTATTGCATAGAATTCCTGCAATTCCCTCCAGACATACCACCAAAATCACAAAATTTATCAAAATACCATTCACAGCTTCTAGAGATAGAAGTTCAAGCACTACTGCAAAAAAATGCAATAGAATTAGTACCAAGCACACAAATAAACACAGGAGTTTATTCACTGTACTTCTTGATACCAAAAAAGGACGAAACACTGAGACCAATTCTAGACCTCAGAGTAGTAAACACATTCATCAAATCAGACCACTTTCACATGGTCACACTACAAGAAGTGTTACCATTGCTCAAAAAACACAACTACATAACAACCCTAGACCTCAAAGACGCATATTTCCATATACCAATACATCAATCACACAGGAAATATCTAAGGTTTGTATTCAAAGGAATACATTACCAATTCAAAGTATTGCCTTTTGGTTTAACAACCGCTCCAAGAGTATTCACAAAATGCCTAGCAGTAGTCGCTGCACACATCAGAAGGCAGCAAATACATGTGTTCCCGTATCTAGACGACTGGCTAATCAAAACCAGTTCGCTCACACAATGCTCAAACCACACAAATCAAGTCATACAAACCCTCTACAAACTAGGGTTCACCGTCAACTTTGCAAAATCAAACATTCTGCCAAGCAAAGTACAGCAATATCTAGGAGCCATAATAGACATGACAAAAGGAGTAGCAACGCCAACTCCACAAAGGATCCACAATTTCAACAGAGTCATTCAACACATGTCTCCAAACCAAACAATACAAGCAAGAACAATACTACAGCTCCTAGGCATGATGTCCTCATGCATAGCCATTGTCCCAAACGCAAGACTGCACATGAGGCCCTTACAACAGTGCCTAGCCTCACAGTGGTCTCAAGCACAGGGTCACCTTCTAGATCTGGTGTTGCTAGACCGCCAAACTTACCTCTCGCTTCTATGGTGGAACAGTATAAATTTAAACATAGGGCGGCCTTTCCAAGACCCAGTGCCACAGTACGTAATAACAACAGATGCTTCCATGACAGGGTGGGGAGCACATCTCAATCAACACAACATAAGAGGACAATGGAACATACATCAAACAAAACTGCATATAAATCATCTAGAATTATTAGCAGTTTTTCAAGCACTAAAAGCTTTCCAACCAATCATAACCCACAAATACATCCTTGTCAAAACAGACAACATGACAACGATGTATTATCTAAACAAACAAGGAGGAACACATTCAACGCAGTTAAGCTTGTTCGCTCAAAAAATATGGAGGTGGGCAATCCACCATCAAATTGGTCTAATAGCACAGTTTATTCCAGGGATCCAGAATCAGCTGGCAGACAATCTCTCTCGAGATCACCAGCAAGTCCACGAATGGGAAATCCACCCACAGATTCTGAACACCTACTTCACACTCTGGGGAACACCACAAATAGACTTATTTGCAACAAAACAGAACGCAAAATGCCAAAACTTCGCGTCCAGATACCCACACAAGCAATCCCAAGGCAATGCCCTATGGATGAACTGGTCAGGAATATTTGCTTACGCTTTTCCTCCTCTCCCTCTCCTTCCTTACCTAGTAAACAAATTGAGTCAAAACAAACTCAAACTCATTTTAATAGCACCAACGTGGGCAAGACAACCCTGGTACACAACACTGCTAGATCTGTCTGTAGTACCACACATCAAACTGCCCAACAAACCAGATCTGTTAACGCAACACAACCAACAGATCAGACACCCGGACCCAGCATCGCTGAATCTAGCAATCTGGCTCCTGAAATCCTAGAATTCGGACACTTACAACTTAGCCAAGAGTGTATGGAAGTCATAAAACAGGCCAGAAGGCCATCCACTAGACACTGCTACGCAAGTAAGTGGAAAAGATTTGTTTGGTACTGCCATCATAATCAGATACAACCACTAGACGCAACTCCAAAACATATAGTAAATTACTTGCTCCATTTACAAAAAGCAAAGCTAGCCTTCTCTTCTATTAAAATACACCTTGCAGCAATATCTGCATACCTGCAAACTACCTATTCAACTTCCTTGTATAGGATACCAGTTATCAAAGCATTCATAGAAGGGCTTAAAAGAATTATACCACCAAGAACACCACCTGTTCCTTCATGGAACCTAAACGTGGTTCTAACAAGACTCATGGGCCCACCTTTCGAACCCATGCACTCTTGCGGAATACAATTCCTAACCTGGAAAGTTGCCTTTCTCATCGCCATTACATCTCTAAGAAGAGTAAGTGAAATTCAAGCGTTCACAACACAAGAGCCTTTTATACAAATACATAGAAATAAGGTCGTCCTACGACCTAATCCAAAATTTTTACCAAAAGTTATTTCACCATTCCATCTAAATCAAACGGTAGAACTACCAGTTTTTTTCCCACAGCCAGATTCTGTGGCTGAAAGAGCACTACATACATTAGATGTCAAAAGAGCATTAATGTACTACATTGACAGAACAAAAAACATCAGAAAAACTAAACAGCTATTTATTGCATTCCAAAAACCTCATGCAGGTAACCCAATATCAAAACAAGGTATAGCCAGATGGATAGTTAAATGCATCCAAATCTGCTACCTTAAAGCAAAAAGACAACTGCCCATTACTCCCAGGGCACATTCAACAAGGAAAAAAGGTGCTTCAATGGCCTTTTTAGGAAATGTAGGAAGTTGGCTCTGTATGTGCTATTTCAAAGTAAGGAATAGCATGCACAGAGTCCAAGGGTTCCCCTTAGAGGTAAAATAGTGGTAAAAATAGATAATACTAATGCTCTATTTTGTGGTAGTGTGGTCGAGCAGTAGGCTTATCCAAGGAGTAGTGTTAAGCATTTGTTGTACATACACATAGACAATAAATGAGGTACACACACTCAGAGACAAATCCAGCCAATAGGTTTTTGTATAGAAAAATATCTTTTCTTAGTTTATTTTAAGAACCACAGGTTCAAATTCCACATGTAATATCTCATTCGAAAGGTATTGCAGGTAAGTACTTTAGGAACTTCAAATCATCAAAATTGCATGTATACTTTTCAAGTTATTCACAAATAGCTGTTTTAAAAGTGGACACTTAGTGCAATTTTCACAGTTCCTAGGGGAGGTAAGTATTTGTTAGTTTTACCAGGTAAGTAAGACACTTACAGGGTTCAGTTCTTGGTCCAAGGTAGCCCACCGTTGGGGGTTCAGAGCAACCCCAAAGTCACCACACCAGCAGCTCAGGGCCGGTCAGGTGCAGAGTTCAAAGTGGTGCCCAAAACACATAGGCTAGAATGGAGAGAAGGGGGTGCCCCGGTTCCGGTCTGCTTGCAGGTAAGTACCCGCGTCTTCGGAGGGCAGACCAGGGGGGTTTTGTAGGGCACCGGGGGGGGGGACACAAGTCCACACAGAAATTTCACCCTCAGCGGCGCGGGGGCGGCCGGGTGCAGTGTAGAGACAAGCGTCGGGTTCGCAATGTTAGTCTATGAGAGATCTCGGGATCTCTTCAGCGCTGCAGGCAGGCAAGGGGGGGGATTCCTCGGGGAAACCTCCACTTGGGCAAGGGAGAGGGACTCCTGGGGGTCACTTCTCCAGTGAAAGTCCGGTCCTTCAGGTCCTGGGGGCTGCGGGTGCAGGGTCTCTCCCAGGTGTCGGGACTTTAGGTTCAAAGAGTCGCGGTCAGGGGAAGCCTCGGGATTCCCTCTGCAGGCGGCGCTGTGGGGGCTCAGGGGGGACAGGTTTTGGTACTCACAGTATCAGAGTAGTCCTGGGGTCCCTCCTGAGGTGTTGGATCGCCACCAGCCGAGTCGGGGTCGCCGGGTGCAGTGTTGCAAGTCTCACGCTTCTTGCGGGGAGCTTGCAGGGTTCTTTAAAGTTGCTGGAAACAAAGTTGCAGCTTTTCTTGGAGCAGGTCCGCTGTCCTCGGGAGTTTCTTGTCTTTTCGAAGCAGGGGCAGTCCTCAGAGGATGTCGAGGTCGCTGGTCCCTTCGGAAGGCGTCGCTGGAGCAGGATCTTTGGAAGGCAGGAGACAGGCCGGTGAGTTTCTGGAGCCAAGGCAGTTGTCGTCTTCTGGTCTTCCGCTGCAGGGGTTTTCAGCTGGGCAGTCCTTCTTCTTGTTGCAGGAATCTAATTTTCTAGGGTTCAGGGTAGCCCTTAAATACTAAATTTAAGGGCGTGTTTAGGTCTGGGGGGTTAGTAGCCAATGGCTACTAGCCCTGAGGGTGGGTACACCCTCTTTGTGCCTCCTCCCAAGGGGAGGGGGTCACAATCCTAACCCTATTGGGGGAATCCTCCATCTGCAAGATGGAGGATTTCTAAAAGTTAGAGTCACCTCAGCTCAGGACACCTTAGGGGCTGTCCTGACTGGCCAGTGACTCCTCCTTGTTATTCTCATTATTTTCTCCGGCCTTGCCGCCAAAAGTGGGGCCTGGCCGGAGGGGGCGGGCAACTCCACTAGCTGGAGTGTCCTGCTGGGTTGGCACAAAGGAGGTGAGCCTTTGAGGCTCACCGCCAGGTGTGACAATTCCTGCCTGGGAGAGGTGTTAGCATCTCCACCCAGTGCAGGCTTTGTTACTGGCCTCAGAGTGACAAAGGCACTCTCCCCATGGGGCCAGCAACATGTCTCGGTTTGTGGCAGGCTGCTAAAACTAGTCAGCCTACACAGATAGTCGGTTAAGTTTCAGGGGGCACCTCTAAGGTGCCCTCTGGGGTGTATTTTACAATAAAATGTACACTGGCATCAGTGTGCATTTATTGTGCTGAGAAGTTTGATACCAAACTTCCCAGTTTTCAGTGTAGCCATTATGGTGCTGTGGAGTTCGTGTTTGACAGACTCCCAGACCATATACTCTTATGGCTACCCTGCACTTACAATGCCTAAGGTTTTGTTTAGACACTGTAGGGGTACCATGCTCATGCACTGGTACCCTCACCTATGGTATAGTGCACCCTGCCTTAGGGCTGTAAGGCCTGCTAGAGGGGTGTCTTATCTATACTGCATAGGCAGTGAGAGGCTGGCATGGCACCCTGAGGGGAGTGCCATGTCGACTTACTCGTTTTGTCCTCACTAGCACACACAAGCTGGTAGGCAGTGTGTCTGTGCTGAGTGAGAGGTCTCCAGGGTGGCATAAGACATGCTGCAGCCCTTAGAGACCTTCCTTGGCATCAGGGCCCTTGGTACTAGAAGTACCAGTTACAAGGGACTTATCTGGATGCCAGGGTCTGCCAATTGTGGATACAAAAGTACAGGTTAGGGAAAGAACACTGGTGCTGGGGCCTGGTTAGCAGGCCTCAGCACACTTTCAATTGTAAACATAGCATCAGCAAAGGCAAAAAGTCAGGGGGCAACCATGCCAAGGAGGCATTTCCTTACACAACCCCCCCCCAAACGAAAGAGGATGAGACTAACCTTTCCCAAGAGAGTCTTCATTTTCTAAGTGGAAGAACCTGGAAAGGCCATCTGCATTGGCATGGGCAGTCCCAGGTCTGTGTTCCACTATAAAGTCCATTCCCTGTAGGGAGATGGACCACCTCAACAGTTTAGGATTTTCACCTTTCATTTGCATCAGCCATTTGAGAGGTCTGTGGTCAGTTTGAACTAGGAAGTGAGTCCCAAAGAGGTATGGTCTCAGCTTCTTCAGGGACCAAACCACAGCAAAGGCCTCCCTCTCAATGGCACTCCAACGCTGCTCCCTGGGGAGTAACCTCCTGCTAATGAAAGCAACAGGCTGGTCAAGGCCATCATCATTTGTTTGGGACAAAACTGCCCCTATCCCATGTTCAGAGGCATCAGTCTGCACAATGAACTGCTTAGAATAATCTGGAGCTTTGAGAACTGGTGCTGAGCACATTGCCTGTTTCAGGGTGTCAAAGGCCTGTTGGCAGTCCACAGTCCAGTTCACTTTCTTGGGCATTTTCTTGGAGGTGAGCTCAGTGAGGGCTGTCACAATGGATCCATATCCCTTCACAAACCTCCTGTAGTACCCAGTCAAGCCAAGGAATGCCCTGACTTGAGTCTGGGTTTTTGGAGCTACCCAGTCCAGAATAGTCTGGATCTTGGGTTGGAGTGGCTGAACTTGGCCTCCACCTACAAGGTGTCCCAAGTAAACCACAGTTCCCTGCCCTATCTGGCATTTGGATGCCTTGATAGAGAGGCCTGCAGATTGCAGAGCCTTCAAAACCTTCCTCAGGTGGACCAGGTGATCCTGCCAGGTGGAGCTAAAGACAGCAATATCATCAAGATAAGCTGTGCTAAAGGACTCCAAGCCAGCAAGGACTTGATTCACCAACCTTTGGAAGGTGGCAGGGGCATTCTTTAAACCAAAGGGCATAACAGTAAACTGATAATGCCCATCAGGTGTGGAGAATGCTGTCTTTTCTTTTGCTCCAGGTGCCATTTTTATTTGCCAGTACCCTGCTGTCAAGTCAAAGGTACTTAGAAATTTGGCAGCACCTAATTTATCAATGAGCTCATCAGCTCTTGGAATTGGATGAGCATCTGTCTTGGTGACAGAATTGAGCCCTCTGTAGTCCACACAAAACCTCATCTCTTTCTTTCCATCTGTGGTGTGAGGTTTGGGGACTAAGACCACTGGGCTAGCCCAGGGGCTGTCAGAGCGCTCAATGACTCCCAATTCCAGCATCTTGTGGACTTCCACCTTGATGCTTTCCTTAACATGGTCAGACTGTCTAAAGATTTTGTTCTTGACAGGCATGCTGTCTCCTGTGTCCACATCATGGGTACACAGGTGTGTCTGACCAGGGGTTAAGGAGAAGAGTTCAGGAAACTGTTGTAGGACTCTCCTACAATCAGCTTGCTGTTGGCCAGAGAGGGTGTCTGAGTAGATCACTCCATCTACTGTACCATCTTTTGGGTCTGATGACAGAAGATCAGGGAGAGGTTCACTCTCTGCCTCCTGATCCTCATCTGTTATCATCAACAGATTGACATCAGCCCTGTCGTGGAAGAGCTTAAGGCGGTTTACATGGATCACCCTTTTGGGGCTCCTGCTTGTGCCCAGGTCCACCAAGTAGGTGACCTGACTCTTCCTCTCTAGTACTGGGTAAGGGCCACTCCATTTGTCCTGGAGTGCCCTGGGAGCCACAGGCTCCAGAACCCAGACTTTCTGCCCTGGTTGGAACTCAACCAGTGCAGCCTTTTGGTCATACCAAAACTTCTGGAGCTGTTGGCTGGCCTCAAGGTTTTTGGTTGCCTTTTCCATGTACTCTGCCATTCTAGAGCGAAGGCCAAGTACATAGTCCACTATGTCCTGTTTAGGCTCATGGAGAGGTCTCTCCCAGCCTTCTTTAACAAGGGCAAGTGGTCCCCTTACAGGATGACCAAACAGAAGTTCAAAGGGTGAGAACCCTACTCCCTTCTGTGGTACCTCCCTGTAAGCGAAAAGCAGACATGGCAGGAGGACATCCCATCTCCTTTTGAGTTTTTCTGGGAGCCCCATGATCATGCCTTTTAATGTCTTGTTGAATCTCTCAACTAAGCCATTAGTTTGTGGATGGTAAGGTGTAGTGAATTTATAAGTCACTCCACACTCATTCCACATGTGCTTTAGGTATGCTGACATGAAGTTGGTACCTCTGTCAGACACCACCTCCTTAGGGAAACCCACTCTGGTAAAGATACCAATGAGGGCCTTGGCTACTGCAGGGGCAGTAGTTGACCTAAGGGGAATAGCTTCAGGATACCTGGTAGCATGATCCACTACTACCAGGATATACATATTTCCTGAGGCTGTGGGAGGTTCCAGTGGACCAACTATGTCCACACCCACTCTTTCAAAGGGAACCCCCACCACTGGAAGTGGAATGAGGGGGGCCTTTGGATGCCCACCTGTCTTACCACTGGCTTGACAGGTGGGGCAGGAGAGGCAAAACTCCTTAACCATGTTGGACATATTGGGCCAGTAGAAGTGGTTGACTAACCTCTCCCACGTCTTGGTTTGTCCCAAATGTCCAGCAAGGGGAATGTCATGGGCCAATGTTAGGATGAACTCTCTGAACAGCTGAGGCACTACCACTCTCCTAGTGGTACCAGGTTTGGGGTCTCTGGCCTCAGTGTACAGGAGTCCATCTTCCCAATAGACCCTATGTGTTCCATTTTTCTTGCCCTTGGACTCTTCAGCAGCTTGCTGCCTAAGGCCTTCAAGAGAGGGACAGGTTTCTTGTCCCTTACACAGCTCCTCCCTTGAGGGTCCCCCTGGGCCTAAGAGCTCAACCTGATAAGGTTCAAGCCCCAAAGGCTCAGTTCCCTCAGAGGGCAGAACTTCTTCCTGAGAAGAGAGGTTCCCTTTCTTTTGCTGTGTTGCAGTTGGTTTCCCAACTGACTTTCCTGTTCTCTTGGTAGGCTGGGCCATTTTTCCAGACTCCAGCTCTACTTTTTCACCCTGTGCCTTGCATTGTGCTCTTGTTTTCACACACACCAGTTCAGGGATACCCAGCATTGCTGCATGGGTTTTTAGCTCTACCTCAGCCCATGCTGAGGACTCCAGGTCATTTCCAAGCAGACAGTCCACTGGGATATTTGAGGAGACCACCACCTGTTTCAGGCCATTGACCCCTCCCCATTCTAAAGTAACCATTGCCATGGGATGTACTTTTCTCTGATTGTCAGCGTTGGTGACTGTGTAAGTTTTTCCAGTCAGGTATTGGCCAGGGGAAACCAGTTTCTCTGTCACCATGGTGACACTGGCACCTGTATCCCTCAGGCCCTCTATTCTAGTCCCATTAATTAAGAGTTGCTGTCTGTATTTTTGCATGTTAGGCGGCCAGACAGCTAGTGTGGCTAAATCCACCCCACCCTCAGAAACTAGAGTAGCTTCAGTGTGGACCCTGATTTGCTCTGGGCACACTGTTGATCCCACTTGGAGACTAGCCATACCAGTGTTACCTGGATGGGAGTTTGGAGTGGAACCTTTCTTGGGACAGGCCTTGTCTCCAGTTTGGTGTCCATGCTGTTTACAGCTATGACACCAGGCCTTTTTGGGATCAAAGTTTTTACCCTTGTACCCATTGTTTTGTGAAGAGGCTCTGGGCCCACCCTCCTGTGCAGGTTTTTGGGGGCCTGTAGAAGACTCTTTACTATTTTTAGTTTTGGTTGTCTCATCACCCTTCTGCTGGGGAGTCTTTGTGACCCCTTTCTTTTGGTCACCCCCTGTTGAAGTCTTGGACACCCTTGTCTTGACCCAATGGTCCGCCTTCTTTCCCAATTCTTGGGGAGAAATTGGTCCTAGGTCTACCAGATGCTGATGCAGTTTATCATTGAAACAATTACTTAACAGGTGTTCTTTCACAAATAAATTGTACAGCCCATCATAATTACTTACACCACTGCCTTGAATCCAACCATCTAGTGTTTTCACTGAGTAGTCAACAAAGTCAACCCAGGTCTGGCTCGAGGATTTTTGAGCCCCCCTGAACCTAATCCTGTACTCCTCAGTGGAGAATCCAAAGCCCTCAATCAGGGTACCCTTCATGAGGTCATAAGATTCTGCATCTTGTCCAGAGAGTGTGAGGAGTCTATCCCTACACTTTCCTGTGAACATTTCCCAAAGGAGAGCACCCCAGTGAGATCTGTTCACTTTTCTGGTTACACAAGCCCTCTCAAAAGCTGTGAACCATTTGGTGATGTCATCACCATCTTCATATTTAGTTACAATCCCTTTGGGGATTTTCAACATGTCAGGAGAATCTCTGACCCTATTTATGTTGCTGCCACCATTGATGGGTCCTAGGCCCATCTCTTGTCTTTCCCTCTCTATGGCTAGGATCTGTCTTTCCAAAGCCAACCTTTTGGCCATCCTGGCTAACTGGATGTCCTCTTCACTGGAGTTATCCTCAGTGATTTCAGAGTTGTTGGTCCCTCCTGTGAGGGAACCAGCATCCCTGACTATTATTTGTGGAGTCAGGGCTTGAGAAGCCCTGCTCTCCCTAAGTAGGACTGGAGGGGGGGAATTTCCCTCCAAGTCACTATCTTCATCCTCTGAGTTGCCATCCTCAGAGGGGTTGGCCTTTTCAAACTCTGCCAAAAGCTCCTGGAGCTGTACTTTGGTAGGTTTGGGGCCCATTGCTATTTTCTTTAGTTTACAGAGTGACCTTAGCTCTCTCATCTGTAGATGGAGGTAAGGTGTGGTGTCGAGTTCCACCACATTCACATCTGTGCTAGACATTATGCTTCTAAAAGTTGGAATACTTTTTAAGAAACTAAAACTGGTTCTAGAATCTAATTCAAACTTTTACAAACTTTTAAACTCTAAAAGAAATGCTAAACAGGATCTAACACAAGGCCCTAGCAGGTCTTTTAAGAATTTAGAAAACTTTTCAAATTGCAAAAATCAATTTCTAATGACAATTTTGGAATTTGTCGTGTGATCAGGTATTGGCTGAGTAGTCCAGCAAATGCAAAGTCTTGTACCCCACCGCTGATCCACCAATGTAGGAAGTTGGCTCTGTATGTGCTATTTCAAAGTAAGGAATAGCATGCACAGAGTCCAAGGGTTCCCCTTAGAGGTAAAATAGTGGTAAAAATAGATAATACTAATGCTCTATTTTGTGGTAGTGTGGTCGAGCAGTAGGCTTATCCAAGGAGTAGTGTTAAGCATTTGTTGTACATACACATAGACAATAAATGAGGTACACACACTCAGAGACAAATCCAGCCAATAGGTTTTTGTATAGAAAAATATCTTTTCTTAGTTTATTTTAAGAACCACAGGTTCAAATTCCACATGTAATATCTCATTCGAAAGGTATTGCAGGTAAGTACTTTAGGAACTTCAAATCATCAAAATTGCATGTATACTTTTCAAGTTATTCACAAATAGCTGTTTTAAAAGTGGACACTTAGTGCAATTTTCACAGTTCCTAGGGGAGGTAAGTATTTGTTAGTTTTACCAGGTAAGTAAGACACTTACAGGGTTCAGTTCTTGGTCCAAGGTAGCCCACCGTTGGGGGTTCAGAGCAACCCCAAAGTCACCACACCAGCAGCTCAGGGCCGGTCAGGTGCAGAGTTCAAAGTGGTGCCCAAAACACATAGGCTAGAATGGAGAGAAGGGGGTGCCCCGGTTCCGGTCTGCTTGCAGGTAAGTACCCGCGTCTTCGGAGGGCAGACCAGGGGGGTTTTGTAGGGCACCGGGGGGGGGACACAAGTCCACACAGAAATTTCACCCTCAGCGGCGCGGGGGCGGCCGGGTGCAGTGTAGAGACAAGCGTCGGGTTCGCAATGTTAGTCTATGAGAGATCTCGGGATCTCTTCAGCGCTGCAGGCAGGCAAGGGGGGGGATTCCTCGGGGAAACCTCCACTTGGGCAAGGGAGAGGGACTCCTGGGGGTCACTTCTCCAGTGAAAGTCCGGTCCTTCAGGTCCTGGGGGCTGCGGGTGCAGGGTCTCTCCCAGGTGTCGGGACTTTAGGTTCAAAGAGTCGCGGTCAGGGGAAGCCTCGGGATTCCCTCTGCAGGCGGCGCTGTGGGGGCTCAGGGGGGACAGGTTTTGGTACTCACAGTATCAGAGTAGTCCTGGGGTCCCTCCTGAGGTGTTGGATCGCCACCAGCCGAGTCGGGGTCGCCGGGTGCAGTGTTGCAAGTCTCACGCTTCTTGCGGGGAGCTTGCAGGGTTCTTTAAAGTTGCTGGAAACAAAGTTGCAGCTTTTCTTGGAGCAGGTCCGCTGTCCTCGGGAGTTTCTTGTCTTTTCGAAGCAGGGGCAGTCCTCAGAGGATGTCGAGGTCGCTGGTCCCTTCGGAAGGCGTCGCTGGAGCAGGATCTTTGGAAGGCAGGAGACAGGCCGGTGAGTTTCTGGAGCCAAGGCAGTTGTCGTCTTCTGGTCTTCCGCTGCAGGGGTTTTCAGCTGGGCAGTCCTTCTTCTTGTTGCAGGAATCTAATTTTCTAGGGTTCAGGGTAGCCCTTAAATACTAAATTTAAGGGCGTGTTTAGGTCTGGGGGGTTAGTAGCCAATGGCTACTAGCCCTGAGGGTGGGTACACCCTCTTTGTGCCTCCTCCCAAGGGGAGGGGGTCACAATCCTAACCCTATTGGGGGAATCCTCCATCTGCAAGATGGAGGATTTCTAAAAGTTAGAGTCACCTCAGCTCAGGACACCTTAGGGGCTGTCCTGACTGGCCAGTGACTCCTCCTTGTTATTCTCATTATTTTCTCCGGCCTTGCCGCCAAAAGTGGGGCCTGGCCGGAGGGGGCGGGCAACTCCACTAGCTGGAGTGTCCTGCTGGGTTGGCACAAAGGAGGTGAGCCTTTGAGGCTCACCGCCAGGTGTGACAATTCCTGCCTGGGAGAGGTGTTAGCATCTCCACCCAGTGCAGGCTTTGTTACTGGCCTCAGAGTGACAAAGGCACTCTCCCCATGGGGCCAGCAACATGTCTCGGTTTGTGGCAGGCTGCTAAAACTAGTCAGCCTACACAGATAGTCGGTTAAGTTTCAGGGGGCACCTCTAAGGTGCCCTCTGGGGTGTATTTTACAATAAAATGTACACTGGCATCAGTGTGCATTTATTGTGCTGAGAAGTTTGATACCAAACTTCCCAGTTTTCAGTGTAGCCATTATGGTGCTGTGGAGTTCGTGTTTGACAGACTCCCAGACCATATACTCTTATGGCTACCCTGCACTTACAATGCCTAAGGTTTTGTTTAGACACTGTAGGGGTACCATGCTCATGCACTGGTACCCTCACCTATGGTATAGTGCACCCTGCCTTAGGGCTGTAAGGCCTGCTAGAGGGGTGTCTTATCTATACTGCATAGGCAGTGAGAGGCTGGCATGGCACCCTGAGGGGAGTGCCATGTCGACTTACTCGTTTTGTCCTCACTAGCACACACAAGCTGGTAGGCAGTGTGTCTGTGCTGAGTGAGAGGTCTCCAGGGTGGCATAAGACATGCTGCAGCCCTTAGAGACCTTCCTTGGCATCAGGGCCCTTGGTACTAGAAGTACCAGTTACAAGGGACTTATCTGGATGCCAGGGTCTGCCAATTGTGGATACAAAAGTACAGGTTAGGGAAAGAACACTGGTGCTGGGGCCTGGTTAGCAGGCCTCAGCACACTTTCAATTGTAAACATAGCATCAGCAAAGGCAAAAAGTCAGGGGGCAACCATGCCAAGGAGGCATTTCCTTACAGGAAACATCCCAATGCAGGAAATATGTAAGGCAGCCACTTGGTCTACGCCTCACACATTCACCAAACACTACTGTATAGATGTGCTAGCCGCACAACAAGCTACAGTAGGTCAAGCTGTATTAAGAACTCTATTTCAGACAACTTCTACTCCTACAGGCTAAACCACCGCTTATGGGGAACTAACTGCTTACTAGTCTATGCATACCATGTGTATCTACAGCGACAGATGCCATTGAACTGAAAATGTCACTTACCCAGTGTACATCTGTTCGTGGCATCAGTCGCTGAGATTCACATGGACCCACCCACCTCCCCGGAAGCCTGTAGCAGTTCAGAAGTTACCTTCAATTTTGTACATTTGTATATATATTATTTAATCCTTTAATAGGTACATACTTACATTTTTCATTGCGCGGGCACTATTACTATAGTATAACTCCTACCTCACCCTCTGCGGGGAAAACAATCGAAGATGGAGTCGACGCCCATGCGCAATGAGCACAGAAGGAGGAGTCACTCGGTCCCGTGACTCGAAAACACTTCTTCGAAGAAAAACAACTTGTAACACTCCGACCCATTCCATTCCTCAGAGGATCCCCAGCATTCCTCCTACCAGCCTTCTGGGGTTTTCCGGGCAGCCCTAGCTGCTGCAACTCCTCAGACAGGTTTCTGCCCCCCTGCTGCTTGATCAGCCCAAGCCCAGGAAGGCAGAACAAAGGATTTCCTTTCGGTGAGGTGGATAACATCCTCTCCCTTTGGAAATAGGTGTTACATGGCTTGGGAGGGGTAGCCTCCCCAAGCCACTGACATGCTTTGAAGGGCACATTTGGTGCCTTCCCTGCATAAACCAGTCTAAACCTGTTCAGGGACCTCCAGTCCCTGCTCTGGTGCGTAAATGGACAATGGAAAGGGGAGTGACCACTCCCCTGTCCATCACCACCCCATGGGAGGTGCCCAGAGCTCCTCCAGAGGGTCCCTGGGTTCTGCCATCTTGAATCCAAGGTCGACGGAGAACTCTGGGAGCATCTGAGTGGCCAGGTCAGACAGGTGACGTCAGAGCCCCTTCCTGATAGGTGGTGGGTAGGTGGGTAGGTGACCAATACGCCTTTCAGGGCTATTTAGGGTCTCTCTCTTGGGTAGGTCTCAGATTTGGCTTGCAAGATTCCAGCAGGACTCCTCTGCAACCTCAGCCTCTACTTCGAATTCAAGCCACCGCAACTGGACCCTCCAGGAACTGGCAATCTGCATCAACGATGAATACTCTGCTTGAAACATTGTTTCCACAGGTTCTTCCAGCATCTGCAACATTTCCCTAGCTGTGCAGTGTAAGGAAATGCCTCCTTGGCATGGTTACCCCCTGACTTTTTGCCTTTGCTGATGCCAAGTTATGATTTGAAAGTGTGCTGAGGCCTGCTAACTAGGCCCCAGCACCAGTGTTCTTTCCCTAACCTGTACCTTTGTTTCCACAATTGGCACACCCTGGCATCCAGGTAAGTCCCTTGTAACTGGTACCTCTGGTACCAAGGGCCCTGATGCCAGGGAAGGTCTCTAAGGGCTGCAGTATGTCTTATGCCCCCCTGGGGACACCTCACTCAGCACAGACACAGTGCTTGCCAGCTTGTGTGTGCTGGCGAGGAGAAAATGACTAAGTCAACATGGCACTCCCCTCATTGCCATGCCAACCTCACACTGCCTATGGCATAGATAAGTCACCCCTCTAGCAGGCCTTACAGCCCTAAGGCAGGGTGCACTATACCATAGGTGAGGGCATAGGTGCAGGAGCACTATGCCCCTACAGTGTCCAAGCAAAACCTTAGACATTGTAAGTGCAGGGTAGCCATAAGAGTATATGGTCTGGGAATCTGTCATACACGAACTCCACAGCACCATAATGGCTACACTGAAAACTGGGAAGTTTGGTATCAAACTTCTCAGCACAATAAATGCACACTGATGCCAGTGTACATTTTATTGTGAAATACACCCCAGAGGGCATCTTAGAGATGCCCCCTGAAAAACATACCCAACTTCCAGTGTGGGCTGACTGGTTTTACCAGCCTGCCACACACCAGACATGTTGCTGGCCACATGGGGAGAGTGCCTTTGTCACTCTGTGGCTAGTAACAAAGCCTGTACTGGGTGGATGTGCTTCTCCCCCCCCCCCCCCTTGCAGGAACTGTAACACCTGGCTGTGAGCCTCAAAGGCTCACCACCCTTGTTACAGCGCCGCAGGGCACTCCAGCTAGTGGAGATGCCCGCCCCCTCCGGCCACGGCCCCACTTTTGGCAGCAAGGCCGGAGGAGATAATGAGAAAAACAAGGAGGAGTCACTGGCCAGTCAGGACCACCCCTAAGGTGTCCTGAACTGAGGTGACTTGCAGATGGAGGATTCCCCCAATAGGATTAGGGATGTGCCCCCCTCCCCTCAGGGAGGAGGCACAAAGAGGGCGTAGCCACCCTCCGGGCTAGTAGCCATTGGCTACTAACCCCCCAGACCTAAACACACCCCTAAATTGAGTATTTAGGGGCTCCCAGAACCTAGCAAGATAGATTCCTGCAACCTGAAGACAAAGAAGGACTGCTGACCTGAAAGCCCTGCAGAGAAGACTGAGACACCAACTGCTTTGGCCCCAGCCCTACCGGCCTGTCTCCCCACTTCAAGAAAAACTGCAACAGCAACGCGTTCCCCAGGGTCCAGCGACCTCTGAAGTCTCAGAGGACTACCCTGCATCTAAAAGGACCAAGAACTCCAGAGGACAGCAGCTCTGCTCCAAAGAAGAAACATCTTTGCAACAAAGAAGCAACTTTTAAAGACAACACGTTTCCCGCCGTAAGCGTGAGACTTTGCACTCTGCACCCAACGCCCCCGGCTCGACCTGCGGAGAAACAACACTAGAGGGAGGACTCCCCGGCGACTACGACCCTGTGAGTAGCCAGAGTTGACCCCCCTGAGACCCCAGCAATGCCTGCAGAGGGAATCCAGAGGCTCCCCCTGACCGTGACTGCCTGCTTCTAAGAACCCGACGCCTGGTAAAGACACTGCACCCGCAGCCCCCAGGACCTGAAGGATCTGACCTCCAGTGCAGAAGCGACCCCCAGGTGGCCCTCTCCCTTGCCCAGGTGGTGGCTACCCGAGGAGCCCCACCCCCTTGCCTGCCTGCTCCGCTGAAGAGACCCCTGGGTCTCCCATTGAACTCCATTGCAAACCCGATGCCTGTTTGCACTCTGCACCCGGCCGCCCCCGTGCTGCTGAGGTGTACTTTTTGTGCTAACTTGTCCCCTTCCTCCCCCCCGTGCCCTACAAAACCCCTGTGGTCTTCCCTTCGAAGACGCGGGTACTTACCTGTTGGCAGACTGGAACCGGGGCACCCCCTTCTTCATTGAAGCCTGTGTGTTTTGGGCACCACTTTGACCTCTGCACCTGACCGGCCCTGAGCTGCTGGTGTGGTAACTTTGGGGTTGCTCTGAACCCCCAACGGTGGGCTACCTTGGACCCAAACTTGAACCCCGTAGGTGGTTTACTTACCTGTAAAAACTAACTAACTCTTACTCCCCCCCCAGGAACTGTTGAAAATTGCACTGTGTCTAGTTTTAAAATAGCTATATGTGAATTACTTGAAAACTGTGTGTGCTATTTTGATTATTCAAAGTTCCTAAAGTATCTACCTGCAATACCTTTCATTTGAAGTATTACATGTAAAATTTGAATCTGTGGTTCTTAAAATAAACTAAGAAAATATATTTTTCTATACAAAAACCTATTGGCCTGGAATTGTCTGAGTGTGTATTCCTCATTTATTGCTTGTGTATGTAAAAAAAAAAATGCTTAACACTACTCCTTTGATAAGCCTACTGCTCAACCACACTACCACAAAATAGAGCATTAGTATTCTCTTTTTGCCACTATCTTACCTCTAAGGGGAACCCTTGGACTCTGTGCATACTATCCCTTACTTTGAAATAGTGCATACAGAGCCAACTTCCTACACCACACTACCACCAAAGAGAGCATTTGGGGTGTCTTTTATGCCTCTGTAATTCCTCTGGGGTTTGCTTGGATTCTTTTCACAGTCTACCTCGTTTTGGCCCACTATATAAAGAGCCAACTATCTACAGTCGGGCATCTTGACTCTGGCCATGGCTGTATGACAGTGATCTAGTGGCTGTAGGAAGCTGGCTCTTTCTGTGCTATTTCAAAATGAGATGTATCCTGCAAAGACTCCAGGGGGCTCCATTACTACTGGACAGGTACTTTCTCTAGCAATCACGAAGTGCTCTTTTAGGGAGTAGCGTGGTTGAGCAACCTTAGGCTTATCAGAGAGGAGTGTTAGACATCTGCAAATACACACAGTCAATAAATGAGATACACTACTCAATAAGGAGATCACACCAATTTACAACAATAACAAGTATTGTTATATATATTTAGGCACCAGAATCCATATGATCAGTTAAGTATGTTTTGCAAGAAAAATACTTTCCGGTTTTAAAAGTTGACAGTGCATTTTTCAGAAGTGGCAATGTTATTCTATGGAGGAAAAACAAGTACTGCATTCAGGTATAGTACAGCGATTTACGGGACCAATGTTCTGGACTTAAGGTGAGTATGGGGCAAGGTCCAAGGCCACACCAACAGGTCACACAGGGGCGCACTGGAGTGGCCGGGTGCAGAGTTGCAGTACAGCGTCTGGTGCCCAGTGTTAGTCAATGGGTATCGGTCTGGTTGAAGAGAGGATGCAGGTTTGGACAGGGAGTCTAGTTGAGGAGAACCAGCAGGTGGATTCAAGTCTTGAGATGCTCAGGGACCAGGGGACAACTTAGGTCCTCTTCTCCACGGGCCAGAGCGATGGGTGCAGAGCTGTCTTGAGGTGTCTGGGTTTCTCCACTGGAGCACTCACGGTTGAGGAGGCCTGCAGGCAGAGGTTGCAGGTGGAGTCCACAGTGGGCAAGTCCAAGTTGGGCTTTGTCTCTGGAGGGCTTTTGGGGAGGGGGGGAGGGGGGTCATGTTGGCACCATCGGCCCACTTCAACTCTGGCTAGGCTGCATGGGTGCAATGGTGCTTTCTAGTGTTGGGATTTTGCAGTTGGGAATCGTCTAAGGTCTCTTGGGGTGCCTGCAAGATGCAGGGAACCTGCTCCACTGCTCTACGGGAGCTCCTGGGTCTTTGTTAAAGTCAGACAGTCCTCCCAGGCTTTTGGAGGCACAGCTGCTTGCAGGATGATTCGACTTTGGTGCAAATTGGTGGGACCAGCAGACAGGGTGGCAGGGCTGGGTCCAAGTCAGGTGCTTCTTCTCATTCTGTTCTTTTGCAGCTCGAGTATCCTCCTTCTTCATAGGTCAGCTTGAGTCTGATTTCCTGGTGCCACGGGCTCTCCTAAATACTGAATTTAAGAGTGTTTCATGGAGTGTAGTAGCTGATGGACTACTTTCCTCTGGGGTCACTACACCCCCTATATGACTACTTCCTGTGGGATGTGGACATAACCGTGTCCCAGAGTTCCTAAATATGCCAGCACCAGGATGGCACATTTCTAAATGTTGTGACCACATCAGGCAGCACTCCTTTGTGGACACACCTCTCTGAATACTAAATTTCCTCCCTGTCCAGGTGCAAAATGGGCCGTGGGGCGGGGGGGTCGGCATCTCTCCTTTGAGTGAAGCCAGATCTGCATACCAAGGGTGGTGGGTTTCTTTGAAGCCCCCTACCTTGGAATGCAGATTTGCAAATCATCCTGTTGGGTGGGGTGTGTAAACATCTTTCCCTAATCAGGCTTTGTTTCTGGCTGTCCAAGAGCAAAATCCCTCACCCTTGGGGATTGGAAACCTGTCTGGTGGTGGCAGGCGGGCTAAAACTAGACTGTTGGCACACGGTTAGATGGTACGTTTTCACAGGGCACCTCTAAGATGCCCTCTGGGTGCATGTATTAATAAATCTACCACTGACATCAGTAAGGATTTATTAATATGGCATGTTTTATTTCAAACATCCCTATTTTTAGTGAAGCTATCATGCAGGTGGGGAACATGGATTGACCAGTGTCCAGCACATGCACTTAAAAAGGCTTCCCTGTTCACTCAGTATGTCTAATAATCGACAAAGACATAACAGGGGAATATCTGCTTGCGCAGATATTCCCTCACATGTAATGTAATGCTCCATGCCGTAGGGCTATAAGGCCTGCTGTAGGAGTGAGTTAAATATATTGCATGCAGTGTTAGGGGACATGGCACAGAGGCTGAGTGCCACATAGTGTTTTCACTTTTAGCTGCACCAAGACACGCAGCCTGCAATTGCAGACTGCATGTGCTAGGTAAGGGGTCTCAGAGGGTGGCACAATACATGCTGCAGCCCTTGGGGACCCTCTTTAATACCCAGGCCCTGGGTACGAGGCGTACCATTTACTAGGATCCTATATGGGGACCAAAGTTATTGCCAATTGGGGAACAATTGCACAGTTTTAGGGAAAAAGTTCTATCGCTGGGGACCTTGTTAGCAGGAACCCAGTGCACTTTCAAGTCAAAATTGCATCAGTTACCAGGCAAAAAGTGGGGGTGACCATATTGAAAAGGGGCACTTTCCTACAGTGGCCGCTTCTTTCCTGGTAACATTTATATCACACTAGCCTAGGCAGACATTACTGCACTTGCTGTATAACTGTGATCTGCTTGCCTCTTCAAGCCATCACTGCACTAGCCCTGGTTGTATAACAGTGATCTAATGTCATCTTCATGCCTGACACTGTTTATTTCGCCCTAGCCTAGGCAGACATCACTGGTCAGGCCCAGGTTGTGTAACAGGGATCTAGTGGCCTGTTCATGCCTGGTACCACATATCATCCTAGTGAAGTCAGTCGTCAACTCCCAGACCCTGGCTGTATAGCAGTGATCTACTGGCCACTTAATGCCTGGTACAGTTTATATTATCCTAGGCTAGTCAGACATCACGGCACTGGCCCTGGCTGTATAACGGTGATCTACTGGCCTCTTTCAGCCTGATGCTCTTTACATCACGTAGTCAGACATCACTGCTCTGGCCCTGGCTGTGCAACTGTGATCTCGTGGCCTCTTAATGCCTGGTACCATTTATATCACTCTATCGAAGTCAGACATCATGGCCCTGGCTGCATAACATTGATCTACTGGCCTCTTTCAGCCTGGTACTGTTTATATTTCCTAGTCAGACATCACTGCTCTGGCCCTGTCTATATAACACTGATCTACTGGCCTCTTCATACCTGGTCCCTTTTATATCACCCTAGCCAGACACCATTGCACTGGTCCTGGCTGTATAACAGTGATCAACTGAACGCTTCATGCCTGGTGCATTATTTGTCTTCATAGCAGATATCAGAGCCCTGGCTCTGGTTGTAAAAAAAGGAGCAAGCTAGTCTTTGTGTCTAGTGTCTGTGTATCACCATAGCCTGACATCACAGCGCTTGAAGTGGGTGGTCGCTTCATGGCTCCTTTCTCTCTGGTAATGAACACCACAGCTGCTTAAGTTGTGGAACTTTTCCAGCTGGAAACCAGGCAGTACTTTGGAACCTTTGTTTGCGCCTTTTCTGACTTCAAAGATGGGGTATTTTATGGTGCTCAGTCCTAGTGGTGGGCGAGCCACTGAAAGCTTGAGCAGGCTCAGGCCTGAAGCCTGGCTGTGGTTCACCACGAGGTCCTGTTGGAACCTCGAGCCCATGAAGAGCCGAGGTTTCATGAGGCTTCTGCCTGCCACCCTTGCACTTCTACCTTCACACACACCAAGACGTAAAAATAAGACATTAATATTTGAGGTAAAAAGGAGAGACAAATAGATGCCTGTTTATTGGCTGATTTGTACAAAATGAATCCAGAAAACCTACATTAATAGCAGCTTCCCTGCTAAATCCTATTTTGTGATCTTAGGCAACTCATTTATTTTAGCCATCCTCTTTTTTCTTCACTATTCCAGATGAAAGCATCTTCAGATACCCGAGTGCCGAATACCAGCTGTACAAAAACATATTAAGCTTGACTTATTAGACTATAATACATGGGATTCTGTAATCCATGTTTAAATGCACGTCTCTAATTTCTTTATAATTGGCCACTAGAGAGACACTCAGTTGCCGAATATAAAGAAAAGACGTCAGAACTCAACTATTATAAGGTTATTACAGTTGACTACAGACATCACTTTGCCTGCTGCCAGAGCCATCAGCCGAGGTGAAAGGCAGGTCAGGCCATGGAGCATAATTGAAGCTGCTGCTTAAAGCAACTGAAAGAGGAGCGTTGCCTTTGCTCTCTTTTATTAGCTGACAGTGACAAGCAAAGAGAATGTTTATTTTGTGCAGTCCTTAGATGGAGAAAAGCCGGAATCTTTCCACAAATACCAAACTACTGCAGCTTTAAAAAAAAAAAAAAAAAAACTGTTTCTCGTATCGGTTTGCAACAACTATCTATCGGGTTGTTGATGTGTTTATGACTAGAGTATCATTTTTTTTATTTTTCATGTTTCCAAACATGCTCGCTCTTTCATATGAAACACCTGTGCACAAAGGCTTTAGGTGGTTTGTGGGAAAGGTGATGGTGTGGCCATGTATTATATGGGATAAAGTACCCCCTGGCTTGCATTATGAGGATATTGCAAGTCACCTTGTGTAAAGAAATGGCTCCCTGTTGCAGTTACCCCCCACTTTTTGCCTGATACTGATGCTGAATTGACTGAGAAGTGTGCTGGGACCCTGCTAACCAGGCCCCAGCACCAGTGTTCTTTCACCTAAAATGTACCATTGTCTCCACAATTGGCACAACCCTGGCATCCAGGTAAGTCCCTTGTAACTGGTACCCCTGGTACCAAGGGCCCTGATGCCAGGGAAGGTCTCTAAGGGCTGCAGCATAGGGACCCCTCACTCAGCACAGACACACTGCTTGCCAGCTTGTGTGTACTGGTGGGGAGAAAATGACTAAGTCGACATGGCACTCCCCTTAGGGTGCCATGCCAACCTCACACTGCCTTTGGCATAGGTAAGTCACCCCTCTAGCAGGCCTTACAGCCCTAAGGCAGGGTGCACTATACCACAGGTGAGGGCACATGTGCGTGAGCACTATGCCTCCATAGTGTCTAATCAAAACCTTAGACATTGTAAGTGCAGGGTAGCCATAAGAGTATATGGCCTGGGAGTCTGTCAAAAACGAACTCCACAGCTCCATAATGGCTACACTGAATACTGGGAAGTTTAGTATCAAACTTCTCAGAATAATAAACCCACACTGATGCCTTTGTTGGATTTATTAAAAAAAGCACACAGAGGGCATCTTAGAGATGCCCCCTGTATTTTACCCAATTGTTCAGTGCAGGACTGACTGGTATGTGCCAGCCTGCTGCTGAGAGACGAGTTTCTGACCCCATGTGGTGAGGGCCTTTGTGCTCTCTGGGGACAGAAACAAAAGCCTGCTCTGGGTGGAGATGCTTCACACCTCCCCCCTGCAGGAACTGTAACACCTAGCATTGAGCCTCAAAGGCTCAGGCTTCGTGTTACAATGCCCCAGGGCACTCCAGCTAGTGGAGATGCCCGCCCCCTGAACACAGCCCCCACTTTTGGCGGCAAGTCCAGGAGAGATAATGAGAAAAACAAGGAGGAGTCACTGGCCAGTCAGGACAGCCCCTAAGGTGTCCTGAGCTGAGGTGACTCTGACTTTTAGAAATCCTCCATCTTGCAGATGGAGGATTCCCCCAATAGGATTAGGGATGTGCCCCCCTCCCCTCGGGGAGGAGGCACAAAGAGGGTGTACCCACCCTCAGGGCTAGTAGCCATTGGCTACTAACCCCCCAGACCTAAACACGCCCTTAAATTTAGTATTTAAGGGCTCCCCAGAACCTAGGAACTCAGATTCGTGCAACCTAAGACGAAGAAGGACTGCTGAGCTGAAAACCTGCAGAGAAGACGGAGACACCAACTGCTTTGGCCCCAGCTCTACCTGCCTGTCTCCCCACTTCTAAAGACACTGCTCCAGCGACGCGTTCCACAAGGCCCAGCAACCTCTGAAGCCTCAGAGGACTACCCTGCATCTAGAAGGACCAAGAACTCCCGAGGGCAGTGGCTCTGCTCCACAAAGACTGCAACTTTGCAACAAAGAAGCAACTTTGAAACACACGTTTCCCGCCGGAAGCGTGAGACTTGGCACTCTGCACCAGACGCCCCCGGCTCGACTTGTGGAGAACAAACACTACAGGGAGGACTCCCTGGCGACTGCGAGCCCGTGAGTAGCCAGAGTTGACCCCCCTGAACCCCCACAGCGACGCCTGCAGAGGGAATCCCGAGGCTCACCCTGACCGCGACTGCCTGCTTCAAAGACCCGACGCCTGGTAAGGACACTGCACCCGCAGCCCCCGGGACCTGAAGGATCCGACCTTCAGTGCAGGAGCGACCCCCAGGTGGCCCTCTCCCTTCCCCAGGAGCGCCCCCCCCCATTGCCTGCATGCATCGCTGAAGAGACCCCTTGGTCTCCCATTGAATCCTATTGCGAACCTGACGTTTGTTTGCACACTGCACCCGGCCGCCCCGTGCCGCTGAGGGTGTACTTTTTGTGCTGACTTGTCCCTCCCCCCCCCCCCCCGGTGCCCTACAAAACCCCCCTGGTCTGCCCTCCGAAGACACGGGTACTTACCTGCTGGCAGACTGGAACCGGGGCACCCCCTTCTCCATTGAAGCCTATGTGTTTTGGGCACCACTTTGACCTCTGCACCTGACCGGCCCTGAGCTGCTGGTGTGGTAACTTTGGGGTTGCCCTGAACCCCCAACGGTGGGCTACCTTGGACCCAACTTTGAACCCTGTAGGTGGTTTACTTACATGCAAAACTAACAAACACTTACCTCCCCCAGGAACTGTTGTGTGGAAACTGTATATGCTATTTTGCTAATTCAAAGTTCCTAAAGTTCCTAAGTGAAATACCTTTCATTTAAAGTATTGTTTGTAAATCTTGAACCTGTGGTTCTTAAAATAAACTAAGAAAATATATTTTTCTATAAAAAAAAAAACCTATTGGCCTGGAATTATCTTTGAGTGTGTGTTCCTCATTTATTGCTTGTGTATGTACAACAAATGCTTAACACTACTCCTTTGATAAGCCTACTGCTCGACCACACTACCACAAAATAGAGCATTAGTATTATCTCTTTTTGCCACTATCTTACCTCTAAGGGGAACCCTTGGACTCTGTGCACACTATTCCTTTCTTTGAAATAGTGCATACAGAGCCAACTTCCTACACCTTGGCATTCCATAACCTGATAAAGGAACTCGGCCTTAGGCCTCGTTCCTCTATATGGTCATGGAACTTCTTGTTGACTTGCAGTATCCTTATAATGTATGGCATAGTTACTTTATCCCTTATGTAATGTTGCCCTATCGTCACAAATCTGGCCACACAATGTGGGCCACACACATTGTCCACGTGACAAACGTCTTGCCTCGTAGTATATGATGTGGCAAACATTTCAGTGCTCGTCTCGTGATTGGGCTCCAAGAGTCAAGCCAGACCCATGGCTCAGCTCGCTCTGTTAATTCATTGACTCTCCCACCTTTAACCCGTCCTCTGACACCCCTCCTGCCTGACCTCCTCATGCCCGACCTCCTCCTGCCCAGTCCTCTGAGCCTCCTCCCGCTCAGCATCCTCTGACACCGCTTCTGCCCAGCCCTCTGAACCCCCTCATGCTCAGCATCCTCTGACACCGCTTCTGCCCAGCCCTCTGAACCCCCTCATGCTCCGCATCCTCTGACACTGCTCCCCTGCCTGACCTCCTCCTGCCCAGCCCTCCGAACCTCCTCCTGTTCAGCATCCTCTGACACTGCTCCTTCCTGGCCTCCTCCTGCTCAGCATCCTCTGACACCGCTCCTGGCCAGCCCTCTGAACCCCCTCCTGCTCAGAATCCTCTAACACCGCTTCTGCCTGACCTCCTCCTGCTCAGCCCTCTGAGCCTCCTCCTGCTCAGCATCCTCTGACACCCCTCCTGCCCAGCCCTCTGAACTCCCTCCTGCTCAGCATCCTCTGACACCGCTCCTGCCTGACCTCCTCCTGCCCAGCCCTCTGAAGCCCCTCCTACTCAGCATCTTCTGACACTCCTCCTGCCTGACCTCCCCCTGCCCAGCCCTCTGAACCTCCTCATGCTCAGCATCCTCTGACACCGCTCCTGCCTGAACTCCTCCTGCCCAGCCCTCTGAACCTCCTCCTGTTCAGCATCCTCTGACTCCGCTCCTGCCTGACCTCCTCCTGCCCAGCCCTCTGAAGCCCCTCCTACTCAGCATCTTCTGACACTCCTCCTGCCTGACCTCCCCCTGCCCAGCCCTCTGAACCTCCTCATGTCAGCATCCTCTGACACCGCTCCTGACTGAACTCCTCCTGCCCAGCCCTCTGAACCTCCTCATGTCAGCATCCTCTGACTCCGCTCCTGCCCAGCCCTCTGAACCCCCTCCTGCTTAGGATCCTCTGACACCGCTCCTGCCTGACCTCCTCCTGCCCAGCCCTCCGAACCTCCTCATGCTCAGGATCCTTTGACACCGCTCCTGCCCAGCCCTCTGAACCTGCTCATGCTCAGCATCCTCTGATACCGCCCCTGCCCAGCCCTCTGAACACCCTCCTGCCCAGTATCCTCTGTCACTGCTCCTATCTGCACTCCCACCTTGCTTCCCAGTCCTCTGCCCCCCTCTTGCTTCCCAGTCCTCGGTCACTGCTCCATATCCACTGGTTGCATGAGAACATTGATGCACTGGCTGCGTGAGAACATTGATGCACTGGCTGCGTGAGAACATTGATGCACTGGCTGGCTGCGTGAGAACATTGATGCACTGGCTGGCTGCGTGAGAACATTGATGCACTGGCTGGCTGCGTGAGAACATTGATGCACTGGCTGGCTGCGTGAGAACATTGATGCACTGGCTGGCTGCGTGAGAACATTGATGCACTGGCTGGCTGCGTGAGAACATTGATGCACTGGCTGGCTGCGTGAGAACATTGATGCACTGGCTGGCTGCGTGAGAAGACGGATGCACTGGCTGGCTGCGTGAGAAGACGGATGCACTGGCTGGCTGCGTGAGAAGACGGATGCACTGGCTGGCTGCGTGAGAAGACGGATGCACTGGCTGGCTGCGTGAGAAGACGGCTGCACTGGCTGGCTGCGTGAGAAAACGGCTGCGCTGGCTGGCTGGCTGCGTGAGAAGACGGCTGCACTGGCTGGCTGGCTGCGTGAGAAGACGGCTGCACTGGCTGGCTGGCTGGCTGCGTGAGAAGACGGCTGCACTGGCTGGCTGGCTGCGTGAGAAGACGGCTGCACTGGCTGGCTGGCTGCGTGAGAAGACGGCTGCACTGGCTGGCTGGCTGCGTGAGAAGACGGCTGCACTGGCTGGCTGGCTGCGTGAGAAGACGGCTGGCTGGCTGCGTGAGAAGACGGCTGCACTGGCTGGCTGGCTGCGTGAGAAGACGGCTGCACTGGCTGGCTGGCTGCGTGAGAAGACGGCTGCACTGGCTGGCTGGCTGCGTGAGAAGACGGCTGCACTGGCTGGCTGGCTGCGTGAGAAGACGGCTGCACTGGCTGGCTGCGTGAGAAGACGGCTGCACTGGCTGGCTGGCTGCGTGAGAAGACGGCTGCACTGGCTGGCTGGCTGGCTGCGTGAGAAGACGGCTGCACTGGCTGGCTGGCTGCTTGAGAAGACGGCTGCACTGGCTGGCTGGCTGCTTGAGAAGACGGCTGCACTGGCTGGCTGGCTGCTTGAGAAGACGGCTGCACTGGCTGGCTGCGTGAGAAGACGGCTGCACTGGCTGGCTGCGTGAGAAGACGGCTGCACTGGCTGGCTGCGTGAGAAGACGGCTGCACTGGCTGGCTGCGTGAGAAGACGGCTGCACTGGCTGGCTGCGTGAGAAGACGGCTGCACTGGCTGGCTGCGTGAGAAGACGGCTGCACTGGCTGGCTGCGTGAGAAGACGGCTGCACTGGCTGCATGGAGCAAAGGGTTCGTCTGACTAGAACCTGTGCCCTCCCCTTACTTCATTATTGCAGATAATAGCGCCTAGAAATAGATGAGTTCAGGGCTAGCGCTGTACAAAAAACTATTGTTGTGTTTGAATTGATAGTTTAGGTACTTTGCCTTTAGTGAGCCAAGGCCCAGCTCCTTCTGGCAGTCTGGAATATTTTTCTGACACGCAAGTCAATCACAGAAATGCCCCCTCAATCCTGGAGGCTATTCCTGGCAGTCCATAGTGACTCCAGTCCTGGGTCTCTGCTTCATTAACCCCCCTCATGTGTGGCCCTTCCCAGAGGGCAAGTGAATAATTGAACCGGCCACTTGCCGACAAGGCCAGTATTTTATTGTTCTCTAGTGGACAGGCTTGTCCTGTATTTAAATCCCTCAGCGTCCCTGCAATCCTGGGGCATATTTCCTGCATGTTCACTTTGTCATCACTATGACCAGAGCTTGCAGCCATCACCCACCAGACTCTTGGTACCTGTTTCCAGTATCTTCTAGTGAAGGGGCCTAGCTGCAGGAGACGAATAGCACACAGCAGAGAGGAATATGTGGGTCGGAGGTAAAGTCTGAGTAACATACAGACAAGGGCAGGGGTCACTTCAGCCCACCCACCTTCTACAAGGAATAGAAATAGAGAGAGGGATGGGGAAGCTTAAATGTCCAGCTAAACAGATACACGCTTGGTTTGCAATAAACATGATGGATAAGCAATCCATCCTCACCCAGTGAACAAACTCACCCTCGATTTGCATGTCCCAACCACGATAGAGGCCAGAAGACCCCATGTGTGACTGGATGGCCAGACCTTACTAGAAGGAAGCCAGCAGGCCATTCCTCCCATGGGGTCCATGTGAAAGACTCTTCCACCGATTATAGACTGATGCTGAGCCCGCTGCCCTTCTAGTGCAGCACAGGTACAGAGGGCAGAAGACCCCATGTGTGACTGGATCGTCGGACCTTACTAGAAGGAAGCCAGCAGGCCATTCCTCCCATGGGCTCCAGGTAAAAAGACCCTTCTCCCGAATACAGACCGATGCTGAGCTCGCTGCCCTTCTAGTGCAGCACAGGTATAGAGGGCAGAAGACCCCATGTGTGACTGGATGGTCGGACCTTACTAGAAGGAAGCCAGCAGGCCGTTCCTCCCATGGGCTCCAGGTAAAAAGACCCTGTAGGAGGTTGGCTCTGTATGCACTATTTCCAAGTAAGGAATAGTATGCACAGAGTCCAAGGGTTCCCCTTAGAGGTAAGATAGTGGCAAAAAGAGATCATACTAATGCTCTATTTTGTGGTAGTGTGGTCGAGCAGTAGGCTTATCAAAGGAGTAGTGTTAAGCATTTGTTGTACATACACACAGGCAATAAATGAGGAACACACACTCAGAGACAATTCCAGGCCAATAGGTTTTTGTATAGAAAAATATATTTTCTTAGTTTATTTTAAGAACCATAGGTTCAAATTCTACATGTAATATCTCATTTGAAAGGTATTGCAGGTAAGTACTTTAGGAACTTTGAATAATCACAATAGCATATATACTTTTTACATAAAACACATATAGCTATTTCAAAAGTGGACACAGAGCAATTTTCACAGTTCCTGGGGGAGGTAAGTTATTGTTAGTTCTTGCAGGTAAGTAAACCACCTACGGGGTTCAAATTGGGGTCCAAGGTAGCCCACCGTTGGGGGTTCAGAGCAACCCCAAAGTTACCACACCAGCAGCTCAGGGCCGGTCAGGAGCAGAGTTCAAAGTGGTGCCCAAAACACATAGGCTTCAATGGAGAAGGGGGTGCCCCGGTTCCAATCTGCCAGCAGGTAAGTACCCGCGTCTTCGGAGGGCAGACCAGGGGGGTTTTGTAGGGCACCGGGGGGAGACACAAGTCAGCACAAAAAGTACACCCTCAGCAGCACGGGGGCGGCCGGGTGCAGTGTGCAAACACGCGTCGGGTTTTTAATAGGTTTCAATGAGAGACCAAGGGGTCTCTTCAGCGATGCAGGCAAGGGGGGGGGGGGGGCTGCTCGGGGTAGCCACCTCCTGGGCAAGGGAGAGGGCCTCCTGGGGGTCACTCCTGCACTGGAGTTCCGATCCTTCAGGTGCTGTGGGCTGCGGGTGCAGGGTCTTTTCCAGGCGTCGGGATTTTGGATTCAGACAGTCGCGGTCAGGGGGAGCCTCAGGATTCCCTCTGCAGGCGTCCCTGTGGGGGTTCAGGGGGGACAACTTTGGTTACTCACAGTCTTGGAGTCGCCTGGGGGTCCTCCCTGTAGCGTTGTTTCTTCACCAGTCGAGTCGGGGTCGTCGGGTGCAGTGTTGCAAGTCTCACGCTTCTGGCGGGGATTGCAGGGGTCTTTAAAGCTGCTCCTCTGGATACAAAGTTGCAGTCTTTGTTGAACAGGGCCGCTGTTCTCTGGAGTTTCTTGGTCTTTTTAGAGCAGGGCAGTCCTCTGAGAATTTCAGAGGTCGCTGGTCCTGGGGAAAGCGTCACTGGAGCAGTTTTCTTCCGAAGGGGGGAGACAGGCCGGTAGGGCTGGGGCCAAAGCAGTTGGTGTCTCCGTCTTCTCTGCAGGGTTTTTCAGCTCAGCAGTCCTCTTCTTCTTAAGTTGCAGGAATCTGAGTTCCTTGGTTCTGGGGAGCCCTTAAATACTGAATTTAAGGGCGTGTTTAGGTCTGGGGGGTTAGTAGCCAATGGCTACTAGCCCTGAGGGTGGGTACACCCTCTTTGTGCCTCCTCCCTGAGGGGAGGGGGGCACATCCCTAATCCTATTGGGGGAATCCTCAATCTGCAAGATGGAGGATTTCTAAAAGTCAGAGTCACCTTAGCTCAGGACACCTTAGGGGCTGTCCAGACTGGCCAGTGACTCCTCCTTGTTTTTCTCATTATCTCTCCTGGACTTGCTGCCAAAAGTGGGGGCTGGGTCCAGGGGTCGGGCATCTCCACTAGCTGGAGTGCCCTGGGGCATTGTAACACGAAGCTTGAGCCTTTGAAGCTCACTGCTAGGTGTTACAGTTCCTGCAGGGGGAGGTGTGAAGCACCTCCACCCAGAGCAGGCTTTGTTTCTGTCCTCAGAGAGCACAAAGGCTCTCACCGCATGGGGTCAGAAACTCGTCTCTCAGCAGCAGGCTGGCACAGACCAGTCAGTCCTGCACTGAACAATTGGGTAAAATACAGGGGGTATCTCTAAGATGCCCTCTGTGTGCATTTTTTAATAAATCCAACACTGGCATCAGTGCGGGTTTATTATTCTGAGAAGTTTGGTGCCAAACTTCCCAGTATTCAGTGTAGCCATTATGGAGCTGTGGAGTTCGTTTTTGACAGACTCCCAGACCATATACTCTTATGGCTACCCTGCACTTACAATGTCTAAGGTTTTGCTTAGACACTGTAGGGGCATAGTGCTCATGCACCTATGCCCTCACCTGTGGTATAGTGCACCCTGCCTTTGGGCTGTAAGGCCTGCAAGAGGGGTGACTTACCTATGCCACAGGCAGTGTGAGGCTGGCATGACACCCTGAGGGGAGTGCCATGTCGACTTAGTCGTTTTATCCCCACCAACACACACCCTATATGGATACCTGCCCATACTAGAGGAGGTTACTGCCCATCATTCCAGGCTGGTAGTTTGTGGTGGTTGAGATTGTGGTGAGAGCACTTACCCTTTTCTGTGCAAGAAAGGTACGGAGCCATCCTGTGTAAGATCTGCTCATTCCCCCGTATGGGCTCCGCCAGAAGGTGTTTGGTGAGTTGCATAGTGTAGTGTGGAGGTGGCGTCTAGTTGCATGCTTGGCTACCAATGTGGGGCAGCTGGTGACTTCTATGAGGGCTTCACAAATGTAGGAGAAGGCCAAGGTTTCCCTCTATGTTGAGTCTTTCACGCTGACACCTATTTTCTATTTCCCTATCTGGCCTTTTGCCCAGTCTATAATTCTACTGACCTACTGTAGCTGCGTGTGCTGTCAGTCTTACATCTCTCACTGGTCATTGCGTTGGCCAGTGGTTACAGTGTCATCTGAGTTCCAGACTAACTTCCACCTCCAGGCGTGAGACCGCCTTTGTCCATTCAGAGTCAGGAATACAGTTCTTATGCTGCTGGTTGAAAATGACCACAAGTGCTAGTAAATTGTGGTTCTGCTATGGTTTCTTCCCTGTGTTCCTTTGGGGACTCAGCTCAGAGCTGTGCACATCGGGGTCATGAATACTGGAAAGGGTGTGGTTTTGATGGGCACGGTATGTTGGAGGCGCTTGGCATCGGTCTGGATGCCCTTCTGTCCTTTTCAGTTTTCTGCATTGTCCATTCGTGTCCTGTGCCACACTGCTAGGTTGCACTTACTGCTTCCAGGATGAATGTCCTGCCTCCCCTGAATCTGTCTGTATGTTGAGGGTTATGGACTGCTGGCTTGAGCTCAGGGATCTAAGTTGTGCCACGAAGGAGGTGACATTTTGCACCGACCTTTGGTCCTGAATATATCAAAATATCTTCGTTCTAATTCTTAGTGTTTGGGCTGACATCCATATCATTTGAAGGCTGTCTTTACTTTTAGTGTTTCTCGTCTGCTCTCAGCAGTGAATTAAATGTATTCCAAACCCTTTGGCCTTGCTTTCCAGGGCATTTGTTTTCCTTCCCTATTGGTACTTAAAATTTACTTGGCAGTTGTATGAAAATGTGTTGACTTGAGGTCCTTGGATGGTTTATTGGGTTGGGGAGACTGTCTACAAATAACCTTACCCTTGCTTATATTATTCGAAGTCCTTTTTGATGGGGCTTCCGGAAGTTACTGGTCATTAAATGTAAAAATGTAATGTGGTTTTGCACTTTCTAGGGCCTTGCACTGCACTTCAGACAAGAACTAACACCTAATTTCATCGTTTTTATTGGGATTACTTCAAAGTAAAACATAAGGGTTCTTATGGTTTTGTGAGCACAGATGTTGTTGTGGTTTAGTTGGGGAGCGGGCCCTGGGATAACCATTGAGTGCAGCAGAAGCTGGTTGGCGGAGCCAGAGGTTGGCATGGATTCTCCAGCAGCCAGAATAGTCTCTGTTCTTCCGCAAGGCGGCTTCCCAGACACAAGCCCAGTCTGAAGAGCGTGTGTGAACGCACAGCAGTTCCACTCCCGGCTCCTCTTTCCCGTGGTGGTGTGCAGCCCCTCGCCGGGTGCCTAGAAGCAACATTGACCACAGCACTGGCTGCAGAGCCCAGCAGCTGTCCCTGCAGATCACATTGGAGATCTGAAAGTGTCCCTCTGATCCTGCGAGGAGTGACCACAGCATGATCACCGCCTGCGTGGGTCACGCAGCACCGCTGCCCTGGCCAAGAGCAGGTTGGGATGGGTCAGGTAGTATCTAGAACGGCTGGAGAGGTTGCACCTGATGCCAGTGGATTGTCGCCACCTTCCAACCCCATCAGCAGCGTCTGCTGGCTTTAAGGAAAGGAGAGAGGAGACGTGGAGATGCAGACTCCAATCTTGGGGTGTGAGATTGCGTCCTAGCCACCTGCAGCCGTCTGGTGTAACAGACCTATGCGGTGTCCACTGGGCCCTGACGGTCACCCATGCAGGTTTACACATGAGAAAGCTCTCTGTATGACCCAGAGCTCAGGTAAAGTGCCTCACCCCCTGGATTGTGCTGACACCACGTCAGTCCACATGCAGCCTGGATACTGGGGGGCTCTATGCATCCTCTGACAGATGGATGTCAGTTGGTTGGACCTCAACATAAGAGCCATGCTTCGATGCATCACCGCTGTAAAACTGGACTCCCGGACTGGGGCGCCTGGTTGTTGGGATAACATACAGCGCTTTCCGGAGCATCGCACAAGGGCAGGCAGGCCAGGTCCCCAAAGTATTATGTTTTATTTCTTACACACTTCCATTCCCAGCATGGTTGTGCACAGCACTGAAGAATGTTTATTAGTGATCAGATGAGTGCTTACATGAGCACAAAATATCCCCTTTTTGGATGGGGCACCAAAGCGCTACAGTTCACTTCACTTCTAGTCGGTGATCTGTTGATAAAAGGTAGTAACGAGTGCACCTAGTGACCAAATGAGAACTGTAATCGTTTCCCCTGTGACCCGCTTTATCCTATAGTGTGCAAGCAAGAGCAAACATTTATTCAGTATTATGAATCAATTGGCATCTCTTGTGTTTGCAAGCTGTAGGACTAGAACCATGTTGTGTGAAATAATTGTGTTGTATTGTATTTATAAAGCGCATTATGCCCATCGGCGTCAAAGCGCTACCGCCAGGGAAGCATAATGGCGAGAAAGATCAGTGCACTACAGTTACGGAAGGGAGGAGAGCCATGTTTTCAGTTGTTTGCTGAGAGCCACATAGGAGTTTAAGCTTTTAAGGTGGGTGGGGTACGTGCTCCACAGTTTGGCCGCTGCCACAGAGAAGGAGCGACCGCCCTACCTCGCTTTCCAGAATCTGGGAAGGCCCCTCTTCATGAGAGAGGTAGATCTAAGCTGTCTCCTAGGGGGATACCAGTGAAATGCTGTCCTCGGGGCTGTTAGCCCCTGAAGGTGCAGAGCCAGATGGAGCATAGAGAGCGCTTCGAGTCACACGCTTCCTAACTGGCAGTCAGTGCAAAGTGCACAGGCCTACCCTGTCTGAAGGACTATTTGGTACATTCAAAACCCGGCGGGCTGCTGCATTTTGAATGGCCTTTAATTTGTTATGGGATGACTTTAATGCTTAAATATGATGCGTTGTAGTAGTCGAGGCGTAGTGTAATTAACGCAGTAACCACTGCTACAAACTATTGATCCCTTTTCACCTCTTTATTAAGCGCAGCTTCCTCGTCATTGTGTTATTTTCCTAGCGATGTCTTTAAACATCTCATGCTCTTTGTGCTTGTGGGGCAGTTCCTTTGCAGTTCAGTAATCTTAGATGCGGCTTTGTATTGGAACATCTGTGTGTGATACAAGCTGCAACTCTCGGTGAGGGCTCTTGCGGGAATATTTATAATTGACTTGATTTAGTCAATTGGGTTGTTGACAGCCTACTTTGGATATAGTTTTTATGCAGGTATCTTTTGTGACTGTGGGGTGCAGCACTTACAATGTATTACTGTAAAGTGTTATGTAATTCTTCCGGATTTCGCTATTTTTTAAAACTCCCTCTAGGTTCCGCTGCTCTGGTGTTTCGAGTCCATCACACAACTCCTTCAATTTGAAATACATATGTAGGCATCACCTTGTGGTCATGTTAATCATACAAAATCTCCTGTCTCTTCCCGTTGTGTGTTGGTACTCACTGGTGGGCCATACCAAATCTTAGGTCGTTAATGTTAACGTCAGCCCCATAGTGACCGTATTGAGCTTCGTACGGATTGACTGTTGTGTAGGCTGTGCTGGGATACTCCATTGTTTGTGCATTGTCAGAGCCACAGAATTTTATGAAGCAGAGGAGGGGCAAGTTATGTGGCAAGATTAGCTAGATCATGTGGCAAGAAGAAGCAATCTATGCTGTGTAACGCGTCACATTTAGTGGTACAGTTAATTCAATATTTTGTTATTTTTACTCATTATTGTGCTTCATAAGGATGACCGTCGTGTAGGTTGTGCTGATACTGTATTGTTTCTGCATATTCAGGGTTACATTTCCCTGGTACATTTCTTGTGTGCCTTCCCCTTGCGTTACCTTTGTTCTCACTGTTTTTTCCTTGCTGTTTCCCCAGTTTTTTGTGTGCCTTCTCCTTGCATCGCCTTCATTCTCGCTGTTTTCCACTTGCTCTTTCCCCAGTTTTTTGTGCGCCTTCTCCTTGCATTGCCTTCGGTCTTGCGGTTTTCTCCTTGCTGTTTCCCCAGTTTTTTGTGCGCCTTCTCCTTGCATTGCCTTCGTTCTTGCTGTTTTCTCCTTGTCGTTTCCCCAGTGTTTTTTGTGCCTTCTCCTTGCATTGCCTTCGTTCTCGCTGTTTCCTCCTTGCTGTTTCCCTAGTGTTTTGTGTGCCTTCTCCTTGTATTGCCTTCGTTCTCGCTGTTTTCTCCTTGCCGTTTCGCCAGTGTTTTTTTTGTGCCTTCTCCTTGCATTGCCTTTGTTCTCGCTGTTTCCTCCTTGCTGTTTCCCTAGTGTTTTGTGTGCCTTCTCCTTGTATTGCCTTTGTTCTCGCTATTTTCTCCTTGCTGTTTCCCCAGTTTTTTGTGCCTTCTCCTTGCATTGCCTTTGTTCTCGCTGTTTTCTCCTTGCGGTTTCCCCAGTGTTTTTTGTGCCTTCTCCTTGCATTGCTTTCGTTCTCACTGTTTTCTCTTTGCTTTTTCCTTGTTTTTGTGCACCGCCTTCTTGTATTTCCCTTGTTCTCACTGCTTCCTTGCTTTTCCCCTGTTTGTGTGTCCTCTCCTTGCTTTTCTCTCATTTTCATTGCTTTCTTTGCTTTGCCCCTGTTTTTTGTGTGCCCTGTCTTTGATTTTCCCTCTTTTTCACTGCTTTGTCCTTATTTTTCCCCTTGTTTTTGTTTGCCTTCTCCTTGCTTTTCCCTCGTTGTCACTGATTTCTTCAGAACCATTTGAGCATGAATCAAGTGTTGCATTATCCCTCTACAATGTACACTGTTAATCTGCAAGCTAGGTTTGCACATTTTAAGTTGCAGTAAAACAGTGCTGTGAAAGCTTTTATAAGCACAACAACACCGCCTGTTGCTAGAGTTGTAGTCACTTATCAGTTCACTTTTCACATAAAGGCCTTTCATTAGTGCAGGGGTGTTTGATGGCAGCTAGATTTCATCAATCCGAGATTGAGATATTTACTAGGGAAGGACTTCTGGATAGGTGTGATATGGAGTAGGATTACCAACGCTGTTTTTGTGACTTGTTTTAAAGCAGAGATTCAAAGAATGTCTTATGGTCTCTTCGGGGTGCATGAGATTTTTTTTTAAATTTAAGCTCCAGTTAATTCGGCTTGTTTTTCCTCTCCCGATTCTAGATTGGGACAAAGCACGGTGTGATTTACCTGATCACAAAGTACGGCTATATTCACATGTATGACTTGGAATCCGGGGTTTGCATCTACATGAACCGTATAAGTGCCGACACCATCTTTGTGACTGCACCACATGAGCCAACGTCTGGAATCATCGGTGTGAACAAGAAAGGGCAGGTAAGTGAACTTTGTGTCATCCCTATGCCACCGTGCAGTGTGCCAGCACAAGATCTCAAGGAAATTAGCTCGTAGCCACAAGTCCGCTTCATATCTCTGATTCCAATCATGGGCACGATTGGTTGCCATTCAGGGTCTACCTATGCACACCCAGGTAAATCTAATTGAAAATGAATGAACCCACGCTTACTTTTTGTTAAATGGCGTCAGTCTCGCGCACTGCTGTCCACCTGGGGATAGAGCTGAGTGCGCTATGATCTTGTCATGTGTAGTTCAGCCTTTAGTTGGCTAGTTAAAAACTGTGCTTGGATTTAATCAGTTAAGGATCATTTTTGCTCCCTTTTTGGTAGGGTAATTATAACAGCCTCACCAGACTAAATCATTTATATATTCAGCTGTTCCTAATTGATTAGAAATTCTTCCATCCCTGTCCTCCAGACACAAGGTTGACCATGCCATATGATTAGCGAGGTGAGACTGAGTCCTTGCCCTGCGTAACATTCGGAGCTTGGACTGTCAAGGTTTACATGTAGAGAGGGGTTTGACCGCCAATCAGTTTATTGCCATCAGACTCAAAGTGAGGTATGTCAAGCTTCTTTAGGTCAAAGAGAGACTATCTGTGGTAGTTTGCATATCCCTGCTCACATCTGTTGATCATTAGGTGGCTTACGTGTAACTCTCCCTTTATTGAGGTTCCCGCCCACTGGCAAGTTAGTCTTTAACCGTTCCTACTACTGGGCACAAACAACTATTTTAAGTATGGCATTCTCAGCAAAGTCCTTCTTTTTCTCCATCACTTGCTTTCTGGTTGGAGATAACCAACTTATGTTAACTATGCATTGAGAACCAGCGCAGCCAGTCTGTGTTGGCCATGCCTGGCCCACAGGGTCTCTGTGCACATGCTCAGGTTAAAGTTCTCCCATCTCATGTGCCTCACTGTCTCCCCGTCAGGTGCTGTCTGTCTGTGTGGAGGAAGAGAACATTGTGAACTATGCCACCAGTGTGCTTCAGAACCCAGACCTCGCTCTGCGCATGGCCGTGCGATCCAACCTTGCTGGCGCCGAGGAGCTTTTTGCAAGGAAGTTTAACACTCTCTTCGCACAGGGAAATTATTCTGAGGCGGCAAAAATTGCAGCATCTGCACCCAAGGTAAGGAGTGCTTTATATGGGTAACTCATAAGGTATTGGGAAACTAATCAACATTGTGGACTGATGACCATCTCTTCTCCATGCAATGTGACCCCAGCAGAGGGAGCTGATTAAGTGGCCTGCAAGATCTGTTTTTTGCCTGTTTTTGCTCGTTTTTCTCCTAAGAAACAATGATAAAGTGAGGCCTATAAGCCGGCACATGCTCTGAGGTTTTCTGTATGGACTGTGGTGTAGAGTGGAGGGTAGGGCGTGAAACATAAACGTGGCAGAAAAAGGCATCAGTACAAACCAAACAAAATATTTTACCTTTTCACTTCTGAACCGTGTTTTGATAGATGATTATCGATGGGCATATGTATCTGTGTCATTTTTGTGAAGCTTTAGATGTTCAATAATAAATTCCTCAGCGCTCATCTAATCCAGTACTGGCAGACCTGCACCAGACTGAAATGAAACCTTGAGTCATTTATGCTACCATCTAGTATAGGATCGCTGGAATCTCTCAGGACTGTAGCAATAACACACAAGGCCGGATGTTGTGCACCCAGTCCTCTGTTCCAGGTCACAGCCGCTTGCGTACTCTTTGGAGGTCACAATAACCCTCTACATAGCTCACAGCACACAATGATCTATGACTCTTGCTGGCCACTGCAATCCTCAGGGCCTCTTCTGCGTCTCGTTGGGTTTAGTGCCCTTGGATTGTGCACACTGCAGAGCTAAATCACGTTGTGTAGGCGTAAAGGCATGCAGGTGGAATACATGGTGGCCCTGGAGTTGCCTAGAGCTGGATTGGGTAGTATGTCCCCTCATGAAGAAACAAATTAAACCTTTCCGATTATATTCTGTACGTAGTTGGCTGTCGTAAAGTGGGTGCTTGCTATGCCCTTATGGAGCTAGACCTGAACCGACTGGCAGCGTGGACACTGTGGTAGTACAAACAGCTCATTAGAAGACTTCAACAGGTGTATAAAGCAACCGGATTCCTATGGCAACACCACATGGTATAATAGAGGGCAGAAGTACCACTTTCTTTCATACCTGAGATCTCATGCAGCAGGGAGATGGCTCCATTGATACAACTGCTGTTGCAACTCTTGATTTACAGGCGCTGCTTATGATGGATAGGCGTAAACATGCATTTATTTGAGAAACCTTTAAGGTCTATAAAATGAGCTGCAATAAATATAATTGTCTCTTATTTCTAGTATTGCATGTCGTTTGCAAACGATGTGTATGAACTATCATTAAAACATGTAGAAATGTTTTCCATGCACTTTGGAGACCTGCTGCTTGGAAAATACATTCAAGCTCTCCCAAAAATAGTTAAGCCTGAGCTGCAGCTTCTTTCCTAGCTAGGGGCAAACCTCTGTCCCTTGCAGCCCCGATGACCCTGGCCCTGCCTCAGTGAACCCGAACAGGCACTGCCTGTGTCGGGCCGCCTTCCATCGTATGCAGGAACAAAAAACACCCTCGGATTGTTCTGTGTAAGATTGATTTAAATGGAACAGTGTGCGCGAGGCATTTGTTGTCTAAGAAACTGAATCCTGTCTGTCATTTGGAGAGTGTGATACTTTGTGAACTTAAGTGGGAACTTTCGTTCACAATAAACTTACCTTTTAGGGTGAACGCACGAGATTTGCTGTGCAAGGCGCGCAAGTGTTAGACCCCAATTTTCATTAGTCCTGTGTCCCTTCCAGCTGTGCAGGGCAGATCACCAATAGTGAAACCAGTGTTTTTTTTCCCACCTTGTGAAACATCAACACCTATCACTGACTTAATAAATGGTCAGCAATGGATATTCCTGCAGCAACTGGAGAATTGTGTAGCAATAATACTAGACAGGAATGAGCAGCTCTTGGTTCGGCTGCAATGTGAGGGTTTGCTGCCAGGCACAATCTGCTAAAGTCAGTTTGCTTTCATCTGCACAGCCCTTAGCATAAACTACCAGAAGCGGAATTCTGGTACTTACAAACTTTGGAAATATTGGCATGTTTTCTGGAAATTTGGGGTGTTCTTCTGGAAAGGGATTCATTTGAGAAGCCCCCCAGGACTGTGGTAAAATGTTTAAGCTGTGGAAAATGTATTCGAAATCTAAAATCCCTGCTAGCTTGTTATGCGTATTTTAATTTAGTGCATCATTTGTATTTTTTTTGTAAAGAGGAATCCCGAAATAGCTTCTAGGGTACTTACGCTACCAGTAGTGGCTTATCAAACTCCATAGCCTGCTCAGCTCTTTATATTTATGAGCTGACTGGTAGCTCCTTCAGGCACTTGTAAATAAACTGAAAGGGGAAGATACTGCACCTCTTAAAATACAGAATCCAGTTGATCCCGAGTCATGATTCTGGTTCTCCAGAGGGTCTCTGTGCTGCCTGGTCTCTAACAATATAGTTTGTGTCTTCTTGGTATACATTGTCCTTCAGCGTGCAGCTCTGGTGCTGCCTTTGTCTTTAGGAGATATAGTGAACCTAATTGAAGAAGGTTGAATGTCTCAAATGAGTGATGCTTTGGGTATCGTGACCTCGCTTCAGGGAACCTTGACCACCATTTTGTGGTGTTATGCTTTTGAGTCCATCCTCTCGTCTTCCTCCACCTAGGGAATCCTTCGCACAGCTGACACCATCAGGAAGTTCCAGACAGTTCCTGCCCAGCCTGGTCAGGCCTCTCCCCTCCTGCAATACTTCGGGATCCTTCTGGACCAAGGACAGCTGAACAAGTTTGAATCCTTGGAGCTCTGCCGGCCGGTTCTGCAGCAGGGACGCAAGCAGCTTTTGGAGAAATGGCTGAAGGAAGACAAGGTATGTGACATCTGGAACAGCAGAAGGGTGTGCTGCAGAAAGCAGCCGTCTCTAAACACAGCTTCCTCTTAAGGTCCCATTGGATTTATGAGGTCCACAATGGTGCAAGCTGGAGGGTGATACTTGGGTTTATCCTCTGTAGACACAAGAGGATCTTATTTTTCAGTGTGAAAGCTTGATTGACTGCCTTCTGAATGCTACAATGTCCCATAAACAGTACTGCAGGCACTGTTCAAACACGTTATTGTTTTTTGGAAATATGCTCCGAAATGTTTTAAAGTGCATTATATTCTCCAATAAGTATGATTGCTACAGTAGCTCTTGTTAAATTGGCTAACAAACTGGTGCTGAAAACACACGGGTGCTGCAAATTCTATCTGTGGTGGGACCTTCTGTATTGGTAAAAATATTACAGAAGGTGTTTTTATTTGTAAATGCCTGTTTATTTTAAGCAAACTACTTTTTTGTGCAGAATCCTAAATAGGGTACCTGTTATATACTGTTTGGTTTCTGGTTTAACTCGGTATCCCCTAAGAATTACTAGAAAAATCTGTAAATATTAACTCTTCGCCTGCTGAAGTATGAAACATGTTTTTATATATGCTATGAGAATTTTAGGTCTCTGAAACGTGCATGCATGTTTGTGATTGACATCTATAGGGTTATTGAGACCCAATCAGTTAATTCATTGTGAGTAGCATAGCAGACCATCCTAAATAAGAACCCAGCTGGTTCTATAGACATTTGAAACTTCAGACAATTGATTTACACCTTTCTTAGAGAAAGCTGGCAGATGTCTCTTTAAAAGAAGAATGCAATGAAACCATTGTAATAGAAGTGCGTCTTCTTTTTAGAGCAATAGTTTGAGTGAAGGATAGGACATTTAGCTAAATAAATTAGAATAGTCATTCACCTGTGGTCAAAGGCTCTGTGCGTTAAAAGATGTCATTGTACAGCTAGAAAGAAGTGGACCCACTTTGATTTGGAATGATATGTAATCATGTACACATTGTGTAGTGAGTTCTTGAGATGGTATCTTATTTTCTGAAATGCTCGGTGGTAGACTGCTTTTGTTTAAGACACGTCTCGGTGTACATGGCCTCAGTTTACCAGCAGCACTTGCTCACAAATGTGTCATTGTCACTAAACGTCCAACCGTAGGTTTCTAACCCGGTCAGGCCTCTTCTAATGCCTTTGTCTACCTAGCTGGAGTGCTCAGAAGAGCTTGGAGACCTGGTGAAGGCCGTGGACCCCACCCTGGCCCTGAGTGTGTACCTTCGCGCCAACGTGCCAAACAAAGTCATCCAGTGCTTCGCGGAAACCGGACAGTTTCAAAAGATTGTGCTTTATGCTAAAAAGGTGGGTATAAATTTTGACAGTGTAAGTAAAAACCACAGTCTGACTTACTTCAGGGTTTTCATCCAGTGCCAGTTGGTGATTTTTGGTAATAAAATGGTTACCATTGGACACCAGTCAGTGTGTTTCTGCTTAATCTCTCTGCCCTTCTTTAAAGAATTTTCACTTGCTGAGCATTCACTTGGAGTCCACATATTTCACTCGCCTTCCTATTCTTTTCGGTCAGATGCTCTCCTTAATTTCACACGAGTCACTGCAGTGAGCAAAAAAGTTAGTATGCCTCACGCTGGAGTTAACCAGTGGAGGCTTAGCAGCCTGGGTCCTTCATGGACTTGATTCTTTTCCTAAGTGTGAAAAAATATCTACTGACTGTTATGTTTGTATAGAATGCTCAGTTTGTGGCAGAAAGATGTCATGCAAAGTTTTAGAGGATAGTGGGTGGTTGGGATGTTCTGTAACAGATGAAGTAGTATAGAAGTGAGACTTGTCTGCCTGGGGGAGTGAATTCTCTGAAACAGCTTTACCACTGCTCTTCTTGTTTTTGCTGCTCTAGGTTGCCTACACCCCAGATTGGATTTTCCTTCTCCGGAGTGTGATGCGTGTTAGCCCAGAGCAGGGCCTGCAGTTCTCTCAGATGCTGGTACAGGATGAGGAACCATTGGCCAACATTAATCAGGTATGTTTGAAAGCCAGAATTTCGGAAATATTGTTGACTATCGTGCAGTAGAGTTGTGGCCCTGTTACAACAAGGTTACAACTTGTATGTTGGCAGAAATACTTTTTTTTGTTTCTTTGTTTTTGTATTTACACATTTGCCACGCTTGTCACAAAACCTCATCTAGGCACTCATCAGTAGTGGTTTCTCAAAACAATGTTCCTGTTACTTTGGGAGATGGAGCAGGCAAGTTTCACCAAACGCTTGGGTGCACCATATTTGACCCCTCTGCTTGTGGCATGTTGTTGCACCTTAGTCTGCTGCACAATCGTGATGATGGAGTTTTTAACCCAAATTTATATAGAGAATGGCTGGTCCACCAGTCCATGCTAGATGGTGCCCAAAACTATAAAACTTAAATCACTTGGGCAGCAATAGAGATTGAAATCTTCCAGTTGGATATTGTTTAAGCTGTCATAAGGCTGATCCTCCTGGGAAGGGAATGGTAACACGGGTTGGTCGGGATGAGAGAGTTGCCAGGGCTTCCCTATGGAACCAGCTCACATTTCTGGGATCAGAGTGCTCCTAATGTCCAGGGATCAATGCCGGTGATTTATGCTAGAACATCTTTTCACAATAGACAGAGGCATAATATCATATAACATTTTGTTAATTACAATGTGGAAGGGAAAGTTTTTTAATTAAATGAAGTTTGGAAAGGAACTTTTTTTAATGTAATTAAATGAGGTTTTTCATCGGGCAATTAAATGGCAAAAACACTCTGGGCCCCTTATTCCACATTTTACATTTTGTACATTATTTGCATTGAGTGCCTTTTGTTAATGAAATTCAGAGGGGCGCCAGGGCCAAGTCTGCAGGATTTGTTTTCTGTCAGTGGTGACTCGGCAGACCAAGTGCATCAGGATTAATGACTTTCTGGTCTTGTTCTGTTGCAGATCGTGGATGTGTTCATGGAAAACAGCCTCATCCAGCAGTGCACCTCCTTCCTTCTGGACGCTTTGAAGAATAACCGCCCTGCAGAGGGGCACCTGCAGACCCGCCTGCTGGAGATGAACCTCATTCATGCCCCGCAGGTACAACTGTGCGGGGAGTGGGGGCAGCAACTACGGCTACACAAGGGCACATTTTAAGGGACATCCACTTGTTCATAATACAATTCTTGGTTGGTTAATGTTACCATTCTCATGTTCACGGTTTGCGGGGCTGCAGGGATGTCTCTTTACAGTGTGACATTCACTGTAGGCAGCCAACAGTCGGTAGTTTAAATCAGCAAGAAGAACTCGAGAGGAGTACGGAAAGTAAGGGACTGGTGCACTATAGAATGGACTTTCATCTTGACTCAGTGGTAGTCTAAAGAATAATGTATGTCTTTATATGAGACAATGGTGTGTAATATGTCTACAGCAGTTGCTTGAACGCGTGAGATCTCTGGTCAACTGTCTACAGCAGTTGCTTGAACGCGTGAGATCTCTGGTCAACTGTCTACAGCAGTTGCTTGAACGCGTGAGATCTCTGGTCAACTGCAGCAGTTGCTTGAACGCGTGAGATCTCTGGTCAACTGCAGCAGTTGCTTGAACGCGTGAGATCTCTGGTCAACTGCAGCAGTTGCTTGAACGCGTGAAATCTCTGGTCAACTGTCTACAGCAGTTGCTTGAACGCGTGAGATCTCTGGTCAAATGTCTACAGCAGTTGCTTGAACGCGTGAAATCTCTGGTCAACTGTCTACAGCAGTTGCTTGAACGCGTGAGATCTCTGGTCAACTGCAGCAGTTGCTTGAACGCGTGAGATCTCTGGTCAACTGTCTACAGCAGTTGCTTGAACGCGTGAGATCTCTGGTCAACTGTCTACAGCAATTGCTTGAACGCGTGAGATCTCTGGTCAACTGCAGCAGTTGCTTGAACGCATGAGCTCTCTGGTCAACTGCAGCAGTTGCTTGAACGCGTGAAATCTCTGGTCAACTGCAGCAGTTGCTTGAACGCGTGAAATCTCTGGTCAACTGCAGCAGTTGCTTGAACGCATGAGATCTCTGGTCAACTGCAGCAGTTGCTTGAACGCGTGAAATCTCTGGTCAACTGCAGCAGTTGCTTGAACGCATGAGATCTCTGGTCAACTGCAGCAGTTGCTTGAACGCGTGAAATCTCTGGTCAACTGCAGCAGTTGCTTGAACGCGTGAAATCTCTGGTCAACTGTCTAAAGCAGTTGCTTGAACGCGTGAGATCTCTGGTCAACTGCAGCAGTTGCTTGAACGCATGAGATCTCTGGTCAACTGCAGCAGTTGCTTGAACGCGTGAAATCTCTGGTCAACTGTCTACAGCAGTTGCTTGAACGCGTGAAATCTCTGGTCAACTGCAGCAGTTGCTTGAACGCATGAGATCTCTGGTCAACTGCAGCAGTTGCTTGAACGCGTGAGATCTCTGGTCAACTGCAGCAGTTGCTTGAACGCGTGAGATCTCTGGTCAACTGCAGCAGTTGCTTGAACGCGTGAGATCTCTGGTCAACTGTCTACAGCAGTTGCTTGAACGCGTGAAATCTCTGGTCAACTGCAGCAGTTGCTTGAACGCGTGAGATCTCTGGTCAACTGCAGCAGTTGCTTGAACGCGTGAGATCTCTGGTCAACTGCAGCAGTTGCTTGAACGCGTGAGATCTCTGGTCAACTGTCTACAGCAGTTGCTTGAACGTGTGAGTTCTCTGGTCAACTGCAGCAGTTGCTTGAACGCGTGAGATCTCTGGTCAACTGCAGCAGTTGCTTGAACGCAAGAGATCTCTGGTCAACTGCATCAGTTGCTTGAACGCGTGAGATCTCTGGTCAACTGCAGCAGTTGCTTGAACGCATGAGATCTCTGGTCAACTGCAGCAGTTGCTTGAACGCGTGAGATCTCTGGTCAACTCTCTACAGCAGTTGCTTGAACGCATGAGATCTCTGGTCAACTGCAGCAGTTGCTTGAACGCATGAGATCTCTGGTCAACTATCTACAGCAATTGCTTGCACGCACAATATCCCTGGTACACTATGTATGAAAAAGCCACAAATACAAAAGCATTGTTTTCCAAACTTTTCTATTTAAATAGAAATGCATCTAAATAGCTGAATCAGTCAAACAGCACGTCTAGCTGAAGCTTCTCCGTTTTAAGTTTCAGTAATTTTTTATTGAGGATAGAAAAGAATACACATACCTCACTGGAAGCGCTGGAGAATGAACTCTGGTTCCCATTAATAAAGTACCCACCGCAAGCTTTAAGTTGGAAGGAGGAAGAAAGAAAATAGTCAGTTGTTCACGTTATTTACCAACAGGTCACGCCATCCATCAGGCACGAAAATTGAGGCTATAATAGAAGACTTGGCTTTTCGATTAGCCAATCTACCATAGACAGAGCTGGACGCATACACCTGCTCAGTGCCAGGATACCCTTGCAGGTGATAGTGCACCTTACAAGTACACATTGCATATCAACAAACACAACGCCTCCTTAACAATAGGCCATGGAAGTTGCAGACACCTTGTCTTGTTCACAGATCTCAGGTTCCTATGCCTCGCCCTAAGAAGCATTCAACTGCATACAGTTGCATAAAAACATGGCATTGCTACTTGCAAACCACTTTCATATTTTCAGGGTGCCACAAAGTGGCTTCAAGGTCCAAAGCGATTAGCTCTTTTATAAATTATTTTTATTATAAGTAACAGAACAAACAACATCAACTGTACTTGACCCCATGTAACTGCCCCATATAACAAAAGTGAGCCCTCTCTCCATATCTCTATCAGCCTCCCTCCCGTTTCCAACTGACTAGTCAAGGGAGAGCAGCAATGCCCGAATATCTCCTTTGAATATCAATTTCGGTAGTGCCTGTTATGGGAGAGCACTGGTTACCTTGGTAAGTGTTCCATTTGCCCCATATTTTAGACCATTTCTGTGGGCACCCTTTACTTTTGTAGACATCCCTCTCTGCCATCAGACACCAGTCCATATCACATTTCCACTCTGGTAGCAGAGGTGTCTGTTCTACTCTCCATTTTCGAGAGCTATTACGCTTAACGATCATTGGTCTCACCATCACCCAAAGCTGATCCATCCGACCCCGATCTGTCACATCCCATATGTTAAGAAGACACCATTTAGCCGATGGATCCATATTACCTCCACACACCTCATTTAGGCAGTTCACTACCTTTTCCCAACACAATTGTAAAAGTGGGCAGCTCCAGATCATATGAAAGAAGGATCCCTGTTCCGCACATCCCGGTGGGGACACCGGGGGGGCCACTCTGCCCATTTTAGCCGAGACGTTACAAGAGTAATAAACTCTGTGCAGAATTGTCATCTATATAAGGCGCAATCTTAATCTGATGGCCACTTCTCTTGGTGAGGCTAGAGCCTCAGCCCATTCATCGTCCTCAATACCTTGGAGGTCCTGCGCCCACCATTCCCGGAGGCTAATTAGTGTATCTGGGGAGTTACTGAGAATCTTACGATAGGTGAGTGATATCGTTTTCTTGGACAAGTGGCCATCGAGTAGTCTGTCTTCAAGTGGGGAAGAGTCAGGGGGGTCGCTGTCTCTGGCTCTGAGCAGCGCCTGTTTGAGTTCGTGCCGTATTTGTAAATATCTATAGTATGCTGTTGCGCTAATTGATATTCCCTCTGTAAGTCAGCAAAGGAGATCATCCCATCTGGGGTTAAGAGATCTCCCACTTGAGACAATCCTAGCAGGTCCCATTTGTGGAACCCTGGTTGTGCCGCAGGAGTGCCTAGCTGTGCAGAATTCCATAAGGGAGTAGCCTTCGTGTTAGCTCTTTTTTGATGCTGTGCAACTTTTGAATTCTCTTTTTTTTTTATATTGACTCACATCAATAAAGATCAGAAAACAATCACAGCTTACGGTTGCTGTGTGTTAGTTATTGGCTTATCCAAAGACTATCTTCCTTTCTTGAGCATTGCCAAGCTCTACAATGCATCCCTAGATTTTGTCCCCTTTCATGCTCCTGGTTTCCCAACTATAGCCTGAGTATCTGGTAACATCTCTCTAAAAACGTAAATCGCCGTGCAATTAGACTTGTCGTCTCAAGGCTGGATTGGCATGCCAGACAGGCAGATGCTTGAGGTCTGGAAGTTGTCTTTGGCGTTCTGTGTTTCCATGTAGATACTGGGCGCATTTTAAATTCCTCTTTTGATGTATTTTCCTCAAATAAGTTTGACACCAAGTCTTTTAACTTTGAAACGTTCATCTCGTACCCATTCAAATCTCCCTGTTTTGGTCATCCCCTTACAGGCACGGTGACTTCAATGGAGATCATTTTCCATTCACTATAAATATAGGTCACTGCAGGTCCCTGAGGCCTTCAGAATTGGGATCTCTCTCGCTATTGAATTGCCCTGATTATTTTTCCCTGGTCTCTTTCTCCCCAGGGCACGATGATGGTGCTGGGCTGAAAGTCTTTGTTTCTTTAATCTTTTTATTAACTTTTAAACGTACGACATTAGCAATGCCCCAACAGCATGGAGTCTTCAAAAATATTACACCTTGCGTAGTACAGTTCACATTTGGGAGGGAGCTCCCACACATATTCAAAGCCTTCCTCCCCCTCCCTAATGACCCTACAAGCAATACATTTCCTGTTTCTTCAGCCTCCCTTCCACCAAGGCGGTCTGTTATTTTGAGGAACAGAGATTTTCATTGGCAGTTCTGCCCACTCTGCAAAGTTTTCCATTACTTTTGAAACCTTTTGAAACTGTTTCATGTGCTGTTCATCAGCTAGAGCCCACTCAAATAAGTATTTTTTTCAGCGCTCTAGCCTTGCGGCTCCTGGAGGGTGCCCAGTGTTTAGTGATTGATCGTTTTGCAAGGAGAGTAGCCATTGCCCCCATTTGTATCCTCCTTTTACAGTGCTTCCTCTTTGGCGACATAATTAATAGATGTGTTTTAATAAGAGTTTGTGTGAAATTGGGTTATTAGTTGGGATGATTTTGAGACCTCACCAAGTAATATTGTCACTATTTTGTGTTGGGTCCAGTCAGGTTGCTTTCATTTATATCTTAGCTCAGTCCTCGGAGGCTGTGGCTCAGAGCAGTCCGGCTTAGCTCAAGGGAAAGAAGTGTAAAGCACCTGGTTACTTCGAAAATGGCAGGGGCAGGCCTAGATGTGGGTTACATCTACCTGTGACAGGAGCCGACTCTCTGAGCTTGTACAGCTGGTGGCCATCCTCCCAGGTCATCCAGTCAGCAGGATGTCACACCTTCTCACAGCCAAGGCCCTTTTGTTCCCTTTCATGGGAGCAATTCACACCTTTCGGAAGGCTGCTAGGTGACAGGTGGGGATTATCGCAGAAAGGCCTTGTAGGAAGTTGGCTCTGTATGTGCTATTTCAAAGTAAGGAATAGCATGCACAGAGTCCAAGGGTTCCCCTTAGAGGTAAAATAGTGGTAAAAATAGATAATACTAATGCTCTATTTTGTGGTAGTGTGGTCGAGCAGTAGGCTTATCCAAGGAGTAGTGTTAAGCATTTGTTGTACATACACATAGACAATAAATGAGGTACACACACTCAGAGACAAATCCAGCCAATAGGTTTTTATATAGAAAAATATCTTTTCTTAGTTTATTTTAAGAACCACAGGTTCAAATTTAACATGTAATATCTTGTTCGAAAGGTATTGCAGGTAAGTACTTTAGGAACTTCAAATCATAAAAATTGCATGTATACTTTTCAAGTTATTGACAAATAGCTGTTTTAAAAGTGGACACTTAGTGCAATTTTCACAGTTCCTGGGGGAGGTAAGTTTTTGTTAGTTTTACCAGGTAAGTAGGACACTTACAGGGTTCAGTTCTTGGTCCAAGGTAGCCCACCGTTGGGGGTTCAGAGCAACCCCAAAGTCACCACACCAGCAGCTCAGGGCCGGTCAGGTGCAGAGTTCAAAGTGGTGCCCAAAACACATAGGCTAGAATGGAGAGAAGGGGGTGCCCCGGTTCCGGTCTGCTTGCAGGTAAGTACCCGCGTCTTCGGAGGGCAGACCAGGGGGGTTTTGTAGGGCACCGGGGGGGACACAAGTTGACACAGAAATTTCACCCTCAGCAGCGCGGGGGCGGCCGGGTGCAGTGTAGAAACAAGCGTCGGGTTTGTAGTGTTAGTCTATGGGAGATCTCGGGATCTCTTCAGCGCTGCAGGCAGGCAAGGGGGGGATTCCTCGGGGAAACCTCCACTTGGGCAAGGGAGAGGGACTCCTGGGGGTCACTTCTCCAGTGAAAGTCCGGTCCTTCAGGTCCTGGGGGCTGCGGGTGCAGGGTCTCTCCCAGGCGTCGGGACTTTAGGTTCAAAGAGTCGCGGTCAGGGGAAGCCTCGGGATTCCCTCTGCAGGCGGCGCTGTGGGGGCTCAGGGGGGACAGGTTTTGGTACTCACAGTATCGGAGTAGTCCTGGGGTCCCTCCTGAGGTGTCGGATCTCCACCAGCCGAGTCGGGGTCGCCGGGTGCAGTGTTGCAAGTCTCACGCTTCTTGCGGGGAGCTTGCAGGGTTCTTTAAAGCTGCTGGAAACAAAGTTGCAGCTTTTCTTGGAGCAGGTCCGCTGTCCTCGGGAGTTTCTTGTCTTTTCGAAGCAGGGGCAGTCCTCGGAAGATGTCGAGGTCGCTGGTCCCTTTGGAAGGCGTCGCTGGAGCAGGATCTTTGGAAGGCAGGAGACAGGCCGGTGAGTTTCTGGAGCCAAGGCAGTTGTCGTCTTCTGGTCTTCCGCTGCAGGGGTTTTCAGCTAGGCAGTCCTTCTTCTTGTAGTTGCAGGAATCTAATTTTCTAGGGTTCAGGGTAGCCCTTAAATACTAAATTTAAGGGCGTGTTTAGGTCTGGGGGGTTAGTAGCCAATGGCTACTAGCCCTGAGGGTGGGTACACCCTCTTTGTGCCTCCTCCCAAGGGGAGGGGGTCACAATCCTAACCCTATTGGGGGAATCCTCCATCTGCAAGATGGAGGATTTCTAAAAGTTAGAGTCACCTCAGCTCAGGACACCTTAGGGGCTGTCCTGACTGGCCAGTGACTCCTCCTTGTTATTCTCATTATTTTCTCCGGCCTTGCCGCCAAAAGTGGGGCCTGGCCGGAGGGGGCGGGCAACTCCACTAGCTGGAGTGTCCTGCTGGGTTGGCACAAAGGAGGTGAGCCTTTGAGGCTCACCGCCAGGTGTGACAATTCCTGCCTGGGAGAGGTGTTAGCATCTCCACCCAGTGCAGGCTTTGTTACTGGCCTCAGAGTGACAAAGGCACTCTCCCCATGGGGCCAGCAACATGTCTCGGTTTGTGGCAGGCTGCTAAAACTAGTCAGCCTACACAGATAGTCGGTTAAGTTTCAGGGGGCACCTCTAAGGTGCCCTCTGGGGTGTATTTTACAATAAAATGTACACTGGCATCAGTGTGCATTTATTGTGCTGAGAAGTTTGATACCAAACTTCCCAGTTTTCAGTGTAGCCTTTATGGTGCTGTGGAGTTCGTGTTTGACAGACTCCCAGACCATATACTCTTATGGCTACCCTGCACTTACAATGTCTAAGGTTTTGCTTAGACACTGTAGGGGCACAGTGCTCATGCACTGGTACCCTCACCTATGGTATAGTGCACCCTGCCTTAGGGCTGTAAGGCCTGCTAGAGGGGTGTCTTACCTATACTGCATAGGCAGTGAGAGGCTGGCATGGCACCCTGAGGGGAGTGCCATGTCGACTTACTCATTTTGTTCTCACCAGCACACACAGGCTTGTAAGCAGTGTGTCTGTGCTGAGTGAGGGGTCTCTAGGGTGGCATAATACATGCTACAGCCCTTAGAGACCTTCCTTGGCATCAGGGCCCTTGGTACTAGAAGTACCAGTTACAAGGGACTTATCTGAATGCCAGGGTGTGCCAATTGTGGATACAATGGTACATTTTAGGTGAAAGAACACTGGTGCTGGGGCCTGGTTAGCAGGGTCCCAGCACACTTCTCAGTCAAGTCAGCATCAGTATCAGGCAAAAAGTGGGGGGTAACTGCAACAGGGAGCCATTTCTTTACACAAGCCCCCCCCAGCCCACAGGCCAGGAGACTCAGCCAACGCTGGAAGAGTCTTCCTAGTCTGTCAGGCGAGGAAGAGTAGAGGAAATGGCTGGTTTGTTGCAGGGCCTACTCTGCCTTACATCCTCCTGTTCAGGTCATTCCCTCTGGGGAACTGGCCCACTTCCACAGTGATAGGACCTAGTCTGAACTGCCTCTTGTCTGTGCTTTTTATGTCTTCACCCATTCTCTCTATTTTGAGGTCAGAGGTATCCACCTCTGCTAATCTTATCTTAGCCAGGGTCACCCCTAGCTTACCCAAAGAGGTTACCCAGAGCTGGAGTAACCCCACCATGACCAACAGGGTCAGGGGGCCTAACTTGTTATTTGGCATGGGGTCAGACCACCAGGCCAAGGATAGTGCAGCCATAAAGGCTAACACCCAGCAGAGGCCACTGACAGCTGTCAGTGCCCAGAACCACACCTTTAGCTCTTCACCTACAAGGGAAGGGGCTAAGTTACAGGCTTCTTTGGGTTCAGGGTGCCTGTCTGCTGTATTAGAGTGGGGGGTCACCACATCTTGTAGTAAACACCCTTCTTCCACTCTTTCTTCTGTTAGCTGAGGAGCCACCCACTCAGGCTTAACAGTTGCCTGACTAGCCAGGACTTCTTGTGGGTCAGGTTGGACTTTATCAGAGCCATTTTTGGAGTTCTCCCCTACTGGAGCAGAATCTCCTTGGCTTGCTGGAACCTTGGCTAAAGGTTGTCCACCTTTCCTACTCTGTTTCCTTTTCTTTTTCTTCTGGGGCCTACTTGCATTTACTGCAGAGGCAGGACTTCCAGAATCCTTGGGAGAGGACTGGCACTGGACCAGTTCCTCTCTTGGGCTCTGACTAACCTCTGGGTAGTCATTTCCAAGGAGACAATCAAGGGGGAGGTCTGTACTGACTACTACCCTTCTCCAGCTAAGAGTGCCACCCACTTCTATGGGCACTAAAGCCACAGGCCTCTTAGTGACCCTGTCTAGGCTAACTCTTACCCTGGCAGTCTCACCTGGGATGTACTGGTTTGAGAGCACCAGCCTGTCATGCACAATAGTGTGACTGGCACAAGTGTCTCTCAGGGCAGTGGTTGGGATTCCATTCACCAGTAGGTGGTGGAAGTGTCTACTTCCCTCTGGAATCTCCAACTCACCTGTTGGGCCCTGTTTCCAGTTGAAGGCTATGAAGACCTCCTCATCTGAGGAGTCATCTCCCATGGCTACACTGGTTACCCCTGGAATCTTGTTCTGGGGTTTGTTTTTGGGACAAGAAGTGTCCTTGGTGTGGTGCCCAGACTGTTTACAGTTGTGGCACCATGCCTTAGTGGCATCCCAGTTCTTACCCTGGTACCCACCTTTGTTTTGGGTTGTGTCTTGGGGCCCACCCACCTGTTCTGGTTTTTGGGGGCCTACAGAGGACTCTTTTTCTTTGTTTCTAGTGTCACCCACTTTCTCCTGGGGAGTTTTTGTAACCCCTTTCTTTTGGTCACCCCCAGTGGAAGTTTTGGTTACCCTAGTCTTGACCCAGTGGTCTGCCTTCTTTCCCAATTCTTGGGGAGAAATTGGACCTAGGTCTACCAGATACTGATGCAACTTTTCATTGAAGCAGTTACTTAAAATGTGTTCTTTCATAAACAAATTATAAAGCCCAACATAGTCACACACTTCATTTCCAGTTAACCAACCATCTAGTGTTTTTACTGAGTAGTCTACAAAATCAACCCAGGTCTGGCTCGAGGATTTTTGAGCCCCCCTGAACCTAATTCTATACTCCTCAGTGGAGAATCCAAAGCCCTCAATCAGGGTACCCTTCATGAGGTCATAAGATTCTGCATCTTTTCCAGAGAGTGTGAGGAGTCTATCCCTACACTTTCCAGTGAACATTTCCCAAAGGAGAGCACCCCAGTGAGATCTGTTTACTTTTCTGGTTACACAAGCCCTCTCAAAAGCTGTGAACCATTTGGTGATGTCATCACCATCTTCATATTTTGTTACAATCCCTTTGGGGATTTTTAGGATATCAGGAGAATCTCTGACCCTATTTAAGTTGCTGCCACCATCGATGGGACCTAGGCCCATCTCTTTTCTTTCCCTTTCTATGGCTAGGAGCTGCTTTTCCAAAGCCAATCTTTTGACCATCCTGGCTAACAGGGGGTCATCTTCACTGGAGTTATCCTCAGTGATTTCAGAGGTGTTGGTCTCTCCTGTGAGGGAACCAGCATCTCTGACTATTATTTTTGGAGTCAGGGTTTGAGGGACCCTGTTCTCCCTAGATAGGACTGGTAGGGGGGAATTTTCCTCCAAGTCACTATCCTCTTCCTCTGAGTTGCCACCCTCAGAGGGGTTGGCCTTTTCAAACTCTGCCAAAAGCTCCTGGAGCTGTATTTTGGTAGGTTTGGGGCCCATTGTTATTTTCTTTATTTTACAGAGTGACCTTAGCTCCCTCATCTTAAGATGGAGGTAAGGTGTGGTGTCGAGTTCCACCACAGTCACATCTGTGCTAGACATTTTGCTTCTAAAAGTTGGAATACTTTTTAAGAATCTACAACTGGTTCTAGAATCTAATTCAAACTTTTACAAACTTTTAAACTCTAAAAGAAATGCTAAACAGGGACTTAACACACAAGGCCCTAGCAGGACTTTTAAGAATTTAGAAAACTTTTCAAATTGCAAAAATCAATTTCTAATGACAATTTTGGAATTTGTCGTGTGATCAGGTATTGGCTGAGTAGTCCAGCAAATGCAAAGTCTTGTACCCCACCGCTGATCCACCAATGTAGGAAGTTGGCTCTGTATGTGCTATTTCAAAGTAAGGAATAGCATGCACAGAGTCCAAGGGTTCCCCTTAGAGGTAAAATAGTGGTAAAAATAGATAATACTAATGCTCTATTTTGTGGTAGTGTGGTCGAGCAGTAGGCTTATCCAAGGAGTAGTGTTAAGCATTTGTTGTACATACACATAGACAATAAATGAGGTACACACACTCAGAGACAAATCCAGCCAATAGGTTTTTATATAGAAAAATATCTTTTCTTAGTTTATTTTAAGAACCACAGGTTCAAATTTAACATGTAATATCTTGTTCGAAAGGTATTGCAGGTAAGTACTTTAGGAACTTCAAATCATAAAAATTGCATGTACAGGGAGTGCAGAATTATTAGGCAAGTGAGTATTTTGACCACATCATCCTCTTTATGCATGTTGTCTTACTCCAAGCTGTATAGGCTTGAAAGCCTACTACCAATTAAGCATATTAGGTGATGTGCATCTCTGTAATGAGAAGGGGTGTGGTCTAATGACATCAACACCCTATATCAAGTGTCCATAATTATTAGGCAACTTCCTTTCCTTTGGCAAAATGGGTCAAAAGAAGGACTTGACAGGCTCAGAAAAGTCAAAAATAGTGAGATATCTTGCAGAGGGATGCAGCACTCTTAAAATTGCAAAGCTTCTGAAGCGTGATCATCGAACAATCAAGCGTTTCATTCAAAATAGTCAACAGGGTCGCAAGAAGCGTGTGGAAAAACCAAGGCGCAAAATAACTGCCCATGAACTGAGAAAAGTCAAGCGTGCAGCTGCCACGATGCCACTTGCCACCAGTTTGGCCATATTTCAGAGCTGCAACATCACTGGAGTGCCCAAAAGCACAAGGTGTGCAATACTCAGAGACATGGCCAAGGTAAGAAAGGCTGAAAGACGACCACCACTGAACAAGACACACAAGCTGAAACGTCAAGACTGGGCCAAGAAATATCTCAAGACTGATTTTTATAAGGTTTTATGGACTGATGAAATGAGAGTGAGTCTTGATGGGCCAGATGGATGGGCCCGTGGCTGGATTGGTAAAGGGCAGAGAGCTCCAGTCCGACTCAGACGCCAGCAAGGTGGAGGTGGAGTACTGGTTTGGGCTGGTATCATCAAAGATGAGCTTGTGGGGCCTTTTCGGGTTGAGGATGGAGTCAAGCTCAACTCCCAGTCCTACTGCCAGTTCCTGGAAGACACCTTCTTCAAGCAGTGGTACAGGAAGAAGTCTGCATCCTTCAAGAAAAACATGATTTTCATGCAGGACAATGCTCCATCACACGCGTCCAAGTACTCCACAGCGTGGCTGGCAAGAAAGGGTATAAAAGAAGGAAATCTAATGACATGGCCTCCTTGTTCACCTGATCTGAACCCCATTGTGAACCTGTGGTCCATCATCAAATGTGAGATTTACAAGGAGGGAAAACAGTAAACCTCTCTGAACAGTGTCTGGGAGGCTGTGGATGCTGCTGCACACAATGTTGATGGTGAACAGATCAAAACACTGACAGAATCCATGGATGGCAGGCTTTTGAGTGTCCTTGCAAAGAAAGGTGGCTATATTGGTCACTGATTTGTTTTTGTTTTGTTTTTGAATGTCAGAAATGTATATTTGTGAATGTTGAGATGTTATATTGGTTTCACTGGTAATAATAAATAATTGAAATGGGTATATATTTTTTTTTGTTTAGTTGCCTAATAATTATGCACAGTAATAGTCACCTGCACACACAGATATCCCCCTAACATAGCTAAAACTAAAAACAAACTAAAAACTACTTCCAAAAATATTCAGCTTTGATATTAATGAGTTTTTTGGGTTCATTGAGAACATGGTTGTTGTTCAATAATAAAATTAATCCTCAAAAATACAACTTGCCTAATAATTCTGCACTCCCTGTATACTTTTCAAGTTATTGACAAATAGCTGTTTTAAAAGTGGACACTTAGTGCAATTTTCACAGTTCCTGGGGGAGGTAAGTTTTTGTTAGTTTTACCAGGTAAGTAGGACACTTACAGGGTTCAGTTCTTGGTCCAAGGTAGCCCACCGTTGGGGGTTCAGAGCAACCCCAAAGTCACCACACCAGCAGCTCAGGGCCGGTCAGGTGCAGAGTTCAAAGTGGTGCCCAAAACACATAGGCTAGAATGGAGAGAAGGGGGTGCCCCGGTTCCGGTCTGCTTGCAGGTAAGTACCCGCGTCTTCGGAGGGCAGACCAGGGGGGTTTTGTAGGGCACCGGGGGGGACACAAGTTGACACAGAAATTTCACCCTCAGCAGCGCGGGGGCGGCCGGGTGCAGTGTAGAAACAAGCGTCGGGTTTGTAGTGTTAGTCTATGGGAGATCTCGGGATCTCTTCAGCGCTGCAGGCAGGCAAGGGGGGGATTCCTCGGGGAAACCTCCACTTGGGCAAGGGAGAGGGACTCCTGGGGGTCACTTCTCCAGTGAAAGTCCGGTCCTTCAGGTCCTGGGGGCTGCGGGTGCAGGGTCTCTCCCAGGCGTCGGGACTTTAGGTTCAAAGAGTCGCGGTCAGGGGAAGCCTCGGGATTCCCTCTGCAGGCGGCGCTGTGGGGGCTCAGGGGGGACAGGTTTTGGTACTCACAGTATCAGAGTAGTCCTGGGGTCCCTCCTGAGGTGTCGGATCTCCACCAGCCGAGTCGGGGTCGCCGGGTGCAGTGTTGCAAGTCTCACGCTTCTTGCGGGGAGCTTGCAGGGTTCTTTAAAGCTGCTGGAAACAAAGTTGCAGCTTTTCTTGGAGCAGGTCCGCTGTCCTCGGGAGTTTCTTGTCTTTTCGAAGCAGGGGCAGTCCTCGGAAGATGTCGAGGTCGCTGGTCCCTTTGGAAGGCGTCGCTGGAGCAGGATCTTTGGAAGGCAGGAGACAGGCCGGTGAGTTTCTGGAGCCAAGGCAGTTGTCGTCTTCTGGTCTTCCGCTGCAGGGGTTTTCAGCTAGGCAGTCCTTCTTCTTGTAGTTGCAGGAATCTAATTTTCTAGGGTTCAGGGTAGCCCTTAAATACTAAATTTAAGGGCGTGTTTAGGTCTGGGGGGTTAGTAGCCAATGGCTACTAGCCCTGAGGGTGGGTACACCCTCTTTGTGCCTCCTCCCAAGGGGAGGGGGTCACAATCCTAACCCTATTGGGGGAATCCTCCATCTGCAAGATGGAGGATTTCTAAAAGTTAGAGTCACCTCAGCTCAGGACACCTTAGGGGCTGTCCTGACTGGCCAGTGACTCCTCCTTGTTATTCTCATTATTTTCTCCGGCCTTGCCGCCAAAAGTGGGGCCTGGCCGGAGGGGGCGGGCAACTCCACTAGCTGGAGTGTCCTGCTGGGTTGGCACAAAGGAGGTGAGCCTTTGAGGCTCACCGCCAGGTGTGACAATTCCTGCCTGGGAGAGGTGTTAGCATCTCCACCCAGTGCAGGCTTTGTTACTGGCCTCAGAGTGACAAAGGCACTCTCCCCATGGGGCCAGCAACATGTCTCGGTTTGTGGCAGGCTGCTAAAACTAGTCAGCCTACACAGATAGTCGGTTAAGTTTCAGGGGGCACCTCTAAGGTGCCCTCTGGGGTGTATTTTACAATAAAATGTACACTGGCATCAGTGTGCATTTATTGTGCTGAGAAGTTTGATACCAAACTTCCCAGTTTTCAGTGTAGCCTTTATGGTGCTGTGGAGTTCGTGTTTGACAGACTCCCAGACCATATACTCTTATGGCTACCCTGCACTTACAATGTCTAAGGTTTTGCTTAGACACTGTAGGGGCACAGTGCTCATGCACTGGTACCCTCACCTATGGTATAGTGCACCCTGCCTTAGGGCTGTAAGGCCTGCTAGAGGGGTGTCTTACCTATACTGCATAGGCAGTGAGAGGCTGGCATGGCACCCTGAGGGGAGTGCCATGTCGACTTACTCATTTTGTTCTCACCAGCACACACAGGCTTGTAAGCAGTGTGTCTGTGCTGAGTGAGGGGTCTCTAGGGTGGCATAATACATGCTACAGCCCTTAGAGACCTTCCTTGGCATCAGGGCCCTTGGTACTAGAAGTACCAGTTACAAGGGACTTATCTGAATGCCAGGGTGTGCCAATTGTGGATACAATGGTACATTTTAGGTGAAAGAACACTGGTGCTGGGGCCTGGTTAGCAGGGTCCCAGCACACTTCTCAGTCAAGTCAGCATCAGTATCAGGCAAAAAGTGGGGGGTAACTGCAACAGGGAGCCATTTCTTTACAGGCTGTAGGAAGTTGGCTCTGTATGTGCTATTTCAAAGTAAGGAATAGCATGCACAGAGTCCAAGGGTTCCCCTTAGAGGTAAAATAGTGGTAAAAAGAGATAATACTAATGCTCTATTTTGTGGTAGTGTGGTCGAGCAGTAGGCTTATCCAAGGAGTAGTGTTAAGCATTTGTTGTACATACACATAGACAATAAATGAGGTACACACACTCAGAGACAAATCCAGCCAATAGGTTTTTATATAGAAAAATATCTTTTCTTAGTTTATTTTAAGAACCACAGGTTCAAATTCTACATGTAATAGCTCATTCGAAAGGTATTGCAGGTAAGTACTTTAGGAACTTCAAATCATCAAAATTGCATGTATACTTTTCAAGTTATTCACAAATAGCTGTTTTAAAAGTGGACACTTAGTGCAATTTTCACAGTTCCTAGGGGAGGTAAGTATTTGTTAGTTTTACCAGGTAAGTAAGACACTTACAGGGTTCAGTTCTTGGTCCAAGGTAGCCCACCGTTGGGGGTTCAGAGCAACCCCAAAGTCACCACACCAGCAGCTCAGGGCCGGTCAGGTGCAGAGTTCAAAGTGGTGCCCAAAACACATAGGCTAGAATGGAGAGAAGGGGGTGCCCCGGTTCCGGTCTGCTTGCAGGTAAGTACCCGCGTCTTCGGAGGGCAGACCAGGGGGGTTTTGTAGGGCACCGGGGGGGACACAAGTCCACACAGAAATTTCACCCTCAGCGGCGCGGGGGCGGCCGGGTGCAGTGTAGAAACAAGCGTCGGGTTCGCAATGTTAGTCTATGAGAGATCTCGGGATCTCTTCAGCGCTGCAGGCAGGCAAGGGGGGGGTTCCTCGGGGAAACCTCCACTTGGGCAAGGGAGAGGGACTCCTGGGGGTCACTTCTCCAGTGAAAGTCCGGTCCTTCAGGTCCTGGGGGCTGCGGGTGCAGGGTCTCTCCCAGGCGTCGGGACTTTAGGTTCAAAGAGTCGCGGTCAGGGGAAGCCTCGGGATTCCCTCTGCAGGCGGCGCTGTGGGGGCTCAGGGGGGACAGGTTTTGGTACTCACAGTATCAGAGTAGTCCTGGGGTCCCTCCTGAGGTGTCGGGTCTCCACCAGCCGAGTCGGGGTCGCCGGGTGCAGTGTTGCAAGTCTCACGCTTCTTGCGGGGAGCTTGCAGGGTTCTTTCAAGGCTGCTGGAAACAAAGTTGCAGCCTTTCTTGGAGCAGGTCCGCTGTCCTCGGGAGTTTCTTGTCTTTTCGAAGCAGGGGCAGTCCTCAGAGGATGTCGAGGTCGCTGGTCCCTTTGGAAGGCGTCGCTGGAGCAGGATCTTTGGAAGGCAGGAGACAGGCCGGTGAGTTTCTGGAGCCAAGGCAGTTGTCGTCTTCTGGTCTTCCGCTGCAGGGGTTTTCAGCTAGGCAGTCCTTCTTCTTGTAGTTGCAGGAATCTCATTTTCTAGGGTTCAGGGTAGCCCTTAAATACTAAATTTAAGGGCGTGTTTAGGTCTGGGGGGTTAGTAGCCAATGGCTACTAGCCCTGAGGGTGGGTACACCCTCTTTGTGTCTCCTCCCAAGGGGAGGGGGTCACAATCCTAACCCTATTGGGGGAATCCTCCATCTGCAAGATGGAGGATTTCTAAAAGTTAGAGTCACCTCAGCTCAGGACACCTTAGGGGCTGTCCTGACTGGCCAGTGACTCCTCCTTGTTATTCTCATTATTTTCTCCGGCCTTGCCGCCAAAAGTGGGGGCCGGGCCGGAGGGGGCGGGCAACTCCACTAGCTGGAGTGTCCTGCGGTGCTGTGACAAAGGGGTGAGCCTTTGAGGCTCACCGCCAGGTGTTACAGCTCCTGCCTGGGGGAGGTGTTAGCATCTCCACCCAGTGCAGGCTTTGTTACTGGCCTCAGAGTGACAAAGGCACTCTCCCCATGGGGCCAGCAACATGTCTCTAGTGTGGCAGGCTGCTGGAACTAGTCAGCCTACACAGATAGTCGGTTAAGTTTCAGGGGGCACCTCTAAGGTGCCCTCTGTGGTGTATTTTACAATAAAATGTACACTGGCATCAGTGTGCATTTATTGTGCTGAGAAGTTTGATACCAAACTTCCCAGTTTTCAGTGTAGCCATTATGGTGCTGTGGAGTTCGTGTTTGACAGACTCCCAGACCATATACTCTTATGGCTACCCTGCACTTACAATGTCTAAGGTTTTGTTTAGACACTGTAGGGGTACCATGCTCATGCACTGGTACCCTCACCTATGGTATAGTGCACCCTGCCTTAGGGCTGTAAGGCCTGCTAGAGGGGTGTCTTACCTATACTGCATAGGCAGTGAGAGGCTGGCATGGCACCCTGAGGGGAGTGCCATGTCGACTTACTCGTTTTGTCCTCACTAGCATACACAAGCTGGCAAGCAGTGTGTCTGTGCTGAGTGAGAGGTCTCCAGGGTGGCATAAGACATGCTGCAGCCCTTAGAGACCTTCCTTGGCATCAGGGCCCTTGGTACTAGAAGTACCAGTTACAAGGGACTTATCTGGATGCCAGGGTCTGCCAATTGTGGATACAAAAGTACAGGTTAGGGAAAGAACACTGGTGCTGGGGCCTGGTTAGCAGGCCTCAGCACACTTTCAATTGTAAACATAGCATCAGCAAAGGCAAAAAGTCAGGGGGCAACCATGCCAAGGAGGCATTTCCTTACACAACCCCCCCCCAAACGAAAGAGGATGAGACTAACCTTTCCCAAGAGAGTCTTCATTTTCTAAGTGGAAGAACCTGGAAAGGCCATCTGCATTGGCATGGGCAGTCCCAGGTCTGTGTTCCACTATAAAGTCCATTCCCTGTAGGGAGATGGACCACCTCAACAGTTTAGGATTTTCACCTTTCATTTGCATCAGCCATTTGAGAGGTCTGTGGTCAGTTTGAACTAGGAAGTGAGTCCCAAAGAGGTATGGTCTCAGCTTCTTCAGGGACCAAACCACAGCAAAGGCCTCCCTCTCAATGGCACTCCAACGCTGCTCCCTGGGGAGTAACCTCCTGCTAATGAAAGCAACAGGCTGGTCAAGGCCATCATCATTTGTTTGGGACAAAACTGCCCCTATCCCATGTTCAGAGGCATCAGTCTGCACAATGAACTGCTTAGAATAATCTGGAGCTTTGAGAACTGGTGCTGAGCACATTGCCTGTTTCAGGGTGTCAAAGGCCTGTTGGCATTCCACAGTCCAGTTTACTTTCTTGGGCATTTTCTTGGAGGTGAGTTCAGTGAGGGCTGTCACAATGGATCCATATCCCTTCACAAACCTCCTGTAATACCCAGTCAAGCCAAGGAATGCCCTGACTTGAGTCTGGGTTTTTGGAGCTACCCAGTCCAGAATAGTCTGGATCTTGGGTTGGAGTGGCTGAACTTGGCCTCCACCTACAAGGTGTCCCAAGTAAACCACAGTTCCCTGCCCTATCTGGCATTTGGATGCCTTGATAGAGAGGCCTGCAGATTGCAGAGCCTTCAAAACCTTCCTCAGGTGGACCAGGTGATCCTGCCAGGTGGAGCTAAAGACAGCAATATCATCCAGATAAGCTGTGCTAAAGGACTCCAAGCCAGCAAGGACTTGATTCACCAACCTTTGGAAGGTGGCAGGGGCATTCTTTAAACCAAAGGGCATAACAGTGAACTGATAATGCCCATCAGGTGTGGAGAATGCTGTCTTTTCTTTTGCTCCAGGTGCCATTTTTATTTGCCAGTACCCTGCTGTCAAGTCAAAGGTACTTAGAAATTTGGCAGCACCTAATTTATCAATGAGCTCATCAGCTCTTGGAATTGGATGGGCATCTGTCTTGGTGACAGAATTGAGCCCTCTGTAGTCCACACAAAACCTCATCTCTTTCTTTCCATCTTTGGTGTGAGGTTTGGGGACTAAGACCACTGGGCTAGCCCAGGGGCTGTCAGAGCGCTCAATTACTCCCAATTCCAGCATCTTGTGGACTTCCACCTTGATGCTTTCCTTAACATGGTCAGACTGTCTGAAGATTTTGTTTTTGACAGGCAGGCTGTCTCCTGTGTCCACATCATGGGTACACAGGTGTGTCTGACCAGGGGTTAAGGAGAAGAGTTCAGGAAACTGTTGTAGGACTCTCCTACAATCAGCTTGCTGTTGGCCAGAGAGGGTGTCTGAGTAGATCACTCCATCTACTGTACCATCTTTTGGGTCTGATGACAGAAGATCAGGGAGAGGTTCACTCTCTGCCTCCTGATCCTCATCTGTTACCATCAACAGATTGACATCAGCCCTGTCGTGGAAGAGCTTAAGGCGGTTTACATGGATCACCCTTTTGGGGCTCCTGCTTGTGCCCAGGTCCACCAAGTAGGTGACCTGACTCTTCCTCTCTAGTACTGGGTAAGGGCCACTCCATTTGTCCTGGAGTGCCCTGGGAGCCACAGGCTCCAGAACCCAGACTTTCTGCCCTGGTTGGAACTCAACCAGTGCAGCCTTTTGGTCATACCAAAACTTCTGGAGCTGTTGGCTGGCCTCAAGGTTTTTGGTTGCCTTTTCCATGTACTCTGCCATTCTAGAGCGAAGGCCAAGTACATAGTCCACTATGTCCTGTTTAGGCTCATGGAGAGGTCTCTCCCAGCCTTCTTTAACAAGGGCAAGTGGTCCCCTTACAGGATGACCAAACAGAAGTTCAAAGGGTGAGAACCCTACTCCCTTCTGTGGTACCTCCCTGTAAGCGAAAAGCAGACATGGCAGGAGGACATCCCATCTCCTTTTGAGTTTTTCTGGGAGCCCCATGATCATGCCTTTTAATGTCTTGTTGAATCTCTCAACTAAGCCATTAGTTTGTGGATGGTAGGGTGTAGTGAATTTATAAGTCACTCCACACTCATTCCACATGTGCTTTAGGTATGCTGACATGAAGTTGGTACCTCTGTCAGACACCACCTCCTTAGGGAAACCCACTCTGGTAAAGATACCAATGAGGGCCTTGGCTACTGCAGGGGCAGTAGTCGACCTAAGGGGAATAGCTTCAGGATACCTGGTAGCATGATCCACTACTACCAGGATATACATATTTCCTGAGGCTGTGGGAGGTTCTAGTGGACCAACTATGTCCACACCCACTCTTTCAAAGGGCACCCCCACCACTGGAAGTGGAATGAGGGGGGCCTTTGGATGCCCACCTGTCTTACCACTGGCTTGACAGGTGGGGCAGGAGAGGCAAAACTCCTTAACCATGTTGGACATATTGGGCCAGTAGAAGTGGTTGACTAACCTCTCCCACGTCTTGGTTTGTCCCAAATGTCCAGCAAGGGGAATGTCATGGGCCAATGTTAGGATGAACTCTCTGAACAGCTGAGGCACTACCACTCTCCTAGTGGCACCAGGTTTGGGGTCTCTGGCCTCAGTGTACAGGAGCCCATCTTCCCAATAGACCCTATGTGTTCCATTTTTCTTGCCTTTGGACTCTTCAGCAGCTTGCTGCCTAAGGCCTTCAAGAGAGGGACAGGTTTCTTGTCCCTTACACAGCTCTTCCCTTGAGGGTCCCCCTGGGCCTAAGAGCTCAACCTGATAAGGTTCAAGCTCCAAAGGCTCAGTTCCCTCAGAGGGCAGAACTTCTTCCTGAGAAGAGAGGTTCCCTTTCTTTTGCTGTGTTGCAGTTGGTTTCCCAACTGACTTTCCTGTTCTCTTGGTAGGCTGGGCCATTTTTCCAGACTCCAGCTCTACTTTTTCACCCTGTGCCTTGCACTGTGCTCTTGTTTTCACACACACCAGTTCAGGGATACCCAGCATTGCTGCATGGGTTTTTAGCTCTACCTCAGCCCATGCTGAGGACTCCAGGTCATTTCCAAGCAGACAGTCCACTGGGATATTTGAGGAGACCACCACCTGTTTCAGGCCATTGACCCCTCCCCATTCTAAAGTAACCATTGCCATGGGATGTACTTTTCTCTGATTGTCAGCGTTGGTGACTGTGTAAGTTTTTCCAGTCAGGTATTGGCCAGGGGAAACCAGTTTCTCTGTCACCATGGTGACACTGGCACCTGTATCCCTCAGGCCCTCTATTCTAGTCCCATTAATTAAGAGTTGCTGTCTGTATTTTTGCATGTTAGGCGGCCAGACAGCTAGTGTGGCTAAATCCACCCCACCCTCAGAAACTAGAGTAGCTTCAGTGTGGACCCTGATTTGCTCTGGGCACACTGTTGATCCCACTTGGAGACTAGCCATACCAGTGTTACCTGGATGGGAGTTTGGAGTGGAACCTTTCTTGGGACAGGCCTTGTCTCCAGTTTGGTGTCCATGCTGTTTACAGCTATGACACCAGGCCTTTTTGGGATCAAAGTTTTTACCCTTGTACCCATTGTTTTGTGAAGAGGCTCTGGGCCCACCCTCCTGTGCAGGTTTTTGGGGGCCTGTAGAAGACTCTTTACTATTTTTAGTTTTGGTTGTCTCATCACCCTTCTGCTGGGGAGTCTTTGTGACCCCTTTCTTTTGGTCACCCCCTGTTGAAGTCTTGGACACCCTTGTCTTGACCCAATGGTCCGCCTTCTTTCCCAATTCTTGGGGAGAAATTGGTCCTAGGTCTACCAGATGCTGATGCAGTTTATCATTGAAACAATTACTTAACAGGTGTTCTTTCACAAATAAATTGTACAGCCCATCATAATTACTTACACCACTGCCTTGAATCCAACCATCTAGTGTTTTCACTGAGTAGTCAACAAAGTCAACCCAGGTCTGGCTCGAGGATTTTTGAGCTCCCCTGAACCTAATCCTGTACTCCTCAGTGGAGAATCCAAAGCCCTCAATCAGGGTACCCTTCATGAGGTCATAAGATTCTGCATCTTGTCCAGAGAGTGTGAGGAGTCTATCCCTACACTTTCCTGTGAACATTTCCCAAAGGAGAGCACCCCAGTGAGATCTGTTCACTTTTCTGGTTACACAAGCCCTCTCAAAAGCTGTGAACCATTTGGTGATGTCATCACCATCTTCATATTTAGTTACAATCCCTTTGGGGATTTTCAACATGTCAGGAGAATCTCTGACCCTATTTATGTTGCTGCCACCATTGATGGGTCCTAGGCCCATCTCTTGTCTTTCCCTCTCTATGGCTAGGATCTGTCTTTCCAAAGCCAATCTTTTGGCCATCCTGGCTAACTGGATGTCCTCTTCACTGGAGTTATCCTCAGTGATTTCAGAGTTGTTGGTCCCTCCTGTGAGGGAACCAGCATCTCTGACTATTATTTGTGGAGTCAGGGCTTGAGAAGCCCTGCTCTCCCTAAGTAGGACTGGAGGGGGGGAATTTCCCTCCAAGTCACTATCTTCATCCTCTGAGTTGCCATCCTCAGAGGGGTTGGCCTTTTCAAACTCTGCCAAAAGCTCCTGGAGCTGTACTTTGGTAGGTTTGGGGCCCATTGCTATTTTCTTTAGTTTACAGAGTGACCTTAGCTCTCTCATCTGTAGATGGAGGTAAGGTGTGGTGTCGAGTTCCACCACATTCACATCTGTGCTAGACATTATGCTTCTAAAAGTTGGAATACTTTTTAAGAATCTACAACTGGTTCTAGAATCTAATTCAAACTTTTACAAACTTTTAAACTCTAAAAGAAATGCTAAACAGGATCTAACACAAGGCCCTAGCAGGTCTTTTAAGAATTTAGAAAACTTTTCAAATTGCAAAAATCAATTTCTAATGACAATTTTGGAATTTGTCGTGTGATCAGGTATTGGCTGAGTAGTCCAGCAAATGCAAAGTCTTGTACCCCACCGCTGATCCACCAATGTAGGAAGTTGGCTCTGTATGTGCTATTTCAAAGTAAGGAATAGCATGCACAGAGTCCAAGGGTTCCCCTTAGAGGTAAAATAGTGGTAAAAAGAGATAATACTAATGCTCTATTTTGTGGTAGTGTGGTCGAGCAGTAGGCTTATCCAAGGAGTAGTGTTAAGCATTTGTTGTACATACACATAGACAATAAATGAGGTACACACACTCAGAGACAAATCCAGCCAATAGGTTTTTATATAGAAAAATATCTTTTCTTAGTTTATTTTAAGAACCACAGGTTCAAATTCTACATGTAATAGCTCATTCGAAAGGTATTGCAGGTAAGTACTTTAGGAACTTCAAATCATCAAAATTGCATGTATACTTTTCAAGTTATTCACAAATAGCTGTTTTAAAAGTGGACACTTAGTGCAATTTTCACAGTTCCTAGGGGAGGTAAGTATTTGTTAGTTTTACCAGGTAAGTAAGACACTTACAGGGTTCAGTTCTTGGTCCAAGGTAGCCCACCGTTGGGGGTTCAGAGCAACCCCAAAGTCACCACACCAGCAGCTCAGGGCCGGTCAGGTGCAGAGTTCAAAGTGGTGCCCAAAACACATAGGCTAGAATGGAGAGAAGGGGGTGCCCCGGTTCCGGTCTGCTTGCAGGTAAGTACCCGCGTCTTCGGAGGGCAGACCAGGGGGGTTTTGTAGGGCACCGGGGGGGACACAAGTCCACACAGAAATTTCACCCTCAGCGGCGCGGGGGCGGCCGGGTGCAGTGTAGAAACAAGCGTCGGGTTCGCAATGTTAGTCTATGAGAGATCTCGGGATCTCTTCAGCGCTGCAGGCAGGCAAGGGGGGGGTTCCTCGGGGAAACCTCCACTTGGGCAAGGGAGAGGGACTCCTGGGGGTCACTTCTCCAGTGAAAGTCCGGTCCTTCAGGTCCTGGGGGCTGCGGGTGCAGGGTCTCTCCCAGGCGTCGGGACTTTAGGTTCAAAGAGTCGCGGTCAGGGGAAGCCTCGGGATTCCCTCTGCAGGCGGCGCTGTGGGGGCTCAGGGGGGACAGGTTTTGGTACTCACAGTATCAGAGTAGTCCTGGGGTCCCTCCTGAGGTGTCGGGTCTCCACCAGCCGAGTCGGGGTCGCCGGGTGCAGTGTTGCAAGTCTCACGCTTCTTGCGGGGAGCTTGCAGGGTTCTTTCAAGGCTGCTGGAAACAAAGTTGCAGCCTTTCTTGGAGCAGGTCCGCTGTCCTCGGGAGTTTCTTGTCTTTTCGAAGCAGGGGCAGTCCTCAGAGGATGTCGAGGTCGCTGGTCCCTTTGGAAGGCGTCGCTGGAGCAGGATCTTTGGAAGGCAGGAGACAGGCCGGTGAGTTTCTGGAGCCAAGGCAGTTGTCGTCTTCTGGTCTTCCGCTGCAGGGGTTTTCAGCTAGGCAGTCCTTCTTCTTGTAGTTGCAGGAATCTCATTTTCTAGGGTTCAGGGTAGCCCTTAAATACTAAATTTAAGGGCGTGTTTAGGTCTGGGGGGTTAGTAGCCAATGGCTACTAGCCCTGAGGGTGGGTACACCCTCTTTGTGTCTCCTCCCAAGGGGAGGGGGTCACAATCCTAACCCTATTGGGGGAATCCTCCATCTGCAAGATGGAGGATTTCTAAAAGTTAGAGTCACCTCAGCTCAGGACACCTTAGGGGCTGTCCTGACTGGCCAGTGACTCCTCCTTGTTATTCTCATTATTTTCTCCGGCCTTGCCGCCAAAAGTGGGGGCCGGGCCGGAGGGGGCGGGCAACTCCACTAGCTGGAGTGTCCTGCGGTGCTGTGACAAAGGGGTGAGCCTTTGAGGCTCACCGCCAGGTGTTACAGCTCCTGCCTGGGGGAGGTGTTAGCATCTCCACCCAGTGCAGGCTTTGTTACTGGCCTCAGAGTGACAAAGGCACTCTCCCCATGGGGCCAGCAACATGTCTCTAGTGTGGCAGGCTGCTGGAACTAGTCAGCCTACACAGATAGTCGGTTAAGTTTCAGGGGGCACCTCTAAGGTGCCCTCTGTGGTGTATTTTACAATAAAATGTACACTGGCATCAGTGTGCATTAATTGTGCTGAGAAGTTTGATACCAAACTTCCCAGTTTTCAGTGTAGCCATTATGGTGCTGTGGAGTTCGTGTTTGACAGACTCCCAGACCATATACTCTTATGGCTACCCTGCACTTACAATGTCTAAGGTTTTGTTTAGACACTGTAGGGGTACCATGCTCATGCACTGGTACCCTCACCTATGGTATAGTGCACCCTGCCTTAGGGCTGTAAGGCCTGCTAGAGGGGTGTCTTACCTATACTGCATAGGCAGTGAGAGGCTGGCATGGCACCCTGAGGGGAGTGCCATGTCGACTTACTCGTTTTGTCCTCACTAGCATACACAAGCTGGCAAGCAGTGTGTCTGTGCTGAGTGAGAGGTCTCCAGGGTGGCATAAGACATGCTGCAGCCCTTAGAGACCTTCCTTGGCATCAGGGCCCTTGGTACTAGAAGTACCAGTTACAAGGGACTTATCTGGATGCCAGGGTCTGCCAATTGTGGATACAAAAGTACAGGTTAGGGAAAGAACACTGGTGCTGGGGCCTGGTTAGCAGGCCTCAGCACACTTTCAATTGTAAACATAGCATCAGCAAAGGCAAAAAGTCAGGGGGCAACCATGCCAAGGAGGCATTTCCTTACACAGGCCTACTGGAGGCTATAGTCAGGAAACCACCAACCTTCTAAAAGTGGCATTTTCAAAACCGTAATTTTAAATCCAACTATTACATTTCTATCAATTTGAATCCTTGATCATGGGTCTAGCTGGTCTCAAACCGAGGTTATACAGTATATGGTGATATACTGTAACCCAGTGCTTTTCTATGTGAGAGCCAGCCGTGTTGCAGTGAAAAACGACTGTAGATTCTTCACTGCCTCAACATGTAAAACTTCAGTACACATGCCTTTTTTTCAGTACTGTGTTCCCCAACCTATGGGTACTTAGGGCCCACCTTAGCAGTGTCTTACCAGCCTTAAAAAGAAAGTGTAAGCCCATGCAAAAACTCTATTTTGTCATGTCGAATTGGCAGTTTAGAAACTGCACAGCTAGGCTGCAGTGGCAGGCCTAGTCATGTTTCACATACCACCATAGTGGTGATACAATGGGTGCTGCAGTCCACTAGAGGCATTAAACTTACCGGCCCTGGATACACAGAGTACCTAATAGTAGGTTAAATATGCCAGTCAGATATTAGCCAATATACTTTGAGTCAGCCCACATATACTGGGCACTGGATGTCAGTAAAGCAGCACTAAAGGTAGCAAGAAGTGGGGGTGAGCCTGCAAAAATGTCCTTACACATAGAGTTAATTATATTGAGGCCTGTGATTCCACCCAGGGAGGTTACTACCCCACCCCACCCCACGCCGGAAGCCCTCCACCCCTGGGAGCACACACATCATATGCAAGAATCGCCTTCGGGAGCACCACATCTGCCGCATAGGGATGGCTTCTCCATACAGATCAAGGCCAGCTTGCAATGGTCATGTATGTTTTCTGTTGGTAATTCAATTGTATTATTTAAAACGGACATTTGGGATGATCTTAACTTGCTCATAAGCCTTCTTCCATTCAGTGCTTGTCAGGTCATCTTTGCAATCTGCTGCCCATCAGTACAGAGTTTCCCCTGTACCATTGCAGCATGGACCAGAGTTATCTGTTTCCTACATCCTTCCCTATCTGTAATCTTTGCATTGTCTCGTGCAACTGGGGCCTCAGGCAATGTGTTCTGGATAGAGCAAGCTGTATGAGCCACTATAGAATATTGTAAGAATTGACTTATTCCCAGCCTCTAGGTGCTATTACCCACAGGAGTTTCAGCATTTTGGGCTGCAAAGCTCTTTGTTTTGCTTTTCGTGACGCTCCTTTTCACCATGTCAATGATACAGGAAACAGAAGTGAAACTGAGGACTAGGTGACAAAGTACCCCCAGATATTGTCTGAGACTCTTATGGCCTGCAGTCATATTTTTGTTAATCCCCTGCAAATATACCTTCCTGTCTGCATGTGCAGGTTTGTGGTGTCTTGGCAGTCACTGCTGGTTAGCTCACTTCCCCTGACTGCCCAGCTGAGCCCCAGACGATAGAGCTCTTCTGGAGCTCTGATGAAGCACATCTGCTCATGAAGGGGGGCGAGCTGCACCTCCACAGCTCACCATTGTTTTAACCATTCCTTAAAATGAAAGTAAACTGCATTCTCTTAATAGACTGAAGACACACTCTTACAAACGCACAGCGCAGCACTAACACTACTTTTAAAATTCCAGAATTTGCCAGTCTTCCCATTATGTATTTAGAGTATACTATTAAATGTTCCCAGGATCTCAGATCTGCGCGGTGTCAATCTGCCGTTCATGGATTTAGAGAGAATTGGGCAGACAATTAGTCATGGTTACAAGTAACATTTCATTCTTCTGTGAGTCTTGGCATTCAGTATTTCAGTGACAAAAAAAGGTATCTCCAAGGCCCATCTGAATCCAAGCAAAATATTCATGACAGCATTCTCTGAATCTCAGTGGAGGTGTTCCTACACTCAGAACTGGTGGAGTATTCATAGGACATCTGCAGAGTCTCACGGTAAGCGCCTTCGCACTGCTTAGAGAAAGTTAACACACTGAATAACTTAAATTTATTTTGAGGCAAGTTTGGTGCCTTTCTGAACTTTGGACACAGATTTGCTACACTCGGATGTGTTACTCTTCTGGCATTGATTGACTACCACAGTCTTACATAGTCGATTGCAGACTTTTAGAACCATTATTAGGATGACAGGTATTTTACTTATAAAATGACTAGTATTTTACCAAGAGATTATCCCTGTACCTCATCTCAAAGAGCTTTGAGCAGGGTTTCCATGGCGAATGTGATGATTCCATCTGAAGATAACTTTACCTTTTTCAGGTTGCTGATGCCATCCTTGGGAACCAGATGTTTACACACTATGACCGGGCCCACATTGCCCAATTGTGTGAAAAGGCTGGTCTGCTGCAGAGGGCACTGGAGCATTACACTGACCTTTATGATATCAAACGGGCAGTTGTCCACACACACCTGTTGAACCCAGAGGTAACGCTCCTGTTTTCAGTTTATAGTTCAAGCATGAATTCTTTCTGATTTTATAATAGGAATGGGAATTCTAACTGTATCTATTTTGCATGTGTGCTTGTAATATGGTTCTGGGCTTGTTTGGGCTTTACTCCTACACGAATAAAGGGCTAGTGTGTAATAATGACGCAGAATCCAAAGCATTTACTCTGTTCAGTGAAAATGTGGTATTAGTGATACCAAAATAATGCTTGCTAATGTGTGCCCTTTACTTCCTCTTTTCAGTGGCTTGTGAACTTCTTTGGCTCTCTCTCTGTGGAGGATTCAGTGGAGTGCCTGCGTGCTATGTTGTCTGCTAACATCCGCCAGAACCTGCAGCTGTGTGTGCAGGTGGCCTCCAAGTACCATGAACAGTTGGGCACAAACTCACTGGTTGAGCTCTTTGAGTCATTTAAGAGTTACGAAGGTATGAGCTTCAGGGACCCTTGTACTGCTTCCATGCCATGGTGTGGGTGGAAGGGAGGGAGTTTGAATGCTTGACTTTAAGGGAGAGGAGAATCTTGCCCTCATTTTGCGAGAGAGTGTCATGCACATTAAAAGTATGAAACCACCTTTCTTTTCACATCCATGTTAATGTTGCATCTAATTTCACCAATTGAGATAATTGAAAGGAACCATACGCAGAAGAGCAGATGCTTTTGATTGAGTTAATAGTAAATATTCTGAGCATGGGTAAATTTCAGTTCAATTAATCAAGCTTCCATCTCGCATCATCATCTCTGTCCTGTGAGAGAATGTGCTTTACAGTTTGTTCCTCTCATATGAAGCTGCATAAGCCAACTTGAGCTGCTGGTTGTGGAACCAGGGCACTGAGTTTCTAATGCTGCCTGCTCCACTTGTCCACATTGTGTTTGAGTGAATCGTTATCTCCATGTTCCTCAGTTCATTTAATTGCTAGAAGTGGAAGATTGAGAATTAACTAAGCCCTTCATTAGGCACGTATAACAACTGAGCACTGCATTTATACCCGTTCCAGGCCTCTTCTACTTCCTGGGTTCCATTGTTAACTTCAGCCAGGACCCTGATGTCCACTTCAAGTATATCCAAGCTGCGTGCAAGACCGGGCAGATCAAGGAGGTGGAACGCATCTGCAGAGAAAGCAACTGCTACAATCCTGAGCGTGTCAAGAACTTCCTCAAGGCAGGTCTCGTTTGGGGGAGAGGGGGTGTGCATTTCTCTTGGGAATTAATATTGGCTGTTAAAGTAGAGGCTAATTTTCTCAGGAGTTTTACTTGATAAAGTATTTAAAAGCTCTTTTGAGCACTGTAAAACGCGAAGTGGCTGCTACCGTACTATTTTGTGTTTTATCCATTGCTTAATGCCATGCCATAAAACCAGAGTGCTAAATATAAAGATCTAAAGTTATAGCATGCAATTAAAGCAAAGGTGAACACAGCCTTCTTTCCATCTAAACTGAGCACAGCCTAGAAGGCACCAGAGGTAGCTCCCTTATAGCCCTGACATCTTAACTTTACAAGGTGTAACAACTGAGTGTTCTTTATTTCTCAAGCTCTTTCATGTTTGTTGGTGTAGCTCCTGCTAAGGTTAGGACGGTTTCCATAGAAATGATTGTAAGTGATGGGAAGAATAACAAGATGGCGTAAGTTGCAAGTTCTCTCTCCGTACATGGCCAAGTTCAAGCTCACAACTGATATCCTCCATGCCCTTCTATTGAAATATGGATGGCGTAAGGAGGATCTGAGGCGCCATGTAGGGGGAGGCAGTCCAAGAAGTGCCTAGATGGGTTAAAATATTTGAAGCTTAGGGACTGGAGGTGGAGAGATGTCTGATGAGATTGGAAGGAGAAAGTTTGAAATAAGCCAGGAGAGGAGAAAAGATTGATATCTCAAAGGGTTATGAGAAAATTGTGCTGGGGATGATGAGAATTAGAAGGATTCAGAGAGTAGTCTGAAAATAAGAATAAACAGATTGGAAGGCTTTTCAGAGAGGTATAAAGATTAGAATGAGAGAAAGCTTAGTAAAAAAAAAACGAATTATAAAATTGGAAAACTCATCGGAATTGGCTTCGGTTGATAATGAGAACATTTTAGGATTTTGCTTAGAGTTTTAGGTAAAAGGCTTAGCACAGTGGACAGAAACTTAGAATGAGATGCTTCGCAGAGCACTTTCAAGCTTAGGGTACTAGTTAGGGGTAACAGATTAGATAGCAGATAAGGTTTAGCAGAAATGTGACGATTAGACTGTTGGTTAGAAGGCCTATTGGAGTGCTCTGGAGTTGCAAAGGTGAGAATGTTTAGCAAAGGTTTGAATGTGGACAGTAAGCAGTAAGAGGGATCTGAGGACACTGACAGAAAGCGGGACATATCCTTGTAGCATAGTGTCTGTGCAGTTGAACTGGAGCACCTGTTTCAAAGTGTGTGAACCTGTAGAGGGATGTCCAGCTATCGCGCCTTGGAAGCTGATGGAATTTAGTGCACACGGTGGCCTTTGGTATATCTAGCTAGCGCTGGGGTTCATTGGTGCACGCCTTCACTGTATGCTGGACTAAATACACGCTAGAGTACAAAGGATAGAGGAGTAAAAAAGGTTCTGTCTGTCCAGTTGCTATAGAAGAGAGTTAAGATTATCCTCACAGCACCACTTATTACGGGGTTGGAGTCCTTGAAGAACAAGTGTTCCACAGTTATTAGTCATCTGTGGTCTGTGATCTTTAGGAGGATGTTTCATGTCAACTTAGATCTGGTAATCCGAGTTAAGCAAGCCTTCTGTGAGAAAAGCCAAGGCATTCTTTTAGATCGCTTAAAGTCCAGCTATTTGCTCAAACCATTTTTTCTTTTTCGGAGTCAGTTGCAGGGTCTGCTCTTGGGATAAGGGTCTTTTCCTCTGCAGGCACTCCATCCAAATGACTGGGATTTTCTGTAGTGGTATTGTTGTAAAGGTCTGCAAGAGAACCTCGGAGGCCCTCGTCTTTGGGTGTGTTCGACATGAGCGAAGCAGAGCTGTGCTGCCACTGCCATAATTTTTTCTCTCCTTCTCCCTGCAACTGTTCAGGAGGCCAAGTTAACGGACCAGCTCCCTTTGATCATTGTCTGCGACAGGTTTGATTTCGTCCACGACCTGGTGCTGTATCTGTACCGTAACAACCTGCAGAAGTACATCGAGATCTATGTTCAGAAGGTGAGTCTGGGATCCTACCCATCTCCTCGTTGTTGGGATGGATAGTGGCAGTGAGAGAAGCACAGCCCTGTGAGTGTGAAAGAGGGTCCACTAGCTGCATGACTTAATACCGAAGTCCATCGCACTTGTTCTTTAAGAGAATCATGGTCATGTGCAGTAGGTGTTTAAGAGCAAGTTGCCTAGTGCACGTGTAGCCCAGAAAAAAGGGCTAGCTTCCACTGAGTGTGCAAGAGGGACAGTGTTTGCGCTTTTCCAAGTGGGATCAGGGAACCTTCCTAATTCTTGGATCTCCAAGAGCACATGTCCACGTTATCACTGAGTGAGCCATAAGAGATCCTTTTCATCCTCCTTTTATGTTCGATGTTTGCAAAGCTCTGTTTTTACTCTTCCAGGTGAACCCCAGCCGTATTCCAGCAGTCATCGGAGGTCTCCTTGATGTGGATTGTTCTGAAGATGTCATTAAGAACCTGATCATGATTGTTCGGGGTCAGTTCTCGACAGATGAGCTAGTGGCTGAAGTGGAAAAAAGAAACAGGTATTTGTATGCCAGCGACATTGACTGACGCTGACCCTATCCCTATTCTACTGTGGTCCATGTAAAGACTTGGTAATACTTTTGAATGCCCCACTACTACTGTAGCACGAGTTCTGGAGTTACAGTACTTGACTGCAGGCTTTTTACTGGTATGAGAATGATGGGCTTGTACCTTAAAATGGAAGTATCGTACAGATGGGCTTGGAAAATGAGAGGAATATAGGTTTTGAATGCTTGTTCTATCCATTTGATTTGATAATAGCACTAATTCACTTGGTAGCATATTTTGTGGTTTACAAATGTCTTGGGCAGTCTATAATGAGATTGTATTCGCCATTTAATCGCTGGCTGATTAAAAAAATTAAATAAAAATCAATTAAATCCCCCCCCCCCCAAAAAAAAAACCCTTTCCTTTAGCTAAACCCACATACCGCTAAAAGCAAACAAACCTCCTCCCTAAACACCCCACAGGGTCTGCCACAACCGCCCTACTGTCTACCCCTAAACAATTTCTACATAGGCTGGTGTTTCAGAGTTACTGCAAGTAACAATCCATTCTTATCTAATGTTTTTCTTTTCGACATGCTGTGTGTTACCTCTACAGAAGCTGATTCCATGTCCTACACGTACTTTCCATTTCCATCTCATTGATCTTCAGAAAACAACCTAAAATGATTTGACATTCAGGTATCTCCTCCCATATCCAAAACTTTGGACTATGCTAACACATACCACTTGCCCCGGTTCCATTGCAAGTCCTTTTGTGAGTTCCCTACTTTCTCCTTATCCACCTGCAACAATGAGACAAAAAAAAGTTGACTGGTAGAGACTGCTGCTAGAATGTAACATCTTAACCCTAATGCTGCTCATCTTGGCACCCGTATGTACCACCAATGATTTGTACATCTTTTCAACTTGCTGAAGCCCATAGACACCAGCCATTTCATTTCAAGATCTTCATCTCTTTTGGTGTGCTTTTATAGGTTTGAATTTTAATAGTGCACATACCCTAAAATTCTGCTTTCATTTGCTGTTTAGACTGAAGCTACTTCTGCCCTGGCTAGAGTCCCGGATACACGAGGGCTGCGAGGAGCCTGCCACACACAATGCGCTGGCGAAAATTTACATTGACAGCAACAACAACCCCGAGCGCTTCCTGCGGGAGAATCCCTTCTATGATAGCCGCGTAGTTGGCAAGTACTGCGAGAAACGTGACCCACACCTGGCCTGTGTGGCTTACGAGCGGGGACAGTGTGACCTCGAGTTGATTAAGGTAAGCTGACCCCCTTCCTTTACTCTGTGTATGTGCTAGCTTGTATGTGGATTTGTGGAATTACCTACTTTAGTGGCTAGGAGTTGGTTGCTGAAATGGAGAAGACATTTTGGCATGCATCATTGAACCTGCTTGTACCATTAAGACCACCTAAGCAAGTTGTATATGTAAAAGTCATCAAGCTAACCGATGGCACCATGTCTTGCTTGGAGCCACCATGGAGGATCAGACCTAATCTGTCAACCCGCCCCCTTCCAGAAGCATGAAGGCTCAAGGGCCTAGACACTTTTCACCTGTGTGTACTTTGCTCGTTATGTTCAATGTGTGCCACAGATTATCCGACATTTGTCAGTACTGCCGCCTGTGTCCAGTGTGGATCCTCCAGAGCCTATATTGACTCTACCTTCACAGTTTGCGTTTATTAGTTTTCTTGCTTTTCTGTAGGTTTGCAATGAGAACTCGCTGTTTAAGAGTGAAGCACGCTACTTGGTGAGGCGGAAAGATCCTGAACTCTGGGCAAATGTCCTCGAGGAGAGCAACCCATTCCGGAGGCAGCTTATCGATCAGGTAATGTGCTGCAGCCACAGTGGTCAAGGGTAGTAAGAGGGCCGGCTGCACAGGAGCGTGTTGACATAGCAAAAGCACTAAATGCGTGGCGCACATGTTTGGAGCCATGGTTTGGTCTGCGTGGCCCAGCTTCTTATCGATGCCAATGCATAAAGTGCCCCTTAGTGCCCTGTAATCTGAACAGTGGAATTGGGTGTGAAAATGTTATCATTTAAAGACCAAGATCTGAAACAACCGATCGACTTATTCTGTGTTCAAAATGAAAATGTGGCTTTTCTTTCTCAGGGCCAAGAAACAAGTTTTGGGTGCAAGATGCTCTTTATAACCCAGTTAATTTCATAGCCACAGCATAATATTTCCAGTTCTACATAAATATATGTAACAAACTATGGATCCCTTTACCAAATCAAAGCTTCTCTCAACATCCATTTTTTTAATTTCCGATTGGCTGTGTGTGCAAAGGAGTTGTGGGGAGTCTGAACACACCTGTTTGAAACCACACCTATAGGATTCACAGTGGGGTGAGACCACCAGTGTAGTATTGTGCAAAGAAGCCTTGGTTTCCAGGGACACCAGTCTGTTGCCTGTGCTACAGTTTGCATGTTACATTTACATAGAAATCTTGTTGCACCATTAAGTTGCCTTTCCTGCAGAGTTAAAGCCCACATTCATGGAGACCCCCCCGCTTTTTTTTACTCTGCTGAAATAATGTCCATGTTCACTGAGACCACCTGCCTTGTATCTCTATGCTTCTTAGTCAGTACCCATATTTACTGAGTTCACCAGCCTTACTTCTCTTTATACTGCTGAGCTAGTGTCCACATTCTCTGAAATCACTCGTCTTGCACCCCTTTATCCTGCTAATGATTTCACACACTCACAAAGGCCACTAGCTTTGCAATTATGTACCCTACTTAGTCATTGTCCACATTCACAGAGGCCACCAGACCTGCACCTCTGTATGCTCCTGAGTCATTGTCCATGGAGGCCACCAGCCTTGGATCTCTGAACACTTCTGATTCATTTCCACATTGACGGAGGCCCACAAGCCTTTTTCCTCTGTACACTTCTGAGCCAGTCACATAGGCCAGGAGCCTTGCACTTCTGTATGCTCCTGAGTCATTGTCCACATTCACAGAGGCCACAAGCCTTGGGCCTCTGTCCCCTCCGAATTCATTGTTCACATCCATTGAAATAACCAGCCTTGGACCTCTTTATACTGCATTCATTGAGGCCACCAACCTTACATCACTTTGTGCTGAGTCAATGCCTACATTAACTGAGCCCTCCAGCCTTGGCCTCTTTACTGAGGACCAGGTGTAGACAGATAAAATGGACATTTTAACGCTTGTCTGAGGTTCCGCTTTCTGCCTCTGAAAGCAGGTGGTGCAGACAGCCCTATCGGAGACTCAGGACCCTGAGGAGGTGTCAGTCACAGTGAAAGCCTTCATGACTGCTGACCTGCCCAATGAACTGATTGAGCTGCTGGAGAAGATTGTGCTGGAGAACTCCGTATTCAGTGAACACAGGTAAGCTGAGAATTCGCTTTGTTGGTTGAAGGCAAGAGTGCAGGTTCAGTTGTGGAGAGAAATGAGGTTGGCATATTAGACTGCTTATGTAGCTGATGAAGCATGGCACTGTGCTACCAAGAGTGTATGCTGCTGTAAACCTCTAATGTCCTAGTGCCCTCTTTGAGCCTCTTTCTTCCATGCAGCAGTTATACATAACCTCGCACCTGTCCTTGTGACAACTGGTGTTCTTTTTATTTAAAGACCAGAAGATCATTTGTGCTGTGCTACATACGACTGGAGTGGCTTTCTATTCCTGTGTACACAAACGCAGTATGATGTGTGCCTCTGTTGCACTCAATATACTGTGCCTTACTCTCTAAGGCCAGTGTGATCTCTACTGCTGTGTGGAATGGAAGGCTTGTCTTCTAAACTGATTGATAGTGTAGGTATGTTCATTTCCTTCTGCTCAGTCTCTAACATGAGGCTGGTTTCTTTCTTCCACGGCAATCTAGAATATGGGTCTTCTCATTTCCCTCCCTTACCATCTTTTTCCTTCCTCTATTAGAAAATGTGGCAAGTCTTCATCTCCTGTTGTGATAGAGTCTGAGAAAGATAATGTTCGATGGCATATGTTGCTGCAGATACACATGTTTGGCACAGTCCGCTGCCTGGTGTTGGGCTCGGAGTATTACAAGTTGTTGTTCTTCGAAGAAGTCTTTTTGGTCACGGGACCGAAGGACTCCTCCCTCTTTGGCTCCATTGCGCATGGGCGTCGACTCCATCTTAGATTGTTTTTTTCCGCTGTCGGGTTCGGACGTATTCCTTTTCGCTCCGTGTTTCGGTTCGGAAAGTTAGTCAGAATCTCGGAAGAAAGCGTCGGTATTGTTCCGTTCGGTATCGGGATAGTTAGGTACATCGACACCGATCATCGGAAGACTTTGGGGCAGTTTCGATCCCCCATCGGGGCCTGGTCGGCCCGACCGCGTGCGACATCGAAGCCGATGGAACGGACCCCGTTTCGTTTCTGCCCAAAATGTCACAGTAAGTATCCTTATACAGATCAGCACTTGGTCTGTAACTTGTGCTTGTCCCCCGAGCACAAGGAGGATACCTGTGAAGCCTGTCGAGCCTTCCGGTCCAGAAAAACACTCCGGGACCGAAGAGCCAGGCGTCACCAAATGGCGTCCACGTCGACAAAACAACGTTTCGACGACGAAGAGGAAACATTCTCGGTTCCGGAATCAGAATCCGGAGACTCCGACGTCGAACAACAGCAACAAACTGTGAGTAAGACGTCGAAAAGTAAATCCATCGACAAACCAAAAGCCCAGGGGACGCCACTGCCAACAGGCCATGGCTCGACCCATAAATCAGGCGACCCGTCGAAGGGGCCGAAAAAGGGCACGCCCATAGCGAAGACACCCGACTCCGGTCGAGGGACCGCCATGGAGCAACCTCGGAGCCGAGAAAGCGGCTCCGAGAGACAAAAACAAGATACCGGCACCGAAAGACATCGGCACCGAGAATCCGTGCCGAAAGGAACAAAAATACTGTCGGTGCCGAAACCGAAAAAACATTCTCTCTCGGCGCCGAAAAATACCACACCTTCATCCTACTCAGAGGAACAAGGACTAAGTGGTCAAATGCACAAATTTGGACAAGAGCTCCAAAGTGTAGAATCGGACTACACACAAAAGAGACTGTGCATCCAGCAAGATACAGGGAAGATATCAACCCTTCCCCCAATCATGAGGAAAAGAAAGATCGGACTTCCAAAGGATGACACACAACCACAAGCCAAAGTGGTTAAAAAAGTCACGCCTCCGCCCTCTCCTCCACAGGCATCGCCGGCACAAACACCGCCACAAATGCACTCACCAGCGCAAACTACCATAAGTCATGACGATCAGGATCAAGACGCTTGGGACCTGTATGACACCCCAGTGCCGGACAATGATCCCGAGTCATACCCCACAAAGCCGTCACCGCCAGAGGACAGTACCTCATACTCGCAACTGGTGGCTAGGGCTGCAGACTTCCACAATGTCCAACTGCATTCCGATCCTATAGAGGATGATTTCTTATTTAACACCCTCTCGGCTACACATAGCCAATATCAATGTCTCCCAATGCTACCAGGGATGTTACGGCACGCAAAACAAATTTTTGAGGAGCCCGTAAAATCAAGAGCCATCACCCCAAGGGTGGATAAGAAATACAAACCACCACCCACAGACCCAGTGTTTATTACTTCACAGTTACCACCCGACTCTGTGGTAGTAGGGGCAGCTCGCAAAAGAGCAAATTCACATACATCTGGCGACGCCCCACCTCCGGACAAAGAAAGCAGAAAATTTGACGCGGCAGGGAAAAGAGTGGCGTCACAGGCAGCCAACCAGTGGCGCATCGCAAATTCACAAGCGCTGCTGGCCAGATATGACCGCGCACACTGGGACGAGATGCAACTTCTCGTAGACCATCTTCCCCAGGAATACCAAAAAAGGGCGCAGCAAATAGTGGAAGAGGGACAAACGATCTCAAACAATCAAATCCGCTCTTCACTAGACGCAGCCGATACTGCAGCAAGAACAGTCAACACTGCTGTCACCATAAGGAGACACGCTTGGCTACGCACTTCAGGCTTCAAACCTGAAATCCAGCAGGCTGTCCTTAATATGCCCTTCAACGAGAAACAACTGTTTGGCTCGGAAGTGGATACAGCCATTGAAAAACTTAAAAAGGACACAGACACGGCCAAAGCCATGGGCGCACTCTACTCCCCGCAGAGCAGAGGCACTTTCAGAAAAACTCCATTTAGAGGGGGGTTTCGTGGCCAACCCACAGACACCACCAGCCAACAATCAAGAACCACACCATATCAGGGTTCCTTCCAAAGGGGTGGTTTCAGGGGATATCGGGGGGGTCAATTCCCAAGGAGTAGGGGAAGATTCCAGACTCCAAAAACACCTCCACCTAAACAGTGACTTTCAAGTCACGCAACCCCTTCACTCAACACCAGTGGGGGGAAGACTAAGCCAATTCTACCAAGCTTGGCAACAGATTACAACAGACAATTGGGTATTAGCAATAATCCAACATGGCTATTGCATAGAATTCCACAACTTCCCACCAAACATCCCCCCCAAAACACGCAAAATGTCACAACATCATTTAGAACTTTTAGGACTAGAAGTTCAAGCACTACTGCAAAAGGATGCAATAGAATTAGTACCAGTACAACAAAAAAACACAGGAGTTTACTCCCTGTACTTTCTAATTCCAAAAAGAGACGAAACATTAAGACCAATATTAGATCTCAGGACACTAAATACCTACATCATATCGGACCATTTTCACATGGTCACACTACAAGACATCATTCCACTGCTCAAAAAGCAAGATTACATGACCACATTAGACCTAAAGGATGCGTACTTTCATATACCAATACACCCTTCTCACAGAAAGTACCTACGGTTCGTATTCAAAGGAATACATTACCAGTTCAAGGTGTTGCCATTCGGAATAACAACTGCACCAAGAGTGTTCACAAAATGTCTAGCAGTAGTAGCAGCACACATCAGGAGACAACAGATACATGTGTTCCCTTACCTAGACGACTGGCTAATCAAAACCAACACAGTAAAAAAATGCGCAAACGACACCACCTTTGTCATACAAACCCTTCACAAACTGGGGTTTTCCATCAACTACACAAAATCACACCTAGAACCGTGTCAAACACAACAATATCTAGGAGCAACCATCAACACATCAAAAGGAATTGCCACTCCAAGTCCACAAAGAGTGCAAGCATTCCACAAGCTAATAAGTGCTATGTTTCCAAACCAAAAAATACAAGCAAAACTTGTGCTAAAACTTCTAGGCATGATGTCATCATGCATAGCCATTGTCCCAAACGCAAGACTACACATGCGACCCTTACAACAGTGTCTAGCATCACAATGGTCACAGGCACAGGGTCAACTTCAAAATCTGGTGTTGGTAGACCGCCAAACATACCTCTCGCTTCTATGGTGGAACAGCAAAAATTTAAACAAAGGGCGGACATTTCAGGACCCAGTGCCTCAATACGTTATAACAACAGATGCTTCCATGACAGGGTGGGGAGCACACCTCAATCACCACAGCATTCAAGGACAATGGGATATACACGAAACAAAACTTCATATCAATTACCTAGAACTGTTGGCAGTATTTCTAGCGTTAAAAGCCTTCCAACCCATAATAACACACAAATACATTCTTGTCAAAACAGACAACATGACAACAATGTATTATCTAAACAAACAAGGAGGAACACACTCAACACAATTGTGCCTCCTAACACAAAAAATTTGGCAGTGGGCGATTCACAACAACATTCGCCTAATAGCACAATTTATTCCAGGAATACAAAACCAACTAGCAGACAACCTTTCGCGAGACCACCAACAAGTCCACGAATGGGAAATTCACCCCCAAGTTCTGAACAAGTACTTTCAAATTTGGGGAACACCCCAGATAGATTTGTTCGCAACAAAAGAAAACTCAAAATGCCAAAACTTCGCATCCAGGTACCCACACCGCGAATCACAAGGCAATGCTCTATGGATGAATTGGTCAGGGATATTTGCGTACGCTTTTCCCCCTCTCCCTCTCCTTCCATATCTAGTAAACAAGTTGAGTCAAAACCAACTCAAACTCATACTGATAGCACCCACATGGGCAAGACAACCTTGGTATACAACTCTACTAGACCTTTCACTAGTACCGCATGTCAAACTACCCAACAGGCCAGATCTGTTAACACAACACAAACAACAGATCAGACATCCAAACCCAGCATCATTGAATCTGGCAATTTGGCTCCTGAAATCCTAGAATTTGGACACTTGGACCTCACACAAGAATGCATGGAGGTCATAAAACAAGCTAGAAAACCTTCCACTAGACACTGCTATGCATCTAAGTGGAAAAGATTTGTTTACTACTGCCATGCCAATCAAATACAACCAGTACATGCCTCTACTAAAGACATAGTAGGATACTTACTACATTTGCAAAAAGCGAATCTCGCTTTTTCATCTATAAAAATACACCTCGCAGCTATATCTGCTTACCTACAAACTACTCATTCATCGTCTCTATTTAGAATACCAGTTATTAAAGCATTCATGGAAGGGCTAAAAAGAATTATACCACCAAGAACACCACCAGTTCCTTCATGGAACCTTAACATCGTCTTAACAAGACTCATGGGTCCCCCTTTCGAACCCATGCATTCCTGTGAAATGCAATATCTAACCTGGAAGGTCGCATTTCTCATTGCAATCACATCCCTCAGAAGAGTAAGTGAAATACAGGCATTTACCATACAAGAACCATTTATTCAAATACACAACAATAAAATAGTTCTAAGAACAAATCCTAAATTTCTGCCAAAAGTAATCTCACCATTCCATTTAAATCAAACAGTAGAATTGCCAGTGTTCTTCCCACAACCAAATTCTGTGGCTGAAAGGGCACTACATACATTGGACATCAAAAGAGCACTAATGTATTACATTGACAGAACAAAGCTAATCAGGAAAACAAAACAACTGTTCATAGCTTTTCAAAAACCACACATAGGAAATCCAATCTCTAAACAAGGCATTGCTAGATGGATAGTCAGGTGCATTCAAACATGCTATCTTAAAGCCAAAAGAGAATTGCCTATTACACCAAAGGCACACTCAACCAGAAAGAAAGGTGCTACAATGGCCTTTCTAGGAAACATTCCTATGAGCGAAATATGTAAGGCTGCAACCTGGTCTACGCCTCATACGTTTACTAAACACTACTGTGTAGACGTACTAAATGCACAACAAGCTACAGTGGGCCAAGCTGTACTAAGAACATTATTCCAAACTACTTCAACTCCTACAGGCTAAACCACCGCTTTTAGGGGAGGTAACTGCTTTACAGTCTATGCCAAACATGTGTATCTGCAGCAACATATGCCATCGAACTGAAAATGTCACTTACCCAGTGTACATCTGTTCGTGGCATTAGTCGCTGCAGATTCACATGTACCCTCCCACCTCCCCGGGAAGCCTGTAGCCGTTTAGAAGTAGATCATAAACCTTAAACATCTGAACATTTGTAAATAATTTTTAGAAACTCTTATCATACATACATATTCACTCCATTGCATGGGCACTATTTATACCAAACAACTCCATCCTCACCCTCTGCGGGGAAAACAATCTAAGATGGAGTCGACGCCCATGCGCAATGGAGCCAAAGAGGGAGGAGTCCTTCGGTCCCGTGACCAAAAAGACTTCTTCGAAGAAAAACAACTTGTAATACTCCGAGCCCAACACCAGGCAGCGGACTGTGCCAAACATGTGAATCTGCAGCGACTAATGCCACGAACAGATGTACACTGGGTAAGTGACATTTTCATTCTTCCTGCTCCCTTTGGAATATGGAACTAGTTCCCTTTCGTCCTTAAAGCGTGGCACTAATCCTTCCTGTCCCAGAGCTTGCAGTTAGTGCTGCCCCCCTCCCCTGTTTCAGAACCCAGGAGTTTAACAGTTTCTCTTGCCACATTCCAGCAACTGGAGCATTTCTGTCTTTCTTTTTTGTATTAGTCCAGAGCAGTACATTTTTGATGAACTTGGGAAGCAATGTTTTCTTCTACCTTGTTTGAGAATTGTCATTATCCTTTCTTCACTCCTAAGGAAGCATTTAAGGAAGGTGGTTTTTGCTTTATTTACCTGCCCCGGTCATTGCTCTACTGCTATGCCTCAGTTATGCCAAAGGACACAGCTCTGCAAAATAACGACAGAGAACAAACAAGTGTGTCTGTCTCTTCTAGGCTTGGCTTATTATCCATTGCATTATGACTGCAAGATTCCTTTTTTACTTCTACACTGCCACTAAAATCCCAGCATGGAAAGTGTGGTTGGATCAAAAGCCAGAACTTGCCAAAAATGTTTTTCAACTATGGGACCTATTGATAGCTATGCTTAGATACATTTATCTGTATACTTGGCACAGCCATGTTTCTCAAAAAGATGGTCATTTACCACTTGGCTGCTGCTGTAGGAAATATCAGTGACTTTCCTTTCTGAAAAGTTGGATTCTTGACGGTGGCTTTCCATTTTCATCTGTGTTGTTTCTGTATACTGATTGGCAGACATTCCCCCCTGGAATTCCAGACCTGTTTACTGTTCCTAAAGTTTCATTTTGTGTGTTTTTCTGTTCTTAGAAATCTGCAAAACCTTCTGATCTTGACAGCAATTAAAGCAGACCGCACTCGTGTGATGGAGTATATCAATCGCCTGGACAATTATGATGCCCCCGATATCGCCAACATCGCCATTAGTAATGAGCTGTTTGAGGAGGCTTTTGCGATTTTCCGCAAGTTTGATGTCAACACATCTGCCATACAGGTAAGCCCAAGGATGAGATACTGTAACTATAAGAAAAACCTTTCAATGAGAAATGTGGGGAAAAAAGGCAGACCTCCTACACTTACCAAAAACACTCTTTCACTTATTGTTTATACCTCCTTTTTGAAAACGGATCCTGAAGCCCCTGCCTGATAAGACGCACTCTCTCCCCCTTTTCAGATGTCTTTCTCGGAACCTGTGACTCTAGACTTTCTCTGCATGTAGGCTTACACTAGTTGTGCAGCTGAAGAATACGTTTGGAAAATTGTTTACATGCAGTTTCCATCCACATTTTCTAATCTGTTCTAGGAAATGTACCAGTAAACACAACATGTTAGGTTTGCGGGCTTGAGGTGCATATAGAGTTAGCTTTGCAGGGTCTGCTGCTCGGGGACAGGGTGCTTTGTCTGTGCTGCGTGGGAGCAGTGCTATAGTTCAGGACAGAGGTAGATCAGCAGGTCTGAGACTTATCATGGTACAAGAAGACCTTATTCTGGCATAAAAACACTCTTTAGGATCCAAGTGTTGTATTATTTCCAGAATGAATTGTTAATGATTCAGTAGTGAACTGGTAAGAGATATTACATGGTGCCACTGATTATTTTTTAACTATAGGAGTGTATAGTTTGTATAGACTGGAATCCGATGAGTACTGCAGGTTGTGGCTGAAATGCATACATAAATGAGTAGTGTTTATCACAATAATTGTCATTAAGCCATTTAAAAACAAATATGCACCCTATATCATAGAAGCTGAATCTCTCTGCAAGGAGCTTTAGCTGGAGGGTTAGTGTGGTGCCAGCATGTGTGAATCTTTCTGTTTTCCTCTTTGCCAGGTTCTCATCGAACATATCGGAAACCTGGACCGTGCCTATGAATTTGCTGAAAGGTGCAATGAGCCTGCAGTGTGGAGCCAGCTGGCACGAGCACAGCTCCAGAAAGACCTTGTGAAGGAAGCTATTGACTCTTACATAAAGGCGGATGATCCTTCAGCATACATGGAGGTGGTTCAGGCTGCCAGCAAGAACAGTAAGCTGTCCTCCTCGCTGTGTGATTGCAATAATGAGCTTATTGGGGAACAAGAAGACAGTGCCTGGCCTACTTTAATCAGATTATGGTTCATCATGCAGTTAGCCTAATTAGGAGAGATGATACCAAGCTTCTACCATGCACACTCCTAGCCTGGTCATAAGAGACGGCTGTGTGAGGCCTCATCACAGCCAGTGGCGCACACGTATTGCACTGCTCCCATGAGGATCAGTGGTGCTGCCTTTAACTCCATTTCTTTAAGGTCACTCTTCTTAAATTCTCTGTTAATTGATATCAAACCACCCAGATCATTTTCTGTCTGCACACCCAGTTCCATATGCCTCAATTCTGGCGCCCCGCTTGGCTTTCAGGCAGCCTGTCATGCTTTGGCTATTCAGTTCTTCATCGTTCTTCTCTGCCTGTAATGCTAGAAGAAAATAAACCTTTTGGGGCTTCTCACCGAGACCTGGCTCTCTCAAAGTGGCTATTTATGTTAGTTCTTTTGGTCTCACTTGTAAAGGGTAGATATTTAGGGGTATTTATCAATGGTTTGGGACCTTACAACTGAAAATGTAATCCCACTGATAATGCCGTATGATGCAGAGCCACACATGACCCATTTCACTGCTGAAACCTAGAGTAAATCTGATTATGCTTATTACCCAAGGACTGTGGCGGCAGTAACTTTGATTATTCACTTCTGCCATGGGAAAGAAACAGAACTTGCATGGCATGACCCACACCAGTTGAGGCAGCCCGCTTGAAATACTTTCTTTCTGAAGTAGTGCTTTGCCATATGTACTTTTTGGACCACACTTCATATATACATGTGGTCAGTGAAAACCATGGGTCATAAGATTTGAGCTTGTTCCACCAGCTTCAGTTTCCTCACATAGTTACACAGTAGTCTATGTAGGCTGTAGACACTCAAACCTTATGATGTTCGCTGAAGTTTGACCTAAAGCTTTGCTTTCTTAAAAAGCAGGGTTTTTCCCGTATAAATTTACTGGATGTGTTTCATGTTGTTTGTTGTGTTTTCAGCCCCGATCTATGCTTCAGTGTCGGGGCACCCAAAGTGTACATACAACCTCTTCCCCACTGAGTCTCTGCAGTGAGAGCATGAGCGTTAGCCTCGTTACCTGTACCCACGTGGAGGGGATTGCCTCCCAGCTCTCCACAGTAAACTTTCCAGAGAGCAAACGGGTTGCAAGCAAAGGGAACAGGGAGGAAGGGAAACAGAACAAACAAGAATCCATAGATACTCTTCTCTACCTTGTCCGATGCTGGCTGCGCACCTCGCATGACTTCTAGCCGCAGCAGCTCCTGCATTTCCTTTGTTAGGGGCTGATTTGAAGACCAATTAAAGAGTTTAGTCTCCAATTCAGCAATTTTACAGTCTTAGGCAACTTTAATTTTTATCTTGACTTTAAGGACAAAAGAAAGACAGTAACACTAACTGATAACCTTCATGCGTTAGACTTGTGTCAGTTAGTTGATGCGTCTTCTCATCGGGCTGGTTACACGCTCAATGGCATTTTTTCCAATCAGGAAGATCTCCAGCTCAGTGATATTTCTGAAGTTGGATGGTCAGACCATAATGCCATCAGATGTAGCTTTAGGACTAAGCAAATTGAGGTCCATCGTCCCAGGCTCACACGTGATCAGCGAGTTCAATTATGGAACAAAATCAACCTGTTAGACTTGGAGAGCGCGCTTGAAGCCTCTAGCGCAGTTCTGTCCTGTAGTACTAATCAAGTGGTAGCTGCTTTTTCAAAGCGGGTGTAGGAAGTTGGCTCTGTATGCACTATTTCAAAGTAAGGAATAGTATGCACAGAGTCCAAGGGTTCCCCTTAGAGGTAAGATAGTGGCAAAAATAGATAATACTAATGCTCTATTTTGTGGTAGTGTGGTCGAGCAGTAGGCTTATCCAAGGAGTAGTGTTAAGCATTTGTTGTACATACACATAGACAATAAATGAGGTACACACACTCAGAGACAAATCCAGCCAATAGGTTTTGTTATAGAAAAATATCTTTTCTTAGTTTATTTTAAGAACCACAGGTTCAAATTTAACATGTAATATCTTGTTTGAAAGGTATTGCAGGTAAGTACATTAGGAACTTTGAATCATTTCAATTGCATGTATACTTTTCAAGTTATTGACAAATAGCTATTTCAAAAGTGGACACTTAGTGCAATTTTCACAGTTCCTGGGGGAGGTAAGTTTTTGTTAGTTTTACCAGGTAAGTAAGACACTTACAGGGTTCAGTTCTTGGTCCAAGGTAGCCCACCGTTGGGGGTTCAGAGCAACCCCAAAGTCACCACACCAGCAGCTCAGGGCCGGTCAGGTGCAGAGTTCAAAGTGGTGCCCAAAACGCATAGGCTAGAATGGAGAGAAGGGGGTGCCCCGGTTCCGGTCTGCTTGCAGGTAAGTACCCGCGTCTTCGGAGGGCAGACCAGGGGGGTTTTGTAGGGCACCGGGGGGGACACAAGCCCACACAGAAATTTCACCCTCAGCAGCGCGGGGGCGGCCGGGTGCAGTGTAGAAACAGGCGTCGGGTTTTCAATGTTAGTCTATGAGAGATCAACGGATCTCTTCAGCGCTGCAGGCAGGCAAGGGGGGGCTTCCTCGGGGAAACCTCCACTTGGGCAAGGGAGAGGGACTCCTGGGGGTCACTTCTGCAGTGAAAGTCCGGTCCTTCAGGTCCTGGGGGCTGCGGGTGCAGGGTCTTTTCCAGGCGTCGGGACTTAGGTTTCAGAGAGTCGCGGTCAGGGGAAGCCTCGGGATTCCCTCTGCAGGCGGCGCTCTGGGGGCTCAGGGGGGACAGGTTTTGGTACTCAGTCGTAGAGTAGTCCGGGGGTCCTCCCTGAGGTGTTGGTTCTCCACCAGCCGAGTCGGGGTCGCCGGGTGCAGTGTTGCAAGTCTCACCCTTCTTGCGGGGAGTTGCAGGGTTCTTTAAAGCTGCTTCTTGAGACAAAGTTGCAGTCTTTTTGGAGCAGGTCCGCTGTCCTCGGGAGTTTCTTGTCGTCGAAGCAGGGCAGTCCTCAGAGGATTCAGAGGTCGCTGGTCCCTTTGGAAGGCGTCGCTGGAGCAGAGTTCTTTGGAAGGCAGGAGACAGGCCGGTGAGTTTCTGGAGCCAAGGCAGTTGTCGTCTTCTGGTCTTCCTCTGCAGGGGTTTTCAGCTAGGCAGTCCTTCTTCTTGTAGTTTGCAGGAATCTAATTTTCTAGGGTTCAGGGTAGCCCTTAAATACTAAATTTAAGGGCGTGTTTAGGTCTGGGGGGTTAGTAGCCAATGGCTACTAGCCCTGAGGGTGGGTACACCCTCTTTGTGCCTCCTCCCAAGGGGAGGGGTCACAATCCTAACCCTATTGGGGGAATCCTCCATCTGCAAGATGGAGGATTTCTAAAAGTCAGAGTCACCTCAGCTCAGGACACCTTAGGGGCTGTCCTGACTGGCCAGTGACTCCTCCTTGTTGCTTTGTTTGTTCCCTCCAGCCTTGCCGCCAAAAGTGGGGGCCGTGGCCGGAGGGGGCGGGCAACTCCACTAAGCTGGAGTGCCCTGCTGGGCTGTGACAAAGGGGTGAGCCTTTGAGGCTCACCGCCAGGTGTTACAGCTCCTGCCTGGGGGAGGTGTTAGCATCTCCACCCAGTGCAGGCTTTGTTACTGGCCTCAGAGTGACAAAGGCACTCTCCCCATGGGGCCAGCAACATGTCTCTAGTGTGGCAGGCTGCTGGAACTAGTCAGACTACACAGACAGTCGGTTAAGTTTCAGGGGGCACCTCTAAGGTGCCCTCTGGGGTGTATTTTGCAATAAAATGTACACTGGCATCAGTGTGCATTTATTGTGCTGAGAAGTTTGATACCAAACTTCCCAGTTTTCAGTGTAGCCATTATGGTGCTGTGGAGTTCGTGTTTGACAGACTCCCAGACCATATACTCTTATGGCTACCCTGCACTTACAATGTCTAAGGTTTTGTTTAGACACTGTAGGGGTACCATGCTCATGCACTGGTACCCTCACCTATGGTATAGTGCACCCTGCCTTAGGGCTGTAAGGCCTGCTAGAGGGGTGACTGACCTATACTTGCATAGGCAGTGAGAGGCTGGCATGGCACCCTGAGGGGAGTGCCATGTCGACTTACTCGTTTTGTTCTCACTAGCACACACAAGCTGGCAAGCAGTGTGTCTGTGCTGAGTGAGAGGTCTCCAGGGTGGCATAAGACATGCTGCAGCCCTTAGAGACCTTCCTTGGCATCAGGGCCCTTGGTACTAGAAGTACCAGTTACAAGGGACTTATCTGGATGCCAGGGTCTGCCAATTGTGGATACAAAAGTACAGGTTAGGGAAAGAACACTGGTGCTGGGGCCTGGTTAGCAGGCCTCAGCACACTTTCAATTGTAAACATAGCATCAGCAAAGGCAAAAAGTCAGGGGGCAACCATGCCAAGGAGGCATTTCCTTACACAACCCCCCCCCAAACGAAAGAGGATGAGACTAACCTTTCCCAAGAGAGTCTTCATTTTCTAAGTGGAAGAACCTGGAAAGGCCATCTGCATTGGCATGGGCAGTCCCAGGTCTGTGTTCCACTATAAAGTCCATTCCCTGTAGGGAGATGGACCACCTCAACAGTTTAGGATTTTCACCTTTCATTTGCATCAGCCATTTGAGAGGTCTGTGGTCAGTTTGAACTAGGAAGTGAGTCCCAAAGAGGTATGGTCTCAGCTTCTTCAGGGACCAAACCACAGCAAAGGCCTCCCTCTCAATGGCACTCCAACGCTGCTCCCTGGGGAGTAACCTCCTGCTAATGAAAGCAACAGGCTGGTCAAGGCCATCATCATTTGTTTGGGACAAAACTGCCCCTATCCCATGTTCAGAGGCATCTGTCTGCACAATGAACTGCTTAGAATAATCTGGAGCTTTTAGAACTGGTGCTGAGCACATTGCCTGTTTCAGGGTGTCAAAGGCCTGTTGGCATTCCACAGTCCAGTTCACTTTCTTGGGCATTTTCTGGGAGGTGAGTTCAGTGAGGGCTGTCACAATGGATCCATATCCCTTCACAAACCTCCTGTAGTACCCAGTCAAGCCAAGGAATGCCCTGACTTGAGTCTGGGTTTTTGGAGCTACCCAGTCCAGAATAGTCTGGATCTTGGGTTGGAGTGGCTGAACTTGGCCTCCACCTACAAGGTGGCCCAAGTAAACCACAGTTCCCTGCCCTATCTGGCATTTCGATGCCTTGATAGAGAGGCCTGCAGATTGCAGAGCCTTCAAAACCTTCTTCAGGTGGACCAGGTGATCCTGCCAGGTGGAGCTAAAGACAGCAATATCATCAAGATAAGCTGTGCTAAAGGACTCCAAGCCAGCAAGGACTTGATTCACCAACCTTTGGAAGGTGGCAGGGGCATTCTTTAAACCAAAGGGCATAACAGTAAACTGATAATGCCCATCAGGTGTGGAGAATGCAGTTTTCTCTTTTGCTCCAGGTGCCATTTTTATTTGCCAGTACCCTGCTGTCAAGTCAAAGGTACTTAAGAATTTGGCAGCACCTAATTTATCTATGAGCTCATCAGCTCTAGGAATTGGATGAGCATCTATCTTGGTGACAGAATTGAGCCCTCTGTAATCCACACAAAACCTCATCTCTTTCTTTCCATCTTTGGTGTGAGGTTTGGGGACTAAGACCACTGGGCTAGCCCATGGGCTGTCAGAGCGCTCAATTACTCCCAATTCCAGCATCTTGTGGACTTCCACCTTGATGCTTTCCTTAACATGGTCAGACTGTCTAAAGATTTTGTTTTTGACAGGCATGCTGTCTCCTGTGTCCACATCATGGGTACACAGGTGTGTCTGACCAGGGGTTAAGGAGAAGAGTTCAGGAAACTGTTGTAGGACTCTCCTACAATCAGCTTGCTGTTGGCCAGAGAGGGTGTCTGAGTAGATCACTCCATCTACTGAGCCATCTTTTGGGTCTGATGACAGAAGATCAGGGAGAGGTTCACTCTCTGCCTCCTGATCCTCATCTGTTACCATCAACAGATTTACATCAGCCCTGTCGTGGAAGAGCTTAAGGCGGTTCACATGGATCACCCTCTTGGGGCTCCTGCTTGTGCCCAGGTCCACCAGGTAGGTGACCTGACTCTTCCTTTCTAGCACTGGGTAAGGGCCACTCCATTTGTCCTGGAGTGCCCTGGGAGCCACAGGCTCCAGAACCCAGACTTTCTGCCCTGGTTGGAACTCAACCAGTGCAGCCTTTTGGTCATACCAAAACTTCTGGAGCTGTTGGCTGGCCTCAAGGTTTTTGGTTGCCTTTTCCATGTACTCTGCCATTCTAGAGCGAAGGCCAAGTACATAGTCCACTATGTCTTGTTTAGGCTCATGAAGAGGTCTCTCCCAGCCTTCTTTAACAAGAGCAAGTGGTCCCCTTACAGGGTGACCAAACAGAAGTTCAAAGGGTGAGAATCCTACTCCCTTCTGTGGCACCTCTCTGTAAGCGAAAAGCAGACATGGCAAGAGGACATCCCATCTCCTTTTGAGTTTTTCTGGGAGCCCCATGATCATGCCTTTTAATGTCTTGTTGAATCTCTCAACTAAGCCATTAGTTTGTGGATGGTATGGTGTAGTGAATTTGTAAGTCATTCCACATGTGTTTTAGGTATGCTGACATGAAGTTGGTACCTCTGTCAGACACCACCTCCTTAGGGAAACCCACTCTGGTAAAGATACCAATGAGGGCCTTGGCTACTGCAGGGGCAGTAGTCGACCTAAGGGGAATAGCTTCAGGATACCTAGTAGCATGATCCACCACTACTAGGATGTACATATTTCCTGAGGCTGTGGGAGGTTCTAGTGGGCCAACTATGTCCACACCCACTCTTTCAAAGGGGACCCCCACCACTGGAAGTGGAATGAGGGGGGCCTTTGGGTGCCCACCTGTCTTACCACTGGATTGACAGGTGGGGCAGGAGAGGCAAAACTCCTTAACCTTCTGGGACATATTGGGCCAGTAGAAGTGGTTGACTAACCTCTCCCACGTCTTGGTTTGTCCCAAATGCCCAGCAAGGGGAATATCATGGGCTAAGGTCAGAATAAACTCTCTGAACGACTGAGGCACTACCACTCTCCTAGTGGCACCAGGTTTGGGGTCTCTGGCCTCAGTGTACAGGAGTCCATCTTCCCAATAGACCCTATGTGTTCCATTTTTCTTGCCCTTGGACTCTTCAGCAGCTTGCTGCCTAAGGCCTTCAAGAGAGGGACAGGTTTCTTGTCCCTTACACAGCTCTTCCCTTGAGGGTCCCCCTGGGCCTAAGAGCTCAACCTGATAAGGTTCAAGCTCCAAAGGCTCAGTTCCCTCATAGGGCAGAACTTCTTCCTGAGAAGAGAGGTTCTCTTTTTCTGACTGTGTGGCAGTTGGTTTCCCAACTGACTTTCCTTTTCTCTTGGTAGGCTGGGCCATTTTTCCAGACTCCAGCTCTACTTTTTCACCCTGTGCCTTGCATTGTGCTCTTGTTTTTACACAGACCAGTTCAGGGATACCCAGCATGGCTGCATGGGTTTTTAGTTCTACCTCAGCCCATGCTGAGGACTCCAGGTCATTTCCAAGCAGACAGTCTACTGGGATGTTTGAGGAGACCACCACCTGTTTCAGGCCATTGACCCCTCCCCATTCTAAAGTTACCATTGCCATGGGATGTGCTTTAGTTTGATTGTCAGCATTGGTGACTGTATAAGTTTTTCCAGTCAGGTATTGGCCAGGGGAAACCAGTTTCTCTGTCACCATGGTGACACTGGCACCTGTATCCCTCAGGCCCTCTACACTTGTCCCATTAATAAAGAGCTGCTGCCTGTATTTTTGCATGTTAGGAGGCCAGGCAGCTAGTGTGGCTAAATCCACCCCACCCTCAGAGACTAGAGTAGCTTCAGTGTGGACCCTGATTTGCTCTGGGCACACTGTTGATCCCACTTGGAGACTAGCCATTCCAGTGTTACCTGGATTGGAGTTTGGAGTGGAACTTTTCTTGGGACAGGCCTTGTCTCCAGTTTGGTGTCCAGACTGACTACAGTTTCGACACCAGGCCTTTTTGGGATCAAAGTTTTTACCCTTGTACCCAGGATTGTTTTGTGAAGAGGCTCTGGGCCCACCCTCCTGTGCAGGTTTTTGGGGGCCTTTAGAAGACTCTTGACTATTTTTATTTTTGGCTGTCTCACCACCTTTCCCCTGGGGAGGTTTTGTGACCCCTTTCTTTTGGTCACCCCCTGTGGAAGTTTTGGACACCCTAGTCTTGACCCAATGGTCCGCCTTCTTTCCCAATTCTTGGGGAGAAATTGGTCCTAGGTCTACCAGATGCTGATGCAGTTTATCATTGAAACAATTACTTAACAGGTGTTCTTTCACAAATAAATTGTACAGCCCATCATAATTACTTACACCACTGCCTTGAATCCAACCATCTAGTGTTTTTACTGAGTAGTCTACAAAGTCAACCCAGGTCTGGCTCGAGGATTTTTGAGCCCCCCTGAATCTAATCCTATACTCCTCAGTGGAGAATCCAAAGCCCTCAATCAGGGTACCCTTCATGAGGTCATAAGATTCTGCATCTTTTCCAGAGAGTGTGAGGAGTCTATCCCTACACTTTCCTGTGAACATTTCCCAAAGGAGAGCACCCCAGTGAGATCTGTTCACTTTTCTGGTTACACAAGCCCTCTCAAAAGCTGTGAACCATTTGGTGATGTCATCACCATCTTCATATTTAGTTACAATCCCTTTAGGGATTTTCAACATGTCTGGAGAATCTCTGACCCTATTTATGTTGCTGCCACCATTGATGGGTCCTAGGCCCATCTCTTGTCTTTCCCTCTCTATGGCTAGGATCTGTCTTTCCAAAGCCAATCTTTTGGCCATCCTGGCTAACTGGATGTCCTCTTCACTGGAGTTATCCTCAGTGATTTCAGAGGTGTTGGTCTCTCCTGTGAGGGAACCAGCATCTCTGACTATTATTTTTGGAGTCAGGGTTTGAGAGACCCTGTTCTCCCTAGATAGGACTGGTAGGGGGGAATTTTCCTCCAAGTCACTATCCTCTTCCTCTGAGTTGCCACCCTCAGAGGGGTTGGCCTTTTCAAACTCTGCCAAAAGCTCCTGGAGCTGTATTTTGGTAGGTTTGGGGCCCATTGTTATTTTCTTTATTTTACAGAGTGACCTTAGCTCCCTCATCTTAAGATGGAGGTAAGGTGTGGTGTCGAGTTCCACCAGTGTCACATCTGTGCTAGACATTTTGCTTCTAAAAGTTGGAATACTTTTTAAGAATCTACAACTGGTTCTAGAATCTAATTCAAACTTTTACAAACTTTTAAACTCTAAAAGAAATGCTAAACAGGATCTAACACAAGGCCCTAGCAGGTCTTTTAAGAATTTAGAAAACTTTTCAAATTGCAAAAATCAATTTCTAATGACAATTTTTGGAATTTGTCGTGTGATCAGGTATTGGCTGAGTAGTCCAGCAAATGCAAAGTCTTGTACCCCACCGCTGATCCACCAATGTAGGAAGTTGGCTCTGTATGTGCTATTTCAAAGTGAGGAATAGCATGCACAGAGTCCAAGGGTTCCCCTTAGAGGTAAAATAGTGGTAAAAATAGATAATACTAATGCTCTATTTTGTGGTAGTGTGGTCGAGCAGTAGGCTTATCCAAAGAGTAGTGTTAAGCATTTGTTGTACATACACATAGACAATAAATGAGGTACACACACTCAGAGACAAATCCAGCCAATAGGTTTTGTTATAGAAAAATATCTTTTCTTAGTTTATTTTAAGAACCACAGGTTCAAATTTAACATGTAATATCTTGTTTGAAAGGTATTGCAGGTAAGTACATTAGGAACTTTGAATCATTTCAATTGCATGTATACTTTTCAAGTTATTGACAAATAGCTATTTCAAAAGTGGACACAGTGCAATTTTCACAGTTCCTGGGGGAGGTAAGTTTTTGTTAGTTTTACCAGGTAAGTAAGACACTTACAGGGTTCAGTTCTTGGTCCAAGGTAGCCCATCGTTGGGGGTTCAGAGCAACCCCAAAGTCACCACACCAGCAGCTCAGGGCCGGTCAGGTGCAGAGTTCAAAGTGGTGCCCAAAACGCATAGGCTAGAATGGAGAGAAGGGGGTGCGAAGGGGGTGCCCCGGTTCCGGTCTGCTTGCAGGTAAGTACCCGCATCTTCGGAGGGCAGACCAGGGGGGTTTTGTAGGGCACCGGGGGGGACACAAGCCCACACAGAAATTTCACCCTCAGCAGCGCGGGGGCGGCCGGGTGCAGTGTAGAAACAGGCGTCGGGTTTTCAATGTTAGTCTATGAGAGATCAACGGATCTCTTCAGCGCTGCAGGCAGGCAAGGGGGGGCTTCCTCGGGGAAACCTCCACTTGGGCAAGGGAGAGGGACTCCTGGGGGTCACTTCTGCAGTGAAAGTCCGGTCCTTCAGGTCCTGGGGGCTGCGGGTGCAGGGTCTTTTCCAGGCGTCGGGACTTAGGTTTCAGAGAGTCGCGGTCAGGGGAAGCCTCGGGATTCCCTCTGCAGGCGGCGCTCTGGGGGCTCAGGGGGGACAGGTTTTGGTACTCACAGTCGTAGAGTAGTCCGGGGGTCCTCCCTGAGGTGTTGGTTCTCCACCAGCCGAGTCGGGGTCGCCGGGTGCAGTGTTGCAAGTCTCACGCTTCTTGCGGGGAGTTGCAGGGTTCTTTAAAGCTGCTTCTTGAGACAAAGTTGCAGTCTTTTTGGAGCAGGTCCACTGTCCTCGGGAGTTTCTTGTCGTCGTCGAAGCAGGGCAGTCCTCAGAGGATTCAGAGGTCGCTGGTCCCTTTGGAAGGCGTCGCTGGAGCAGAGTTCTTTGGAAGGCAGGAGACAGGCCGGTGAGTTTCTGGAGCCAAGGCAGTTGTCGTCTTCTGGTCTTCCTCTGCAGGGGTTTTCAGCTAGGCAGTCCTTCTTCTTGTAGTTTGCAGGAATCTAATTTTCTAGGGTTCAGGGTAGCCCTTAAATACTAAATTTACGGGCGTGTTTAGGTCTGGGGGGTTAGTAGCCAATGGCTACTAGCCCTGAGGGTGGGTACACCCTCTTTGTGCCTCCTCCCAAGGGGAGGGGGTCACAATCCTAACCCTATTGGGGGAATCCTCCATCTGCAAGATGGAGGATTTCTAAAAGTCAGAGTCACCTCAGCTCAGGACACCTTAGGGGCTGTCCTGACTGGCCAGTGACTCCTCCTTGTTGCTTTGTTTGTTCCCTCCAGCCTTGCCGCCAAAAGTGGGGGCCGTGGCCGGAGGGGGCGGGCAACTCCACTAAGCTGGAGTGCCCTGCTGGGCTGTGACAAAGGGGTGAGCCTTTGAGGCTCACCGCCAGGTGTTACAGCTCCTGCCTGGGGGAGGTGTTAGCATCTCCACCCAGTGCAGGCTTTGTTACTGGCCTCAGAGTGACAAAGGCACTCTCCCCATGGGGCCAGCAACATGTCTCTAGTGTGGCAGGCTGCTGGAACTAGTCAGCCTACACAGACAGTCGGTTAAGTTTCAGGGGGCACCTCTAAGGTGCCCTCTGGGGTGTATTTTGCAATAAAATGTACACTGGCATCAGTGTGCATTTATTGTGCTGAGAAGTTTGATACCAAACTTCCCAGTTTTCAGTGTAGCCATTATGGTGCTGTGGAGTTCGTGTTTGACAGACTCCCAGACCATATACTCTTATGGCTACCCTGCACTTACAATGTCTAAGGTTTTGTTTAGACACTGTAGGGGTACCATGCTCATGCACTGGTACCCTCACCTATGGTATAGTGCACCCTGCCTTAGGGCTGTAAGGCCTGCTAGAGGGGTGACTGACCTATACTTGCATAGGCAGTGAGAGGCTGGCATGGCACCCTGAGGGGAGTGCCATGTCGACTTACTCGTTTTGTTCTCACTAGCACACACAAGCTGGCAAGCAGTGTGTCTGTGCTGAGTGAGAGGTCTCCAGGGTGGCATAAGACATGCTGCAGCCCTTAGAGACCTTCCTTGGCATCAGGGCCCTTGGTACTAGAAGTACCAGTTACAAGGGACTTATCTGGATGCCAGGGTCTGCCAATTGTGGATACAAAAGTACAGGTTAGGGAAAGAACACTGGTGCTGGGGCCTGGTTAGCAGCCCTCAGCACACTTTCAATTGTAAACATAGCATCAGCAAAGGCAAAAAGTCAGGGGGCAACCATGCCAAGGAGGCATTTCCTTACACAAACCCTCTACAAACTCGGTTTCACCATCAACTATGCGAAATCACACATTCTGCCGTGCAAAGTACAACAATACCTAGGAGCGACAATAGACACAACGAGGGGAATAGCCACTCCAAGTCCACAAAGGGTTCAAAATTTCCAAAAGATTATACAACGCATGTATCCAACACAAAGAATACAGGCGAAGATGATATTACAACTCCTATGCATGATGTCCTCATGCATAGCCATTGTCCCGAACGCAAGACTACACATGAGGCCCTTACAATAGTGCCTAGCATCACAATGGTCACAAGCACAGGGTCGCCTTCTAGATCTGGTGTTAATAGACCGCCTAACATACCTCTCGCTTCTATGGTGGAACAATATAAATTTAAACAAAGGGCGGCCTTTCCAAGACCCAGTGCCACAATACGTGATAACAACAGATGCTTCCATGACAGGGTGGGGAGCACACCTCAATCAACACAGCATACAAGGACAATGGGATGTACATCAAAGAAAGCTGCATATAAATCACCTCGAACTACTAGCAGTTTTCCAAGCATTAAAAGCATTTCAACCAATCATAACTCACAAATACATTCTTGTCAAGACGGACAACATGACAACAATGTATTATCTAAACAAATAGGGGGACACACACTCGACACAGCTGTGCCTTCTGGCACAAAAAATATGGCAATGGGCAATTCACAGCCACATTCGCCTAATAGCACAGTTTAATCCAGGGATCCAGAATCAACTTGCAGACAATCTCTCTTGAGATCACCAACAGGTCCACGAATGGGAAATTCACCCCCAAATTCTAAACACTTACTTCAAACGTTGGGGAACACCTCAAATAGACTTATTTGCAACAAAGGAGAACGCAAAATACCAAAACTTCGCATCCAGATACCCACACAGGCAGTCTCAAGGCAATGCCCTATGGATGAACTGGTCAGGGATATTTGCGTACGCTTTTCCCCCTCTCCCTCTCCTTCCATATCTAGTAAACAAATTGAGTCAAAACAAACTCAAACTCATACTGATAGCACCAACATGGGCAAGGCAACCATGGTACACAACACTGCTAGACCTATCAGTAGTACCCCACGTCAAGTTGCCCAACAGGCCAGATCTGTTAACACAACACAAACAACAGATCAATCATCCAAACCCAGCATCGCTGAATCTAGCAATCTGGCTCCTGAAATCCTAGAATTCGGACACTTAAACCTCACACAAGAATGTATGGAAGTCATAAAGCAAGCTAGAAGACCATTGTAGGAAGTTGGCTCTGTATGTGCTATTTCAAAGTAAGGAATAGCATGCACAGAGTCCAAGGGTTCCCCTTAGAGGTAAAATATCGGTAAAAATAGATAATACTAATGCTCTATTTTGTGGTAGTGTGGTCGAGCAGTAGGCTTATCCAAGGAGTAGTGTTAAGCATTTGTTGTACATACACATAGACAATAAATGAGGTACACACACTCAGAGACAAATCCAGCCAATAGGTTTTGTTATAGAAAAATATCTTTTCTTAGTTTATTTTAAGAACCACAGTTTCAAATTCTACATGTAATATCTCATTTGAAAGGTATTGCAGGTAAGTACTTTAGGAACTTTAAATCATAAAAATTGCATGTATACTTTACAAGTTATTGACAAATAGCTGTTTTAAAAGTGGACACAGTGCAATTTTCACAGTTCCTAGGGGAGGTAAGTTTTTGTTAGTTTTACCGGGTAAGTAAGACACTTACAGGGTTCAGTTCTTGGTCCAAAGTAGCCCACCGTTGGGGGTTCAGAGCAACCCCAAAGTCACCACACCAGCAGCTCAGGGCCGGTCAGGTGCAGAGTTCAAAGTGGTACCCAAAACACATAGGCTAGAATGGAGAGAAGGGGGTGCCCCGGTTCCGGTCTGCTTGCAGGTAAGTACCCGCGTCTTCGGAGGGCAGACCAGGGGGGTTTTGTAGGGCACCGGGGGGGGCACAAGCCCACACAGAAATTTCACCCTCAGCAGCGCGGGGGCGGCCGGGTGCAGTGTAGAAACAAGCGTCGGGTTCGCAATGTTAGTCTATGAGAGATCTCGGGATCTCTTCAGCGCTGCAGGCAGGCAAGGGGGGGGTTCCTCGGGGAAACCTCCACTTGGGCAAGGGAGAGGGACTCCTGGGGGTCACTTCTCCAGTGAAAGTCCGGTCCTTCAGGTCCTGGGGGCTGCGGTGCAGGGTCTCTCCCAGGCGTCGGGACTTAGGATTCAAAGAGTCGCGGTCAGGGGAAGCCTCGGGATTCCCTCTGCAGGCGGCGCTGTGGGGGCTCAGGGGGGACAGGTTTTGGTACTCACAGTATCAGAGTAGTCCTGGGGTCCCTCCTGAGGTGTTGGATCTCCACCAGCCGAGTCGGGGTCGCCGGGTGCAGTGTTGCAAGTCTCACGCTTCTTGCGGGGAGCTTGCAGGGTTCTTTCAAGGCTGCTGGAAACAAAGTGGCAGCCTTTCTTGGAGCAGGTCCGCTGTCCTCGGGAGTTTCTTGTCTTTTCGAAGCAGGGGCAGTCCTCAGAGGATGTCGAGGTCGCTGGTCCCTTTGGAAGGCGTCGCTGGAGCAGGATCTTTGGAAGGCAGGAGACAGGCCGGTGAGTTTCTGGAGCCAAGGCAGTTGTCGTCTTCTGGTCTTCCTCTGCAGGGGTTTTCAGCTAGGCAGTCCTTCTTCTTGTAGTTGCAGGAATCTAATTTTCTAGGGTTCAGGGTAGCCCTTAAATACTAAATTTAAGGGCGTGTTTAGGTCTGGGGGGTTAGTAGCCAATGGCTACTAGCCCTGAGGGTGGGTACACCCTCTTTGTGCCTCCTCCCAAGGGGAGGGGGTCACAATCCTAACCCTATTGGGGGAATCCTCCATCTGCAAGATGGAGGATTTCTGAAAGTTAGAGTCACCTCAGCTCAGGACACCTTAGGGGCTGTCCTGACTGGCCAGTGACTCCTCCTTGTTATTCTCATTATTTTCTCCGGCCTTGCCGCCAAAAGTGGGGCCTGGCCGGAGGGGGCGGGCAACTCCACTAGCTGGAGTGTCCTGCTGGGTTGGCACAAAGGAGGTGAGCCTTTGAGGCTCACCGCCAGGTGTGACAATTCCTGCCTGGGGGAGGTGTTAGCATCTCCACCCAGTGCAGGCTTTGTTACTGGCCTCAGAGTGACAAAGGCACTCTCCCCATGGGGCCAGCAACATGTCTCGGTTTGTGGCAGGCTGCTAAAACTAGTCCGCCTACACAGATAGTCGGTTAAGTTTCAGGGGGCACCTCTAAGGTGCCCTCTGGGGTGTATTTTACAATAAAATGTACACTGGCATCAGTGTGCATTTATTGTGCTGAGAAGTTTGATACCAAACTTCCCAGTTTTCAGTGTAGCCATTATGGTGCTGTGGAGTTCGTGTTTGACAGACTCCCAGACCATATACTCTTATGGCTACCCTGCACTTACAATGTCTAAGGTTTTGTTTAGACACTGTAGGGGTACCATGCTCATGCACTGGTACCCTCACCTATGGTATAGTGCACCCTGCTTTAGGGCTGTAAGGCCTGCTAGAGGGGTGTCTTACCTATACTGCATAGGCAGTGAGAGGCTGGTATGGCACCCTGAGGGGAGTGCCATGTCGACTTACTCGCTTTGTCCTCACTAGCACACACAAGCTGGCAAGCAGTGTGTCTGTGCTGAGTGAGAGGTCTCCAGGGTGGCATAAGACATGCTGCAGCCCTTAGAGACCTTCCTTGGCATCAGGGCCCTTGGTACTAGAAGTACCAGTTACAAGGGACTTATCTGGATGCCAGGGTCTGCCAATTGTGGATACAAAAGTACAGGTTAGGGAAAGAACACTGGTGCTGGGGCCTGGTTGGCAGGCCTCAGCACACTTTCAATTGTAAACATAGCATCAGCAAAGGCAAAAAGTCAGGGGGCAACCATGCCAAGGAGGCATTTCCTTACAACCATCCACTAGACACTGCTATGCAAGCAAATGGAAAAGGTTTGTTGGCTACTGCCATCATAATCAAATTCAACTATTACACGCATCTCCAAAGGATGTAGTGGGTTACTTACTACACTTACAAAAATCAAACCTGGCCTTCTCTTCCATTAAAATACACCTCGCAGCAATATCTGCATACCTGCAGATTACCCATTCAACTTCACTATTTAGGATACCTGTCATTAAAGCGTTTATGGAAGGCCTCAAAAGAATTATACCACCAAGGACACCACCTGTTCCTTCATGGAACCTCAACATCGTCTTAACAAGACTCATGGGTCCACCCTTTGAACCTATGCATTCTTGCGAAATACAATTCCTAACCTGGAAAGTTGCATTTCTCATCGCCATCACATCTCTAAGAAGAGTAAGTGAAATTCAGGCGTTTACAATACAAGAACCTTTTATCCAACTACACAAAAATAAAGTAGTCCTAAGGACCAATCCTAAATTTTTGCCAAAGGTTATTTCACCGTTCCACCTAAATCAAACGGTAGAGCTACCAGTGTTCTTCCCACAGCCAGATTCCATAGCTGAAAGGGCACTACATACATTAGACGTCAAAAGAGCACTAATGTACTACATCGACAGAACTAAAAACATCAGAAAAACGAAACAATTGTTTATTGCATTTCAAAAACCTCACGCAGGAAACCCAATATCGAAACAGGGTATAGCCAGATGGATAGTTAAGTGCATCCAAATCTGCTACCTTAAAGCAAAAAGACAACTGCCCATTACACCAAGGGCACACTCAACCAGAAAGAAAGGCGCTACCATGGCCTTCCTAGGGAATATTCCAATGCACGAAATATGTAAGGCAGCCACATGGTCTACGCCTCACACATTTACCAAGCACTACTGTGTAGACGTGCTATCCGCACAACAAGCCACAGTAGGTCAAGCCGTACTAAGAACCTTATTTCAGACTACTTCCACTCCTACAGGCTGAGCCACCGCTTTTGGGGAGATAACTGCTTACTAGTCTATGCACAACATGTGTATCTACAGCGACAGATGCCATCGAACTGAAAATGTCACTTACCCAGTGTACATCTGTTCGTGGCATCAGTCGCTGAAGATTCACATGTGCCCACCCACCTCCCCGGGAGCCTGTAGCCGTTTGGAAGTTAGCTTCAACTTTGTACATTTGTAAATATATTAAATCTTAAATAGGTACATACTTATTCACTCCATTGCATGGGCACTATTACTAACAAACAACTCCTACCTCACCCTCTGCGGGGAAAACAATCGAAGATGGAGTCGACGCCCATGCGCAATGGAGACAAAGAGGAGGAGTCCCTCGGTCCCGTGACTCGAAAGACTTCTTCGAAGAAAAACAACTTGTAACACTCCGACCCAACACCAGATGGCGGGCTATGCACAACATGTGAATCTTCAGCGACTGATGCCACGAACAGATGTACACTGGGTAAGTGACATTTTCATTCTCCAGTGATGGAATCTTTCAAAAATTCACATGCGACTCCCCTGGGAAGCTCACTTCTCTTTCATTTAGTTCTCCTGCACTTGAACTGTGGAAAATCTGAGGGACTGGAGCTTCTCACAGGAATGTTCTAAAGGGCAAAGCAGCCTGATTGGCTGAAACCTTTGTTGGGTCTCTTTTTGAAATTGACTGAGAGATGCTACAAACGTGAAGGGCCTAGTGCCTACATGCACTATGTTTAACATTGTATTGCTATTGTGGTACTGGGGGATTCCCATCTCGACGACTGGGAATGATTCAATCATGTAAATCTATGAAAGAGTCCAGTACTGGAAAACTACAGTAACAGATAAGTAACTTATTTTCATCTATTTAGGTGTTTTGTAGGGTTGGTGTGTCTTCTTGTGATCACGTCGTAGTGTTTTTTGTAAACAAATTTAACATTCACATTTAAATAATGTATTTTCCTGCAGGCAATTGGGAAGATCTGGTTAAGTTTTTGCAGATGGCAAGGAAAAAGTCCCGGGAGTCGTACGTGGAGACCGAACTCATCTTTGCTCTGGCGAAGACCAACCGCTTGGCAGAGCTGCAGGAGTTTGTCAGTGGACCCAACAATGCTCACATCCAGCAGGTACTTCAAGTTTTGTGACAGTCCGAACAGCTTTGTATAAGCACACTGTAGCTCGTGATCTATGTGTATTTTGCCCTTTTGTGTTTAAAAAAAAATACCAGGTTATTCATTTGAAAATGGCACATGGGATTATTTGTTGTATGATGGTCCTGGTGTCTACCTGCAAAAACATCTGTAAAGGAGAAACCTGTATCTTTTGGTATTGTTTCAGTCTGTTAATAATAAGATTTAAATTGATGTACTTATTTTGGTTTGCATTGTGAGTCTTTTCTGATTTAATATGCTGTGCATTATTCCACCATCTAGTTGTTGGGTCAAAATTTCTCCTTAGCCTTTTTTAAGAAGTACACCCCAGAACCCCCTGTGAGTGGTTGCCAGCTTCACAATATTTTTTCTACTGTTTGGTGTGGAAGCAGGATAGGAGGAGCTTCAACGTTCGGAAGATACATTGACGTTTTGTTGAGGGTAACCATGAGAGAAAGACAGACCTGATTTGACATACTGAAGAAAACTGGAGGGAACACCGACATGACAGGCTTTCCATCAAATGAGTACATCAAGGAATTGATCACGTGGTTGGAGAATGTGCATCTAGGTACCCAGGGCCTTTGGAGGGGGGGATGAAGAACACTCCCTTTAGATTTTGTTTGCGTTGCCATCACAAGTTTGCACAGTCAAATAGTCACAAAGTTTGCAACTTGTGCCTACCGAAAGACCACATGGCTGATGATTGCAAATCCTGTGCCAGATTTCAGCTGTAAATGTTGAAACTTGGATTGAAACAATGGTGTATACATAGATTGACACAGAGGAGGGTATATTAAACTATGATGCAGTCATAGCAAAAACAGACTTCACACAAGGACGACTGACTATCCAGCGGTGATGAGGAGAACTTGGGCGAGATTGAACTCACACAGAAAGAGGGTTCTGATACTGACAAGAGTCATCAACATCGAGAGACTGCGTTGAAGGAGGGCGAAGCCAAGAGACACCAGCAGGTATCGGTGCACACGTGTGCCTGGTCCAAGCCAACTAAAATGGACTTAGTCTTTGAGTAACGCCTGATGCTGAAACTTTCGAAGGGCGACAAACAAATTGAGAGCTCCATGGGTCCAAAATCAATGCACTGCAGGAGAGAAAAACATCAGAGGCAGCATTAATGCCAAAATGCAATTGAGAGAAGTCGAGGGAGACAAAGGAGAAGGAAACTCTGATGCCAAAGTGGAAATTGATGGCTATCAACTAGTGCACTAGGAAGAGCACGAGAAACATCGACTTGGGGGCAAAATGCCAATACTATTGCAACAGAAGAGAGCCTTTGACAAGTTGTTGAAAGTGGTCCTTATTCCACCAACCACAGGAGCCCAGAGGTGTTGAAGTGTAAAGGGAAGTCGACCCACCGACCACGTTGGAACGATGCGATGAAAAAGAGGAAGAGTTTCTCTATGCAGGCGACAGCAACATTGAAGGCATAGCCTTCAGCGGTGAGAGTGCATAGTAAGAGATGTGGCTGGACCTAGACCAAGATTCCCCCAGTGGAGACCTGAATCTGCAGTATACAGCTCCCTGATCAAATGTGCTGCAAATACGGAGTTCAGCTCGAGGATAACCAGACGGACTCCTACTTTCTTCTGCCGACTCACATGCCAAGCCAGAAGAAAACCGGCGTCTGCCAATGTTCTCAAGCATTCTGGCCCAAAGAAAGGACACCTTTTGAAATCTTCTTTGAAAGCTGTGATTGTTTATCAGGTGCTAAGCAGCGACTAACTACAACCAAGAAGAGAGGTAGCAATCCCACATCCACAGTCCCACCCCTGGATAAAGAGAGTGAACATGTTAGGCAGAAAAATGGAAAGTGTGACTGCAACCAAGTGAGGGAATGCAAATACTAGCACACTACTCGGCAAATGTGGACACCGGCAGCTGGAAGGAAATTGAAGATCTGATGCAGAATCTCCCAGAATAATGGGGCAAAAATAGTCATGCGGGAACACAAGATGATATCAAAGGCATGGCCTGAAGTCAGTTCTCAATGCTGCGAACTCTGCAAGTAGACTGATGTATACTGGGACAACAATGAGGAGGCATCCGTATTTCAGTTGTAGTTCAAACCAGTCGAGGAGCTCGCAAGGAGCAGCACCTTAGTGGCAGTACCCCTCTACACCACAACTTGTTTTGTGGCAGGGCAAGGGAAGAGGTCCTACCCAGATGGAGTTGGGGTCCACAGCTAAGTGGCTTGCTCACACATCCCCCTCCACACTCGCCACTAGTATGGGCAGGACATGATTCCTTGCTAGGTAGGAGGCAGTCACCTCGGACAAATGGATCATCAACATTATAAATTCGGATAGTGCATCAAACTGATCAGAAGACCACCAAGGGTGCCGCCAAAGATCCCCGGCAGGGAAAAGTGCTCTCTTCTTCAACAAGATGTGCAAGAACTTTCCTGCAGAAGAAAGCTATAGAAAAGGTACCCAGAGAACAGATCAACAAGGGCACATACTCTGTATGTTTCCTGGTGCCAAAGGAAGATAAGTCCTTAAGACCAATATTAGACCTTTGACTACTAATCAATAACATGTAGAAAGAGCAATTCAAAAAGACCTAATTGCATGAGGTCATTCCACTACTAAAGAATGGCGACGTCATGGCCACTATAGACCTCAAGGACGGCGCCTACCTGCATATTCCAATGAACAGCAAAGATCAGCAGTTCTTCAGATATCCCATGGGCTAAGTACATTATCAATTCAGAGTACTGCCATTTGTGATTGTAAAGAAATGGCTCCCTGTTGCAGTTACCCCCCACTTTTTGCCTGATACTGATGCTGACTTGACTGAGAAGAGTGCTGGGACCCTGCTAACCAGGCCCCAGCACCAGTGTTCCTTCACCTAAAATGTACCATTGTATCCACAATTGGCACACCCTGGCATTCAGATAAGTCCCTTGTAACTGGTACTTCTAGTACCAAGGGCCCTGATGCCAAGGAAGGTCTCTAAGGGCTGCAGCATGTCTTATGCCACCCTGGAGACCTCTCACTCAGCACAGACACACTGCTTGCCAGCTTGTGTGTGCTAGTGAGGACAAAACGAGTAAGTCGACATGGCACTCCCCTCAGGGTGCCATGCCAGCCTCTCACTGCCTATGCAGTATAGGTAAGACACCCCTCTAGCAGGCCTTACAGCCCTAAGGCAGGGTGCACTATACCATAGGTGAGGGTACCAGTGCATGAGCATGGTACCCCTACAGTGTCTAAACAAAACCTTAGACATTGTAAGTGCAGGGTAGCCATAAGAGTATATGGTCTGGGAGTTTGTCAAACACGAACTCCACAGTACCATAATGGCTACACTGAAAACTGGGAAGTTTGGTATCAAACTTCTCAGCACAATAAATGCACACTGATGCCAGTGTACATTTTATTGTAAAATACACCACAGAGGGCACCTTAGAGGTGCCCCCTGAAACTTAACCGACTATCTGTGTAGGCTGACTAGTTTTAGCAGCCTGCCACAAACCGAGACATGTTGCTGGCCCCATGGGGAGAGTGCCTTTGTCACTCTGAGGCCAGTAACAAAGCCTGCACTGGGTGGAGATGCTAACACCTCTCCCAGGCAGGAATTGTCACACCTGGCGGTGAGCCTCAAAGGCTCACCTCCTTTGTGCCAACCCAGCAGGACACTCCAGCTAGTGGAGTTGCCCGCCCCCTCCGGCCAGGCCCCACTTTTGGCGGCAAGGCCGGAGAAAATAATGAGAATAACAAGGAGGAGTCACTGGCCAGTCAGGACAGCCCCTAAGGTGTCCTGAACTGAGGTGACTCTAACTTTTAGAAATCCTCCATCTTGCAGATGGAGGATTCCCCCAATAGGGTTAGGATTGTGACCCCCTCCCCTTGGGAGGAGGCACAAAGAGGGTGTACCCACCCTCAGGGCTAGTAGCCATTGGCTACTAACCCCCCAGACCTAAACACGCCCTTAAATTTAGTATTTAAGGGCTACCCTGAACCCTAGATTTTTAGATTCCTGCAACTACAAGAAGAAGGACTGCCTAGCTGAAAACCCCTGCAGAGGAAGACCAGAAGACGACAACTGCCTTGGCTCCAGAAACTCACCGGCCTGTCTCCTGCCTTCCAAAGATCCTGCTCCAGCGACGCCTTCCGAAGGGACCAGCGACCTCGACATCCTCTGAGGACTGCCCCTGCTTCGAAAAGACAAGAAACTCCCGAGGACAGCGGACCTGCTCCAAGAAAAGCTGCAACTTTGTTTCCAGCAGCTTTAAAGAACCCTGCAAGCTCCCCGCAAGAAGCGTGAGACTTGCAACACTGCACCCGGCGACCCCGACTCGGCTGGTGGCGATCCAACACCTCAGGAGGGACCCCAGGACTACTCTAAGACTGTGAGTACAAAAACCTGTCCCCCCTGAGCCCCCACAGCGCCGCCTGCAGAGGGAATCCCGAGGCTTCCCCTGACCGCGACTCTCTGAACCTAAAGTCCCGACGCCTGGGAGAGACCCTGCACCCGCAGCCCCCAGGACCTGAAGGACCGGACTTTCACTGGAGAAGTGACCCCCAGGAGTCCCTCTCCCTTGCCCAAGTGGAGGTTTCCCCGAGGAATCCCCCCCTTGCCTGCCTGCAGTGCTGAAGAGATCCCGAGATCTCTCATAGACTAACATTGCGAACCCGACGCTTATTTCTACACTGCACCCGGCCGCCCCCGCGCCGCTGAGGGTGAAATTTCTGTGTGGACTTGTGTCCCCCCCGGTGCCCTACAAAACCCCCCTGGTCTGCCCTCCGAAGACGCGGGTACTTACCTGCAAGCAGACCGGAACCGGGGCACCCCCTTCTCTCCATTCTAGCCTATGCGTTTTGGGCACCACTTTGAACTCTGCACCTGACCGGCCCTGAGCTGCTGGTGTGGTGACTTTGGGGTTGCTCTGAACCCCCAACGGTGGGCTACCTTGGACCAAGAACTAAGCCCTGTAAGTGTCTTACTTACCTGGTTAACCTAACAAATACTTACCTCCCCTAGGAACTGTGAAAATTGCACTAAGTGTCCACTTTTAAAACAGCTATTTGTGAATAACTTGAAAAGTATACATGCAATTTTGATGATTTAAAGTTCCCAAAGTACTTACCTGCAATACCTTTCGAATAAGATATTACATGTAGAATTTGAACCTGTGGTTCTTAAAATAAACTAAGAAAAGATATTTTTCTATCCAAAAACCTATTGGCTGGATTTGTCTCTGAGTGTGTGTACCTCATTTATTGTCTATGTGTATGTACAACAAATGCTTAACACTACTCCTTGGATAAGCCTACTGCTCGACCACACTACCACAAAATAGAGCATTATTATTATCTATTTTTACCACTATTTTACCTCTAAGGGGAACCCTTGGACTCTGTGCATGCTATTCCTTACTTTGAAATAGCACATACAGAGCCAACTTCCTACAGTGATAAAATCCGCACCTACAGAATTCACGAAGTGCTTGACAGTAGTAAATTTACATTTAAGAATAAAAGGCATTCATGTATATCCCTACCTGCATGACTAGCATGTAAAAACCATCCTGGAAGGACATCCAAACAGTAATACAAATGCTTCCCAGACTAAAATCCTGTATTAATCTGGAGAAAACATCGCCATGACCAGAACAGGAGCAAGAGTTTCTTGGTGCAGCACTGAGTTCAAGGGAAGCAAGGGCATTCTCTGTAGATGACAGCGCTCTGGCTTTGAAAGAGCAAACTACAGTAGTGGGGCATGAAATAGGAAGCTCAATCACATCCCCAACTCCCACTGTGACCAGTACAATGGATGCTTCCCACACAGGGGAGGTGGCACACACAGGGTACCTTAACATCAGAGGAACATGGAGCCTACAGAAGCAGTGAAACCCACACATTTCTGAGAACAGCAGGCAGTCTTCTTGGTGCTGTTGGAATTTCAGTCTCTGACAAAGGGGAAAACAGCCCTGATACAGACAAACAACACAACTACAATGTTCTACCTCAAAAAGCAGGAGTATCAAGACCATATGTACTTGTCAAACTGGCCCAGGACATCTGGAAATAGGCCATTCAAAAACACGTCCTTGTGGCAGGACGTCCGCCACGGGTACACAGTGTAGAAGCAAACACACTAAGCAGCCTAGGAAGATTCTCACATGAGTGGGAAATAAAAGATTAGGTGCTACAAGGAGTGTATCGAACTTGGGGAAACACCACACAGATATTTTCGCAGTGCCAGAAAACAGGATATGCCAAAGGTTTGCCTACAGTTTCCCACATCATCTGTCAAGAGAAAATGCTGTATTGATGGGATGGTCAGGGACATATCCCTACACTCTTCCCCCAAATGCGCCTGATCCCATTGGCCATAAGCAAGCGCAGAGAATCATCGGTGACACCAATCCTGATAACACCACGATGGGGAAGGTAGATGCTGCACTATGAGCTCGTGGAGATGTCACTGGGAGCTACATTAAAACTTCCACATTTGCAGGACCCTCTGACAATGCAGGAGAACCAAGTACGTCACCCAGCAACCCTCAGACTAGTGGCGTAGCTCCAGAGGACTTAGAATCTGGACATTCAAAGAGTCCAGAAGGCCAACAACAAAGCGCCACACCGCAAAGTGGAAGAAATATGTTTATTGGTCAACAGGTAGGTGTGGTTTATTAAACGGTAAAAAACAGTGCAATTTATTAGATAACTTTACCGCCTTCTATATGAGGGCATTCACCTGTGCTTCAACATAGGTCCATGTGGCATGCATTATTGCATACACTAGGGGACTTGTAGGAAAAAGCATCTTTACTGTGCGAGTAATCAAGAAATTTCTAGAGGAAATGAAGAGAATAGCTCCACCACGGGCAGGACCCGTGCCTGTGGCGAATTTAAACTTAATGCTCACTCTGCTGATGAAAGAGCCCTTTAAGTCTCGTTGTTATGGGAGAACTCAAGTACGAGGGGGAAGGGGCATCACTTGCCTTTTGGCCAACATCTCAGTTAACAACATGTACACCAGCGACATAGTCATCCATACATACTTCCACTAAGCACTATTGTGTGGAAGTTCAGGCCAAAAAGAGATGCACAAATATGACAGGTTTTAAAGCAACTATTTTCTAATACTCATTACAACGCAACCCTCCCTTAGGTGAAGAATACAGCTATGAAATCAATGCACAGCATGGGAACCCAGAAAAGATTCACATGCAAAATGAAATGATTACTTACCTGTTGGAGTAGTTTTGCAGCTAGAAAATTATCAATGCAAGGTTTGCGAATCGAGAAAAGATTGACACTGCAAAGCGAAATTGTTACTTACTTGTTGGAGTAGCTTTGCAGCTAGAAAATTCTTCAAGCTGCAAAACTACTCCTGCATGTCATTTTGTTTCGATAATATATATTTTAAGGAGGTGTTAGATCACAACATAGAAAAGCAATATTGCAGTTACATCAATATTTAAGCCCTCTCCTTGAAGAAAATATCTTATGTTTTCTTTCTTTTTTTTTTTTTTTTTTTTAATTTTATTTTATTTTAATATGTCGGAGGGAGGGGGTTACATGAGAAAAAAAGAAGAAGACATAATATATCCGTGCGAAGAAAGTAAAGTAAACAAAACAACGGGAGAAAGAAGACCTTTAAAAAAACCTCAGTTATATATATCACATATCGAAACAATTAGCATTTTTTTTTGTTTTAAACTGTGTCTTGATATTCCAACCATCTAGTCAGTGGTGCCCACATTCGTTCTCCTCTATGTCTCTTCTTATGACCCTTTAACTTATAAAGACTTAATTCAGTATTATAGATGGTAAGTAATCTTGAGCGCCAATTCTCAAACGTGGGGGGTTCTTTTTTGAGCCAATCTGTAGCAATACATAAGCGGTATATTGCCATGGACAAAAATAAAAATCGCCTTATTTTATACAGTGCAGGTTCCGTACTTTCAGGTGAGTCCACGACTCCCAATACTACCAGCATAACAGTAACCTGAATATTGCAATGCGTGATCTTCTTAAGGAATACCTCTATCTCATTTAATATTCCCTGCAACATTGGGCATACAAAGAACATATGCATTATCTCAGCTTCAACTTCCCCACATCGATTGCAGCTTCCAGAGGATATCCCCCACTTTTTCAGTTTTGCTGGAGTATAATATAAGTCCATCAGTGTTTTGTAATGCTGGGTTTTCAAATTAGCTGATAGAAATGTTGTCTCAGCCATGGCTAAGGATTGGTCCACCCACTCTCCAGCCACCCCAAATCGTACAATCCATCTCTCATTCTGTTGTGCCATATCATCTACTTGTAGCTCTGTTAGTAACTTATATAACTTGCCAATCTTTGCCCCATTTTTAACAGCCTCAACTACCGGGATCTCCGACAACTGTACTGTAACGCACTTCTGAGACTGTAAAAAATTTCGTATTTGCAAAAATTTTAAAAAATGGGTCTTAGGTAAGCCAAATTGAGACTGCAGATCCGTAAATGATTTATAACCGGATTTACAATACAAGTCTCCGACTTTATTTATTCCCCTAGAACGCCAAAAATCTAGTATGGGATCCCTAAAGATATGATTTGGGATAGCTGAAAATTTCACTGGTGTATAAGCCGTAATCTTTCCCAGTCCCATACTCCGTTTTATCTGAGCCCAAACCTTGAAGGCGGACAAAAAAGGCTTAAATCTTACTTTTTTAAAGTAACTTGGTTCCTCAAATTTTGATAACCAACCACTTGCCTCCCCACCCGCCATCATAGTATAAATAGGGGTTGGTTTTACTTCTTCATTACCCTTAAAACTTCCCCTTATAAGTTCATCCATATGTTGAAGGCAACAGGCGTAGTAATACAGTGTAAAATTAGGGACTGACCACCCGCCTCGATCTTTGGGAAGTGTCATATACTTCATTGCCCTTCTCGTTTTAGCATACCCCCATAAAAAATTATTCCCCATCTTTTCCAATCTTTTAAGCCATTTTTTATCAACCTCAAGGGGAATAGCCCGAAATAAATATAGGATTTTTGGCAGAACCATCATTTTCAATACATTGCAGCGACCCTCTAGCGATAAGTGCAAATTATGCATTCGGTCTAAATCCCTCTTTATTCTATTTAATAATGGGATAAAATTAATTTCCACCAACCGATTAACCACTGATGTAATCTTCACCCCCAAATACACTGCTTCAGATACCAATCGTCTATCTACTAGTGAAACGTGCCCAGAACATACTATTTGTGTTTTATCTGAGTTCAGCTTCTATCCGGAGTATTTTCCGAACTCTCTTGCCTCTATTTCTATTGCCCTAATAGCTTCCTCCGTGTTGCTTGTCACTATAGCTACATCATCAGCATATGCAAACACCTTATATGTTTCTCCATGATATAATAGAGGTTGAATATTTTTGCATTCTTCTAATCTCAGCAAGAAAGAATCAATATATAGAGCAAAGAGCAAGGGGGAACATGGACACCCTTGTCTAGTCCCCCTAGAGATTAAGATAGTATCTGATTCCAAACCAGCAATGCAAATTCTAGCTTTTGGGGCTACATATAAAGTTTTTATAGCTGTAATATATCCACTCCCTATACCTTTCCAGCGCATGACTTCCCATAGAAACTTCCACGATACACGATCAAATGCCTTCTCGGCATCCAAAAGTAATAATCTTAAATTTGTTTGATATAGTTCTGCAAGATCAAACATGGCTATTATTCTTCTTATATGATCTATTGTATCTCTACCCGGAATAAACCCATGTTGTTGTTTTCTAACCAGCCTGACTATCACATTTGCCAATCTACTGGCCAAAATCTTTGCATAAATCTTTCCATCTACGTTTAACAAAGATATGGGTCTGTATGAACTGGGGAACTCTGTTGATTTATCCTTTTTTTTTAGCACTATAATACTTGCACATTCCCACGATAAGGGTGCCTGACCTGCCTGCGCTATACAAAAAATGCTATGCATATCCTTTTTAATGTCTATCAGGAAGGTCTTGTAAAATTCAAGTGGTATTGCATCCGGTCCAGCAGCTTTCCCTGTTGCCAGGGAGCTTACTGCCTCAATTATCTCATCAATACGAATTGGTGCATCTAATGTAATTTGTTCCTCAGAAGAGAGCCTTGTACTCTTTAATCCCCCCAGAAATTCACTAACCTTTTTTTGTAGCTGTTCAGAATACACTATATCTTCACTATACAGCTCCTGATAGTAACCCTTAAAAACCTCTAGAATTCCTTCTAACTCTGTATGTTTCCGCCCATTACCATCAATTATATTCAAAACATTCTGTTTAACTGCCTTTTGTCTGACCCGTCTAGCTAAGACTTTTCCTGTGGATTCACCATATTCATAACACTCCAATCGGTGACTTTGATAGACGGCTGCCACTGTTTTATTCAAGTAAGCATTTATTTTAGCCTTAAGAATCACCATTTGGGTCTGAGTGAGAGTAATGTCTTCTCTACTAGTAATTTTACTAGCTAATTCCCTCTCTTTTGTTATTAATCTTTCTTGAAGTTCTACAATTTCCTTCCCCCTAATTTTCTGTATTCCCAAACTATAACTAAGAGTTTCACCTCTCACTGCAGCTTTAAATGAATCCCATACCATCCCCGGATCTGCCGTATTCCTATTGATATCAAAAAAGTGGTGAATCCACTCTTTCATATGGGATATATATCCTGGGTCAACCAACAATTTCCTATCAAATGTCCATACACGACGCGAATTAGATGGTCCCTTAATTGTTATGGACAATATTAATGGATTATGATCTGATAAGAATCTGGGTTTGCATTCTATTTCAGCCCCATGGATTAAGTTTTGTGATACGAAAAAATAATCCAACCTTACCAATTTAGCATGTGGGAACGAGTAATAGGTATACCCTGGATCTACAGTTTTAATATTTTCCCAGACATCTCTCAACCCATGTTCCCTTACTAACCTCCTTAGAGCTTTCCATACTTTAGGCTTTCGTCCCTGATATAAACTCTGGGTGTCCATGCTCCTGCTACCTACCTCTAAATGAATATTTAAGTCGCCACAAATAATTATTGGTAAGGGCCATCCAACTAGTTCCATATTCAACGTATCCAGAGGCTCAGCCTCGTCCAAAACTGATCCATATATAGTGCAAAGGGTAAATTTAAATGTATTCACGGATAATTCTAAGAGAGCCCACCGCCCATCGTTACTTGCTCGAGATCTACAAACTTGTACATTGTTATTTCTGGCAAGTATCGTCACCCCACGTGTCGAAACCTCCTGTCTGGTACAAACAAGAGGCGTCAACCCAAGCTCTCGTATGAGCTCTCGCTTACTCCATGCAATGTGTGTTTCCTGCAAGCAATATAAATCTGATTTAATTAGTTTAAGACCAGCTGCCACTCTTTTCCTTTTCTGGGGGCTATTTAGACCACAAATATTCAGTGTACAAATCCTTAATCTATTTGCCATATCACTCAGTTTGATGTACCAAACTCACGTCAATACTTTCTCCCTTAAAGAAACCAACTTGTTGATATTGAATCCTATACATCCTCTTCTTTTGATATGTCTTCATTAAATTGTTCTGAACATTTCTACCTATATTAGTGCCCCCCCCACTCCCCCCCACCCCTCTCCCCCCTCTCCCCCCTCTCCCATCCTCCCACCCCTTATACCCCAACCCTGCTACCAACCACCCCCCTACACCCCTTACCCCTACCCTTACACCCAATTTATGGAGAGTATGGGATCTCACTGTCCCTAATGATGGTAAAGCTTCCGCTCCGACCGTCCCTACCCAGTGCATGATTTTCTTTTTCTTTTTTTCTTTTACCTTTTCTCCCTTTCTTTGTCTTTATCTCTCTCTATCTAACCCTGTTTCAGCCAAAACAATATCTTACCCCCGGCTCGACTTCTCAGGGCTTAACTCCTAACCCTCTCTACTTTACCCCCACCCCTATGTCCCAATCCAGAAAATCTATTTTAGGGAACCGGACCGTTAAGTCCACCCAAAAAAACCCTTGCTTTCTCCTCTGTCGTGAAGAAGTAAGTCCTATTATCCATTACTACTTTCAGTTTAGCCGGATTTAATAAAAAAACCTGTGCCCCCTTACTTTGAAGTGGCTGAATTAACTGCCGGAGCCTCCACCTTTTTTCAACAGTAATATGGCAATAGTCTGGTCTCACAAAAAACTCACATCCATTAGCCTTACTTCTAGCATTGGGTCGAGCTCGGTCGAATATAGCCTGCCTTGCCTGATAATTAAGCAAAGAGATTAATATTGCTCTAGGTCTACCACTTCCTCCTTCTGAGTTTGGTCCTATTTTACTAAAAGGAAATCGATGGGCTCTTTGAACCTCTTTGTCCCAGTCCCACTGGTGTAAGTCCGGAAAAGCTTCCTTAAGAAGTGTGACCATAAAGCTATGTATATCTGATCCTTCAAGTCCTTCTGGTACACCCAGGACGCGCAGATTATTCCTCCTCATTCTGTCCTCTAAATCTGTCAATTTCCACTGAGTGTCCTCAAGTTGTTTCTCCATCATTTCTCGAGATGACTGGCGAGCTCCAGCCTCATCCTCCAGACGCGAGATCCGGGTCTCTGCTTCTTCCATCCGTGTAGTAAACTCTGAACATGTCTTAGCTACTCGACGAATTTGGATTTGCATCTTGCGGCAAGCCATTTGAGTCCTACGGCTCTCTAATTTAGATTCCTCTCGATGTTCCATAATGCTTTGATATATGGTTTCCAGTGACACAGGATTAGGCTGTTTTTCACCATTATCAAATAGAGTTAAATCATCCTTGGAATACTCCCACTGAAGCCCCTGAAGACCCTTAGAGTCCAATGGGTTAGTGGAGTGCTTATTAGGTCCTACTTGCTCACTTCTCTTCCTCTGTTTTTTCCTGACAGTGGCACTCCTGCCACTCTCCTGTAATTCCTTTCCCAGTGCCAAAGAGGACACCTCAGATTCAAATTCAGAAGAAGTTTTATCCGCCTCCAAATCCAGCTGCTCGTTGCTTGACCAACTTGAATGATCTGATAGTGAGAAAAACTTGTCTCCTTGTATTGTCTCATTATCGCGTAATTCCACTGGCCTCCGCTCCACCTGTAATAATGACCTAGCGCCTTGTGCGCCCTCCCTCTGCTCCCTCTGCTCCATCTGACTCCCGGTAGCTTGTTTTTGTAAAGTTGCCACATCTTCAGCATCACTCTGCCCACCTTCATGCGGGGGGGGGCACATCTATAGCCGTCATCTCTTCGTTTACTAGAGGATCAGCCTCCTCCACAGCGGCGGGGGGGGGTATCTACGCCCCCCGCCAGTATGTCCTTCCCTTTCTCAAAATACCTGTCCAGTGAAGCACTCTTGTTTTTGGAGACAACCTTCTCACCTAAGCCTTGTTTTATATCCGTACCCCCCCCCTGCCGTGCCGACAGGCTTACTCTTACCTGCTTGCCTCGTCCAGACAGAGTCACATTTTTCACTCCCTTAGGTGGCATTTTTACCTTTTTTTTTTGCTTTTTAATGCAAAATGCGTTATTATAATATACGCCCAGTGTCAAATACTTGTAATACAATAAAGAAACTCTGACCGTTTTTTGAGTCCACGTCGAAAATTGCCCCCAATTGGGACCCGTGAGCACAGACCTGTAGTTGTCTTCAGGTAGGAGCAGGAGCAGTCCAGACCGCATCCCGGGAAAACACTTTGCAATCCTTTTGGCCTCCGTCAGCAAATCCACGTAGTTTTACTTCTCCCAGGGGGAAAAAAAAGAAAAGAAAAGGCCCCGCAAAAACCAAGAGCCAAGTAGCCTTGAACAATCCTCACATGAGAAGCAGTCCTTCAAAAAGCAATGTCACCCGCAATATTTCCCCTGTGCCGCCCCTCCTGAGAGTCCTGGGACAGTCATCCCCAAGAAAAGAGGGAGCAGGTGAAGCAACGCGAGTCGGCACAATGTTGCTAAAATGCCGCTACATTGTTTTCCTCTAAGCGCGACTGCCGAAGGAAGCTCCGACCCGCGGGAGAACTGCCGCAACACTGGGAGGTTTCCTTGGTCGGAGCAGACGCTTCGCGGCTGCGTTACGCGGCCGCCATCTTGCTCTCCGTCGTCTAAACGGTCACTTATGTTTTCTTTCTAAATGTAAATTTCTATCTCCTCTATTAAAAGCGGATGAAAAAGTGTGTGTAATTTTTGTTTCTGATGTGGTAACACAAAGAACAGTCACTGTTCAGTGTTCTTATCTTAATCTGCTCTTCACAGTTTCATAAATAAAAAGGATTTTGTGTTCTTCACCTCTTTAAATGCACATGACTTCTTGTCCCTTGGCCGAGTACCACAGATATTTCTCCATCAGCCCCATCAGTTGTTCAGTAAAACTTTGCGCCTCTTTTTCTCATCTGTATCAGCCTGCTGTAGTCTGGAACAATCAGTCTAAAGAATGCCTTACCTGTTCCTCGGATTGCCTAAATCTGCAATTGTTGTGCCCTCCAGTTCCCCACTTTTTTTTCGAAATTAAGCTGGCAGTCTGAGCTTTTTGTACTTCATTCTCAATCTAGGTGGGTTGACAGGGACCACCTATGATTTAAAAACAGTATCATTATTGCAGGCATGTTTATTTTTTCCAGGATTGCTGGCTTGCCTAAAAGGTGTCAGGCACAAAAATATCATCAACATGTTCTTCCTGGAGTGCTACCTCTTGAAATCCACCTAAGCTTCCAAAAGGGGTTGCCTTTGTTGTCTCTTTCGGCCGACATTGTTCACTTAGTTTATTGTCTGCAATGTTTCTTCTGTGGAAGATGCTTTCTTTATGTCGAAGGTAGTGTGTGGCAGTTTTTAGACTAATTGTGAGAGGGACTTCTTTCATTTCTGTCGGCTGTTACCCACAGACTCGATCTCCTCAGGCAGCAGTAATGTATGTTATGGCAGGATGAATTGGCTGATATCTTTTTTACTTTTTAATGTAAGTAATTTTCATGTGGGTTATCTGTTTAAAATTTTAGGGGTTCTTACTAGTTCTAGTGTTGGCCTCCATGATGCCGTTCCAATGATGTGGTCGTTTTGTGGGTTGAGCACCATGCTGTATTAACTTATGAAGCATCCCGCTGTCTTTCCTTGGCTGCGCTTCAGCAGCTGTCCTTGTTGTCACAACTCCGTTGACTGTGATATTGTGTGGAGCGTAGGGTCGATGCAGATGGTGATTTAGCTGTAGTTGTGTCCTGGGTATGCATGTCCCCTCTCTGGATGATTTTGGTTGCAGCAGTCATATGCTCTGAAGCTTCTTCTCGTACAGTCCCCTTCAAGTCCTTGTATGCGGATAGTTACCATCTTGGTGCATTCCATATTGGATGGCATTTGCTGGCTGGCTGGTCAAAGCACTGTTTTGAGGACAGACCAATCAGTTGGTGCAAAACTATTCTCCACACTTTGTCTTCTTTAGTTGGCCTCTCCTGTGCCTGCACCTGGTGCACAGACCTCAGTAGATGGAACTTTTCTGCTAGCTTTTTTGTTTTAAAAGTTTTTGTTACTTTTTACATCTTGATTTCTATAAGTTCATGATTTCACATTTAACATTGCAAACCAGGGGCAGCTATATAAATTATGATTCTGTTATGATATGGTGTGGTGCATTATGTCTTATGCATTTAGTTCCTGTGTTTTGCTTTAACTGAAGGAGACCACAAGAGGTGCATGAATGGTTGCTGCAACAGCTGCAAATGTTGTGTTGCTGTGGACCAAAGGATACTGAACATTTACATCTTTGTTATTGTCATGTAATTTGGGTAGACGAGGGGGTTAGGATATCTTAATTTCAGGCATTTCATGTGTGCTGCAAAGCACATTTCAAATACTGCCTTTTTGAGAGCAGTCTAAACAATAGAAGAATCTCAAATGTCCCCTTTCTGCTTAATAGCCACTTTGATTTCTTCTTTATCTGCAATTGACATGGTCTCTATTCATCTGCAGGTTGGCGACCGTTGTTACGAGGAAGGCATGTATGATGCAGCAAAGCTACTGTATAATAATGTGTCCAATTTTGCCCGCTTGGCATCGACGTTGGTGCACTTGGGAGAGTACCAGGCAGCTGTGGACAGTGCCCGAAAAGCCAACAGCACAAGGACGTGGAAGGAGGTAAGTTAAATTCACGTGTAATCGATCTGCATAGAGTGGGAAGTATCCCCTGAATACTTAGTGAGGAGAGGGGGGGGGGGGGCAGTGATTGAAAATATGCAGAATAAAGCTCGATAAGAGCAGCATGTATTACTCCAATGGTTGTGACTCCATTGTTGTAGTCTCCCTGTGTAGCCCTTGGTAATATTTGCTGATTGGAGACGAAAGTGACGTTAGTAGTTGTAGTGAACAGATATGTATTAAAGGTGAGTTTGCCTTTTTGTGGTATGCATATTCAGTTCAGCATGGTCTAATTAAATTTATGCTTTTTTTTTTTTAAATTCTAGTCCCTACACTTGTGATCATGTTTTATGGTTTTGCTTTTCAATAAAATTATAGGCATTGCATTTTTATACATTGTGTCGAACTTCCAATTATGGTCTTGTAGCACATAGCACCATTTAAACTGTATCCAAGAAGACCACCAATTGGATGGAGGATTTGTTTTTTAATAGGGTCTGTTTTGCTGGTGTTTGGCTGTGTATGGTATCTGGAGAGTTTTGTAATGGTGTTAATTAGTGTAAAAGTAAAATGCATTTTATCTAGGAATATCTTCTGGGTTTTTCGTGTTGGTGGGTGTGCTGCAGGACATAATGTTTCATCTCACTTCAGGGCTGGGATCAGTGTTCCCTTGCTTGGCAAGAGCATCAGTATTTTATTTTTTGGTTTATGCAACACAGCGCAGGTCGCTGTGACAATGTGGTGAATGTGTGAGCATGTTGTGTTTGATAGTTTTGTCTGATTGTTTCAATGGTGTGTGCGGTGAAAGACAACGCCCTTCGATTTGGCAGTGCTCTGCCACCTACCTTGGTTAGTGGCTAAGTTGGTGAGTAGGTTCTGCCAAATGTGTTCTGAGTACTACCAATTGTAGTGTGGTTTAGGTGTTACGACTTTCTATCCTGCAGTGAACCTATGGATAGTAGCATAAAGATTGGTGGTTGACAGATTTTACTTAACCACCGTTCATGTTTTGGTCCACCATATATTTTGCACATACTGTCACAAAGTTATGTTCCTTCTGATCGTACAAGGTTAGGTGAAATTGCTAAATGACAAGTGAGGTTTGAGTAGTCCTTGTCAAATCTGTGATTACACGGGTGACAGACATGCTCACACGCCTCATCTGGATGCAGTCTTCTCGTTTACTTGGGTTTGGTGAATTTACTGGACTGTTGGCGGGTTATACTATAACGTGTTTGAGATGCAAGTATTCAGTGTTAATCCCGGATCAGCTCTCTTGAGAGATGCCACAGGTTCTTACTGAATCATACTAAGAGCAGCCCTTATTCTTGTGCTCCTTGACCTAAACGTTGCTCTCTTCGTTGCAGGTGTGCTTCGCCTGTGTGGACGGCACAGAGTTCAGGCTCGCTCAGATATGTGGCTTGCACATTGTGATCCATGCCGATGAGCTGGAGGAGCTGATCAGTTATTACCAGGTGAGATGGCATTCATTTCTTCTAATGAACCTCCCTTTAGCCCTACCATAGTTCAACATTATAAGGATAGAGAATGAATCTTCAGTCTCTCACACGTCAGTATTCTTTTAACTGAAATATTTAGTACAGTAAAAATAAAACTGCAAAAACACATACAGAAATGTACTTATGAATTAGTAGTCTCCTTTAGCGTGAAACAAATTCAAGTGCTGTTGAAGCACTTAGCAAAAGGAATAACGTTAAGAAACATTTCAGTTCAGTAACTCATATTCCAATAGAGTTGTGTTAGGTATGAAATGAAGCATTATTTAGCAAGATTACTGAAATTGCCTCATCTATACATTTATGTAGTTGTGCGTGCAAAGGAGAGAGGCCTACATGTTCTGTCGTAAGAAATACATTGTGAGTACTGGTGGTGTCGCTGGCATAGGCCGCGGTGCAGATTGTTTTAAAGCATCAAGCGAAAGGTTTGCCCTATCTCGGAAGTAATTGAGATGCTTTCCACGAAGGCTTGTTAAAGAGTATGTTGTTTTTTTAAAAAATAGAGTGTTATCAGAACTTCACAAAGAGCGAATGACTCTAACCTTTAAAACAAAGGGCTGCGCTGTCTAGCCCTGGCACAAGGGTTGCCCACTGGTCATCTTCGCACTGTAGCGGTTTGTGAGTGAAAAGTGCGGTTTGCAGATTTGCCACTGGGTAAAGCGTGTGGCATTTAGCACATTACTTGGTGCACTGCTAATCCAGGGCCATCACACTTCTGATCTTTTATTCTTTAAAATGTCTCCACTAAGGCTGCCAACTATGCTGCTTGGTAAACTGTGCCCTCCTGTAAACAACTGCGGGACAGCCTCCTCCAATTCAAGTTTTGTTTATTTAGTCGGTCTTGATGTGAAGCTTATAATTTAGCTTGGGAGTTCTGGACACAGGTATAATTATATCAGCCGTGCATCTATTTTGCAAGCGTTTCTCCCTTCCCAGCATAAGTTACAGGTGTTTACTTCCCTTTCAGCCTCCTTTACGGCTGCAGATGCTTTTATGATCTCCAGATGTTTTATGATCCCCAGGGAAAGAAAATGAGGAGACCCATCACTGCTTTAGTATCTGGCTAGAAGGGACACTATCAGATTAAATGTTTGGTTTTTACTTAAAACCATAGCTAGGGTATGAAAGGCCTGCAAGATGAAGAAAAGGTTAAAGATGGAGAGATAAAAAAGACAACAGTGGTAAGTTAAAGTAGTGGAATTATTTTTATTTCAGAGTTTCATGCCTATCTCCAATCCTGATGAGGTGTCCAAGCACCTTAATATGGGGACAAGGCCAAGAGTGGTTTGCTGTGACCTAGAAAAGGGAGGAGTGTGCTGAAAGAATTCATTTAGGGGTTTTGTCTATCTTAGAAGGTACTCAAATGCAAAAGAAGTGGAAAAATGCAGCAGTGGATGAAGATGGAACAATGAATGTAGCACTGAAGTTGATGCAACATAATTGACAGGCACACTTCTGTGCAGCTCTTGCATCATATAGTAGCTTTATGTGATAATGAATGAGTTTATCCATTGCATACTGTGTCTAGGTATCTCTTTAGACCTTCATGCGGGTATTGAATTGAGGCCCCTAAAAGTCCTTCAACTGCAGTGTTTTCTTACATCCATTAACACTGTGTGTACCTTAAAAGCCCACTCCTATGGTTGAAAAGATACTGTGCTCGACTTGCAGGTGAAAAGTGTTGAAGAAAGAACAGTGTGTGTTAAGTACACTGAAAAGATTTTGCACGTATGTGTCGGTATGCATCTTGAGGCTTCCTCCTACTTAAGCGTTCTGTGGTTTTGTTTTGTAGGATCGTGGCTACTTTGAGGAGCTGATTTCACTGCTGGAGGCTGCTCTGGGCCTGGAGCGTGCCCACATGGGTATGTTCACCGAGCTAGCCATCCTATACTCCAAGTTCAAACCTCAGAAGATGCGCGAGCATCTTGAGCTCTTCTGGTCCCGAGTAAATATTCCAAAGGTAAGGAAAGCGAGGGTGTATATTTTGAACTTTCAAGTGTATTGCTTGTGCCTTTGGTCTATGTGCTGTATATGGATGTTTCATTGTCCAGGTTTATCATTTCTTTCAATGCCTGTCTTTAATTACTGACGCCTCAATTCCCTTGTGTAAGGAAATGCCTCCTTGGCATGGTTGCCCCCTGACTTTTTGCCTTTGCTGATGCTATGTTTACAATTGAAAGTGTGCTGAGGCCTGCTAACCAGGCCCCAGCACCAGTGTTCTTTCCCTAACCTGTACTTTTGTATCCACAATTGGCAGACCCTGGCATCCAGATAAGTCCCTTGTAACTGGTACTTCTAGTACCAAGGGCCCTGATGCCAAGGAAGGTCTCTAAGGGCTGCAGCATGTCTTATGCCACCCTGGAGACCTCTCACTCAGCACAGACACACTGCTTGCCAGCTTGTGTATGCTAGTGAGGACAAAACGAGTAAGTCGACATGGCACTCCCCTCAGGGTGCCATGCCAGCCTCTCACTGCCTATGCAGTATAGGTAAGACACCCCTCTAGCAGGCCTTACAGCCCTAAGGCAGGGTGCACTATACCATAGGTGAGGGTACCAGTGCATGAGCATGGTACCCCTACAGTGTCTAAACAAAACCTTAGACATTGTAAGTGCAGGGTAGCCATAAGAGTATATGGTCTGGGAGTCTGTCAAACACGAACTCCACAGCACCATAATGGCTACACTGAAAACTGGGAAGTTTGGTATCAAACTTCTCAGCACAATAAATGCACACTGATGCCAGTGTACATTTTATTGTAAAATACACCACAGAGGGCACCTTAGAGGTGCCCCCTGAAACTTAACCGACTATCTGTGTAGGCTGACTAGTTCCAGCAGCCTGCCACACTAGAGACATGTTGCTGGCCCCATGGGGAGAGTGCCTTTGTCACTCTGAGGCCAGTAACAAAGCCTGCACTGGGTGGAGATGCTAACACCTCCCCCAGGCAGGAGCTGTAACACCTGGCGGTGAGCCTCAAAGGCTCACCCCTTTGTCACAGCACCGCAGGACACTCCAGCTAGTGGAGTTGCCCGCCCCCTCCGGCCCGGCCCCCACTTTTGGCGGCAAGGCCGGAGAAAATAATGAGAATAACAAGGAGGAGTCACTGGCCAGTCAGGACAGCCCCTAAGGTGTCCTGAGCTGAGGTGACTCTAACTTTTAGAAATCCTCCATCTTGCAGATGGAGGATTCCCCCAATAGGGTTAGGATTGTGACCCCCTCCCCTTGGGAGGAGACACAAAGAGGGTGTACCCACCCTCAGGGCTAGTAGCCATTGGCTACTAACCCCCCAGACCTAAACACGCCCTTAAATTTAGTATTTAAGGGCTACCCTGAACCCTAGAAAATTAGATTCCTGCAACTACAAGAAGAAGGACTGCCTAGCTGAAAACCCCTGCAGCGGAAGACCAGAAGACGACAACTGCCTTGGCTCCAGAAACTCACCGGCCTGTCTCCTGCCTTCCAAAGATCCTGCTCCAGCGACGCCTTCCAAAGGGACCAGCGACCTCGACATCCTCTGAGGACTGCCCCTGCTTCGAAAAGACAAGAAACTCCCGAGGACAGCGGACCTGCTCCAAGAAAGGCTGCAACTTTGTTTCCAGCAGCCTTGAAAGAACCCTGCAAGCTCCCCGCAAGAAGCGTGAGACTTGCAACACTGCACCCGGCGACCCCGACTCGGCTGGTGGAGACCCGACACCTCAGGAGGGACCCCAGGACTACTCTGATACTGTGAGTACCAAAACCTGTCCCCCCTGAGCCCCCACAGCGCCGCCTGCAGAGGGAATCCCGAGGCTTCCCCTGACCGCGACTCTTTGAACCTAAAGTCCCGACGCCTGGGAGAGACCCTGCACCCGCAGCCCCCAGGACCTGAAGGACCGGACTTTCACTGGAGAAGTGACCCCCAGGAGTCCCTCTCCCTTGCCCAAGTGGAGGTTTCCCCGAGGAACCCCCCCCTTGCCTGCCTGCAGCGCTGAAGAGATCCCGAGATCTCTCATAGACTAACATTGCGAACCCGACGCTTGTTTCTACACTGCACCCGGCCGCCCCCGCGCCGCTGAGGGTGAAATTTCTGTGTGGACTTGTGTCCCCCCCGGTGCCCTACAAAACCCCCCTGGTCTGCCCTCCGAAGACGCGGGTACTTACCTGCAAGCAGACCGGAACCGGGGCACCCCCTTCTCTCCATTCTAGCCTATGTGTTTTGGGCACCACTTTGAACTCTGCACCTGACCGGCCCTGAGCTGCTGGTGTGGTGACTTTGGGGTTGCTCTGAACCCCCAACGGTGGGCTACCTTGGACCAAGAGCTGAACCCTGTAAGTGTCTTACTTACCTGGTAAAACTAACAAATACTTACCTCCCCTAGGAACTGTGAAAATTGCACTAAGTGTCCACTTTTAAAACAGCTATTTGTGAATAACTTGAAAAGTATACATGCAATTTTGATGATTTGAAGTTCCTAAAGTACTTACCTGCAATACCTTTCGAATGAGCTATTACATGTAGAATTTGAACCTGTGGTTCTTAAAATAAACTAAGAAAAGATATTTTTCTATATAAAAACCTATTGGCTGGATTTGTCTCTGAGTGTGTGTATCTCATTTATTGTCTATGTGTATGTACAACAAATGCTTAACACTACTCCTTGGATAAGCCTACTGCTCGACCACACTACCACAAAATAGAGCATTAGTATTATCTCTTTTTACCACTATTTTACCTCTAAGGGGAACCCTTGGACTCTGTGCATGCTATTCCTTACTTTGAAATAGCACATACAGAGCCAACTTCCTACATTGGTGGATCAGCGGTGGGATACAAGACTTTGCATTTGCTGGACTACTCAGCCAATACCTGATCACACGACAAATTCCAAAATTGTCATTAGAAATTGATTTTTGCAATTTGAAAAGTTTTCTAAATTCTTAAAAGACCTGCTAGGGCCTTGTGTTAGATCCTGTTTAGCATTTCTTTTAGAGTTTAAAAGTTTGTAAAAGTTTGAATTAGATTCTAGAACCAGTTGTAGATTCTTAAAAAGTATTCCAACTTTTAGAAGCATAATGTCTAGCACAGATGTGAATGTGGTGGAACTCGACACCACACCTTACCTCCATCTACAGATGAGAGAGCTAAGGTCACTCTGTAAACTAAAGAAAATAGCAATGGGCCCCAAACCTACCAAAGTACAGCTCCAGGAGCTTTTGGCAGAGTTTGAAAAGGCCAACCCCTCTGAGGATGGCAACTCAGAGGATGAAGATAGTGACTTGGAGGGAAATTCCCCCCCTCCAGTCCTACTTAGGGAGAGCAGGGCTTCTCAAGCCCTGACTCCACAAATAATAGTCAGAGATGCTGGTTCCCTCACAGGAGGGACCAACAACTCTGAAATCACTGAGGATAACTCCAGTGAAGAGGACATCCAGTTAGCCAGGATGGCCAAAAGATTGGCTTTGGAAAGACAGATCCTAGCCATAGAGAGGGAAAGACAAGAGATGGGCCTAGGACCCATCAATGGTGGCAGCAACATAAATAGGGTCAGAGATTCTCCTGACATGTTGAAAATCCCCAAAGGGATTGTAACTAAATATGAAGATGGTGATGACATCACCAAATGGTTCACAGCTTTTGAGAGGGCTTGTGTAACCAGAAAAGTGAACAGATCTCACTGGGGTGCTCTCCTTTGGGAAATGTTCACAGGAAAGTGTAGGGATAGACTCCTCACACTCTCTGGACAAGATGCAGAATCTTATGACCTCATGAAGGGTACCCTGATTGAGGGCTTTGGATTCTCCACTGAGGAGTACAGGATTAGGTTCAGGGGGGCTCAAAAATCCTCGAGCCAGACCTGGGTTGACTTTGTTGACTACTCAGTGAAAACACTAGATGGTTGGATTCAAGGCAGTGGTGTAAGTAATTATGATGGGCTGTACAATTTATTTGTGAAAGAACACCTGTTAAGTAATTGTTTCAATGATAAACTGCATCAGCATCTGGTAGACCTAGGACCAATTTCTCCCCAAGAATTGGGAAAGAAGGCGGACCATTGGGTCAAGACAAGGGTGTCCAAGACTTCAACAGGGGGTGACCAAAAGAAAGGGGTCACAAAGACTCCCCAGCAGAAGGGTGATGAGACAACCAAAACTAAAAATAGTAAAGAGTCTTCTACAGGCCCCCAAAAACCTGCACAGGAGGGTGGGCCCAGAGCCTCTTCACAAAACAATGGGTACAAGGGTAAAAACTTTGATCCCAAAAAGGCCTGGTGTCATAGCTGTAAACAGCATGGACACCAAACTGGAGACAAGGCCTGTCCCAAGAAAGGTTCCACTCCAAACTCCCATCCAGGTAACACTGGTATGGCTAGTCTCCAAGTGGGATCAACAGTGTGCCCAGAGCAAATCAGGGTCCACACTGAAGCTACTCTAGTTTCTGAGGGTGGGGTGGATTTAGCCACACTAGCTGTCTGGCCGCCTAACATGCAAAAATACAGACAGCAACTCTTAATTAATGGGACTAGAATAGAGGGCCTGAGGGATACAGGTGCCAGTGTCACCATGGTGACAGAGAAACTGGTTTCCCCTGGCCAATACCTGACTGGAAAAACTTACACAGTCACCAACGCTGACAATCAGAGAAAAGTACATCCCATGGCAATGGTTACTTTAGAATGGGGAGGGGTCAATGGCCTGAAACAGGTGGTGGTCTCCTCAAATATCCCAGTGGACTGTCTGCTTGGAAATGACCTGGAGTCCTCAGCATGGGCTGAGGTAGAGCTAAAAACCCATGCAGCAATGCTGGGTATCCCTGAACTGGTGTGTGTGAAAACAAGAGCACAGTGCAAGGCACAGGGTGAAAAAGTAGAGCTGGAGTCTGGAAAAATGGCCCAGCCTACCAAGAGAACAGGAAAGTCAGTTGGGAAACCAACTGCAACACAGCAAAAGAAAGGGAACCTCTCTTCTCAGGAAGAAGTTCTGCCCTCTGAGGGAACTGAGCCTTTGGAGCTTGAACCTTATCAGGTTGAGCTCTTAGGCCCAGGGGGACCCTCAAGGGAAGAGCTGTGTAAGGGACAAGAAACCTGTCCCTCTCTTGAAGGCCTTAGGCAGCAAGCTGCTGAAGAGTCCAAAGGCAAGAAAAATGGAACACATAGGGTCTATTGGGAAGATGGGCTCCTGTACACTGAGGCCAGAGACCCCAAACCTGGTGCCACTAGGAGAGTGGTAGTGCCTCAGCTGTTCAGAGAGTTCATCCTAACATTGGCCCATGACATTCCCCTTGCTGGACATTTGGGACAAACCAAGACGTGGGAGAGGTTAGTCAACCACTTCTACTGGCCCAATATGTCCAACATGGTTAAGGAGTTTTGCCTCTCCTGCCCCACCTGTCAAGCCAGTGGTAAGACAGGTGGGCATCCAAAGGCCCCCCTCATTCCACTTCCAGTGGTGGGGGTGCCCTTTGAAAGAGTGGGTGTGGACATAGTTGGTCCACTAGAACCTCCCACAGCCTCAGGAAATATGTATATCCTGGTAGTAGTGGATCATGCTACCAGGTATCCTGAAGCTATTCCCCTTAGGTCGACTACTGCCCCTGCAGTAGCCAAGGCCCTCATTGGTATCTTTACCAGAGTGGGTTTCCCTAAGGAGGTGGTGTCTGACAGAGGTACCAACTTCATGTCAGCATACCTAAAGCACATGTGGAATGAGTGTGGAGTGACTTATAAATTCACTACACCCTACCATCCACAAACTAATGGCTTAGTTGAGAGATTCAACAAGACATTAAAAGGCATGATCATGGGGCTCCCAGAAAAACTCAAAAGGAGATGGGATGTCCTCCTGCCATGTCTGCTTTTCGCTTACAGGGAGGTACCACAGAAGGGAGTAGGGTTCTCACCCTTTGAACTTCTGTTTGGTCATCCTGTAAGGGGACCACTTGCCCTTGTTAAAGAAGGCTGGGAGAGACCTCTCCATGAGCCTAAACAGGACATAGTGGACTATGTACTTGGCCTTCGCTCTAGAATGGCAGAGTACATGGAAAAGGCAACCAAAAACCTTGAGGCCAGCCAACAGCTCCAGAAGTTTTGGTATGACCAAAAGGCTGCACTGGTTGAGTTCCAACCAGGGCAGAAAGTCTGGGTTCTGGAGCCTGTGGCTCCCAGGGCACTCCAGGACAAATGGAGTGGCCCTTACCCAGTACTAGAGAGGAAGAGTCAGGTCACCTACTTGGTGGACCTGGGCACAAGCAGGAGCCCCAAAAGGGTGATCCATGTAAACCGCCTTAAGCTCTTCCACGACAGGGCTGATGTCAATCTGTTGATGGTAACAGATGAGGATCAGGAGGCAGAGAGTGAACCTCTCCCTGATCTTCTGTCATCAGACCCAAAAGATGGTACAGTAGATGGAGTGATCTACTCAGACACCCTCTCTGGCCAACAGCAAGCTGATTGTAGGAGAGTCCTACAACAGTTTCCTGAACTCTTCTCCTTAACCCCTGGTCAGACACACCTGTGTACCCATGATGTGGACACAGGAGACAGCCTGCCTGTCAAAAACAAAATCTTCAGACAGTCTGACCATGTTAAGGAAAGCATCAAGGTGGAAGTCCACAAGATGCTGGAATTGGGAGTAATTGAGCGCTCTGACAGCCCCTGGGCTAGCCCAGTGGTCTTAGTCCCCAAACCTCACACCAAAGATGGAAAGAAAGAGATGAGGTTTTGTGTGGACTACAGAGGGCTCAATTCTGTCACCAAGACAGATGCCCATCCAATTCCAAGAGCTGATGAGCTCATTGATAAATTAGGTGCTGCCAAATTTCTAAGTACCTTTGACTTGACAGCAGGGTACTGGCAAATAAAAATGGCACCTGGAGCAAAAGAAAAGACAGCATTCTCCACACCTGATGGGCATTATCAGTTCACTGTTATGCCCTTTGGTTTAAAGAATGCCCCTGCCACCTTCCAAAGGTTGGTGAATCAAGTCCTTGCTGGCTTGGAGTCCTTTAGCACAGCTTATCTGGATGATATTGCTGTCTTTAGCTCCACCTGGCAGGATCACCTGGTCCACCTGAGGAAGGTTTTGAAGGCTCTGCAATCTGCAGGCCTCTCTATCAAGGCATCCAAATGCCAGATAGGGCAGGGAACTGTGGTTTACTTGGGACACCTTGTAGGTGGAGGCCAAGTTCAGCCACTCCAACCCAAGATCCAGACTATTCTGGACTGGGTAGCTCCAAAAACCCAGACTCAAGTCAGGGCATTCCTTGGCTTGACTGGGTATTACAGGAGGTTTGTGAAGGGATATGGATCCATTGTGACAGCCCTCACTGAACTCACCTCCAAGAAAATGCCCAAGAAAGTAAACTGGACTGTGGAATGCCAACAGGCCTTTGACACCCTGAAACAGGCAATGTGCTCAGCACCAGTTCTCAAAGCTCCAGATTATTCTAAGCAGTTCATTGTGCAGACTGATGCCTCTGAACATGGGATAGGGGCAGTTTTGTCCCAAACAAATGATGATGGCCTTGACCAGCCTGTTGCTTTCATTAGCAGGAGGTTACTCCCCAGGGAGCAGCGTTGGAGTGCCATTGAGAGGGAGGCCTTTGCTGTGGTTTGGTCCCTGAAGAAGCTGAGACCATACCTCTTTGGGACTCACTTCCTAGTTCAAACTGACCACAGACCTCTCAAATGGCTGATGCAAATGAAAGGTGAAAATCCTAAACTGTTGAGGTGGTCCATCTCCCTACAGGGAATGGACTTTATAGTGGAACACAGACCTGGGACTGCCCATGCCAATGCAGATGGCCTTTCCAGGTTCTTCCACTTAGAAAATGAAGACTCTCTTGGGAAAGGTTAGTCTCATCCTCTTTCGTTTGGGGGGGGGTTGTGTAAGGAAATGCCTCCTTGGCATGGTTGCCCCCTGACTTTTTGCCTTTGCTGATGCTATGTTTACAATTGAAAGTGTGCTGAGGCCTGCTAACCAGGCCCCAGCACCAGTGTTCTTTCCCTAACCTGTACTTTTGTATCCACAATTGGCAGACCCTGGCATCCAGATAAGTCCCTTGTAACTGGTACTTCTAGTACCAAGGGCCCTGATGCCAAGGAAGGTCTCTAAGGGCTGCAGCATGTCTTATGCCACCCTGGAGACCTCTCACTCAGCACAGACACACTGCTTGCCAGCTTGTGTATGCTAGTGAGGACAAAACGAGTAAGTCGACATGGCACTCCCCTCAGGGTGCCATGCCAGCCTCTCACTGCCTATGCAGTATAGGTAAGACACCCCTCTAGCAGGCCTTACAGCCCTAAGGCAGGGTGCACTATACCATAGGTGAGGGTACCAGTGCATGAGCATGGTACCCCTACAGTGTCTAAACAAAACCTTAGACATTGTAAGTGCAGGGTAGCCATAAGAGTATATGGTCTGGGAGTCTGTCAAACACGAACTCCACAGCACCATAATGGCTACACTGAAAACTGGGAAGTTTGGTATCAAACTTCTCAGCACAATAAATGCACACTGATGCCAGTGTACATTTTATTGTAAAATACACCACAGAGGGCACCTTAGAGGTGCCCCCTGAAACTTAACCGACTATCTGTGTAGGCTGACTAGTTCCAGCAGCCTGCCACACTAGAGACATGTTGCTGGCCCCATGGGGAGAGTGCCTTTGTCACTCTGAGGCCAGTAACAAAGCCTGCACTGGGTGGAGATGCTAACACCTCCCCCAGGCAGGAGCTGTAACACCTGGCGGTGAGCCTCAAAGGCTCACCCCTTTGTCACAGCACCGCAGGACACTCCAGCTAGTGGAGTTGCCCGCCCCCTCCGGCCCGGCCCCCACTTTTGGCGGCAAGGCCGGAGAAAATAATGAGAATAACAAGGAGGAGTCACTGGCCAGTCAGGACAGCCCCTAAGGTGTCCTGAGCTGAGGTGACTCTAACTTTTAGAAATCCTCCATCTTGCAGATGGAGGATTCCCCCAATAGGGTTAGGATTGTGACCCCCTCCCCTTGGGAGGAGACACAAAGAGGGTGTACCCACCCTCAGGGCTAGTAGCCATTGGCTACTAACCCCCCAGACCTAAACACGCCCTTAAATTTAGTATTTAAGGGCTACCCTGAACCCTAGAAAATTAGATTCCTGCAACTACAAGAAGAAGGACTGCCTAGCTGAAAACCCCTGCAGCGGAAGACCAGAAGACGACAACTGCCTTGGCTCCAGAAACTCACCGGCCTGTCTCCTGCCTTCCAAAGATCCTGCTCCAGCGACGCCTTCCAAAGGGACCAGCGACCTCGACATCCTCTGAGGACTGCCCCTGCTTCGAAAAGACAAGAAACTCCCGAGGACAGCGGACCTGCTCCAAGAAAGGCTGCAACTTTGTTTCCAGCAGCCTTGAAAGAACCCTGCAAGCTCCCCGCAAGAAGCGTGAGACTTGCAACACTGCACCCGGCGACCCCGACTCGGCTGGTGGAGACCCGACACCTCAGGAGGGACCCCAGGACTACTCTGATACTGTGAGTACCAAAACCTGTCCCCCCTGAGCCCCCACAGCGCCGCCTGCAGAGGGAATCCCGAGGCTTCCCCTGACCGCGACTCTTTGAACCTAAAGTCCCGACGCCTGGGAGAGACCCTGCACCCGCAGCCCCCAGGACCTGAAGGACCGGACTTTCACTGGAGAAGTGACCCCCAGGAGTCCCTCTCCCTTGCCCAAGTGGAGGTTTCCCCGAGGAACCCCCCCCTTGCCTGCCTGCAGCGCTGAAGAGATCCCGAGATCTCTCATAGACTAACATTGCGAACCCGACGCTTGTTTCTACACTGCACCCGGCCGCCCCCGCGCCGCTGAGGGTGAAATTTCTGTGTGGACTTGTGTCCCCCCCGGTGCCCTACAAAACCCCCCTGGTCTGCCCTCCGAAGACGCGGGTACTTACCTGCAAGCAGACCGGAACCGGGGCACCCCCTTCTCTCCATTCTAGCCTATGTGTTTTGGGCACCACTTTGAACTCTGCACCTGACCGGCCCTGAGCTGCTGGTGTGGTGACTTTGGGGTTGCTCTGAACCCCCAACGGTGGGCTACCTTGGACCAAGAGCTGAACCCTGTAAGTGTCTTACTTACCTGGTAAAACTAACAAATACTTACCTCCCCTAGGAACTGTGAAAATTGCACTAAGTGTCCACTTTTAAAACAGCTATTTGTGAATAACTTGAAAAGTATACATGCAATTTTGATGATTTGAAGTTCCTAAAGTACTTACCTGCAATACCTTTCGAATGAGCTATTACATGTAGAATTTGAACCTGTGGTTCTTAAAATAAACTAAGAAAAGATATTTTTCTATATAAAAACCTATTGGCTGGATTTGTCTCTGAGTGTGTGTATCTCATTTATTGTCTATGTGTATGTACAACAAATGCTTAACACTACTCCTTGGATAAGCCTACTGCTCGACCACACTACCACAAAATAGAGCATTAGTATTATCTCTTTTTACCACTATTTTACCTCTAAGGGGAACCCTTGGACTCTGTGCATGCTATTCCTTACTTTGAAATAGCACATACAGAGCCAACTTCCTACACCTTGCTACTAATGCACTGGTCACTGGGTGTCAAGTATTCTGACTCGCCTTTCGACTCAACAAGAGTATGGTGGGTTAAGAGTGAAAGGTATAAGATTTCCAGACAGAATATGTGCGTTTCTCATTCCAGAGGTGTGTGTTCCTCCAGCTGCTGCTCTGAGTGAGCATGGTGAATGAGAGATTGGATAGTAGGGAAAGGGTGCATGGGCTCAGTAGTTCCCTGTGAATCTGTGTTGCAAGCTAATTCCCAGTTCTCTGTCTTTGAGTCAGTCTTCATGAATGGTTTATAAGTCGAACTAATGTACTCCTCCGCCTAGTTCGAGAATAGTATTGTACATTAAACCTCTGCTCTGGGTCACAGTATGCGAACCCTGCGTAACTGACTACTGTGCCTTAAGTTTGCACTAAATTGCTGTGTACTCTAAGTTCACACTTAATCCTTGTGCTTTCATATCTTCCCATCTCCTACATCTCCAGGCGATAAGTAGTGTGGTGTGTTGTGTTTTCTAGGTTCTCAGAGCAGCCGAGCAGGCCCATCTGTGGGGCGAGCTAGTCTTCCTGTACGATAAGTATGAAGAGTACGACAATGCAATAATTACCATGATGAATCACCCTACTGATGCCTGGAAGGAAGGGCAGTTTAAAGACATCATCACTAAGGTAAGGGTGGGAGCAGCCCTGTGTGCTGGTACTTGCCGCATAAGTAATCGGATGATTTACAGTGATGGTGTTGGATCAAAGGAGGTTGGGAACGTGTTGAAGGATTAAGGTCCACAACAGAGCACGCTCAGAGTAACTCAAGTCAAGGCTCCATTTAGGAACAAGTGGATTCCTGTTTTTCAAATGCTGACTTTTTAAAAAGGAAGCAGCAGCCAGTAGTGAGGTCCTGAAAGAGGAGCGTACAAAGGCACATTTTTGTTGAAGTACAAGCTAGATCCATAGGATTGTCTTTTCTAATGCCCTAACATTTTAGTATCTAAAGTATTTCCATAATCCATGCTATATTCCACAAAGTCTGTAACCACTGACATCTGGTAACTCTGAAATAAAATCCTGCTGGAGATTTTAAGCTGTTTAAAAACAAGATGATGATACCGCTTTAATCCATGACAACAGTGATTGTTCCAGGTGAGGTTTGAAACCACTGCTCTTCAGAATCTTATCAGAGCTGAAGCAAGTGCCCAGGTCCTGAGGCCAGTACGTATAAACATAGAAGTGCTTGCTGCCATCTGTATTGTTTAACAGTAAGAAGCTGGCATACAGTCTTCAATGTCCAGTATGTAGTACTTGAAACACTTAAACAACTTACACAGACCAACCCTAGTGCACGGGGAGGATCTGGCTGTAATCAAGACACGTCGAAAGGGAGTCCATGGGACGTGTTAGAGGCTTAATTGTGATGTTAAATACGCATGGGACAGTGGTTAGACCTGCGGGGCACTAGAAGTGAGTGCCTGGGACCCTGAATTGAAGTAAGGCAAGAGGGAAAAACGCCTATTGGTTGGCAGAAATGCATGATGTAAACCATGTTTGTGCTCTTCCTCTGATGCTGATGAAGTGCAATAGTAGATAAGGATGGCCTAGTCTGTATTGTTAAAGGATACTAAAAAGTGGATAGAGACAAGGAGAGTGATCTGTTATCCTGTGCCACAATACCATTTCCTGCCAGGATGGCATATGAAGACGGCAAGATTCCTAGAAGACATACATGCACTCCTTTCCCCTGATGAAGTAACGTTGAGTATGTACAATTGACTCATTGGCTTAAAATGGTTGGGTTACAGAGCCCAGAATGACACAGCTAGGTGTGCGCAAACCTTTGTGATGGAGGTGAGTAAAGAACTATTTGACAAATGAAAAACATGAAGCAAGTTGTGGGGAGTACAGACACCGCTTGTGTGGTGACTCTGATGTTCTTAGATCATACCTACCTGTCTTCTCCAGTGCTGCATTAGTTCAGTTATCAGCCAGCTCAGGATCTGAAAACATAGTCGGTTGCTGAGGATACTCCCACTAGGGGCAGGTTTACCTATGTAGGAGAAGATGAATCCTCTTCTCATTGTCTATCACATCACTTTTTTTTTTTTGATTTAGTTCAGAAAAGATTTTTATTCTTTTACATGGTAACAGAAGGCAGAATAATAATAATAATAAAACTAAAACAAACAGCAGATCAAATTGGTAGGTAATATCACAGAATTGCATGCATAGTTTGTCTATCTTTGTCCATGATGTAACAATGAGTAGGTCAACAATGTAATGTAAGCATACATGGAACATAGTACTGGATATGCTAATTAAGTAAAGAACAGAAAATAAGAGAAAAGAATAGATGGAGTAAGAGAAGGTGAGAGATAGAGTAGGATATATGGCTTATTTACTCCAGTATTGGAACTTTCATAGATTCACATGCTTGAATCATTCCCCGTCGTCGAGATGGGAGTCCCGGTATAATTTTCATAAGTAATGTTAAAACATATTGAAGAGAAAAAAGGCCCTAGGCCTCTTCAATTTGATAGTCTATCAGAGTCATTATGTAAAAAGGACCAAACTTGATCCTCCACCAATCAGGCGACAGCACCCTTCAGAACCTCCTGAGAGAAGCTCTAGCACCTCAGATTTTCTACCGCACGTCGTGCTAGGGAGTCTCCTCAGAGCTCTGCTCTGTTTTCACACCTTTATTCAACTCTTTTTCTCTCAGAGAAACTCAATTATTTTGATTTGTCAGCTATTTACCAACTATGTCTGACAAGGAAAAGAAAAGTCTTTTTAGAGACTGCAAGACTTGTGGGAAGAAAAGACTTCATTCTGAAGATCCTCATCAAGATTGCATTTACTGCCTCTATCCAGATCATTCAGCCAAAGACTGTAAGATTTGCCGTACTTTTTCTTCTAAAACCTTAAAGGATAGAGAAGGCAGATTACTAATATGGCTGCAGAAACTGAAGCATAGGAAGGATCCAGTTTCTGGTTCTGAGAGTGAGGAATCTTCCACTTCCAAGAGATCAACTAAAAGGGCAAGATCACGCTCTAGATCTCCCTCACAAACCTCAAGGAAAGCCCTCAAAAAGACTGTTTCAGGGTCTTATAAGGGTCGCAGCCCATCCTCTTCCCCAACTAGACTCTCGAGTAAAGAGGGAAAGAAACATTCTTCCAGTTCTGAGAGGCACAGAAAATCCTCATCTGTTCCACCATCTGTGCCTTTCAAAAAACCATCTTCTGTGACTGGAAAAAAGTCCTCGTCGACGGATTCCCCGTCGACGGCACCGTCGGTGGGCGCATTGCCGACGACTCTAGCAACTTCAGGTGTTCCGTCGTCCACAGCTCCATCGGCGACTTCGTCGATGAGTACACCACCGTCGACGAGAACTACAACGACGACTTCAGCATCGACGACCGTATACACCTCTTCCTCGTCGACGGCGCTTACGTCAGTGTCGGCCTTACCGTCGACGACGACTTCGTCGACGGTAGAATCGTCGGCGAAGCTTGCGGCTATTAAAATAACAGTGCGACCAGCATCGACGGCACCGTCTACGACAAAGTCAGTTTACACGTCGACGACACCGTCGACGAGGGAAAAATACCAAAAAAGAACGGAAAAGTTAACTCCAACCCACACTTCACCTAGTAAGGTATCCTCACTGGTACCAGTACATCTTTTGGAGGGAGATGAAGATTCGGACGAAGATGGGCCTTTTGGTACAGCTCACAGCCCCTCTGAATTAAATGTAAAATATCAGGAAGAGGAGGAATTTGAGGAAGCTTATGATCCCCAGGCCTCCTTGGAGCATCAGCAGTATCAACAGGGAGCGTATATCCCTTCCGACCTGCTTACTGGCCTTAGAGCCATGTTGGTGGATTACAATAGAAGGTTCCCTCCAGAGGGAGAACAACCTCATCCATTGCCCATTTCTGGTCCTTCTACTCCACATCAAAGACCGACGTCTTTGCATCTCACAGATGTGGCTACCCCAGACATGACAATTCCCCAGGACACTGACATCTCAGATGGAGATCAAGAAGAAGGAGAGCTCATAGATACTCACTCAGAGTGGGACGAGTATATTATTCCTGCTCCATCCTCTCCTTCTCATTCGAAGGTGGAGTCCCCACCTGAAGACATTGGAGGCTTTCATAATCTTTTAGAGAGGGCAGCCAAGCGTTTTGCATTACCGCTACCTACGAAGCAAACGGATTGTTTCCTTTATGATTTTAAAGAGCCCTTTCAGAAGTCTGTGCGTTCCATCCCGATGGTGAACTATTTGTGGGAAGAGGGCCTTAAAGTCATGACTAGTCCAGCAACTGTCATAGCAGTTTTGCCACGTCTAGACAAGAAATACAAAGCTCCCGATGATGCCCCAGCATGCTTGACAGGCCATCCTCCTCCAGATTCGGTAGTAGCTCAAGCGGCTCAAAGGAGATCAAAGAATCCTTCTGCTCCGATTTCCGCGCCCCCAGATAAGGATGGTAGAAGGCTAGATAACATAGGAAAGAGATTCTCTTCTATGGCCAGCCTAGTTTTGAGAGCTGCCAACTCCTTGGCTATTTTGTCTCGATATGACAGACAACTTTGGGCAGATATTGCACCCTTTATTACTCAGGTGCCGGAAGACGTAAGATCAGAAGCAAATAAGACGATGCAAGAGGGTCAACGCGCGTCTGCAGAGCTGATAGACTGCGCAATGGATATAGCGACCACTGCTTTCAGACAGCTAGCAGGCGCTGCTGTATTAAGAAGACAGGGCTGGCTCAAAGCCACTTCCTTTCGTCCAGAAGTCCAGAATAAGATCCTAGACTTACCCTTTGATGGCCAAGCGTTATTTGGGAAACATGTGGACGAAGCCCTACAGTCAATTAAAACAGACACGGACACTGCAAGGTCACTAGGAACCCTGCAATATCGGAAGTCGTCCTTTCGCCCTAGGGGGCGTGGCCAGCCTTCTTACAGAGGAGGGTATCAACAACAGAGATACTCTTCCTACCCATCATCGTCACAACAATTTCGGCCGTACTATTCCCAAAGACAATCGACTCAACCGGCTTATAATAGGCCGGCAGGCCGTGGACGCTCAGCCCGCCCTGCTAGGGATGCAGCTCGTAGAACCTGATGTCCTCGAGGCTCCGGCTACGCCCAGTCCTCCTCCTGTCACCTTGGGCGGAAGAGTTTCCTTATTTCTCAGTCAATGGCAAACTATTACGTCAGACAAGTGGGTCCTACAATTAGTGGAACGGGGCCATACTTTAGAATTTGTCCAAAAACCTCCCTCCAACCCTCCCTGCAGGACTCCTTCAAGATACCCTCAACAACTCAAAGAAGAGGTCTACAAGCTCCTTCTCAAGGGAGCTATAGAGAAAGTGCCTCAGAATCAACAAGGAACAGGATTTTATTCCAGGTTCTTCATAATTCGAAAGAAGTGGAAGGATTGGAGACCGATCCTCGATTTAAGGCAACTAAATGTATACCTAAAGAAGCAATCGTTTCGAATGATCAGTCTGCAAGACGTCCTTTTGCGTCTCAATCAAGGAGATTTTATGTCATCACTAGACCTCAAGGACGCATACTTCCACATACCAATCCACCCTGCCCACAGAAATTTTTTGAGATTTACCGTAGCCGGCAGCCATTATCAATATCGCGTCCTTCCCTTCGGGCTCAAATCAGCCCCAAGAATATTTACCAAGTGCCTAGCACCGGTGGCAGCCTTTCTCAGGAGAAGAAAGCACCAGGTCTTTCCATACTTAGACGACTGGTTAATAAAGGCAAAGACTTACACGAGAGCACACAAGTCAACAAGAAGGTGCGTTTCCTTGCTGACCAATCTCGGATTCACAATCAACTGGGAGAAGTCCAACCCTCTACCAGGCCGCAGTATTACTTTTCTGGGAGCGGAACTGAACACTGACTCCGGCATCGCATGTCCCACGGTAGAGAGACAACAAAGGTTACTAACCCTAGGAAGTTTCATACAAAGAAGACGAAAGGTTACAGTCCGTCTCTTCAAATCTCTATTGGGCATGATGTCTTCATGCATACCTCTGATCCCTTTGTGTCGGCTAAAGATGCGCCCCTTGCAGGAGCATCTAAACCGTCAATGGCTTCAAGTATCAGGAACTTTCGAAGACCAGATACAAATTACTCCGACAATGCTCAAAACCCTCAAGTGGTGGTCTCAAAAGCATCATCTCTCTATCGGCCTCTCGTTTCTTCAACAACCAGCCCCGTGGACCATAACAACAGATGCCTCACTGGAAGGCTGGGGCGCAGTATTACAGGACCTGAAGATACGTGGCAAATGGCCAACTCATCTGACATCAAGACATATCAATTGGCTAGAACTCGGGGCAGTGAACCTCGCCTTACAAGCGTTTCTCCCAAGAATCCAGGGATCGCGAGTGGTGATAAGAACGGACAACACTACTACGATGCACTCTCAACAAACAAGGAGGTACAAGATCTCTCACCCTCTCCAGGGAAGCCCAAGCGATCTGGCACTGGGCCTCGCAGCAAGGCGTCACAATATCGGCGGTGCACTTGCCGGGAATAAACAACAAGGCAGCGGATGCACTCAGCAGGCAGAAATCAGACTGCCACGAGTGGGAACTAGACCAGACGATACTCATCCAGATTTTTTCTCAGTGGGGAACACCAACAGTGGATCTGTTTGCGAAGAAGACCAACGCCAAATGCCAGTTCTTCGCAAGCTGGCATCACCAAAAGGGATCTTGGGGGAATGCGTTTTCGATAGTCTGGTCCGACATCTTTGCTTACGCCTTTCCTCCCATTCCGTTGATCCCAAGGGTCCTCACGAAGATGAGAACAGAACCGTGCACTCTCATACTGATAGCCCCGTACTGGCCGCGCCAACATTGGTTCACAGAGCTCCTCATTCTCTCAGTCAAGCCTCATATTCCGCTGGAGCCGTTACCTCATCTACTAACAATGAACAACGGCCAAGTTCGACACCCCGATCCGCAGTCAATGCGGTTAGCGGCATGGCTCCTCACCACAGAGAATTTGCGCATTTGAATATCCCGCAGGACTGCAGAGATATTTTGTCACAGGCCAGAGCGGATAGCACGAACAAGGCGTATCAGTGTAAATGGAAGAGATTCTGTACCTGGTGTCATCAGTGTCAAATCGACCCGTTTCTTTCACCACCAGAAAAGATTTTGCCTTATCTCTTAGAGTTAGCTCGATCTGGCCTGGCACATTCGTCCATTAAAGTTCATGTAGCAGCCATAGCTGCATACAGGCGTTCGGATGACACACCCTCGCTCTTCTCTTCTCGGCTGATTAAAAGATTTTTAAAAGGATTATTCAGGGTTTACCCTCCTTTCAGACCTCCACCTCCTTCGTGGAACCTGAACATTGTTTTGGCGCAACTGATGAAGCATCCTTTTGAGCCAATCCACCGTGCGTCCCTCAAGCATTTATCGTGGAAGGTCGCCTTGTTAATAGCCCTTACATCAGCTAGGCGGGTCAGTGAGGTACAAGCGCTCTCCATCCAAGAGCCTTTCCTACAGTTGAAACAAGATAGACTACTAATGCGCACTAACCCGCATTTTATTCCTAAAGTTCCGTCAGACTTTCACATTAACGAACCTCTGGTTTTCAAGTCTTTTTTCCCTCGTCCATCTACTCCAGCGGAGAGAGCATTACATTCTCTAGATGTGAAAAGATGCGTTCAATTTTATTTGGACAGGACAAAAGCGTTTCGGCGCTCTAATCAGCTATTTGTGGCGTACAGTGCCCCTAGGAAGGGGTACCCACTATCCAAGCAGAGTATTTCAAGATGGATCGCCTCCGCTATTCGCTTCTGTCATTTAGCAGCGGGCAAACCTTTGCAGTCATCTGTGCATGCTCACTCGACGAGAAAGGTCTCGTCGTCAACGGCACTGTTTGCCGGAGTGCCACTACAAGACATATGTAGGGCAGCAACATGGAAGAGCTGCCATACCTTTACTAAACACTATTGCTTGGAGTCCCTCTCGCATGGAGAGGTAGCAGTGGGCCAAGCGGTTCTCAGGAATCTCTTCAGGTGAAGGTGAGCCACTTCTCCTACATCCCTCCATCCTAGAAAAGGTATGCACATTAAAAAATGTATCTAAAAATAATACAATACTGGTTTGTTATTCAAATTTCATCATGTATCTTCATAGGAATATTCCTATTTATATTAGAGATAAGAAGATACTTATATGGTGTTATATATATATATATATATATATATATATATATATATATTTTTTTTTATGTGTGTGTATATATATATATATATATATACGTGTGTATACATAGATGTGTAGATATGTATATGTAGATATAGAGAGACAGATGTCAGTATGATTATATGCTTCATTAATTTATACATGATGATGATAAGGTTTTGTGGCATAAGATAACCTGTTTATCAAGGGAGTTGTCATTTTTCAATGTGCATAGTTATTGCTTGCTACTCTGATTCAAGCATGTGAATCTATGAAAGTTCCAATACTGGAGTAAGAAAACAAGTTACTTACCTGTAACTGTAGTTCTCCAGTATTGGAATCTTTCATAGATTCACATGCGACCCACCCACCTCCCCGGAGAAGCTCACTTCACCTCTTTCTGTCTAGCAGTACATATACTCATAGTAATATACGCACTTGTGCGTTGAAAATCTGAGGTGCTAGAGCTTCTCTCAGGAGGTTCTGAAGGGTGCTGTCGCCTGATTGGTGGAGGATCAAGTTTGGTCCTTTTTACATAATGACTCTGATAGACTATCAAATTGAAGAGGCCTAGGGCCTTTTTTCTCTTCAATATGTTTTAACATTACTTATGAAAATTATACCGGGACTCCCATCTCGACGACGGGGAATGATTCAAGCATGTGAATCTATGAAAGATTCCAATACTGGAGAACTACAGTTACAGGTAAGTAACTTGTTTTCTTCTGTAGGGAGTAGGTAATTTGGGTTGTTGGCAGGTAACCAGATTGAGCTCTAGGCATTGAGGATGAATCACCCAGAAGAGATTGTTCATGGGGGTTTACTGGAAGCAAAAAAGTTATCCACGGTGCCCCAAATGTTATGTGAATGAGTTTTCCATGGGGAATGTTGGAGCGCTGTATTGTCAGCAGCACATATCTGAATTAACCAGTTCAGCCAGGATTTAAAATTATTTTTGTGCGTGTTTTTCCAGTTTGCAGTAACCAATTTGATTGCTGCAGTGAGCATAAGGTCAAGAAGGAGGTGATCCGATTGCAATTTGATGTTGTTATCTAGGAAGTCAGTAATTAAGTATGAAAAATTGTTTCTTGGAATAATGTGGAACATTTTCAAGATAAAAAGGAATACTTCAGACCAAAATGGTTGAACCTGTGTACAAAAAAAAATCAGATGAGGAAGATCCCCAGTTTTCTTCTGGCAGTTCCAACAAGTAGGAGATCTGTTATGTGTATTGTGTGTAGGCGAGAGGGTGTCCAGAAAATATTATGTAATGTCCAAAATTGAGTCTGCAAAAGAATAGAGGTGACTTTGTGTAGAGTCACTGAATTCCAGATTGTTGTCCAGTCCTAGTCTGTAATCACCGACCCAGATTGAAGAAAACCCTAGCCTTCTAGAATATCCAAAGAGTTGGTAGTTGATGGTTGGAGGAAATGGTATAGCTTAGAAACCTGATGTCCATTTTTGAATAATTTCCGGGTTAGGGGAAGAATTGACGGGTCTTCGTGAAGGGAGTGAGTTTTTGACATTGCTGCTTTAAGTTTGAGGAAGTTATAAAATTCCTTGTCTTCAATATGGTATATATTTTGTAGATTCGCAAATGTATGGGGTTGGAGGGCATACCTAGTTGCTTTGGATAGAAAATGCCCTTGTTTATCCAAGATTGCCAGTGGAGGGTTTGTCCTTTGTATCAGATATTTGGGTTGTGCCATAGGGAAGCGGAGTTGGAGAATTTCAATTTAACTTGTAGTTTATTGTTAATGGAGAGTAGTGCACGTTTCGTATTCCTGAATATATATATTTAGAGTATGGCATATGTTTGTCAGTAGAAGTGAGTAGGGTTGCCGGGGCCAAGTTCCCTAATATGGCTTTTTCTGCTTCAAACCATAGAGGGGTGTAATTAGAGACTGGTTGTAAAGAAATGGCTCCCTGTTGCAGTTACCCCCCACTTTTTGCCTGATACTGATGCTGACTTGACTGAGAAGTGTGCTGGGACTCTGCTAACCAGGCCCCAGCACCAGTGTTCTTTCACCTAAAATTTACCATTGGCTTCACAATTGGCACAACCCTGGCACCCAGGTAAGTCCCTTGTAACTGGTACCCCTGGTACCAAGGGCCCTGATGCCAGGGAAGGTCTCTAAGGGCTGCAGCATGTCTTATGCTACCCTAGGGACCCCTCACTCAGCACAGACACACTGCTTGCCAGCTTGTGTGTGCTGGTGGGGAGAAAATGACTAAGTCGACATGGCACTCCCCTCAGGGTGCCATGTCAACCTCACACTGCCTGGCATAGGTAAGTCACTCCTCTAGCAGGCCTTACAGCCCTAAGGCAGGGTGCACTATACCACAGGTGAGGGCATAGGTGCATGAGCACCATGCCCCTACAGTGTCTAAGCAAAACCTTAGACATTGTAAGTGCAGGGTAGCCATAAGAGTATATGGTCTCGGAGTCTGTCAAAAACGAACTCCACAGCTCCATAATGGCTACACTGAATACTGGGAAGTTTAGTATCAAACTTCTCAGAATAATAAACCCACACTGATGCCAGTGTTGGATTTATTAAAAAATGCACACAGAGTGCATCTTAGAGATGCACCCTGTATTTTACCCAATTGTTCAGTGCAGGACTGACTGGTCTGTGCCAGCCTGCTGCTGAGAGACGAGTTTCTGACCCCATGTGGTGAGGGCCTTTGTGCTCTCTGAGGACAGAAACAAAAGCCTGCTGTGGTTGGAGGTGCTTCACACCTCCCCCCTGCAGGAACTGTAACACCTATCAGTGAGCCTCAAAGGCTCAGGCTTCGTGTTACAATGCCCCAGGGCACTCCAGCTAGTGGAGATGCCCGCCCCCTGGACACAGCCCCCACTTTTGGCGGCAAGTCCAGGAGAGATAATGAGAAAAACAAGGAGGAGTCACTGACCAGTCAGGACAGCCCCTAAGGTGCCCTGAGTTGAGGTGACTCTGACTTTTAGAAATCCTCCATCTTGCAGATGGAGGGTTCCCCCAATAGGGATAGGAATGTGCCCCCCTCCCGTCAGGGAGGAGGCACAAAGAGGGTGTAGCCACCCTCAAGGACAGTAGCCATTGGCTACTGCCCTCCCAGACCTAAACACACCCCTAAATTTTGTATTTAGGGGCACCCCAGAACCTAGGAAATCAGATTCCTGCAACCTAAGAAGAAGAGGACTGCTAAGCTGAAAAACCCTGCAGAGAAGACGGAGGCACCAACTGCTTTGGCCCCAGCTCTACCGGCCTGTCTCCCCACGTCTAAAGACACTGCTCCAGCGACGCTTTCCCCAGGGACCAGCGACCTCTGAATCCTCAGAGGACTGCCCTGCTCTAGAAGGACCAAGAAACTCCTGAGAACAGCGGCCCTGTTCACTCAAGACTGCAACTTTGTTTCCAAAGGAGCAACTTTAAAACGACTGTGTTTCCCGCCAGAAGCGTGAGACTTGCAACCCTGCACCCGGCGACCCCGACTTGACTGGTGAAGAAACAACATTTCAGGGAGGACTCCCCGGTGACTCCGAGACTGTGAATAACCAAAGTTGTCCCCCATGAGCCCCCACAACGACGCCTGCAGAGGGAATCCCGAGGCTCCCCCTGACCGCGACTGCCTGACTCTCAGATCCCGACGCCTGGAAAAGACCCTGCACCCGCAGCCCCCAGGACCTGAAGGATCGGAACTCCAGTGCAGGAGTGACCCCCAGGAGGCCCTCTCCCTTGCCCAGGTGGTGGCTACCCCGAGGAGCCCCCCCCTTGCCTGCCTGAATCGCTGAAGAGACCCCTTTGTCTCCCATTGATTTCAACGACAAACCCGACTTGTGTTTGCACACTGCACCCGGCTGCCCCGTGCTGCTGAGGGTGTACTTTCTGTGCTAACTTGTGTCCCCCCTGGTGCCCTACAAAACCCCCCTGTTCTGCCCTCCGAAGACGCGGGTACTTACCTGCTGGCAGACCGGAACCGGGGCACCCCCCTTCTCCATTGAAGCCTATGTGTTTTGGGCACCACTTTGAACTCTGCACCTGACCGGCCCTGAGCTGCTGGTGTGGTAACTTTGGGGTTGCTCTGAACCCCCAATGGTGGGCTACTTTGGACCCCAATCTGAACCCCGGAGGTGGTTTACTTACCTGCAAGAACTAACAATAACTTACCTCCCCCAGGAACTGTGAAAATTGCACTAAGTGTCTAGTTTTAAAATAGCTATATGTGTTTTATTTCAAAAGTATATATGCTATTGTGATTATTCAAAGTTCCTAAAGTACTTACCTGCAATACCTTTCAAATGAGATATTACATGTAGAATTTGAACCTGCGGTTCTTAAAATAAACTAAGAAAATATATTTTTCTATACAAAAACCTATTGGCCTGCAAATTGTCTCTGAGTGTGTGTTCCTCATTTATTGCCTGTGTGTATGTACAACAAATGCTTAACACTACTCCTTTGATAAGCCTACTGCTTGACCACACTACCACAAAATAGAGCATTAGTATTATCTCTTTTTGCCACTATCTTCCCTCTAAGGGGAACCCTTGGACTCTGTGCATACTATTCCTTACTTTGAAATAGTGCATACAGAGCCAACTTCCTACACTGGTGAAAGCCAGTAAGATCCTTGTTTGGCAAGAAATGATGTCTGGTAAGTTTTGAAGTTGGGTAGGTTAAGACCTCCCAGATTTTGGGGGAGTTTTAGTTTGTGCAAGGCTATCCTAGGTTTCTTACCTTTCCATAAAAAGTTATTGGTTATTTTATCTATTTTATGGTGGAAGTCATCAGTGAGGTATAAGGGGATCATACTTAAATAGTTCCCTATGGGAGATATCATCATTTTTATTGTCTCAATGCAACCCCACCAGGTGATGAATTTAGGAGACCATCCCTCTTGGAGTTATTTGATTTTTTTTCCAGAGTTAGCGGTTCATTATGTATTAGGGTCTCTATTAGATCTGATCCAAACTCTAAACCTAAGTAATTTATATAATTTGGTTGCCATGTTAGACCTGAATTCACCAGTAGAGTTTGTGGGCCTAGTGAGTTTAGTGATTTCACTTCTGTTTTATCTCTGTTTAATTTATAGCCTGATACATGAGGATATTGTTCAGTTGTGTCCATTAAGGCCTGAATGGAGGGTTGAGGGTCATCTGATAAGATTAAGATGTCGTCAGCGTAGGTTATCAGTTTACTTGTTTTATTATAGAAGTCTATACCTGCTATCTGTGGATTATTGATATGTGAGATTAATGGTTCAAGGACTATAAGGAATAGGGAGGGTGAGAGTGGGCAACCTTGTCTTGTGCCTTTTTCGAGGTTAAAAGGCATAGAAACCATGCCATTTACAGAGATCGCGGCTCTAGGGTTACTGTATAGTGCCACGATCATTTTTATAAAGACATATCCAAGGTGAAGTATTTAAGAGATTGTTCCAGAAATGTCCATGAGACCTTGTCAAAAGCCTTTTCTGCGTCTAGTGCAGTAGCCACTGAAGGCGTGGATAAGTACTTAGCTCGTTCTATGGCATGGCAGAGAAGTGTGTTATCGTTGGCCATTCTGTTTTTCAAGAACCCTACTTTTGAGTTGCTAATTATTTGAAGTACGAAGGGATTAAGTCTTTTGGCAAGGATTTTTGCATAAATTTTGCAATCAAGGTTTAGTAGCGAGATTGGTCTGCAATTCTTTGCCAGTAAAGAGTCTTTACCTTCTTTGGGTATGACAATAATATGTGCGTCGGCAGTTGTGCCGGTACTTTCCCCAGAGGGGGCGTATGTGTTAAATAGTTTTAAGAGAGAGGGATAGAGGGAATTTGTAAATGTTTTTGAGAATATGGCGTTGAAGCCGTCTGGTCCAGGAGCCTTATTATCTTTTAGTGTGTTAATTGCATCCGTGATTTCTTTTGTGGAAAATGGTTTGGCTAGTGTCTTTTTATCCCCTTTTGATAGCCTGGTAAGTTTAGTTTATGTAGGTATGTCATACATTTTTCAGGTGTAGTCTGGTTGTTTTCGGAGTATAACTCTGTGTAGAATTGTCTAACAGTGTCTGATATTTTGCGGGTTGGTGTGCGGACTAAATTTTGCTTATCTGTAATGGCAGATATATTCTTTTGGTTTTGTTTATGTTTTAAGTATGAAGCTAACATTTTCCCTGCCTTGTTGGATTCACATAGTTTAAGGTCCTTAAATTTATTAACCCACACTCCAGCACGTTCGCTAAGTATTCTGTTGTATTCATATTTTCTTAGAGGTAAGTTTAAGGATCTGTTTATCTAGTGGTATGATATGGGAGGCTTCTAAGAGGCCAATGTCACGTTCTAGTCCCAAAAGGGAGTTGTTTCTTGCTTTGTTGATTCGAGTTTTCAAATCTATCAAAGTGCCTCTTAGGGGGTAAGCTTTAAGAGCATCCCAGAAGGTTTGAATATGGCCATCTGTGGTAGCGTTATTTTAGCAAAAATCAGTAATGGCCCTCTCAATTCGTTGTATATTTTCTTGGTATTTTAAAATCTCGGCGTTAAATCGTCATTTTTTTGTCCGGTTTCTGGGATTGGATCCAGTTATTAATGTGTTGATGCATGCATGGTCAGAGATCAGTATTGGTGATATGTTTGTTTGATCTATGAGGTGAGTGTGGGAACCTGAGATGAGGATATAGTCTATTCTTGTATAAGAGTCATGTGGGTGAGAATAGAAAGTGTAATCTCTCACAGTCGGGTGTTGGAGTCCCCATGTGTCTTTAAGATCGTTTTTCAAACAAATATCCTTTAGAATTTTTTGTGCTTTGGATGGGCGATAGTTACATCAGGATTGTCCGTCTAGTGTGATATCCAAGGGAAGGTTAAAGTCACCCGCAACTATTATGAGATCGTTATTTGATCTATTTTTCTTGAAATCATGTTCCAGAAGTCACAGTTGTCGTTATTTGGGCCATATATATTAATTACATGTATTCTTGCTACATCACTCTTTAAAGGAAGAGATGCCCCATCTGCCTTCTGTATCTGTGGTGTAGGACTCAGTAGTCAGATTGGCGTTTCTGGAGATCAAAGTGACCACACCTCTTTTTTGTGGGTTGCCTCTGAACAGTGGATATCAACAATCCAATTAGTTTTAAGTTTGAGTGCCTCTGATTCAGAAATTCTTGTTTCTTGAAGGAGAATAATATCGCCTTTGGATTTGTAAAGATGGCTCATTATTTTCTTGTGTTTTATCGGATGCTTTATGCCCTTCACATTCCAGGAAACAATGTTAATATTTTCTTTATTAGGGGAGTTAGCCATCATAAAATGGGAGGGGATGAGTATGTTGTAGAGTACTTTCTATCAAGAAAGGACACTTTTGTGGCAGTGGAGTTGCCTTAATATGTGTTTGGAGACTGCAAACGTGTGTGCTATACCTAAAGCTGAGTTTAGTATACCAGTATTCAGTGTATGTATATTGAGTTGAGCTCTTGTTAACTACGATCCTAGGAGATGGATTTTTGGATAATTTCATATAATTTCTATACTGTTCAATGGTGAGTTTCAAAAGGAAAATGGAATAGGAAGACGAGAAGGAAGAAAGGAGATGGAAAAGATACAAGAAGAAAAAAAAGACCAACCCCCCCCTCCCCCCCACCCCCCCACCACAACCTAAATAACCCTCCCCCCCCCCCCCTCACCACAACCTAAATAACCCTCCCCCCCCCCCCCCCTCCTCCTTACTTTGAAATAGTGCCATGGAGATGGCGACAAAGAAGAGCAAAAACGTCTCTCGTGGCAACGCGGAGTAATAACTGCTCTAACATATATTTGCTGCTAAACAATTAATATCCCAGGGGAGACTAAACAAAGGACTAACTCGTCCTGTAACTCAGGTTAGGAAATATTTTTGTCAAAAAGTGTTAGTATTTAAACAACAGCACAAAAATATTATAATATTCTCAACATATTGATTAAGTAAAGTTATTCTAGGAGTGATAACCTAATTGTCTAGCATTATGAGTGTATCATGAGATAGCCTCATGTATTAGGTTCTACTTTTAGTCAGCAGGATGGAGTGGGACTTCTTAGTTGATGAAGTGATCCAATGAACATAGCTCTCAAATTAAGCCTGACAAAGCCTAATACAAAGGACAGATTCCAATCGTGTAATTTACATAAGTCTGTTAAAAAAATAATTACAAAGATTACAAGGTTTTGTCCAGTGTAAAAGAAGTTACGGTGTCCTTTTGTTTGATAATCTATTTACGTCTATTTCTTGTTCTGTCAAATTGTCCAAATAAGATTTTAGTGCATTATGGTCGTTGAAAATTTGATCCTGAATTTCGCTGGTCCTGCAACAGAAAATTTGATTTTTATGTCTAAGTCTACTGCGTAGCGCCAAGAATCCTTTCCTTGTGTCAACTGTTGTTTTGGAGTAATCTTGTGAGATGTAGATAATAGAACTGTTCCAGTTGATGTGGTTATTTTTGCGCATATAGAGGAAGATTGATTCCGTATGTTAGAATCGCAGAGGTCTGCAGACTATTGGTCTGGGTTTAGATAAAGGGCCGTAATGCTGTTTAAAAGATGGAACTCTGTGTGCTCTTTTTAGTTCAAATTTCTCATCAAATTGAAGACCAGTAATTCTAGATATCCATGTCTCAAGAAAGGAGATGCATTGATGTAGTGAGTCTTCTTTTGTCTCAGTCTTCCGGAAGTCCAAAAATTCTTAGATTGTCTCTTCAGTTACGGTCTTCCAAATCAGCAATAGTCTTCCTCATAGATGACGTAGAGGCATGGAGTAAGAAGTTCCTTTTTCCGTTTTGTTTTTAGTATCTTCCAGGTCGCTGATTCTTTGTTCTGTCTCAGATATTCTATTGTTGATGGTGTTGATAACCACTCTAATGGCTGTTGGTTCAAGTTGCACTGAGTCAGTGTTTATTTTGGTAGATTTGTCCAGGTCCTCTACATCCGAAAGTTTTGTCAGGATCATATCCATCGTACTGTTAATATCCGCTTTATTTTTGATTGGAGAATCCGGAAAAGTTGGCTCCGCTTTGGAACGTTTAACATGTGGTTTGTTATCCTTCTCAGCCATTTTGAGTATTACGTTTGGTAGGGCTTGGTGCAGTACTTTGGTAGGGCTTGGTGCTGTAGTTTATTATAGTATTTTATTGTATATGATGATAATGACTGTTAGGGGTCATTGACTGTCTTTAGGTCCTATTTGTCACAGCCGTGAAGTTAGATGTGACTAGTGTCTGATCTGATGAGCAAGGCCCCTTTGTGACCTATAGTATGGTGAATTATATTTCTGCTAGCTTTAGATTTATGACCTGAGGAACATGTAGAGCATTTTAATTGTATGCCAGTAGTTCTTTCAGCTGTCTATTAATATCCACGTTGAGGAGCACTGTGAAACAATGAAAAATTCAACACGTCTAAAGTCTGTTCTGACTTGCATAGGGCTCTGTATGTCTGGTACTGTGGTGAGTTATAGATTCTGGCAGCAGAATCCTATGTGGTGGAGGTCATGTAAAGCAAATTAATTGTGTGCCAAGGAATCTTTCAAGTGTTCCTTTTATATCCAAGCCGTGTAGCAATATGAGTAAAACACTAAGCCGGCACATGTACGAAGTACGGGCGCCATTTTAGGGTCAGGCAGAGCTAGAACGATCCATACACTTGAGTATTTTGTGTGCTTGAGGCAAACAGGTAAGGTGTGCTTAGTCAAACTATCTATTGCTATAGATAGTGCATATTTTATGGGCCCATTGACAGTCTATATGCTTTTGCCCTCTCTTCGTATAATTTGGGATCGGGTTACCACCATTTTGAGCAACGCGCGATCGGAGCTATGCAAGAGAGCAAAGTTGAAAACCCATCCATTTGGTTGTTTCTGACCTTGTTCCGAGTACGTATCTTGGGGTCGGAAGCTTCACACAGCAGAATCTTCTAGTCTCCAGTCAAATGAAGGTCTGAAAGCGGCATAATTGTTCACTTTTTCTGCCACATCGCTGGGAGAGATGGAGTTATCCACCCATGTGTCTCCTCGTCCAAGCCACACACCCCTATCACATCACCTTCACTAGCTTTGAGTTACGCAGTCTCTGATCCACCCACATGGTGGTGGCACCTGTTCCTAGAATTGAAAACATGAGATCTCTGATGTAGTTAGAGTCCTGGGGTCATCATGAAACTGGCATGTGTTGATTTTATTTTGGATTTTTCAGTACTAAATGGTAGATTGTACCGTAAAGCCATGCTACAGTGCTGCACATAACAATAAAAGTGGCAAGTAAGACACACAAGCTTAATTAACTAACACAGACAGTAGTTGGTACACTTTATCCATGTGAAATATGGGTTCCATCATCATAATTACTGCTGCAAAATACTCTGAACAGCTTGACTAATTTTAGGGTCACTAACGTTATGTGGGATGGAGAACTAAATTGTGTGATAGTGTGGCAAAAGACAAATTATGTGGCAAAGGCTCTGCCAATATTTTTATCCGTTTAAGTTAGAAACAGTTTTTGTGAACTCTGCAAATTGTGTCAAATCACACTGAAACCATAATTGTGCAGTGAATGCTGCAGCTACATAAACACTTAAATCCACTGGTCCTCCCCATTGTTCATTATTTTATCAGCAATTTAATTAAGAAAATAAAACAATAAAACATCTAATTTCACTTAGTGTCCATTGTTTGGTGTCCTTTAAAGACAATCACTTTTTTAAGCTAACTACCTAAAAATGAACATGTAAAATATATTTATACAAAAACATAACATCCATAATGTGGTCCCATAGCAATCTCTGGGTCCTGGTGACATTTACAAAGTACTCTGCCTGTGGCGTTGTGGTGCATCATGTTACAAGAACTCATTGTTGGCAATATTGGACTTTATTACACGCTTGCCTGTTATTTATTCTTCATATTTCTCTGGCAGATATTGTTCTAGACCTCCATATCTGGTGCCACCTAAATATTGGATATTTAGTGTGTGAAACCTGCTTGCCTCTCATGGATACTTCTACATGTTGATTTCTCACCTTTAATTTCTTCCTTATTTTCACTGCCTCTGCCCTTGACAGAGGGACTCCGTTGTTTGGACCCCAAGAGAGCGATGAGTTTTTACATCTTCTGCTAGACTTCTAACTGCAGGTTCCTCAACTTGTGAATTTCCGTAGGAGTCACACTGGATCCAGATTTGCTAGCAATTTCCTTGCACCTTGGCAAGTGATGTGGCTCTGTGTTGATTCGCTCCTGCCCGGGTGTCCCGTCTGGATCCCCATATATCCGCTCCTCCACCGGCTAGCATTAGTTTCTTTCTTTCTGCACCTTCCAAAGCAGATTCGAACCTTAAGAGTTCTGTCACTCTGACAGTCTTGGGGGGGGGGTTCAGTGCTTCTCCAGGCGTCGGATATCTTCATCCCGGTCAGGGGGGGGGTCCTCAGGATTCCCTCGGCAGGCATCGTCGGTGGGGTGTAGAGAGGTCAGCCCAGGGTGGACACGTTGTCTCGGAGTCGCCTGGGGATCCTCTCTGGCCAGTTGGTTTCTCGGGACACGGGCCGGGGGGCGTTCGGTGCAGAGTAGTTGGACTCAAGCTTCTGGAGTGAGGTGAGAGTCCCTTTTAAAGATGGTTTATTTGTCTTCTTTTTGGACATGTCCGCTGTCCACAGGAGTTTCTTGGTCCTCGGTGGTGCAGGCAGTCCCCTGGAGGCTTTTCAGGGGTCGCTGGTCCTGCAGAACGTGTTGCTTCATTTCTTACAGCTTTTCGAAGCAGGAGACGGGCCGGTAGGGCTGGGGCAGAGTCAGGTGTTGGCTCCTTCTCTTCTCTGCTGGGTTTTCAGCTCAGCAATCCTTCTTTGAGGTTGTCAGGAATCTGAAGAGCTGGGTTCAGAGTTGCCCCTAAATACTAAATTTAGGGGTGTGATTGAGTCAGAGGGCAGTAGCCAATGGCTACTGTCCCTGAGGGTGGCTACACCCTCCTGGTGCCCACTTCCTCCGACACATCCCTATCCCTATTTGTCCTAATCCTCCAAAGGAAGATGGAGGATTTCTCAGGAGGGGTGGGGGGGGGGGGGTCACTTCAGCTCTGGACACTTTAGGGCTGGTCCTGGCTGAGGGGGGGTGACTCCTTGTTTTTCTCATTATCCCTCTGGACTTTCCACCAAAAGTGGGGGCTCGTCTGGGGGGGGCAGGCATCTCCACTAGCTGGAGTGCCCTGGGGCACTGTAACACCAGGCTTGAGCCTTTGAGGCTCACCACCAGGTGTTACAGTTCCTGCAGGGGGAGGTGTGAAGCACCTCCACCCAGGACAGGCTTTGTTTCTGACCACAGGGTGCACAAAGGCACTCGCCCCATGTGGTCAGAAACTCGTCTGGAAGTGGCAGGCAGGCACAGACCGGTCAACCTTGCACTAGCAGTTGGGCTAACATACAGGGGGCAACTCTAGGAACGCCCTCTGTGTGCATTTTTCAATCAATCCCAGACGGGCATTGAGAAGTTCCCAGTATTCAGTGTAGCCATTATGGTGCTGTGGAGTTCGTAATGACAAACTCCCAGACCATATACTCAGTATGGCTACCCTGCACTTACAAGAATTGACTTAGACACTGTAGGGGCATAGTGCTCATCCAGCTATGCCCTCACCTGTGGTATAGTGCACCCTACCTTAGGGCTGTAAGGCCTGCTACAGGGGTGACTTACCTTTGCCACAGGCAGTGGTTTGTGGACATGGTACCCTGAGGGGAGTGCCATGTAGACTTTCTTTTCTCCCCACTAGTACACGCAAGCTGCCAAGCAGTGTGCAAGTACTGAGTGAGGGGTCCCTGAGGGTGGCATAATAAATGCTGCAGTCCTTAGGGACCTTCCCTGGCCACAGGGCCATTGGTTCCAGGGGTACCTTTTACAAGGGACTTAACTGTTATGGAAACAAAGGTACAGTTTTAGGGAAAGAACACTGGTGCTGGTGCTTGGTTAGCAGGGTCCCAGCACACTTTCAATCAAAGCTGGCATCAACACTAGGGAAAAAGTGGGGGGTGACCATGCCAACAGTGGCATTTTCCTACAACCAGGCTTCCCATTCTTTTGAAGACTGGATCCTGAAGGCAGGTTCACTGCAAGCAGTCATAAGTACCTCCCGATGATGGCCGACCTATTCACACTGTTGATTTAATGTGCCAAAGTCACACCTGACCTCTTCACACAGGTTCCCATTCAGCTGAGCCATTCTGGATATTGTGTTCTCCTGAGCCGTTCCTCCTCCTCAACATGTCCAGGACATTCAGGCTATGATCTCGATGTTTGAACCCTTGACCTCGCTCTCAGTAAGAGCGGCCCTGACATCTCAGTGGGATCACTGTCCAGGGAACCTATCAGAATCCATGCATGTGTCAATGGAGACTGTGAAAGATCTGCAGTGGTGGCTCCTTGACTGCATTTGGACTGTTAGTAGACCACTCTCCCTGCCCACCCAGAACTGCCATGAGGGATGCATCATTGCTTGGTTGGCAGGGGCCATCTGGAAGAGGTGGAGGTCAGAGGGCTGTAGTGTCTGGTGGACACTGGCCTGCACATCATAGACATGCCTCCACATCAACTTTACTGGAGGTGTGGGAGTGATCAACTTGACTCTAAATGCGTTCTGTAAAGAAATGGCTCCCTGTTGCAGTTACCCCCCACTTTTTGCCTGATACTGATGCTGACTTGACTGAGAAGCGTGCTGGGACCCTGCTAACCAGGCCCCAGCACCAGTGTTCTTTCACCTAAAATGTACCATTGTTTCCACAATTGGCACACCCTGGCATCCAGATAAGTCCCTTGTAACTGGTACCTCTGGTACCAAGGGCCCTGATGCCAGGGAAGGTCTCTAAGGGCTGTAGCATGCATTATGCCACCCTAGAGACCCCTCACTCAGCACAGACACACTGCTTACAAGCCTGTGTGTGCTGGTGAGAACAAAATGAGTAAGTCGACATGGCACTCCCCTCAGGGTGCCATGCCAGCCTCTCACTGCCTATACAGTATAGGTAAGACACCCCTCTAGCAGGCCTTACAGCCCTAAGGCAGGGTGCACTATACCATAGGTGAGGGTACCAGTGCATGAGCACTGTGCCCCTACAGTGTCTAAGCAAAACCTTAGACATTGTAAGTGCAGGGTAGCCATAAGAGTATATGGTCTGGGAGTCTGTTTTACACGAACTCCACAGCACCATAATGGCTACACTGAAAACTGGGAAGTTTGGTATCAAACTTCTCAGCACAATAAATGCACACTGATGCCAGTGTACATTTTATTGTAAACTACACCACAGAGGGCACCTTAGAGGTGCCCCCTGAAACTTAACCGACTATCTGTGTAGGCTGACTAGTTTTAGCAGCCTGCCACAAACCGAGACATGTTGCTGGCCCCATGGGGAGAGTGCCTTTGTCACTCTGAGGCCAGTAACAAAGCCTGCACTGGGTGGAGATGCTAACACCTCCCCCAGGCAGGAATTGTCACACCTGGCGGTGAGCCTCAAAGGCTCCCCTCCTTTGTGCCAACCCAGCAGGACACTCCAGCTAGTGGAGTTGCCCGCCCCCTCCGGCCAGGCCCCACTTTTGGCGGCAAGGCCGGAGAAAATAATGAGAATAACAAGGAGGAGTCACTGGCCAGTCAGGACAGCCCCTAAGGTGTCCTGAGCTGAGGTGACTCTAACTTTTAGAAATCCTCCATCTTGCAGATGGAGGATTCCCCCAATAGGGTTAGGATTGTGACCCCCTCCCCTTGGGAGGAGGCACAAAGAGGGTGTACCCACCCTCAGGGCTAGTAGCCATTGGCTACTAACCCCCCCGACCTAAACACGCCCTTAAATTTAGTATTTAAGGGCTACCCTGAACCCTAGAAAATTAGATTCCTGCAACTACAAGAAGAAGGACTGCCTAGCTGAAAAACCCCTGCAGAGGAAGACCAGAAGACGACAACTGCCTTGGCTCCAGAAACTCACCGGCCTGTCTCCTGCCTTCCAAAGATCCTGCTCCAGCGACGCCTTCCAAAGGGACCAGCGACCTCGACATCCTCCGAGGACTGCCCCTGCTTCGAAAAGACAAGAAACTCCCGAGGACAGCGGACCTGCTCCAAGAAAGGCTGCAACTTTGTTTCCAGCAGCCTTGAAAGAACCCTGCAAGCTCCCCGCAAGAAGCGTGAGACTTGCAACACTGCACCCGGCGACCCCGACTCGGCTGGTGGCGATCCAACACCTCAGGAGGGACCCCAGGACTACTCTGATACTGTGAGTACCAAAACCTGTCCCCCCTGAGCCCCCACAGCGCCGCCTGCAGAGGGAATCCCGAGGCTTCCCCTGACCGCGACTCTTTGAACCTAAAGTCCCGACGCCTGGGAGAGACCCTGCACCCGCAGCCCCCAGGACCTGACGGACCGGACTTTCACTGGAGAAGTGACCCCCAGGAGTCCCTCTCCCTTGCCCAAGTGGAGGTTTCCCCGAGGAATCCCCCCCTTGCCTGCCTGCAGCGCTGAAGAGATCCCGAGATCTCTCATAGACTAACATTACGAACCCGACGCTTGTTTCTACACTGCACCCGGCCGCCCCCGCGCTGCTGAGGGTGAAATTTCTGTGTGGGCTTGTGTCCCCCCCGGTGCCCTACAAAACCCCCCTGGTCTGCCCTCCGAAGACGCGGGTACTTACCTGCAAGCAGACCGGAACCGGGGCACCCCCTTCTCTCCATTCTAGCCTATGCGTTTTGGGCACCACTTTGAACTCTGCACCTGACCGGCCCTGAGCTGCTGGTGTGGTGACTTTGGGGTTGCTCTGAACCCCCAACGGTGGGCTACCTTGGACCAAGAACTAAGCCCTGTAAGTGTCTTACTTACCTGGTTAACCTAACAAATACTTACCTCCCCTAGGAACTGTGAAAATTGCACTAAGTGTCCACTTTTAAAACAGCTATTTGTCAATAACTTGAAAAGTATACATGCAATTTTTATGATTTGAAGTTCCTAAAGTACTTACCTGCAATACCTTTCGAATGAGATATTACATGTAGAATTTGAACCTGTGGTTCTTAAAATAAACTAAGAAAAGATATTTTTCTATACAAAAACCTATTGACTGGATTTGTCTCTGAGTGTGTGTACCTCATTTATTGTCTATGTGTATGTACAACAAATGCTTAACACTACTCCTTGGATAAGCCTACTGCTCGACCACACTACCACAAAATAGAGCATTAGTATTATCTATTTTTACCACTATTTTACCTCTAAGGGGAACCCTTGGACTCTGTGCATGCTATTCCTTACTTTGAAATAGCACATACAGAGCCAACTTCCTACATTGGTGGATCAGCGGTGGGGTACAAGACTTTGCATTTGCTGGACTACTCGGCCAATACCTGATCACACGACAAATTCCAAAATTGTCATTAGAAATTGATTTTTTGCAATTTGAAAAGTTTTCTAAATTCTTAAAAGACCTGCTAGGGCCTTGTGTTAGATCCTGTTTAGCATTTCTTTTAGAGTTTAAAAGTTTGTAAAAGTTTGAATTAGATTCTAGAACCAGTTGTAGATTCTTAAAAAGTATTCCAACTTTTAGAAGCAAAATGTCTAGCACAGATGTGACTGTGGTGGAACTCGACACCACACCTTACCTCCATCTTAAGATGAGGGAGCTAAGGTCACTCTGTAAAATAAAGAAAATAACAATGGGCCCCAAACCTACCAAAATACAGCTCCAGGAGCTTTTGGCAGAGTTTGAAAAGGCCAACCCCTCTGAGGGTGGCAACTCAGAGGAAGAGGATAGTGACTTGGAGGAAAATTCCCCCCTACCAGTCCTATCTAGGGAGAACAGGGTCCCTCAAACCCTGACTCCTAAAATAATAGTCAGAGATGCTGGTTCCCTCACAGGAGAGACCAACACCTCTGAAATCACTGAGGATAGCCCCAGTGAAGAGGACATCCAGTTAGCCAGGATGGCCAAAAGATCGGCTTTGGAAAGACAGATCCTAGCCATAGAGAGGGAAAGACAAGAGATGGGCCTAGGACCCATCAATGGTGGCAGCAACTTAAATAGGGTCAGAGATTCTCCTGACATCCTAAAAATCCCCAAAGGGATTGTAACAAAATATGAAGATGGTGATGACATCACCAAATGGTTCACAGCTTTTGAGAGGGCTTGTGTAACCAGAAAAGTAAACAGATCTCACTGGGGTGCTCTCCTTTGGGAAATGTTCACTGGAAAGTGTAGGGATAGACTCCTCACACTCTCTGGAAAAGATGCAGAATCTTATGACCTCATGAAGGGTACCCTGATTGAGGGCTTTGGATTCTCCACTGAGGAGTATAGAATTAGATTCAGGGGGGCTCAAAAATCCTCGAGCCAGACCTGGGTTGATTTTGTAGACTACTCAGTAAAAACACTAGATGGTTGGTTAACTGGAAATGAAGTGTGTGACTATGTTGGGCTTTATAATTTGTTTATGAAAGAACACATTTTAAGTAACTGCTTCAATGAAAAGTTGCATCAGTATCTGGTAGACCTAGGTCCAATTTCTCCCCAAGAATTGGGAAAGAAGGCAGACCACTGGGTCAAGACTAGGGTAACCAAAACTTCCACTGGGGGTGACCAAAAGAAAGGGGTTACAAAAACTCCCCAGGAGAAAGTGGGTGACACTAGAAACAAAGAAAAAGAGTCCTCTGTAGGCCCCCAAAAACCAGAACAGGTGGGTGGGCCCCAAGACACAACCCAAAACAAAGGTGGGTACCAGGGTAAGAACTGGGATGCCACTAAGGCATGGTGCCACAACTGTAAACAGTCTGGGCACCACACCAAGGACACTTCTTGTCCCAAAAACAAACCCCAGAACAAAATTCCAGGGGTAACCAGTGTAGCCATTGGAGATGACTCCTCAGATGAGGAGGTCTTCATAGCTTTCAACTGGAAAATGGGCCCAACAGGTGAGTTGGAGATTCCAGAGGGAAGTAGACACTTCCACCACCTACAGGTGAATGGAATCCCAGCCACTGCCCTGAGAGACACTTGTGCCAGTCACACTATTGTGCATGACAGGCTGGTGCTCTCAAACCAGTACATCCCAGGTGAGATGGCCAGAGTAAGAGTTAGCCCAGACAGGGTCACTAATAGGCCTGTGGCTCTTGTGCCCATAGAAGTGGGTGGAACTTTTAGCTGGAGAAGGGTGGTAGTCAGTACAGACCTCCCCCTTGATTGTCTCCTTGGAAATGACTACCCAGAGGTTAGTCAGAGCCTAAGAGAAGAACTGGTCCAGGGCCAGTCCTCTCCCAAGGATTCTGGAGTGCCTGCCTCTGCAGTAAATGCAAGTAGGCCCCAGAGGAAAAAGAAAAGGAAACAGAGTAGGAAAGGTGGACAACCTTTAGCCAAGGTTCCAGCAAGCCAAGGAGATTCTGCTCCAGTAGGGGAGAACTCCAAAAATGGCTCTGATAAAGTCCAACCTGACCCACAAGAAGTCCTGGCTAGTCAGGCAACTGTTAAGCCTGAGTGGGTGGCTCCTCAGCTAACAGAAGAAAGAGTGGAAGAAGGGTGTTTACTACAAGATGTGGTAACCCCCCACTCTAATACAGCAGACAGGCACCCTGAACCCAAAGAAGCCTGTAACTTAGCCCCTTCCCTTGTAGGTGAAGAGCTAAAGGTGTGGTTCTGGGCACTGACAGCTGTCAGTGGCCTCTGCTGGGTGTTAGCCTTTATGGCTGCACTATCCTTGGCATGGTGGTCTGACCCCATGCCAAATAACAAGTTAGGCCCCCTGACCCTGTTGGTCATGGTGGGGTTACTCCAGCTCTGGGTAACCTCTTTGGGTAAGCTAGGGGTGACCCTGGCTAAGATAAGATTAGCAGAGGTGGATACCTCTGACCTCAAAATAGAGAGAATGGGTGAAGACATAAAAAGCACAGACAAGAGGCAGTTCAGACTAGGTCCTATCACTGTGGAAGTGGGTCAGTTCCCCAGAGGGAATGACCTGAACAGGAGGATGTAAGGCAGAGTAGGCCCTGCAACAAACCAGCCATTTCCTCTACTCTTCCTCGCCTGACAGACTAGGAAGACTCTTCCAGCGTTGGCTGAGTCTCCTGGCCTGTGGGCTGGGGGGGGCTTGTGTAAAGAAATGGCTCCCTGTTGCAGTTACCCCCCACTTTTTGCCTGATACTGATGCTGACTTGACTGAGAAGCGTGCTGGGACCCTGCTAACCAGGCCCCAGCACCAGTGTTCTTTCACCTAAAATGTACCATTGTTTCCACAATTGGCACACCCTGGCATCCAGATAAGTCCCTTGTAACTGGTACCTCTGGTACCAAGGGCCCTGATGCCAGGGAAGGTCTCTAAGGGCTGTAGCATGCATTATGCCACCCTAGAGACCCCTCACTCAGCACAGACACACTGCTTACAAGCCTGTGTGTGCTGGTGAGAACAAAATGAGTAAGTCGACATGGCACTCCCCTCAGGGTGCCATGCCAGCCTCTCACTGCCTATACAGTATAGGTAAGACACCCCTCTAGCAGGCCTTACAGCCCTAAGGCAGGGTGCACTATACCATAGGTGAGGGTACCAGTGCATGAGCACTGTGCCCCTACAGTGTCTAAGCAAAACCTTAGACATTGTAAGTGCAGGGTAGCCATAAGAGTATATGGTCTGGGAGTCTGTTTTACACGAACTCCACAGCACCATAATGGCTACACTGAAAACTGGGAAGTTTGGTATCAAACTTCTCAGCACAATAAATGCACACTGATGCCAGTGTACATTTTATTGTAAACTACACCACAGAGGGCACCTTAGAGGTGCCCCCTGAAACTTAACCGACTATCTGTGTAGGCTGACTAGTTTTAGCAGCCTGCCACAAACCGAGACATGTTGCTGGCCCCATGGGGAGAGTGCCTTTGTCACTCTGAGGCCAGTAACAAAGCCTGCACTGGGTGGAGATGCTAACACCTCCCCCAGGCAGGAATTGTCACACCTGGCGGTGAGCCTCAAAGGCTCACCTCCTTTGTGCCAACCCAGCAGGACACTCCAGCTAGTGGAGTTGCCCGCCCCCTCCGGCCAGGCCCCACTTTTGGCGGCAAGGCCGGAGAAAATAATGAGAATAACAAGGAGGAGTCACTGGCCAGTCAGGACAGCCCCTAAGGTGTCCTGAGCTGAGGTGACTCTAACTTTTAGAAATCCTCCATCTTGCAGATGGAGGATTCCCCCAATAGGGTTAGGATTGTGACCCCCTCCCCTTGGGAGGAGGCACAAAGAGGGTGTACCCACCCTCAGGGCTAGTAGCCATTGGCTACTAACCCCCCCGACCTAAACACGCCCTTAAATTTAGTATTTAAGGGCTACCCTGAACCCTAGAAAATTAGATTCCTGCAACTACAAGAAGGACTGCCTAGCTGAAAAACCCCTGCAGAGGAAGACCAGAAGACGACAACTGCCTTGGCTCCAGAAACTCACCGGCCTGTCTCCTGCCTTCCAAAGATCCTGCTCCAGCGACGCCTTCCAAAGGGACCAGCGACCTCGACATCCTCTGAGGACTGCCCCTGCTTCGAAAAGACAAGAAACTCCCGAGGACAGCGGACCTGCTCCAAGAAAGGCTGCAACTTTGTTTCCAGCAGCCTTGAAAGAACCCTGCAAGCTCCCCGCAAGAAGCGTGAGACTTGCAACACTGCACCCGGCGACCCCGACTCGGCTGGTGGCGATCCAACACCTCAGGAGGGACCCCAGGACTACTCTGATACTGTGAGTACCAAAACCTGTCCCCCCTGAGCCCCCACAGCGCCGCCTGCAGAGGGAATCCCGAGGCTTCCCCTGACCGCGACTCTTTGAACCTAAAGTCCCGACGCCTGGGAGAGACCCTGCACCCGCAGCCCCCAGGACCTGACGGACCGGACTTTCACTGGAGAAGTGACCCCCAGGAGTCCCTCTCCCTTGCCCAAGTGGAGGTTTCCCCGAGGAATCCCCCCCTTGCCTGCCTGCAGCGCTGAAGAGATCCCGAGATCTCTCATAGACTAACATTACGAACCCGACGCTTGTTTCTACACTGCACCCGGCCGCCCCCGCGCTGCTGAGGGTGAAATTTCTGTGTGGGCTTGTGTCCCCCCCGGTGCCCTACAAAACCCCCCTGGTCTGCCCTCCGAAGACGCGGGTACTTACCTGCAAGCAGACCGGAACCGGGGCACCCCCTTCTCTCCATTCTAGCCTATGCGTTTTGGGCACCACTTTGAACTCTGCACCTGACCGGCCCTGAGCTGCTGGTGTGGTGACTTTGGGGTTGCTCTGAACCCCCAACGGTGGGCTACCTTGGACCAAGAACTAAGCCCTGTAAGTGTCTTACTTACCTGGTTAACCTAACAAATACTTACCTCCCCTAGGAACTGTGAAAATTGCACTAAGTGTCCACTTTTAAAACAGCTATTTGTCAATAACTTGAAAAGTATACATGCAATTTTTATGATTTGAAGTTCCTAAAGTACTTACCTGCAATACCTTTCGAATGAGATATTACATGTAGAATTTGAACCTGTGGTTCTTAAAATAAACTAAGAAAAGATATTTTTCTATACAAAAACCTATTGACTGGATTTGTCTCTGAGTGTGTGTACCTCATTTATTGTCTATGTGTATGTACAACAAATGCTTAACACTACTCCTTGGATAAGCCTACTGCTCGACCACACTACCACAAAATAGAGCATTAGTATTATCTATTTTTACCACTATTTTACCTCTAAGGGGAACCCTTGGACTCTGTGCATGCTATTCCTTACTTTGAAATAGCACATACAGAGCCAACTTCCTACACGTTCCTTCTGACCATCAAGGGAGAACCGGTACAGGTTTTCAAAGGCAACACGACCGCCATTTGGAACTGCACCAAACAGGGTGATGTGGAGTCATGGGTCCTGAGCCTTACGCCTCTGTAAGTGACTGAATGCTCAGGGCATTTCCTTGATCACACAGCACCTGGCAGGATCTTCAAATGCCAGGGTAGAAAAACTCAGCCGACGTTGCTGAGCGGATCACAAATGGACAGATGTAGATGGAGGTGGCACAGGGCATCTTCCAGCTGTGGGGAGAACCCTGGCTTGATCTATTCACCACCACAGGGAACACTTCATGTCAAAGCTTTTGCATGTTTGTGTTCCCAAGGCATTTCTCACTTGGTGATGCCTTCTTCCTGCATTGGGGATTGAGATTTCTGTATGCATGTCGCCCCACCTCTCCTGCCAAGAGTGCTGAAAAAGATCAAGAAAGATGAGACACAATTCACCCTTGTGGCTCTGGACTAGGTGAGGAGTGTGTAGTATCCCGGACTTCTGGCCATGAGCACATGTCCTCCAATCCGGCTACCTCTTAAGGAGGACCTCCTGTTGCAGCAGCAAAGCCAAGCTCTCCACTTGACCATGCACAGTCTGCACCCCCATGCATTGAGATTGAGCTGCTACAGTGGATGGTTTCGACCTTCCTCCCAAAGCAGCCAGGTGTCCTTCCACCAGGACTGTATATACCAGACGTTGGGAGGGAGAAATATGTTGCTTGGTGTTCCTCCAGTAACAATCATCCCTTCAGTGCAAAGTTGTCCGATGTTTTTACGTTTTGTCTTTCTATAGCCCAGTAAGTCTTTGCAGTGGCAACAGTTGAGGATTACTTTTCAACCTTCTTATGATTGCAGAATCAACCATCCCTCTTCATGTCACCAGTTGTGATGCAGTTTTTGATGTAGCTGATCCATATGTTAACATGAACATCATTGGTTATGCCTCAGTGAGAGCTTAATTTGTTCCTCACTTACCTGATGTGTTCCCCTTTGAACGAATGCACAGCAGCCATCTCCGTAAGCTCACCATCAAGAATGGATTACTTGTCGCCATAACATTTGCGAAACGAGTCAGCAAACTGCAGTCGCTGTCCGTGGTACAGCCATACACTTCATTATTCCAGACAAGCTGCTCCTCTGCACACAAGCAGCATTCCTGCCAAAGGTAGTAAAGCCCTGGCACAAATGCCAATCCATCACCGTGCCAGACTTCCATGCACCGCCTCATCCCTCCAAGGAGGAAGAGCAGTTCCACTGTGTGGACCCCAAGAGGGCCCTGAGTTTGTACATTGACAGGACTAGGGACTACCAACAGGATAACCTTCTCTTAATCTGTTTCTTTGGAGCACAAAAGGTCAAAGTGGTGCAAAAGAGAACTGTCTCCCGATGGATTGTATTATGCATCAAGATCTGCAATGGGCTGGCTAAAAAGCAACCCCCAGAAAGATTAATGCACTCATTCCACCAGAGCGAAAGCTGCTACTACTGCTCTAGCACATGGTGTGCCAGTTCTGGACAATTGTCAAAGAGCTACATGGACGGCCATCCACACATTTACAAAAAACTATTGCCTGGACAGCCATGTCCGGCAAGATGGGCACTGTGCCTGATCTGTCCGGCAGGATTTCCAGGTCTGAGCAATTCCACAGACCCTCCATCAGGGGAGATACTGCTTTGGTACCTATTAAAAAGGTGATGAATCTGATGTTGAAAGTCTCTGTCAGAAGAACAAGTTACCCACCTTCGGTAACACCATATCTGCTGGATACTCTACAGATTCTTCACCTCCTCATTCTGTTGAATGGTATCCTTTCTATCCTAGAAACAAAACAAAAAAAAAACAGTTTAGTAAACTGCATTCAGTTCTCCCAATTTGGTGGTAGGCTACTTGTCAGAGGGTGTGAATAAGCTTACAAAAGAAATGGTATCAGTGTATATGGGCTCTAATATGTGGCTCCACTAGTCACTTCTGGGGTGGACTGGAGCAACGCGGCGCCACCTACTGATGCGCTATAGCACTGCCCTTATCCTGTATTGGATCTTTCATAGATTCACATGCTTGAATCCTTCCCCGTCGTTAAAGTGGGAGTCCCTCTGTACTATAATAAAGCAGAATGCAAGAACTATAATAGTCTTTAATGGCAGTAGGCCATCAGTTATGTCCTGTACAGAAGGACCAAACTTGAAGTATGACCAATCAGGTGCTAGCACCCTTTAGAACACTCCCAAGAGAGACTGATTCCCTCAGATGTTCTACCCCAAGGGAGTCTCCATGAGCTCTGTCTAGTTTTTTCCTGTGAGACCAAACTGACTAGAATGTCTGATTCATCCAAAAAAAGTCAATTTCCTGCAAGTCCTGGGGAAAGAAAACGCTGCATGTAGATTACCCACATAGAGAATGTCTGTATTGCTTCTACCCATGACATCAGTTAAGGAGTGTAAGAGATGTCAAACCTTCTCCTCAAAAACACTGAGACAGAGAAGGAAGATTGCTTCTGTGGCTACAGAAGCCCAGCTCCCATAGGTCCAGTTCTTCAGGTGAGGACCGGGATACCACTGCAAAGATCCTCTGACCAAGGGGTTTCTGAGAGTAGAAAGGTTTGAAAACCCACCACAGGGACGCTCACAAAATGGAGAAAATTCCTATGGTCTCTGGAGGGTCAGCCTCCTCACAACCATCCACTCCATCCTTGAAGGAAAAGGAGTCTCCTCACAGTTCTCCTTCTTCTTAACCATCAACTTTGAGATCAAAATCCTCACTGAAAACTATTTCGACAACGACACCACCATTGATGCTAGTGTCTACGCTGGCTACCACAGCGACAGTCACCACCTATGGTTCCTCCAGTTCCACCTCGCCTGGATAAAAAGTATAAGGCCATGGAAGATTCCCTGACTTGCTTAGTTGGCCATCCCAAGCCTGATTCTGTTGTGTCCCAGGCTGCTCAACGACCCTCCAAGAACCCTTCCATTCTGATATCTGTTCAACCAGATAAGGAAGGCAGACGTCCAGACAATATAGGGAAGAGGTTCTTCCTTATGTCTGTCATCACCATCCGTGCTGCCAATACTCTAACATTTCTAGGACGATATTGCCCTTCCGAGGCACTAGAGGGAGAGGTTTTATTTTTTCCTTACAGAGGTGGATACCAGCAACACCAACCATTTCCATCTCAATAAAGGCCCTCCTATCACCAGGCTTATCGCTAACTACTCATGGCAGCCTACAGCAAACAAGGTACATGACAGAAACAACCCCACCAAGGTCGTGACACAAGCCCTAAACAATGACGTGGACCAGGCACCGGCTAAAACCCCCTCCTTCCACTCATTCCACCCAGGTGGGCACAAACATCTTAAACTACTTCCACCATTGAAAGGAGATAACATCAGACAAATGGCTGTTGGATTTAGTAAACTACAGCCATACTTTGGAGTTTGTGCAAAGGCCACCAAACCATCCTCTGAGAGGAGTGCACCCACCCCATCTTCACTAACTGAGAAAGGAAGTATTACTAATGCTTTTCAAGGGTGCGATAGAGAAGGTTCCTCCTCAACAATGAGGATTAGGTTTTTACTTCTGATTCTTTCTGGTGAGAAAGAAAACAGGGGGATGGAGACCCATACCAGATCTCAGAAAATTAAACAAATCTGTGCACAAACTATCTTTCCATATGATTACTTTTACCAACATCCTTCACCTTCTAAACAGCGGAGACTACATGACATCATTGGATTTGCAGGATGCCTACTTCCACATCCCCATTCAACCCAAACATTGCAAATACCTCTGCTTTACTGTAGCTGTACCCATTATAAGTTCAGAGTTCTGCCTTTTGGACCAAAGTCAGTCCCTCGAATTTTCAAGGAATGTGTCGCCCCAGTAGCAGTTACACTTCGCAAACAAGGTTATCAAGTTTTGTTCCTACCTAGACGATTGACTGCTGAAAACTTCATCACCACAACAAGCATCCCAAGCCAACAGGGCTTGTCTCTCACTTTTTTGCAGACTGGGCCTCATTATAAACTACCAAAAATCATCCTCCACACCAACTCAAAGGATGATCTTTCTGGGTGCCAACCTTGACACAATCAAGAACAAAGCTTCCCTTTCGGAAGACAGACAAAATTATTCAGTCTCACCCTCAAAATCCAGAAGAAATACCATTTCCGTAAGACTTTTCAAGTCGCTCCTGGGGGATTCTCTTCTGCTATTAACCTGGTACCACTAGCACAAATGAGTATTAGACCACTACAAGAGGAGCTACGTAGGCAATGGATCAAATCTCATGGCTCCTTCAAGGATTTGATCAGTGTTACCCCAAGGATGGTGAAAGCACTAAAGTGGTGGTCCTGCATAGATCATATCTCCCAGGGTCTGACATTCCTGACTCCACTTCCAGACTATGCCATCACAACTGACCCTTTCTTTGAGGGCTGGAGCAGTTATTTGCAGGACCTGCAGATCCAAGGAAAGTGGTCCAAACATTAGAAACTGATGCACATCAATCTCCTCGAATTAAAAGCAATATTATTTTCAAGCTTTTCAGCCAGGGATAACAGGCTCCTCCATGCTGGTCAATACGGACAACACATCTAGCATGTATTACACCAACAGACGGGTAAGAACCTGATCTTTGTCCTTTTCTCAAGAAGCACAAGCTCTTTGGAATTGGCTCACGATTCACAAAATCTACCATTCGAGCCAAACATGTGTCAGGCATGAACCATACTATGCCAGGTGCACTCAGCAGAGCAAAGGACAGTTGCCATGAGTGGGAACTGGAAGTGGACAAGATTTTTTCACGCTGGGACAAACCAGAGTTCTATCTCTTTGCCACAGACAAGAATGTCAAATGCCAGTTGTACGCCAGTTGATACCCTCTCCCGTGGTCATGGGGGAATGCCCTTTCGATGCAATGGTCCTGGATCTATGTATATGCTTTTTTTCCCCTTCTTTTTCCTTCCCAGGATTCTCACAAAGAAGGCGGTTTAGGGGTCCACAGTTGAGGTTTCCACTTGTTCATTGTTGTACTATTTTATCATAATATAATATTGTTCTCCAATTTTAGCAATGTATGCAGCTGGTCCCTTATTGGGTCCATAATAATCATCTTATGTCTATTCTCCTGTGACAAAATGTTTAAATCCGACAGACCCGTATAAACTGTAATATGCTTAATTTGATAGTTGTAACATTTTCTGATGTCAAATAGACACTGTATCCTAGAGATTTGATTAGCCATTTATGTGTTACATTACAGTTGTAAATGTGCTTGATGATGATGCTTAGCTGCTTGTTCTCGCTGTACTACAAGACAATCAATAAAAAGATTTAAAAAAACAAGTAATAATGAGAAGCCCAGTTAGTCATTTGTCTAGGCCTATGTAGTTTGATTGCCTGCCTTATAATAATCATTGTATTTGTTGCATGGATTAAGTAATATGATCTCCAACCTTGTCTGCATGTGAATCTAGTAACTTGTGTGCTGCTTTACAAAGCTTAGCAAGACAGAGTAGATAGAAACATAATTTCTTGAATACCTTTTTTCAGAGCTGATTTGCAGCTTAGACATGTTTCTATATTTAATGACGCTAAACCCTCCAATGCCCACCGAATTCTCTCTCAACCGAGGGTGAAAACACCTCAAATTGTTTCTAATGAAGATACATTTCAGTCATTTTTGTAGCCATTTTAAGCATTACCTGCAATACTGCTTAACCAGAATAAGTTTAAGGATTTATACTAGCAGAAGAACTGTCTTTATTGAACCATTATGATGTTCTCCTTTTGGGGCCCCACTACATATCTAGACGGTTATGACTAGGAAACTCAAAACAATTTAAAAATCAATGCATGATGTGTCTACACAGTGTGTGATAGTGCTTGTGGTAATTTTTGAAATATTAAGTTATTCTACGCTTACAGAATCAGTGGAAGATTAAGAAGCATTTGCTGGTTTTGTACTTGCTGTTTCTCACCACACACACTTCTGACAACTGCATTACATCAGTAACTGCAATGGTGTGTAGTGGACAGTAAAACTATGTGACCTCTGCCCTGATAAAAGCCATCAACCCTGGCTGGGGCTCTTTGGATTGGGTGGCACATGTTTACAAGAAAATGAAATCGTATTCTACATCCACCACCTTTTTAGCCTTACCATAGAGAGAAATTAATCAGACAAATTGGGTAAATGTAATGTTCGATGGCATCTGTCGCTGTAGATACGCATGTTCTGCAATAGCTCGCCATCTGGTGTTGGGCCGGAGTGTTACAAGTTGTTTTTGTTCGAAGAAGTCTTTCGAGTCACGGGACCGAGTGACTCCTCCTTTTGTCTCCATTGCGCATGGGCGTCGACTCCATCTTCGATTGTTTTTTTTCCGCCATCGGGTTCGGACGTGTTCCTGTCGCTCCGAGTTTCGGAACGGAAAATTAGCTAATTTCGGAAGATTTTCGTCGGTATTGTTGCGTTCGGGATCGGCGTACTTAGATTCCACACCGCATCGAAGATCGAAGAGCTCCGGTGCCCTTCGGGGTAGTTTTTCGATCCCCCGTCGGGGCCTGGTCGGCCCGACCGCGTGCTGAAGAACGCCGATGGAACGGACCCCGTTCCGTTTCTGCCCCAAATGCCACAATAAATACCCCTACACAGACCAACACTTGGTCTGCAACCTGTGCCTGTCACCTGAGCACAGCGAAGACACCTGCGAGGCCTGTCGTGCGTTCCGGTCCCGAAAAACACTCCGAGACCGTCGAGCCAGAAGACTTCAGATGGCGTCCGCACCGACAGCCCAACGGGAGTTCGAGGAACAGGAAGAGGAAGGTACCTTCTCGATCCAAGACTCAGACTCCGAAGGATTCGACGATACACAAACCGTGAGTAAGACGTCGAAAACCACACAGAGAAACATTTACAAGGCCCAGGGGACGCCACTGCCATCCGGCCATGGCTCCACCCATAAATTCGGTGACCGACCGTCTGCACCGAAAAAGGCCCAAACAGTGCCGAGGTCGTCCGACTCCGGTCGAGACACCGGCACGCAGCCTTCTCGGGACCGAGAAAGTGCTGGAGACCAGCCTCGACACCGAGATGCCGGTGTGGACACGGCTCGACGCCGAGACAGCGGCACCGAAGCAGATCGACGCCGAGTGGTTTCGGCCCCGAAAAAGAAAAAAGTCACCTCGGAGCCGAAAAAACACGCAGACAGGGTTTCGATGCCGAAACAAACTGCAAGCGACCCAGCTTCAGGCTCTTATACAGAAGAGCACTCGCTAACCTCCCAAATGCAAAAGCATAGGTTTGAGGAAGAGCTACAAGCAACTGATGTGGACCATACGCAAAAGCGTATCTTCATACAGCAGGGGACAGGAAAAATAAGCACCCTTCCCCCCCATTAGGAGAAAGAGAAGGTTGGAGTTCCAGACTGAACAGACACCACAACCAAAAGTGGTGAAAAGAGTTACCCCACCACCCTCTCCTCCGCCCGTGATTAACGTCTCACCAGCACAAACTCCATCACACTCCCCAGCTCACACCACCATGAGCCAGGGTGACCAAGATCAGGACGCATGGGACCTATACGACGCCCCAGTGTCAGATAACAGTCCGGAGGCATACCCTACGAAGCCATCTCCACCAGAAGACAGCACCGCGTATTCTCAAGTGGTGGCTAGAGCAGCACAATTTCACAACGTAAGCCTCCACTCAGAACAGGTCGAGGATGATTTTTTATTCAACACACTCTCCTCCACCCACAGCTCATACCAAAGCCTGCCTATGCTCCCTGGTATGCTCCGGCACGCAAAAGACATCTTTAAGGAGCCGGTCAAAAGTAGGGCAATCACACCAAGGGTGGAAAAAAAGTATAAGGCGCCTCCTACAGACCCGGTTTTCATCACTACACAGCTGCCACCAGACTCTGTCGTTGTAGGAGCAGCTAGGAAAAGGGCCAACTCTCACACATCTGGAGATGCACCACCCCCAGATAAAGAAAGCCGCAAGTTCGATGCAGCTGGTAAAAGAGTCGCAGCACAAGCTGCAAACCAGTGGCGCATCGCGAACTCCCAGGCACTACTTGCGCGCTATGACAGAGCCCACTGGGACGAGATGCAACATCTCATTGAACATCTGCCCAAGGACTTACAAAATAGGGCAAAACAAGTGGTTGAGGAGGGACAGACCATTTCCAACAACCAGATCCGCTCCTCCATGGACGCTGCAGATACAGCTGCACGGACAATTAATACATCTGTAACTATCAGAAGGCATGCATGGCTCCGAACGTCTGGATTTAAACCAGAGATTCAACAAGCAGTTCTCAATATGCCTTTTAATGAAAAAGAACTGTTCGGTCCAGAAGTGGACACAGCGATTGAGAAACTCAAAAAAGATACAGACACTGCCAAAGCCATGGGCGCACTCTACTCCCCGCAGAGCAGAGGGAATTACAGCACATTCCGTAAAACGCCCTTTCGAGGGGGGTTTCGGGGTCAAAGCACACAAGCCAGCACCTCACAAGCAACACCGTCCAGTTACCAGGGACAGTATAGAGGAGGTTTTCGGGGACAATATATAGGAGGGCAATTCCCTAGAAATAGAGGAAGATTTCAGAGCCCCAAAACCCCTACTACTAAACAGTGACTCACATGTCACTCACCCCCTCCACACAACACCAGTGGGGGGAAGAATAGGTCATTATTACAAAGCATGGGAGGAAATCACTACAGACACTTGGGTTCTAGCAATTATCCAACATGGTTATTGCATAGAATTTCTACAATTCCCTCCAAACATACCACCAAAAGCACAAAATTTAACAACACACCATTCCAATCTCCTGGAGATAGAAGTGCAGGCACTATTGCAAAAGAATGCAATCGAATTAGTGCCAAACACACAAATAAACACAGGAGTTTACTCACTGTACTTTCTGATACCAAAGAAGGACAAAACGCTGAGACCAATCCTAGACCTCAGAGTAGTGAACACTTTCATCAAATCAGACCACTTCCACATGGTCACACTACAAGAAGTATTGCCATTGCTAAAACTACACGACTACATGGCAACTTTAGACCTCAAGGATGCTTATTTCCATATACCAATACACCCATCGCACAGGAAATACCTAAGGTTTGTATTCAAAGGAATACATTACCAATTCAAGGTACTGCCTTTCGGATTAACAACCGCACCAAGAGTCTTTACCAAATGTCTAGCGGTAGTCGCTGCACACATAAGAAGGCAGCAAATACATGTGTTCCCATATTTGGACGACTGGCTAATCAAGGCCCATTCGTTCATAGAGTGCTCAAATCACACAAATCAGATCATACAAACCCTCTTCAAACTCGGGTTCACCGTCAACTTTACAAAATCCAACATTCTGCCGCGCAAGGTACAACAATACCTAGGAGCCATAATAAACACATCAAAGGGAGTAGCCACTCCAAGTCCACAAAGAATTCAAAATTTCAACACCATCATACAACGCATGTATCCAACACAAAAGATACAAGCAAAGATGGTATTACAACTCCTAGGCATGATGTCTTCATGCATAGCCATTGTCCCAAACGCAAGACTGCACATGAGGCCCTTACAACAATGCCTAGCATCACAGTGGTCTCAAGCACAGGGTCACCTTCTAGATCTGGTGTTAATAGACCGCCAAACTTACCTCTCGCTTCTGTGGTGGAACAACATAAATTTAAACAAGGGGCGGCCTTTCCAAGACCCAGTGCCACAATACGTAATAACAACAGATGCTTCCATGACAGGGTGGGGAGCACACCTCGATCAACACAGCATACAAGGACAATGGAACGTACATCAAACAAAACTGCATATCAATCACCTAGAACTTCTAGCAGTTTTTCAAGCACTAAAAGCTTTCCAACCAATAATAGTTCACAAATACATTCTCGTCAAAACAGACAACATGACAACAATGTATTATCTAAACAAGCAGGGGGGGACGCACTCCACGCAGTTAAGCCTGCTAGCACAAAAGATTTGGCGTTGGGCAATTCACAACCAAATTCGCCTAATAGCACAATTTATACCAGGGATCCAAAATCAACTCGCAGACAATCTCTCTCGAGATCACCAACAGGTCCACGAATGGGAAATTCACCCCCAAATTCTGAACACTTATTTCAAACTCTGGGGAACACCTCAGATAGACTTGTTTGCGACAAGGGAGAACGCAAAATGCCAAAACTTCGCATCCAGATACCCACACGAACAATCCCAAGGCAATGCCCTATGGATGAACTGGTCAGGGATATTTGCTTACGCTTTTCCTCCTCTCCCTCTCCTTCCTTACCTGGTAAACAAACTCAGTCAAAGCAAACTCAAACTCATATTGATAGCACCAACTTGGGCAAGGCAACCCTGGTACACAACGCTGCTAGACCTATCAGTGGTACCCTGCATCAAATTGCCCAACAGGCCAGATCTGTTGACACAGCACAACCAAAAGATCAGACACCCAGATCCAGCATCGCTGAATCTAGCAATCTGGCTCCTGAAATCCTAGAATTCGGGCACTTACAACTTACCCAAGAATGTATGGAAGTCATAAAACAAGCCAGAAGGCCATCCACCAGGCACTGCTATGCAAGTAAATGGAAGAGGTTTGTTTGCTACTGCCATATTAATCAAATACAACCATTACACACAACTCCAGAACATGTAGTGGGTTACTTGCTTCACTTACAAAAATCTAACCTGGCTTTCTCTTCCATTAAAATACACCTTGCAGCAATATCTGCATACCTGCAGACTACCTATTCAACTTCCCTATATAAGATACCAGTCATTAAAGCATTCATGGAGGGCCTTAGGAGAATTATACCACCAAGAACACCACCTGTTCCTTCATGGAACCTAAATGTTGTCCTAACTAGACTTATGGGTCCACCTTTTGAACCCATGCACTCCTGCGACATACAGTTCCTAACCTGGAAGGTGGCATTTCTCATCGCCATTACTTCCCTAAGAAGAGTAAGCGAGATTCAGGCGTTTACAATACAGGAACCTTTTATACAACTACACAAAAATAAAGTCGTCCTAAGGACCAATCCTAAATTTTTGCCAAAGGTTATTTCACCGTTCCATCTAAATCAAACAGTGGAACTTCCAGTGTTTTTTCCACAGCCAGATACCGTAGCTGAAAGGGCACTACATACATTAGATGTCAAAAGAGCATTGATGTATTACATTGACAGAACAAAAAACATCAGAAAGACTAAACAACTATTTATTGCATTTCAAAAACCTCATGCAGGAAACCCAATATCAAAACAAGGTATAGCCAGATGGATAGTTAAATGCATCCAAATCTGCTACCTTAAAGCTAAACGACAGCTGCCCATTACACCAAGGGCACACTCAACCAGAAAGAAAGGTGCTACCATGGCCTTTCTAGGAAACATCCCAATGCAAGAAATATGTAAGGCAGCCACATGGTCTACGCCTCACACATTCACCAAGCACTACTGTGTAGACGTGTTATCCGCACAACAAGCCACAGTAGGTCAAGCCGTATTAAGAACATTATTTCAGACTACTTCCACTCCTACAGGCTGATCCACCGCTTTTGGGGAAATAACTGCTTACTAGTCTATGCAGAACATGCGTATCTACAGCGACAGATGCCATCGAACTGAAAATGTCACTTACCCAGTGTACATCTGTTCGTGGCATCAGTCGCAGTAGATTCGCATGTGCCCACCCGCCTCCCCGGGAGCCTGTAGCAGTTTGGAAGTTACCTTCAATTATTTATATATGTATCATCTCAACCTTAAATAAGTGCATACTTAGTCACTCCATTGCATGGGCACTATTACTACAATTCAACTCCTACCTCACCCTCTGCGGGGAAAAACAATCGAAGATGGAGTCGACGCCCATGCGCAATGGAGACAAAAGGAGGAGTCACTCGGTCCCGTGACTCGAAAGACTTCTTCGAACAAAAACAACTTGTAACACTCCGGCCCAACACCAGATGGCGAGCTATTGCAGAACATGCGAATCTACTGCGACTGATGCCACGAACAGATGTACACTGGGTAAGTGACATTTTCATTTGATTACATGTAGAGGTCCCCAGTGATCCACGTTGATCAGAGCAGGGACAGCTTATCAGCCAAAGGTTGAGACAAAGAAAGGATCACTTCAAAAGAGCATGGAAACCCACAGGTCTCCTAGTAGAGAGCTCCTATTTCGCCCTGGCTGGACATCATTATTCAGGTTGAGAAGTGAACCCCGTGGTAAAACATGCCACCTCGATGGGTGAGGGTCCAGCGTTCATAACTAGAGAAAACTGTCTTAGCTGCACATCACTACGTAGCCTAAATCAATGTGAATAAACGTATTCAAGGAATCTTGTGTCTGTCATACTTTGTCATTCTGAGTAAATTAATAGGACGAGTGCATGATATACCAATTATGAAATAATCCTCTCAGTCTTACTTTGTTTTGTATTTGCTTTGCTTGATCTTTCTGGCTTTGCTGGATATCTGTTTTTTTGCTTACAACGTGCACGAATCTTAGTGTCTGTATAGTGAAGTATTGTCTTAGAGTTATGGAAACATTTATTTTTTCAAGAAACTGGTGAGGTGGCCACTAAATCATCGCAGACTCTTTTAGTGTTTGTGGTCAGGTACATTTCCAATGGAAGTAGGATGTTGCAGTAGCTTGCTGTTACTAGTACTTTGGTTTCAAGGAATATAGTAGCAGTTTGCAGTTATTATATCATCATGCACATAAGCATTGACTCTTGAGATCTTTCATGGCTGCAGTGTCCATCCTGAGATCATGAGAACGTTCATAATGATTCCATTCTGATCATGTATTTTTAAGTGAATATGAACTGTGCCTTTCCCGGGGGAGAATTTCTGATTTTAGTCCTGAGATTCAGCATGTATCCAGCTTCCTCATAAGTTTGTCTCCTTTAAACAGATTGTGGTGCTGTTAGTTGTACAGGCATCATGTGACCCTCAACCTGTCCATTTCTTCCCTGTCTCTCCAACAGGTTGCCAACGTGGAGCTGTATTACAGAGCCCTGCAGTACTACCTCGACTTTAAACCACTCCTCATCAATGACTTGCTGATGGTGTTATCGCCTAGACTAGACCACACTAGGACTGTCAGCTACTTCTCCAAGGTAAGCATTCAATACTGAACCTTTTAACATCCCACAAAGTTATGAATGGTGTGGCCATTTTAATGTACAAACAGGAATATCATTGATGTCCGTTACATCTGCTAGGGAAGGCATGCTCGTACTTTAGTTCTTTGAGAAGTACTTTGCCAGCAACCTTCTGATCTTATTAAAGAAATGACAGGCAACCAGAGATATAATTATTTAATTTGAATTGCGAGAAATAAATGAATAGAAAGCCCTGTTCTCTGCTTGAGGTACTCTTGACGGTGCAGATGTCCAATTGCCATGTTTCTAACCACACATGTAGAGTGGGCTTTGAGTCTACCCCATTTAGCCTTTGGCTTACTTGAACCTGCATTTTCAGATATTGGCCTGAGACCTTGTTATTCAAGGCTTGCCTCTACCCAGTGGAATATCCATTGCAACTAGTTACCTGGGTATATTCTTCCACCTCCATTCAGGTACTTTCATTGAACTACATGAGTGACTACAACTATTGCCCATCCGTCTACTCCTGTTGGCCTCTTGTTATGTGATCTAATGTGCTAACACTCCAAGAACAGGATTTTTTTGCATTTGTTGCCCTAAGGTATGTGACTGCCCAGACGTGGGTTTTGTGCTCACTATGCCACCAGATTTGTTAGTCTGGCTGATGATTGGTGATACCCAAAACCGGTCCCAGGATACTTGTTTCTGGTCCAGGGAGGACCTGGCCTGGCAGTTCGGGCTGAACTGTTCCTATTGGGAGCAGGGTCAAGACTGATTTGCATTTGGCTGGGTTCAAACTAGAATGGCATGGTGAGCAAACAGAACAATACATTAAACCCGGATCTGTGACAGAGGAGTGAATGTTTGATTTGTTCTGCATTCCGTTCCTCTGTTCTTTTTGCATTTGTCATCCTTAGTGGGAAGGGTATGCCCAGACGTGGGTCCCGTGCTTGGTATGCCACCAGATTCAAGCTAGCCCGGCTGCTCAGGGGTGATACCCCAAAACTGGTCCCAGGATGCTTGTTTCTGGTCCAGGGAGGACCTGGCCTGGCAGTTCAGGCTGGACTGTTCCCCTGGGAGCAGGTTCAATACTGATTTGCATATGGCTGGTTCCAAACTGGCGTGGCTGGGGAGCAGAAAAAAAACGGTGGATTCAACACAGATCTGGAAGTTAATGTTTTATTTGTACCGCATTCCGTCCATCATCTTTTCTTTTTGTTAATGTGCTAATGTGTCAAGTGTATTTATTTTGAACTGAGATTTCTTAGCTTTACTAATGCTTGTTTTATTTTTTTTTAATAAAAAACGTTTTCACTCATTGCAAAGATTACAAAAGTAGAGTTGTGGAATAAGGTTTGCATGCTGTGCTATCATGGATGTTTAGCTTGCTGTTTCCAATAACTCTAGTGTGTTTCCTACCTTTGGACAACACATACCTTTTTTTAATGAAGTTACTCCTATTTCTGACTGACTAGGTGGACCAGTTGCCGCTTGTGAAACCATATTTGCGTTCGGTGCAGAACCACAACAACAAAGGTGTCAATGAGGCCTTGAACAATCTGCTGACAGAGGAGGAGGATTATCAGGTGAGGAGAGGTGCAGGGTGCAACCATTATTGCAATATGAGATATGGCAGGCAACATAGACTTGTCACAGGCCCTATGTGATAAACTAAATAAAGCCTGGTGTCCAAAGCCTTTATGCCCAGCAGTCACGGTCTAGGCTGATTACACTGTGTAGGATAACCCTCCCACCTGAAGCAGACATGGAATGCGTTCCTTGTTTCCCTTTTATCAGAGTCTTAACGTTCAGCAGCCTAGCACCAAATCTGCACAGATGTGAACTTCCAGATGCCCTCTGCATCCAGTGAGGCTTGAATGGCACTTGAACAGTACATTTTCCATGCATGACTTGTGTGTTAGCTCTTCTTATCCTGCTACCCTGGTGGTCAAACGCTTGCCCCCTTCATCAGAAACTATCATTACATTCACATTCCGAAGCACCAGTGCGGTCTAAGGACCCCCACAGCCATGTTTTAAAATACCATTGTCTGCTTATTCAGAAATCATTTGTTTTACATTTTAGATTGTATTTTTCAATCAAGACATACATCAGTTCACTTGCTACATTTGGATACTTATGGCAGCTCTCTGGAATCCAATCAGTTAAACTCTAAACTAGGCTGTCTACTTTGTATGTTGCCATTTACAAGTGGAATATTTGAGGCATTTCAGCATTGTAGTGCCCCTTTTTGTATGGACAAGGTATTACTTTGTGGAACAAACTAGAGGTGGTTGTTACAGTGGGTGTCTCTCTACCTATAATCCATAAAAGATGTGATGGTGTGCTTGACTTTTTCAGGGTCTTCGGGCTTCCATTGATGCCTACGATAACTTCGACAACATTAGCCTGGCACAGCGCCTGGAGAAGCACGAGCTGATAGAGTTCAGACGAATTGCAGCCTATTTGTACAAAGGCAACAACCGCTGGAAACAGAGTGTCGAGCTTTGCAAGAAAGACCGTCTTTACAAGGCAAGTTCCGTCATGGGGCATTATCCACATTACTGCCAGCAATATATGTGTACCTTGAGTGATTTCTCATACATGATAGCTTCTCCAGAGGTATTTGCAACAATTAACAGCTGCAAATATTTACAGAAATTGTCTCTTTTTTTGGAGCAAGCATTATCCAAGTCTGCGGTTTCCTTGGACCTGTTGTCAGGTGAACCGACTTTACTGGTTTTCAGTTCTCTTTCAGCTCTCGTGATATACAGCTCTTAGAAAGCCCCCCCCCCCCTCCACCTTAATAGCATCATCTCTGTGGTAACAGGATACATCCCACAGCTATGTGCATAGGAAAATACATAATGCCAACCCTTTGTAACCCCCCAGCATACTGCCTAGCTGAGCTCTGCATCTCTAGTTCTTAATTCTCTTGCAACTTGAACCTACTCAGATTATGCCTCTGTCCTGCCATTTTAGAGCGTAGTCTAGTGCAGCGTCAAACTATTCTTTGTTTTCCACAACACATCTCCAAATCTAGTGTCTGAATTCCAAGAGGTCCACGTCAAGTACTTTGGACCCATGAATCCTCTTGTCTTGTTTATTTTGTTCACATAACACACATTGTTACGTTGTTCTTTAAAATCAGCTTCTTCTCATGAGTGTGTTTCAGTGCAGGCCTGTGTTTTTTACTCTTTGGCAGGAAAGGCTATGGAAGAAGCTATATACAGAGCTACCCTCCCTTTAAAACATTGTTCAGCTGGTTACAGTATATTAAGAAAACTTATTTTGTGGACTAACAGAAAGAGATCAGGGAGTTTTGCACTGTGAACCTGTTCTGGGTTCACATGTTTTGCACTATTTATTACCTAGGAGATGGGTTCAGGAATTCTTTAAAAACAAAAAGGTGGTTTTCTGTTTGGCATCAATCATAGTTCGAGCTAGTATTACATAAGCTGTAAGCTTGCAGTTCCCCACTACATCATCTTTGGACTTTGTTTGCTGTAAGTTCAGAAGCAAGCAAATGTGTTGCTGATGTTTTTTTTAATTATTTGGGTTTTTACCAAAAACTGAGGTTTTGTTTGTACTTTAGAAGGGAGTTGTAAGATTGAGCTCGAATGGGACATCAAATTCAGCATCAACTGAGGAAATAGATTGGTTTTCTTGAGGTGATGGACCATACTCAAGTTCAAAGAATGTCTGTTTGCTCACATAGGTTTGCTCACATAGGTTTGCTCACATAGGTTTGCTCACATAGGTTTGCTCACATAGGTTTGCTCACATAGGTTTGCTCACATAGGTTTGCTCACATAGGTTTGCTCACATAGGTTTGCTCACATAGGTTTGCTCACATAGGTTTGCTCACATAGGTTTGCTCACATAGGTTTGCTCACATAGGTTTGCTCACATAGGTTTGCTCACATAGGTTTTGTAAAGAAATGGCTCCCTGGTGCAGTTACCCCCCACTTTTTGCCTGATACTGATGCTGACTTGACTGAGAAGTGTGCTGGGACCCTGCTAACAGGCCCCAGCACCAGTGTTCTTTCACCTAAAATGTACCATTGTCTCCACAATTGGCACAACCCTGGCCTCCAGGTAAGTCCCTTGTAACTGGTACCCCTGGTACCAAGGGCCCTGATGCCAGGAAGGTCTCTAAGGGCTGCAGCATGTCTTATGCCACCCTAGGGACCCCTCACTCAGCACACACACACTGCTTGCCAGCTTGTGTGTGCTGGTGAGGACAAAACAAGTAAGTCGACATGGCACTCCCCTCAGGGTGCCATGCCAACCTCACACTGCCTGTGGCATAGGTAAGTCACCCCTCTAGCAGGCCTTACAGCCCCAAGGCAGGGTGCACTATACCACAGGTGAGGGCATATGTGCATGAGCACTATGCCCCTACACTGTCTAAGCAAAACCTTAGACATTGTAAGTGCAGGGTAGCCATAAGAGAATATGGTCTGGGAGTCTGTCAAAAACGAACTCCACAGCTCCATAATGGCTACACTGAATACTGGGAAGTTTGGTACCAAACTTCTCAGAATAATAAACCCACACTGATGCCAGTGTTGGATTTATTAAACAATGCACACAGAGGGCATCTTAGAGATGCCCCCTGTATTTTACCCAATTGTTCAGTGCAGGACTGACTGGTCTGTGCCAGCCTGCTGCTGAGAGACGAGTTTCTGACCCCATGCGGTGAGAGCCTTTGTGCTCTCTGAGGACAGAAACAAAGCCTGCTCTGGGTGGAGGTGCTTCACACCTCCCCCCTGCAGGAACTGTAACACCTAGCAGTGAGCTTCAAAGGCTCAAGCTTCTTGTTACAATGCCCCAGGGCACTCCAGCTAGTGGAGATGCCCGCCCCCTGGACCCAGCCCCCACTTTTGGCGGCAAGTCCAGGAGAGATAATGAGAAAAACAAGGAGGAGTCACTGGCCAGTCAGGACAGCCCCTAAGGTGTCCTGAGCTGAGGTGACTCTGACTTTTAGAAATCCTCCATCTTGTAGAAGGAGGATTCCCCCAATAGGGATAGGAATGTGACCCCCTCCCCTTGGGAGGAGGCACAAAGAGGGTGTACCCACCCTCAGGGCTAGTAGCCATTGGCTACTAACCCCCCAGACCTAAACACGCCCTTAAATTTAGTATTTAAGGGCTTCCCTGAACCTAAGAATTTAGATTCCTGCAACTTACCGAAGAAGAAGACTGCTGAGCTGAAAAACCCCTGCAGAAGAAGAAAGAAGACACCAACTGCTTTGGCCCCAGTCCTACCGGCCTGTCTCCTGCCTTCTAAAGAAACCTGCTCCAGCGACGCTTTCTCCAGGACCAGCGACCTCTGAATCCTCAGAGGACTGCCCTGCTTCAAGAGGACAAGAAACTCCCGAGGACAGCGGACCTGCTCCAAAAAGACTTCAACTTTGTTTCAGAGGAGCAGATTTAAAGATCCCCGCTAGAAGCGTGAGACTTGCAACACTGCACCCGGCGACCCCGACTCGACTGGTGGAGAAACAACACCTCAGGGAGGACCCTCCGGCGACTCCGAGACTGTGAGTAACCAAAGTTGTCCCCCCTGAGCCCCCCCAGCGACGCCTGCAGAGGGAATCCCGAGGCTCCCACTGACCGCGACTGCCTGACTCTAAAATCCCGACGGCTGGAAAAGACCCTGCACCCGCAGCCCCCAGCACCTGAAGGATCGGAACTTCAGTGCAGGAGTGACCCCCAGGAGGCCCTCTCCCTTGCCCAGGTGGTGGCTACCCCGAGGAGCCCCCCCTCTTGCCTGCCTGCACCGCTGAAGAGATCCCTTGGTCTCTCATTGAAAACCATTGAAAACCCGACGCGTATTTGCACACTGCACCCGGCCGCCCCCGCGCTGCTGAGGGTGTACTTTTTGTGCTGACTTGTGTCCCCCCGGTGCCCTACAAAACCCCCCTGGTCTGCCCTCCGAAGACGCGGGTACTTACCTGCTGGCAGACCGGAACCGGGGCACCCCCTTCTCTCCATTGAAGCCTATGTGTTTTGGGCATCTCTTTGACCTCTGCATCTGACCGGCCCTGAGCTGCTGGTGTGGTAACTTTGGGGTTGCTCTGAACCCCCAACGGTGGGCTACCTTGGACCCAAACCTGAGACTTGTAAGTGATTTACTTACCTGCCAAAACTAACAAAAACTTACCTCCCCCAGGAACTGTGAAAATTGCACTGTGTCCACTTTTAAAACAGCTATTTGTGTTTTATATGAAAAGTATATATGCTACTGTAATTATTCAAAGTTCCTAAAGTACTTACCTGCAATACCTTTCAAATGAGATATTACATGTAGAATTTGAACCTGTGGTTCTTAAAATAAACTAAGAAAATATATTTTTCTAAAACAAAACCTATTGGCTGGATTTGTCTCTGAGTGTGTGTTCCTCATTTATTGCCTGTGTGTATGTACAGCAAATGCTTAACACTACTCCTTTGATAAGCCTACTGCTCGACCACACTACCACAAAATAGAGCATTAGTATTATCTCTTTTTGCCACTATCTTACCTCTAATGGGAACCCTTGGACTCTGTGCATACTATTCCTTACTTTGAAATAGTGCATACAGAGCCAACTTCCTACAGGTTTGCGCACATAGGTTTGCGCACATAGGTTTGCGCACATAGGTTTGCGCACATCTGTTTAGATTTTTAGGAGACTGTGGAGGACCATTCAGGTTCTGCTAATAGTGCTACAGAAATTAGCATTTAAAATATGCACACTTTATGTCAATTGTTTTCCGCTAGATCCTAAGATTGAAAAATGTAACTCCTGTTCAAAAACTAAAGGAAAAAGCCCTGAAAATTGAGAAACCATAAGCCATGGGTAGGTTCACCATGTTTTGACTCAAAAATTAACCTAGTAATGTAACAGAGAGAGCCCACTGTGCTGGAGAAGGGCATTGTGCTGTGGGATCTTACAGATTCAGTATGTAAGAGGCCCAATTTCACTATTTTAGGCGATTTCAACATCCATGCTGAAAACCTAGACGGCTTCTTGGTGACATGGATGCTCTGGGTCCAGAGCAATTGGTGCGACGCCCCACTCATGATAAAGGGCACACCATCGACCTAGCTTTTAGCATTTTATTAGCTTTAACTTCTAAACCCCCTCTTCCTTTGGCTTGGTCAAATCACTTTCTAATTTCTTTGGAATTAGCCATTACCACCTCAAGGGGTTGCTTACAGCCAACTGTGCAGTCCAGCAGGCGCTGGCACAAGCTTAGTACCAATGACTGGATTGGAGTGCTGGAAAGCCGCAAACCCTTTTGCTTTAACAGTACGGTTATCGAAGCTGAGGCATTTAACGATTGCATTACTGACAGCTTAGATAGATTACTCCCTTATAGGGCAAAAACCAGGAGTCGCCGGAAAGCTGGTTCTCAGTGGTTCACCCCTCACCTGAATCTTCTTAAAAGAAAGTGTAGAGGCTTAGAGAGAAGGTGAAGAAAATCATACGACCTGGCGGACAGGGATGCATATAGGATAGCGATCAGACACTATCACGCAGAGATAAAATCAGCACAGAGTATATACTATGCTGACAGAAGCGGTCTTTCAGGTGTTGAAAGAAATTATTCAGGTTCCTTTAGAGGAGGACCCACTGTAGCTTCGGTAGAGCACAGCAATAAGCTGGCTGTGTTCTTCCAACAAAAAATTATCTATATATATTCGAACCTTCCTACCTGTAAGGCTAGGTCGGAAGGTCGGGATATTTCCACCAACAATGGTACTGCCACTATCTCTCAGTTCATCCCACTATCAGAGGAGCAGGTTGCCTCGCTTCTTATCGCTCTCAAATCAGGATCTCCACTGGACCCAGCTCCCCCTCAGATATCAATTCGGGGGGCCTCAGTTATTGTTCCGGCCCTGACGGAACTACTGAACGTGTCATTATTCAGTGGTTCAGTACCCGGTCAGTGGAAACACGCGATAGTCAACCCACTGTTAAAGAAACCTACCTTGGATGCCGCTGCACTCAAGAATTACAGACCCATATCATTATTACCCACTCCGGCCAAAATATTAGATAAGCATATTAACACTCAACTTTCTACCTTTTTGGAGGAAAATAACTGCCTTCACCCTACTCAGATGGGCTTTAGACCCCGTCATAGTACTGAGATAGCCCTGATCGCAGTAATGGAAGAGGCTAGGAAGCGCATGGACCTGGGCCAGATGACGGCGGTGATACTGCTTGATCTGAGTGCGGCCTTTGACACCGTAGATCACCAGGTGTTGGGTCAAAGGATGAAGGAAATTGGAATTGAGGGTCTAACTCTCTCTTGGCTTACCTCTTTTTTTAGAGGGTAGATCATTCCAGGTCCTTGACCGATCCTACTTTTCGGATAGACTCCACTATAGGTGCGGAGTGCCACAGGGTTCATCGCTCAGCCCCACGCTGTTTAATATATATATATATGGCCCCTCTGGCCGAGCTGGTGGAATCCTTTGGACTATCACTGGTTTCTTATGCAGATGACACCCAATTGGTGGTCTCTTTCTCATCGAACTTTGCCTTGGAGAACTCTTCATTGTCCTCCTGCTTACAAGCAGTCTCAAGATGGATGACGGATAGTAGGCTTCCACTTAACAGTGATAAAACAGAGATAATGATCTTGGGCCATTACTCTGGACCAGGCAAGCTTATTACAATGCCAAGCGCCCTGATAGAATTGCCCCCGCCACCCCCCAAAGAAATATATTAATAGTCTAGGAATTTGGCTAGATCCCCTACTTATGCTCAAACAGCATGCTAGGAACATCTCTGCCACCTGCTTTGGATTTTTGAGACTCTTGAGTAAGGTCTTTGTCATACTTCCATCTTTGGCAAAAAGGCTCATTCAGCATGCTAGGAACATCTCTGCCACCTGCTTTGGATTATTGAGACTCTTGAGTAAGGTCTTTGTCATACTTCCATCTTTGGCAAAAAGGCTCATTATTCAGGCGATTATTCTCTCCTGTCTTGATTACGGCAATGGTCTCTCCCACTTATGTGAAAAAGAAATTGCGGCGGCCCACTTTCTGTTAGACATTCCCAGACATTCTTCTGTAAAATCAGCATTAGTCTTTCTGCATTGGCTACCAGTGGAACAGCGCATAAAGTTTAAGGCTTTGTGCTGTATTCATAGGTCGCTGCACAACAGAGGTCCTCCTCTCTTAAAGAGCCTTGCAGTCTTTTATAAGCCTAACAGAGACCTCGGGTCGGCATCGGCAGCCTTTGCCACCCTACCTAGAGTTAAAAAGGTAAGATGGGGTGGTGCTACGATGGCTTAGCGAGGAGCCAAACTGTGGAACTCCCTCCCCCCTAGACTTTGACTGATAAGTCACGAATACAATTTTCGAAAAGCACTGAAAACTTGGCTGTTCTAGAATGGGCTGTCCTTCCTCCTAGTTTAGGTGTCGATCCGTTAGCGCTGGGAGGGCTTCGGGTAGCCATGCCCTCTGTAAGTTTAATAACTTAAGATAACATAACACAGCAGGTGCGGAAAACGGAGGCCGTGGTATGCAGAGGAGTGTCAGCTACTTTATACTTGACCACATCAAAATATGTGAAGGCTGTCTATTTTGCTTGACTGTAATAAAAGATAAAGGATTGAGATTGCAGATTTATATGTTCTTTGACACGCCATGACAGTCATAGCTTGGCCACTGACTGCTTGAAAGATCTGTTAAGTAGCAATACCAGTTATGGGAAAAATAGAAATGCAATTAAAACATTATTTGAAAAGTATCCTGGGAACTCTGATTGGAAAGATATAATTTTAGGTACTCGAGTGCATGTAAATAGGTTTACATTTAGGAAACTGCAGATAAGCACTTTAAAGCTACTAAAGACACTATTTTTTTTCAGTGTGGTAAATGAGCACTGGGAGTGTCTGATTATGAATATTATTATAATAATAATCCAAGACTCTGTTGTCAGCTGGGCTATTGTTCCATATTGGTGCTTTTTAGAATTGTTATAATCTAAATATTTGTCACTGCCAATGTCAATGGTGCCTGCCACATAATTTAGCTTATGCAGTATTTTTCTGTCCTTCAGGATTGTAAGCGCTCAATACTTAAAATCTGTTACAAAAGAAGTGGGAATCCATTTGAGAATTTATTGGTTTTTAGAATCAAATTAAATTGCAATAACAGTAGCTTTATTTTCTTAATGCAATCAGTACATGAACTTGGTTGAGGCAGTTACTTTAATTACTCCCAATATTGGAACTTTCAGAGTCACATGCTTGAATCTTTCCCAGTCATCGAGATGGGAGTCCCTGGTATCTTAGAAAAGTAATGGCTTAATAGACACATACATTGTAGGCCTTAGACCTTTATTTTAGTATCGCATCACAGTCATTTTTAAAAAAAGGACCAAACGTTAGAGTCAGTCGATCAGGTCACGCCACCCTTTAGAACCATCCTGAGAGAAGCTGATTTTCCTCAGATTTTCCACTGCACGTCGTGCAAAGGAGTCTCTTCTGAGCTCTGCTCAGTTTTCTTCCAGTCACAGCTGCTTCAGAAGCATTGTTTCCTCATTTTAATTCTTCTATTTCATAGGAAACCATTTTCCACAACTTGGTGCTTCAACCTGACAACCAATATGTCAGAGACAGCAAAAAAGGGGCTGTATAGACCAGATGCAAGAAGCAGAGGCTGCATATAGCGGATCCTCACAAGGGTTGTATATATTGTCTCTATCCAGAACACAAGACTAGAGACTGTAAGGTATGTCGCACAGTTTCTACTAAAACTTTAAAAGACAGTGAGGGAAGGCCAGAGGAAAGTCTGCAAGACAGGTCAAGGACACTTCCTGCAGACAGTGACCGCAACCAGGAGCCGTCTACCACATTTCAGTCCATGGTACCAGGGAGAATTACTGACCACCTACATCAGTAGAGGCAGATAACTACAGAGCAATGGGTCCAAAAACATAGTTCAATTTGGGCACCTTCTAGAATTTATAAAAGATCCCCTCTAAGACAACCTCAACAGATACAAAAACACATATGCTTGCTGAAATTAGAAGTAAAAGGCATGTTGCAAAAAGGAGCAAAAGAGAGGGTCCCCTCCTCCCAAAAGGGAAAAGGTTTCTATTCCCTTTCCTCCTAATCCAAAAGAAGTCACAACAGTGGAGACCAATTCTTGACTTGAGAGAAGTCGACAAATATCTAAAGAAACAACCGCTTTGCATGGTCTCACGCCAAGACATTTTGCAGCTCCTCAACCAGGGAGATTACATGTCCTCCCTAGACCTCCAAGATGTCTATTTTCACATATCCATCCACCCGAGGCACAGAAAATTCCTACTGTTTACGGCAATCATCTTCAATTCCGAGTCTTGCCTTTTGATCTGAAGTCTGCTCTCCGCGTCTTCACCAAATGCCTAGCACCAGTCGCAGCTTATCTCAGGCAACAGAGGCATCAAATCTTTCCTTATCTCGATACTAACTGGTAGAAGCCTCTACTAAACAATCCGCAAGGGTATCCACAACAGCTACTGTGCACCTTTTCAAAGAGCTTAGGACTCGATCTCAGCCAGGACAAATCGGTGCTCCAACCATTATGAAGAATAATCTTCTTGAGAGCCATACTGGGTACCAGTCTCAATATGGCCTACCCCACACTTGAGAGACAGAAAAAAAATCAACCCTTGCGAGACCACTGCAAAAAAAGAATGTAACTTTCAGTTCGTTTTTACAAATCTCTTCTAGGCATGATATCCATCTCATACCGTACTGTCGCCTACTTATGCGTCCTCTTCAGGAAGAAGTGTCTATCCAATGGAAACTGGCAACATGATTGTTCGAGGATATCATTCAAGTAACTCCTTTCATAGTCAAGTTACTCGACTGGTGGATAAACTCTGCAGATATCTCAGTAGGCCTCCCATTCTTGCATCAGACCTCCCCACTAGTCATAACAACGGATGCATCCCTAGACGGTTGGGGAGCTTACCTCAAGGTTAGCGGCAAAGGGCCTCCTTCACATTGAGGCGTTCACATAAATCTTCTCGAGTTAATGGCATTATACCTGGCACTACAAGCCTTCCTCCCCAGGATCCAACATTCTACGGTGCTTGTCAGAACAGACAACATAACAACAATGCACTACATAAACAAACGGGAGAACTCAGTCTCGCCTGCTGTCCCAAAAGGCTCAGCTGACCGGGAGCTGGTGTATCCGCCACACAGTGCACCTGGAGGCAGAACATGTACTAGGACACCAGAATGCCATAGCAGACACCCTAAGCTGAATGAGAACCACTTGTCATGAGTGGGAATCGGACCAGAGAACGCTGGATTCCATCTTTCTCCAGTGGGGCAGACCGAATCTGGATTTCTTTGCAACTACCGAGAACGCCAAATGCCAGTTCTTCACAAGTTGGCATCCCCATCAGAGGTTGTGGGGGGATGCGTTTTCAATTGCATGGTCCAACATATTTGGTTACGCCTTTCCTCCAATCCCTCTCTTTCCAAAGGTGCTTAACAAGATGAAAACCGCGCTCCGTCAGATCATACTGATAGCCCCTGCATGGGCACATCAGCAATGGTACACACAGCTTCTCCTACTGTCAGTACGTCCTTCCATCGGACTCAAGTCAATCCCATCTTTACTTATGATGAGCCAGGGACAAGCTCTACATCCGGATCCCAAACCCCTCAGTCTATCAGCCTGACTTCTGAATTCTAAGAATTTGGTCATCTGAATATTCCAAAGGACTGCAGAAACATACTTGCCAAGGTGCCGGCAAACAGTACTAATAAAAAATACTGCCTGAAGTGGAAGAGGTTCTGCTAATGGTGTGCAACTGCATCCTGTTTCCTCACCGCCAGAAGAGATCCTGCCCTACCTCTTGCATCCAGCACTATCTGGATTAGCACAAGCTCCCATTAAGGTGCACCTTGCAGCCATTTCCCGTTTCAGGAGATCATCACATAAACCGTCTTTGTGCTCTTTCAGGCTAATTAAACTATTTCTCAAGGGATTGTTCAGAGCTTTTCCCCCGTCAGTCCCTCCTCAGACATGCTACCTCAGCATAGTATTGGGACAGTTTATGAAATTGTCTTTGGAGCCCATCCATAGGGCAGATGTAAAGTATCTTACCTAGAAGGTGGCTCTGCATCTCACACTCACGTCTGCACGTAGAGATAGTGAGATTCAGGCTTTTACCACCCAACAACCATTCCTTCAATTCAGAGAAGATAGTCATTTCACGCACTAACCCAAAATACATACTAAGCCTGTTTGCCCCACTACTTCTTCCAAGTGGGGATCCTCAATGGCATTAACTCCCTGCTTTGTCCAAGGGTGTGGCTATCCTTTTAGCCCACCTGTCTCCACATCTTTGTTTCTATCCCAGCTTGCTGGAGGGCAGTGGGGTGCATTTATTTCCCTGCCTTGTCTAAGCATGGAGATGTGTCAGGCCCTGTCCTCTCACACCTTAGCCTTGGATATTAGTGGGTCTGTTGCACCTCAAAATGTTTTGCCACCTCCCTTCTGGCTTGCTCACAGGCTGTGGTTGGGGGGGGACTCATTGCCCTCTCCACCACCTCCCGCACCCCTGCCATGTCCAAGGTTCTGGGGGTGGTAAAATTAGTTTGAAAAAACTCCCTCCTTTTAAAATAGGAACTTTTAGTTCAAATAAAACTAAAAGAATAGAACCACAATCGTTAGTCTACTTAAAGATAAAGGATCTAAAACTATCACAATGCAGTGAGGGACGTCTTGTTACTGTGCTGCGTGATGGAATTGTCTCTATAAGTCAGTCACAGAATTTATACAGGGTACTGTTTACTCTGGGGGGGCTATATTCTTTCAAAAATATTAGCCTTTAATTTGTTACCTGTCTGATCTTGGGAAAGATATTGTGGTCTTATCAACATCATAGAGGGGTTTAGAATCCTCCCATTGATTATTGTTTGTTGGTTTTCCAATCACTTTTATTTGCCTACTTCGTATTTGTGTCTCATTTTGTCAGTCTTGTGCTTGTCCCTGCCATGAAGCCTAGCCCCTTTGCCATCCTTTGTGAATGGCTGGCTTCTATGCTGGCTTCTATGTGTCCACAGCTTGCCTTTCAAGCACTACTTTTTGCTTTTGGGTCAAGCACTCCATGAAACTGCTTGTGTTTTTCACCTGTCTCAGTTGTGTACTTCTCTCCGCCTGCACTCCATGTTCCTCTCTGTTGCCCGTGTGCTCCCCCCGTTGCTCTCACCCTTGTGTATTTCTCCCTGTTGCTTTGTCGTCCTTTTCTTTTTCTTCTCAACTCCTGCCCTCTGTGTTGCTGTCCCAGTGTTGCCTTCCTCCCTTTCACCCGCTTCCTTTGTGTTGCTTCCCCCACACCGGCCCTATGTTGCTCTGCCCCATTCATGCCCTCTGTGTTGCCCCACCTATGCTTCAAAGCAAAAACTCTTTTATACTGCTTTTTTTTTTATTGATCCAACTCAGTAAATAAAAATAAATCAATTGCGTAATTTTGTAGGCACTTGCATGCTTGGGACACATGCCTACAAAACTATGCGACCACTTCATCATAGTGCCTTTTTTAGTTTGTTTTCTTTAGCCTTACTGCACAGCATTGGGGATGCTGTACAGCATGGCTAAACAAACAAAAATTGTAAGGCCAATAGGTACCAGAGGCAGGATCGATTGACTTTGCCAATGTGTGCTACTCAAGTGGTGAGCTTATTGTATATTTCATTTGTTGAAAGATTTATATAAAAAACAAAAGGGAATGGTCTTACAAAGGCCTTTATTTATCTTTATAAAGTATACATGGAAATATTCAGTGTTTAGGAATGTATTAAATATACCCTTGATGGAGATCTGGGGTTAATTGGAAAGTATCTTTAAGTTATGGTTTACACAGACAAACTCATTTCTGTCTTTATTCTATAAGCATTGGTCACCTCCCCAGCCCACTGCTGTCTTACTGAGAGTCCAGAGTGAAGGAATAGGCTAACTCAAGCATGAACTGCAAGACTGAAGGCTGGACATCAGACTGTTCAGTTGGATTGTTGGTGCATGAGGACTCCCTAAGACCACCTCTTCAATTCTTCGCCAGTCAGTAGAGCTTGTTTCCCTTGCCAGAGCCTAACATGGACCTCCACTGTCTTAGATGACAGACCAGGTCAAATGTAGTTCTAAGCTCAGAGGGAGCGGCCCTTTTGACACAATCCTCCTTGTCATCAAGTGAGGCAGACTGGGTGTAATCAGGAGAGCTTTAACCACATCAGTGACTGAGTCCGATCCCTGCCACAGGAGTGGAATCTCCTTCCCCAAAAGGAAACACTTGTCCTGGTTTCATTTTCAAGTTTTTGGTATGCTCTCTGGATGCAGGAAGCTGGAGTGATTCCACCAAGTAACAATGGTGACCTTTGCTCTTTTGTATTAGGCTTTTTAGGGGAACTATTTGATGGTTCTTTTACAGGGTAGTGACACTTTCTGTGTGTTTTGTAGCAGAGAGGTAATTTAGGTTCATTAGTCCAAAAAGTGCACAATTCTTCAGGAAAGCAGTCACTCGATGTATTTGGTGGTACACTATTTAGCAAGATAACCTGATGATTATACATCTTCTGAGGTTACTTCGGCCTTGTTACATCCCCTCCAGGGAGTCCCTGGGAAGCAGTTACATTAAGCCTGTTACCTTTGCAAGCGTTTTTGTTGTGAATACTTTACCAAAATGCACAGTTGAGCTATAGTCACTTTGCTTTCATTATCCTATCCATGCTGTCATTCCTCATTAACTCTTATTGGACTTCAGGATTTTCAAGTTGCTCAGAAGGTATTTGCCTCTTTTCCTCACACAGGTGTAGGTAAGAAGACCATGTAGTATTAGCTAAACCAAACCAAACAAAGAAAATGTTGAGTTCATCCTCTCCCCTTTTCACATATGGAGGGAATGCCCAGCAGACAAGCCCTGCTGCTGGATCATATCTTAACTTTTAATGATATTCCATGCCGCTTCCATGGAACACATCTCCAGTATGTTACGTAGGATACCACTTGGGCATCCTCATTCGCCTTCCCCAGCTTTTGAAAAACCTGTTAGCCTTTTCCATGCTAACAAGCAGGGATAGTCTGCCTTCTGCCTTCATTGTTTGCTATTTTGCAGTCTTCCATTCATTTAGTGATTTAGAGATCTGCATGTGAAATTCAGAATAAACTACTTGCCTGTTGTTTTATCTTTACTCCTAGTCTTAAACACCTGTGTTCACACTGATCCATAGATCAGGTCAGTGTAATAGGTCATCCTGGCTGGTTGTTAAAGATGTAAATGTCTGAGGGCATGCAGGGGCAATTTCTATTACTGTGCGGCTGTTCCCAAAGTGGCGAATGTAGATGGCTTTGAGTTAAGCTTGTAAAGTTTACTATAATCATTAACTTAAACTCCCTTCCTTTCCCAGTATCTACCAGCTGCCCAACCCTCTCCAAGACCGTCTGCACCTTAGACAACTGTATCTTCTTTCTTTTGCACCCTTTTTGACTTACCCAGTGTTACATTGTTTATCATCCTACTAAACAGACAGTTAAATATATATCTCCACACATTGGTCTTCTGCATGCCTTGTATCATCTCTTTTGGGTCTCTTTCCAGGATGCTATGCAGTATGCCGCAGAGTCCAAGGATATGGAGCTTGCGGAGACATTGCTGCAGTGGTTCCTGGAGCAAGGCAAGCAGGAATGCTTTGCAGCATCTCTCTTCACCTGCTATGACTTGCTGCATCCAGACATAGTTCTAGAGCTGGCCTGGAGGCACAACATAATGGACTTTGCCATGCCTTACTTCATCCAGGTGATGCGGGAATACCTGTCGAAGGTAGGTCACTTCAACAGGTGGAGTTCTGGCATGCTGTTGTAACAAAAATTGTGAATGTATTTTTAACAGTGTTGCATTTCTAAGCCTCTTGTCTGGTCCTGATTTTTTTATGTCCTTTTGCAGAACCTCACATATCTATTTTAAAACTGTATTGAATGTGGTATGTCTAAGAAAGCAGAAGAATGTTTTCATTCAGTTTCTTTCTGCACACCACCTATGCAACTTCAGTAATATACAGGGAGTAACCGTAATAAAACATATTAAACATCACTATAGTATACATACAGTGACTTTTTTTATAAACCTACACATTAGCCCAATCAATGCACACAGCTGCCTCTTTCGTACACCAAGTTGTGCAGCCATTGTAACCATTTAACATTTCCAGGACACTGAGATTACAGTTTAAGCATGTCTCCTTCCACTAATGTTTGCTTGTTTCGTGGTTTCTTGAGGTTTTCCTGTTGTTGTTATCTCTGCCTCTTACAGGGGCTATCTTGTCATCCCTTCATCCTCTGCCTTTTTTTGCAGGTAGACGAGCGATTTGTGAAGGTGACTTTTTCCAGGTCTTGTTTCTTTTGATACGTCGGTATGCCGGCGCTAGGGTTCCTTTGCATAAAACTATTTGCTTGAGCAGGTGTTGCTGAGCAAACTAACCCAAGTCTGACTGAAGCCTGGCTCTTAAATGGTGATGCTGATGACTGTGGCTGAGTCAAACCTAACATATATAAGTTTGTGTGTATCCAGTTGCATTTGTTACTTCTGGCAGTGTGCATAGGTACTGCTGAGTGAAACCTAACATTACCTGTCTGGTCATACGTCCAGGACTCCTACATGTTTGTCTTATTGACCTTGATAATGCAGTCTAATTCTCCATCATGGGAGCCTTGATATTTCTATACATTAGAATATTTCCTCTTGTAGGACTGATCACAAAGCACATTTGAAGTGAGTAAGTATGTTAATTATTTTTGCAGAGAAAACGTGGCCATCTTCAGGTGGCATTTTCTGTTAACATTTATTGAAATCCATTCAAAATCACATTCTGACAAGAGAGCCCTAGCACTGTAAAAATCCAAGTTTAAATGCTCTTTAAAAAGTAAAACTGAGCAAGAAACAAACACTCACTCATAAAAGGTCATTTAAAATTCTTCTCATGAAGGCTTCAAGGAGCTTTGCTGTCCCAGAATGCCGAGCTGTGTCAGTCAGTGCATTCATTTTCCCAATCTGTGGAGTTAAGATCTTGTAATCTGGCAGTTTCGTCTTGATTTTATTAGCCAATTGTAGTCTAGTGGAGGGTTTTTACCTATGTATTCCTTTTCTTTCTGTTCAGTTTTGGTGGTATTTTCACTGTATACTGAAGGGCAAGACTTACTGTTGTTGTGAGCTTGCCAGTGGGAAAACTTACCTGCAACCACCTTTCTGTGAATGTTGCCTTTCCTGAGCATGATTGTGGATGGTGAAGGGACTGCGAGAGTAACATATATAGTCATCACTGGGCTTTATTTGTCCTATCAGACTCCTTGGGGTCTAGAACAGGTGCTACTCATGAAAGGAGAATGGAAGAGATTGCACTTTTAGTAAGCACTGCCCACCCAAGACTTGGGCACAATTCTCCCAAGTCTCCCTGCCATTAATTCACCAGTGGTGTGGGCACTTCAGTGTTGGCAGGTTCTGCAGTGCTGAGGGTGCCCTTTGTGAGAATACAGCATTTAGTAGTTGGCCTCATACTAGCCCTAGAGATGTGCTTCTTTAAGATGCCCAAGCTGCGTGTGTGTTTGGACCCTGCTGCATTAATTGGGCTTCTACAGTAAAAATGCTTTGAGGTCTGTGGGTGTCCACCAGTTCTCAGATCCAGAGTCCATCCAGAGAGCTCTCAATATACATGCTGGGAATGCTTGTGGGCCATAAGACATGATGGTCCAGGCTCCAGATCTAGGAGGATCCTCGTCCTTTTCAGATCTTGTCTTCAGAACATTACATATGGCTGAAAATGCACTTCTGTATTTTTGTGGGTTACGTTTATTATTAATCCCTATTTCTCCGACATCAGCATTATGGTGAATTTCTTTCCCAGAATGCCACCTACCTGCAGAACAGAACTAATATAATGTATATGCTTCCCTACTCTTCAACTCTCTATCTAAAAGCCAGGAATGCTCCAAGCATCTGTCATCTAATCTGTTTTTTAGTGCACATATGAAACCGAAATTAATCAATAGTTTTGCTCTTAAACCTGCTACAACCATGCAGATGGCACAAATGATACTCAAATATACAAACCTTAAAAACTTTGGCAAATCAAAACTCAATAGCTAGTTCACAGTTTTATACCAATGGATGAGTTGGTGGAACCATATCAAACTAAACATATCAAAAATGAAAGTGCTGCCCTGTGGAGAATGGAAAGTTAGATTTGTTAGACCTCTGACAGAGGGAACTAAGCCCACAGACAAAAATATCTGAGGAAGTGTAAAATCTTGTAATTACCATGGACTCTGTACTCACTATGAATGCTCAAGTAGACCGTCAACTCTAAATTGTCTTTCTACTTTATGGAAACACTTTGACACCTTTTTCCACATCCTCGATTTCCACAAAAGGAACAAGCAGCATCTTTCATTGTTTCAAACATGCTTTATGCACATGGACTATTTTAGGGAACTCTGCCCTCAACCATGAAAAGACTCCAGAGAATTTAGAAATTGGCTGCAAGACTGGTTTTACATATATAATTGCAGGCACGTATATCTGAAGGCTGGTTCTCTGGTTCTCTGGCTACCCGTTGCTAGAAGATCTTCAGTCAAACTATTGCCTATCATTCAAAAGATGCCTAACTATAAAGGTCTGGAATTCTTCCAGATGAAAATTAACAAAAACTCTCAATCTAGGGACTTGAGTTCCAGGCTAGCTTTGGGATTCAGTTTTCTCCCTAACCAAAAAAACTCTCCTCTGTACATGCTCCGACTTTCTTTTTGCTCTCACTTCTGCGCATCATGTGAATGTACTACAGGCACTGTCCATGCAACATCCCTACTCCACTTTCGTCCTAGGCTGTATGCTGTTGCATAGTCACCCCACATTCCTGCTAAAGGTATTGTTTCCATTTCAAATGGATCACCCGATAGCTCTGCTGATTTTTGCTCCTCTGGCCCAACCATCGAAAGAGGAGGTGGAGGGGCTCCACTTGCTTGACACTATGAATGTTGAATTTCTGCACTGGCCATAGACAAGGCCATTGTGTGGATGATCTGCTCTTCGTGTGGCTCACTGGAACCAAGAAATGCACGGCTGTGCAAAAGAGGACCCTTTCCAAGTTTACATTCCTCTGCATCAAAATCTGCTACTCGCTTGTGAAGGGCTCCAGAAGGCCTGTGAGCTTATTCCACCAGTGCATAGGGTTTGGAAAGAGGGGTGCTGGGTATGGATATCTGCCCGTCTGTGATGTGGGCATTGGTGCACACGTTCACAGAACACTACTGCCTTGGCAGCCAGGTATGACGGGAGGGCCATTTTATCTGCTTAGACCTGCTAGACTTCTGAGTCCACTCATCAGACCCTCCACCCTTTGTGAGGTACTGCTGTGATATCTATTCTACAGGTGATAAGTCTGCTGTTATGTGTAGCTATCAGAAGAACAAGTAATTTACCTTCAGTAATGTTTGAAGAACTCAGCGTAAGAGGGCACGGAAGGAGAAAGCTTGAGAAACCAATATCAGTGTGCATGAGTGGAACTTGTGCAGCTCTGCTCGATCTTTTCTGGGGTATTATGAAATGTCCGCGGAGTCATATGGCAGGACCTACAGATGTACGGGAAGCATTGCTGAGAAATTCTTCAGATGCGGCACCTGGGAATATGCTAAAGATGAGGAATCTGCAGTTGGAGTATCCACAGCAAAGTGCGTTACCAAAGGTAAGTAATGTGTTCATTTGTGCTCCTAGGGCACCACTGATGAACAATCGTATCCAGCGCATATACTGGCCAATAGCCCAGGCCTTCCCCAGGAGTGAAAGAAAGTTGTTATAGCACAGGAGTCATTTTACTTTCTGCTTTTACACTTCTTCCAAGTTCAAACTTCATAGGGCAAAAAATTATCATTGCTTGGGATTGGCCACATCATTGGTGGCACCTGGAATTTTAACTCCTACAATAGAAACTGCTTAGGAAATCTGTTTCCATTCCAAATTGTCACTCCATGATGGTAAGTATCATGTCTAGATCCTTCACCACAGTCTCATCACTTCATATGGCTCCCGGATACATGCAGTACAGACATTTGTAGATCCAGCTCAGGCTGGTGGGCCCTTGGGGATCAGAGGAGGGGGCTGTTGAAAGGTATGCTATCATTAAGAATTCAAGTTTTCTTCACGTAGCTGAGGCTATTTTGTGTTCCTGTTCTGCTCAAGTGCATCCTTCCCAGATGAGTTTTCATCCTATTCTATGAAGTGCCCTTTACAATTCACCTTGATACTACCAGAGACAGATATAAAATGAGTTATTTATTAACTATAGTGCTACCTGTCCTGGATTGGCCCAGTGAAATTATTGCATGGTTAGATGGATAGTGTCCTGCATGATATATTGTTGTAAAAACCTGATGGACATATTCTAGAATAACCAGGGCGTATACCATTAGAGGGGAGGCAGTTGTTACTCTTGAGGGAATTTTCCTATCAGAAAAATGTGAAGAGGCTAGATATTGTTTAGATTCTGAGTCCAGGGCTGGCAGCTTGGTAGGCCGGACCTCTCTGCTCAGCACGTTTGCTTAACTGATTTCTCGCTTATTGTCGTGTGGCTTTGGTTTAGCCTTCTCCCAGCCAAAGCTGGCTGTACTTCTCATATTCATGACTATTGCTCAAAGAAAGCCCCATGATAAAGACTTGTGATACTAGCTTTCTATTTTGGGGTATTTCGTTTGAATTCACAAGCACACCCCCAGTTCCCCATTCAAGCTGAAGCATTGCGCAAAAGTAGTAGTTTTTACCACCCTCTAACCTTATAAACTGGGAAAATTGAAACCACTCTGTATTCTGGTACAGTGGTACTCATTGGAGCTTTAAAGTGACAGTGCCACATTTCTCTCATTAGAATAGAATGCATTTCCTACTTTATTAATCATCTTTCGGGGCCTTTTACCATCAAAGTGTGATTTTAATTGGATTTTTAAAAACCGTACATACAGCTTGCCGATTTGCATGTTTTCTCCGTAAAAATAATTTAAGGATGAGAAAATGCTCTATTATATAGATTTCTGGATCCTTGTAGGCGGAAATGTTAATGTTCAAGAAAGATCCCCATACCTACAACAAGTAAGTAACCTTTCCATCATCTTATGGCACTTGTTGCTCCTGGTAGTATATACCTCTCCTGTTATATGGCATGTAGCATACCTGTTTGCCTAATCCTGCATCCAGAGCTGCTGCATGTTGGTTTCTTTTGGTGTGTGAACCCTAAAATGGGCCCACATTTATCACAAGTTAAGTACTAGTTAGTAATTATTAAACCAAGCACTTTGTGCCTCAGCTTCTGCGTGAAACCTAACAAAATTGTCTTGCCTAATGTTGCGTTATATCAGGTAGAATAAAGGCTCCTGTATGAAGTCAATAATACAAGTCTACCAAAAGCAGCTTCAAGCCCATCGAGGAGTGGAGTGGCTTCTGATCTGAAAAATGTTTTTTGTTTTCCAGTTCCCTGTACTTATGTCTGTTTCTCTGTCATGGGGGGGGCATACTTGCTGCTAAATTACGCCTTACATCTCAGTCTTACAATATTGATTTATCTCTAAACTCTCTCCCAGTCAGTATTGCATACCTGCAGCTAACTGAAACCATATATAGCTTTTTAAAGTCTGTCTCCATTAAAGAGAATCTTAAAATATCTGGTCAGTCCTGCTTCAAGTAAGGTCTAGACTAGAATGTTGTTCGAATCTTGCCTCCAAAGCAGAGGAGCAGTTGTGTAACTAATATTAATTATCTACATCTGGGGCACGTTGTCGAAATTTAGTTTCTGGCTAGCACTCACAGCCCTTGCCCGTAAGTTTAGCCAAACAGAAGGTTTACAGAATTGGTGGGCTCATGTAGCCATTCCCATTGCTGCTGGAAGGGTTTCTCACAGAAGTGTAAGAACAGACGGCGGCCATTGCTGATGACTTTGCAGTCTTTTGGTTGGTGGAGATGGACCTACATCCACAAACAAATGGCCATTGATATGAAATAGTCAGTTTTGGATCCACAGTCTGCACTGGTGTGTTCAAGCAGAGCATCAGGGCTTGCACCCTGCCTTGTGCTAGATACCATGGGAGCACTTTCTGGTCATGTATGATGATGCATCCTATAGAACTGTTGTATTTGAGTGGCCTACTAGGTACATCTGAACAGAAAGGTTTTTGCTATGCTCTTGTGCACATTGTATATTGTGAAAAATAGTTGAATGGTTTACATGTGTTTTTTTTTTTTTCTTTCTTGGAACTGACCTTGCATGATTCAGAGGGAAGAAGCTTAATTTGGCAAACGTTGCTCTGCGTTGCTCAGTCATATTGTTGCCAAATTATGCCAGTTTACTTGCCATTTTGGTTTGACTGATTATTGTCATTTGTATGGCTGGGATAGTGAATGAAGCTTGTCTCTCAGATATGTTGTCTTTTGGGCCATCAAAAACATATCTTTGGTGCCATTCAGACTTCAAACACCTGACGTCTTGTGCTGCACTGAATAACAGGGACTGGCAGAAGCTACATGGAGGCTGTATGTGACTCACATAGATGGGATGATTTTTTTTTTTTTATAAGACCGAGTAACCTCGGAATTGTGTTTTGGTATGCCAGACAGTGTGCTCTCTCCCCACTTTTGTAATGTCACATGTTTGTGTTAGAAAAAGAATATTAAATATCAGACATTTGGCCTCAGATGCACTGGATGAGGTGTTCTGCATTTTAATTAACGTTGGTGGCAATTTCAACTTGAGATACTTCAGATAAAATATGTATTTATTTGGCTCTGTGATTTTGTATTTTTAAGGCTGCTAAACTTGTATGCAAATGTTCAGTGAGACGCGTGGTTTCTCGTAAGCCGTAATCACAGCAGCATTAATAAAGTGCTCCACTTCACTACTGCTGTGCAGTTGTCTGCCTCCCTTTGTCATCTTCTCCCAGAGAATCATGACAGTGGCCTGTTTTGTGCTTTTTGGGAGGAAAGGCTCACTAGGGGGTCAGATGTTAGGGAGTCTCTTCCTATCTTACCAGGTGCATCTGTTGCTGTGGAGAATGAGTCCACTCAAGTGTCTTCTTGAACTTCACAGAGACCATTTTGAAAGGAAGAGTGGCTGGGAGCCTCTTTGGATACAAATAGTGTAGTTCCAGGTTTCTTCTCCCTCGGTCCTGTGGAATTGGGTGATTTAGTGAACTAGTGTGTTCCTTTCACTTAATGTCTTTGGTGTCTAAAACATTTTCACTCTTGTTTTGTGAAGGTATAATCATCTTTGAGTACATCTGTTTCTCAGCTGCTGTTAGCCAGAATACCAGTTCTGTTAGGGGATGTAGGAAGTTGGCTCTGTATGCACTATTTCAAAGTAAGGAATAGTATGCACAGAGTCCAAGGGTTCCCCTTAGAAGTAAGATAGGGGCAAAAAGAGATAATACTAATGCTCTATTTTGTGGTAGTGTGGTCGAGCAGTAGGCTTATCAAAGGAGTAGTGTTAAGCATTTGTTGTACATACACACAGGCAATAAATGAGGAACACACACTCAGAGACAATTCCAGGCCAATAGGTTTTTGTATAGAAAAATATATTTTCTTAGTTTATTTTTAAGAACCAGAGGTTCAAATTCTACATGTAATACTTTGCATGAAAGGTATTGCAGGTAAGTACTTTAGGAACTTTGAATAATCACAATAGCATATATACTTTTCAAGTAAAACACATATAGCTATTTTAAAACTAGACACAGTGCAATTTTCACAGCTCCTAGGGGAGGTAAGTAATGGTTAGTTCTTGCAGGTAAGTAAACCACCTACGGGGTTCAAGTTTGGGTCCAGGGTAGCCCACCGTTGGGGGTTCAGAGCAACCCCAAAGTTACCACACCAGCAGCTCAGGGCCGGTCAGGTGCAGAGTTCAAAGTGGTGCCCCAAACGCATAGGCTTCAATGGAGAAGGGGGTGCCCCGGTTCCAGTCTGCCAGCAGGTAAGTACCCGCGTCTTCGGAGGGCAGACCAGGGTTTTTTTGTAGGGCACCGGGGGGGACACAAGTTAGCACAGAAAGTACACCCTCAGCAGCACAGGGGCGGCCGGGTGCAGTGTGCAAACACACGTCGGGTTTTCAATTGGAATCAATGGGAGACCAAGGGGTCTCTTCAGCGATGCAGGCAGGGGGGGGGGGGGGCTCCTCGGGGTAGCCACCACCTGGGCAAGGAGAGGGCCTCCTGGGGGTCACTCCTGCACTGGAGTTCTGATCCTTCAGGTCCTGGGGGCTGCGGGTGCAGAGTCTTTACCAGGCGTCGGGATCTGGGAGGCAGGCAGTCGCGGTCAGGGGGAGCCTCGGGATTCCCTCTGCAGGTGTCGCTGTGGAGGCAACTCTGGTTACTCAGTCTCGGAGTCGCCGGGGAGTCCTCCCTGAAGTGTTGTTTCTCCACAAGTCGAGCCGGGGGCGTCGGGTGCAGAGTAGCAAGTCTCACGCTTCTGGCGGGAAACGCAGTCGTTTTAAAGTTGCTCCTTTGGAAACAAAGTTGCAGTCTTTGGTGAACAGGGCCGCTGTTCTCTGGAGTTTCTTGGTCCTTCTAGAGCAGGGCAGTCCTCTGAGGATTCAGAGGTCGCTGGTCCTGGGGAAAGCGTCGCTGGAGCAGTTTCTTCAGAAGGGGGGGAGACAGAAGTAGAGCTGGGGCCAAAGCAGTTGGTGTCTCCGTCTTCTCTGCAGGGTTTTTCAGCTCAGCAGTCCTCTTCTTCTTAGGTTGCAGGAATCTGAGTTCCTAGGTTCAGGGGAGCCCCTAAATACAGAATTTAGGGGTGTGTTTACATCAGGGAGGGCAGTAGCCAATGGCTACTAGCCCTGAGGGTGGCTACACCCTCTTTGTGCCTCCTCCCAAGGGGAGGGGGGTCCCATTCCTATCCCTATTGGGGGGATCCTCCATCTGCAAGATGGAGGATTCCTAAAAGTCAGAGTCACTTCAGCTCAGGTTGCCTTAGGGGCTGTCCTGACTGGTCAGTGACTCCTCCTTGTTTTTCTCATTATCTCCTCTGGCCTTGCCGCCAAAAGTGGGGCCGTGGCCGGAGGGGGCGGGCAACTCCACTAGCTGGAATGCCCTGTGGTGCTGTAACAAAGGGGGTGAGCCTTTGAGGCTCACCGCCAGGTGTTACAGCTCCTGCAAGGGGGAGGTGATAAGCATCTCCACCCAGTGCAGGCTTTGTTACTAGCCCCCGAGTGACAAAGGCACTCTCCCCATGTGGCCAGCAACATGTCTCGAGTGTGGCAGGCTGCTAAAACCAGTCAGCCTACACGGGTAGTTGGTTAAGGTTTCAGGGGGCACCTCTAAGGTGCCCTCTGGGGTGTATTTTACAATACAATGTACACTGGCATCCGTGTGCATTTATTGTGCTGAGAAGTTTGATACCAAACTTCCCAGTTTTCAGTGTAGCCATTATGGTGCTGTGGAGTTCGTTTGACAGACTCCCAGACCATATACTCTTATGGCTACCCTGCACTTACAATGTCTAAGGTTTTGCTTAGACACTGTAGGGGCACAGTGCTCATGCGCTGGTGCCCTCACCTATGGTATAGTGCACCCTGCCTTAGGGCTGTAAGGCCTGCTAGAGGGGTGACTTATCTATACTGCATAGGCAGTGTGAGGTTGGCATGGCACCCTGAGGGGAGTGCCATGTTGACTTACTCGTTTTGTCCTCACCAGCACACCCAAGCTGGCAAGCAGTGTGTCTGTGCTGAGTGAGGGGTCCCCAGGGTGGCATAAGATATGCTGCAGCCCTTAGAGACCTTCCCTGGCATCAGGGCCCTTGGTACCAGGGGTACCAGTTACAAGGGACTTACCTGGATGCTAGGGTGTGCCAATTGTGAAAACAAAAGTACAGGTTAGGAAAAGAACACTGGTGCTGGGGCCTGGTTAGCAGGCCTCAGCACACTTTCAAATCAAAACATAGCATCAGCAAAGGCAAAAAGTCAGGGGGTAACCATACCAAGGAGGCATTTCCTTACAGGGGATCTCCGTTGATAGTCATAAGCACTGAATAATCCTGCCCACATGTGGCAATCCTGAAGCACTTTTCCATAGTATATCTTCTTAAGTGTAGATGTTCGCCTATAGGAACTGGCTACAATGGCCAGATTGATTGGCCAAATTCAGATTGTACTTAACAAAGGGCTACAAAACCCATAAATATATATACTTAAATGCTAATACACTGTAAAACAGCTTAAGACTTTTTTACAAAGCCTTTTTTGTAAACGTAGAGAGGTGAAATATAGCAGGACAGTGTAGTCATATATGCTATAATTATGTGTGTTTAAAACAGCATCAGTGCCTTTAAGGACCCAGGGACCACCAGCATCCCATCATGCCCAGGAGGTGGCAGTTGCTTCAGTTCTTTTTTCCGGCTCCTGGTGACAGAATCTTGGAGAACTGACCTCTGCCTTTTAGGCTTTTTTTTCTTCAAAAATCACCAGTGGATTTTTGTGACAGCAACTTTATTTGACGTTTTTCATCTTTCCCTTAAATTTTCTGACTTTTTCTGACAGAAAATGTTGGCATGTTGTCAAATAAAATGCCTTCTTTATTTGACAAGTGTCCTGCCTGTTGGAAAAAGAAGGCCAAGTCAGATCCTCAAGATGTCTGTATTATTTTTCTTCTACAGAGCCATGTTCCTGACAAATGCCACCACTGCAGGATGTTTTCAAGGCACTCTCTCAGGGTGAGAGAGAAGATTTGCCTCCATGGCACAGACGAGCGACGCAGGTGCACTATGAAGGTGGGACATCAGAACAAGAAGAGGGTCAGTCCTCTACCAGGGCTTTTCCATCTGCCTCTAATGACCCCAGGAGTGAAAGGTCCAAAAAGAGGAGTTCAGCCAAAAAACGTCGACCTGGAACGTTAAGACAAGGTTCTGCACCTACCTGTTTTCTGTCGAGGGCTGGGTGGATGTCAAGAACGTGAAGGTCAACGTTCAGACAGGGTAGGTCAACGCTGAAAACAGTTCCACCATTGAGAAGATGATCAGTGTTGAGGAGAGGGTTGACAATGAGTCAGAGTTCTATGTATGTCAAGGAGTCTGTCGAGGCGTAGGAGGAGGTCGACATCGAAGAGTGTACCTACATTGAGGACATCACTATATAAGTAAAGAAGGAAGTGAAGTTGCATTTATTTCTGCATTTCCTGACTCCTAGTACTCCGGAGTCTACTCCCCACCTATACTGTTGACAGATCCTCCTACTCCTCCGCCACCATCACCTCCACCACCACAGTCACCACTCCTGGCACCTATTCCATCACCGCCAATTCCACCTGCAGACAGCCCCTCTTCTGAGGTCTACAGTCTCTCCACGCAGATCACGTTCAAGAACCTGTCATCATTCGCGCCATTCCAGAAACCACAAATCCCAGCTTTCTTCATCTCATCCATCTTCAAGGTGCTCTTGTTATCATCATAATTCTTCGCGATCGTGACTAAGATCACGCACAAGATCTAGACAACATTCCCATTACTCCTCTTCCTCTTCCACTTCCACATGAAAATATTCACCATTATCAGGCTCGCCACCTCTGTGAATCTTCCTGGTGGGTGACATCACCACCTTCCAAGAGGTCCTGGTGAGAGGGGCTGCAAAGCTCAACATACCAATGTCCATCCTGCCTTCCACGTGGGTCATATTTAAGACACTTCACCATAGGTCTGCGTCATGACCTATCATTCAAATAGTGCCGGGCCTCTTCGAACCAGCACTGGAACTATTCCTGACTCCAGTCTCAGCTAAGCCTGCTCCATATAGGCTACAGTAGAAATATCATTCTCCTCCACCCCTTTCCCCTTCCCCCCCTTCCAAGTAGGGTCCTCTCTTTCTCTGTTCTGACCCACCTCCAGACTATGTGGTCATGTTAGCAGACAAGAAACTACATGCTCCTGCTTCTTCGTATTCTGCACCACCGGACAAGGGGAGCAAGAAGCAGGATTCAGTGGGCCGCTAAGTATGCGGTACAGCTGCAATATCTATGAAGGCAGCAAGTGCTTCCGCTCTTCTTGGAAGGTACAATAGGGCCTTATGGGACCCAATACAGAGGTTTACTGATGATCTACCCAGAGAAAGACGTGAGGATTTCATAGAGATTGTCAGTGAGGGAATGATGGTCTCCAATCAGATCATCAGTGCGGCAGGTGATTCCTCCTTGCACGCGGCACTTGAATATTTTCATGAGTTGGTATTGTGCATGCCCTCTGCCTTAGACACGCAGCCCTCAAAAATGAGTCTCAACAAAGAATCCTCAATCTGCCATTCTCAGGATCCACACTCTTTGGCGGCCACACAGATGATGAAATGGCTCGGATAAAATCCGAAATGGAAACACCCAAGGCGGTGGTCCTGGAAAGGCAAAAAGAACTTCCATTTGGCCTCAAGTCAGCAACCAGAAGATTCTCAATGTGCCTGGTGGTGGTAACTACGGAAATATCAAGTATTCGTCTATCCCTGCTTAGACGATTTGCTCATCGAGGCGCTGAATTCTCAAGAAGCCTGCCTTGATTACCAGTGGACAAGCTTCAAAGATTAGGGCTCCCTACCAACCACGCCAAATCGACATCATCTCCTGTTCAGACGCTGTATATTTTGGGGCCTGCATCAACACTAGTCAAGCAAGTGGGTGTCCTTCGTAGCAGAGACTTATCAGTCCAAAGAAAGGGTCACTCTTTCATGAAAGCCTGTCATCCCACGGTGAGAACAGTGTCATTTCTTCTCGGCTCATTGGCTTCATGCTACTTCTTAACTCCGAATGCCCTTCTCCATATGTGTCTTCTTCAGGAATGTATCAAGGATCAATGGGACCAACTAACTCACAATTGGGAGGACAGGATCACACTCTTCCCCCCCATGCAATGCAGTCTCTGAAATGGTGGTGCTCTCTGAAGAATTTTCTTCAGGGGATGCCCTTCCATCAGGAGATTCCCTCCCAGACCATAGTATCAGACTCCTTGTTATTAGGAGGGGGAGCGCACACGTGTCACCTTCAAATCCAAGAAACATGGTCTCGGAAAGTGATGACGTACGGCATCAATCTCCTCTAACTCTGCACAGTTCACCTGGCGCTGAAAGCTTTTCTTCCATCATTGACAACCCGATACCTGCTTGTTCAGATGGACAACAACACAACAACGATGTACTACCTCAACAAGCAGGCGGGGGGAAAGAGGTCCATGCCTCTATCCCAGGAGGCCCAAATAATCTGGAAGTGGCTCATAGCCAGAGACCCGAGGATCATGGCAACTCTTCTCCCAGGTGTCCAAAATGTGCAAGCAGACTCCCTGACCAGGATACTGCAGGAAAATCACAAATGGGTCCTTCACGAAGACCTTGTAAAATACATCTTCAAGCTTGGGGTGCCTGCACATCCATTTGTTCGGCACAGCAGAAAACAAAAAAAATGCCCAGGCTTCGCCTCAAGGTACTTCCAACCAGGGGCATTGGGGAATGGCCTATGGATCGACTAGTCTGGCAAAAAAAATTTGCCTTTCCTCCGATCCCTCTGATCAGGCATGTCTTTGTCAAGCTGTCCAGCTCAAGAGCCAGAATGATCTTGATTGCTCCAGAGTAGCTATGTGAGTGGTGATTCATGGATCTTCTTCACCAGTCAGAGCGTCCACATCTCAAGCTGCCATGCAGTCCAGATCTTCTAATGAAAGTCAGAGGACAGGTGGTTCACCCCAATCTCTCCTCCTTAAATTTGACAGCATGGCTCCTGAGCTAGTTCAATATGGACACTTGAACCTGCCACAAGTCTGGATGGACGTTACACGGAGGCTAAACGGCCCTCAACTCGTTCAGCCTACTCTTTCAAATGGAAGAGATTTTGCATTTGGTGTTCCAACAGAACGTGGACCCAACAGCCTGCCAGGAAGATGTCCATCTCTCTTACTTACTCTATATGGCAAAACCTGGCTTACAGTTCTCTTCTATAATGGTTCATCTAGCAGCTCTTACAGCCTACAGAAAATGTCCTTCACAAACATTTTTTTTCTCTCAAAATCCCAGTCATAAAAGACTTCTTAGAAGTGTTAAAGAAGGTTTTTCCTCCCATAAGGTGTCTATCTCCTCCTTGGGAGCTCATTATAGTACTCTTTCGCCCCGTGCAGGCTTCCTTTGAGCCCATTCACAAAGTATCCTTACAACACCTTCTGCAGAAAACAGTTTGCCTCATAGCAATCACATCACACGTAGGGGTAGCAAAATCCTGGCGTTGTGTGCTCATGAACCTTGCACCATCTTCCATTCCAATAAAGTTGTGATGAGGAGAAAATATTCCTTCCAAAAATGATTTCCAATGTTCATGTTGACCAGACAGTTACCTTAGCAACCTTCTTTCAGCTTCCTTCCACACTGGCTGAAAGAACACTGATTCCCTTGACTTGAGCCAATTCTTAAAGTTTTATCTACACAAAATATAGGACTTACAGAGATCGGACCAATTATTTACAGTCAAGTCCACACATGCCTAGCTACTTCTAAACAATCCATCTCCCGATAGCCAACAAGACCTTCTCAATTAGACCTTAGGCATATTCTACTAGGGTCAAAGGTGCTACTGCCACGTTAATGAGCAATGTCCCTATAGCTGAAATTTGTAAAGCAGCTACATGGAGATTTGTTCACACATTCACCAAGCATTATTGCCTGGACTTGGATACTAGAACAGATGCTCAAGTAGGACAGGCCTCCCTTAAAAAAGTATTTGCTCAAAATGTCTAGTTTAGTCGTTCCTCTCTTTTCCACCGCTCTTGGTGGGGATGGGCTTCCTACTCTATTCAGTGCTTATGAGTATCAATGGAGATCCCCGGAGTGAGAAGGAATGGTTTCTAACCTGTAATCCCATTTTCCCTTAGGGGAATCTCCATTGAAGTCACAAGCAACCCTCCCACCGCCCTGGTGGAGATGACAGAGGCGATTATGGGACCTACCTATCACTGACACATCTCATCAAAAACAACTGAAGCAACTGCCACCTGCTGGGTATGATGGGATACTGGTGGACCCTGGGTCCTTAAAGGCAGCAGGCGCAGTTTTAAAATCACATGATGAGTCTGTGGGGCTACACTGTCCTGCTTTCCTTCATCTCCACTTTTACAAAAAAGGGTTGGTGAAAGATATTTAAGCTGTTTTACAGAATATTAGCATTAAATTATATATATGCATTGGTTTCTTGGCCCTTTTTTTAACTACAGTTTGAAAAACGTGACCATTGTAGCCTGTTTCTGTAGGCTGCATAAGGTTTTTCTCTTAAGTAGTTCTGCAGGCTTTCCACGAAGAAAGGCGAACATCTACATTTAAGAAGATGTACTATGGTAAATTGCTCTGGGATCCCCACACGTGGGCGGGACTATTCAGTGCTTATGACTTTAATGGTGATTCCCCCAAGAGCGAACTCGGATTACCAGGATGAAACCGTTCCTTCCTTTTGATAGTTACCCCTCCTGTGATGTGGAAAAAAGGTCTGAGAGTATTAGAAACTTATTACGTCTTCATCTTCAAAAAGGCAAACTCTAATTAGAAAAGAATTAGAAAAAAGTATTGTTCACATCACAAACGGTTGAGAGGAACTGCTTTTATTAATCGTTGTAAAGATGGAAGGTACCACAGTAAAGTTCAGTAATGACCTCTGCCACTGGGAGTTCCAGAGACTGGTGTTTTCAGGTTGACCGTCATTTCCTCTGGTCCTCCTGCAGACCCCCCTTCTTTGCTTCTTTTGGAATTTTTCTGGGATTCTATCTCCTCGCTGGAGTCAAAAATTTTTAGGTGGATATGTTCAACCAGCTCGGACATGCTGCTCCCAATAAAATGGACACTGGATCCTTTTCTTGATGGGGCAAAGGAAGAATAGTACTATTTTTGTCAAGTGCAGAAGAAAGTTATGTTTGCTTATTTACAAGGTCTGTCTGCTTTGGGAAACAAGCTCTTGTTCAGGTTGTCTCTGCATCTAGAACCAGTTCAGGACTATAGCTTACAAAATACATCCTATAAGTTTTGTTGCAGCGGAAACCGTACATGAAACAACCAATTGTTTGACAAAGGACCAGGTCATGTGAAGAATGACATCCTAAATGTTTACATTCAAGGCCGTTGTCGGGTGAGGTGTTGACTTTTTGAGATAGAGAATATGCCATTAAATTTGTTTACTGAAGCCCATCTATTATTAAATGAAGTGATGGGTGCATTGTGGGGGTTCGTCTCCTTTCTCTGTAGGGACTCTTACCAGTGCACCTCTGTCCTTGGATTAACTGTGTAGTTCCAGATGTGATCTGCAGTCGTAAGTGACTGGACAACCACTATCCAAGATTGAGGGCATCAGTGCGGCTAAATGTGCCAGGGTCAGAGGCACATCTGATGTTTGTAGCCGGCGAAAGTGCAGGTTTAGGGAGGTGACGTGTGTTTATAATTTTTTAATTTGGATGATTGTGTGTTGGGTCAGCTCATAGCATTGACTGTTTTGAAATTGAATTTGTATCGATACTGGGGTTATGCACTTGACCTACTTTAGCTAGTCTCCAGGTGTATTGGACTAGATGTGGAGATAGGAAATAGTTGATATCAGGAGGCAGTAGCAGTTTTTTCAAGAAGATTAAGTGAGATGAGTTAGGTGGCAGATGGTGCGAAGCCAGAATTGTATCTGTGAGGACAGAAATAAGTGGTGCAGGATTAGATTTGCGTGTCTAGGGCTTTGAAGTTTGGACAAATAGCCGCGATGCATAATTGTCGACTGCCGGGTGAGTGATGTAGAAGTATGGAGTGTTTTAAGTGCTCTGCATTCCAGACATGAAAAAACAACACCCCTGAAGTATTGGTTGAGGGTGGACTCAACCAATTGTAGATTCCTGTCAGAAGCCCAACTGGTTTACACTGACATGGATTTTGTCTCCTGCTTTGTTTCTCAATAAAGCAGGTGTCATTATTGACACAGTTGCACACTTGTTCGCCTTGCAGAAGCATCACATGAGTGAACATGGACTCTGCGTGCCCTTCTCCACACGTTGTGCAGCATTGTACCTTCTGGTTGAAGTTGTTCGGTTGTGCAGGACTTGAACCTCAGTGTTAACATTTTCACACAATAAGCACAAATTATCCTTGAAGACTAGAGGCCATTCATTTCGCATTGTGATCCCCGCCCTCTCAACTCCTTACTGAAACAAACCTGAATTCAGACCAGTGCCATTTCAGGCCTCTTGTGCACTGACGTGCCCATTGACTGCATACCGGGCAGGCCGGTGCACAAGAGGCCTGAAATGGCAGACTTTTGCTTCCTATGCCCTGTCCTGAATACACCCGATCTCTGAAGCCCTAAGCGGGGTCGGGTCTAACCGGGCCTGACCCTGCTTAGCGCGTCCGAGATTGGACTTTGTGGACTTCCACGGAGTTATTAACCAACTCTGCAGAATTCCAGAGAGTGGAACTTGTCAGCTCCACCTACCCCTACTTTTTTGGCACAGAACTATTCTTTAAAAAACTGATGACCGGACGCCTGCTGGCGCCTGTATAAGCCCCGCAAAGTGACTTCCCACGTAGAGCTGAAGCACTCCACCTACCATCATGCAGAGGTACTACTCAAGGGTTTCCTGGTCCCGTCTGGCGCCTGGGGAATATACTAGGGTGAGTAATCAGCAGTTAGAAAGAGTCTCTAGCAGAAAAAGCATTATCGAAGGTAAGTAACTCCTGCATCTGATTTATCACGCAAAGTGTTCGACTACGCGCCTGACTTGTATGATTTGCATGTCCTACTCCATCCAGAATGAATAGTTTACGGTTAAGGTGGCATGTTCTCTCTGGCACTCTGTAACCACCGACCTGCTTTATTCGTCACACTCTCCTGCTTGATTTGATCCTTTTTCCTATTCCAAAACAGGTGGACAAACTTGATGCTGCTGAAAGTCTAAGGAAGGAGGAGGAGCAGGTCGCAGAGCCCACACCCATAGTCTTTGGTAAGTACTTGACCAGAGTGACCAACTTTTATCTCTGTTTAGCCATGTTCAGTGCCATGCGTATGACAAGCTGTAAGAGGGGCGAGCGGGGCACAGACACCGTCTGTGCTACATCTGTAGCTTCATTGTAGTCCACTGATAAAGCTGCTTTAGATCCAGACTTACCTTCTGGGAGTCTGAAAGCTTCGCCTCTGGCTAGTGCCCATGCAACTCCCCAGACCGTGCATTGATGGTACATCGGATACCTGGTACCAACAAGAGCCTCCATGGTATGTGGGCCATTGCTGCAGATCAAATGTTCTTTACGTGATAGTGAGGTTATTTTTAAACTTTATTATTTCGAATGTCACGCTGTCATTGTTAATAAAATGGACCCATTTGCAATGAGAGCTCACGGTTCATAGAAACATGCTGGAAAGGGTCAGAGTTCACCTTACATTCTGGTTGCCACCTTCTTTGTGGCCAGCCCATGGCTCCCCCAGAAAGCCTGAAGCATCTCTGTTTCAGTTGCCAGAGGCATCCCCGTTGCGCTTGCCAGGGGCATCCCCGTTGCGCTTGCCAGAGGCATCCCCGTTGCGCTTGCCAGGGGCATCCCCGTTGCGCTTGCCAGGGGCATCCCCGTTGCGCTTGCCAGGGGCATCCCCGTTGCGCTTGCCAGGGGCATCCCCGTTGCGCTTGCCAGGGGCATCCCCGTTGCGCTTGCCCGAAGTTCCCGTGCATAATACTATGTCCATCACTGCAAGTGCAACTATTTGCAGTTCCATCACAGATTTGGTACCTCTGACTCCATTGAGTCGAGCTTCACCTTAGTAATATTTGTTTCCTATCAGAATTCACCTTTTCATCCAATGGCTATATTGGTGCTGTTGCCTTCTGCCTAACAAAAACTAACCAATTCTGAAGGTTATAAGTACCCTCCTCTAGAATAGACAAACAGGTGAAATGTCTAATTTGGTATATGTGTTGCCTACATTTTGATATTTTCTTGTTCCCTTTCCATTGTCTGTTTTCAGTTGGTTAGATAATTTTGTTTTGCACCAAACCAGAGGTTTTTTTTCTAACAAGTGAAATCAAAAAGCTAATTTGAGGTTTTTTTTTTGTCCGGGTTCCGTAGTAGTTGGCATTAGCCACAGAGGCATCGTACTTTACGACCGGTGCCCCAGGGCGAAGTGTCATTGCTTATTGAAAGCATCAGCAAGCTGAACAGCTCATGCTGTTTCAGAAAGAATTTAGAGGTTGCTCGACACAGTCATTCCCCATTATATGTCCACCTCAGGTTCCAATGCTCGCCTATGTCCTGGACGCATTTATTGCCATTCAGTTTCAGAGGATGGGGTCCTTGTAGACATAAATAATAGGACATTCAATTCATTACTTACAGGGAGTGCAGAATTATTAGGCAAGTTGTATTTTTGAGGATTAATTTTATTATTGAACAACAACCATGTTCTCAATGAACCCAAAAAACTCATTAATATCAAAGCTGAATATTTTTGGAAGTAGTTTTTAGTTTGTTTTTAGTTTTAGCTATGTTAGGGGGATATCTGTGTGTGCAGGTGACTATTACTGTGCATAATTATTAGGCAACTTAACAAAAAAAAAAATATATACCCATTTCAAATATTTATTATTACCAGTGAAACCAATATAACATCTCAACATTCACAAATATACATTTCTGACATTCAAAAACAAAACAAAAACAAATCAGTGACCAATATAGCCACCTTTCTTTGCAAGGACACTCAAAAGCCTGCCATCCATGGATTCTGTCAGTGTTTTGATCTGTTCACCATCAACATTGCGTGCAGCAGCAACCACAGCCTCCCAGACACTGTTCAGAGAGGTGTACTGTTTTCCCTCCTTGTAAATCTCACATTTGATGATGGACCACAGGTTCTCAATGGGGTTCAGATCAGGTGAACAAGGAGGCCATGTCATTAGATTTCCTTCTTTTATACCCTTTCTTGCCAGCCACGCTGTGGAGTACTTGGACGCGTGTGATGGAGCATTGTCCTGCATGAAAATCATGTTTTTCTTGAAGGATGCAGACTTCTTCCTGTACCACTGCTTGAAGAAGGTGTCTTCCAGGAACTGGCAGTAGGACTGGGAGTTGAGCTTGACTCCATCCTCAACCCGAAAAGGCCCCACAAGCTCATCTTTGATGATACCAGCCCAAACCAGTACTCCACCTCCACCTTGCTGGCGTCTGAGTCGGACTGGAGCTCTCTGCCCTTTACCAATCCAGCCACGGGCCCATCCATCTGGCCCATCAAGACTCACTCTCATTTCATCAGTCCATAAAACCTTAGAAAAATCAGTCTTGAGATATTTATTGGCCCAGTCTTGACGTTTCAGCTTGTGTGTCTTGTTCAGTGGTGGTCGTCTTTCAGCCTTTCTTACCTTGGCCATGTCTCTGAGTATTGCACACCTTGTGCTTTTGGGCACTCCAGTGATGTTGCAGCTCTGAAATATGGCCAAACTGGTGGCAAGTGGCATCGTGGCAGCTGCACGCTTGACTTTTCTCAGTTCATGGGCAGTTATTTTGCGCCTTGGTTTTTCCACACGCTTCTTGCGACCCTGTTGACTATTTTGAATGAAACGCTTGATTGTTCGATGATCACGCTTCAGAAGCTTTGCAATTTTAAGAGTGCTGCATCCCTCTGCAAGATATCTCACTATTTTTGACTTTTCTGAGCCTGTCAAGTCCTTCTTTTGACCCATTTTGCCAAAGGAAAGGATGTTGCCTAATAATTATGCACACCTGATATGGGGTGTTGATGTCATTAGACCACACCCCTTCTCATTACAGAGATGCACATCACCTAATATGCTTAATTGGTAGTAGGCTTTCGAGCCTATACAGCTTGGAGTAAGACAACATGCATAAAGAGGATGATGTGGTCAAAATACTCATTTGCCTAATAATTCTGCACTCCCTGTATGCTAACAGTAGTTGGCAAAGCATGTTGCCACTGTTTGTATCCATAGACTCCTTCCCCCACCTGCATTGATTCCTCAAACCCTTTACATACAGTGATGTATGCGTTTGTTAAGAGCACAGATAGGCCTTCTCTCGTGGCAGTTTCAAAGCTACAGTATCAATCACTATTAAAGGCTTTGCTTTTTGAAAACCAATCAGTCCATCCTCGTTTGTCATTCAGACAGGAAGCTAAAGTCCTGCGTGTGCTTTCTACAGGAACTGTATATCATTTCAATCTTTGTTCTGTACTTGGCTGACACTTTGTTTTCTCTTGAAGATATGAACCTCTCCTGCGTAGCCTCTACGACATGGGGTTTTACATTAATCTTTTTTATTTTTTTTTAGTTGTGTAAATGTGCCACACAGTGCTCCCCCGCAGCCACAAGCCTAGAAAAAAAGACACAAAAGTTCACAATGGTTGTAGTGAACTTAGTGTAATGTTTCAAACGGTGACGGTATCCACATCAGGAGGTGCATCACGACCCCCGCCCCTCCCTACACCCCAATCACAGTGACTGACAGTTGGATAGAACACCACAGGTTGGGAACCACTGTGATAGAGACTTGTAGCTGCAGATTCCTTACATTTGAATTTTTCCAGGCTTCAGACTGAATTCTGCGTGAGCCAAACAAAAAGGACCAGGGTGTAGAGTCACCATGACCCCTTAACTCTGGTGCTCACCCCCCCCCCCCCCGAAAAAAAGCTAAAAAGCAATTTCTGTTAAATGTTCACAGCAATTTGCATCAGAGCTGTGGATCCTGCAAAAAATGTTTTTAAAAAAAAACGTCTTTCGGAGGAGCCCCGGGTGGGCCAAGTCCTCGGGGCACTGCTATTTTAATGCAGGGGGGGCTGTCCGCCACCCCACCCCCCTCCTCCCAAGCCCTAGGGACTGCCACCTCCCCGGGGCATTATTCAAATTCAATGCTGGGGGGCTATTAAAAGCAGATTGCTGCTTGAGGAAGCAATGTGAGTTCCCACATGACGTGGGGAGCTGGCTGTGACCACAGCGCCTTGAAGCTCCCCCACTGCGGTCTGATCTCACTCTTTTTCTCTTCCATCCCATAATAGGATAAAAGAGAGGGAGATAGTCATTGCAATGCTCTTTCCATGCAATCACTTTCCATACAGGCAAGAGTCACCTCTGGCATAATGGTTAATATCACAGACCCTCACACTGAAAGTTGAGAGTTTTAGTCCAGGTGTCTGTGTCATTTCCATATTTTACTTTATTTTCAACTTAAAAAATGTAAGGTTTATAGTGAAAGGTGACCTCACTCTTTTTTTAATTGACAAATAGATATTTATTTTCTAATTGTTCAGAAATATCTTATTCTAAGTATATCATTTAACAAAGCCTAAAGAAATCACACTCTTTCCCTCTCACTTTCTTTCTCTCTCTTAATTTCTCTTTTTCAATCTTTCTCCGACTCACACACCCACTCGGACCCTTATGCACCCAGTCACAGACCCACTCGGACTCATACGCACCCAGTCACAGACCCACACTGACTAACTTGCTCCCTTGCCATGCACTACTAATTACCCTACAAATTACGGCACTCATGACATCTTTGATACCATCATTGATATCAATGTAATATTTGCAGTAACAATTTTGGCGAAAAAACTTTGCATGGCGAGGCGGAAGTTATAGTTACCTTAGGGCACGAGTTAGTTACTTGAGATAAATCTATAACTGGTGAATTTCTATGGTTTCGTATGTTTAAAATGTGAGCCTAACTATAACGTCCTGTAACCTTTGGATTTTTTAAGAGCATTCCTGTGTTTAAAAAAAAAGTAATTATAACTCGTGCCCTAAGGTAACTAAAACACCATGTCCTCGCCATGCACAGTTTTTTTATGAATAATTTTACACCTAATGTTACAGTGATATTATCAATGATGTTATAAAAGATGTCATGAGTTTGTAATATCTGGGGTAATTAGCAGTGAATTTCTGTAGTTGTGTACGAGTAAATTCAGGACCTGACTATAAAGTACCTGTAGCCTTTTGTTTTTTAATTGAATATATGACCTAGTGGTGGTTGTCACTACGTATAGTTAGGACCTAGTTTCTATATAAAAAGCGTTTTTTTACTTGCCTATATCTTTGGCGCCGCTTGATGAATCTTTACAAAACAAAATTGCCAGTCTCGTCAGCTGCTGCCTGGAAAGTATTGGGGTGATCAATCCAGCGGATGGCCGAGGAAAAAGGAGGGTCCCAAAGCATGTTTTGCCCATTTATTTTTCCATAGGGATTTTAAACAGCAATAGAGCAAAAAATACTGGCCCGAATTACACCACACTTGGTAGGAAGGTAGGTCCAGAAAGAGTGCTTTTTTTTTTATTTTGGTGTAATTTCATTCAGTAGTTTTAGAGAAATTAAAGAAAATCCAAATTTGTATATTTAGGGATGCAAAGGATTCACAACCCCTCCTGAACATGTGCAGAGATCTGATTGGCTGATAACACTTCAACAATAGAAGTCGTAGAAGTGTTGTCAACCATCCTGGGACTCTGCTGATGCTGAGTCCCAAAAAAAAGTAAAAGGAGGAAAAAAGTAAAGGGGCCAGGGTACGGATCCTGTGACCCCTTTGCTCTGGTGGTGGGACCCCCGCAAGGGTTAAAAAGCATTATTTTTTTTTTTTTACGCTAAAAGGCATTTGTTTTTATTTCACGAATGGAGCCATGGTGGATTTGCAGAACCGCCAGAAAATTAATGGTGCCCTCACCATGCACTGCTAATTACCCCACAAATTACAGCACTCATGACATCTTTGATAACATCATTGATAAAGTCACTGTAACATCTGTAGTAAAATTATTGATCACATACCTGTGCATGGCGGGGGAGCGAGTTATAGTTACCTTAGGGCACGAGTTATAGTTCTTTGAGGTAACTCTAACTATAGCTGGTGAATTTCTATGGTTTTGTATGTTTAAAATGCGAGCCTAACTATAACGTCCCTGTAGGAAGTTGGCTCTGTATGCACTATTTCAAAGTAAGGAATAGTATGCACAGAGTCCAAGGGTTCCCCTTAGAGGTAAGATAGTGGCAAAAAGAGATAATACTAATGCTCTATTTTGTGGTAGTGTGGTCGAGCAGTAGGCTTATCAAAGGAGTAGTGTTAAGCATTTGTTGTACATACACACAGGCACTAAATGAGGAACACACACAGAGACAATTCCAGGCCAATAGGTTTTGTTATAGAAAAATATATTTTCTTAGTTTATTTTAAGAACCACAGGTTCAAATTCTACATGTAATATCTCATTCGAAAGGTATTGCAGGTAAGTACTTTAGGAACTTTGCATCATTACATTAGCATGTATACTTTTTACATAAAACACAATAAGCTGTTTTAAAAGTGGACACCGTGCAATTTTCACAGTTCCTGGGGGCGATAAAGTATTGTTAGGTTTCACAGGTAAGTAAGTCACTTACAGGTTTCAGTTTTTGGTCCAAGGTAGCCCACCGTTGGGGGTTCAGAGCAACCCCAAAGTTACCACACCAGCAGCTCAGGGCCGGTCAGGTGCAGAGGTCAAAGAGGTGCCCAAAACACATAGGCTTCAATGGAGAGAAGGGGGTGCCCCGGTTCCAGTCTGCCAGCAGGTAAGTACCCGTGTCTTCGGAGGGCAGACCAGGGGGGTTTTGTAGGGCACCGGGGGGGACACAAGTCAGCACAAAAAGTACACCCTCCGCAGCGCGGGGGCGGCCGGGTGCAGTGTGCAAACACGCGTCGGGTTTACAATGGTTTTCAATGAGAGATCAAGGGATCTCTTCAGCGTTGCAGGCAGGCAAGGGGGGGCTCCTCGGGGTAGCCACCACCTGGGCAAGGGAGAGGGCCTCCCGGGGGTCACTCCTGCACAGAAGTTCCGTCCCTTCAGGTGCTGGGGGCTGCGGGTGCAGGGTCCTTTCCAGCCGTCGGGACTTTAGGTTCAGGCAGTCGCGGTCAGGGGGAGCCTCGGGATTCCCTCTGCAGGCGTCGCTGTGGGGGTTCAGGGGGGACAACTTTGGTTACTCACGGTCTCGGAGTCGCCGGAGGGTCCTCCCTGAGTTGTTGGTTCTCCACCAGTCGAGTCGGGGTCGCCGGGTGCAGTGTTGCAAGTCTCACGCTTCTTGCGGGGAGTTGCAGGGGTCTTGAAGTCTGCTCCTTGAAACAAAGTTGCAGTTCTTTTGGAGCAGTGCCGCTGTCCTCGGGAGTTTCTTGTCTTTCTTGAAGCAGGGCAGTCCTCAGAGGATTCAGAGGTCGCTGGTCCCTTGGAAAGCGTCGCTGGAGCAGGGTTCTTTGGAAGGCAGGAGACAGGCCGGTAGGACTGGGGCCAAAGCAGTTGGTGTCTTCTGTTCTTCCTCTGCAGGGGTTTTTCAGCTCAGCAGTCTTCTTCTTCTTGTAGTTTCAGGAATCTAAATTCTTAGGTTCAGGGGAGCCCTTAAATACTAAATTTAAGGGCGTGTTTAGGTCTGGGGGGTTAGTAGCCAATGGCTACTAGCCCTGAGGGTGGGTACACCCTCTTTGTGCCTCCTCCCAAGGGGAGGGGTTCACATCCCTAATCCTATTGGGGAATCCTCCATCTGCAAGATGGAGGATTTCTAAAAGTTAGAGTCACTTCAGCTCAGGACACCTTAGGGGCTGTCCTGACTGGCCAGTGACTCCTCCTTGTTGTTCTCATTATTTTCTCCGGCCTTGCCGCCAAAAGTGGGGGCCGTGGCCGGAGGGGGCGGGCAACTCCACTAGCTGGAGTGTCCTGCGGTGCTGGCACAAAGGGGTGAGCCTTTGAGGCTCACCGCCAGGTGTGACAGCTCCTGCCTGGGGGAGGTGTTAGCATCTCCACCCAGTGCAGGCTTTGTTACTGGCCTCAGAGTGACAAAGGCACTCTCCCCATGGGGCCAGCAACATGTCTCTGTTGTGGCAGGCTGCTGGAACCAGTCAGCCTACACAGATAGTCGGTTAAGGTTTCAGGGGGCACCTCTAAGGTGCCCTCTGGGGTGTATTTCACAATAAAATGTACACTGGCATCAGTGTGCATTTATTGTGCTGAGCAGTTTGATACCAAACTTCCGAGTTTTCAGTGTAGCCATTATGGTGCTGTGGAGTCCGTGTTTGACAGACTCCCAGACCATATACTCTTATGGCTACCCTGCACTTACAATGTCTAAGGTTTGGCTTAGACATTGTAGGGGCACAGTACTCATGTACTGGTGCCCTCACCTATGGTATAGTGCACCCTGCCTTAGGGCTGTAAGGCCTACTAGAGGGGTGACTTATCTATACTGTATAGGCAGTGTGAGGTTGGCATGGCACCCTGAGGGGAGTGCCATGTCGACTTACTCGTTTTGTTCTCACCAGCACACACAAGCTGGCAAGCAGTGTGTCTGTGCTGAGGGAGGGGTCCCCAGCGTGGCATAAGATATGCTGCAGCCCTTAGAGACCTTCCCTGGCATCAGGGCCCTTGGTACCAGGGGTACCAGTTACAAGGGACTTACCTGGATGCCAGGGTGTGCCAATTGTGGAATCAAAAGTACAGGTTAGGGAAAGAACACTGGTGCTGGGGCCTGGTTAGCAGGCCTCAGCACACTTTCAATTCAAAACATAGCATCAGCAAAGGCAAAAAGTCAGGGGGTAACCATGCCAAGGAGGCATTTCGTTACAGTCCCTGTAACCTTTGGTTTTCTAAGTGTGTGTGTGTGTGTGTGTATATATATATATACACACACACACACACACACATATATATATATGTGTTTGATGGCATGTGTAGCTGTTGATACACTAGATGGTGGAATATGCCTGCCATCTAGTGTTGGGCTCGGAGTGTTACAAGTTGTTTTTCTTCGAAGAAGTCTTTTCGAGTCACGAGACGATGGACTTCTCCCTTTCGGCTCCATTGCGCATGGGCGTCGACTCCATCTTAGATTGTTTTCTTTCCGCCATCGGGTTCGGACGTGTTCCTCTTCGCAACGTATTTTGAATCGGGAAAGTTAGCTAAATATAGAAAAATCGACGGTATTGTTCTCGTTCGGTACCGGGTTAGTGTTATCGTATCGGCACTGATCGCAGAAGCGCTCCAGCGGCCCTTCGGGGCTTCCGCTCTTCAGCGGGGCCCGGTCGGCCCGAACGCATCCATCGACGAAGACTAATGGATCAGACCCTCTTCCGCTTCTGTCCGAAATGCCACTCGAAGTAACCTTATACAGACCAACACCTGGTCTGTAATCTGTGTTTATCACCAGAACACATGGAGGATACTTGTGAGGCCTGTCGAGTGTTTCGATAAAAAAAGACCCTTTGTGATCGACGAGCGAGAAGACTACAAATGGCGTCGACACCAAGAGAACAACTCGACGCCGAGGAGGAGAAAAGAATTTCCATCCAGGGGACGGACTCTGACGAATCCGAAAGTGAGCGAACAACGACGATGCAGAAAACAGTGAGTAAAACTGCCCCGTCCAAAACTCACACAAAGATCGTTAAGGCCAAGGGGACGCCACCGCCAGCAGGCCATGGCTTTAACCCATCGAAAAGAAGATGACCAAACATCGGCACCGAAAAGAGATTTGCCGAAGACTTCCGACTCCGGTCGAGATTCCGGCACCGAACGATCTCGACACCGAGAGTTCGACTCACCCAAGGTGAGAAAATTAACGTCGGAACCAAGAAAGACTTTATCGGAAACATCGGTACCGAAAAAAGCGGCTTCGGGGCCGAAAAGAAGCTCTTACACAGAAGAGCAAGGACTTTCCAGCCAAATGCATGAAAAACACAGATTTGAGCAGGAAATAAGTATGGTTGAGCCAGACCATACACAAAGGAGGTTGCATATCCAGAAGGAAACTGGAAAAATACAAACTTTTCCTCCAATTAAAACAAAATGAAAACTGGCATTTCAAGAGTCAGAAATGCAGGCGAAGGTGGCCAGAGAAAAAACACCACCACCAAGTTTTTCTCCACAGCCTTCCCCACTACACTCACCACAGTTGTCTCCAGTGGGAACACCTCCTATGCAGTCACCTACGCATACAGGGATGACGCAGGATGATCCTGATGCATGGGAGTTGTATGATGCACCAGTATCAGACAACAGTCCGGACTGTTACCCAACAAAGCCGTCACCTCCAGAGGACAGTACTGCATATACGCAGGTACTATCAAGGGCAGCTACGTTCCACAATGTAGCAATGCACCCTGAGCCGATAGAGGATGATTTCTTGTTCAACACCTTGGCATCCACCCACACTTCCTACCAGAGTCTGCCAATGCTCCCGGGCATGCTCAAACATGCAAAACAGGTATTCCAGGAGCCAGTTAAAGGAAGGGCTATCACGCCTAGGGTGGAGAAAAAATACAAGCCTCCTGCTTTATAACACAGCAACTTACACCAGACTCGGTGGCTGTAGGAGCAGCAAGAAAGAGGGCAAACTCTCAGTCGTCAGGAGACGCTCCACCGCCTGACAAAGGGTAGGAAGTTTGACGCAGCGGGCAAACGAGTGGCAGCACAGGCAGCCAATCAATGACAGGGCACACTGGGACGAGATGCAACACATTATACAACACTTGCCCAAAGAACACCAGAAACGTGTCCAACAGGTTGTGGAAGAAGGACAAGAAATATCCAACAACCAAATAAGGTCCGCATTAGACTCGCCAGACACAGCAGCACGAACAGTCAACACTGCGGTAACCATTCGCAGGCATGCATGGTTACGAAGCTCTGGATTCAAGCCAGAAATCCAACAAGCAGTGTTGAACATGCCTTTTAACCAGGAACAATTGTTTGGCCCGGAAGTGGACACAGCAATTAAAAAATTAAAGAAGGACACGGACACGGCCAAAGCCATGGGCGCGCTCTACTCCCCACAGGGCAGAGGCACATTTAGAAAGCCACAATTTAGAGGGGGGTTTCGAATGCAAACACCAGAGCCTTCCACCTCGCAAACCAGACCCACCTATCAGGCACAATATCAGAGGGGAGGGTTTCGTGGCTCATATAGAGGTGGACAATTCCCAAGAGGAAGGGGAAAGTTCCAGACACCTAAAACAAGCCAAACCAAACAGTGACATCAATGTCAAAGAACCCCAACACTTAACACCAGTGGGGGGAGACTTACTGCATACTATCAAAACTAGACACACATTACTACGGACGCATGGGTCCTAGCCATTATCCAACATGGTTATCGCATAGAATTCACAAATTTCCCCCCAGATGTGACCCCAAGGGCACACAATATGTCCAAACAACACTTAGACCTTTTACAAATAGAGGTCCAAGCATTACTACAAAAACAAGCAATAGAGTTAGTACCCAACCATCAGGCGTCTACGCACTATATTTCCTAATTCCAAAGAAGGACAAAAAGTTAAGACCTATATTAGACCTCAGAACACTGAATCCCTTCATCAAGTCGGATCACTTCCACATGGTAACACTTCAAGACTTGGTTCCCTTACTAAAAAAGGAGGACTACATGTCAACATTAGATCTCAAGGATGCCTACTTTCACATACCCATCCATCCTTCTCACAGAAAATACTTAAGGTTTGTAATACATGCCGTACACTATCAATTCAAAGTGTTACCATTCGGGATAACAACAGCCCCAAGGGTATTCACAAAATGCCTTGCAGTAGTAGCCGCTCACATAAGGAGACAGCAGATGCACGTATTCCCATTGTAAAGAAATGGCTCCCTGTTTGCAGTTACCCCCCACTTTTTGCCTGATACTGATGCTGACTTGACTGAGAAGTGTGCTGGGACCCTGCTAACCAGGCCCCAGCAACCGTGTTCTTTCACCTAAAATGTACGATTGTTTCCACAATTGGCACAACCCTGGCACCTAGGTAAGTCCCTTGTAACTGGTACCCCTGGTACCAAGGGCCCTGATGCCAGGGAAGGTCTCTAAGGGCTGCAGCATGTCTTATGCCACCCTAGGGACCCCTCACTCAGCACAGACACACTGCTTGCCAGCTTGTGTGTGCTGGTGGGGAGAAAATGACTAAGTCGACATGGCACTCCCCTCAGGGTGCCATGCCAACCTCCCACTGGATGTGGCATAGGTAAGTCACCCCTCTAGTAGGCCTTACAGCCCTAAGGCAGGGTGCACTATACCACAGGTGAGGGCATATGTGCATGAGCACTATGCCCCTACAGTGTCTAAGCAAAACCTTAGACATTGTAAGTGCAGGGTAGCCATAAGAGTATATGGGCTTGGAGTCTGTCAAAAACGAACTCCACAGCTCCATAATGGCTACACTGAATACTGGGAAGTTTAGTATCAAACTTCTCAGAATAATAAACCCACACTGATGCCAGTGTTGGATTTATTAAAAAATGCACACAGAGGGCATCTTAGAGATGTCCCCTGTATTTTTCCCAATTGTTCAGTGCAGGACTGACTGGTCTCTGCCACCCTGCTGCTGAGAGACGAGTTTCTGACCCCATGCGGTGAGAGCCTTTGTGCTCTCTGAGGACAGAAACAAAGCCTGCTCTGCTTCACACCTCCCCCTGCAGGAACTGTAACACCTAGCAGTGAGCTTCAAAGGCTCAAGCTTTGTGTTACAATGCCCCAGGGCTCTCCAGCTAGTGGAGATGCCCGCCCCCTGGACACAGCCCCCACTTTTGGCGGCAAGTCCAGGAGAGATAATGAGAAAAACAAGGAGTCGTCACTGGCCAGTCAGGACAGCCCCTAAGGTGTCCTGAGCTGAGGTGACTCTGACTTTTAGAAATCCTCCATCTTGCAGATGGAGGATTCCCCCAATAGGAATAGGGATGTGACCCCCTCCCCTCAGGGAGGAGGCACAAAGAGGGTGTAGCCACCCTAAAGGACAGTAGCCATTGGCTACTGCCCTCCCAGACCTAAACACACCCCTAAATTCAGTATTTAGGGGCTCCCCAGAACCTAGGAACTCAGATTCCTGCAACCTAAGAAGAAGAGGACTGCTAAGCTGAAAAACCCTGCAGAAGAAGACGGAGACACCAACTGCTTTGGCCCCAGCTCTACCGGCCTGTCTCCCCCCTTCGGAAGAAAACTGCTCCAGCAACGCTTTCCCCAGGACCAGCGACCTCTGAATCCTCAGAGGACTGCCCTGCTCTAAAAGGACCAAGAAACTCCTGAGAACAGCGGCCCTGTTCACCCAAGACTGCAACTTAGTTTCCAAAGGAGCAACTTAAAGGCAACAGCGTTTCCCGCCAGAAGCGTGAGACTTGCAACCCTGCACCCGGCGACCCCGACTCGACTGGTGGAGAAACAACACTTCAGGGAGGACCCTCCGGCGACTCCGAGACTGTGAGTAACCAAAGTTGTCCCCCCTGAGCCCCCACAGCGACGCCTGCAGAGGGAATCCTGAGGCTCCCCCTGACCGCGACTGCCTGACTCTAAGATCCCGACGCCTGGAAAAGACCCTGCACCCGCAGCCCCCAGGACCTGAAGGATCGGAACTCCAGTGCAGGAGTGACCCCCAGGAGGCCCTCTCCCTTGCCCAGGTGGTGGCTACCCCGAGGAGCCCCCCCCCCCCCTTGCCTGCCTGCATTGCTGAAGAGACCCCTTGGTCTCCCATTGATTCCTATTACAAACCCGACGTGTGTTTGCACACTGCACCCGGCCGCCCCCGTGCTGCTGAGGGTGTACTTTCTGTACTAACTTGTGTGTCCCCCGGTGCCCTACAAAACCCCCCTGGTCTGCCCTCCGAAGACACGGGTACTTACCTGCTGGCAGACTGGAACCGGGGCACCCCCTTCTCCATTGAAGCCTATGCGTTTTGGGCACCACTTTGAACTCTGCACCTGACCGGCCCTGAGCTGCTGGTGTGGTAACTTTGGGGTTGCTCTGAACCCCCAACGGTGGGCTCCCTTGGACCCAAACTTGAACCCCGTAGGTGGTTTACTTACCTACAAAAACTAACAAATACTTACCTCCCCCAGGAACTGTTGAAAATTGCAGTCTAGTTTTAAAATAGCTATATGTGTTTTATGTAAAAAGTATATATGCTACTGTAATTATTCAAAGTTCCTAAAGTACTTACCTGCAATACCTTTCAAATTAGATATTACATGTAGAATTTGAACCTGTGGTTCTTAAAATAAACTAAGAAAATATATTTTTCTATAACAAAACCTATTGGCCTGGAATTGTCTCTGAGTGTGTGTTCCTCATTTATTGCCTGTGTGTATGTACAACAAATGCTTAACACTACTCCTTTGATAAGCCTACTGCTCGACCACACTACCACAAAATAGAGCATTAATATTATCTCTTTTTGCCACTATCTTACCTCTAAGGGGAACCCTTGGACTCTGTGCATACTATTCCTTACTTTGAATTAGTGCATACAGAGCCAACTTCCTACACCCATACTTAGACGACTGGCTAATAAAAACCAACACTCAACAACAGTGTCTTCTTTACACGCAATACGTTATAGAAACTCTACACAAACTAGGGTTTTCTATAAATTACCAGAAATCACATCTGCAGCCATCCCAAATACAACAATTCTTGGGAGCAACACTCAACACACAAAAAGCGATTGCCACTCCAAGTCCACAAAGGGTCCAAGCGTTCCAAAATATGACATCAAGCATACAGCCAAACCAACACTACCCAGTAAGGTTTGTAATGAAACTTCTAGGCAGGATGTCTTCATGCATAGCCATTGTCCCAAACGCAAGATTACACATGCGTCCCTTACAACAGTGCCTAGAAAAACAATGGACACAAGCACAGGGTAAACTCCAAGATCTAGTGTTGATAGACCGCCAGAGACACTCCTCGCTTCAATGGTGGAACCCTATAAATTTAAACCAAGGGCGGCCATTCCAGGACCCAGTGCCTCAATATGTGATCACAACAGATGCTTCCATGATGGGGTGGGGAGCACACCTCAACAAGCACAGCATACAGGGACAATGGGACAATCAACAAAAAAAACTCCACATGAATCATTTAGAACTGTTGGCAGTGTTTCTAGCATTAAAAGCATTTCAACCACTAGTAGCCCACAAACACATTCTTGTCAAAACCGACAACATTGTATTATCTCAACAAACAAGGAGGGACACACTCGTCACAACTGTGTCTCTTAGCACAAAATATTTGGCATTGGGCAATTCACAGTCACATTCGCCTAATAGCACAATACATCCCAGGCATTCAGAACCAGTTAGCCGACAATCTCAGTCGAGATCACCAGCAAACTCATGAATGTGAAATTCATCCCCAGATCCTACAGGATCACTTCCTCCGCTGGGGAACACCAAACATAGACCTATTCGCAAAAAAAGAAAACACAAAATGCCAAAACTTCGCGTCCAGGTACCCACACCCTCAATCCAAGGGCAATGCACTATGGATCAGTTGGTCAGGGATATTTGCTTACGCTTTTCCCCCTCTCCCACTCATTCCTTATCTGGGCAACAAACTAAGTCAAAACAAACTCAAACTAATACTCCTAGCACCAACCTGGGCTCGCCAACCGTGGTACACAACACTGTTGGACTTATCAGTAGTACCTCACATCAAGTTACCACCAAACATACCAGATCTGTTAACACAACACAAACAACAGATCAGACACCCAAATCCAGCATAGCTCAATCTGGCAATCTGGCTACTGAAGTCTTAGAATTCAGACATTTAAACCTTACACAAGAGTGTATGGAGGTCATTAAACAAGCTAGAAAACCTACAACAAGACATTGTTACGCAAACAAATGGAAAAGATTTGTTTACTACTGCCACACTAATCAGATTCAACCACTACATGCCTCCACAAAGGATATTGTAAGCTACTTATTACACTTACAAAAGTCTAATCTAGCATTCTCTTCCATTAAAATACATCTCACTGCAATATCTGCCTATCTGCAGATTACACATACAACATCGCTTTTTAGAATCCCAGTCATCAAAGCATTTATGGAGGGACTAAAAAGAATCATACCCCCAAGGACACCACCAGTACCTTCGTGGAACCTTAATATTGTAATAACACGACTCATGGTACCACCAATCGAACCCATGCACTCTTGTGAGATGCAATACTTAACTTGGAAAGTAGCCTTCCTAATAGCTATCACATCACTTAGAAGAGTAAGTGAGATACAAGCATTTACTATTCAAGAACCCTTTGTACAAATACATAAACATAAAGTGGTTCTCCGTACAAATCCCAAATTCCTACCAAAGGTCATATCACCATTCCGCCTAAACCAAACAGTGGAACTCCCAGTATTCTTTCCGCAACCAGACTCAGTAGCCGAAAGAGCCTTACATACATTAGACATAAAGAGAGCACTAATGTATTACATTGACAGAACAAAACAATTTCGTAAAACAAAAAAATTGTTTGTAGCCTTCCAAAAACCTCATGCAGGTAATCCTATATCCAAACAAGGCATCCCCAGATGGATAGTTAAATGTATTCAAACTTGCTATATTAAAGCAAAAAGAGATCTACCTATTACACCAAGAGCACATTCCACTAGGAAGAAAGGCGCCACAATGGCTTTTGGGAATATACCTATGACGGAAATTTGTGAGGCAGCCACCTGGTCTACGCCTCATACATTCACTAAGCATTACTGTGTAGATGTGTTAGCAACGCAACAAGCCACAGTAGGACAGGCTGTATTAAGAACATTATTTCAGACAACTTCAACTCCTACAGGCTAAGCCACCGCATTTTTGGGGAGATTACTGCTTATTAGTCTATGCACAGCATGTGTATCTGCAGCTACACATGCCACAGAACGGAAAATGTCACGTACCCAGTGTACATCTGTTCGTGGCATGAGACGCTGCAGATTCACATGCGCCCTCCCATCTCCCCGGGAGCCTGTAGCCGTTATTAGTTGAATATAAATTGTAAATTTGTAAATAACTATTATTTTAATACACATTATATACATACATACCTACTCCATTGCATGGGCACATCTAGTATACTCACAACTCCTACCTCACCCTCTGCGGGGAAAACAATCTAAGATGGAGTCGACGTCCATGCGCAATGGAGCCGAAAGGGAGGAGTCCCTCGGTCTCGTGACTCGAAAAGACTTCTTCAAAGAAAAACAACTTGTAACACTCCAAGCCCAACACTAGATGGCAGGATAATGCACAGCATGTGAATCTGCAGCGTCTCATGCCACGAACAGATGTCTACTGGGTAAGTAACATTTTCCACATATATATCTATATATATATATATATATATATATATATATATATATATATATATATATATATATATATATATTTGTGACATGTAGTGCTGTAGATACACATGCTGTGCATAAGTCCGCCATCTAGTGTTGGGCTCTGAATGTTAGAAGTTGTTTTTCTTCGTAGAAGGTTTTCGAGTCACGTGATCGAGTGACTCCTCGCCGCGGTGATAGTGCGCATGGGCATCGAGTCCTTTGTTAGATTGTTTTCTTTCCGCCGGTTGGTTCGGACGTGTTTCCTCTTGCTTGGTGAATCTCTGTTCGGTACTTCTGAACTTATTCTGCCTTTTCTGTAATATCGTCAGTATTGTTTTGATCGTGTTTCCATCTATACTCGATCCGATTTAGACCGCCGGGGTCGAATTTCTCACCCTTACAAGGGCATCGCCCTTTTAGGGCCTACTTCAAAGTAGGTCTAATGGAACAAACGCCGTTTCGATTCTGTCCTCTGTGTCACGCTAAATTTCCATACACTGATCAACATTCCGTGTGTAATCTTTGTCTGTCTCCAAATCATCGACAAGAGAATTGTGACACCTGCAGATCATTTTGTTCTAAAAAGACTCTTCGGGCCTGTAGAGCTTGTCGTCTCGAAACCGTGTCTTAATCCACAGAAGACACACTGGATATCTTTGGTGGTGAACATGCTCAAGAAGAAGTTCGGCAAGGGGCAGTGTTTTTCATCCAAGACTCTAACTCCGCTCAACACTCTGATCATGATAGCCACTACGTTCCTCCAGTGCAGTACGTGAGTACAACTGCCCATCGCACCTCACAAAAATAATTAAAAAGACTCCATCACTAGTCGTCGGTCCTCCAATGTCTTCAGGCCGTGGTCAGATTTGAAAAGAAAGTCCGGATGACCAACCTTCGGGTTCGGCACCGAGATTGAAGACTAAAGTGTATTTGGCATTGACCAAACAGACTCCTACACCAGTATCAGAATCGAGCCGAAAATCAGAAAGCACATCTTCGGAGCCGAAAAAATCGACACCACCTTCGGAGCCGATGTTTTTGGTTTGAAGAAAACACAAACTTTCAGAGTCGAAAGACACAGGTAGTAAGCAAACTACTTCTACCCATGAATCCATGGACATACAACCTATTTTTGAGGTGATGGACACGAAACAGCGAAAAATACATATTCAAAAGGACACAGGAAGAATAATAGCCTCCCCTCCAATGTCCTTTAAAAGGAAGTTCACTTTTAAAGACAGTTCAGTTCAAAGGATGTACCGCCATCAAAAAAGGTCTTCAAAGATAAACAACAAGAAGAGACTATTAAACATAAACAGCCTTCACCACCACATTCTCCTGTTATTCCTTCCACACCACAACCATCAGCGACATATGACACACAATTATCACCATACACATCCTCATTATCACCACATAGGGGTGATCTTAGTGATGACCAGCAGGATAGAGATCCATGGGATACATATGACTGATCACATTCTACCAAATGATCCACACTTATATCCTGCTAGACCCTTGTCACCAGAAGACACTACTGCATACAGTCAAGTAGTGGCCAGAGCTGCGGCCTATCATAATGTGCAAATGCATGCAGATCAGCTAGAGCAAGATTTCCTTTTTGACACACTAGCGTCTACACATAAACAATACAAATGTCTTCCAATGCTTCCAAGAATGCTCAGACATGCTTCTGATATTTTCCAGGAACCTGTTAAAGCTGGAATTATCACTCCTAGAGAGGATAACAAATATAAACCAGCACTCTCAAACCCAGTGTTTATAAGAACCCAATTACCTCCTGATTCAATTGTAGTTGGTGCAGCAAGAAAAAGGGCTAGCACTCAGTCCACAGGAAATGCCTGTCCTGCAGACAAAGAGAATAGGAAAATAGATGCAGCTGGGAAAAGAGTAGCTTCACAAGCTGCAAATCATTGGAGAATAGCCACTTTGCAAGCTCTTTTGGCTAGATAGGATAGAGCGCACTGGGATGAAATGGAAGAGCTATTGCAATACCTCCCTTCAGAACACCAAAAGAGGGGACAACAATTAGTAAATGAAGGGCAAGCAATATCTAATAATGCTATTAGATCTGCTATGGATGCAGTTGACACAGCAGCTAGATCAGTGGTTCCAACCTGTGGTCCGGGGACCCCTAGGGGTCCGCAAAGCCTCCTCAGGGGGTACGCAACTGGTTTGAAAATTAAATAACAACAGATTAGGTCCCCAGCTTTCAGTAATGACTCAGTGGGGGGTCCCCGCATTCCAATAATGATTCAGTAGGGGGTCCCTGGGTTCCAGTGATGATAAAATGGGGGTCCACAGAAGTCAAAAGGTTGGTTACCACTGAGCTAGATCAATCAACACCAGCATGCTTATTAGAAGACATGCCTGGTTAAGATGTTCAGGTTTCAAACCTGAAATACAACAGGCAGTGCTAAACATGCCTTTTGGCAAACAACATCTATTTGGCCCTTAGGTTGACACAACCATAGACAACCTTAAAAAGAGATTTGGAAACAGCCATGCAACACCCCCAGAGGTACTTTTCGTAGACCACATTTTAGAGGGGGGGTTTCAAACCATCAGCTACGGAAACCGCAACCTCCCAACAAAAATAATCTTCACATTTCTACACTAGAGGATTATTTAGAGGCTCCTATAGAGGATCCAACAATAGGGGAAGAGGTAAACAGTCCACTTCCTGAGGTTCCGCTCAATCAAGTAAACAGTGACTTTCTCACCATCCCCACAGAGCACACATCTCCTGTGGGAGGAAGACTGGTAAATTTCTATCCACAATGGCACAATATCACTACAGATCAGTAGGTTCTATCAATTATCCAACATGGCTATTGTCTAGAACTCATTTCCACTCCACCAAACATTCCACCTCGTTCACTCAAACTAACTCAGGAGCATCTCACTCTATTAAAACAAGAAGTACAACCACTACTGCTCAAAGGAGCCATAGAGATAGCACCTATATCTCAACAGGGGGTCAGGAGTATATTCACTATACTTCCTCATACCAAAAAAGGATGGTACTCGGACCAATCCTCGATCTCAGACCCCTCAGTCTATAAATACTTTTAGAACACTTTCATATGTTCTCTCTACAAGACGTCATTCCCCTACTACAAGTACAGCATTAGACCTCAAGGATGCTTATTTCCACATTTCCATACATCCGGCACATCGAAAATATTTAAGATTCGTTGTAGCAGGAAAACATGACCAATTCAAAGTGCTACCATTCGTATAAGCAACAGCACTAAGAGTGTTTACCAAATGCTTAGCCGTAGTTGCAGCATTCCTCTGGAGACAACACATACATGTCTTCCCATACCTCGACGACTGGCTCATAAAAGCCAGTACGATTCAGATTTGTCAACAACATACTCAATACGCTATTAACACCTTAAACAATCTAGGATTCACTATAAATTTCCTAAAATCTCACCTGCAACCATCACAAATACAACCATGTCTAGGAGCAATTCTGAACACTGTCAGCCTTAGCATACCCAAATCCAGTCAGAATTAAAGCATTTCACAATTTCATATCACAACTACAGTGCAACCACACTTATACAGTGAAGTTAGTAATGAAACTATTAGGAATGATGGCTTCATGTATAGCATTAGTGCCCAATGCACTTCACACGTGGCCACTACAGCAGTGTCTCAACAGTGGTCGCAGGCACACAGTCAAATTCAGGAGCTAGTGTTGTTGGACCTCCAAACTTACCACTCTCTGCAATGGTGGAATCACACCAACCTATCAAAAGGGCAGCCCTTTCAGGACCCTGTGCCTTAAACCATAATCACAACAGATTTATCAATGATAGGTTGGGGAGCTCATCTCAACAGCCTCATTACATAGGGAAATTAAGACTCAATCCAACAGACTTATCACATAAACCACTTGGAATTACTAGCAGTATTCCTAGCACTCAAAGTGTTTGACACAAATCACACACAAAATAATGTTAATAAGAACAGACAATATGACCACAATATGTTATCTGCTAAAACAGGGGGACACATTCATCTCAATTGTCCCTTCTAGCGCAGACAATTTGGAAATGGGCAATTCACGATCACGTTCAATTAGTGGCAGAGTATATCCTAGGCATACACAATCAACTAGCAGACCTCTTAAGCAGGACGCAGAAACAAGTCCACAATGGGACGTTCATCTACAGGTGATTCAAAAATACTTCCAAATGTGGGGAGCCCCAAACATGGACCTTTTCGCCACAAAAAAAAAGGCAAAATGCCAAAACTTCGCATCCACGTACCCACACCCTCAGTCCAAGGGCAATGCTCTATGCTCTATGGATCAATTGTTCAGGGATATTTGCTTACACTTTTCCCCCTCTCCCACTCATTCCTTTCCTAGTCAACAAACTGAGTCAAAACAAACTCAAACTAATACTCCTAGCACCAACGTGGGCTCGCCAACCGTGATACACCACACTGTTGGACCTCTCAGTAGTACCTCACATCAAACTCCCAAACAGACCAGATCTGTTAACACAACACAAACAACAGATCAGACACCCCAATCCAGCATCGCTCAACCTAGCAATCTAGCACCTGAAGTCTTAGAATTTGGATATCTAAACCTTTCAAATGAGTGTATGGAAGTCATAAAACAGGCAAGGAAACTGACAACAAGGCATTGTTAGGCCAATAAATGGAAAACGTTTGTTTTCTACTGCCAAGCAAAACAAATCACACTGTTAGATGCCTCCATACAAAACGTGAGCTATTTACTACACCTACAAAAGCAAATCTCGCTTTTCTTCCATCAAAATTCACTGCAATCTCTGCTTACCTGCAGATTAAACATACAAAGTCACTTTTTAGAATACCAGTTATTAAAGCCTTTATGGAAGGACTAAAAAGGATCATACCTCCAAGAACCCCACCAGTGCCCTCATGGAATCTTAATATTGTAGTTACACGACTCATGGGCCCACCTTTTGGACCCATGCATTCTTGCCAAATCCAATTCTTAAATTTGAAAGGTAGCATTTCTAATAACCATCAATTCACTACGAAGAGTTAGTGAAATACAGGTGTTCACTATCGAAGAACCATTTATACAAGTACACAAACATTAAGTGGGTTCGGAGTGTTACACGTTGTTTTTCTTTGAAGAATCATTGTCGAGTCATCCCTATGTTGTTAGATTGTTTTCTTTCAGCTGTCTAGTTCGGACGTGTTCCCTCTCGCTCCGGTAGATTTCAGTTCGGTACTATTTGAACTCCTCTATCTTTTCCTTCAAAGTCTATATCATTTTTCGAATGTGTTTCTGACTACACTTTATCCGATTGTAGCATTGGGATCGATTAAACGCCCTTTCGGGTGCCCGCGCCCTTCTCGGGCCTACTGCATCACAGGCTCATGGATCAGACTCCATTTCGATTCTGCCCTCGGTGCCACGCCAAGTTCCCCTACAGCACTCTCTGTGTAACGTCTGCCACAAAGAAGAGGCCTGCGATGCGTGCTGATCCTTCTGATCCAAAAAGATGTTATGGGATCAAAGAGCAAGACGGCTAGAGATGGCATCGAAGTCAGCTGAACAAACACCCAACATCTTCGGTGAGGAACAGGCACAGACTGCGGTCTCCATCTCAGACTCCGACTGCAACTCAGATGGGGATAGCCAAATTATTCCTGCAGTGCAGTCACAAGTACACCAGCCCCTTTCCATCAAAAACAGATTAAAAAGTCACAAAAGGCCTTGGGTCCACCATTGCTTGCCGGCCAGGTTCCAACCCAAAAACAACATATCGTCGACCGACCCTCTGGTTCAGTGCCGAAAAAGGCCAAAACTCCCTCCACCTAACAGACTACCACGCCTGTTTTGGCATTGAGTTGAAAGATGGTGGCTTCCACTTCGGAGCTGAAACGGCTACATACCACATCATAGCCAAAAAATCCACGCTTCTCCTCGGAGCCAAAAAAACGTTCATCTACGGCTCAAACCACTTTTTCAGTCCGTTTAAAGCATTCTATCACCAAGCTTTTGGAGCATTCATTGGTGAGAAGCAAACAAGTTCCATCTCCAGAACAGGAAACAGACATTAGACCAATTCTTGAGGTCATGGACCATAAACAAAGGAGAATACAGATCCAAAAGGATACAGGGAAGATTATTGCCTCTCCTACTCCTATAACAAAGAGGAAACTAACATTCAAACAAATGCTGTAAACTGGCCGTTCACCGGCGAAGATATTTAAACATAAGGAGAAGCCAAAGACTGTGCATCGGCCTTCTCCACCACATTCGCCTTTTCTTCCCTCTTCTCCACCACCTCACACTCCACCACCATCAACTACACAGTTTTCCACACAATCTTCTCATCCACCGGGGATTATATGGGTGACAATACTTATAACATGGACCCATGGGATATGTATGATTCTGACCCAATTCCATCGAATGACCCTGATCGGTATCCCACTAGGCCGTCTCCACCTGAAGACACCATAGCCTATAATCCGGTTATTTCCCAGACAGCCACATGCCACAACGTACAGATGCACTCTGAGCCCGTAGAGGAGGGTTTCTTATTCAACACTCTTTCCTCTACACATGAGCAATATCAATGTTTGCCAATGTTACCAGGTATGTTAAAACATGCTGATGACATTTTTAAAGAGCCAACAAAAGCAAGGGTATTAACACCTAGGGTGGACAAAAAAATATAAAGCTGCACCATCTGATCCAGTCTTTGTCGCAACAATTGCCACCTGATTCCATCGTGGTCAGTGCAGCTTGAAAAAGGGCAGCCAGTCAGTCAACAGGGGATGCTCCTCCCCCTGATAAGGAAAGCCGCAAATTCGATGCAGCAGGCAGAAGAGTGGCAACTCAAGCTGTAAATCAATGGAGAATTGCCAACTCCCAAGCTCTTTTAGCCAGGTATGATAGGGCACATTGGTAGTTCCTTCAATACCTCCCTATGGAACATCAAAAAAGAGCACAGCAGGTAGTGGCAGAAGGACAAGCTATTGACAACAATCAGATGAGATCTGCACTAGACACAGCTGACACTGCAGCTAGGGGAATACACACTAGTGTCATGATCAGAAGGCATGCTTAATTGCGTTCCTCAGGTTTTAAACCTGAAACACAACAGGCGGTCCTCAAAATGCCATTTAATAAACAGCAACTATTTGGACTTGAGGTGGATACCACCAATGAGAAATTAAAAAAGGACTCCAATACTGCAAAGGCCATGTGTGCCCTTTACACAACACCTTTTCGGGGTACTTTTCATGAGCCCCAGTTCAGGGGCTTTTCATAAACCCCAAACATCAGGGGCCTCTGCGTCAACAAAAAAGGGACAATATTATTCCTGAGGATCCTTCAGCGGCTCCTATAGCCCCTTCGCTGCCAGGCCTTTTCCCCCTCCTGTGCCGAGCCTTTTTTTTGGCTATTTGGGGCAGTTCACGCTTAGGCCCTCATAACTTTTTGTTCACATAAGCTACCCACGACAAATTTGCGTCCTTTTTTTCCAACATCCTAGGGATTCTAGAGGTACCCAGACTTTGTGGGTTCCCCTGAAGGAGACCAAGAAATTAGCGAAAATACAGTGAAAACATTTTTTTTTATTTTTTTTCTTTTTAAGTGATAAAAGGGCTGCAGAAGGCAGCCTGTGGTTTTTCCCCTGAAAATGGCATCAACAAAGGGTTTGCGGTGGCAAGATCACCATCTTCCCAGCTTTCAGGAACAGGCAGACTTTAATTAGAAAACCCAATTTTTCAATACATTTTTGACATTTTACTGGGACATACTCCATTTTTACTATTTTTTGTGCTTTCAGCCTCCTTCCAGTTAGTGACCAAAATGGGTGAGAAACCAATGCTGGATCCCAGACAGCTAAACAGTTCTGAAAAGTAGACAAAATTCTGAATTCAGCAAGGGGTCATTTTTGTAGATCCTACAAGTGTTTCCTACGGAAAATAACAGCCAAAATAAACCAATATTGAAATTGAGGTGAAAAAAAACAGCCATTTTTCTCCACGTTTTACTCTGTAGCTTTTTCCTGCGATGTCAGATTTTTTAAAGCAATATACCGTTACGTCAGCTGGACTCTTCTGGTTGCGGGGATACATAGGGCTTGTAGGTTCATCAAGAACTCTAGGTACCCAGAGCCAATAAATGAGCTGCACCTTGCAATGGGTTTTTATTCTATACTGGGTATACAGCAATTCATTTGCTGAAATATAAAAAGTGAAAAATAGGTATCAAGAAAACCTTTGTATTTCCAAAATGGCCACAAGATAAGGTGTTGAGAAGCAGTGGTTATTTACACATCTCTGAATTCCGGGGTGCTCATACTAGCATGTGAATTACAGGGCATTTCTCAAATAGGCGTCTTTTTTACACACTGCCTTACATTTGGAAGGACAAAATTTAGAGAAAGACAAGGGGCAATAACACTTGTTTTGCTATTCTGTGTTTCCCCAAGTCTCCCGATAAAAATGGTACCTCACTTGTGTGGGTAGGCCTAGCGCCCATGAAAGGAAATGGCTCAAAACACAACATGGACACATCACATTTTTTCACAGAAAATAGAGGTGTTTTTTACAAAGTGCCTGTAGGAAGTTGGCTCTGTATGTGCTATTTCAAAGTAAGGAATAGCATGCACAGAGTCCAAGGGTTCCCCTTAGAGGTAAAATAGTGGTAAAAATAGATAATACTAATGCTCTATTTTGTGGTAGTGTGGTCGAGCAGTAGGCTTATCCAAGGAGTAGTGTTAAGCATTTGTTGTACATACACATAGACAATAAATGAGGTACACACACTCAGAGACAAATCCAGCCAATAGGTTTTTATATAGAAAAATATCTTTTCTTAGTTTATTTTAAGAACCACAGGTTCAAATTCTACATGTAATATCTCATTCGAAAGGTATTGCAGGTAAGTACTTTAGGAACTTCAAATCATAAAAATTGCATGTATACTTTTCAAGTTATTGACAAATAGCTGTTTTAAAAGTGGACACTTAGTGCAATTTTCACAGTTCCTGGGGGAGGTAAGTTTTTGTTAGTTTTACCAGGTAAGTAGGACACTTACAGGGTTCAGTTCTTGGTCCAAGGTAGCCCACCGTTGGGGGTTCAGACCAACCCCAAAGTCACCACACCAGCAGCTCAGGGCCGGTCAGGTGCAGAGTTCAAAGTGGTGCCCAAAACACATAGGCTAGAATGGAGAGAAGGGGGTGCCCCGGTTCCGGTCTGCTTGCAGGTAAGTACCCGCGTCTTCGGAGGGCAGACCAGAGGGGTTTTGTAGGGCACCGGGGGGGACACAAGCCCACACAGAAATCTCACCCTCAGCAGCACGGGGGCGGCCGGGTGCAGTGTAGAAACAAGCGTCGGGTTCGCAATGTTAGTCTATGAGAGATCTCGGGATCTCTTCAGCGCTGCAGGCAGGCAAGGGGGGGATTCCTCGGGGAAACCTCCACTTGGGCAAGGGAGAGGGACTCCTGGGGGTCACTTCTCCAGTGAAAGTCCGGTCCTTCAGGTCCTGGGGGCTGCGGGTGCAGGGTCTCTCCCAGGCGTCGGGACTTTGGATTCAAAGAGTCGCGGTCAGGGGAAGCCTCGGGATTCCCTCTGCAGGCGGCGCTGTGGGGGCTCAGGGGGGACAGGTTTTGGTACTCACAGTATCAGAGTAGTCCTGGGGTCCCTCCTGAGGTGTTGGATCTCCACCAGCCGAGTCGGGGTCGCCGGGTGCAGTGTTGCAAGTCTCACGCTTCTTGCGGGGAGCTTGCAGGGTTCTTTCAAGGCTGCTGGAAACGAAGTTGCAGCCTTTCTTGGAGCAGGTCCGCTGTCCTCGGGAGTTTCTTGTCTTTTCGAAGCAGGGGCAGTCCTCAGAGGATGTCGAGGTCGCTGGTCCCTTTGGAAGGCGTCGCTGGAGCAGGATCTTTGGAAGGCAGGAGACAGGCCGGTGAGTTTCTGGAGCCAAGGCAGTTGTCGTCTTCTGGTCTTCCTCTGCAGGGGTTTTCAGCTAGGCAGTCCTTCTTCTTGTAGTTGCAGGAATCTAATTTTCTAGGGTTCAGGGTAGCCCTTAAATACTAAATTTAAGGGCGTGTTTAGGTCTGGGGGGTTAGTAGCCAATGGCTACTAGCCCTGAGGGTGGGTACACCCTCTTTGTGCCTCCTCCCAAGGGGAGGGGGTCACAATCCTAACCCTATTGGGGGAATCCTCCATCTGCAAGATGGAGGATTTCTAAAAGTCAGAGTCACCTCAGCTCAGGACACCTTAGGGGCTGTCCTGACTGGCCAGTGACTCCTCCTTGTTGCTTTCTTTGTTCCCTCCAGCCTTGCCGCCAAAAGTGGGGGCCGTGGCCGGAGGGGGCGGGCAACTCCACTAAGCTGGAGTGCCCTGCTGGGCTGTGACAAAGGGGTGAGCCTTTGAGGCTCACCGCCAGGTGTTACAGCTCCTGCCTGGGGGAGGTGTTAGCATCTCCACCCAGTGCAGGCTTTGTTACTGGCCTCAGAGTGACAAAGGCACTCTCCCCATGGGGCCAGCAACATGTCTCTGGTGTGGCAGGCTGCTGGAACTAGTCAGCCTACACAGACAGTCGGTTAAGTTTCAGGGGGCACCTCTAAGGTGCCCTCTGTGGTGTATTTTACAATAAAATGTACACTGGCATCAGTGTGCATTTATTGTGCTGAGAAGTTTGATACCAAACTTCCCAGTTTTCAGTGTAGCCATTATGGTGCTGTGGAGTTCGTGTTTGACAGACTCCCAGACCATATACTCTTATGGCTACCCTGCACTTACAATGTCTAAGGTTTTGTTTAGACACTGTAGGGGTACCATGCTCATGCACTGGTACCCTCACCTATGGTATAGTGCACCCTGCCTTAGGGCTGTAAGGCCTGCTAGAGGGGTGTCTTACCTATACTGCAGAGGCAGTGAGAGGCTGGCATGGCACCCTGAGGGGAGTGCCATGTCGACTTACTCATTTTTGTTCTCACTAGCACACACAGGCTTGTAAGCAGTGTGTCTGTGCTGAGTGAGGGGTCTCTAGGGTGGCATAAGACATGCTGCAGCCCTTAGAGACCTTCCTTGGCATCAGGGCCCTTGGTACTAGAAGTACCAGTTACAAGGGACTTATCTGAATGCCAGGGTGTGCCAATTGTGGATACAATGGTACATTTTAGGTGAAGGAACACTGGTGCTGGGGCCTGGTTAGCAGGGTCCCAGCACTCTTCTCAGTCAAGTCAGCATCAGTATCAGGCAAAAAGTGGGGGGTAACTGCAACAGGGAGCCATTTCTTTACACAAGCCCCCCCCAGCCCACAGGCCAGGAGACTCAGCCCAAGCTGGGAGAGTCTTCCTAGTCTGTCAGGCGAGGAAGAGTAGGAGAAATAGGCTGGTTAGTTGCAGGGCCTACTCTGCCTTACATCCTTCTGTTCAGGTCATTCCCTTTGGGGAACTGACCCACTTCCACAGTGATAGGACCTAGTCTGAATTGCCTCTTGTCTGCCTCTTCAATGTCTCCACCCATTCTTTTTATTTTGGGTTTAGAGGTATCCACCTCTGCTAATCTTATCTTGGCCAGGGTTACCCCTAGCTTACCCAGAGAGGTTACCCAGAGCTGGAGTAACCCCACCATGACCAATAGGGTCAGGGGGCCTAACTTGCTATTTGGCATGGGGTCAGACCACCATGCTAAGGATAGTGCAGCCATAAAGGCTAACACCCAGCAGAGGCCACTGACAGCTGTCAGTGCCCAGAACCACACCTTTAGCTCTTCACCTAAAAGGGAAGGGGCTAAGTTACAGGCTTCTTTGGGTTCAGGTTGCCTGTCTGCTGTATTGGAGTGGGGGGTTACCACATCTTGTAGTAAACACCCTTCTTCCACTCTTTCTTCTGTTAGCTGAGGAGCCACCCACTCAGGTTTAACAGTTGCCTGACTAGCCAGGACTTCTTGTGGGTCAGGTTGGACTTTATCAGGGCCATTTTTGGAGTTCTCCCCTACTGGAGCAGAATCTCCTTGGCTTGCTGTAACCTTGGCTAAAGGTTGTCCACCCTTCCTACTCTGTTTTCTTTTCTTCTTCTTCTGGGGCCTGCTTGCATTTACTGCAGAGGCAGGACTTCCAGAATCCTTGGGAGAGGACTGGCACTGGACCAGTTTCTCTCTTGGGCTCTGACTAACCTCTGGGTAGTCATTTCCAAGGAGACAATCAAGGGGGAGGTCTGTACTGACTACTACCCTTCTCCAGCTAAGAGTGCCACCCACTTCTATGGGCACTAAAGCCACAGGCCTCTTAGTGACCCTGTCTAGGCTAACTCTTACCCTGGCAGTCTCACCTGGGATGTACTGGTTTGAGAGCACCAGCCTGTCATGCACAATAGTGTGACTGGCACAAGTGTCTCTCAGGGCAGTGGTTGGGATTCCATTCACCAGTAGGTGGTGGAAGTGTCTACTTCCCTCTGGAATCTCCAACTCACCTGTTGGGCCCTGTTTCCAGTTGAAGGCTAGGAAGACCTCCTCATCTGAGGAGTCATCTCCCATGGCTACACTGGTTACCCCTGGAATTTTGTTCTGGGGTTTGTTTTTGGGACAAGAAGTGTCCTTGGTGTGGTGCCCAGACTGTTTACAGTTGTGGCACCATGCCTTAGTGGCATCCCAGTTCTTACCCTGGTACCCACCTTTGTTTTGGGTTGTGTCTTGGGGCCCACCCACCTGTTCTGGTTTTTGGGGGCCTACTGAGGACTCTTTTTCTTTGTTTCTAGTGTCACCCACTTTCTCCTGGGGAGTTTTTGTAACCCCTTTCTTTTGGTCACCCCCAGTGGAAGTTTTGGTTACCCTAGTCTTGACCCAGTGGTCTGCCTTCTTTCCCAATTCTTGGGGAGAAATTGGACCTAGGTCTACCAGATACTGATGCAACTTTTCATTGAAGCAGTTACTTAAAATGTGTTCTTTCATAAACAAATTATAAAGCCCAACATAGTCACACACTTCATTTCCAGTTAACCAACCATCCAGTGTTTTTACTGAGTAGTCTACAAAATCAACCCAGGTCTGGCTCGAGGATTTTTGAGCCCCCCTGAATCTAATTCTATACTCCTCAGTGGAGAATCCAAAGCCCTCAATCAGGGTACCCTTCATGAGGTCATAAGATTCTGCATCTTTTCCAGAGAGTGTGAGGAGTCTATCCCTACACTTTCCAGTGAACATTTCCCAAAGGAGAGCACCCCAGTGAGATCTGTTCACTTTTCTGGTTACACAAGCCCTCTCAAAAGCTGTGAACCATTTGGTGATGTCATCACCATCTTCATATTTTGTTACAATCCCTTTGGGGATTTTTAGGATGTCAGGAGAATCTCTGACCCTATTTAAGTTGCTGCCACCATTGATGGGACCTAGGCCCATCTCTTTTCTTTCCCTTTCTATGGCTAGGAGCTGCTTTTCCAAAGCCAATCTTTTGACCATCCTGGCTAACAGGGGGTCATCTTCACTGAGAGCATCCTCAGTGATTTCAGAAATGCTGGACCCTCCTGTGAGGGAAGCAACATTTCTGACTATCATTTTTGGAGACAGGGCTTGAGAGGCCCTGGTCTCCCTATTTAGGACTGGAAGGGGGGAATTGCCCTCCAAGTCACTAATTTCTTCCTCTGTGAAGTCATCCTCAGAGGGGTTGGCTTTTTCAAACTCTGCCAACAGCTCCTGGAGCTGAATTTTGGTAGGTCTGGAGCCAATGGTTATTTTCTTTATATTACAGAGAGACCTTAGCTCCCTCATCTTAAGATGGAGGTAAGGTGTGGTGTCGAGTTCCACCACATTCATCTCTGTATCAGACATTATTTTGCTAAAAGTTGGAAGACTTTTTAAAGAATCCAAAAACTGTTTCTAGAATCTAATTTCAAACTTTTAACAAACTTTTAAACTCTAAAAAGACAATGCTAAACAGGGACTTAACACACAAGGCCCTAGCAGGACTTTTAAGAATTTAGAAAAATTTCAAATTGCAAAAATGAATTTCTAATGACAATTTTGGAATTTGTCGTGTGATCAGGTATTGGCTGAGTAGTCCAGCAAATGCAAAGTCTTGTATCCCACCGCTGATCCACCAATGTAGGAAGTTGGCTCTGTATGTGCTATTTCAAAGTAAGGAATAGCATGCACAGAGTCCAAGGGTTCCCCTTAGAGGTAAAATAGTGGTAAAAATAGATAATACTAATGCTCTATTTTGTGGTAGTGTGGTCGAGCAGTAGGCTTATCCAAGGAGTAGTGTTAAGCATTTGTTGTACATACACATAGACAATAAATGAGGTACACACACTCAGAGACAAATCCAGCCAATAGGTTTTTATATAGAAAAATATCTTTTCTTAGTTTATTTTAAGAACCACAGGTTCAAATTCTACATGTAATATCTCATTCGAAAGGTATTGCAGGTAAGTACTTTAGGAACTTCAAATCATAAAAATTGCATGTATACTTTTCAAGTTATTGACAAATAGCTGTTTTAAAAGTGGACACTTAGTGCAATTTTCACAGTTCCTGGGGGAGGTAAGTTTTTGTTAGTTTTACCAGGTAAGTAGGACACTTACAGGGTTCAGTTCTTGGTCCAAGGTAGCCCACCGTTGGGGGTTCAGAGCAACCCCAAAGTCACCACACCAGCAGCTCAGGGCCGGTCAGGTGCAGAGTTCAAAGTGGTGCCCAAAACACATAGGCTAGAATGGAGAGAAGGGGGTGCCCCGGTTCCGGTCTGCTTGCAGGTAAGTACCCGCGTCTTCGGAGGGCAGACCAGGGGGGTTTTGTAGGGCACCGGGGGGGACACAAGCCCACACAGAAATCTCACCCTCAGCAGCACGGGGGCGGCCGGGTGCAGTGTAGAAACAAGCGTCGGGTTCGCAATGTTAGTCTATGAGAGATCTCGGGATCTCTTCAGCGCTGCAGGCAGGCAAGGGGGGGATTCCTCGGGGAAACCTCCACTTGGGCAAGGGAGAGGGACTCCTGGGGGTCACTTCTCCAGTGAAAGTCCGGTCCTTCAGGTCCTGGGGGCTGCGGGTGCAGGGTCTCTCCCAGGCGTCGGGACTTTGGATTCAAAGAGTCGCGGTCAGGGGAAGCCTCGGGATTCCCTCTGCAGGCGGCGCTGTGGGGGCTCAGGGGGGACAGGTTTTGGTACTCACAGTATCAGAGTAGTCCTGGGGTCCCTCCTGAGGTGTTGGATCTCCACCAGCCGAGTCGGGGTCGCCGGGTGCAGTGTTGCAAGTCTCACGCTTCTTGCGGGGAGCTTGCAGGGTTCTTTCAAGGCTGCTGGAAACGAAGTTGCAGCCTTTCTTGGAGCAGGTCCGCTGTCCTCGGGAGTTTCTTGTCTTTTCGAAGCAGGGGCAGTCCTCCGAGGATGTCGAGGTCGCTGGTCCCTTTGGAAGGCGTCGCTGGAGCAGGATCTTTGGAAGGCAGGAGACAGGCCGGTGAGTTTCTGGAGCCAAGGCAGTTGTCGTCTTCTGGTCTTCCTCTGCAGGGGTTTTCAGCTAGGCAGTCCTTCTTCTTGTAGTTGCAGGAATCTAATTTTCTAGGGTTCAGGGTAGCCCTTAAATACTAAATTTAAGGGCGTGTTTAGGTCTGGGGGGTTAGTAGCCAATGGCTACTAGCCCTGAGGGTGGGTACACCCTCTTTGTGCCTCCTCCCAAGGGGAGGGGGTCACAATCCTAACCCTATTGGGGGAATCCTCCATCTGCAAGATGGAGGATTTCTAAAAGTCAGAGTCACCTCAGCTCAGGACACCTTAGGGGCTGTCCTGACTGGCCAGTGACTCCTCCTTGTTGCTTTCTTTGTTCCCTCCAGCCTTGCCGCCAAAAGTGGGGGCCGTGGCCGGAGGGGGCGGGCAACTCCACTAAGCTGGAGTGCCCTGCTGGGCTGTGACAAAGGGGTGAGCCTTTGAGGCTCACCGCCAGGTGTTACAGCTCCTGCCTGGGGGAGGTGTTAGCATCTCCACCCAGTGCAGGCTTTGTTACTGGCCTCAGAGTGACAAAGGCACTCTCCCCATGGGGCCAGCAACATGTCTCTGGTGTGGCAGGCTGCTGGAACTAGTCAGCCTACATAGACAGTCGGTTAAGTTTCAGGGGGCACCTCTAAGGTGCCCTCTGTGGTGTATTTTACAATAAAATGTACACTGGCATCAGTGTGCATTTATTGTGCTGAGAAGTTTGATACCAAACTTCCCAGTTTTCAGTGTAGCCATTATGGTGCTGTGGAGTTCGTGTTTGACAGACTCCCAGACCATATACTCTTATGGCTACCCTGCACTTACAATGTCTAAGGTTTTGTTTAGACACTGTAGGGGTACCATGCTCATGCACTGGTACCCTCACCTATGGTATAGTGCACCCTGCCTTAGGGCTGTAAGGCCTGCTAGAGGGGTGTCTTACCTATACTGCAGAGGCAGTGAGAGGCTGGCATGGCACCCTGAGGGGAGTGCCATGTCGACTTACTCATTTTTGTTCTCACTAGCACACACAGGCTTGTAAGCAGTGTGTCTGTGCTGAGTGAGGGGTCTCTAGGGTGGCATAAGACATGCTGCAGCCCTTAGAGACCTTCCTTGGCATCAGGGCCCTTGGTACTAGAAGTACCAGTTACAAGGGACTTATCTGAATGCCAGGGTGTGCCAATTGTGGATACAATGGTACATTTTAGGTGAAGGAACACTGGTGCTGGGGCCTGGTTAGCAGGGTCCCAGCACTCTTCTCAGTCAAGTCAGCATCAGTATCAGGCAAAAAGTGGGGGGTAACTGCAACAGGGAGCCATTTCTTTACAGTGCCTACCTGTGGATTTTGGCCTCTAGCTCAGTCGGCACCTGGGGAAACCTAGCAAACCAGCGCATTTTTGAAAACTAGTCACCTAGGGGAATCCAATATGGGGTGACTTGTGGGGATCTGACCAGGTTCTGTTTCCCAGAATCCTTTACAAACGTCAAAATATGACCAAAAGAACACTTTTTCCTCTCATTTCGGTGACAGAAAGTTCTGGAATCTGAGAGGAGCCACAAATATCCTTCCACCCAGCGTTCCCCCAAGTCTCCCGATAAAAGTTGTACATCACTTGTGTGGGTAGGCCTAGCGCCCACGAAAGGAAATGGCCCAAAACACAATGTGGACACATCACATTCTTTCACAGAAAACAGAGGTGTTCTTTTTACAAAGTGCCTACCTGTGGATTTTGGCCTCTAGCTGAGCCGGCACCTGGAGAAACCTAGCAAACCAGCGCATTTTTTAAAACTAGATACCTAGGGGAATCTAAGATGGGGTGACTTGTGGGGCTCTGACCAGGTTCTGTTACCCAGAATCCTTTGCAAACCTCACAATTTGACCACAAAAATACTCTTTCCTCTCATTTCGGTGACAGAAAGTTCTGGAATCAGAGAGGAGACACAAATTTCCTTCCACCCAGCGTTCCCCCAAGTCTCCCGATAAAAATGGTACCTCACGTGTGTGGGTAGGCCTAGCGCCCACAAAAGGAAATGCCCCAAAACACTATCTGGACACATCAAAATGATCAACTACAAAACTACCTGTTTTTGCAGGGGGGCACCTGCGTTTTTGGTCCTGGGCTCAGCAGCCTTCTAGGGAAACCTACCAAACCCAGACATTTCTGAAAACTAGACACCCGAGGGAGTCCAGTGAGGTGTGACTTGCGTGGATCCCCCAATGTTTTCTTACCCAGAATCCTCAGCAAACCTCAAATTTTGCAAAAGAAAATCAAATTTTCCCCACATTTCTGTGTGGGATCACCGCACTGGGACACATTTCATACCACCCAATGTTCCCCTCAGTCTCCCAGTAAAAATGATACCTCATTTGTGTACGTGGGCCAAGTGTTTGTGAAAGGGAAGAGCCAAACACATGTCAATATTGAGGGGGAACAAAGGGGGCCCAAAAGGGCAGTTTGAAAAAAAACATCTTTAGGCTGACAAGTGCAGCAGAATTTTTATCGGTATAGATGAGACAATGCTGGGTGGTAGGAATTTTGAGGATTCCTGCAGATTCCGGAAGGTTCCATCACAAAAACGTGGGAAAAATGTGTGATTTCCAGCAAAGTTGGAGGTTTGCAGGGGATTGTGGGTACAAAAATGGTGCGGGTGCATGTGAAACACACCACCCTGGAATCACCCAGATGTTTAGTTTTCAGATGTGTCTAGGTCTTGTGGATTTTTCTACATGGCAGCGTCCCAAAGTCCATAAAGTGCAGCCCTCACCATTCCAAGTGGGACGATTTTGAGAGTAAGCCAAGTTCTCATGGCCCAAATGTAAAACTAAAACCCAAAATAATCAAGTATCTTCTTGCTTCCTGTGGGATAAGATGTTTTAGAGTATGGGGGAGAGCTGAAAGATTGTTACCCCCTTCAGTTGAGGTGGGGGTGTAACCAGGCCCATACTGGTTGGAAGCCACCACCCCAATATTTTTAGTTTTTTTTAAATTCCCTGGCATCTAGTAGACTTTCTAAATACAATTTGCCCCTCAGGGAGCGACTCTTGCCTAATGGGTCGCTCCCCATCTCTAAAAAAACAAACAAACAAAAAAAAAAAAAAAAACCAAAAAAATGTGCTCTGGCGCCTAGAGGTTTCTGCCCCCCTTTGGGCAGATCGGCCTAATAACAATAGGCCGATCTGCCTGGGGGCAGAAATGGCCTAAAATAAATTCCCCGCCCACCCCCCCCGGGGAGCGACCCTTGCCTTACGGGGTCGCTCCCCTTGCGTGACATTGGCGCAAAAAAAAGATCCCTGGTGCCTAGTGGTGTCCCCCTCCTCCCCTTTGGGGGCAGATTGACCTAAAATCGGCCGATCTGCCCCCATAGGGGGCAGAAATGGCCTAAATACAATTTGCCCCCCAGGGGAGCGACCCTTGCCTAAGGGGTCGCTCACCATCTGTAAAACAACAACCAAAAATCTTTGCATTTCTCTTCCGAGCGTGATGGGAGGAGGCCTCTGTGATTGTCAGCGCGCTGACGTCACAGGGGGGTTGGGGGGGTTGGGGGCGGAAGGAGAAGCGCTTCCCCTGCCATCCCTGCCTTGGGGGGGGGGGGGGGGGGGCACAGAGGGCTCTGTGCCCAGGACGTAATGGTTACGTCCTGGGCACACGAGCACTGTGCCTCAGGATGTAACCATTATGTCCTGGGCACAGAAGGGGATAGAGGACACAATTTCAGATCGAGAGGCAAATCCACTGCCACCAGAGGTGCCTCCACCTCTTCTAAGTAGTGACTTCCTCTGCATCCCCGCACAGCACACATCTCCTGTGGGAGGAAGACTGCAAAATTTCCACCGTCATTGGCAACCGATAACATCAGATCAGTGGGTTCCATCAATTATCCACAATGGTTATTGCCTAGAACTCATCTCCACTCCACCAAACATTTCCCCTCGTTCATACAGGCTTTGTCCCGACCACATTGTTCTGTTAAAACAAGAGGTAGTATCTCTTCTACTCAAAGGGGCAATAGAGGTAGTTCCCATCCACCAACAAGGGACAGTAGTATATTCTCTCTACTTCCTCATACCAAAAAAGGATGGCACTCTCAGACCAATCCTCTATCTCAGACCTCTCAGTCAGTACATTCTCTCAGAGCATTTCCACATGGTCACTCTTCAGGAGGCCATCCCTTTGTTACAAAAACAAGACTATATGACATCATTAGATCTAAAAGATGCTTACTTCCATATTACCATACATCCAGCACTCCACAAATATTTAAGGTTCGTCATAGCAGGCAAGCACTATCAATTCAAAGTGCTAACTTTTGGAGTAACAGCACCAAGGGTATTCACAAAATGCCTAGCAGTGGTTGCAGCGTACCTCAGAAGACAGTATATACATGTCTTTCCCTATCTGAACGACTGGCTCATAAAAGCCAGCATTCAAACCGGTCAACAACACATACAATACGCAATAGATACCCTACACAGGCTATGCTTCACTATTACCAGAAATCTCACCTTCAGCCAGCACAAATTCAACCACATCTAGGAGCAATTCCTAACACTCAGTCAGCATTAGCCTACCCAAATATACAACAAATTCAAGCATTCCACACTCTTATATCCCAATTACAATTCAATCAAACTTACACAGTAAGGTTTATCATGAAGCTATTGGGAATGATGGGATTATGCATAGCAATAGTGCCCAATGCACGTCTAAACATGAGACCCCTACAACAGTGTCTCTCACAACAATGGTCTCAGGCACAGGTTCAACTTCATGATCTAGTGTTGTTGGACTGTAAGGAAATGCCTCCTTGGCATGGTTACCCCCTAACCTTTTGCCTTTGCTGATGCTAAGTTTTGATTGAAAGTGTGCTAGGACCCTGCTAACCAGGCCCCAGCACCAGTGTTCTTTCCCGAAACTGTACCTTTGTTTCCACAATTGGCACAACCCTGGCACTGAGGTAAGTCCCTTGTACCTGGTACCCCTGGTACCAAGGGCCCTGATGCCAGGGAAGGTCTCTAAGGGCTGCAGCATGTCTAATGCCACCCTGGGGACCCCTCACTCAGCAAAACCTTGTATGTGCGGTGGGGAGAAAAAGACAAAGTCGATATGGCACTCCCCTCAGTGTGCCATGCCAACCGCACACTGCCTGTGGCATAGGTAAGTCACCCCTCTAGCAGGCCTCACAGCCCTAAGGCAGGGTGCACTATACCACAGGTGAGGGCATATGTGCATGAGCACTATGCCCCTAAAGTGCCTAAGCAAAACCTTAGACATTGTAAGTGTAGGGTAGCCATAAGAGTATATGGTCTGGGATTTTGTCATACATGAGCTCCACAGTTCCATAATGGCTACACTGAAATCTGGGAAGTTTGGTATCAAACTTCTCAGCACAATAAATGCACACTGATGCCCGTGTGGAATTTATTGTAAAATACACCCAGAGGGCATCTTAGAGATGCCCCCTGAATACCAATCCATCTACTAGTGTTAGGCTAAGCAGTTCTTGCCAGCCTGCCACAAACCAGACGAGTTGCTGGCCACATGGGGAGAGTGCCTTTGTCACTCTGTGGCCAGGAACCAAGCCTGTACTGGGTGTTCCCCTTGCAGGAACCGTAACACCTGGCGGCGAGCCTCAAAGGCTCACCGCTTTTATGACAGCGCCCCAGGGCATCCCAGCTAGTGGAGATGCCCACCCCTCCGGCCACTGCCCCCACTTTTGGCGGCAAGGCTGGAGGAGATAATGAGAAAAACAAGGAGGAGTCACCCACCAGTCAAGAGACGACGGAAGAAGACAACTGCTTTGGCCCCAGCCCTACCGGCCTGTCTCCTGCAACCAGTGACTCCTCCAACAGGGACCAGTGACCTCTGAAGCCTCAGAGGACTGCCCTGACCCCCAGGACCAAGGAGCTCCCGTGAGCAGTGGCTCTGCTCAACAACAGCTACATCTTTGCAACAAAGAAGCAACTTTCAAAGAACTCACTCTTCCCGCCGGAAGCATGAGACTTCACACTCGGCACTCAACGCCCCCGGCTCGAGATCCAGAGAACAAACACCACAGGGAGGACTCCCCAGCGACTGCGACCCCCTGAGTAGCCTGAGACGACCCCCACAGTGACGCCTGCAGAGAGAATCCAGAGTCTCCCCCTGACCGCAACTGCCTGTAACAAGGGACCCGACGCCTGGACCAAGCACTGCACCCGCAGCCCCCAGGACCTGACGGAACCGAACTTCAGTGCAAGAGTGACCCTCAGGCGACCCTCTGCTTAGTTCAGGTGGTGGCTGTCCCGAGAAGCCCCCCTGTGCCTGCCTGCACCGCTAGAGTGACCCTCGGGTCCCCCCATTGTTTCCTATCTAACGCCTGCTTTGCACACTGCAACCGGCCGCCCCTGTGCCACTGAGGGTGTGTTTTGTGTGTCTGCTTGTATCCCTTCCCCCACGTGCTCTACAAAACCCCCCTGGCCTGCCCCCCGAGGACGCAGGTACTTACCTGCTGGCAGACTGGAACCGGAACACACCTGTTCTCCATAGGCACATATGTGTTTTGGGCACCTCTTTGACCTCTGCACCTGACCGGCCCTGAGCTGCTGGTGTGGTAACTTTGGGGTTGCCATGAACCCCCAACTGTGGGCTGCCGATGCCCAGGAACTGAGACTTGTAAATGTTTTACTTACCTCACGAACTAACCAATATTTATATCCCCCAGGAACTGTTGATTTTTTCACTGTCTACTTTTAAAATAGCCTATTGCCATTTTTACAAAGACTGTATATGATATTGCTTTAATTCAAAGTTCCTAACTTACCTGTGTGGAGTACCTTGCATTGTATGTGTTGACTTCAAATCTTGAACCTGTGGTTCTTAAAATAAACTAAGAAAATATATTTTTCTATATAAAAACCTATTAGCCTGGAGTAAGTCTTTGAATGTGTGTTCCTCATTTATTGCCTGTGTGTGTACAACAAATGCTTGACACTACCCTCTGATAAGCCTACTGCTCGACCACCCTACCACAAAATAGAGCATTAGAATTATCTAATTTTGCCACTATCTTACCTCTAAGGGGAACCCTTGGACTGTGCACACTATTTCTTACTTTGAAATAGTATATACAGAGCCAACTTCCTACAGACCGCCAGACTTAAAGCTCTCTGCAATGGTGGAATCACACCAACTCATCAAAGGGGCAGTCATTTCAGGACCCAGTGCCTCAGACCATAATCACCACAGATGCATCAATGACAGGTTGGGGAGCCCATCTCAACAGTCTTAAAATTCAGGGAGAATGGGACTCAATCCAGCAGACTTGCCACATAAATCACTTGGAATTGCTGGCAGTGCTCTTAGCAATCAAAGCATTTCAACCACAAATCACACACAAAACAGTGTTAATAAGGACAGACAACATGACAAAAATGTATTATCTGCAAAAACGGGGATACGCATTCATCTCAATTGTCCCTTTTAGCACAAACAATTTGGAAATGGGCGATTTGCAATCACATTCAACTATTAGCAGAGTATATCCCAGGGATACACAACCAACTAGCGGACCTCTTAAGCAGGACATAGCAACAAATACACGAATGGGAGATTCACTCACAAGTAATTCAACAGTACTTTCACATGTGGGGAACACCAGACATAGATCTCTTCACAACACGTGTAAACGCAAAATGCCCGAACTTCGCGTCCAGGTACCCACACCCTCAATCCAAGGGCAATGCTCTGTGGATCAATTCGTCAGGGATATTTGCTTACGCATTTCCCCCCCCCTCTCCCACTAATTCCATTTCTGGTCAACAAGATCCGTCACACCTCCCTCAGTATGATACTCATAGCTCCCACGTGGGCACGTCAACACTGGTACACAACACTGTTGGATCGGTCTGTAGTACCACATTGCAAGCTTCCAAACAGACTAGACTTGTTTACTGAGAACAAAGGTCATATCAAGCATCCCAATCCCAGTGTGTTCAACCTGGCAATTTGGCTCCTGAAGTCATAGAATTTGGATATTTACAGCTCCCATTAGAATGTAGGAACCTTCTAAAAGAAGCAAACAAACCTACAAGTAGACAGTGCTTTGCATCTAAATGGAAACGTTTTGTATACTACTGTCAACCTAAAAGCATTGATCCACTTAAAGCATCTGTACAAGATATTGTTTATTTGCTTCATTTACAAAAAGCAAATCTAGCGTATTCATCTATTAAAATTCATTTAACAGCAATATCAGCTTACCTCCAAAACAGACAGCATACTTCTCTGTTTAGAATACCTGTCATAAAAGCTTTTATGGAAGGCCTTAAAAGAGTTATTCCACCTAGAACTCCACCAGTTCCTGTCTGGAATCTCAATATTGTGCTCACAAGACTTATGGGTCCACCATTTGAACCTATGCATTCTTGCACTCTTCAATTTCTCTCATGGAAAGTTGCTTTTGTGGTATCAATTACTTCCTTAAGGAGAGTAAGTGAAATTCAAGCATTCACTTTAGAAAAACCTTTCTTCCAAATTCACAAACACAAAATAGTACTTAGAACAAACCCAAAATTTCTACCAAAAGTGGTTTCACCATTTCACATAAATCAGTCTGTGTAATTGCCAGTCTTCTTTCCACAGACAGATTCAGTTGCTCAAAGAGCTCTTCACACTCTTGATCTCAAAAGAGCTCTCATGTATTATATAGACAGAACAAAATATTTTAGAAAATAAAAACAACTTTTTGTGGCTTTTCAACAGCCTCATAAAGGGAATCATATTTCCAAACAAGGATTAGCCAGATGGGTAGTAAAGTGTATCCAAACTTGCTATCTTAAAGCTAAAAGGCAAATATTAGTAACTCCTAAAGCACATTCTACTAGAAACAAAGGAGCTTCAATGGCATTTTTGGGAAATATATCAATGGCAGACATAGGTAAAGCAGCCACATGGTCCACACCACACACATTTACTAAACACTACTGTGTGGATGTGCCAACTCACCAGCAAGCAAATGTTAGTCAAGCAGTGCTTAAAACACTATTTCAAACTACTCCAACACCTACGGGCTAGCCACCGCTTACTTAGGAGGGGACTGTGTAGGAAGTTGGCTCTGTATGCACTATTTCAAAGTAAGGAATAGTATGCACAGAGTCCAAGGGTTCCCCTTAGAGGTAAGATAGTGGCAAAAAGAGATAATACTAATGCTCTATTTTGTGGTAGTGTGGTCGAGCAGTAGGCTTATCCAAGGAGTAGTGTTAAGCATTTGTTGTACATACACATAGACAATAAATGAGGTACACACACTCAGAGACAAATCCAGCCAATAGGGTTTTGTATAGAAAAATATCTTTTCTTAGTTTATTTTAAGAACCACAGGTTCAAATTCTACATGTAATATCTCATTCGAAAGGTATTGCAGGTAAGTACTTTAGGAACTTCAAATCATCAAAATTGCATGTATACTTTTCAAGTTATTCACAAATAGCTGTTTTAAAAGTGGACACTTAGTGCAATTTTCACAGTTCCTAGGGGAGGTAAGTATTTGTTAGGTTAACCAGGTAAGTAAGACACTTACAGGGCTTAGTTCTTGGTCCAAGGTAGCCCACCGTTGGGGGTTCAGAGCAACCCCAAAGTCACCACACCAGCAGCTCAGGGCCGGTCAGGTGCAGAGTTCAAAGTGGTGCCCAAAACACATAGGCTAGAATGGAGAGAAGGGGGTGCTCCGGTTCCGGTCTGCTTGCAGGTAAGTACCCGCGTGTAGGAAGTTGGCTCTGTATGTGCTATTTCAAAGTAAGGAATAGCATGCACAGAGTCCAAGGGTTCCCCTTAGAGGTAAAATAGTGGTAAAAATAGATAATACTAATGCTCTATTTTGTGGTAGTGTGGTCGAGCAGTAGGCTTATCCAAGGAGTAGTGTTAAGCATTTGTTGTACATACACATAGACAATAAATGAGGTACACACACTCAGAGACAAACCCAGCCAATAGGTTTTTGTATAGAAAAATATCTTTTCTTAGTTTATTTTAAGAACCACAGGTTCAAATTCTACATGTAATATCTCATTCGAAAGGTATTGCAGGTAAGTACTTTAGGAACTTTAAATCATCAAAATTGCATGTATACTTTTCAAGTTATTGACAAATAGCTGTTTTAAAAGTGGACACTTAGTGCAATTTTCACAGTTCCTGGGGGAGGTAAGTATTTGTTAGGTTAACCAGGTAAGTAAGACACTTACAGGGTTCAGTTCTTGGTCCAAGGTAGCCCACCGTTGGGGGTTTAGAGCAACCCCAAAGTCACCACACCAGCAGCTCAGGGCCGGTCAGGTGCAGAGTTCAAAGTGGTGCCCAAAACACATAGGCTAGAATGGAGAGAAGGGGGTGCCCCGGTTCCGGTCTGCTTGCAGGTAAGTACCCGCGTCTTCGGAGGGCAGACCAGGGGGGTTTTGTAGGGCACCGGGGGGGACACAAGTCCACACAGAAATTTCACCCTCAGCAGCGCGGGGGCGGCCGGGTGCAGTGTAGGAACAGGCGTCGGGTTTGTAATGTTAGTCTATGAGAGATCTCGGGATCTCTTCAGCGCTGCAGGCAGGCAAGGGGGGGATTCCTCGGGGAAACCTCCACTTGGGCAAGGGAGAGGGACTCCTGGGGGTCACTTCTCCAGTGAAAGTCCGGTCCTTCGGGTCCTGGGGGCTGCGGATGCAGGGTCTCTCCCAGGCGTCGGGACTTTAGGTTCAAGGAGTCGCGGTCAGGGGAAGCCTCGGGATTCCCTCTGCAGGCGGCGCTGTGGGGGCTCAGGGGGGACAGGTTTTGGTACTCACAGTATCAGAGTAGTCCTGGGGTCCCTCCTGAGGTGTTGGATCGCTACCAGCCGAGTCGGGGTCGCCGGGTGCAGTGTTGCAAGTCTCACGCTTCTTGCGGGGAGCTTGCAGGGTTCTTTAAAGCTGCTGGAAACAAAGTTGCAGCTTCTCTTGGAGCAGGTCCGCTGTCCTCGGGAGTTTCTTGTCTTTTCGAAGCAGGGGCAGTCCTCAGAGGATGTCGAGGTCGCTGGTCCCTTTGGACGGCGTCGCTGGAGCAGGATCTTTGGAAGGCAGGAGACAGGCCGGTGAGTTTCTGGAGCCAAGGCAGTTGTCGTCTTCTGGTCTTCCGCTGCAGGGGTTTTCAGCTGGGCAGTCCTTCTTGTAGTTGCAGGAATCTAATTTTCTAGGGTTCAGGGTAGCCCTTAAATACTAAATTTAAGGGCGTGTTTAGGTCTGGGGGGTTAGTAGCCAATGGCTACTAGCCCTGAGGGTGGGTACACCCTCTTTGTGCCTCCTCCCAAGGGGAGGGGGTCACATTCCTAACCCTATTGGGGGAATCCTCCATCTGCAAGATGGAGGATTTCTAAAAGTTAGAGTCACCTCAGCTCAGGACACCTTAGGGGCTGTCCTGACTGGTCAGCGACTCCTCCTTGTTTTTCTCATTATCTTCTCCGGCCTTGCCGCCAAAAAGTGGGGCCTGGCCGGAGGGGGCGGGCAACTCCACTAGCTGGAGTGTCCTGCTGGGTTGGCACAAAGGAGGTGAGCCTTTGAGGCTCACCGCCAGGTGTGACAATTCCTGCCTGGGGGAGGTGTTAGCATCTCCACCCAGTGCAGGCTTTGTTACTGGCCTCAGAGTGACAAAGGCACTCTCCCCATGGGGCCAGCAACATGTCTCGGTTTGTGGCAGGCTGCTAAAACTAGTCAGCCTACACAGATAGTCGGTTAAGTTTCAGGGGGCACCTCTAAGGTGCCCTCTGTGGTGTATTTTACAATAAAATGTACACTGGCATCAGTGTGCATTTATTGTACTGAGAAGTTTGATACCAAACTTCCCAGTTTTCAGTGTAGCCATTATGGTGCTGTGGAGTTCGTGTTTGACAGACTCCCAGACCATATACTCTTATGGCTACCCTGCACTTTACAATGTCTAAGGTTTTATTTAGACACTGTAGGGGTACCATGCTCATGCACTGGTACCCTCACCTATGGTATAGTGCACCCTGCCTTAGGGCTGTAAGGCCTGCTAGAGGGGTGTCTTACCTATACTGCATAGGCAGTGAGAGGCTGGCATGGCACCCTGAGGGGAGTGCCATGTCGACTTACTCGTTTTGTCCTCACTAGCACACACAAGCTGGTAAGCAGTGTGTCTGTGCTGAGTGAGAGGTCTCCAGGGTGGCATAAGACATGCTGCAGCCCTTAGAGACCTTCCTTGGCATCAGGGCCCTTGGTACTAGAAGTACCAGTTACAAGGGACTTATCTGGATGCCAGGGTCTGCCAATTGTGGATACAAAAGTACAGGTTAGGGAAAGAACACTGGTGCTGGGGCCTGGTTAGCAGGCCTCAGCACACTTTCAATTGTAAACATAGCATCAGCAAAGGCAAAAAGTCAGGGGGCAACCATGCCAAGGAGGCATTTCCTTACACAACCCCCCCCCAAACGAAAGAGGATGAGACTAACCTTTCCCAAGAGAGTCTTCATTTTCTAAGTGGAAGAACCTGGAAAGGCCATCTGCATTGGCATGGGCAGTCCCAGGTCTGTGTTCCACTATAAAGTCCATTCCCTGTAGGGAGATGGACCACCTCAACAGTTTAGGATTTTCACCTTTCATTTGCATCAGCCATTTGAGAGGTCTGTGGTCAGTTTGAACTAGGAAGTGAGTCCCAAAGAGGTATGGTCTCAGCTTCTTCAGGGACCAAACCACAGCAAAGGCCTCCCTCTCAATGGCACTCCAACGCTGCTCCCTGGGGAGTAACCTCCTGCTAATGAAAGCAACAGGCTGGTCAAGGCCATCATCATTTGTTTGGGACAAAACTGCCCCTATCCCATGTTCAGAGGCATCAGTCTGCACAATGAACTGCTTAGAATAATCTGGAGCTTTGAGAACTGGTGCTGAGCACATTGCCTGTTTCAGGGTGTCAAAGGCCTGTTGGCATTCCACAGTCCAGTTTACTTTCTTGGGCATTTTCTTGGAGGTGAGTTCAGTGAGGGCTGTCACAATGGATCCATATCCCTTCACAAACCTCCTGTAATACCCAGTCAAGCCAAGGAATGCCCTGACTTGAGTCTGGGTTTTTGGAGCTACCCAGTCCAGAATAGTCTGGATCTTGGGTTGGAGTGGCTGAACTTGGCCTCCACCTACAAGGTGTCCCAAATAAACCACAGTTCCCTGCCCTATCTGGCATTTGGATGCCTTGATAGAGAGGCCTGCAGATTGCAGAGCCTTCAAAACCTTCCTCAGGTGGACCAGGTGATCCTGCCAGGTGGAGCTAAAGACAGCAATATCATCAAGATAAGCTGTGCTAAATGACTCCAAGCCAGCAAGGACTTGATTCACCAACCTTTGGAAGGTGGCAGGGGCATTCTTTAAACCAAAGGGCATAACAGTAAACTGATAATGCCCATCAGGTGTGGAGAATGCTGTCTTTTCTTTTGCTCCAGGTGCCATTTTTATTTGCCAGTACCCTGCTGTCAAGTCAAAGGTACTTAGAAATTTGGCAGCACCTAATTTATCAATGAGCTCATCAGCTCTTGGAATTGGATGGGCATCTGTCTTGGTGACAGAATTGAGCCCTCTGTAGTCCACACAAAACCTCATCTCTTTCTTTCCATCTTTGGTGTGAGGTTTGGGGACTAAGACCACTGGGCTAGCCCAGGGGCTGTCAGAGCGCTCAATTACTCCCAATTCCAGCATCTTGTGGACTTCCACCTTGATGCTTTCCTTAACATGGTCAGACTGTCTAAAGATTTTGTTCTTGACAGGCATGCTGTCTCCTGTGTCCACATCATGGGTACACAGGTGTGTCTGACCAGGGGTTAAGGAGAAGAGTTCAGGAAACTGTTGTAGGACTCTCCTACAATCAGCTTGCTGTTGGCCAGAGAGGGTGTCTGAGTAGATCACTCCATCTACTGTACCATCTTTTGGGTCTGATGACAGAAGATCAGGGAGAGGTTCACTCTCTGCCTCCTGATCCTCATCTGTTACCATCAACAGATTGACATCAGCCCTGTCGTGGAAGAGCTTAAGGCGGTTTACATGGATCACCCTCTTGGGGCTCCTGCTTGTGCCCAGGTCCACCAAGTAGGTGACCTGACTCTTCCTCTCTAGTACTGGGTAAGGGCCACTCCATTTGTCCTGGAGTGCCCTGGGAGCCACAGGCTCCAGAACCCAGACTTTCTGCCCTGGTTGGAACTCAACCAGTGCAGCCTTTTGGTCATACCAAAACTTCTGGAGCTGTTGGCTGGCCTCAAGGTTTTTGGTTGCCTTTTCCATGTACTCTGCCATTCTAGAGCGAAGGCCAAGTACATAGTCCACTATGTCCTGTTTAGGCTCATGGAGAGGTCTCTCCCAGCCTTCTTTAACAAGGGCAAGTGGTCCCCTTACAGGATGACCAAACAGAAGTTCAAAGGGTGAGAATCCTACTCCCTTCTGTGGCACCTCTCTGTAAGCGAAAAGCAGGCATGGCAAGAGGACATCCCATCTCCTTTTGAGTTTTTCTGGGAGCCCCATGATCATGCCCTTTAATGTCTTGTTGAATCTCTCAACTAAGCCATTAGTTTGTGGATGGTATGGTGTAGTGAATTTATAAGTCACCCCACACTCATTCCACATGTGCCTTAGGTATGCTGACATGAAGTTGGTACCTCTGTCAGACACCACCTCCTTAGGGAAACCCACTCTGGTAAAGATACCAATGAGGGCCTTGGCTACTGCAGGGGCAGTAGTCGACCTAAGGGGAATAGCTTCAGGATACCTGGTAGCATGATCCACTACTACCAGGATATACATATTTCCTGAGGCTGTGGGAGGTTCCAGTGGACCAACTATGTCCACACCCACTCTTTCAAAGGGAACCCCCACCACTGGAAGTGGAATGAGGGGGGCCTTTGGATGCCCACCTGTCTTACCACTGGCTTGACAGGTGGGGCAGGAGAGGCAAAACTCCTTAACCATGTTGGACATATTGGGCCAGTAGAAGTGGTTGACTAACCTCTCCCACGTCTTGGTTTGTCCCAAATGTCCAGCAAGGGGAATGTCATGGGCCAATGTTAGGATGAACTCTCTGAACAGCTGAGGCACTACCACTCTCCTAGTGGCACCAGGTTTGGGGTGTCTGGCCTCAGTGTACAGGAGTCCATCTTCCCAATAGACCCTATGCGTTCCATTTTTCTTGCCTTTGGACTCTTCAGCAGCTTGCTGCCTAAGGCCTTCAAGAGAGGGACAGGTTTCTTGTCCCTTACACAGCTCCTCCCTTGAGGGTCCCCCTGGGCCTAAGAGCTCAACCTGGTAAGGTTCAAGCTCCAAAGGCTCAGTTACCTCAGAGGGCAGAACTTCTTCCTGAGAAGAGAGGTTCCCTTTCTTTTGCTGTGTTGCAGTTGGTTTCCCAACTGACTTTCCTGTTCTCTTGGTAGGCTGGGCCATTCTTCCAGACTCCAGCTCTACTTGTTCACCCTGTGCCTTGCACTGTGCTCTTGTTTTCACACACACCAGTTCAGGGATACCCAGCATTGCTGCATGGGTTTTTAGTTCTACCTCAGCCCATGCTGAGGACTCCAGGTCATTTCCAAGCAGACAGTCCACTGGGATATTTGAGGAGACCACCACCTGTTTCAGGCCATTGACCCCTCCCCATTCTAAAGTAACCATTGCCATGGGATGTACTTTTCTCTGATTGTCAGCGTTGGTGACTGTGTAAGTTTTTCCAGTCAGGTATTGGCCAGGGGAAACCAGTTTCTCTGTCACCATGGTGACACTGGCACCTGTATCCCTCAGGCCCTCTATTCTAGTCCCATTAATTAAGAGTTGCTGTCTGTATTTTTGCATGTTAGGCGGCCAGACAGCTAGTGTGGCTAAATCCACCCCACCCTCAGAAACTAGAGTAGCTTCAGTGTGGACCCTGATTTGCTCTGGGCACACTGTTGATCCCACTTGGAGACTAGCCATACCAGTGTTACCTGGATGGGAGTTTGGAGTGGAACCTTTCTTGGGACAGGCCTTGTCTCCAGTTTGGTGTCCATGCTGTTTACAGCTATGACACCAGGCCTTTTTGGGATCAAAGTTTTTACCCTTGTACCCATTGTTTTGTGAAGAGGCTCTGGGCCCACCCTCCTGTGCAGGTTTTTGGGGGCCTGTAGAAGACTCTTGACTATTTTTAGTTTTGGTTGTCTCATCACCCTTCCCCTGGGGAGTCTTTGTGACCCCTTTCTTTTGGTTACCCCCTGTTGAAGTCTTGGACACCCTTGTCTTGACCCAATGGTCCGCCTTCTTTCCCAATTCTTGGGGAGAAATTGGTCCTAGGTCTACCAGATGCTGATGCAGTTTATCATTGAAACAATTACTTAACAGGTGTTCTTTCACAAATAAATTGTACAGCCCATCATAATTACTTACACCACTGCCTTGAATCCAACCATCTAGTGTTTTCACTGAGTAGTCAACAAAGTCAACCCAGGTCTGGCTCGAGGATTTTTGAGCCCCCCTGAACCTAATCCTGTACTCCTCAGTGGAGAATCCAAAACCCTCAATCAGGGTACCCTTCATGAGGTCATAAGATTCTGCATCTTGTCCAGAGAGTGTGAGGAGTCTATCCCTACACTTTCCTGTGAACATTTCCCAAAGGAGAGCACCCCAGTGAGATCTGTTCACTTTTCTGGTTACACAAGCCCTCTCAAAAGCTGTGAACCATTTGGTGATGTCATCACCATCTTCATATTTAGTTACAATCCCTTTAGGGATTTTCAACATGTCAGGAGAATCTCTGACCCTATTTATGTTGCTGCCACCATTGATGGGTCCTAGGCCCATCTCTTGTCTTTCCCTCTCTATGGCTAGGATCTGTCTTTCCAAAGCCAATCTTTTGGCCATCCTGGCTAACTGGATGTCCTCTTCACTGGGGCTATCCTCAGTGATTTCAGAGGTGTTGGTCTCTCCTGTGAGGGAACCAGTATCTCTGACTATTATTTTTGGAGTCAGGGTTTGAGGGACCCTGTTCTCCCTAGATAGGACTGGTAGGGGGGAATTGTCCTCCAAGTCACTATCCTCTTCCTCTGAGTTGCCACCCTCAGAGGGGTTGGCCTTTTCAAACTCTGCCAAAAGCTCCTGGAGCTGTATTTTGGTAGGTTTGGGGCCCATTGTTATTTTCTTTATTTTACAGAGTGACCTTAGCTCCCTCATCTTAAGATGGAGGTAAGGTGTGGTGTCGAGTTCCACCACAGTCACATCTGTGCTAGACATTTTGCTTCTAAAAGTTGGAATACTTTTTAAGAATCTACAACTGGTTCTAGAATCTAATTCAAACTTTTACAAACTTTTAAACTCTAAAAGGAATGCTAAACAGGATCTAACACAAGGCCCTAGCAGGTCTTTTAAGAATTTAGAAAACTTTTCAAATTGCAAAAATCAATTTCTAATGACAATTTTGGAATTTGTCGTGTGATCAGGTATTGGCTGAGTAGTCCAGCAAATGCAAAGTCTTGTACCCCACCGCTGATCCACCAATGTAGGAAGTTGGCTCTGTATGTGCTATTTCAAAGTAAGGAATAGCATGCACAGAGTCCAAGGGTTCCCCTTAGAGGTAAAATAGTGGTAAAAATAGATAATACTAATGCTCTATTTTGTGGTAGTGTGGTCGAGCAGTAGGCTTATCCAAGGAGTAGTGTTAAGCATTTGTTGTACATACACAAGACAATAAATGAGGTACACACACTCAGAGACAAATCCAGCCAATAGGTTTTTATATAGAAAAATATCTTTTCTTAGTTTATTTTAAGAACCACAGGTTCAAATTCTACATGTAATATCTCATTCGAAAGGTATTGCAGGTAAGTACTTTAGGAACTTTAAATCATCAAAATTGCATGTATACTTTTCAAGTTATTGACAAATAGCTGTTTTAAAAGTGGACACTTAGTGCAATTTTCACAGTTCCTGGGGGAGGTAAGTATTTGTTAGGTTAACCAGGTAAGTAAGACACTTACAGGGTTCAGTTCTTGGTCCAAGGTAGCCCACCGTTGGGGGTTTAGAGCAACCCCAAAGTCACCACACCAGCAGCTCAGGGCCGGTCAGGTGCAGAGTTCAAAGTGGTGCCCAAAACACATAGGCTAGAATGGAGAGAAGGGGGTGCCCCGGTTCCGGTCTGCTTGCAGGTAAGTACCCGCGTCTTCGGAGGGCAGACCAGGGGGGTTTTGTAGGGCACCGGGGGGGACACAAGTCCACACAGAAATTTCACCCTCAGCAGCGCGGGGGCGGCCGGGTGCAGTGTAGGAACAGGCGTCGGGTTTGTAATGTTAGTCTATGAGAGATCTCGGGATCTCTTCAGCGCTGCAGGCAGGCAAGGGGGGGATTCCTCGGGGAAACCTCCACTTGGGCAAGGGAGAGGGACTCCTGGGGGTCACTTCTCCAGTGAAAGTCCGGTCCTTCGGGTCCTGGGGGCTGCGGATGCAGGGTCTCTCCCAGGCGTCGGGACTTTAGGTTCAAGGAGTCGCGGTCAGGGGAAGCCTCGGGATTCCCTCTGCAGGCGGCGCTGTGGGGGCTCAGGGGGGACAGGTTTTGGTACTCACAGTATCAGAGTAGTCCTGGGGTCCCTCCTGAGGTGTTGGATCGCTACCAGCCGAGTCGGGGTCGCCGGGTGCAGTGTTGCAAGTCTCACGCTTCTTGCGGGGAGCTTGCAGGGTTCTTTAAAGCTGCTGGAAACAAAGTTGCAGCTTCTCTTGGAGCAGGTCCGCTGTCCTCGGGAGTTTCTTGTCTTTTCGAAGCAGGGGCAGTCCTCAGAGGATGTCGAGGTCGCTGGTCCCTTTGGACGGCGTCGCTGGAGCAGGATCTTTGGAAGGCAGGAGACAGGCCGGTGAGTTTCTGGAGCCAAGGCAGTTGTCGTCTTCTGGTCTTCCGCTGCAGGGGTTTTCAGCTGGGCAGTCCTTCTTCTTGTAGTTGCAGGAATCTAATTTTCTAGGGTTCAGGGTAGCCCTTAAATACTAAATTTAAGGGCGTGTTTAGGTCTGGGGGGTTAGTAGCCAATGGCTACTAGCCCTGAGGGTGGGTACACCCTCTTTGTGCCTCCTCCCAAGGGGAGGGGGTCACATTCCTAACCCTATTGGGGGAATCCTCCATCTGCAAGATGGAGGATTTCTAAAAGTTAGAGTCACCTCAGCTCAGGACACCTTAGGGGCTGTCCTGACTGGTCAGCGACTCCTCCTTGTTTTTCTCATTATCTTCTCCGGCCTTGCCGCCAAAAAGTGGGGCCTGGCCGGAGGGGGCGGGCAACTCCACTAGCTGGAGTGTCCTGCTGGGTTGGCACAAAGGAGGTGAGCCTTTGAGGCTCACCGCCAGGTGTGACAATTCCTGCCTGGGGGAGGTGTTAGCATCTCCACCCAGTGCAGGCTTTGTTACTGGCCTCAGAGTGACAAAGGCACTCTCCCCATGGGGCCAGCAACATGTCTCGGTTTGTGGCAGGCTGCTAAAACTAGTCAGCCTACACAGATAGTCGGTTAAGTTTCAGGGGGCACCTCTAAGGTGCCCTCTGTGGTGTATTTTACAATAAAATGTACACTGGCATCAGTGTGCATTTATTGTACTGAGAAGTTTGATACCAAACTTCCCAGTTTTCAGTGTAGCCATTATGGTGCTGTGGAGTTCGTGTTTGACAGACTCCCAGACCATATACTCTTATGGCTACCCTGCACTTTACAATGTCTAAGGTTTTATTTAGACACTGTAGGGGTACCATGCTCATGCACTGGTACCCTCACCTATGGTATAGTGCACCCTGCCTTAGGGCTGTAAGGCCTGCTAGAGGGGTGTCTTACCTATACTGCATAGGCAGTGAGAGGCTGGCATGGCACCCTGAGGGGAGTGCCATGTCGACTTACTCGTTTTGTCCTCACTAGCACACACAAGCTGGTAAGCAGTGTGTCTGTGCTGAGTGAGAGGTCTCCAGGGTGGCATAAGACATGCTGCAGCCCTTAGAGACCTTCCTTGGCATCAGGGCCCTTGGTACTAGAAGTACCAGTTACAAGGGACTTATCTGGATGCCAGGGTCTGCCAATTGTGGATACAAAAGTACAGGTTAGGGAAAGAACACTGGTGCTGGGGCCTGGTTAGCAGGCCTCAGCACACTTTCAATTGTAAACATAGCATCAGCAAAGGCAAAAAGTCAGGGGGCAACCATGCCAAGGAGGCATTTCCTTACACCGCGTCTTCGGAGGGCAGACCAGGGGGGTTTTGTAGGGCACCGGGGGGGACACAAGCCCACACAGAAATTTCACCCTCAGCAGCGCGGGGGCGGCCGGGTGCAGGGTAGAAACAAGCGTCGGGTTTGTAATGTTAGTCTATGAGAGATCTCGGGATCTCTTCAGCGCTGCAGGCAGGCAAGGGGGGGATTCCTCGGGGAAACCTCCACTTGGGCAAGGGAGAGGGACTCCTGGGGGTCACTTCTCCAGTGAAAGTCCGGTCCTTCAGGTCCTGGGGGCTGCGGGTGCAGGGTCTCTCCCAGGCGTCGGGACTTTAGGTTCAAAGAGTCGCGGTCAGGGGAAGCCTCGGGATTCCCTCTGCAGGCGGCGCTGTGGGGGCTCAGGGGGGACAGGTTTTGGTACTCACAGTATCAGAGTAGTCCTGGGGTCCCTCCTGAGGTGTCGGTTCTCCACCAGCCGAGTCGGGGTCGCCGGGTGCAGTGTGGCAAGTCTCACGCTTCTTGCGGGGAGCTTGCAGGGTTCTTTAAAGCTGCTGGAAACAAAGTTGCAGCTTTTCTTGGAGCAGGTCCGCTGTCCTCGGGAGTTTCTTGTCTTTTCGAAGTAGGGGCAGTCCTCAGAGGATGTCGAGGTCGCTGGTCCCTTTGGAAGGCGTCGCTGGAGCAGGATCTTTGGAAGGCAGGAGACAGGCCGGTGAGTTTCTGGAGCCAAGGCAGTTGTCGTCTTCTGGTCTTCCTCTGCAGGGGTTTTTCAGCTAGGCAGTCCTTCTTCTTGTAGTTGCAGGAATCTAATTTTCTAGGGTTCAGGGTAGCCCTTAAATACTAAATTTAAGGGCGTGTTTAGGTCTGGGGGGTTAGTAGCCAATGGCTACTAGCCCTGAGGGTGGGTACACCCTCTTTGTGCCTCCTCCCAAGGGGAGGGGGTCACAATCCTAACCCTATAACTATAAAGTTAGAGTCACTTCAGCTCAGGACACCTTAGGGGCTGTCCTGACTGGCCAGTGACTCCTCCTTGTTTTTCTCATTATTTTCTCCGGCCTTGCCGCCAAAAGTGGGGCCTGGCCGGAGGGGGCGGGCAACTCCACTAGCTGGAGTGTCCTGCTGGGTTGGCACAAAGGAGGTGAGCCTTTGAGGCTCACCGCCAGGTGTGACAATTCCTGCCTGGGGGAGGTGTTAGCATCTCCACCCAGTGCAGGCTTTGTTACTGGCCTCAGAGTGACAAAGGCACTCTCCCCATGGGGCCAGCAACATGTCTCGGTTTGTGGCAGGCTGCTAAAACTAGTCAGCCTACACAGATAGTCGGTTAAGTTTCAGGGGGCACCTCTAAGGTGCCCTCTGTGGTGTATTTTACAATAAAATGTACACTGGCATCAGTGTGCATTTATTGTGCTGAGAAGTTTGATACCAAACTTCCCAGTTTTCAGTGTAGCCATTATGGTGCTGTGGAGTTCGTGTTTGACAGACTCCCAGACCATATACTCTTATGGCTACCCTGCACTTACAATGTCTAAGGTTTTGTTTAGACACTGTAGGGGTACCATGCTCATGCACTGGTACCCTCACCTATGGTATAGTGCACCCTGCCTTAGGGCTGTAAGGCCTGCTAGAGGGGTGGCTTACCTATACTGCATAGGCAGTGAGAGGCTGGCATGGCACCCTGAGGGGAGTGCCATGTCGACTTACTCGTTTTGTTCTCACTAGCACACACAAGCTGGCAAGCAGTGTGTCTGTGCTGAGTGAGAGGTCTCCAGGGTGGCATAAGACATGCTGCAGCCCTTAGAGACCTTCCTTGGCATCAGGGCCCTTGGTACTAGAAGTACCAGTTACAAGGGACTTATCTGGATGCCAGGGTCTGCCAATTGTGGATACAAAAGTACAGGTTAGGGAAAGAACACTGGTGCTGGGGCCTGGTTAGCAGGCCTCAGCACACTTTCAATTGTAAACATAGCATCAGCAAAGGCAAAAAGTCAGGGGGCAACCATGCCAAGGAGGCATTTCCTTACAGACTGCTTTTCAGTCTATGCACAGCATGTGTGTCTGCAGCTACACATGCCATCAAACAGAAAATGTCACTTACCCAGTGTACATCTGTTCGTGGCATGCAGTGCTGCAGATTCACATGCGCCCTCCATCCTCCCCGGAAGCCTGTAGCGATTGTAGTACTTTATTAAGTAAATATGTATAGACATTGCATGGCCATCTTCTTTACTTACTATATATCTGTACATATACAACTCTTCACTCCTTACTTTACCCTCCTGCGGGAAAACAATCTAACAAAGGACTCTGTGCACATGCGCACTATCACTGAGAGGAGCAGTCACTCGATCTTGTGAATCGAAAAAGCTTCTTCGAAGAAAAACAACCTGTAACACTCCGAGCCCTACACTAGATGGCAGAATATGCACTATATGCCACAAACAGATGTACACTGGGTAAGTGACATTTTCCATATATATGTGGAATATATATATATATATATATATTCCACACACATATATATATATATATATATATATATATATTCCACACACACAGAAAGGAGAGAGAGATATACACATTATACTTGCGTATAAAATGTTTACCACGCATGCCTTTACAATGAAAAGGTAAGTACTTTACAGGGTAAGTACAAATCCTATAGATATATATATTCACTGAAATATAGGAAGTAGAATTAATAAAACCTTAGAAATTAATTTTTTTTAAACCCAAGGTTCCAGGGACAATATAGTTAGGTTCTAAATTTACTCTAAAAACAAAAGAGGAATTTAGCAGTTATAGTTAGTTATTTGAAGAACTATAACTCGCAGCCTAAGGTAACTATAACTCACGCCCCTGCCATGCACAGTTTTTAATTCATTAATTTGACTGCTAATAATTCATTTATATTTTTAATAATGCTATAGACGTTTTCATGAGTGCTGTAATATCTGGGGTAATTATCAGTGCATGGTGAGGGTAGAAGTTATAGTTACTTCAAATAACTCTACCTGCTGAATTTCTCTGGTTTTGTGTGAGTAAATTCAGAACCTAACAATAATGTCCCTGTAACCTTTGTTTTTTTAAGTGAATTTCTATGTTTGTTTTTTTTACTTTATTTCCTAACAATAACGTCCCTTGTAACTTTTTTTTTTTTTTCAATTAATTTCAGTTTTTTTTTAAATGTAAAGTAATTGAACTGGAGTACTTTCTACTGGTTAGTTAGTAAGTGCTACCTCGTTGGGTTAATGGCCTGAGTGGCAGAGCGGGGGCCGCACGTCCGGGGGTGGGCACCCTGGGACATAGCAGGAGCCGGTCCTGGGGGGTGGCGGTCTGCAGGGCCATTATTAGCTCCTAGAAGGGGGCCATCCACATTTTACTTTGCCCTGGGGAGGTGGTGGTCCCAGGGGCCGGGGGTCTGCACCTTCTTTTATTGCAGACCCTGGGGGAGTGGCAGTCCCTGTGGCTGCGGGAGCCATGCGCCCCCCGTTAATTTAAGTAAATAGCCCTGGGGAGGTTGTGTTCCCTGGGGCTGCGCACCCCCACCCCCTTAATTTAAGTAAATAGCCCCAGAGAGGTGATGGTCCCTGGGGATTTGGGGGGGAGGAAGGGGGTGCACATGCCCCCACACAAACTTGATTGTTAACCCCGGGGAGGTGGAGGTCCCCAGGGCTTTGGGGAAGGCCGTATTGGCCTCCCCCATATAAAATGAACATTTTGCCCCAGGGAAGTGCCCCCCCCCCCCCCTGCATATATCTGTGTAACCGTCCTGGGGAGGTGGCTCTGGCTCTAGGGTGGTGGTGGTTCCCGGGTTGTGTGCCCCTCTTCTTCCTCAGTGCTCCCAGAACCTGGCAGGAGACTACTATATCCTCTGAATTTGCTGAGATTTTTAAAAACAAATGCTTTTTAGCCTTGTCAAGTTCCATGCAGGACCTCTAGTCCAAGGCAAGGCCCCCTGGACCCTTTTCTCTTTTTTGTGGGTCTCAGCTGGAGCCGAGTTTCAATATAGCTGCCAACACATCCTTGTTGAAGTGTTGGCAGTCAATCAGACATCAGCATGGGGACAGTGGATCCGCGTCCCTGGATATCTATATTTTGTAAACTCTAATATCTCCAAAACTATCAAACGGATTTGCACTAAATCACAAAAACAAAATGCACACTTTATGGACCAAGAGATATCTTTCTGCCAAATTTGGTGTAATTCCGTTCAGCGGTTTGGGCTGCAGTCGTGTTCAATTTTTTTGTTTTTAAATCCCATTGACGTAGAATGGGTAAAAAGTATTTTGGGGACCCCCCTTTTTCCTCGGCCCCAGATGGACGGATCACCACAAAACTTTCATGATAAATGAACTGACCAAAGTGTAAGTTTTAAAAATTTAATGAAGATTCGTCAAACGGTACCAAAGTTATAGGCAAAATAAAAAATGCTCTGTCTGTGTAAAATGGTCCTTACTAAAACTACCTACTGGTAATATAAGTATGGTTTATAGTTACATGTAAAATACTTACATTTTTGTTGTAAAGGCATGCGTGGTAGAGACATGCGTTTAATGACTGCGTTGTAAAGGAATGTATGGTAATGGCGTGTGTGGTTCCCTCATACAACTGCTCAGAGGCGTAGCATGCCTCAGGAGTTGCCTCAAAACACTACCACAAGGTATCCCTTCTATACCAACATCACAAAATAAAAAGATGAGTGTTGAAACTTTTGAGACATTCACCCTCCAGTCACAGATCTGGGTTTAATCCATCGTCATGTTACTTGCCTCGCCACCCCATTTCGGTCCCAGCCATATGCAAATCAGTCTTGACCCTGCTCCCTATGGGAGCAATCCAGCCCAAACTGCCAAGCCAGGTCCTCCCTGGACAGGATTCAAGCATCCTGGAACCGGTTTCAGGGTATCACCCTTCATCAGCCAGACTAGCCTGAATCCAGTGGCGCAGCAAGCAAGGGACTCACTTCTGGGCATATCCTAGCCTCTTAGGCCGCGCTTAGCAACCTCACAAAATAAAATGATGGACGGAGTGTTGAATCTTTTCAAACACTCCCCCCCAGTCACAGATCTGGGTTTAGTACATTGTTATTTTGCTTGGCTCATCACCCCAGTTCGGACTCAGCCATATGCAAATCAGTCTTGACCATGCTCCCTATGGGAGCAGTCCAGCCCAAACTGCCAGGCTCATAAATAAGCAACTCCCCTTTCTATCCACCTTTCACAGGTACATTAGGGTTACCTCCTTCTTGTCTTCTGACCGCAAGTCTCCTCCATTCTTGAACCACTACATAGTGCCTTGCCACCTGTGGGGTAGCTGATGGACAAATGGGAAAGATGTGCTTCAATCATCTTTCCCAATCCTCTGATCCATGGCCTCACATCAGCCTCAGGACACATTCATCTCTGTCTGATTTGGCAGGGAACCTTTTGCACCAGCTGCAGCCCTCCAGACTGCTATGTATCTGAAGGCCATGCGCTCTTTCACCGGCTGAGGTCCTGGCAGCTGAATGGGTAGGATAACTGTCACTATTTTGCGGGAACAAACTGAAGACTGTGAAAACTGGAGTTGCGCAACTTCTCGTATATACCTCAGGACTGTCCTTAGTGGTGAAATCTGTTGCTTGTCAGCTGCATCTCACAACAGGCGGCGCCTCTGTCTCTTTTCTGGGGGAAAAACAGTGGTCTTAGCTCATGGAGCTTAGGTACACACTGCCTTCTAGGAAACACATTTAGATTGGCTTTTCTGCTGGATATTTCTAATCACTAGTTCCTTACCTTAGAATACTCCCAGGCGCCAGACTGGATCTGGAAATATTTCTTCAGCAGTGCTGTGGCGCACCGCTTGTTAGCGTTGTGTGGCTTGGTGTTGGCTCTGTACTGTCCCAGAAGTCTACTGGTGCCGGAAGAGGATCAGGGACTGATTCTGATGCTGAAAACCAAACCGACTTTGGCTTAATATCGCCAGATGTCGTGCTACGAAATCATAAAAGCACATTCGGTCATCATGCAATATGACTCTGACCCGATGCTTCTACCAGGGAGTACAGTGCACCAGTGGCTCCATTATCTTTTTGCCTCTGACTCCTAGCAAGAGGCACCCCAGGATGTAGATGATCATGATCCTCTCACTACACATTTGAAGCCTACTATATGTATTTGCTAGAGGCCAGTCGGGTTGAAACCTCCCCTTAGGTAGGGCTTGACTCAACACTTGGGCCAGCAGCAGAAGAAAGTACCTCCTCTGCATTAGCGGTCTGGAAGGCAGCTTAAAGTTCTGGATTTGCAGCTACCTTCAGTTAAGAGCAGATTGAAAGTCCTGAAAGACGTTTGTATCCTGAGCCCGCTGCTTCTGAACCTTTGTTTCTTTTAACAAGGCTGTCACCAATACCTTGATGGCTACTTGGTCATACCTTTTCCTGGTCACCTGTAAATAGGCAGGTGACCAGAAGTCACAGACTTGCTCTTCGCAACTCCGATCTTCTTACCATACATCCAACTCCAGAGCCTTGTGGTTCAGGCAATTAGTAAGGTGAATCCCAACTCATTCTGCACCACTCCTCTGGAAAGGGTATCACACAGATTTGAGGCCTTGGGTAAGATTAGATTTTCTTCTGCTAGCGTGGCATTTTGTTCATTAACTGCTGTCAACTTACAGAGCTGCTATGAGCATGCCCTTTAGGACATGGCTGAAGGAAAGTGCCCTGTTTGGCATGGTTACCCCCTCCCACCCCATACACACACTTTCTGCCTGATATTGATGCTAACTTGACTGAGTGTGTGCTGGCATCTTGCTAACCAGGTCCCAGCACCATTGTTCTTGCCCTGAACTGCACCATTGTTTCCACAATTGGCACACAGCTAAGTCCCTTGTAAAAAGTACCAATGGGTCTGGGGCCAGGGAAGGTCCCTAAGGGCTGCAGCGTGTGTTGTGCCACCCTAAGGGACCCCTCACCACACACACTGCCATTGCTGATTGTGTGTCGGTGGGGAGAAAAAGGGTGCCATGCCCACAAACCACTGCTTGTGGCATAGGTAAGTCAACCCTCCAGCAGGCCTTAGAGCCCTAAGACAGGGAGCACTATACCCCAGCTGAGGGCACAGCTGCATTAGCAATATGCCCCTACAGTAGCTAAGTCCATTCTTAGACATTGTAAGTGAAGTGTGGCCATATTAAGTACACGGGCTGGGAGTTTGTCATTACGAACTTCACAGCTCCATGGTGGCTTCCCCGAAGACTGAGTAGTTAGGTGTTAAACTTCTCAGCACAATAAAGCCACACTGATGCCAGTATTGGATTTAAGTAAAAGGCACACAGAGGGCATCTTAGAGATGTCCATGTAACATTTGTTCATGCTCTGCATGTGAGGGCATTGAAAGGGAAAAATTTAGAAACCGACAGCAGCGTAGATAGGGATGGCGCTTTTATATGGCTCCGCTCCTTCCCTTCTGTGGCGGTACAGAGCAGCACTGTGCCATCAAGCGGGATTGGGAGCACTGCTGAAGAAACGTTTCTGGATCCAGTCTTGTCTTCTAAGGTGAGAAATCTGTAGTTTAATAGAGTATCCATCATTGAAGATAAGAAATCTGTTTGTAAAAGATCATTTTTTACACTAGCCCTAAATTACAGTAACATCATTTTAAACCTTTTCTAATACAAATTAGAACACTAAGCATAGATTTTATTCGATTTTTTTAAATTACGTTTTGTACAATTATATATTATTCAAGTAACCTGACCCTAAATTCAAGTTACTGACGTATTTTCAGCGAGTATAACCTTAAAAGTAACACTATTCTAACAGTAGTCCTAATTAATTTTATTGAATTTGTTTAAATTGTTTATTGTAGTACTGGCCCTAACCCTAACTTAAAAATAAGCAGTAAATAAAATTATTTGCTAATAAAATAGTGATGATTTAATCCTAATATTTAAGTATAGTTAAGTTAAAAATTATTTTCTGATGCCTGCCTGTAGTCATGGTGTTATCCAGTCGAAGCAAACTTGGTAGATGTGCTTTAAAAAATGCTGGAAGACATTGGTAAACAAAATAGAGGGGACAAAGTGAATGTAGACAGACAAGCAGTGGTGCTAAGAAACCTGATCTCTGGAGAGACAGAGTGGGCAAATAGGAGTAAAATATTTTGCAAATCACAACATTAATTAATTTTCACATTAAACCATTTTCCAGCTCAACCTCTGTTTGGCTTACATTTGACCACCTTCTCATCTTCAACAGGCTCCAATAAAGAATCTTTTTGGCCTACATCCCATCATAAGCCCATGCCTATGAGTATTCGGTGAGAGTGGGAAGGAATCGATGATAAATAAGTGTTTCCTGAACTTAATTTATTCTCCAACCATCTAGTCTTTCAGAGGAGCTGTCGTGTAATTTTGTAAAATCCAAGACCAATGCCACAGTGGACTGGGCCATCTTGGAGGTATCGTTCATGTTCACTTACCAGTCTGCGGGAAGGAAATGAAAAGAATAAAAGCACTGTATCCTAGGCATGGCATGCCCAAAAATCCCCCGATCAATACACTAGTTTGCTGTATGATTTAAATAGCCACAAGTCTTTGTGGAGTTCTTATTTACCATTTGTTCAGCATTGAGGAGAAGTCCACCACTAAACATATTGTCATTATTTTTCATGCTTTATCACCCGCCTACGCTCCACCGGGATCCAAGGCCAGGCCCTGGACTGGATCGCCTCCTTCCTCGCTAACCGCTCTCAAAGAGTTTACCTCCCTCCGTTTCGCTCAGAACCCACCAAGATCATCTGCGGCGTACCTCAAGGCTCATCGCTCAGCCCGACACTCTTCAATGTCTACATGAGCCCCCTCGCCGACATCGTACGCAAGCACGACATCATCATCACCTCCTACGCCGACGACACCCAACTTGTACTCTCCCTCACCAAGGACCCCGCCAGCGCCAAGACCAACCTACAAGAGGGTATGAAGGACGTCGCAGATTGGATGAGGCTCAGCCGCCTAAAGCTGAACTCTGAAAAAACGGAAGTCCTCATCCTCGGCAACACCCCGTCCGCCTGGGACGACTCCTGGTGGCCCACGGCCCTCGGCACCGCACCGACCCCCGCAGACCACGCCCGCAACCTCGGCTTCATCTTGGACCCTCTTCTCACCATGACCAAGCAAGTCAACGCTGTGTCCTCCGCCTGCTTCCTCACTCTCCGCATGCTCCGCAAGATCTTCCGCTGGATCCCCGCCGACACCAGAAAAACCGTGACCCACGCCCTTGTCACGAGTCGCCTGGACTACGGCAACACCCTCTACGCCGGGACCACCGCCAAACTCCAAAACCGCCTGCAACGCATCCAAAACGCCTCGGCCCGCCTCATCCTCGACGTACCCCGCAACAGCCACATCTCCGCACACCTGAGACACCTGCATTGGCTCCCAGTCAGCAAAAGGATCACCTTCCGTCTTCTCACCCACGCACACAAAGCCCTCCACAACAAGGGACCGGAATACCTCAACAGACGCCTCAGCTTCTACGTCCCCACCCGCCCCCTCCGCTCCGCTGGCCTCGCACTTGCTGCCGTCCCTCGCACCCGCCGCTCCACGGCGGGTGGGAGATCTTTCTCCTTCCTGGCGGCCAAGACCTGGAACTCCCTCCCCACCAGCCTCAGGACCACCCAGGACCACTCCGCTTTCCGGAGACTCCTAAAGACTTGGCTGTTCGAGCAGCGATAACCCCCCCTTTCCCCCCTAGCGCCTTGAGACCCGCACGGGTGAGTAGCGCGCTTTATAAATGTTAATGATTTGATTTGATTTGCTTTGAAGCTGAGCATTCTGTTGATAAGATACATGTTTAAAGGTTAGTTCTTGACACTGAATCCAGTCTCAGAAAGTGTTTTGCTAGTTTTTATTACTGACCTGCAAGGATAACCACTCCAGTTTATCACCTCAAACCATATTGCAATAAGCATATTTAGGCAAATGTAGATTTACTATTCCTGTTCTCCCGATAAGTGGGTGTGGAGGTAAGAATACTTAAAAGTTGGAGAAGGTGGAAGGGGGTTTTATGGTTTGAGCACTGATGAACTGATCAATACAGTTCAGTATAGGATTATGCAGTGGTACAGGCTGGGTCTCGGGAAGGGGAGAAGTGTGTTATGAGCCTTGGCTAATGTAGTTAAGTGATGATAAACTTGAAATGAATGTGCGGTACACCACAGAGGCTGTGGTTTGTCGTCTGCCGTGTGAAATATCAAGGTTGTATTTGAACTTATTTACTGCGGAACTTTGATACATACATTTATTATGGAATATTTATTATTGTTTATTTATGGATGGATTTTACTTCTTTTTGTCTGTTAGATATGAAAAACAAAGTTTGAAAAATGAAACAGGAATATTTACCTACACCACCTTATGACATAATAGTAGTTAATATTCTGCAGCCTATTTTTCTTTTAGATTGGTATTTTTGACCATAGTATTCTGACATACAGTCGTCCCAAAAACCAAATGTTGCTGGCCACCAAACAAGCAACGGCTGCAGCATCTGAGGCAGACAGACACACAGAAGCCAGTGCAGATAAGTCACAATGTGGCTTGAGTCATTTACCCAAGCCAACAGTTGCTGTTCGTCAAGGGACTGTAAGCACCATTAGTCGTATTATATGCTAACACCAGCTTTTCCCTCTCTCGTTCTCCAGGCCAACAACTGATGTTGACAGCGGGTCCTAATGCTGTTCCACCGCAGGCCAATTTCCCGTATGGTTACACCGCACCACCAGGATTTACCCAGCCGGCTGCAGCACCTCCTCCTGCATATGGTTTCAACATGTAGAATTTTCCATGTGACCAAGTGTTCCCCATCTCCCCTCTAATCACCTTCGCGAGTGCACGGAACCCAGCGACACAAAGCAGCTTCTTCTGCTCACCACATGGCCTTCGTGGGACACGGAGAAGGTCGCTGGTGGACTCTGCTCACTGATATTTATTATTAATGAACTGTTGCGTTTTAGACCTTCAAAGGAGTCTCCTGTGTGTCTCTGCTATTATTTTGGCTTTGCAGCAGGAAACCCTGTGGCGTTTGTGTGATAGAAACCAGAAGGCACAGATTCAGTCGGGCGATGAAGGCAATCGGCAAACTACACCTTGTTACCTCTGAAGCCCCACCACTGAGCAAGTGGCAGCATGGTGATTGAGGGAGGGAATCTATTCGTCATTCAGCCGTCTCATCCAGGCAGACCTTACCTGTGATGCATGTGCACATTGGAGGCCCGACTTGTGTTAAACAGTATTGACAAAAGGACTGAGATGGTGGCTTTTCCTGTGCCCTTTCTGCTTCTCGAGCGCTTGGACCAAGTCATGGGGCAAGATTCTCTTTGATGCCACCAGTTTCCCTAGCCTCCGTTTAGTATCTGACACCTGCTAACCCTGTAATGCAGAGCATTCCTATGCTTCTTTCCCCTTGTCCTCTGTGCCTGCCTCTAGCAGTCTGGGGGACTTGTGTTTACTTTAAACCTGTCTGGACTTAGACAATATGGCAAAGGTATGATGTCCTTTCACCCCTCCTCCCTGGTTTAGTCACCTTACTCTGTGAAGTCTGGGCTGCATTGTCTTTCACAGGCATGACCCAGACATCATTGTGTCTTTTCTGTGTTGGAGTTTTCTGCTACTTCACTGGGTTTCTCAGCTATGCTGTCTGCTGCTGCATCACAGTGAGTCTTGGCTCTTGCTGGCTACATTATTAACCCACAGCTTGTCCTTCCTGCTCCTATGCCATGTAATGATTGTTTGACAAGCAAATCATTTAGCTGTGGGGTTGTAAACTCATTTAGCATTTTGATGCCATTTGTCTGACATTGAGTTAAGCCTAACTCTGGTTTATTTCCGTGAACTGACTTGGCTATTGGATTTTTTAATTTGCTGACCCATCTTATTGGTATCTCAGAAGTATTGTCCGGTACCGAAGGAAGCAAGAAAGGGCAAATGTTGCATATGGCTGTTTCATCAACCTCATTTGTGTGTTTGGCTTTTGGAATGTGTATTAGTGTGTCTGCAAGCCTGTGTGCATCTGTTTGTGTGTTGGTTTATTTAATCTTCTTGCCAGGTTGAGTCTGTCTGCCTGTTTGTGTTGTAAAGCGCACTTTGCTTCCACTGCCTGGCTCTGTGATTGTGTGTTTGCCACTGTCTTATCTGTCTAGATGTCCTTCTTTTGCTGTCTGTCCTTTTGTGTCTGTTTGCTTTTTATGGTTCCTGTACACTTGCCTACCATGTTGTTATCCTCAAAGTTCCAGATGACCATGAGTGTCTGCCCAGGTCTGCATGCACATATGTATCCTTACCTGCATGCTCACAAGACTGCATGCTTGTTGGAGTATGACTCGAAAACCGAGCAATTAGAAGTACCCGAATGAAAATGCATCGAAGTCGGATAACGCAGACAGTCTACCTGGACTGTAAATGGGCATAGGTTTCCAGGGATGGTCTAGGGACCCAGTGATTTTAGTAGACTCCCTAATGAAAAGGGGGCAGGGTGTGAGTCTTTAAACTCAGGGGTATGTTATCCAAGAGACCCCCTATGAATTGCTCATCTGTTGTCTTTAAAGTGAAAGCAAGCAGGTGGTCAGGGCTTTTTATCATTGGTAGGCATGCAGACTATTGTGGTCCCTTGCATTTCATGTGGATGGCTCTGAAGGAAGAGTGCCCTGACATTAAAGCTGTTCAAGGATTGCCTGGAAGATACTTATTATATACTAGTGCTTGAGGTTCTTGACTGACCTCATGTCAGGAGGCAAGGGCTGCAGATTTCTACCCATCCTGTTTTGTTGATTGCTGCATCATGTTTCCCACCCTCATCCTGCGCTGCTTTCGGACTGCATATCACAACTCACTACAGGCTGAAGGACCCAGTTCCTCAGCGCCAAGTACTGTTTTGTTTCCTGTTTTTGTTGAGAGAATGCCAACAGAGATACTTTGTGCCACTTTACAAATATATTATCCTTAACATTTTATGTACTGAAATTAGATAACAATGTATAATTTATGATTATGATCCTTGTCTAATCCTGAATAGTGTGAAGAAAGAAGTACAATTATAAACATAAACCAAATCTCTGTAGTCCTTTGTTTCTGGTGCATTGTGGGTCCCTTTCATTACATCCTGTTGTCTTTTCAAAACTTTTCTTTACGAGTTGGATTTCTGGGGCCACTGCTGTGCTCAACAATTGTGGAAACAATTGTGATGTAGAGGTGCTACAGTGAACCACTTTCCATTCGGCTGCTAGCTCACAAATTAAGTTTAACCTGTGTTTTTAGGTTCATGGCACCATTGATCTTTCATAGATTACCAACTTTTAATTATTACCAGTCATCAGACTGGCAGTGCCCAGAATGCCCACATTTAATACAGTAGCCTGTCCACCTCTTCGTATGACCTTTTTACTGTCCAGTGAAATAGATAAGTTAAGCTGCACACTAGTCTTCAGAATCTTACTGCACTCTATGTGCTGTGACCTTTTCTGGTGTATACCTGGTATCTTCAGAGAATTTGAAAGAATTATTGAAAAAGATTCTATATAAAAGGGTGTTTCAACATCTCTTCAGCACCAGATGACAACATCTTTGTGGAAGGTTTTTTCCACCTAATTCTCCCAGGTCTGCTCAACTATTCAAAGGCCAATAAGAAGCTTAGACCAGTGGTTCCCAACCTTTTGACTTCTGTGGACCCCCACTTTATCATTACTAGAACCCGGGGACCACCACTGAATCATTATTGGAATCCAATGACACCCCCAGTTAGTCATTACTGAAAGCTGAGGACCTAATCTGTTAATATTATTTAATTTTCTAAGCAGTCGCGGACCCCCTGATGAGGATTTGAGGACCCCCAGGAGTCCCCAGACCACAGGTTGGGAACCACCGGCCTAGACTGTTCACACTGAGCCTCTAAGACGGAACAACAAAATCAAAAAGCAAGAAAACTTATTTTATTAAGATGTAAAATAGTTGCCTCATAAAGATGTTTTTTTCGATAACCTCACAAGTAATATTCTTGACATAGGTTTCTACTTTATTTACAGAGGCATGCTAATTCTTGAATATATATTTTTTTTTTTTTGAAAGATTTGAGGAAATGTCATGTTTCACTTGAGCACACAGGTCTGTCTGGGTTATTTCCCTTTAGTGTTGACCACAGCCCCCTATGAGAAATTATCATCTCAAGAAGGAGCCTCATGATGGAGGCTGTAGTCAGACCATGGTTCTGCAGAAGGGTTCTCTTCCAAGGGATTTTCCTTATTAGTCATAAGCACTGAATTGTCCCATCCACATGCAGAATTTCATAGCATTTGTCTTACAAAATTATATGTCATATGCTTTCTTTTAAAAGACAATTTAAAAAAAAAGAAATGTTTTAGATAAAGTATTTTGGCATGTTAAAAAGGCTAGAGGGGCGAATGTCTTTTTTTTTTTTTTTAATCTATTTTAAATGCTTAGACAGAGCTACTATAAATACCATAGTGACAAGAAAGCTCTTTCGCAAACTTTTTTAAGACAAGACGGCAGGAAATGGGGGACAATGTAGCTTAATAGGTTGAAGGTGTCGTAGCACTGTAGTTGTTGGAACGAGACATATGGATTTTGGGCAGCAGCACCACCGCACGTAGGGGATTGAGTCTGGTCCCACACCATCTGATAGCTTTCGGCCCATCCCTTTCGGCTAGCTAGCATCACTTCACCAGAACTAAACAGTAAAGGTGATTTGTGGCAGCTTGTCGCATGACACGGTAAGACTCTTCAGGGAAGTCGTGGTAGAACAGATCTTATCCCTTTTTCTCAGTTATACTGCCACAATAGTGATTCTAAAAATCCCTGTCTGCACTACTAAGATTCTACAAGAGAGCAATAACGGCGTTGGCCCTAATTTGCCCATCTATTGTCCGGAAGGAAACCCAATCCCCATACCTGTGCAATAAGTAGAGAAGAGGTCTGTTAGTCTGCTGGGAGTCCTCCCACGTAGATGGAGAAGGTACAGAGTTCCAGCAGAAACTGTGACAACAACGTGCAGCATGAGATGGCAGACTGGCTAGAATGTCCCTTCTAAGGTGGTGGGGGGCAGTGTGGTGTTTATAATAATGCATCTGATGTTCTAAGAAGTGCCCTGATTTGACAACACATTTTCCTCTGTAGGGTAGACATTGTTCTCTCTGGACCGGCAATACCCAGTAAACTATCATGTGCAGACTTAGGTTGAGCACAGGATGAAAATGTTGTGCAAAGAAATGAATAACAAATTCTGAATGGAAGGGAAACTGATAATAATAAAACATTGCCTCTAAAATGAAGCGTTGCTAAAATAATAAGAATAAAATGACAAGTGACGAGGTGAGAGGGCACAGGCCTCAGGCCCAGGCGTAATGTAAATGTGCCCATATATACACTAAAATAACCTCACGAGAAAAAGCCTGAAACACTACAAAAAATACCCACTTCTTTCTTAATGAATAGCTACCACCAGTATTCCATCATGTCCATCATGTTCAGAGGCAGTTGAGTCAACTTTTTCAGGCTGTTGGTGATAGGACCCTGAGGCACTGACCTTCGCCTTTTTAAGGATTTTTCTTCTTGGAGACATTTCCAAATCTTTGATAAACTTTTGACATCTCTATAGTTCAAACGTATACATTTTCTGACGGGAAAAAATCCTTTTTTCTGCACAAAATGCCATCCCTTTTTGTGGTTTTCTCCTTGTGAGAGAAAGAAAGCCTAAATGGACACTGAAGCTGTCTGAATTGTGGCCTTCCTATTTCCTATAATCCACACTGCTGCTTATTTCAGCAGAAAATGTCCAAGAGGACTTTCAAGGAGAAGGAAATGATCAGGCTGTATGGGCTGCAAGAGGTCCAGTGCACGTGTGAAGCAGTGTCTCAAAGATCTGCGAGGCATGGAGAAGGGTCCTCCCACTACGACAGCTCCGTCCACGGTATCCTGAGATACCTAACAAGAGGAACCCATGGAAATATCCCAGAAAACAAATGTGGAAGCATGTTATTTAGCATTAAGATCCATAACATAAATGGTCGGATCTATGCTACATGCTGAGGGACACATTATTATGGAGATCCTTCAGTCTGTCTGTGGAATGGGTCACACGATGGAGAAAAGGAAGGTACTCTGTACGCTAGACTAATACTATTTGAGGACATATTGGAACCCCACCAGATTTGACTATAATGTTTGCCTCAGCTCATCAATCTGTCTGCAGAGCAGATGGTCTTCCTGGTTCTAGCATCTGCACAATCAAACTGAAGCCTAGACTCCTCAAACTGCGTGGCCTCTCCACCTTGCTTTGCTACTACCTCTGCATACTGAGGCACTTTTATCTTCATTCAGGTGTCCTGGTTTGTTATGGTCTTCCAGATGTCACTGCTGTCTTCACCAGCATTCAAGAATGCTCCATTATGAGCTACTCATCGATCAAGATCAAAACATTACTCTAGCTCTCCTCATCATACATACTCTTCACATTCTTTGTTCAGTTCTCCAAATCTAGTTCACCCTCAGATATGAGATAAGATCACGACTTTCAACAAAGTCTTTGTAAGAGCTGCTGCTAAACTTAACATACTCAGACCATCACCTCGGCTGAAGATGTCAGTAATCTTGAAGACCCTTTTCCCACCATTCTTCTGGCTATTGCTTCTTTTGGTTCTAGGCCTAGTAGAAACTCCTGCACAGCTGTTCCTTACTCCAGCTTCAGGGAAGTGCAGTCTAATGCACTTGTAGAAAAAATACAAGGCACTTAAGATCTTTTTTTCCTACATGCAGACCTGCCACCGCAGGAAGCAGTACCTTCTGAAAAGGAGAGTAAAAAAAAAATAGACGCTGTAGCAAAAAAGTTCTATGAAACATCTGCAACTGCCATGAAGACAATGCATGCCGCTGTCCTACTCTTGCATTGTGCTGATTTCGTTGTTAAGAGAGTAATTGACTGTCTCCCAGCAAGCTATAAATGCTGCTGCTGCTCACTAAGCTGATTTGCCTGCCCAGGGACACTGTCATTGTCTGGCTCTTTTTTGCTCATCATGGCTCCATCTTACTGTTTTGAAACCAAAGGCACACAGCGAATTATAAACGTGCTTTTTTATTTTTTTTACTATTCTGATTAAAGCCTATGTGGTTGATGAAATGCAATGAAAAGCTGTTGGCCTCAAGAAAAAGGAGTACAGGAATGTGAAGAGAACTAACCTGGAAAAAAGCTGGTTCGTTCTCCATGCGTCTCTGTCCTTGGCTTCCCCACACCTAGGAAAGATGTGTTAGACTTGTAACACCAAGAGACAGGATGTCACCCGCTCCTCCTCAAGTTTTGGTTACCTCTATCTTCTACCTCTCCAAAGAAAACATCTCAGTACCATCAAGAGTTACTCCAATCCGAAATCTGCATTGTTCTGATCAAAAGGGCAGGTTAAGGGGTCCCTCAGTCCCAAAAATGAAATGGAGTTTATGCCAGTTACGTTCTGGGTTGTAACTAGGGACTAAAGCAAAAATATCTTCCCACTTGCATTCTGAGATCAGTGATCAGATATATAAAGAAAGAGAAATTTTGCAAGTTGCATTACATAAAATATGCCCCCACTTACATCAAGTACAACCACAGCTCTCAGCTTTCCTAGACTGACCATTACCATGTCAACTTCACCATCATGGGACTTACCAACACTGGCACCCTACCCCCACTCCAAGCTCCATCCCCAGGAACTGGCAAAAGATATCAGAAGAGATCAGTGGAACAAGGCTCTCCACCCAAACCTCCCAGACACAACATCCAACCCAGAATAGGTTGTGAAGAACTTCTCTCAATGGATCACTGAATGCGCCAACACTATTGCCCCCACCAAGCCAGCCAGATCCAATAGACCTGCTAGTGGAGCCAGCTGGTTCACTGTGGAGTTGAAATCCACCAAACACAAATGCCTGCAACTAGAAAGGAAGTGTTGCATCAACAAAGAAACAGGGTACCATACCACCTTCAAGACAGCACTCAAACGGTACCACCTCCTTCTGAGAAAAACAAAGAAGAGCGCCCTAGCAGACCACATAGAAGCCAACACAAACTGCAGCAAGGAGCTCTTCACCATCGTGAGGGAGTTCTGCAACCCTGCAGCCGCCTTGAACAGCATTACCCCCTCCCAAGAACTGTGTGGTACCCTGGTGAACTTCTTCCACAGCAAGGTCTGTCATCTATGAAAACTTCAAACTCCAACCCACCACTTCCGACAGCATCAGCCTGCTCACACACACAAACCCCAAACACCTGATCACCCACTGGTACCCTCTCACCACTCAAGCCACAATCTCCATCATGAACTCCGTGCACATAGGTGCACTCTCTGACCCCTATCACCCCCCCCCCCTCCCCATCTTCAACTTGTGAGCAAGACGATTTGTGACAAGTTCAAGAAAGTCCTGAACACCTCCATCACCTCGGTCTCCTTACCTGAGGATTGGAAACACCCTGAAGTAAGGACCCTCCTGAAGAAACCAGTTACCAACCCAGTAGATCCAAAGAAGTACCGGCCCATTTGCCTGCTCCCCCTTCACGTGAAGGTTCTCAAGAAAGCAATCATCCAGCAACTCACCGAACACCTACGATGACCCCAACACCCCAAACCTCCTGGACAACCTCACAACTCTTGGCACAAACAACTCATCAACGTCCCCTCCCATAGAGCCAGACACATTCTCGACCCTGGTTTTTAAGCATGGGACTACATCACCAACTCCCACATCTCCGAATACCATTGGACCGACCGCAGGTGCATCCACTTTACGTACACAAAGGACGCCGCACGCCACTACACCCCATCCGTCCACCCTGCATATGCTGGGACAAAGTCACGGAAGCACAACTCACCAACACTCTCAACCACTCCCTCCCACTGGATGCAGCAGATGCAAATGAAGCTACATGCAACCTACACCGCTGGCTATTGAACTGCATCAACAGCGTACCCACCCCCTAGGAAAACAGCAGGGAATCGACAGAGAAAAACACCCAAGTGGTTTACGCCAGACTTGCAGGAATCCAAGTGCTCCTGCAGATGACTGCAATGTATATGGAGGATCAGCAAATCAACCGAAGACTGCACAGCCTACAAAAATGCAGTCACCACGCACCACCAGAACATCAAAGCCGCCAAAAAAGCCGGCTTTTAAGCACGCCTTAACCCCAGCGCTCACAACTTCAAAGAGCTCTTCACCATCATCAATGAGTTCACGAACCCCAGAACAGACACCCCTTCCATCCCTCCTTCCCAAGACCTCTGCAATGACCTCGCCACCTTCTTTCACCATAAGATCCAGGACATTTATGAAGGTTTCAGGCACCAAATCCCAATAGCACTGCTCACCACCACAGATCTAGCACCCCACCAGATACTGAACATCTGGACCCAATTACCATAAAAGACACCCAAAGACTGATGAACTCCATCCACTGTGGAGCACCCTCAGATCCATGCCCTCATCACATCCTGAGCCTGGCCAGCACCACCATACCACCGGAGCTCTGCCGAACCATCAAACGATCCTTCGAGACCCCCACATTCCCCTCAGACTGGAAGCATGCCAAAAATAGCCCGCTACTCAAGAAACCCACCAGCGACCCTAGGGACCTGAAAAACTACAGGCCCACCTCTTTGCTCCCTTTCCCAGCCAAGGTAACTGAGAAAGCCGTCAACCAGCAACTCACCGAATTAATTGAGACACACCTTTTCCTAGACCCGTCCTGGTGCGGATTCAGAAACAACCACAGCACTGAAACCGCACTCTAAGCAGCCACCTACGACATACACATCATACTGGACCGCAAAGGCACGGCCGCACTCATCCTCCTCAACCTCTCCTCCACCCACTGCGACAGACTTCACGACTCCAGCATCCGAGACAAAGCCCTGGCTTGGATCAGGTCCTTTCTCACTGGAGGAACACTGGGTCCAAGTACTGCCGTTCACGTCCGAACCTGAAGACACTTGCTGTGGAGTGCCCGAAGGATCTTCACTCAGCCCGATGCTTTTCAATATCTACATGGCCCCGCTTGCCAAGATCACCAGACAGGAGCTAAACATAGTCTCCTACGCTGACAACACCCAACTGATCCTCTTCCCGTCCGAGGACTCTGCTCAAGCCAAGAGGAATTTCCACAGCGGAATGAGAGCAGTCACCGCCTGGATGGAGGCCAGCTGCCTCAAGCTCCACTCGGACAAGACAGAAATCATTGTGATCGGCTCCACCCCTTCTGCCTGGAATTACTCCTGATGACCCACTGACCATGCGCACAACCTGAGCATCATCCTGGACTCCTCTCTATCGATGACCCGCCAAGTCAACGCCGTCTCTTCACCGTGCTTCCACACCCTCAGACTCCTGCGGAAGGTTTTCAAATGGATTCCACCCAACACGAAGAAGACAGTCACCCACGCACTCATCACTAGCAAACTGGCCTACGGCAATGCACTCTATGCCGGCATCACCAAGAAACTTCAATCAAGACTACAAAGAGTCCAGAATGCAGCAGCCAGATTCATCCTGGACATCCCACGACACAGCTGCATCTCCTCCCACCTCAGATGTACACTGGCTCCCAGTCAAAAAGCGCATCACATACAAACTCCACACCTACAAGGCACTGCACAACATAGGACCAGCATACCTCAACCACCACCTCACCTTCTACGTACCCAACAGAAGTCTCCATTCCTCCCAGCTCACCGTTGCAGCTGTCCCCAAGATCCAGAAAATCACAGCATGGGGAAGATCCTTCTCCAACCTGGCAGCCCGGACATGGAACGCACTACCTCTCAAGCTCAAGCAGACCGCATCACTGACGTTATTCAGGAAGGTCCTCAAGACCTGGTGCTTCGACTGGGCAGCACTCCCCCATACAGCACCTTGAAACCCTATGGGTGATTAGCCGTTCTCTACAAATCCTTGATTGGTTGATTGATTGAATGTGACAATCTCCTGGACCCCTCACAATCTGGATTCTAAGCCAACCACAGCACCGAGACAGCCCTGATCGCAGCCACTGACCACATCAGGGCCCTCCTGGACTGCAGCCAAACGGCACCCCTCATCCTCCTGGGCCCGTCAGCCGCTTTCAACACTGTCTTCCATCACATCTTGATCAATAGACTCCACTACATCGAAATCCAGGGAGACACCCTCAAATTAATCACCTCATACCTCATCGGAAGAACCCAGAAAATCAGTCTTCCACCTTTCACCTCGGAACCCAATATTATCATCTATGGCGTCCCCTGAGGATCTTCCCTCAGTCCCACCCTCTTCAAAAAGTACACGACCTTCCTCAGCCAACACCATCTGATCACATGGACATAACCTCATCTCCTATGCTGACGACACCCAGCTCATCATCTCGTTGTCAGAAGACCCCTCCACCACCAGAGCTAACTTCCACAGATGTATGATGAACATCGCCGACTGGATGAAGCTCAACACCAACAAGACGGAAGTCCTCATCTTTGGAAACAGCACCTCTCCATGGAACAAAGCATGGTGACCTCCTGAACTCAGCCCATCATCCGCCCGATAGACCGAACCCGCAACCTCAGCATCATCTTTGACCGCAAGCTTTTCATGAAGAAACAGGTAAATGCAATCTCATCCACCAGCTTCCACACCCTACGCAAGCTCTGCAAGATCTTCATCTGGCTCCCAATCAACACCAGAAGGACAGTCATGTAGACCCTCGTCATCAGCAAGCTGGACTACAGGAACACACTTCACATAGGAATCACTGCATGCCGACTAAAGAGACCACAGACAATAACATAACTACACTGGCTCCCGATCCAGAAGTGATCAGTTCTAGATGTTGACCTATGCATACAAAGCCCTGCACAACGAAGGACCGGCCTACATCAACAAGCGCTTGACATTCTACCAATCAGACACCTAAGATCCACCTCCCTAGTCCTCGCAGACACCCTCCGGATCTGCCAAAGCGACAGTGGAAGACACTCCTTCGAATACTGGACCGCCAAAGCTTGGAACGAGATTCCCCTACACTTCAGGACCACTGCACTCCTCCAGCAATCCAGGAAAGGACTCGAGACCTGGCTGTTCGAATCAACAGATCACCACAAAGCAAGCAGAAAATCCAATGCTTTGAGACCTCATAGGTGATTTGCCTCACTCTACAAATCCTTCATTGGTGCATTGTGCAATAGCTCTTCAAAATGCCTGGTTTGACATCTCCCATCATATGGAAACACTGAAAAAGTTAGCTGGGCAGTATGACTGTTAATACAGAGTTTTGAGCTCAAGCCAGCTTCTTAAACATTTTCAAAGTGCATAGTCTCTGTACATATCAGGAAGATGAACATTTTTGTGTATCCGAACTTGGAAAGTAGGCTTATAAAATAATCAACATCTCAGAAGGCCAAACACAACTTCAACATAACAATCTCTGTCCTTCAGCTCTTTGTCTGAGTAAATTTCTCCAAGGCTGCAGTAGTCCCAGTTCAGTTTGACCATTATCTGGAAATAACCTACACTCACAAAAGTTTATCCTTCAGAGAAAAGGCTATTTTCTATCAATCTGAAATGTTAGAAATTCTTAGGAAGACCGCTGACAGCCCTCCAAATATCATCACTTCTGGGCTCAGTGGTATCCTGCATTTTTCTTCTTCCGGGCTCCATGTTACAGGTGGGACAATTACAACCGTTTCTGATGGAGACTTCTAACCGCAGATTCCTCAACCTTTGAATATTCCCCAAGTATCAGACTGGATTCAGAAACTTTTCAGCAGTACCTAAGGCCGAAAGGTGTTGGCGTGCAACTCCACACTGACATTGTTCTGCTCGAGAAATTGTGCGCCTTCTATATAGGTGCCCCTCCTGCTAGCTGATGGCAGTTCCTTTCTTTCTGCTTCACCAGACTCTGATCCAGAGCTGCCTCTTGTCTCTCTCAGACCCTAGTTTGCAAGGGAAATGTCACCTCCGCAAGCAAATGTCTGTGACAGATCCCCAGTAGGTTTGCCTCTGGAGTGTTTCAGCTGAGGCACGCCACTACAGAGCTCCTAGTTCCTTTCAATGAGGCACTCACCAATGCCCCCCTAGGAGCCTGGGCCAAACCTTGCTCTGGTGCCCCAGTCAAATGTGAGACACCACTGACCACACCTGTCGACTCGTTTTGTCTCATCACCCCTCTACAGAAAGCTTGGTAGTGTAGACTTCCACCATTCAGACGTATTGTAAGGAAATGGCTCCTTGTTGCAGTTACCCCACACTTCTGCCTGATACTGATGCTGACTTGACTGAGAAGTGTACTGGGACCCTGCTAACCAGGCCCCAGTACCAGTGTTCTTTCACCTAAAATGTACCATTGTTTCCACAATTGGCACACCCCTGGAACACAGATAAGTCCCTTGTAAAAGGTACCAGTGGTACCAAGGGCCCTGTGACCAGGGGAGGTCTCTAAGGGCTGCAGCATGTGTTGTGCCACCCTTAGGGACCCCTCACCTAACACATGCACACTGCCATTGCACATTGTGTGTGTTGGTGGGGAGAACAAGGCAAAGTCGACATGGCATCCACCTCAGGGTGCCATGCACACAAAATACTGCCTGTGGCATAGGTAAGTCACCCCTCTAGTAGGCCTTACAGCCCTAAGGCAGGGTGCACTATACCACAGGTGAGGGCATAGCTGCATGAGCAATATGTCCCTACAGTGTCTAAGTCTATTCTTAAAAACACAATTGAGAGGTTCTTGTAACGGGGGCAGGTCAGTAGTGTAACATTTGTAGCACTATGCCCCTCGTAAACCTCAACTAGAGGTGGGACAACAGTGGATTCTGGTGTGTGGGATAAAGGGGGAATTTCCTTTACGGACTAGGTGGTCTCACACACTCAATTCATCATATGACCACCTAACCCCACCCAGGTAGGGCAATGCCACCTGGGCGGACTCAACCTCACTGTTAAAGGAACAGGAGGGAGTGCGTAAATCAATTCTGGTTCTGGCAAAGGGGATCCAGCTAGACTAGGAAATAAAAACACCTAAACAGATACCTGTGTGTATTTTAATAGGAGGTTCTGTTTGGTGTTATTAAAAAGAAGACTGGGACACCAAGTGAGAGCAATGACTCACTGGGTCTCCTATCTAAATTGTAATTGTAATCGTATTTATATAGCGCTTACTACCCCTGACGAGGCGTCGAAGCGCTTTTCGATGAGTAGCACGCTACTCCGGTACCCAACAAGAATTAGTGATGGATTAGTATAATTTAATAAGGAGTACAGTTTTAGTATTATTATGAGTTAATTTGAGTTGCGGATATGAGAGTTTGTTAGTTAGATTGACTGGAGTAATGGAGGGGTGGAGGAGGAAAGAAATCCAGAAGTGTTAATTGGGAGTTTATCCTTCATTTGCTCAATCCAAAGGCTTGAGATGAATAAAAGGGGGGCGGAGGGGAAAGAGGATGTGGAAGGGTTAGGGAGAGCATAGTAGCAGGGTGAGATGAATGCAGGAGAATTTAGTAGGGTTGTGTGGGAGGTCACAGAGGTAGAGTGAGGTTTGGTGAGTTAGATGTGGGGGTGGAGGGATGAGCTTAGGCAGAGATATTTAGGAGATGGAAGTGGTCGAAGGGATTTGGGATGAGTCCGAGTGAGAATGGAGGATAGTTTGATAGAGACATGACATAAGAGCGATGAGTAGATAAGTGTGATAAAAAGAGAGCAGAAATTCATAGAAACATGCCAGGCACAGAAACAACATATACACATATATATATATTTATACACACACACACACACATGACTATACACACACATCTGCACATACAAAACATAATTAGAAACATGGGTAAAAAATACTTAGTCGTCCATCCATCATCCTGGTAAAAAGGCGGGAACTCCCCCACCTACCTCGAGGGTGGACGGGGCGTGGCCCAGCGGGCGGAGCCCACAGGTGCTCCACAAAGGGAGAAACCCTCCACTCTGTGTCTCCAGCAGAGGAAGACAGAAACCGCGCGTCCCAGTCAGACACAGACCACGCTCCAGCACATCATCAGCTCACCTCCAGGAAGGATTCCAGATCCCCTCCGCCATGGGATCTCTGAGCGCACAGCCCCGCCCCATCCCTGCTAAGCCCAAGAGCCAGGGTGGGCCGTCCTTTCCAGAAGGTGAGCTTCAACCGCGGCATCTGCCGCGTCCACATTGTACACTAGGGTACGTGATGGGCCACGGGGGCAAAACGTCTTCAGCAACCTTGTGTGCCCCCGGCAATGTCATTGCCACTAGTGCGTCCCCGCGGAGATGTCCTCGCGCCCCTGCGCATCAACAACGCACCACGCGAGTCGGCGGCAAACGCAGTGGGGTCGCCTTGGAAAGCTGTCCATCATTCTGGCAAGAGGCGGGAATTCCCCTACCTACTTCGAGGGTGGACGGGGGCGTGGCTCAGCGGGCGGAGCTTACAGGTGCTTCATAAAGGGAGGAACCTTCTACTCTGTGTTTCCAGGAGAGGAAGATAGAACCCGTGCGTCACAGTCAGACACAGACCACGCTCCAGCACACCATCAGTTCACCTCCAGGAAGGACTCCAGATCTTCCTCTGCTATGGGATCTCTGAGCGCACAGCCGTGCTACATCCTTGCCAAGCCCAAGAGCCAGGGTGGCTTGTCCTTTCCAGAAGCTGAGCTTCGACTGCGGCACCTGCTACGTTTATATTGGTAAGTGCTTCCTTTGAGGTTTAGTTTCTGTAAAATGAGCATCGTGGCCTACACAACCGGAGTATTTTCTACGAGTATGTCAGTAAGCGTTACCTAGCATGTTTTATATACCCTGTTTATATTGTACACTAGGGGTACGTGATGGGCCACGGGGTAAAACGTCTCCAGCAACCTTGTGTGCCTTGGGCAATGTTATTGTTACTAGTGCGTCTTTGTGGAGGTGTCCTCGTGCTTCTGCGCATCAACAAACGCACCACCGGAAACGGCGGTAAACGCAGTGGGGTCGTTTTGGAAAGCTGTCCATCATCCTGGTAAAAGGCGGGAATTCCTTTACCTACTTCGAGGGTGGACGGGGCGTGGCTCAGCGGGCAGAGCTTACAGGTGCTTCATAAAGGGAGAACCTTCTACTCTGTGCCTCCAGGAGAGGAAGATAGAACCTGCGCGTCACAGTCAGATACAGATTACGCTCTAGTACATCATCAGTTCACCTCCAGGAAGGATTCTGGATCTTTTTTTGCTATGGGATCTCTGAGCGCACAGCCTTGCTTTATCTTTGCCAAGCCCGAGAGTTTGGGTGGCTTGTCCTTTCCAGAAGCTGAGCTTCAACTGGGGCACCTGCTACGTTTATATTGGTAAGTGTTTCCTGTTGAGGTTTAGTTTCTGTAAAAATGAGCATCGTGACCGAACCAACCGGAGTATTTTCTACGAGTATGTCAGTAAGCGTTACCTAGCATGTTTTATACGCCCCGTTTATATTGTACACTAGGGGTACCTGATGGGCCACGGGGTAAACGTCTCCAGCAACCTTGTGTGCCTTTGGCAATGTTATTGTTACTAGTGTGTCTCTGTGGAGATGTCCTCGTGCTTCTGTGCATCAACAACGCACCACCGGAATCGGCAGTAAACGCAGTGGGGTCGTTTTGGAAAGCTGTCCGTCATCCTGGCAAGAGGCGGGAATTCCCTACCTACTTCGAGGGTGGACGGGGCGTGGCTCAGCGGGTGGAGCTTACAGGTGCTTCATAAAGGGAGAACCTTCTACTCTGTGCCTCTAGGGGAGGAAGATCGAACCCGCGCGTCACAGTCAGATACTGATTACGCTCCAGTACATCATCAGTTCACCTCCAGGAAGGATTCTAGATCTTTTCTGCTATGGGATCTCTGAGCGCAGAGCCTTCCTTCATCTTTGCCCAGCCCAAGAGTTACGGTGGCTTGTCCTTTCCAGAAGCTGAGCTTCAACTGCAGCACCTGCTACGTTTATATTTGGAAGTGCTTCTTTTGAGGTTTAATTTCTGTAAAAAATGCGCATCGTCGCCTACCCAACCGGGGTATTTTCTACGAGTATGTCAGTAAGCGTTACCTAGCATGTTTTATACGCCCCGTTTATATTGTACACTAAGGTTACGTGATGGGCCACGGGGTAAACGTCTCCAGCAATCTTGTGTGCCTTTGGCAATGTGATTGTTACTAGTGCGTCTTTGTGGAGATGTCCTCGTGCTTCTGCGCATCTACAACGCACCACCGGAATCGGTGGTAAACGCAGTGGGGTCGTTTTGGGAAAGCTGTCCATCATCCTGGTAAGAGGCGGGAATTCCTATACCTACTTCGAGGGTGGACGGGGCGTGGCTCTGCGGGCGGATATTATAGGTGCTTTATGAAGGGAGAACCTTCTACTCTGTGCCTCCAGGAGAGGAAGATAGAACCCGCGCGTCACAGTCAGATACTGATTACGCTCCAGTACATCATCAGTTCACCTCCAGGAAGGATTCTAGATCATTTCTGTTATGGGATCTCTGAGCGCACAGCCGTGCTTTATCTTTGCCAAGCCCAAGAGTTAGGGTGGCTTGTCCTTTCCTGAAGCTGAGCTTCAACTGCGGCACCTGCTACGATTATAATTATAATTGCAAGTGCTTCCTTTGAGGTTTAGCCTCTGTAAAAAGAGCATTGTGGCCTACCCAACCAGAGTATTTTCTACGAGTATGTTAGTAAGCGTAACCTAGCATGTTTTATACGCCCAGTTTATATTGTACACTAAGGGTACGTGATGGGCCACGGGGAAAAAAACGTCTCCATCAACATTGTGTTCCTTTGGCAATGTGATTGTTACTAGTGCGTCTTTGTGGAGATGTCCTCGTGCTTCTGAGCATTAACAACGCACCACCGGAAACGGCGGTAAACGCATTGGGGTCGTTTTGGAAAGCTGTCCATCATCCTGGTAAAAGGCGGGAAATTCCTTTACCTACTTCGAGGGTGGAAGGGCGTGGCTCAGCGGGCGGAGCTTACAGGTGCTTTATAAAGGGAGAACCTTCTACTCTGTGTCTCCAGGAGAGGGAGATAGAACCTGCGCGTCACAGTCAGATACAGATTACGCTCTAGTACATCATCAGTTCACCTCCAGGAAGGATTCTAGATCTTTTTCTGCTATGGGATCTCTGGGCGCACAGCCTTGCTTTAGTTTCCAAAGAAACTATAAATCAATAGAAATATACATATAATCTGAAAAAATAATTATCCCCATAGGCATATGCAGTTCATAGTTGTTTGAAAAAGGTGGTTATGAAGGAAAGAGCCAACTCTTGAGTAGTTTCCTGAAAACAAGAAAGTTATCTGTGGCTCTTATAGTTGGGGGTAATGAATTCCATAGTTTGGCTGCTTGGACGGAGAAGGATGTACCACCTACAGTCTTTTTCTTGTATGGTGGTGTTCTAAGGCGGGGTGCCAGTCTTGAGCGGAGGGTTCTTTGTTGGATGTATTTGGTAATTTTCTTTCTGATGAAAAGCGGTCCTGTTCCATGTATAGCTTTGTGGGTAATACAAAGCAGCTTGAAAGTGCATCTTCTGGCAACGGGTAGCCAGTGTAGTGCTCTCAAGGCAGGGGAGATGTGGGCTTGCGGCTTTATATGTAGTAGTAGCCTGGCTGCGGAATTCTGGATACGTTGTAGTTTTTTCATAACAGATAGAGATGATCCATGGTAGAGGCTATTGGCATAATCCAGTTTGGATAATACAAGTGAGATAGTAGCTTGCACCTTGTGTGGAAATCCGAGGTGAGGGAAAATGCGTCGTAAAGTCTTTAAGGTGATGAAGCTTGTGCGTGCTAATTTGTCTACTTGGGCATTCATAGTTTGGAATCCATGGTGATTCCTAGGTTTTTCACTTCCTTGGATAATTGAGGAGGTGGTCCGAGATCGTCAGGCCAGCCGCACAGAGGGTCATAATGTTTCCAGTCACCACATGTGAGTATTTCAGTTTTGGAGGTATTTAGTTTGAGATGGCTCCAGGTCATCCACTGATCAACGGCTCTGAGGCAACTGAAGATTTGAGAGTTTTCAATGTTTTTGGGGTCTTCTAATTGAAGTAGTATTTGTGTGTCATCTGCATAGTTGTAGCATGTGAGATGGAAATCATTGATCAGTTCTGGTAAAGATATCATGTAGATGTTAAAAAGCAAAGGTGAGATGATTGACCCTTGGGGGACCCCTGTTTTTGTGAGGTAGGGTTCGGATGAGAAGGGGGGTGAGTGGATGATATTTGCTCTTTTTTGGAGATAGGAAGTAATCCAGTCGAGCGCAATCCCTTGTATGCCGGCTTCGTGGAGTCTTTGAGTTAGGGTGTCATGGTCAACTGTATCAAAGGCAGCTGAGAGGTCCAAGAGAAGTAGTGCAGCAACTCCATTTCGGTCAACTGTGTTTTTAAGATCGTCCCAGATTGCCATGAGTGCCGATTCAGTGCTTCTTCCTGGGCGGAATCCAGTTTGGAAGTCTGAAAGTATAGAGTTGTCTTCAATGAATTGTGACATCTGGGCGAATGCTGCTCTTTCTATCAATTTGCCCAGGAAAGGTCCATTTGTGATAGGTCTGTAGTTGTTTGGGTCTTGCGGGTCTAGATTTGTTTTCTTTAATAATGGTCGTATGTATGCCTTTTTCAGGTCTGTAGGAAAAGTTCCTGAAGTTAAAGAGTTGTTGATGATTCTTCTTACAGGTGTGGCAGCGGAAGTAGATAGCAGGATGTTCTTGAAGATCTGTGGTGGGCAAGGGTCAGAAGGGCAACCAGAAGGTCTGCTTGCTTTGACCAAATCCATAAATTCATCCTGGGATATTTGTTTGAAGGACTGTAGAGGTTGGGATGGTTTATTCTTAAAGGGTATTTTAGTAAAGGGGTTGGTGCTGATGGTTTTCTTCTGTTTTAAATAGGAGTCCAGTGTGTCTGCCTTGGTTGTGTAGTGAGTTGCCAATGTGTTTGTGAAATCTTGAGTGGTGGGATGACTTCCTTCCATGCATGTGGGTTTTCGAAATTCATTGAGAATTTTGTAAAATTCCTTGGTTGTAGATTGAGCATTTAGAATTCTGTTTGAGTAGTATCTTTTATTAGCTTTTTTGATTGATGATTTGTATATCCTGTTAAGTTTGTGTAGCTGCAATTTGTCTTGACTGTTGTTTGTTTTGAGCCAGGTCCGCTGCAACTTTCTGATTTGTTTTTTAATCTTTTTAAGTTCTGTGTTTCTCCAAGGTGTTGGTTTTCTTTTGTCATGTTTAGTTTTTCTGAGTGGTATTAGGACATCAAAAGCTTCCTGTAGCCACTCATAAAGTTTAGGTACAGAATTGATTGTATCTAGATCTGTCTTTGCTGTTAGTTGTGTTTCTAAGTGATCCAAATTGAGTTTTCTCCATGGTCGATAGGTGTATGTATGTAGGTGGTTGTGGGGTGTGTTGATTTGTGGAGTTGTCTGTCGGAAAGTTATCAGATGGTGGTCTGACCAGGTGGTTGGTGTGATGCTATGAATAGTAACAAGTTCAGGCTTAGCAAAAATGACATCTAGGATGTGACCAGCGATGTGTGTGGGATTGTGTACAATCTGATGTAGATTCAATGCGAGTAGGCCAGTGGTGATAGCTTTTGGATGGGGCATATTGGGTTTGTCAAACCAAAGGTTTAGATCCCCAAGAATGCATAGATTGGAGTATAGTGTAATAAGGTTTGAGACTATGTCAAGAAAGGCATCTGGGAAAGTGGAGTTGTTAGGTGGAGGTCTGTAAAGGAGGAGAAAGTTACAGGTGGAAGTTGGAGTAGGGTGGCATCTGGTAAGGAGGGCTTCACAACCTTGTATGGAGATGTTGTCTGTTTTACTGAGGTTTATTGCCTGTTTGAATATAATAGCTAGTCCACCTCCTCTCTTGCCTATACGGTTTTGTGTGATGGTTTGATAGCCTGGAGGAAGGGCTTCGTGCAATACTGGTGCCATGTCATCTCCTAACCAGGTTTCCGTAATGAATAGTAAGTCAGGTTGTGTGTCTGTGAGCAGGTCGTAGATGTGGTGCTTGTTTTTTGAGAGTGATCGAGCATTTATGAGCTGGCAGTTTAGATAGGGTGTGTTAGTGGTAGTGTTGTTTTGTTTAGTAGAAGGGTAAGTAGTATAATGTGAGCTTGAAGCAGGAGTGTTGCTAGTTGTGTTGACTGTTTGAGGCTCACAATAGTCTTGCTTTTCAACATAGTGTTCCTCTTCCAGCAGGTTAAGGAGGCATTTTAAATGGAAACAGCTGACATATTCTGCCCACAACGAGGAGCTGGAGGGTCTCAGGGCTTTCATCAGGGCGAAGGATCCCTGCTATACATGCTAAGTAAGCGTAAAGTAATTAATAGTAATCAAGAAATATAATAAGTGTCACCCGAACGGGCGGGGGGCCTACCTTGCCAAGGGAATACCTGGGGGGACCTAAAGGAGGTAAGACACGTCAGTACAGTACTGGAAGCGATAACGTGACTAAGCAAACCACAGCAATCCACAACACACGTGAAAGAGATCATGCAAGGCTCAGTAGTTCTGGGTGCATAAGGCATACTTCACATAAATAATCATATGGCACGTCAATGCGTGAAATGTAAAAAAGGAAGGAAATGGGAGAAATTCTTACCCTATCACTAGAGGCTACTAGCCTCTGGTGTCCTGGAGAGGGAGCGTCCCCTTATAGTCAGACTCTAAGGTAGGGGGACAGGTGAAAAAGGAAGAAAAAAGGGGGAGGGGGGGATGGTGGGGTTGGGAGGAAAAGGGAAAGCACATGTGAGGGAAGGGGGCAAGAAGGGGATGGAGACCCCTAAGCACCCGAGGGCAAGGCACTCAATAGTAAGACCCCCATTGGGTGCAAGACCTAAGATTACTGGTCAAAATGAGACCACACACAGAAAGAATTTGTAAAGAGAAAAAAAAGAATTTGTAAAGAGAAAAAAAGAGACAAAAGAAAGGGAAGAGAAAAAGGGAAAAGAAAAAGAAGAAAACGAAGAAGAAAAAAGAAAAAGGAAAGCAAAGAGTTCAGTAACAATGATAATTCTTAGTGAAAATGAACATCAAAGTGAGAAAATGAGAATGAAAAGTCATAGTGGAAACACACGTCGACACAAGGTAACCACGAACATTGCAATATAAGCAAAAGGGAGAGGGAAATGGAAGTATGAAGGAGAACCATTCAGGAGTAGGGAAGAAATGGAGGAAGCAGGCAGAGAGGAGAGAATTCTTATCTGTGCGTCCAATGATAGCCAGTACACTCACTGCATCAAAGGCGGGTGCTCGCTCTGCGCCTAGACCAACCTCTCGACAGGACCGCTTGCATAAAGTGGCCTGCAGGGGACGGGTAGATGTAGTCTCATTAACAAGCGTAAATGAGAATCAGCTGATGGTGTATCACCGCCGCAGCCCGCGGTCTGGGCCCTGATTGGATGTGGCGATCGGAAGTTCGTTTGTCCGGAAAAGGCACACCTCAACATAGTGAGGCCGTGCGACCGGAAGGGTCTAATCGGCAACCCCGGAGGCGGTAGGACTCGGGGCGACCGAAGATTAGAAAAAGAAACTTCCTCACGTCAGGAAGGGCGCGGTCCCCGCGGGGGACGTCGGGAAATGGAGTTTCCTGGCGTGTGTAGTTGGGGAAGGACCCCAGTGGCTTCTCGCCTGAGAACGGGCGAGAGGAAAACAAAGGAACTAGGCAGGGAAGAAAGAGGGGGGAGGGGAGGGGCAGTGGGACACAGAGGTAGAAAGAGGAGTCAGAAAGGGAGTGAAAATGGGCATAGGTTTAAAAAGCGGTGCCAAGAAAAATAACAAGGCAGAAAAAGAGAGAGAAAGAAACAGGAAAAGAGGGAAGCAAGGTGAAAAAAATGAAGAAAACAGAGAGGTGGAAAATAAAGAATAAAAACAAAGAGATAAGAGAGGCAAGGGATAGGAAGAAAGGAGGGGATGAGGGAAGAAGAGGGACGAGTGATGGGGAGGGAAGACAGGAGGTGCAATCACAAGGAGCGGTAAAGAGAAAGCGGTCTCGTGCGGAGGAATGAGGAAGAGGGAAAGAAAGGGGGGAGGGAGAGAGAGGGAGGGAAGAGCGGGGGGACAGAAGGAATATGTAGAGGGGAGGGGGCATAGAAGGCAGAGGACTAAAAGGTATGTAGGTCATAGAAAGGGACTAATATTGGAGAGAGAACCACAGTATCTCGTCATTCAGGCCCACCGTATCGGTGTGTAGCCTCCAAATCCAACGTTGTTCAGCCCGAAACAGTTTATTTGATATGTTTGGGGTTGTAAGTGGAAATTGTTCGAGGATGGTCCATGACATGTCATCTGGAGAGTGATTTTTTTAACAGGAAATGGCTGGTAAGTTTTGTTGCGTCGCGTTTGCACCGAATTGTACTTCTATGCTCGCAGATTCTGGTGCTGACCTTTCTAGTGGTCATACCACATATTTGAGTGGGCAAGGGCATTTGATAAGATAGACTACGTTCTTGCTGTTGCAATTCGTAAGTGATTTTTGAACCCATGGGGTTCTTAGGTCAAGGTCGATGGAGGTAGATCTTCGAGTAAGGCAACACACGCTGCAGTTGCCACATGGGTAGTGGCCTGTGGGGGGTGCAGTCTGCCAAAACGTAGTCTGTTTTGTACGAGGCTTATCTTTAGGTCTTGTGTGAACCACAATATCGCGTATATTGGTTGCCCGTTTATACGCATGTAGTGGCAGTTCAATGGGAAGGCCACCTGATGTTAGGATCTTCCAGTTGTCTTTTATGATCTTCTGAATTGTGTTGGATAGAGGGTTGAACGTGGTGACACACACGATTTTCTCGAGGCCTGGTTTGGAGGCTCGGGGTTGCAATAACTGATCCCTGTTATTGTTGCGGGCTCTCTTACGGGCTCTCCTGATCAAGTGTGGGGGGTAATCCTTTGTGTTCAATTTGGTGGTCAACTTATCAGCGTGTTTATGGTAGTCACCCACGAATGAACAGTTCCGTCTCAGATGTAAGAACTGACCGACTGGGAGGTTATCTCTCAGAGCTCGTGGGTGGAAGCTCTGGTATTGTAGCAGATTATTGCAGTCAGTAGGTTTGTAGTACACTTCTGTGGACAAACCGACATCATGTTCGTAGATAAGTAGGTCAAGGAACGGTAGTTTATTATCACCTATAGTCATGGTAAAGGTGAGGAAGGGATTAGCACCGTTGAGCCAAACTGCGAAAGCAAGGGCCTCTTCTTTACTGCCAGTCCATATCAGTAGTACGTCATCAATGTATCGCTTCCAGAGTTTAATCTGGTCTCGGTACGTTTAGGACCACCGATTTCTCGAAATTGTCGACATATAAGCAAGCCAGACTAGGGACAAAAGTACTGCCCATAGAAGTCCCTTGTGTCTGTAGAAAGAAACTCTCTTCAAATTTGAAGTAGTTTCTTGTAAGAGCAAGGTGCGCCAAGTCCAGTACGAAACCCGGGGGGGTTCTGGGATTCATCCATATTTACTTCTAGAAGGTTGCTTATCACTTCCAAAGTGGCTTCTTGGGGGATATTTGTGTATAGCGATTCCACGTCAAGGGTGATTAAGAGTTCTTTTGTCTTGTCAAAGGATAAAGATTCCAGTAATAGAAGGACATGGGTGGTGTCCTTGAGGTAAGTCGGGATTCTTTTGACTAATGGTTGTAAGAAGTAATCCACAAACTTGGACAGGGGCTCTAACGCTGAGCCTATCCCAGATACTATAGGTCTCCCGGGGGGTGGAATCTTTTCTTTGTGTACTTTTGGCAGGAAGTAGAAGTACGGGATTTTCGGATTAGTTTGTATAAGAAAGGCTGCCTCATGTTCTGTCAGCCAGTTATTCTCCATCCCTTTTGTCACTAGGAAGGCAATTTCTTCCTGGATATCAGGTGTAGGGTCGCGGGCCAGACGTTTGTAATGTTTGGTATTGCCCAGAAGTCGCTCACATTCGTCTTTGTACATTTTCTGTGGGAGAATCACCGTTGCCCCGCCCTTGTCTGCTGGTTTTGCACCCAGAACTACTGAGCCTTGCATGATCTCGTTCACGTGTGTTGTGGATTGCTGTGGTTTGCTTAGTCACGTTATCGCCTCCAGTACTGTACTGACGTGTCTTACCTCCTTTAGGTCCCCCCAGGTATTCCCTTGGCAAGGTAGGCCCCCCACCCGTTCGGGTGACACTTATTATTATATTTCTTGATTACTATTAATTACTTTACGCTTACTTAGCATGTATAGCAGGGATCCTTCGCCCTGATGAATGCCCCGAGACCCTCCAGCTCCTCGTTGTGGGCAGAAACATGTCGGCTTTTTCCATTTAGATAGGAGACCCAGTGAGTCATTGCTCTCACTTGGTGTCCCAGTCTTCTTTTTAATAACACCAAACAGAACCTCCTATTAAAATACACACAGGTATCTGTTTAGGTGTTTTTATTTCCTAGTCTAGCTGGATCCCCTTTGCCAGAACCAGAATTGATTTACGCACTCCCTCCTGTTCCTTTAACAGTGAGGTTGAGTCCGCCCAGGTGGCATTGCCCTACCTGGGTGGGGCTAGGTGGTCATATGATGAAGCATGACACCATTGAGTGTGTGAGACCACCTAGTCCGTAAAGGAAATTCCCCCTTTATCCCACACACCAGAATCCACTGTTGTCTCACCTCTAGTTGAGGGTTATGAGGGGCATAGTGCTACAAATGTTACACTACTGACCTGCCCCCGTTACAAGAACCCCGTACTCTCAATTGTGTTTTTGTATTGGCTTCTGGGAGTTGAGTACGGTTGTGTTCTCCATCCATCCCCCCACTCCCAATTTCTCTCTCTGTGTGTTTTGATAAGTCTATTCTTAGACATTGTAAGAACAGTGTGGCCATATTAAGTATATGGTCTGGTAGTTTTGTCAAAAACGAGCTCCACAGCTCCATAATGGCTACACTGAATACTGGGAAGTTTGGTATCAAACTTCTCAGAATAATAAACCCACACTGATGCCTGTGTTGGATTTATTAAAAAATGCACACAGAGGGCATCTCTAAGATGCCCCCTGTATTTTACCCAATCCTTCAGTGCAGGACTGACTGGTCTGTGTCAGCCTGCTGCTGAGAGATGAGTTTCTGACCCCCTGGGGTGAGAGCCTTTGTGCTTTCTGAGGCCAGAAATAAAAGCCTGCACAGGGTGGAGATGCTTAACACCTCCCCCCTGCAGGAACTGTAACACCTAGCAGTGAGCCTCAAAGGCTCAAGCTTTGTGTTACAGTGCCCCAGGGCACTCCAACTAGTAGAGATGCCCGCCCCCCTGGACACAGCCCCCACTTTTGGCGGCAAGTCCAGGGGGGATAATGAGAAAAACAAGGAGGAGTCACCCACCAGTCAGGACAGCCTCTAAGGTGTCCTGAGCTGAGGTGACTCCTACCTTTAGAAATCCTCTATCTTGGTTTTGGAGGATTCCACCAATAGGGTTAGGGATGTGCCCCCCTCAGGGAGGAGGCACAAAGAGGGTGTAGCCACCCTCAAGGACAGTAGCCATTGGCTACTGCCCTCCCAGACCTAAACACACCCCTAAATTCAGTATTTAGGGGCACCCCAGAACCTAGGAAACTAGATTCCTGCAACCTAAAGAAGAAGAAGAAGGACTGCTGACCTGAAGCCCTGCAGTGAAGACAGAGACGACAACTGATTTGGCCCCAGCCCCACCGGCCTGTCTCCCTACTTCGACGAAAACTGCAAACAGCGACGCATCCAACAGGGACCAGCGACCTCTGAAGCCTCAGAGGACTGCCCTGCATCTAAAGGACCAAGAAGCTCCAGAGAACAGCGGCCCTGTTCAACAAACTGCAACTTTCTGCAACAAAGAAGCAACTTTAAAGACTCCACGTTTCCCGCCGGAAGCGTGAGACTTTCCACTCTGCACCCGACACCCCCGGCTCGACCTGTGGAAAACAAACACCTCAGGGAGGACTCCCCGGCAACTGTGAGCCCGTGAGTAACCAGAGACAACCCCCCTGAGCCTTCACAGCGACGCTTAAAGAGGGAATCCAGAGGCTCCCCCTGACCGTGACTGCCTGCTTCTAAGAACCTGACGCCTGGTAAAGACACTGTACCCGCAGCCCCCAGGACCTGAAGGACCCGAACTCCAGTGCAGGAGCGAACCGCAGGTGACCCTCTGCCTAGCCCAGGTGGTGGCTACCCCGAGGAGCCCCCGTGCCTGCCTGCATTGTTGAAGAGACCCCCGGGTCTCCCCATTGATTCCAATGCAAAACCCGACACCTGTTTGCACTCTGCACCCGGCCGCCCCTGTGCCGCTGAGGGTGTACTTTCTGTGCATACTTGTATCCCCCCACCCCCCCCCCCAGTGCCCTACAAAACCCCCCTGGTCTGCCCTCTGGAAGATGCGGGTACTTACCTGCTGGCAGACTGGAACCGGATCACCCCTGTTTCCATTGAAGCCTATGTGTTTTGGGCACCTCTTTGACCTCTGCACCTGACCGGCCCTGAGCTGCTGGTGTGGTAACTTTGGGGTTGCCTTGAACCACCAATGGTGGTCTACCTTGGACCCAACTTTGAACCCTGTAAGTGTTTTACTTACCTGTGAACTTAACAATTACTTACCTCCCCCAGGAACTGTTAATTTTTGCACTGTGTCCACTTTTAAAATAGCTTATTGCCATTTTTGTCAAAACTGTACGTGCTATTGTGATTATTCAAAGTTCCTAGAATACCTGAGTGAAATACCTTTCATTTGAAGTACTACTTGTAAATCTTGAACCTGTGGTTCTTAAAATAAACTAAGAAAATATATGTTTCTATATAAAAACCTATGAGCCTGGAGTAAGTCTTTGAGTGTGTGTTCCTCATTTATTGCCTGTGTGTGTGTGTACAACAAATGCTAAACACTACCCTCTGATAAGCCTACTGCTCGACCACACTACCACAAAATAGAGCATTAGAATTATCCCTTGTTGCCACTATCTTACCTCTAAGGGGAACCCTTGGACTCTTTGCACACTATTTCTTACTTTTAAATAGTTTATACAGAGCCAACTTCCTACACGTATCCAGATACTTTTACACCTACTCCCACGGATCAGGCATCCAAGAGCAGAGACATTTGGGAAAAGGGTATTTTATTTTACTAGTTTGACTCTCAAGTCAATCTATGCCAGTTGCCTGCTGGGCCACTGTTCCCACATCCCTGGGTTTCAGTTGGAGAAGTCCTCACAGGTGTCCTGGTACAGCTCATCTTTGTCCTGATCCAAGCGATAAAGGACAGCTGTGGCACTGCTAAATGTACAATTCATTGTGGCCTGGGTATTACAGATTCCATCAGGCAAGCCATCAACACTACTGTTGCCATGCCTGGCTGTGACTTACAGGTTTTTCAGATGATGTCCAATCGTCCCTTATGGACATGCCTTTTGAAGGGGCTTGCCTTTTTAAGGACAAGGCAGATTCCGCATTGAGGCACTTCAATGAGGTCAGAGCCAAGGCACTCTCCCTGGGTTTCTCTGCCTTTGCTAGCAGCATCAACCCCTCTGTTCCTTTTACAGTTTCAGCATAGGTACCCCATACCGCCAGACTCTACAGGCTCAACAAGGTGCCCAGCAGTTCTGCGGTTGAAGCCTTGGAAACCACAGACCTTGCGGTCAGGGACAATGCACCAATCATTCCACTGACTCCTCCACTGCGCACCTTCCCTTCTGCCAAACCCTTTCAGTGTGTCCTTAGTGGAGCACAGCCACCCGGTTGGAGGCAAGATCCAGTGATTTTTATTGGGCAGGCAGGCAATAACATCAGACTGATGGTTCCTGTATATTGTCCTGAAAGGGCAAGCCTTATCCCTTCATAGCCACTCCTTCACACCATCCATCATCCCCGGAATGACTGATGGAACACCATTTATACGTTTTAAGGCAGGCAATACAAGCCCTTTTGACCAGGGAGTGCCTGAGCCAGAAGTAGATCTGGGTTATTTCCTCTACTTTCTGGTGCCAAAGAAGGACAGAGGCCTTCATCCTATTTTAGACCTAACCCCTCTCAACTCCCTCTCAACTCCTTCCTCCATAAGCAGAATTTCAAGGTGCTCACCCTGGCCCAGGTGTGGTCTGCCCTCGACCCTGGAGACTGGGTGGTGGTTTTCAATCTGCAGTGCACATGTTTCTATATTCCTTTCCTGCAGACCCGTCTGCAGTACCTGTGGTTTGTGGTGGGACAGGAGCATTTTCAGTTTGCTGTGCTCCCCTTTGGTCTCAAGTGCTCCTCACAAAAGTGATGGTGGTGGTAGCAAGTGCTCCTCACGAAAGTGGTGGTGTCTTTGGAGGGTAGGGGTCCCAGCCTTTCCCTATCTCTGGAACAGGCAGTTGTCAACCACTTCCAAACTACGGTGAATCTCATGTCATGTTTGGGCTTCAGTGGCATGGCGAGCCTCAAGTTGAGGGAGCTCCGGCGCGGACCTGAAGAACATCTATCCCGACTCCCGAAGCTGATGCTCTTTGGTGCTGGTTGTTGGCCTGTACAGTGTACAGGGTGGCTGGACTGGCACTCTGCTACCACAATCTCTGGAAGACAATGCAGTGGCCTGTGGCAGATGTAGCCTAGGAAGTGGGACACTCCCTGCTCAGCCATGTCGATGCCAACTGAGTAGGTGATGGCAGTCAGCTCAGTTTGTTCGCACCATGGCTCCTATGGTGTTGGCTTCCATTAGGGAGATGTGTACCAGCCTACCTCTCCTCCCCCCCAGTATCTTAAATGGGATGATATTTATATGCTGCAGCCCCAGGAATAGCCTCGCCTGCATCCCTTGTCGGCTGGGGGTGCGGCCTGATGCCAGGCTGCCCGGGCCAGAGGCCTGAGCAGAGATGGCATTGGCAATGGACCGGAATGATGGCAGGGGGTCTTGGACTACGTTTGCTCCAGCAGTTCTGTTAGGGGCCCTCTAGTCTACACCCTCCGAGTAAGTCCAGTAGTGGGACCCTGGACTTTATGCAGCTGGCGTGTTGCAGAAGGAGCCTTTCCTCTGATAATCCTGGGACCCCACCATCACAGTGGCTCTTTGCAAGGCCCTTGCTTTTGCAAGGGCCTTGCAACAGCAAGGGCCCTCTACATGGGCCCTTGCTGTTGCCCATGTAGGGGGCTTTGACCCCTTGTTGCTGACTGGGGACCCTGAGGACTTGTGGGGCTGGACGGAAATACAGCAGTTTCACCCAGCAACTGCATTGGAAAACCCCAGGGGGGAACTTGCTGCCCAGACACGACTGACGCTCCTTGCATGTCTTGTCAGAGGCCATTGCCGCTGGCCGGGGTGCCTACCTGGATGGATTGGACTTGACGCGCCTATTAAGCTGCTTGTGGTGACTCTAAAGTTAGTTGTCTGGTGTGCCTCATTGTGGCACTTGGTGGGGACCCGGCGCGACCAAGCTCTTGAGCCTTTGAACCTGAGGCTGCGCCCCACCACACACACACACTCGGGTTCTGCCATCGGAAGAAATAAATCTGCGAGCGCTGCAGCACCCTGCCGCATGGCTATGGACGAAATTTTGGCATTGGGGGCTCACATTGGGACTCTTCTTACCCTTTCTCCACAGTGACTACCTCTGCCACAAAACCCGACAAATTGGATCTGATTTTGGTTGATATCCGTGAATCATTCCACTTCAGAGCAAAAAATCAGCACATTGTCTCTTTACCTGGGTCCACATTGTCTCTTTACCTGGGTCTTCTCAGAGAGGACCAGCGTAAGCTATGTGACCGGGTTTAACAGCATACCTCACATTGCAGAATGTTGCCCCCAAATTGGAGGAACAGACCACTCAGCTTGTTCACTTGGCAGACCGAGTGAAAATCCTGGAGCATAGGGCAGAGGATGTGGAAGGCAGGGTGCACCACAAAAATCTTCATTTAGTGAGCTTCCTTGAGAGAGTGGAGAAATTGTATAACATTGCGTACATTGAAACTTGGATTAGGAACCAGGTGGACCCAGCTGGCCTTTCGCAGATGTATGCATTCTAGTGGAACACGTGAATAGAGTACCGGCAAGGCGCCCTCCTACGGTCATGGCCCCACCCTCTGTGGCTAGAATACTGAACTATCGGGATCATGACTATATTTTCATCAGGCCAGAACTGCGGCCAAGCGATAAAACCTTTATTCTCAGATTAGGTGATCTGGGGCCCATATAGTATTCCTGCAAGAGACCCATTTGGACTGGAAGGAGGGAGAAAAGATACATCGCTGCTGGCAGTGGGGCGGGGGGGCGACTTTTATGTAATACATACTTATCCGGTTCTAAGAGGGCAGCTGTCTGGGTTCACCTGAGTGTTCCCCTGCAAATATCGGACTGGTCAAAGACAAAGATGAGTGCTGTGTTTCACTCTGAGGCTGTCTAGATGGTCAATCAATAGTCTTGGGATGTATCTATGGTCCCCGTTATTTTGCTTCATTCTCTCCCAACTTGGCGCCTTTGGAGGACTCTAGGTGGCTCCTAAGTGGGAATTTCAACTGTGTAACGTACCTTGCTCTTGACCATTTGTATTTGCCCCTCCCGGTGACCTTGCGGCCTGAAACTCTGCTGCTTTGACCAAATGGATGACTCATTGGACCCTAGCTGATCCAACACCCACACTGTTGGACCTGGCCCTTTTTGCAGGGTTATCCCCAAACCTTTTGCTTTCTTCCTTCTATTTTTTCCAACCTATTTGGTTCGCTTTAGGACTCTGGGCACTTTACCACTGCTTATCGGTGCTTAAGTGCATATGCTGTCTGTCTAAATTGTATTGGTCATTGGTTTAACCATGAATGGCATATTTGATTTACTGGTGAGTCCCTAGTATATGCACCAGGTGTGCCCAGGACCTGTGAATCAAATGATACTAGTAGGCCTGCAGCACTGATTGTGCCACCCACATGAGTAGCCCCGCAAACATGTCTCAGGCCTGCCAATGCAGTGCCTGTGTATGCAGTTTCAAACTTGCATGTCGACTTGGCAAGTGTACCCACTTGCCATGCCCAAACCTTCCCTTTGATTACCTGTAAGTCACCCCTAAGGTAGGCCAAAGCCAGCCCCATGGGCAGGATGCGGTGTATCTAAAAGTTAGGACATGTACTGGTGTGTTTTACATGTCTTGATAGTGAACTACTGCTAAACTCGTTTTTCACTATTGCAAGGCCTTACTCTCCCATAGGGTAACATGGGGATTGCCTTGAAATATCTTTAAAGTGCAATTTCCCATTGAGCGCAGGTAGAGATCTGGAGTTTTGGGTCTCTGAACTCTCAATTTAAAAATACATCTTTAGGTGAAGTTGTTTTTTGAATTGTATGTTTGACAATGCCACCTTTAGAAAGTGGGAATTTCCTTGCTTAACCATTCTGTGCCTCTGCCAGTCCGCTGAATACATGTCTGGGTCAGGATGACAGTTGGGCTGTTTGTGTATCCACTCTAGACCGTCACACAAAGGAAGCTGAGGTGTGCCCTGCATATCCTGATGGCCCATCACCAGGCCGAAGGGGCTTCCTGAGCTAGAGTGGTGGGAGGACCCGACACGTGCACCTAAATAGGGCTGTGCCTGTTCTCACACAAAGCAGTCTACCAACTCCTTGGAATGAGTCTGGGCAGGGAAAGGCAGGGTTTTGTGCTCTACAAAGACTTCTCTTTGAAGGAGAAAATCAACGCACTGATGCACTGTGGCTAAAAATTTGACGCAGCGCCTGTCCCACGACAGGAGAATTGACACAGCGCCGGTCTCGCGGCTGCAGAATCAATGCAGCTCCTATTTCACCGTGGCTCCATGATCACAGTGTATCTGGATTTTCCACGCATTGTCCTTGGGTGTCAATTTTTCATCAACCCTGCACACAGTAAGAAACTGAGGCTGCACGTCTGGAAATCGACGCACCACCTTTCCTGTGAGGGAGGAATCGAGGCATCACCTCCGCTGCCAGTAAGGAACAGACACATCTCTCCAGCAAGCAAAAAATTGACGCATCACCGCCCCTGCTCAGTAAGGAAAAAATGCATCGCTTTGCTTTTCCGTCCCCTCACTTCCCATGTGGCCTGCATCGTCTTTGTACTTTGTCTTTGTACTTTGTGCTAAAGAGATGCATTCATTGGTTCTCATGGGTTAAGACTATATCTTGATTTGTGTATGTTGGATTTTTGTCGTTTTGGTCTTGTTTTACTCAGATAAATATTGTGTAATTTTCTAAACTGGTGTGGAGTCCTTTTGTAGTGTTTTTGCTGTGTTACTGGGGAGGTGTGTGTGTACACAAATACACATTGCTCCTGAGGTAAGTCAGACTGCTTGTGCCAAGCTAAAAAAGGGGGTGAGCAGGGGTTGTCATAGCTGTGTGACTCTCTTACCCGAATTAGAGTGAGGGCCCCTACTTGGACAGGGTGCAAACCACTGCCAACTTCAGACCCTATTTCTGAAACACACAATAAGGAGTACTTGTTCTTCCTCCCACCCCACAAGCTACATGCCTGTCTAGATTACATAGTATGCTTTTTAGACCTTGTAGCACAGGCCACAAACGCCATACATCTTGGTAAAACATACTCTGATCACAACTCACTGCTTATAGATATTCACCAGGGGAGTGTTCCCAGCCCCGTCTCCACATGAAGGCTACAGCCCCAGAGGCTGGAAAAACCGCCCTTATAATCTACTCTCTGTGACACAGTCACTTAATATTTCAAAGACAGCCAAGGCTCTGCTTCCTCTTGGTGGAGTGGGAGTCTTTTAAGGCCAAGCTGGCAGATGTGTGTTTTAGGACTGTGCTGGGGTCACACTAAGCAAATTGTCAGAACTAGAGAAGATCTTGGGCCCTTGTGAGCATGAAGCACTGGCAGACGCCATGCGTAGAGACTACCTAGCTAATGCGAGAGAGGCGCGTGTTACTTTATTAGATCACCTTTGCTGTTTGGATTGAACGGCCCACGTAGCCCACTCCCATAATGAAGCGGATCGACCCGGCAGGCTCCTTGCTCGATTGCCCCTATTTATAGTATCATGACCAAGTGGGGACACTTCATCATACCCAGAGTGAAATTGATGTGACCTTTTGCTTGTACTATTCCGTGCTTTATAGTTCTGCAGCACTGGCAATGCACTATGGCTCTCTTGCAGATATCACTTTAGCTCAAGTACCTGAGGGCCTCTGAACTGGTCTTGAGGGTCCTGTCATGGAAGAGGAGATTAGAGAGGCAATCAGAGCTCTTCGTGGTGGCTAGCCACCTGGCCCTGATGGGATACCCTTAGAATTGTATGCAGTACACAATTCTTCTATGACATTGGACCTCTTATAAATGTCCCAATTGAAAAGAGAAGTGGGCTCCTTGCCTCCTTCACGAGAGGCCCAGGTTGTGCTGATCCCAAAACCTGTCTGAAATTCCATGCTTCCTTCCTCATATAGGCCAGTCTACCTCCTCTCGTCTGACTACAAGATCCTTAGTAAGGTTCTGGTGGTTTTTTATTCTACCCCTCGTTCCCGACCTGGTTCACGCCGATAAGAATGGTTTTGTTCCCTGTCGCAAACACCTTGTTAAACATACGGTGACTATATTCCGTTATGGAATGGGCTCACCTTGTCTTGCTTTGGGCGGCACGCCATTTACTCAAACTGGAACAGTCCTTTGACACGCTTAACTGGGAATGTATGTTCTAGGCCCTCTGGCCCACAGATGCTGAGCTTGATCCATCTCTTTTACTCCAGCCCCACCAGCAGCACTAGAACTGGCTGCCAAATTTCAGACTCTTATTCAATACACAGTGGCATGCGTCAGGTTCGTCCCTTGTCCCCTCTATTGTTTATGCTGGCGATGGAACTGCAAGCTGTACAGTTTAGAGCTAGCAGCAACTAGACTCTCAGATATTTCTTTGCAGCAAACTCACAGGATCTATCGATGTTACCTGTTGTATTGTTGAATCAAACAAGTCCTTGGGATATCCTCTGTTGATGAACTGCGGTATATATTCTTCCATGGTCTTGGCACATACCTCACTGTCTGAAGGTATTCTCCTAATGCGGAGGAACTGGGAAAAAGGTAAGTGTTGTTTCAGTGACTGGGGAAGGAAGCTGTGACAAAGTAAGGAATTGTCGCAGCATTTTTATGAACTACGAGCTCGCCATGGGTCTATCACATATTTTTACATGAATAGGATGATGCCATGTCTGTGAGTAGCAACTTATATAGTGAGGTACCACTGTGCATGTTGGCTCACAGGATACACTTATCTTAGCATGGCTGTTCGTAGTATGGTAAACTCTCATGGATATGTTTGATAATTTGCAGCCACACTTCTTAGATTACACCACACGGGTTGAGGCGCTGGATGATTTGCACTCTTATTTTTGCAGCGGGTGAAGGTGTTTTACTCGCGCTCAGTGTAGTCACTCAGCTCGGTCTCGTTTGAATTGCACTGATTTTGAGGTCGGACAAGGCTCACTCATTGTGATAGTCAGTCAGATGGTTATAAATCGCAGATGCTGTTGTAGTTTGGACTCTTGCTCTAGGCAAGACTGCTGGTTAAGGGATGACAGTTCTTTTGCTTGTAGGCGACTATGCCTATCCTACAACAATTCGCAACTGTTGTCCCAACCTTACCAGCTCACTAGCAGCACCTCACCAGAAACATAATAGTAAAAGGTGATTTGTGGCAGCCTTTATGCATGGACTCGAGAATAAGACATCTCAGGGAGTGTCGTGGTTAAACGGAGATTACCCCTTTCTCACAGATATATCATGTCTCATACAAACACAGGCAAAGACAAAGATGCAGTAGAGTTTCAATAGTTTTTATTTAACATAACTGCAATTTGCGATAAGTTGCATGGGCCGCAATGATCAGGATAATGAATAAAGCAAGAAACAGAATTGTGAAGATGAGAGTCATTGTTACAAAGACCCCCACCATCTTGCAATGCATAGAAAAGACATGTGCAATGTAATATGCCCTAATACCCTAATGTGAGAGGCCTAACCTCCTACCTAAAGGAGAGCTGGGTTTGCTAAACCTAATCTGCCAATGCCATGTCCATGAGAGGAGCCCCCAACCCTTGTTACCTTGGAATGAGGTCTCTATCTCAGACTCCGCAGGGACACGAAGACTGGGTCAGCGTCAAGACGACTGCAGCATCGGTATCAGCAATGGTGGCGATGCCCTCTGGTCAGAATCCCTCTGATTATCTGTCTAAAGTGCGATGTATTTATACAGATCTACCAGGACCCCTGACCTAGGTGTGTTCCCAAACAATAGATAACATACATGCTTGGGACGGCTATTAATATAAACAATCCCTCGAAAGTATAGAGAGGTAAAATCCCGAAGAGTGAACACCTACTGTTTGTTTGTCTTTGTTGCTGGATCTTGACGCCTTAGCGCGGTGGCACTGATAATGCAAAGCATAACAAGTGGCCAAACTATTAACAAGGCAGCCATCTTAGAAGAATTAAATAATTAAATGGGCTAAGACAGAGCAAGCTAAGTAGGTTAAAAGTCACTAGGTGACGGGGGCACGAGTCTGAAGCCAGAGGCTACGCTAACTCCTGTTATCTCATTAAAATGAACTAGGATTCACTACAACGCTTCCCATAAGGAAGTCATCAATGTGCATGTCCTTAAGCATGTCTCTTTTCTGCATGATTCACGTGCGTGGTCACTTTAATATTTTTCATCTCCTCCCAGTCGCCCTTCAAGCTCTCCTATGTTTCTAGTTCTTCTTTGAGTTACCCCTAATGAAGAGTTTTTCCTGACATGCATTGGGTCTTGGTTAAAATAATTAGCATAAGGAGATTGTTATATAGTCATATTCCCACAGCCTGATTCTACAGGTCTGGAATAACATTTGGGCTTGAATCATAATAATCAACATCATTTTGCTTCAATAAAGTGTTTAAAGTACTGAAAAGCATTAGTTTCTTTTCGAAGGAGAGTCAAATCGTTATCAAGAAGCAGGATTACAGACTGCAGCCCTTGAGCTATACCGTTGTGTGCTGTGGGAATGACCCTCCATTGGGGCCGAGCTATCTTTGAATGACTGTTTATACCTTGCAATATTGCAATTAAAGGCTTGGAATTTGTAAGGAAATGCCTCCTTGGCATGGTTACCCCCTGACTTTTTGCCTTTGCTGATGCTAAGTTATGATTTGAAAGTGTGCTGGGACCCTGCTAACCAGGCCCCAGCACCAGTGTTCTTTCCCTAAATTGTACCTTTGTCTCCACAATTGGCACAACCCTGGCACTCAGATAAGTCCCTTGTAACTGGTACACCTGGTACCAAGGGCCCTGATGCCAAGGAAGGTCTCTAAGGGCTGCAGCATATCTTATGCCACCCTGGGGATCCCTCACTCAGCACATGCACAGCTTGTGTGTGCTAGTGGGGAGAAAATGACTAAGTCAACATGGCACTCCACTCAGAGTGCCATGCCAACCTCACACTGCCTGTGACATAGGTAAGTCACCCCTCTAGCAGGCCTTACAGCCCTAAGGCAGGGTGCACTATACCACAGTTGAGAGAATATGTGCATGAGCACTATGCCCCTACAGTGTCTAAGCAAAACCTTAGACATTGTAAGTGCAGGGTAGCCATAAGAGTATATGGTCTGGGAGTTTGTCAAACACGAACTCTACAGTTCCATAATGGCTACACTGAAAACTGGGAAGTTTGGTATCAAACTTCTCAGCACAATAAATGCACACTGATGCCAGTGTACAATGTATTGTAAAATACACCCAGAGGGCATCTTAGAGATGCCCCCTGAAAACATACCCGACTTCCAGTGTAGGCTTACCAGTTTCTGCCAGCCTGCCACACACCAGACATGTTGCTGGCCACATGAGGAGAGTGCCTTTGTCACTCTGGCCAGGAACAAAGCCTGTACTGGGTGGAGGTGCTTCTCACCTCCCCCTGCAGGAACTGTAACACCTGGTGGTGAGCTTCAAAGGCTCACCCCTTTTGTAACAGCGCCCCACGGCATCCCAGCTAGTGGAGATGCCTGCCCCTCCGGCCACTGCCCCCACTTTTGTCGGCAAGGCTGGAGGAGATAATGAGAAAAACAAGGAGGAGTTACCCACCAGTCAGGACAGCCCCTAAGGTGTCCTGAGCTGACCCCTGCCTTGAGAAATCCTCCATCTTGAGCTTGGAGGATTCCCCCAATAGGATTAGGGATGTGCCCCCCTCCCCACAGGGAGGAGGCACAAAGAGGGTGTAGTCACCCTCAAGGACAGTAGCCATTGGCTACTGCTCTCCCAGACCTAAACACACCCCTGAATTCAGTATTTAGGGGCACCCCAGAACCTAGGAAACTAGATTCCTGCAACCTTAACAAGAAGGACTGATGACCTGAAGCCCTGCAGAGAAGACTGAGACGACAACTGCTTTGGCCCCAGCCCTACCGGCCTGTCTCCCAACTTCGAAGAAAACTGCAACAGCGACGCATCCAACAGGGACCAGCAACCTCTGAAGCCTCAGAGGACTGCCCTGCACCCAAGGACCAAGAAACCCCCGTGAACAGCAGCTCTGTTAAAAAAAAAACCTGCAACTTTTTTGCAACAGAGAAACAACTTTAAAGACTTCACGTTTCCCGCCGGAAGCGTGAGACTTCCCACTCTACACCCGACGCCCCCGGCTCGACCTGCAGAAAACCAACACCTCAGGGAGGACTCCCTGGCGACTGCGATCCCTTGAGTAACCAGAGACGACCCACCTGAGCCCCCACAGTGACGCCTGCAGAGAGAATCCAAAGGCTCCCCCTGACCACGACTGCCTGTAACAAGGGACCCGACGCCTGGAACCAACACCTGCAGCCCCCAGGACCTGAAGGAACCAAACTCCAGTGCAGGAGCGACCCCCAGGCAACCCTCTGCCTAGCCCAGGTGGTGGCTGCCCCATATAGCCCCCCCGTGCCTGCCTGCCTCGTTGAGGTGACCCCGGGTCCCTCCATTACTTCCTATCTAAAACCTGATGCCGGTTTGCACAGTGCACCTGCCCGCCCCTGTGCCGCTGAGGGTGTACTTTCTGTGCCTTCTTGTGTCCCCCCCCACCCCCTGCTGCCCTACAAAACCCCCCTGGTCTGACCCCCGAGGACACGGGTACTTACCTGCTGGCAGACTGGAACCGGGGCACCCCTGTTCTCCATTGAAGCCTATGTGTTTTGGGCACCTCTTTGACCTCTGCACCTGACCGGCCCTGAGCTGCTGGTGTGGTGACTTTGGGCTTGCCTTGAACCCCCAACGGTGGGCTACCTATGCCCCAACTTTGAGACTTGTAAGTATTTTACTTACCTTCAAACCTAACCTTTACTTACCTCCCCCAAGAACTGTTGATTTTTGCATTGTGTCCACTTTGAAAATAGCTTATTGCCATTTTTACAAAGACTGTATGTGATATTGCATTTATTCAAAGTTCCTAAAGTATCTAAGTGAAGTACCTTACATTTAAAGTATTACTTGTAAATCTTGAACCTGTGGTTCTTAAAATGAACTAAGAAAATATATTTTTCAATATAAAAACCTATTGGCCTGGAGTAAGTCTTTGAGTGTGTGTTCCTCAGTTATTGCCTCTGTGTGTACAACAAATGCTTAACACTACCCTCTGATAAGCCTACTGCTCGACCACACTAGCACAAAATAGAGCATTAGAATTATCTACTTTTGCCACTATCTTACCTCTAAGGGGAACCCTTGGACTGTGCACACTATTTCTTACTTTGAAATAGTATATACAGAGCCAACTTCCTACAGAATTTAAAAAAAATTAAACTTCGCTTTAGTTCAATTGTGGATTATAATTGAAATTACTTCACTGAGTATTGGCAAAGCCAAAAGATCTCGTCTCTGAAAGTCTGAGCTAATGGGTTGTCCATTGTTTGTGTGGTACATGTGAGCTGAGTTGCCTTTATATGTCCAGGTGAGTTCTGGTTGTGGGATGGTGTTCATAATGGGACACAACTGAGAGCTCAGGAGCTGAGACTCAAGCCATTGAGATCAGTGGGCTGTAACAGTGTTCATGTTACATGCTCATTCAGTTGTTAACCTCTCTCCAGTGTGCACATAGTGATGGTCTCGTATACCATTTCTATTAAACAGTTCTAATTATTTACAACAAAATCATTGTTACTTATTTATATCAGGCTGTTAACAAGCACTCACAAAGTCATCAGGTCTGACTTATTTTAGGCATATGCTGCTATGTCTGGGCACAGTAACACAAACCTCACAAAGAGGCACCTGCGCGCTGGGCAGGCAGCATGCTGCGTAAAGCCACACCCCTAATTACTTCAACATTTAGTCCACACCCTTCTAAAGACTCCCCTTTTTCTAATTTCAGGTAAAGCACTGTGGCCCTCAATAGGGTTTTGCCATCTGACAGCTAAAAGCTGTCTTGTAGGCAAGATTTAAAGATTGTGATGATATAAAGCTCGAGTTCTTGGGGTCAAACCTACAACTTGTGGAGCGGTAAGGAGGAGGGATTGCTTTGTTCCTCTGCGGCACTCATTCTCCAGAGTTTCCGGGAAGGCAGGAGCACAGCTGGGGTTACCCTTCAGAAAAGAGAATTGTGCACTTTAGTGATAAAAGCCCAAGGCCTCACCTCCACTGTGACACCCCAGGCTGTGATTGTAGGTTATTGGGCTCTTGGTGCCAATACAGTCCTTTGGTCCATAATTTGTGAAGGTCATTCGATTCCTGGCGAAGCAGATGCAGAGACCCTACACGCTCTGGTTCAGGTCTCATATGCGGAGGGACGGCTAAAAGAGGGTTATTGCGAGACCCACCCGTGTAGGCAGGACCCTGCAACCTCCGAGGCTGTGTAGTTACTGGCAAGGGCGGCCAAGGATTGAGCTGAAAATAGGCTGTAACAGGGAAGGGAGCCAGGCATGCCATACCCCCTGGTTGTAGGCTTCCCAATGGCAATTGTTGAAGTAAATGAGTTATTACTTTATATCACTCCGTTAGGGGGTTCATCTGAGCTCTCAAGACCTTTAATTCATCCACAAGATCATCAACTGTCTTAAGAAAGGCCTGGCGAGAGCCAACTTGACTCACTATAGTCCCCGATCCCCCCTCTGGAGCCGGCACACAATCTTCATCGGGCTCCGTGCTGGCTAAGGGGGCATAGCGATTGCTACACTGCATGAGAAACATTTTAGGGGGAACTGGCATTACGATCTCTGGATAAGTTGTCTCTTTTCCCCACATTTTTTAATGAATTTTTTTGAAGGTTTCAGGCTCCCTAACACCATGGGGCAAGGAGGAGACAGAATTAGACAGAGGTTTAAATCTCAACATTGTTTCAACCTCTTCAATCAGAGTGTCAATCTCCGTTAAGGTGTTACTACTTGTTGCCCCACTAGACTTTTTCTTAGAAGTGGAGGCCTTCATAGACCTCTCCAGCAGCTTCCTCTTCCCCATATTAGTCAACACCTGTGTAACAACCAGACCAGGAAACCTGTTTTCTGTCCAGTCCAAAAGTAACCGTAAGGACTAAAGTTTGTACCTTCTGGCCTTGCAGATGTTACGGGGCCGGCCCAGCCCAGCCTCGGTCAGGCGATCGCGGGTGCAAGACTGACCTGCCCTTGGCCTAGCTTCTCCAGGACGCAGCCAGCATGCGTCGAGTGCCGTGGGAGATGGCGAGGCACAATATAGCGTGGCAGATTTGGAAGGCAAGTGGGAGCCCCTCCTCCTCTTGGGGCACAGGATTCTGGGACTGCAACTCCATCCTGCACCCAGTGACCGAAGAATGCTGCAGGAGATGATGATGTGCAATATGGTGCGGGAAAGCAAGTGGCAGTCCCTTCTCCTCCTGGGGCACAGGATTCTGGGACTGCAAGTCCCTGTAGCAGCCAGTGACCGAAGCACCCTCCCTACATCTCCTTCAGCCCAGACAAGTTAGTCCTTCGGACACACGCTTGCTTCCTTCTGAAGACTGTCCATGTAGAACGGGACATCACCCTGCCAACCTTCTTCGCTCCACCTCATTCCTCCAAAAAGGAAGAGAGACTCCACCATCTGGACCCAAAATGAGTGTTGTCTTTTAAGACGCCAGGTCACAGGAGAAGAATGTAGATAAGTTTACTAAGACCCATACAACACCCCCTGACACGTCCTCTCCTCACCAACTGGCTCCTTCTGCCCCGGAATCGACACTCTAGAATCCAGTAGAGAATGCACTTAGTTACTAAGATGCAAAACATCTCTCCTCTTTACAAAAAGAATAGCAATTAATTGATTAACACAACAATAAAAACAATGAAAGCATTAACATATGTACAAAACTATGCTTCCAGGCTTAATATCATTATTTCTTTTAAGACGAAACCATCATGAACAAATATAGTCTTTTTGCCAAACTGGTTTCTTTCTGATCCGATCCCTTTGATTCTTTCCCTCCACTGGCTCGGACTCACACATAGGCACGTTTACCTTAGTGTTCTCTTTCTCTCAATTTATTGGACAGCAGTACATTTCTTATATTCCATCTTTTGTTGCCATCCAACCACACACTGTTGCCAACCACTTTCCTTACCTCCTTTGGCCTTGATCATTTTGATAGGCTTGCTTTCTTACCACCTACATATAATATTTTTATTTCCACCCAAACACCCACTACAAACCTACGTGACTTACTCTTCATTTTATCATTCTGTGCACATATTTTTCTTGATACTTGTTAGACCTGACAGCCTTAGGGTAGTCACCCCTAACTTTTTGCCTGCCTCCCTCCACTTTTTGGACACTGTTTTTGCTGGTTTTTAGACTCTGCGCACTTTACCACTGCTAACCAGTGCTAAAGTGCATATGCTCTCTCCCTTAAAACATGGTAACCTTGAATCATACCTGATTAGACTATTAATTTACTTATAAGTCCCTAGTAAAGTGCACTTCATGTGCATAGGGCTGGTAAGTTAAATGCTACTAGTGGGCCTGCAGCACTGGTTGTGCCACCCACTTAAGTAGCCCCTTTTTCCTTGTCTCAGGCCTGCCATTGCAAGGCCTGTGTGTGCAGTTTCACTGCCACCTCGACTTGGCATTTAAAAGTACTTGCCAAGTCTAGAACTCCCCTTTTTCTACATATAAGTCACCCTTAATGTGTGCCCTAGGTAACCCCTAGAGCAGGGTGCTGTGTGGGTAAAAGGCAGGACATGTACCTGTGTAGTTATATGTCCTGGTAGTGTAAAACTCCTAAATTCGTTTTTACACTACTGTGAGGCCTGCTCCCTTCATAGGCTAACATTGGGGCTGCCCTCATACACTGTTGAAGTGGCAGCTGCTGATCTGAAAGGAGCAGGAGGGTCATATTTAGTATGGCCAGAATGGTAATACAAAATCCTGCTGACTGGTGAAGTCGGATTTAATATTACTATTCTAGAAATGCCACTTTTAGAAAGTGAGCATTTCTTTGCACTTAAATCCTTCTGTGCCTTACAATCCACGTCTGGCTGGGCTTGGTTGACAGCTCCTTGTGCATTCACTCAGACACACCCCAAACACAGGGTACTCAGCCTCACTTGCATACATCTGCATTTTGAATGGGTCTTCCTGGGCTGGGAGGGTGGAGAGCCTGCTCTCACACAAAGGACTGCCACACCCCCTACTGGGACCCTGGCAGACAGGATTGAACTGAAAGGGGACCTGGTGCACTTCTTAGCCACTCTTTGAAGTCTCCCCCACTTCAAAGGCACATTTGGGTATAAAACAGGGCCTCTGCCCTACCTCATCAGACACTTGCTGGAGAAGAAACCTGAACCAGAAACTACATCCTGCCAAGAAGAACTGCCTGGCTGCTCAAAGGACTCACCTGCCTGCTTTCTACAAAGGACTGCTGTCTTGCTGTTGCCCTGCTGCCTTGCTGAACTCTTGTCTGGCTGTGAAAGTGCTCTCCAAGGGCTTGGATAGAGCTTGCCTCCTGTTCCCTGAAGTCTCAGGACCAAAAAGACTTCTCTCTTTTACTTGGACGCTCCGTGCGCCGAAAATTTCGACGCACAGCTTGTTTCGCGGCGAGAAAAACGCTGCACTCCGACGCTGATCGACGTGACGCTCTTGGGACGATCGAAGATCCGACGCACGGCCTCGCAAGGACAACGCCGCCCGACCTCTAGAGGAGAAATCGACGTCTGCTGTGAGATCGTAATTTCAACGCGCAGCCCCGCAGATCGAAGTCTAGAGGAGAAATCGACGCGACGCCTACCGTGAGATCGTAATTTCGACGCGCAGCCCCGCAGACCGACGCGCAGCCGGAGAACAAGCAGGAGAATCCACGCACAGACCCGGGACATCTGGTAATCCCCGCGATCCACAGAAAGAGACTGTCCGCGCGCCGGAAAACGATGCCCGACTTCCCCGCGTGGAAAATAACGACGCATGTCTGTGTGTGTTGGGGAGAAATCGACGCACACACCCTTTTTCCACGCACCTCTTCTCTTGTGGCCCTCTGAGGAGATTTTTCCACTCCCAACCAGGTACTTGTGCTTGAAAGAGACTTTGTTTATATTCTAAAGACTTTAAGACATTTTATATCACTTTTCCGTGATAGTTCTACAATTTTCCATTGCAACTTTATTCTTTTTGACCTACAATTATCCTGATAAATATTATATATTTTTCTAAACACTGTGTGGTGTATTTTTGTGGTGCTATATGGTGGTATTGTATGATTTATTGCACAAATACTTTACACATTGCCTTCTAAGTTAAACCTGACTGCTCGTGCCAAGCTACCCGAGGGTGGGCACAGGATAATCTTGGATTGTGTGTGACTTACCCTGACTAGAGTGAGGGCTTTTGCTTGGACAGGGGGTAACCTGACTGCCAACCAAAAACCCCATTTCTAACATTGGTGATCAGCGGTGAGGATAGGACTTGTATTTGTGCAGTGACATACAGTAGCTAAGTATTTCACTACCTACCCACAGTTGAAGGTCAACTTGGTTTTTTATCTCTTTTTGAAAACCCGATTTTTTTCCTGACAATTTTCAAAAACTAAATCCTCACTCAACATGTCTCTGACTGGGTCTCAGACAGGGGACTTTGACCTAGTCCAGTTGGATACATATACGGTCAAACAACTAAGAGGATTCTGCAGGGCATTGAGGGTACCCACCCAAGGGGCCTCCAGAAAGGAGGACTTTCAAGTGGCGCTGAGGGCCTGGGCAGAAGCCCATTTAGAGGATGATGAGGAAGAGGAGCCAGAACATGGCCCCTCAGAGGAATTTTCACTATCGGTGGATGGTGTTACCACTGCAATTGTGCCCCCTTCCAGACCAGGGAGCAGTGTCTCTATGCAAAGCCTGACCGCAGAGGAAAGGAGAGAGGAAAGGGAGTTCCAATTGCAAATGGCAAAACTGAAAATTGAGGCTCAACAGGAGGAGAGGAGGGCAGAGAGAGAAGCCAAACAAGCTGAGGCTGAAAGAGCAGCCAAACAGATTGAAGCTGAAAGGGCAGCCAAACAAGCGGAAGCTGAAAGAGCAGCCAAACAGGTGGAAGCTGAAAGAGCTTTGGCTGAAAAGAAACTATTGTTGGCTCATGAACTGAGTCTCAAGGAGCTGGAGATCAAGGCAAGACAGTCTGAATCCAGCAATAATGGTGGCAGCATACACACAGGACCTGCTGGAGAAAAAAAGGTTTGTATACCCAAAAATGTGGTGCCCAGTTTTGTGGTGGGAGATGACATAGATAAATTGTTAGCTGCTTATGAAGTTGCACTAAGGGCTCATGAGGTTCCTGAAGGGCAATGGGGGGTAGCTATGTGGGGTTATGTGCCGCCATTGGGGAGGGACACACTTCTCACATTGGATCAACCTGATCAAAACACATACCCACTTCAGAAAGCCACTTTACTTGCCAAGTTTGGGCTGACCCCTGAGGGATACCATCAGAGGTTCAGGGACAGCACCAAACAAACCACACAAACATGGGTAGATTTCTTTGATTTCTCCAGTAAGGCACTGAATGGATGGGTGCGGGGCAACAAAGTAGCAGATTATAAAGGTTTATATGACTTGATTCTGAGAGAGCATATGCTTAATACTACTTATACAGAGTTGCGCCAGCACCTAGTGGATAGTAAGCTGACTGATCCCAGGAAGCTTGCTGAGGAGGCGGACCTCTGGGTTAGCACCAGAGTGTCCAAGAAGGTACCTGGGGGGGACTCCCACAAAGGTGGTCAGGGTTCCCAACAGAAGAAAGAGGGGGGAGATAAACTTGCAGATAAGGAACTCTCCAAAGGCCCCCAAAAAAATTCCCAGGGAGGGGGTGGCAACCCTTCCTTTTCCAAATTTGGGAAAAAGCCAGGGACATATGACAAGTCAGGGAGATCTAGCCCCAAATGCATGGAGTGTTACCAGTATGGTCACTACAAAGGCGATCCACAGTGCCCCAAGAGGACACCGTCCACTACCGGACAGGCGCCTGGGTTGACTAGTGTAGCGCTCGGGGGGGAGATGGACCCAAGTAGCTTTGGGGAGCAGGTAGAGATTTCCCTAGTGTCCCTGGGAGAAGGAGAAATGGTGCCCAAGGCCCACATGCCCAAAAATACTTCCAAGTACCGGCAGTGGGTCACCATTGATGGGCAGAAGGTGGAGGCTCTGCGTGACACAGGAGCCAGTATGATTACTATCAAGAGTCAGCTGGTGTCCACAGAGCAGATAGTCCCTAATACATTCCACCAGGTCATAGTCGCTGACAATCGCGAGAGTCACCTACCGGTGGCTCTGGTTCCCTTTGAGTGGGGGGGGTTCTCTGGTACTCTGAAAGTAGCTGTGAGTCCTGCCATGCCTGTAGATTGTCTGTTAGGCAATGATCTTGAGCACACTGCTTGGAAAGAAGTGGAGCTCAGGTCTCACCTGGAGATGTTAGGGTTACCTGAGTGGGTCTGCATGACCACACGGTCCATGGCTGACCGAGAGGGAAGTCAAGGGCATCTGGAGCCTGGAACGATGGCCCAGAGAGCTGCCAGGAGGAGGGACCAGGGGCGCGGGAAACCGGCCCCAGAAGTTCCCGCAGTGGCTGACGGGGCTCCTGAGGAGGAGGCTCCCGAGCCAACTGGGGAAGACATTGCCACCCTAGGTGACTTACCTGAGCTTGCTGGCTGGCAAGTTGAGGGTGGACCCACCAGGGAGGAATTCTGCAAGGCGCAGAAAGAATGTCCCACTCTGGAAGGTTTGAGGAAAGAAGCCTCAAACCAGGCAGCAGGTGACGCCTCTGGCAATCACCACCTATATTGGGAGAATGATCTCCTCTACAGTGAGCTTAAGGTTCCGGCCTTTGGGGCAGCACGTACGCTGGTGGTCCCCCAATGTTACCGAACCTTCCTACTGGGTCTGGCTCACGACATTCCCCTGGCAGGACATTTGTGGCTAGACAAGACCTTTAACAGGCTTGTCACCCGCTTTTATTGGCCCAAAATGAGGACACACTCAGATAAATTCTGCAGAGCTTGTCTTACCTGCCAGGCCAGTGGTAAAGCAGGAAAAAGGGTTAAAAGCCCCCTGATTCCACTTCCTGTCATTGGCACCCCCTTTGAAAGGGTGGGCATCGACATTGTTGGTCCCTTGGACCCCAAAACTGCCTTAGGCAACAGGTTCATCCTGGTTTTGGTGGACCATGCCACCCGTTACCCAGAGGCAATCCCTCTGAGGACCGTAACTGCACAGGTGGTGACCAGAACTCTGATGGGGATATTTACCCGTGTGGGATTCCCCAAGGAGATAGTGTCTGACAGAGGCACTAACTTCATGTCTGCATACATGAAGTCTCTGTGGGATGCGTGTGGTGTAACCTACAAGTTCACCACACCCTATCACCCCCAGTCTAATGGTCTTGTGGAGAGATTCAACAAGACCCTGAAAGGCATGATTGGTGGCCTCCCTGAGGCCATGAGGCGTAAGTGAGACATCCTCTTACCATGCCTTCTCTTTGCTTACAGAGAGGTCCCCCAGAAGGGAGTAGGGTTCAGTCCCTTTGAGCTTCTCTATGGGTACCCTGTCAGGGGACCCTTAAGCATTGTCAAGGAGGGATTGGAGAAAGCTCCAAAGGCACCCCCTCAGGACGTGGTCAGCTACATGTTGGCCCTCCGCAACCAGATGACCCGCTTCTGGAAAGAGGCCCAAAGTAACCTTGAGGCCAGTCAAGAGATGATGAAACACTGGTATGACCAGAAGGCCACCCTGGTAGAGTTTCAACCTGGAGACAAAGTGTGGGTAATGGAGCCAGTAGAGCCTAGAGCTCTCCAGGACCGCTGGTCTGGCCCATTTGAAATCAAGGAGCGGAAAGGGGAGGCCACTTATCTAGTGGACCTCCAAACCCCTAGGAATCCCCTAAGGGTGCTCCATGTGAACCGACTGAAGGCTCATTTTGAGAGGTCGGAGATCAACATGCTTCTGGTCACAGATGAAGGAACGGAAGAGGAGAGTGAACCTCTCCCCGACCTCCTCTCTGCCCAAGAAGGTGATGGGTCAGTAAGCGGGGTCATTCTTTCTGACTCCCTGACTCTAAACCAGAAAGGAGACTGCTATGAGCTGTTGGAGCAGTTCTCCCCCCTGCTCTCCCTTACTCCTGGACTGACCCACCTCTGTGTTCATGATATTGACACCGGTGACAGTCTCCCTGTGAAGAACAAAATTTACAGGTTGTCGGATAAGGTGAAGGCCAGCATCAAGGAGGAGGTCTCCAAGATGTTGACTCTAGGGGTTATCGAGAAGTCCAGTAGTCCCTGGGCCAGCCCAGTGGTGTTGGTCCCTAAGGCTACTGCCCCGGGAGCAAAGCCAGAACTCCGGTTCTGTGTGGACTACCGGGGTCTCAACTCAGTCACACGGACTGATGCTCACCCCATCCCCTGAGCTGATGAGCTCGTGGACAGGCTGGGCGCTGCCAAGTTCCTGAGTACATTTGATCTTACTTCAGGGTACTGGCAGATCGCCCTGACTGAGGGGGCTAAGGAAAGGTCCGCATTTTCAACCCCTGATGGCCATTACCAGTTCCGGGTGATGCCGTTTGGACTGAAAAATGCCCCCGCTACCTTCCAACGGTTGGTTAACGGGGTCCTAGCTGGCAAGGATGCCTTCTGTGCAGCCTACCTGGATGACATAGCTGTCTACAGTTCCAGCTGGGAGGAACACCTGCTTCACCTCAAGGAGGTGCTTCAGGCCCTGCAACAGGCAGGCCTGACCATCAAGGCCAGTAAGTGCCAGATTGGGCAGGGTTCCGTGGTGTACTTGGGACACCTGGTGGGTGGTGGCAAGGTGCAGCCACTCCAGGCCAAGATTGAAACTATCAAGGCCTGGCAACCACCACGAACGCAGACTGAGGTGAGAGCCTTTTTAGGCCTCACCGGATACTACCGCAGGTTTGTCAAGGGCTATGGTACCATTGTGTCACCCTTGACAGAACTCACTTCCAAGAAACAACCTAGGTTGGTGAATTGGACAGAGGCTTGTCAGAAAGCCTTTGACGCCCTGAAGGAAGCCATGTGCACGGCCCCCGTGCTCAAGGCCCCTGACTACTCCCAGGAATTTATCGTGCAGACAGACGCTTCAGAGCATGGCATAGGGGCAGTCCTAGCACAGCTAAATGAGGAGGGCCGAGATCAACCGGTAGTCTTTATTAGCAGAAGGCTATTACCACGGGAACAGAGGTGGAGTGCTATTGAGAGAGAAGCTTTTGCTGTGGTCTGGGCACTGAAGAAGCTAAGACCCTACCTGTTTGGGACTCACTTCCGGGTTCAGACAGACCACAGGCCCCTCAGATGGCTCATGCAGATGAGGGGTGAGAATCCAAAACTCTTGAGGTGGTCCATTTCCCTACAGGGGATGGACTTTACGGTGGAACATCGCCCAGGGGTTGACCACGCCAATGCTGATGGTCTCTCCAGGTACTTCCGCCTTAGCGATGAGAGCTCCCAGGAGATCGGGTAGCTCTCCCCACTTTCAGCTGGGGGGGACACATGTTAGACCTGACAGCCTTAGGGTAGTCACCCCTAACTTTTTGCCTGCCTCCCTCCACTTTTTGGACACTGTTTTTGCTGGTTTTTAGACTCTGCGCACTTTACCACTGCTAACCAGTGCTAAAGTGCATATGCTCTCTCCCTTAAAACATGGTGACCTTGAATCATACCTGATTAGACTATTAATTTACTTATAAGTCCCTAGTAAAGTGCACTTCATGTGCATAGGGCTGGTAAGTTAAATGCTACTAGTGGGCCTGCAGCACTGGTTGTGCCACCCACTTAAGTAGCCCCTTTTTCCTTGTCTCAGGCCTGCCATTGCAAGGCCTGTGTGTGCAGTTTCACTGCCACCTCGACTTGGCATTTAAAAGTACTTGCCAAGCCTAGAACTCCCCTTTTTCTACATATAAGTCACCCTTAATGTGTGCCCTAGGTAACCCCTAGAGCAGGGTGCTGTGTGGGTAAAAGGCAGGACATGTACCTGTGTAGTTATATGTCCTGGTAGTGTAAAACTCCTAAATTCGTTTTTACACTACTGTGAGGCCTGCTCCCTTCATAGGCTAACATTGGGGCTGCCCTCATACACTGTTGAAGTGGCAGCTGCTGATCTGAAAGGAGCAGGAGGGTCATATTTAGTATGGCCAGAATGGTAATACAAAATCCTGCTGACTGGTGAAGTCGGATTTAATATTACTATTCTAGAAATGCCACTTTCAGAAAGTGAGCATTTCTTTGCACTTAAATCCTTCTGTGCCTTACAATCCACGTCTGGCTGGGCTTGGTTGACAGCTCCTTGTGCATTCACTCAGACACACCCCAAACACAGGGTACTCAGCCTCACTTGCATACATCTGCATTTTGAATGGGTCTTCCTGGGCTGGGAGGGTGGAGAGCCTGCTCTCACACAAAGGACTGCCACACCCCCTACTGGGACCCTGGCAGACAGGATTGAACTGAAAGGGGACCTGGTGCACTTCTTAGCCACTCTTTGAAGTCTCCCCCACTTCAAAGGCACATTTGGGTATAAAACAGGGCCTCTGCCCTACCTCATCAGACACTTGCTGGAGAAGAAACCTGAACCAGAAACTACATCCTGCCAAGAAGAACTGCCTGGCTGCTCAAAGGACTCACCTGCCTGCTTTCTACAAAGGACTGCTGTCTTGCTGTTGCCCTGCTGCCTTGCTGAACTCTTGTCTGGCTGTGAAAGTGCTCTCCAAGGGCTTGGATAGAGCTTGCCTCCTGTTCCCTGAAGTCTCAGGACCAAAAAGACTTCTCTCTTTTACTTGGACGCTCCGTGCGCCGAAAATTTTGACGCACAGCTTGTTTCGCGGCGAGAAAAACGCCGCACTCCGACGCTGATCGACGCGACGCTCTTGGGACGATCGAAGATCCGACGCACGGCCTCGCAAGGACAACGCCGCCCGACCTCTAGAGGAGAAATCGACGCGACGCCTGCCGTGAGATCGTAATTTCAACGCGCAGCCCCGCAGATCGAAGTCTAGAGGAGAAATCGACGCGACGCCTGCCGTGAGATCGTAATTTCGACGCGCAGCCCCGCAGACCGACGCGCAGCCGGAGAACAAGCAGGAGAATCCACGCACAGACCCGGGACATCTGGTAATCCCCGCGATCCACAGAAAGAGACGGTCCGCGCGCCGGAAAACGACGCCCGACTTCCTCGCGTGGAAAATAACGACGCAAGTCCGTGTGTGTTGGGGAGAAATCGACGCACACACCCTTTTTCCACGCACCTCTTCTCTTGTGGCCCTCTGAGGAGATTTTTCCACTCCCAACCAGGTACTTGTGCTTGAAAGAGACTTTGTTTATATTCTAAAGACTTTAAGACACTTTATATCACTTTTCCGTGATAGTTCTACAGTTTTCCATTGCAACTTTATTCTTTTTGACCTACAATTATCCTGATAAATATTATATATTTTTCTAAACACTGTGTGGTGTATTTTTGTGGTGCTATATGGTGGTATTGTATGATTTATTGCACAAATACTTTACACATTGCCTTCTAAGTTAAGCCTGACTGCTCGTGCCAAGCAACCCGAGGGTGGGCACAGGATAATCTTGGATTGTGTGTGACTTACCCTGACTAGAGTGAGGGCTTTTGCTTGGACAGGGGGTAACCTGACTGCCAACCAAAAACCCCATTTCTAACAATACTTAATCGCTCTTTGTTTCAACTACTTTTCATTTACATCCCTTTTGACTAATTTGCTCATCCACACAGGTGTGACTTTGCTGCTTGCGTGCCTAACTTTCAAAAGGTAAAAGGGGAATTCCCTTTTAGCTGAATGCGGCGTATTGCGATAACTCCACATTTCTTTAACAGTCTTCTTGCAATCTGCTTCACATTCTGCACCCAACTGCACACATTCCTTTAACACTCAGTTAAATCTTTCCACAAGACCATTTTCCTTTCAATTATACACAGCTGTTCTGTGGTGTGAAACTCCTACACCCTTCAAATACCTTTGAAGTTTCCTGCTATAAATGATGGCCCATTGTCCGTGACTACACACTTGGGGTAGCCCTCTTTTCTGAAAACCCCTTCGCAGAAATTCACAACACATTTCCCTTAAAAAGGCTTCCTCAGGCCATTTACAGAAATAGTCCATCAAAACAACAGCATATTTACCTTCAATACCCTTACTGTTGAATGGACCACATATATCCATAGCCAACGTCAGCCTTGGCTTTTCTGGTAATTTGGTGGCTGATATGGGATATTCCCCTCTGACTTATGAGAGGGACTGCACTTGCAAGCTATGCGATGACACACAAACCTTTAGTTCTCTCTCTCCATATCCGGCCACCAAATATCAATGCAGGCCCTTCTCTTCATGCCAGACATACCCCTGCGGCCTTCGTGGAGCAATTCCAACAATCTGGTACTCAACCCTGATGGTAACACCAACCTCCCGCTCTTTCTCAAAATAGCATCCACTGAACCTAACTCTGACCATATTCTATAGTCCCAGTAGTCTCTTCTTACTCTTTCTGCTTGACCAGTGGTACTGGACAGACATTCCATAAGCTGCTTCAACACATCATCTTCCTCAATCGCTTGTTTCCATTCGTTCTCATTTATGGCCCCATCACTTGACTCATTCACACTGGCCACTAACCATACTTCACCATTGTCATCTTTATTATCTTCTTCTTCCCTCTGCAGCGGCAAACAAGGTAAGCAATCCGAATTTCTGTTTTTGTTTCCTGGAACACATTTCAATTCAAAATCATAGTCTTTCAATCTATAGATTAATTTCGCTATCCCAGGTGTAGTCCTGTCAGCCCCTTTAGTAGTGAATACTTCAATCAGGTGCTTGGGATCAGTATACAACTCAAAAGTGGTCCCCCCAAACACACATTTTAATGTGATACACTTCCCACCAGCACGCTAATGCCTCTCTCTCTCAATCATGGAGTATGTTGCTTCTGCACCCATCAATGTTCGAGACGCAGATGCTACCTCACGTTCCTGTCCTCTTTTCGGTTGCATCAGTCTATGGATGTAAAGTATTTTGCATCCTTGATACTAGAAATCATTTTGCTAATGTGTGGCAGTGGATGGCAGTTGAGCCATATACACTGGTCAGATCTCTCAAGTTGACACATATGCACAACTTTCCATTGGTCTTGTGCGCTAACACTATGCGACTAAGCCACTCTGACGACTCTATTGGCTCAATTACACTAGCCAGACATAGACAATCCAATTCCTCTTTGAGTTGTGCTCTCAGTGGGAAAGGAACATTTCTCACTTTGTGCAGTTTAGGCGTACTTCCTGATCTCAACACTATACAATGTTCAAATTTCTCTAGGCACCGTAGCTTGTCTGCAAATAATTTGGGATAATTCACCTTCCAGTTTGTTGTTTGTGTCCCTTCCGTTAGTGATACTTGCTCAGGGTGGTTTGGATCAAGAATAATCCCCAATGCTTTTTGTCCTCTCCACCCCATTAAGGTTCTTCTGTTCCTCACTACATACACTGTTCCACTCACACATCTATTTTTGTATGACAAATTGCAACTGAATTAACCTAACAAGGGTAATCTAACTCCAAAATACCCTTCAGGTTCAATGTCAGTTGGATGTAATTTGCACTCACTCAAACCTTCCCATACTTCTTTGTTGATTATAGTGTACAGGGAACACAATTCCACCCACACAGTGACATTGTTCCCTTTAATTTTCAGCATGCATTTTGGAGGTCGATAATCTTCTTTTATCTCACTTTGTCTTCATATATTACTAGCACTTCAACTTTGCCCTGCTTTTCTTCCTCTGAGTAACTGTCACTACCATTATGAACTATATTTACTGATATTTTTCCTACGCCCATCCAGTTTGCACATGTGTGAAAAATATCCTAATTTCTTACACCTAAAACATCTTGCCCTTGTAGCAGGACATGTCTCTGCGTCTGCCGTATGTTTAAAGCTGCCACAGTACATAGCTTTTCCCTTTGTTAAGGATACTCTGTTAGATCCCACAGAACTCTGTTTACCTTTATGTATCACCTTCACTTTGTTGTGTTCTGCTTAATCTTTATGCTGATCATCACTGAGTTCCTTAACCTATCTCGATGTATTTTCTATCTGTCTGGCAATGTTTATAGTTTTTGTAATGAAGGATCTTTTAATTCTAACAATCTCTCTTGAATCCGTGTTATTTGTTCGGTTGATAAACTGATCTCTAATCATTTCTTCGTGTATGTCCTGGAATCTGCATGTTGCAGCTAATGTTCTCAAAACTGACACATATTGTTCGAATGGAATGTAATTGTCCTCTAGGCTTTCATTGTCTCCACTTGCTCATCAGTTCCCGCCACCTGTGATTCAGATACTTCCGCTCCATCCCCATCCTGGTTACGAATAACAGTTTGTGTAGGTTTTAAAAACACTACCTAAACCTTTCTGCCCTCAAGGCATAAATTATGCTTGAACAGGGCTAACTTGTGTGATGCTATAACGTTTACACCCCAATGGCTTCTAAATACGTCTCAGAAGACTCTCCCCAATCTTCCCATACCATAACTGCTCTCCAGGAGTCTGTAGAAACTTCAGAGGCAGCATTATTGAAGTATCCATGGTGACCTGTGCGTAGATACCGGTAACAAGATGCTTCAAGTGCTTCACAAGTTCACTATTACTTTCACAAAGTAAGACATTTAACACTATGCTCCAGGGACCACACAATATTGTTGAGACAACTCCTCTAAAAAAAACGTACTTTTGATCATATGTTAACCTACGTGACTATTATGCTGCACAAGTTGTAAATACTTTTATAACACTTCTGTTACATCAAATAACTTACTCGGTGAACAAAAAAAACGAAAACAAAGTAGTCCCCGTTTTCTGCAGCAATAGTGTTTGCCAATGTGTGCGTTGCCGATGTCCCTGCGTTGCCATCCAGCTTCTCCAGGCAGCTTTACTGTCCGTGAAGATTATCACGCACTCAATCGTCTTAACTCCCACACTGTTCAAATCTGCGCATTTATGTATATTTGTCGATTAAGCAACTTGAAAGTCTAAAAAAAATGCGCTTTTCTTCCCGATTCAGACGAGCCAGTGTTGCACACTGGCTGCTTGGTTACAGTGCACCCAGTTACTTGGCACGGTCTGATCCAAAAACGAGGTGGTATCGCCTCTGATCACAACTTTACACCCATGCATACGACCTACTTTTCAGTGCTTAATTTGTAAATAAAAAGGTGCTGGTGCCCAAAACCCTGCTCTTAAACATGCGGCTGCTGCAATTAAATTTGTGAACACGGAATATTGAGGCGGCGTAATCTTAAAGCCATCTCGGGCCTTTTCAATCCATATAAAGCCACTCCCTGCCCCTTCAGCTCACTCTTGCAGCTTTCTACTTTCTCCCTTTGTGACGTTTTTTCGTTTTTCTCTTCCTCCCTCTTTCCCATATGTGCCTTTTGCTCGCAGCAAATGCTTGAGGTAGAAGACTGAGCCCCGGCCCTAAAAAAATAAGTGCCGGCGCTCAGCACCGGAATCAACAAGCACAAATTAAGCACTGCTACTTATGACGTCGCAGTTTCCCATTTCTGCCCAGAAGGAAGCTTGCATCTGCCTCGCCATGAAGTCTCAAGATCCCTGTGAGTACCTCCTTGAGGAACGCTGTGTGTCAAAGCCCGTTCCCGCCCGAGTCGAGGCGCGTTGCCTCCCATCACTGCACTGCGGGGTAGAGCTTTTCCAATGTACACAAGTTGCCCCGCTGTGCTCGATCAGTGCTGTCGAGGCCCGATAATTGCCTCCGATAACAGCGCGCAGCCTCGGGCCTTCACATGTAAGCAATGTAGAAAGGCTCGTCAGCGCAGCCCCGCTTTTATTTATACAGGGAGTGCAGAATTATTAGGCAAATGAGTATTTTGACCACATCATCCTCTTTATGCATGTTGTCTTACTCCAAGCTGTATAGGCTCGAAAGCCTACTACCAATTAAGCATATTAGGTGATGTGCATCTCTGTAATGAGAAGGGGTGTGGTCTAATGACATCAACACCCTATATCAGGTGTGCATAATTATTAGGCAACTTCCTTTCCTTTGGCAAAATGGGTCAAAAGAAGGACTTGACAGGCTCAGAAAAGTCAAAAATAGTGAGATATCTTGCAGAGGGATGCAGCACTCTTAAAATTGCAAAGCTTCTGAAGCGTGATCATCGAACAATCAAGCGTTTCATTCAAAATAGTCAACAGGGTCGCAAGAAGCGTGTGGAAAAACCAAGGCGCAAAATAACTGCCTATGAACTGAGAAAAGTCAAGCGTGCAGCTGCCACGATGCCACTTGCCACCAGTTTGGCCATATTTCAGAGCTGCAACATCACTGGAGTGCCCAAAAGCACAAGGTGTGCAATACTCAGAGACATGGCCAAGGTAAGAAAGGCTGAAAGACGACCACCACTGAACAAGACACACAAGCTGAAACGTCAAGACTGGGCCAAGAAATATCTCAAGACTAATTTTTCTAAGGTTTTATGGACTGATGAAATGAGAGTGAGTCTTGATGGGCCAGATGGATGGGCCCGTGGCTGGATTGGTAAAGGGCAGAGAGCTCCAGTCCGACTCAGACGCCAGCAAGGTGGAGGTGGAGTACTAATTTGGGCTGGTATCATCAAAGATGAGCTTGTGGGGCCTTTTCGGGTTGAGGATGGAGTCAAGCTCAACTCCCAGTCCTACTGCCAGTTCCTGGAAGACACCTTCTTCAAGCAGTGGTACAGGAAGAAGTCTGCATCCTTCAAGAAAAACATGATTTTCATGCAGGACAATGCTCCATCACACGCGTCCAAGTACTCCACAGCGTGGCTGGCAAGAAAGGGTATAAAAGAAGGAAATCTAATGACATGGCCTCCTTGTTCACCTGATCTGAACCCCATTGAGAACCTGTGGTCCATCATCAAATGTGAGATTTACAAGGAGGGAAAACAGTACACCTCTCTGAACAGTGTCTGGGAGGCTGTGGTTGCTGTTGCACGCAATGTTGACGGTGAACAGATCAAAACACTGACAGAATCCATGGATGGCAGGCTTTTGAGTGTCCTTGCAAAGAAAGGTGGCTATATTGGTCACTGATTTGTTTTTGTTTTGTTTTTGAATGTCAGAAATGTATATTTGTGAATGTTGAGATGTTATATTGGTTTCACTGGTAATAATAAATAATTGAAATGGGTATATATTTTTTTTTGTTAAGTTGCCTAATAATTATGCACAGTAATAGTCACCTGCACACACAGATATCCCCCTAACATAGCTAAAACTAAAAACAAACTAAAAACTACTTCCAAAAATATTCAGCTTTGATATTGATGAGTTTTTTGGGTTCATTGAGAACATGGTTGTTGTTCAATAATAAAATTAATCCTCAAAAATACAACTTGCCTAATAATTCTGCGCTCCCTGTATACCCCTTCTCGGTGCCCCGCCCGAACGAGTTGAGTTGAGCACGCTTACAAAATATAGGAGAGCCCGGATGGCTCTCCGGCTAGCTCTCTACATCCCTCCCATGTTTTACTCCACACAGAAGAGACGTATTTATATATATATATATATATATATATATATATATAACATAACCAAACACCAGACCCCAAGTACGAGTGTGAAAAAGAGGATAAGGAAAAGAAAGAAACAAAATACAACATAGGATGATGAACTTCGAATAGAACTAAAATGTTCATTTGATCACAGGACATGTCCTCACATCACCGATACCCAACATCACCAGTGCTCCATCAGTAGATGATGACACTAAACTACAGTTCACACCTGGTCTGCTTTACAGACAAAATCCTTCAGCTGACAGTTGGGAGCAGGATTGGGACGTAAGTTATATCTTGCACTTCTAGCAAGCACACCCCCATGTCCAGGATCATCACACGGCAGGACTCGCGCAGCAGGCAATGCCACAGGGACACTCAGTCTCTTCCTGTATGCTCGGCGACACACCTGTCATTTCCTCCATCTCTCCTTCCTCCTCCACAGGGACGAAGACTCTTGCTTTACGGAAATGTGACACATTTCTCGTAACCCTTTGTCTTCCTCGGCCGCCGTTATCATGACCCCTTGAATGCGAATGACTTCCCAGACTTCTGGCTCGAAAGGTGTTCGGAACTTCCCTCCTCCCTTCCGATTTTTCACTACCACTTGACCACCTTCTCGGAACTCTCTATGCTTTGTTTGCCGTTTTTCACTGGCCTTCTGATTAGTAACCTCCCGACACCTCTGAGTGGCTTTCACTTCCAACACAGGTGGTTTCCAGCGTGGACCAGCTGGGATACAGTCACGTGGAGAGACTTTAAACATCAATGCTGCTGGTGCACACCCAGTGGTGCTATGGGGTGTCTGGCGGTAAGCACTCAAGAACTGTTGCAGGCACTGCTCACATTCCTCTCTTCACTCCACTCCTATCCTAAGGGCTCTATTTAGAGTTCTCATAAACCTTTCAGCATCGCCATTCCCCTGAGGCCAATACGGCATGATCTTGCGATGACGAATAGCTAACCCATCAAGGTAAGAGCGAAATTCTTGTCCCTGAAACGGGGGTCCATTATCTGTCCTGATCTCATCAGGGAGCCCAAACAATGCAAATGTCCTTTAGAGAACTGGCTGCACATTTACATTTTCAAATGCTGTAGATGATATGACCTCAACCACAGGAAACTTGGTATAAGAGTCTCTCAGAACAACTGTCAGCCACCCATCTGGAAAGCTTCCAAAGTCCATGCTCACCTTCGCCCATGGCTTCAGAGTGGCAGGTTCTGTGACTATCGGAGAACTGGGCGGTTCCGCAGACGTGATGATACAGGAGTGACACTTTCCCACCATCTCGTCAACTTGACTATCCATGCCAGGGAACCACACTTTGGCATGCAGCCTCGTCTTTGTTTTTGCAGTACCTTGATGCCCCTGATGGGCTAGCTCTATCACTCGAGCCCACAAGCACTGAGGAAGTACGATCCTCCTTCCCCTCAGGATCAGTCCTGTATTATCGGTGGACAGCTCATCACGCACCTTCCACATACCTTGCATAGTCACATTATGTTCTGGGCTAGATACCTTAGTCTTCTCTAGGAAGTGTTTCCATTTCCTGTGACTTAACGCCTCATTAACCTGATTCAGCACTACATCATCCTTGGTGGCATTCACAATGTCTGTGATAATAAGAGCGTTGGGGCATGCGGACTGCACAACCCTACTGACAAAGACTTCGGTGCTTTCTTCATCCTGTTCTTGGTGAGAATCAAACGTTTTCGGGGATGGGTGACGAGACAGATAATCCGCGGGGTTATTAATCCCTGGTCGATAAATAACCGAGAATCTGTATGGTTGAAGTCGAACAGTCCACCGTTCAATTCAAGGAGGTGCTAAGCGTGGGCTTCCTGCAAACAGCGAAACTAAAGGCTTATGATCAGTCACAACTTGAAAATCATGCCCATAAAGATACAAGTGAAGGTGCTTGCATGCCCATCGAATCGCGAAGGCTTCTCGCTCAATCTGCGCATACCGTGTCTCCACTGCAGACAACGCTCTGCTAGCATATGCAACCGGAACCCACTCCTGATGTATCTGCTCCTGAAGAAGAATGGCCCCAAGCCCCACGGGCCTCGCATCCACAACTACTTCCGTCTGCTTACGTGGGCTAAAATAAGCCATGGTTGATTTATCCAGCAACGCTGCTTTGATGTCTTCGAATGCTTGGCCTGCAGCCGGGGTTCACTCCCAGCGGTGTTGTCCTTTTGTGAGATGTCGAAGAGGCTCTGCCATTGTGGCAAGCTGCGGTATGAATCGCCCACAATACGTGGCCATTCCCAAGAAGCTCCGTACTTCGGTTGAATTTTGTGGAATTGGGGCTTGACGAATGGCCTCCGCTTTACGTGGATCCACTTATGGACCATCCTTTGAAAAGATGTAGCCAAAGAGCTCTACTGACGTCCGATAAAACGCACATTTCTTCTTGTGAAGAGTTAGTCCCGATTCCACTAACCTTTGTAGCGTAGCCCTTAGATATTGTGCTCAGTTTCCAACACTCCACGAAACACGCGCAGAACCACACGCTTGCCCAACAACTTTGCTGCCCCCAAATTTCAACAATATAACAACTCAGAGTAAACTCACCCATTTACTATTGTGCTTCAGCCTTGGGAAAACTGCACAACAGTCACTCTTTGTAGTCTTAGTTGTCAGCAAATAATGAGAACCAGGGATTCTCTTTCAAAGAATTCAGTACCAAGACAGGGAAGTGAAACCTTGTCCTGCGTGTGTCCTGGGGTTCAGCATCACATCCTTGTTGCCACTTTGAACACACCAGGACACAGGAGAAGGATGTAGATAAGTTTACTTAGTCCCATACAACAACCCGTGACACATACCCTCTCTTTAGCAACTGTCTGCCTTCTGCCCCTGGAATCCACACTCCAGAATCCAGTAGAGAATGTACTTATTGCCAAGATACAACTTTGCCGTTCTACCTTGATCATACTTAACAGCTAGGGGTGGCCAATCAAATCTTCGTGGGGTATGTTGGAGCTAAAAAAGGGAAAGCTGTGCAGAATTGGACCATCTCAAGTTGACTAGCGCTCTGCATCAAGATCTGCTATGCACTGGCCAAGAGGCAACTCCATGAGGGTTTGCATATTCATTACACCCGAGCTAAGGTTACAACCACTTTTTTGACCCTGTCCTGAACATCTGTCAAGCAGCAACGTGGGCATCTTTGCACACATTTACTAAACACTGCTGTCTGAACAGTCACATCCATCATGAAGGGCACTTCGCACGTTCAGTCCTGCAGGACATTTTGATTTAAAATTGGCTTCGTAGACCCACCTCGAGGAGGCATTCCTTGGGTGTCTATTCTAAGGTAAGGAATCTGGGGGTAGAAGTCTGTATCAGATGAACAAGTTACTTACCTTCGGTAATACCTTATCTGTAGAGAGTCTATCTAGCCGCAAATTCTGTACCGACCCTCCCATCCTCCCCGCTCTGCAAGACAATTGCAGAGTAAGGGACACTCTTCTCAGGGCCTTAGTTTTTCACACCAGTGGGCAGTTCTCATTGTGGCTCTTTGCTGCTTGCATGGAAAGCTGCAAAAGTAACTGGCCTCAGCATGCTGAGGTAGCACCTATATAGGTACCACACACACCACGTCCAGTGTGGCCGACGTGGACCCGAACAATGCACTTACTGGCGAACAGGGGTACTGCTCAATAATTCATTATGAGGCCTGGGGATTATTCTGAGGTAAGGAATCTATGGCTAGACAGAGTCTCTAATAGATAAGGTCTTTTGGAAAGTAAGTAACTTGTTTATTTATTAGTCCAGTGCCTGCCCAGTAGGGGTGATCACCAACCCCCTTAAATTGTAGGCAACACATTCCGTCGCGGAGTATAGAACAGAAAAGGCAGACCACCAACCAAGCAATGCAGGAATCTCAATGAAGATTCCATGGGCAACGGTGTGAAGGTAATACAAATAAAAAATCATTATGTATATTTAATATGGTTTGTAAAAAGTGAGGCTTACGACTATGAGATTCCCCTGGAGGAGAACCAGAATTACAGATAACCATTGCTTTTCACCCAAATCAAGGCATCAGATGTTCCCCAGCAGGAGATACTCCCTAGATCATAACCTTAGAATCATGCTTCTCTGCAATGATGAACCTCTGAAACATCCCCCCAAAAAATTTCAGAACAAAGAATTGTTTTTTTACCATTCACTTAAAAAAAAAAAAATGGTTTCAGGTATAGATCAATAGAAAAAAATGTTTGCATCATCCGTGCATTGAAGTTAAATCTTTTTCGACTTCCGCAGTGAGTTGAACTCACTTCAATATAAAAACCAGCCTTAAGACAACAATTTTACTTCAGTTTTTCTCTGACTCAACAGTGCAGTAATTAGTAAGACCTTTCGAGTTTTACATAATCTTTTTACTTTCTGTTATTACTCATTCTTTCAGCAGCATTCCACACCATCATCCTCTCAATGATAATGGGGCTAGAAGGAAAAATGTTACTCTGATAAGTCTAACCACTGATTCCTCACCTCGTGGATATTCCTCAGTCGTTAGACTGGATGTGGAAAATGTTAAAGCAGTAGCTATAAAGATGAGGCTCGCACACCTTATCCTTGAATATCTGTAAATGAAACTTCATGTAACATCTCCAGCTGCCCTTCCTGTCCTCCTCCCAGTTTCTCAGCCTTCCACTTCTCTCCTTGCTCTGATCTCATTGCACGTAACATTCCACATTCTTTACTAACCTTCTAATCTTTACTCTTATCACCACAAATCTCACCCATTATATTATCATAAACTTTAACATTAAACAATACATGTACAATAATACGATACAATAATATTGCTACATTTCTTACACTCACATATCACTCTTTTTTCATAGTATAATACAATGTATATACCACAATATTATAACTTCACGTTTCTCTTTTTTTCTTTTTTTTCCTTTCCTTTAATTTATTTTAGGCGATTTCTGCTGCCCTTGGGGGCAGATCGGCCTATTTCTATTAGGCCGATCTGCCCCCAAGGGCGGGGGGGCAGAAACCACTTAGGCACCAGGGATTGGTGTGTGTGTGTGTGTATGTGTATTTTGTTTGGGGGGGGAGCCCCTTGGGTAAGGGTCGCTCCCCATGGGGGCACATTACTGTTGGCCATTTCTGCCCTCCTTGGGGGCAGATCGGCCTGTTTTTGTAAGGCCCATCTGGGCAGAGAGCCTACCAGAGAAGGTTTTTGTTCAAAAATGGAGGGTGGGCATATAAATGGGGACAAAGTTGTTCTGCCCACTGGTGGGCAGATGAGGCAATTACCCCTGATCCACTCCCGGGATACAATAGGTATGACCAATGTCACATGTAAAGTTCTCTCTTTCCTTCTCCAGTGCCTAGATACACAGCAGTCCTGTCAAACCGCTGCTAAAAGAGGTGACTGAAGACGGTAGGCGGGTGGCAATAGTCCATCCTCCGCCAAACGAACACAGTATAAACCATACCTAATTTCAGCACACCCTCCTTCACAGCAGCTGGAAGTAGGGCATAGTTCTAGATTTTCAGGGGGAAAGTCACTTCTAATTCTAGGGTGTTGGAGGTCACAACCACAAACTTGTACGTATTCTGCCAGAAATGCCACCATAGCCAGGGTTTTGCTCTTCAGACCATCTGCAAGTTGAGGTGATGTCCCTTCTAGAGAAAGATGCCACGGAGAGGTGCCAGTTTCTGAATGGGAGAAAGGACTGTGATGCTTTCTAGTGGATTAAAAAGGGACAGAAGAGGAAGAGGGGCTTATTTTGGATTTGCGATGTCCCAACTCACTCATCACCAAAGAGAAATTCAGGATGGTTAATTTGTAGATAAGTCCCCTTTATCCCAACTAAAAATTCTTGATCAGTATAGATATTCAGAATGCGTATTTCCACAAGACGATCGAAAGAGCTCGCAGCTAGACAGAGGTATTTCTTGGTAGGTGACTCCTTCCATGAGTTCAAGGTTCAACCCAATGGTTTGAAATCTGCTTCTCAGGTGTTTACAAAATGCATCTACTGGTGGCAGTACATTCTCAGCACTTGTGCCTTCATATTTTCTATACCCGAAGGACTGGCTGCTGAAAAGTCCCTGGGAGTTCAAGGTTATCCAAGCTTTGCAGACCACTAAAACTTTACCAAGCTTTGCTGTCACCTGTCAATTGGGATACATGATCCCAGGTTCCCCTTACAGTTTATTTCCAGGGGGTTGAGGTGAATAACAGCAGGGTGAAGATGATTCCTTTTAGGAGAGACTTCTCCCATTTCAGAAGAAGATGATGGAATTAGAGATCAAATTCGATCTTGGTCCACCAGGCACTGCCTAGCCCTGAGTTGACCACCTTACCTCCGTCCAGTCCGCAGAACCGGCCCTGCCCTCTCCAGCCCTGCTGAGCTCAACTGCATTGGATTGAGGCCTCCTGCCTTTCTGTCTCTTTCACCATCCTTTTTTAGGCCGAGCACGCAAGCGCTCTGACATGTTGTAATCTGTCTGTAGGCTTTTAACCACGCCCACCGCATGCTCCTCACTATATCACTCGTTCATGGGCTTGCCTTTCAAAAATTCTTTGTTATCATTGGTAAGTACTTTGCGTTTGTCCGTCCTTGGGGCAGTTTTGTTACCACCTTGGCCATCGACCCTGTTACATGGATAATTGCATGTTTACCAATACATTTTACTGCAAGCAAACTTCTATTTCCTTTTGTGTCTCCTTCACGCTCATGGCCACCGTTGCGCTTTGAATTGGTTTTCTTATGTCAACTGTTTTACTTTTCATTTTCAATTTATGTGGCAAACGTGAGACACATTACGTTGCAAACGCTTGTGCTCTTTTACTTCTGCCTTTCACCCCTTTGCTTTTTCACTTTTTGCCTCGTCCTTTTCTGCTTTGCCCCTTTTCTGCCTCTCTTGCCTTCTTTCCCCTGCTTTAACCCCATTTGCATTTTTGCACCTTTTGCCTCTTGTTTGCCCATTTCTCTTTCTTCCCTCTCCACTTGCTCCACTTTTCCACTCGGCTCACTCTTTTTTGTCCCTCACTCTCACTTTGCCCCCACTCTGATTTTGTCACTCTACCTCATCTTTCACCACTTCTGATTTTCATTGTGCTCCAATTTGGCCCCCGTGGCATTTTCATTTGTCTCTTTTTTGTCCAGTACTTTTTCACCCTTTTGCCTCACCTGTTGCTTCCCAGGTGTCCCGCTCCTGCCCCTCCCACTGCCCCCAGATTCTCATCCGCCTCTACCTTGCACCCAGACTCTCTTAATGGCATCTGCAACGCGGACCAGCCACTACGATGGTGCTCGCTGGCCCTGCCTGACCCTCTTACATGTGTCCTCTCCTCTGACCTGCATACATGCCAACCCGCCCGAATCAGGTGGACGACTACTGATTTTAAGGCTAGTCTCCTGCCTCCCGATTCCTGCATGCAAAACCGGATTCCTCTGCGGGCTTCAGCTGACAGGGCCTGGTCTTGTGTAACTCGGAGCATGCACTGCCAGTAAGCTGCTTCTGCAGGCCAGTGCACAGCACTTGCATGACGCTCTCTCTGCCTGCCCTAGTGCTTTCTCCGTGCCCCTGACGGGTAAGGAAAAAAACATACATTTGCATATCTAATATCCGATCCTGCAGCAGCAAACTTGCAAATCCCATGCATAACAGTAACCCGATTCAGGTCCCTATAGAGGTCCATGGGAGAAATACATTCTCCCAATTTTTTTTCTTCTAATATGTTGGCATGTATGGGCCTGGCCTGATTAGGCATCCCTGGGTTTTGCCTGGACAGTTCTGGTTTTCCACCAGCTGTCCCAGCAGATTTTAGCAAATTTCACTCATGTCCTGGTTTTCAGGGAGAGTGACTGAAAACAGAAGGAAAAAAGCAAAAGAACAGATAATGGAAGGAATGCTGAACAATGCAAACATTCACCCCCAGGTTCAAAGATCTGGGTTTAATCCATCGTTTTTTTTACCACCACGCCACCCCAGTTTGGACCCAGACGTATGCAAATCAGTCTTGATCCTGTTCCCCATGGCAACAGTCCTGCTCGAACTACCAAGTCAGGTCCTCCCTGGACCGAAAAGAAGCATCCTGGGACCAGTTTCAGGGTATCACCCTTCATCAGCCAGGCTAGCTTGAATCCATTGGTGCAGTGAGCACGGGACCCACGTCTGGGCATACCCTTCCCACTTAGGTCGACAAAAGCAAAAAGAACCGATGATGGATGTAATGCTAACCAATGCAAACATTCACCCCCAGTCACAAAGATCTGGGTTTATTTAATCGTTTTTTGCCCACCACGCCACCCCAGTTTGGACCCAGCCATATGCAAATCAGTCTTGACCCTGTTCCTCATGGGAACAGTCAAGCTCGAACTGCCAATCCAGGTCCTACCTGGACCGGAAACAAGTATCCTGGTATCGATTTCAGGGTATCACCCTTCATCAGCCAGGCTAGCTTGAATCCAGTAGCGCAGTGAGCACGGGACCCACGTCTGGGCATACTCTTCCTACTTAGGGCAACAAAGCAATACACAAGCAAGACCCAGCATCAGCAGCCAAATCAACTTCTGAACCCCAAACAGACATCTCTGCTCTGTCACCTCTCCTCTCTGGCCCGCTTTTGAAGAGCCAGAGCTGAAGGTAGTGCCTTACCTGACTCCAAAAGCCAAAGCAACCTCCTGATGCACTTTAGAGCTGCCAGTTCCATCTTAGAATTTCCCAAACAACTGAAAACCTGGCTATTTCAACAGGATCCAGTCAGGGTAGTTCCTTCCATTAGGTGCCAGTATACCCTTGGGGTGATAATGCGTTCCCTGCAAATCATTATAACATAACCAGTCCGAATGTTTGCATTTCTTCCGGGTAGGATGTTCTTTTGAATTTTCCTGATTCCATGTGCTGTACTGCATGTGAAGCGGCTGGAAGAGTATCTTAAGCTTCTGCTGTCTCAAATACCAGGGCATTTGGACATGCAGAAGGTTTCCATCGCAAGTAGAGCCTCACTGGGTGACTGTTCACAAGTACTTCCTTAAACGGTTGTGGGTTGCAAGGAGGGGATCTTTCAGTTCAAGCCCACTAGCATAGTCTGATGCTGAGATGGGCAACACTAGTGGAGCTGGATATGGCCACATGGTTCTCAGTGCCCAGTGAAAGAGGAGCCAGGTGGATCTTCTTGTCCTGGCCAACTCCACACCTTCAGTCCTGTGGAATTCAGTGCAGCATGAAGCTTTGGCCAAAGAGCAAGCAGGTCATTAAAGCAGTTGCATCCTAGGACAGCACGAGTTGGAATCCCAACCAGACCTTCCTTATTTTCTTTTGGACTTCTGGGTAGAGCCTCTCAGAGACCTGCTGGCCAAAGAAAGAAACCAACATGTCCAGGAAACAAAAAGTGGGAGCTTTCTGGGGATTGCATTTTAATAGACTGGTGTACTCCTTTCCTTTGATGCCTGGGACACTGAGGAGGTTGACCCCATTAGGCAGCACAATGATCCTTACTGTTCCCAGCTGGGCAGGACACTTTGTCTCATGTCTCTTCTGTCTACCTTGTAGACCATAGTTGTCTAGCCTTAACTCCAGACTTTTCACCTCATGCTGAGCTGTTTGACAGCCGAAAACCTGATTACCTTTATTTACAGCACATGGATCTACCCGAAGGCTATTTATATCCTAAATTATAAACAAGGTATCTTAATGGAGATTTTGTGTTTGGTGCATCTCACATCATCGGGAGGAGGCGGTTGCTCTTAAAATGTTAATTTTGGCATCATTCTTGACTCCAGCGTGGTTGGATGAGAGATGCACCTCTTGGTCTTTACTGTTTGGAGGACATCGGCAGGTGCAGCATCTGTCATTAAAAAAAAAAAATCCTTTTATTCATGATTTTCCAAAGGGGTCAACAATGAACTTTTCCTCCTAGCTGCAGACTTCCCTTTTGTGTTTTGTAAGCTCATGAGTTCACCTTTTGAGTCTACGTACAGATGTGAGGAGGGAGGTGGTGCTTCTGATCGCCGTCCCATCAGTAAGAAGAGTTAGTGTGATCTATGCATTGCCTGCAGATGAGCCTTTTATGATTTCAATTATGACAAGGTTGCAGAATAGAACTCATCCTTTTTTACCAAAGGCCATATTGAATTTTTATGATAACTGGGTTAGTTCATTGCTTGCTTTTTTCCAAACTCTGGACATCCTGTAGGAGGCACTTTACATACCTTGGATGAGAGAAGAGCACAGTAATTGTACATTGAAGGGACTGAAAGTTCCATATCAATCAGAAAGCCTTTGGTCTCATGCCTAGGGGAGCGCTCACATTCAGCTGCTGAGCAATCCAGGTCTGAGAAGTGTATTAAAGTCTGTCCGTTACAACTGAATGCAAATAAGATGTTTCAGATGGATACTTCTAACCACAGATTACTCACCTTGTCAATATTCGCCAGGCGACAGACTGAATCTTGAAACTTCAAAGCAGTACTCCTCGACATAGTCATTGTCTGGCTTCACACCAATGATGTTCTGCTCTGGAAGTGAAGAGCGGAGACACAAAAGTGCCACCCAGGTGGGCTGTCATTCCTTTTTCCCATGCCTTCAGACGTGGATCCAAAGCTGCTATATAGGGCCTGATTTAGATGTCGGTGGAGGGGAATACTCTGGCACAAACGTGACTGATATCCCGTCCGCCGAATTAAGATCCCATGATAGCCTATGGGGATCGTAATACAACAGACAGGATATCCGTCACATTTGTGAAGTAGTATTCCATCCGACAACATTCAAATCAAGCCCATAGTCTTTTCAATACTTTTTTGGAGACTTTCCCAAAACATATTTATAGTGTGCATGAGAAAATGTCACATCCTTAGACAATAGGGTTTAACCTGTAGAGGGAGTTGTGCAACCAGTGTTCTGTGGCAGACGTTCATGAGGTGTGCCTATTGTGTTGAAACATGATTCTAGGGCCTTTAACCTCTACGGCCAGGTGAATCTAAAGGCTATATGGGACAATGAAGCAAAGCTTTGTGTTGCTAAACATCAGAAGGCTCCAGGCCATGATCAGTCAAGGTCTAAAATAAGGTCCTTTTTTCCGAAGTTGTTCCCACAGGACATCTCCATCACGGTTGACATCTGCAAATAAGACCAAAAAGAATCATAAGAAATATACGTAGGAATCTGTTCCTGCCCATCATTCCTAAACTCTGGGGAGGACCCAGGGACATCAATATGCCATTTGGTCATGCCCCCAATCTCAGTCGTTGCCAATCCCCAGCTTAGTCCTCATTTACGTGAAATTTCCAGGTCCGTCCGCAATGACACCGCTGGTGGAGGCCATTAGGAAGGACATTCAGGACATTTTCAGCAATTTACCTATATAAAATATGTACTGGTAGCTATATGGACAGTCTGGCCAACTATACTCCATTAGGTTGAATCCTTTAATAAATTAGTTATTACCTAAGATACTGATGATGGAAAAACGCTTGGTGGATAACACAGTGTGAATGACCTCCTTTGCAGATGCTCCAGTTCAAGGGAGCCATGCTGGATATTGTATGGTTTCATGCCTTTTCCCTGGAGAAGAGAGTTCCAGACATTTGGGCCATGAGCCTGATGATTTATCTTGTGATGTGAAGTTCAGTGCGGATGACTCTGAGGCTGCAGGCTTACTTCATCCTGCTGGTTAAACATGGCAGATAGCATATGTGGGTGCTGCAATGGGATCTAGAGTCCCAGTGGGCACAGCACCAGGGAAATCTGTTGAATTGTATCCAGATTCCGGAGGAGACTGCAGAAGATCTACAGTCGTACCTCTCAACTTACTCCACCAAGATTTGACATTGGTGATGGATGCATCACTTCTAGGATGAGGAGTCCATCTGGGAGAGGTGGAGATCAGAAGCCTATGGTTTCCAGCTGAAGCTTTGTTGGAGTTGAGGGTTATTCACTTCTTGAAGGCCTTCCTGCCTACCATCAGCGGAAGACTGGTGCAGGTGTACAAGGCCAACACACTGCCATGTGGTACTGCAACATGCAGGGTGTGGCGGGGCTTCTTTCTTGTCCCTGGAAGCTATATGGTTCTGGAAGTGACTGAACCACTAGGGAATTTCTCTGGAGGTGAGCCACCTAATGGGATGTCTACATTTCAGGGCGGGCAAACTCAGGCACCAACACCTAGTGAACCACGAATGCAAGTTACACCTGGAGATGGCGCAGTCATCTTCAATCACTGGGGAGAACCCTGGCTGCAGAACTCACAATATGAGCACTTTTGCATGATTGAGTTACCAGGGTGGCTCTCTCTAGTACGCATCATGCCTAGAGTGGAGCTTGAGACTCCTGTATGCCTTCCCGCCACTACCTCTCTTGTCTCAAGGTCTGAAGTGGGCCAGGAACGACCAGACCCAAGTGGTCCTAGTGGCACCCACATAGTTGCTTAGTAGAGCAGGGAACTGGACACAGGCCTGCAAAATCTCCCTCTTCATGCTTAGAGATTGAGCTTGACCTCATCTAACCTTACCCCAGAGCCGTTCATGTCATCTTGGCAGCAAGATGTTCCTTTACAGTATCTCTATATGCCAGTTGTTGGGACAGATTTGTGTTTTGGTACAGCACCTATTATATTGACCCGCTGTAGGCCAAATTGTCTGACATTTTGTATTGTTTGTCCCTGGACTAGGAAGGGCTTGCTTTAGGCACTGTTAAATGCTGCTTATCAGAGTTGTCACTTTTCCACAGTTATCGGGTCAGACTTTATTGATTAAATCGCCCGTTGTGATGAGATTTGTAAAAAGGTTTGCAAAATGTATTACCATCAAAGCCATTTGTGATGCTACAGTGAAATTTCAATTTGGTTCTTGCTTTTTTTAATGTGTATTCCCTTTGAGCTTATGTACAGTTGATCACTACATCTCCTGGCCCCCAAAAAGGTCTTCCTGATTGCTATAACTCAGCTTGTAAGTGAACTTCAGGCTCTTTCTAGCTAATTACCCAAGTCCACGTTCTTCCCAGATGAGCTGGTGCTGAAGGCCCAAGCTTCCTTTTTGCCAAAACTGGTGACAGGCTATCATGCTCTCGTCATTCTTTACTCCACGTCAGCCTTTGAAAGAGGAAGAAAGACTCCATTGTTTGAAACCCAGGGGAATACTCAGTTTTTACATTGATCGCACCAAGGAACATCAAGTGGGCTATCAGTTAGTGTTTGCTGGGGCAAAGCAGGGCAACACAGTGCAGAAGCAGGCCATCTCTCAATGGATCGTGCTCTGCATCAAGATTTGCTATGCAGTGGCTAAGAAGCAGCCTCCCAAAGGCCTACGGACTCATTCCACCGGAGCCAAAGCTACTACCATTGTGTTGGCTTGTGGAGAGCCTGTCCTGGATATTTGTCAGGTGTCTATGTGGGCATCAGTGCATATGTTCACAAAGCACTACTGTCTCAACAGTCAGGTCTGTCAAGATGTGCATTGTGCCTGCCCGGTCCTGCAGGACCTTTGGCGTGAGCCAGTTCACAGATCCACCATCTTGAGAGGTACTGCTATGGTATCTGTTCAGAAGGTGAGGAGTCTGCAGTTAGAAGTATCCATCAGAGGAACAAGTTACTTTTGGTTATTTTCTTCCTGGTGGATACTCTAGCTAACCAAACAGAACTGGACTCTTTTCCATCCAAAAAAGGTCCCAAGCTAACGTCTTCACTCTGGTCATGCCAATTTGAAGATAAGCTCTACATCTGAGGTCGTGGACAGAGTAAGAAAGCAACTCATGTCAGACTCTGAAATCCAGTTAAACCTGAAGGGCATTCCAAAGTGAACCATTCATGGAAAGTGAACGGCACAACACCGAGGGCACTTCCTGTTACTTTGGGGTGAAGCCCCCACTCATGGGCCTGTAGGGACGATTCAAAGTATTCACCCTCATGGTGAGGCTGCCCACCAGGTGGTCTGTGACTGGGAAAATGCAGGAAAATCCACAACCCATCACAACGCGTCACCTCCTAACACAGAGTACAAGACCCAGCACTGCCATGTCTATTGAGACAATGGATGGTGGTTGTACTGTCCGGCACAACTTGATTGGTACTCCCTTCGTTGGATGAGAGGAAAGCCTTCAGAATAAAGTGGCCCACCCACAGTTCTAACACATTTATGTGCAGGCACTACTTTTATGGGTTACCCAGATGAGCACCTCAACGAGGAGGCATATGGAAGGGTGGTAGCCTGTCACTGCTTTACGTGTTGCTCCCCAATCCAAATTCTTTCGCTTTTCCTGCAGACAGTTCAGGAGGTTCAAATACAAATGATCCTGATTGCCCTGGATTGGATGAATAGGATCTGGAATGCTGATATGTTGAAATCTTATTTGGTCCCCTCTTCCTCTCCCACACAGGATGGTCCTGCTTTAGCAGCAGAGTAATCAGGTCCTCGCGTTCGATGCTCTAGTGCAGTGAGTGGTGCCAGCCAGAAGCCCTCGGTTTAGTTACAGAAGTTGCAGACATCATCTTGGCTTCTAAATCCATGTGTGCAGCCACAGCAGTAAATTAGTTGAGTGGTGCAGTTCAGAAGGTTTGGATCACTTTTAGTCACAACTTTCTGATGTTCTTCGGTTTGCGCTTTCACAGGGCTTGGCGGTGACTACTGTTACTGTCGTAGTGCGTGCACCCCACCCCTCTTCACTAGATAGGTATCACCTTCATAGTACGTGCACCGCCCCTCTTCACCAGACATCACCTTTATAGTACGTGCATCACTCCCATTCACCAGATATCACCTTCATAGTCCGTGCACCGCCCCTCTTCACTAGATATCACCTTCATAGTACGTGCACCACCCCTCTTCACAAGATAGGTATCACCTTCATACTACGTGCACCACCCCTCTTCACAAGATATCACCTTCATAGTCCGTGCACCGCCCCCTCTTCACCAGATATCACCTTCATAGTACGTGCACCACCCCCTCTTCACCAGATAGGTATCACCTTCATAGTACGTGCACCACCCCTCTTCACCAGATAGGTATCACCTTCATAGTACGTGCACCGCCCCTCTTCACAAGATAGGTATCACCTTCATAGTACGTGCACCACCCCTCTTCACCAGATAGGTATCACCTTCATAGTACGTGCACCACCTCTCTTCACCAGATATCACCTTCATAGTACGTGCACCCCACCCCTCTTCACCAGATAGGTATCACCTTCATAGTACGTGCACCACCCCCTCTTCACCAGATAGGTATCACCTTCATAGTACGTGCACCCCAGCCCTCTTCACCAGATAGGTATCACCTTCATAGTACGTGCACCGCCCCTCTTCACCAGATATCACCTTCATAGTGCATGCACTGCTCCTCTTCACTAGATATCACCTTTATAGTATGTGCACCACCCCCATTCACCAGATATCACCTTCATAGGACGTGCACCACCCCTCTTCACAAGATAGGTATCACCTTCATAGTACGTGCACCGCCCCTCCTCACCAGATATCACCTTCATAGTGCATGCACTGCTCCTCTTCACTAGATATCACCTTTATAGTATGTGCACCACCCCCATTCAGCAGATATCACCTTCATAGGACGTGCACCACCCCTCTTTACAAGATAGGTATCACCTTCATAGTACATGCACCGCCCCTCTTCACCAGATATCACCTTCATAGTACATGCACCGCCCCTCTTCACCAGATATCACCTTCATAGTACGTGCACCACCCCCTCTTCACACGATAAGTATCACCTTCATAGTACGTGCACCGCCCCTCTTCACAAGATAGGTATCACCTTCATAGTACGTGCACCGCCCCTCTTCACAAGATAGGTATCACCTTCATAGTGCATGCACTGCTCCTCTTCACTAGATATCACCTTTATAGTATGTGCACCGCCCCTCTTCACAAGATAGGTATCACCTTCATAGTACATGCACCGCCCCTCTTCACCAGATATCACCTTTATAGTGCGTGCACCACCCCTCTTCACAAGATAGGTATCACCTTCATAGTACATGCACCGCCCCTCTTCACCAGATATTACCTTTATAGTGCGTGCACCGCCCCTCTTCACAAGATATCACCTTCATAGTACGTGCACCGCCCCTCTTCACCAGATAAGTATCACCTTCATAGTACGTGCACCGCAACTCTTCACCAGACAGGTATCACCTTCATACTACGTGCACCACCCCTCTTTCCCAAGCAGGTATCACCTTCATAGTATGTGCACCGCAGTACGTGCACCGCAGTACATGCAGACCCCACCCCTTTCAACAAACAGGTATTACCCCTCTTCACCAGTGTGTTGCACTACACAACACATTTATAACAGGTACACTACCCATCTTCTGCAATCAAACCTCACGCATCACACTTTTTAAGTGCACTACCCGTCCGTTCACGAGCAGAAATGCATGCACTCACCCATTTTTTAGCACGGAAATGCAGATATACATACATGCATACATACACACATGCATCCTGCAGACAATGAGAACTACATCGGGTGGTGTGAGGGAAAAGCAGAAGGGTCTCTGTGGTCCCTTGAGGCTTCAGAGAAGGAAGGGACGGTTCGAAAAAAAACCTTCTCCTCCTTTCATTGGATGACCTTGTAATGGGTCAGCTAGTAAGAGGAAGGCCTTCCTTTGCTCCTCACAGTGTGATGTGTGGTCAGCAAGTGTCACTGTCTCTGTGATGAAGCATCATTGATAGACAATCGGTCCTCTGCACTTCAGGGCTCAAACCTCAAGCACCCAGGTCTGATTCTATCAGAGATGCTCCCCCTCGTCATGAGAGGGAGAATCTCACAGGGCTCTACCGGGCTAATGAGTTCACGCCCTTATGACTGTGAAATTGTCAACCCAACAAACCTTGGCTCTGACTGCGATGGGCCTGTGTGTTAATCCATGCAAAGCACTGGGTTGCCTGACCCTGATATGGTGAGTGTTTGGCAGGCTGAAATCTGACAGGCACTCATCATGCTTTGGTAATGGGAGGCAGGTGCATGCCCCTAATGCCAGGCCATCACAGGACTTTGTCTTGTCTGGAATCTTCACGAGAAATGCCCAAGATGCCACAGGACTCTCACAAGATTTTCAACAAGGGTGGCCATTTTGAAGTTACAACATAGAAGTTCTTCGTAGCTCCTAGATAGTCAATCGAGATACGTAGCTGCTGAGGCCAGGACTTTGATGCCAGTGTGTTCAAAATGTACACTCTACCGCTATCCTTAGAAGTTGACAAAAGATTAAACTGGATTTAAAGAAGTATTTTAGAAATCTATTTGTGTTCAAGAGTGTGAGGTTATATTTTCAAACAGTAGTTAAGGACTCATCCTTTGGTGCTATTAAAGCAGGAACTCCTAATGCTGAACTGTGTCTTTTATGCTGACCGAACAAATCATTAATGATGTGCAATTATGGAAACAGTCCAAATGGATTACAGTAACCTTTAGGGATGCGACACAAACTGAATTTTAATACCTTTCTGTGGTGTTGAGTTGAAGTTAGGACTAAGATATAGAGAGATGCTCTAAATGAATTACAAATGAATTAAAGATATTGTTCAAGGCAAAAGCAAGCAAAGACTATATATATATTGAAAGTAACTATGTGATTGCTGGAAGTCTGAGGATGATACTAGATGCACACTTCAAATACAGTCCTGAAGAAGCACTCTTTTCTTCTATACGGGGAAACGTGTCGCCTGTTTGTTTGGATAGATGACATTGTCTGTGATGATTTGTCAAACGCATCAATATTATTGAGGCAAAATATGTAATTTTAGTTCTGTAAATGAAGACTGAATTTATTAAAAGGTGTGCTTTATAATGTTATGTATTGAATTGGTCTTTGAATTGCACCTTTCACTCTGATGTATATTGGCTAGCTTTGGAAAACTTACTTGCCATATTTTTTTTAATCTTTTTAGTCTCAAAATAGTGCAACATAACTAGTTAAGGAGCCATCTTTTAAGGGTTGTGAACTTTTAAATTGTGCATCGTGTTTTTTCTACATAAAGAGCAAAAAAGGGCCTCATCTCTTAACAGACAGTGATAAGCTTACTTTTGAAACTCATGGTATTTGGGCATTAGGTGGGAAAGTGATTGCATGTTGTCAGGTTATCTCTATTGTTCATTAATTATGTTGCAGTTCATGAACCTGTCACTTTGAATGTAATCCGAATAGCCTTCATATAACACCAAAGGTAGGTGATTGTAGTGAGAAACACATAAAAGACCGGTATACACTTCCCATTAATTTCAGAGATTGCGGAAAGATATATCATATTAGAAATCAGGTGATGTAGCAGAGTCTATCAACACACTAAAATTCGTGTCATTTGTTGTTTAGGTGCCCCTAAAGAATAAATGACAAGAATAATTTTAGTACCCAGCTGTGTGACTAGTGAGGGTGATGATATTCAATGTCTCGTATCCCTTTCCTCAGGTCTTCTTCTAACCAACATATCATCCCATGTGTGGTTGACATTGGGTTCAGAGAAGTGTGGAAAAACACATTGTTCCTGTTGGGGCTGGATTACAAAGTTAGTGCTTTCTGACACATTGCTGAGCCCATGTAACTATTCCAACCTGGAAGATGTTACAACAGCAGGTCAGTTTAGTGAGGTTAGAAAATGAGATCTTGGCGCCCGTAATAATTTTAGTTAAGCAAGAGATACGTTCCTTACAAAAGTCAGAGAAGAATGATGCCCAGCCAAGTGCCATTCCCTCCAGAATCTAAAATTAGTGGTAAGTGATGCTAAGCCTGCAAGTTCATACCCCTAAGTAATGCCTATCATATATCAACCACCTTTTGAGATATTTACTGGTGATCCCAAGAACTTATTGTAATTCCTCTGTCTGGATTATTTGCACTTTCTATGTAAACCTGTAAACCTATAAAGACCTTTCCAGATAACCAAACTAAAGTAAGTTTTGTCTTGTTGTGCTTCATTTGGAATGCTGCCACTTTGAATATCCAGCTAACGAAAAGAGGTGATTTCTACTGATATGAAATCTTATCAAATAACACACATTTCTTTGCAGAAAGACGAAGAAATGTGTGTTATTTGATAACATTTCATATACTGGCATAAGCAGTTAATCCTCTTACTGAGTATGATGATCTCAGAGATCTGGTTGTAACGTTAGATTGTCGCTCAGCCAAACGCCCCTCAGAGAGAAATAAAACTGAGACTAAATTGTATGCTGTGGTAGATTCGGACAATTTGTTAAAGGATGTCAAGAAAACCTAAAATTCCAAAGAGTCAACCATTGGCAATGTCACAGCTAGGAATAAACAGACAGCAGAAAACAACCCACCTAAGTAGACCTTGCTCTTCGGTGATTAACTATAAACCATTCCAAAAAAATGAAATGATGGGCATTTTCTGTCAGGAGAATCAACCCGAAAGTGAACAACAGCAGTGCATCCTGAAATAACTAAAACATTAGCAGCATTTAAAAAGTATTTTTGGTGGCCAATCTTGTTTCCAGGTGTGCAAGAGTATGTTCAAACATGTTCTATTTGTTCTCAAATCAAGAGTTCACATGTAAACCTGTGGGACTTTGAAGGTTATTGCCTCTTCCACCTAAACCTTGGCATGCAGTATCCTTGAGTTTCATAGAAGAGGAACCTAAAAGTCAAAATTATATATTTTTTTTGCTGAGTTAGATAGCCAAGTTGACAAACATTGGGTATTTAATTTCAATATCTGGGTTTCTCTTTTCTAAAGAATATGCAAACACATTGGTAAACTATGTTATTCATTTACATTGAATACCACACGTTTTGATCATTGACGGGGTCTTCAAATTACTTCCAACCTCTGGTCTGTATTCAGCCGCAGCTCCTCTGCTAGGGCGGAGGAGCATCGCTCCCTCGCCAGCAGCTGCAGCTGCAGCTGCAGCTGCAGCTGCAGCTGCAGAACCTTTTACCAAAAAACGATAATAAACTTTGTTTATTATCGTTTTTTGGTAAAAAGGCGGGGCCACAGGCTTGACGAGCACTGAGAGAGAGTGCACAGCACTCCCCCCTCACTGCGCATGTATGTTTGGCTGACCGTCTCGGACAGGCCAAACACACATGCGCAGTAGGCTTTCTCCAGTCTGGCACTGTGTTGCTGGGCTTGAGAGAGCAGGCACAGGCTCCCAGTCCATCGTAATACGGCGGATGGGACATCCACCAAACTTTAACTCACACCCTTAGTTTGTCCATATTAAACTAAATGTAGTTGTTTATAGTGATAAACACATAATAGGCCCATCTTAGCATCAATTTCAAAGATGGTGATTGTGTTTCAGCTCTCAGAAGATACAGAGTTTTTTCAGCCCTTAGAGAGTTAGAGATACAGAGATTTTTTGATGGTATATCATGTATTGTATATCATGTACAGGGAGTGCAGAATTATTAGGCAAGTTGTATTTTTGAGGATTAATTTTATTATTGAACAACAACCATGTTCTCAATGAACCCAAAAAACTCATTAATATCAAAGCTGAATATTTTTGGAAGTAGTTTTTAGTTTGTTTTTAGTTTTAGCTATGTTAGGGGGATATCTGTGTGTGCAGGTGACTATCACTGTGCATAATTATTAGGCAACTTAACAAAAAAAAATATATACCCATTTCAATTATTTATTATTACCAGTGAAACCAATATAACATCTCAACATTCACAAATATACATTTCTGACATTCAAAAACAAAACAAAAACAAATCAGTGACCAATATAGCCACCTTTCTTTGCAAGGACACTCAAAAGCCTGCCATCCATGGATTCTGTCAGTGTTTTGATCTGTTCACCATCAACATTGCGTGCAGCAGCAACCACAGCCTCCCAGACACTGTTCAGAGAGGTGTACTGTTTTCCCTCCTTGTAAATCTCACATTTGATGATGGACCACAGGTTCTCAATGGGGTTCAGATCAGGTGAACAAGGAGGCCATGTCATTAGATTTCCTTCTTTTATACCCTTTCTTGCCAGCCACGCTGTGGAGTACTTGGACGCGTGTGATGGAGCATTGTCCTGCATGAAAATCATGTTTTTCTTGAAGGATGCAGACTTCTTCCTGTACCACTGCTTGAAGAAGGTGTCTTCCAGGAACTGGCAGTAGGACTGGGAGTTGAGCTTGACTCCATCCTCAACCCGAAAAGGCCCCACAAGCTCATCTTTGATGATACCAGCCCAAACCAGTACTCCACCTCCACCTTGCTGGCGTCTGAGTCGGACTGGAGCTCTCTGCCCTTTACCAATCCAGCCACGGGCCCATCCATCTGGCCCATCAAGACTCACTCTCATTTCATCAGTCCATAAAACCTTAGAAAAATCAGTCTTGAGATATTTCTTGGCCCAGTCTTGACGTTTCAGCTTGTGTGTCTTGTTCAGTGGTGGTCGTCTTTCAGCCTTTCTTACCTTGGCCATGTCTCTGAGTATTGCACACCTTGTGCTTTTGGGCACTCCAGTGATGTTGCAGCTCTGAAATATGGCCAAACTGGTGGCAAGTGGCATCGTGGCAGCTGCACGCTTGACTTTTCTCAGTTCATGGGCAGTTATTTTGCGCCTTGGTTTTTCCACACGCTTCTTGCGACCCTGTTGACTATTTTGAATGAAACGCTTGATTGTTCGATGATCACGCTTCAGAAGCTTTGCAATTTTAAGAGTGCTGCATCCCTCTGCAAGATATCTCACTATTTTTGACTTTTCTGAGCCTGTCAAGTCCTTCTTTTGACCCATTTTGCCAAAGGAAAGGAAGTTGCCTAATAATTATGCACACCTGATATAGGGTGTTGATGTCATTAGACCACACCCCTTCTCATTACAGAGATGCACATCACCTAATATGCTTAATTGGTAGTAGGCTTTCGAGCCTATACAGCTTGGAGTAAGACAACATGCATAAAGAGGATGATGTGGTCAAAATACTCATTTGCCTAATAATTCTGCACTCCCTGTATATCATGTAGTGCTGTAGCAATATTGATAAAATCACTAAAGACTGTCTCTTGTTTTTAGATATCAATGCTCCTCCAGCTGAAGGCCGTGGCCAGGTAGAGTGGCATTATCCAGAGTCTCTGTTTCCTCTCTTATCCCATGGTCCTTTCTACAGGTCTACTTCTCACCAACATATCATTCCTTGCATGGTTGGCCGTGGATTTGGAAAAGTGTGGAAGCTCACATTGCTCCTGTTGCATCCAGATTACAAACTTAAGTGCATTCTCAAAGTGTGTTATTCCTCTTTACCACACAAACATCACACACGTTCTAAGTACACTACCAATCCTCACGAAAAATCACTTCCTAATGAACTACCCTCGACAACATATATCACACTTATAGTAAGTGAGCTAAACGTGTCACTCATCATCAGTGTACTAACCTTCAGCACACAAACCTCATACTAAGAGTGAGTGCATTACCTGTCTTCACCAAAGAAACAGTAAACACATCATGAGCTCACCACCTACCTTCACCAACCAAACATCACCCTTATAGTGCACTGTAAGTCTTCATCAAATATCACATTCCTAGTAAGTGCATCAAACATGACATTCATCATAATCATGCTAGCTGTCATAGGAAGTGCACTAACCTTCTTCACCAAACATCACATTCATACTACCCATCTTCGCTAAACAAACCTCACGTTCACAATATGTGCACTACCTTTAGGGCCACATGTATTAAGGTAATCATGTGTGATTACCAAATAGGAAATCTTAGCAATTCACTATTTCGTCACCAATGTACAAATGGGTTTGACACATTTTGCGATTCCCAGTGGGTCGCAAACAGACCTACCTCATGAATATTAATGTGGTAGGTCTCGCTTTGCGACCCATTGGGAATCGCTAAAGTCACATGGATGGTGGTTTGGTACGTGTGAAAATGCCTTTTTGCGTTCACAAATCGGCTGATTCTGAGAATCGGCTTGTTTGCCACCACAAAAAGTTTTTGTACATATGGTCCTAAGTCACCAAACGCCACAGTCATACTAAGTGCATTTCCTCTCTCCAGTAAACAAACATCATACTCACAAAATGTGCACTCCTCAGTTCATCAAACATCACACTCCAAGTGAATGTACCAAACAGGACACTTGTCTTAAGTGAACGACACTTTTTCAGGACAGAAACATCACACTAAGGCTCTTGTTACCCTTAACTGGGGAAAACACATAATTGGGTGCTTTTTATCACACTCAATGATGACCCAACACTGTCGAATTCAATCGGGTGTGATAAGTTTCAGACAAACACCAGGTCACTCGTAATGAGGGTCTAAGACAAAGGGCCAGATGTATCAAAGGATTTTGCATTCGCAAACGCTGCGAATCGGTAAATTCCACTGTTTGCGAATGCAAAATCGCCCTTCATGATTTATGAAAGGAATTTGCAGTGCAATTTTAAGGAATCAAACAAATTGCGATTCCTTAAAATTGCGACTCCATTTAGGGAATCTCAAATTGCGATTCTCTAAATAGGAAATCGCAAATAGGGAATTTCTATTTGCGATTTCCAAAGCACACGTATCATGCATTTCCTAAATGTGAATTGGGCATATGGAAATGTAATTACCACCAAATCCAATTTGGTGGTAACCATGTGCAATGTTAAAAATGCATTAAAAATTCATTTTTAAAAATCTCATGTAGAGCACACATGCCCCTATGGCATGTGTGTGTTTCACATGTCCACTGATATTTTTTTTGGGGTGCATCAAAGGGGGCCTCGGGCCCCCAGCACCCTGGGATTTGCAATACCTAATTTGCAAATTCCTAGCAGGAATTCTCAAATTCGGAAATGCAAAACCATTTGCACCTATGAGCCTACAGACCCATATGGGTGAATGGAGTCCCATTCCCTAATTGGACTTTTAAGAAATCGCTATTACCGAATCGCAATTTTCGTACATCCCATTTTGCATTTCTTAAATAGCGATTTCTTAAAATTCGCTATTTAAGAAATGCAAACCGGGAGCTTGATACATCTGGCCCTAAGTGCGCTATTCACATTCAGCAAACATCACACTTGAAGTAATTGCACAAACTGTCTTCACCAAAAGAAACATTATACTCAAGGCAAGTGCACCACCCACCTTCACCGAACAACATGACCATTATAGAGCACTAATATCAATGTTTACCGAACATCACACTCATAGTAAGTGCAATAAACCTGACCATCATCAAAAATGCACAACCTTTCTTAGTTCACCAAACTAACATTACACTTATAGTAGCTGCACGGTACGACTTTGATTACCAAACAACACGTTCACAGTACATGTACTACCTCTGTTCACCAAACATCACACTCGTAGAAAGGACGCTACCTGTCTTCAACAAAGAAACATTACATGCGTAGTAAGTGCACCACCTACCGTCACCAAAAAAAATCACCCTGATGGTGCACTAAAACGAGTCTTCACCACCACCACACTCATAGCAAGTGCACCAAAAGTGACTGTTAGAAATGGGGTCTCTAGTTAGCAGTGGTTTACACCCTGCCAAAGTAGGGCCCCTCAGTCTAGTCAGGGAAAGGGAGTCACACAGCTAAGATAACCCCTGCTCACTCCCTTGGTAGCTTGGCTCAAGCAGTCAGGTTTATATCAGAGGCAATGTGTAAAGTATTTGTACACACATACACAGTAACACAGTACAATACAAAGGGACTCCACGCCAGTTTAGAAAAATAGCCAATATTTATCTGAGTAAAGCAAGACCAAAGCGACGAAAATCCAACATACACAAGTCAAGATTTCACTTTTTAAAAGTTTAAGCAAATCTTAATCCATAGGAATCAATGGATGTATCTCTTTAGCAAAAAGTGCCTGGGATGCGTCAGAAACAAAGATGATGCAGGCCACAGGGGAGGTGAAGCGCCAAAAAAGCAGAACGATGCGTTGCTTCCTTACTGGCAGGGAAGGTGATGCGTCAATTCTTTCCTCGCAGAATAATTGGTGTCCAGGGACGATGCGTGGAAAATCCAGATGCAGATGCGCTGTGTCGATGGGACCACAGTGAAACAGGCGCTGAGTCAATTCTGCAGCCGCTTGATAGGTGCTGCGTCTATACTCCAGCTGCGTGGCAAGCGCTGCATCTATACTCCAGCGGTGGGGCAAGCGCTGCGTCGATTCTCTAGCCCCGAGACAGGTGCTGCGTCGATTCTTCCGGCACAGGGTGTTGAAGCATTGATTTTCTCCTTCTGATCACAAGCTTGCACTTCCAAGGACCCAGGGACTGGAGTTGGCACCACTTGGTAAATCAAGACTCTCAACAGACGAGCCCAGGCACTGGCAGAAGAAGTCTTTGATGTCCCTGAGACTTCTTAACAGGATGTTGAAAGTAAAGTCCAGTCCTTTCACTCCCAGGACAGAAGCAGCAGGCAGCAGGCCAGCACAACAAAGCAATAGGCAGAGTGGCTGTCCCTCTTACATCATCCAGCTCTTCTTCCTGGCAGAATGTCCTCAGTCCAGAAGTGTTCTAACTATGTTGTGTCAGAGGTCCAGTACTTATACTCATTTCTGTCTTTAAAGTAGGCAAACTTCAAAGCGAAGTCTTTGTAGTGCACAAGACCCTGCCTTTCCCTGCCATGGCCCCAGACACACTCCAGAGGGTTGGAGACTGCTTTGTGTGAGGACAGGCAGGGCCCTATTCAGGTGCAGGTGTCAGCTCCTCCCACTACTCCAGCTCAGGAAGACTCAACAGCCTGGTAATGGGCCTTCAGGATATGCAGGCACACCTCAGCTCACTCACTTTTTGTGACTGCTGAGAATGAATTTGCAAACAGTCCAACTGTCATCCTGACCCAGATGTCTATTCAGCAGACAGGCAGAGGCACAGAATGGTTAAGCAAGAAAATGCCCACTTTCTAAATGTGTCATTTTCAAACTTATGTACGTGCACCTCTGTTCACTAAACATCCCACTCTTAGTAAGTGCACTGCTCCTCTTCACCAAACATTACCCTCCTAGTGCACTAGTGTAGATGTTCACCAAACATCACAGTCTTAGAAAGTGCAACAAACGTAGCCATCATCAAAAGTGCATAGCCCATTATAGTAAATGCATTACCCCTCTTCACTAACCAAACATCAAACGCACTACCCATCTTCGGTCAACAAACATAATTTTCACAGTACTGTACTATTTCTGTTCACCAAACATCACATCGGTAGTAAGTGTAGTGTCTGCCATCACGAAACATCACATTCATCTTAACAAGTGCAGTCCCGATCTTCACCAAAAATTGCACCTAAAGTAAGTGTGCTTAACTTCTTTGTTAACTATCAAAACAGTAGTAGTCATTTTGACTCTCCTTAGTATTCGCTGTGTTACTCTTTAATACTCATTCTGCCTGGTGCATGACAGTGTGAAGCAACTGCTGGGCTGCCCCTCCAGTTTCCTGCATTTAAAATGTTTGGTGTCATAACTCAATGATGTGAGGTGGCTGAAAGCCAAAATTATGAACTTTATAAAGCGCTAAAAATAAATACGTAATTGTCTATGTCTGCAAAGTTTTGGTTCAAAAAAGTTCTTTTTTTTTTAATGAAAGGGCTTGGTCCCTGGTAACCAGAAAACTAAATCTGCTGCGAGATCATTAAAGTCTTGTTAAGGATCAGCCGGGACCAGGTTAAAGAGGGGCTGTGTTCAGACAATTTCTGGGTTGGCCATGATTACGAGTTTGGAGGAGCTATATGCACAGATTCCAGGAAGCCAAAAGTACCAGTACCAAAGGCAATCCCCCTCACAGAGGGCCTGATTCACAAAGAGGACTTACACTTGAAGTAATTTACAGATTTGAGTAAGTTTGCTACTTTTTAACTATTCAAAAAGTTGGAATGTAAGTTACACTTCTGGAGTAAAGTTGGACTCTGATTTTGTGAATAGCCAAAAGATATTAGGTTGTGTAAATTATAGAAGTGGGTGAGCCACTGAAAGCTTCAGCCAAAAGCCTGGGTCTGGCTCCGCATGAGGTTTGTTTTTTTGCAGTTTTTTATATAACGCAAACTTGACCCAAAGGAATTGCAGCGCTTTACATGACCACCACTTCTGTTACACAAGGACACATTCATTTTTTGGTGAGCACAGGCAGATTATGTGATTTGCACAGAATCACAGGATGTTGAGCCAACGCCAAGACTTAAACCTGGTTCACCAGCTCCAAAGTTGGCAGCTCTGGTCCTTATGCCACATCCTCTCTCTTGGAACCTTATGCCCTAAAGTAGCTGGGCTTGGATGGCAGGCGATGTGGCTTAATGGCTTTAGCTGCCGACCAAACATTGTGAGGACCAAGGTTTGACTCCCAGCCTCAGATCCAATGAATCCTGGTAAATCTCCCTCTATTACACCCCCACCAAAAAAAAGGGTATAATGTAGTCTGTGTCTGCCAAGTGTTCTTATGTCCTCGGGCAAGGTTCGTGCTATGTAAAACTGTCTAAAACCAAATGTGGATTCTCCCTGTTGCCCTCAGTTCTAGTCTGATTTTTGCTAACTCTCAATAGATACTTTGCAAAGTAGAGATATAATCTGATGTAGTAAGGTGTAATGAAATACACTTTTTGCAATTTTGAGGAGACGTTACCATGTTTTCACTTACTTTTTACATAACTCACATGATTTTTACATGACTTACATGCCAGATATTTTTAAGGCTCCGCTCATGCACGGACTCTGTGCCAGGTCAGACCTTTGGCTCTGCTCTCTTTGTTAATGGTTGGCTCACCTACCTCTAGTAAATTACTCAAAAGTGTGTAGCCCCAGGCCCTTTAATTTGGTAGAGACATGAGTTATACCTTTGCAGAAAATTTGCTCTCAGATTTTGCGAATAACCAAAAAGTAGTGAACTTACTCAAAAGTGTAAATTACTCAAATGGGTAAGATAACTTAGTGAACCAGGTACAGAAACTCTTCAATTACGTGTTACACCCCCTTGTAATGGGGAGCAACTGCTGACTTGGAATTACTGGGTAAATTCTGGACAGTATTCTGGACTCAAGGGTGTTGTATACAGACACCTACAACTTGCTGAGAGGTGGTGGTAAATGTCTGCAGGTCCTATAGGTGTATGGGGGCATGAAAGGGAGGACAGGGAAGAAATGCCCCTTCCGATGCCTTGACTGAGGTTCAAGAGAGCTGGTCTGCAACAAATCACTTTCCCTAGGCGATGTTGCTGATTGGATATTCCGGCAGGTGAAATTAGGTCTGGTTTTCCTGTACCTGGAAAATCCAGGTGCTGAACACTAGGGCCTAGCTGCTAGGCAGAGTGAAATTCCTCACAGCAATTAGCTCCATAAGGATTGTAACTGGGGCCAGTGATTGTGACCTGTTATAGAGAGTGGATTACAGCTGGAGGTTTCAGCAGGTCTACATTTATTAGTCCCGGCTACCCCTCCACTCTTCTCATCTCAGGAGTTCAATAAGTGTTTTTGCCCCCGCCCTCCTTACCAACTCCCCCCTACTGTCCCCAGGGCTGTGGTCAGTGGTCAGCCTTGATGTAGCCCTTCTGTTCCTAGAAAATTTGAATCCTTGTTCTGTCAAGTTTCTCTCTCAGAGTGCTAAAGCCATCCTGGGTTCAACCCCTCGGTGTCTCTGTGGGATTTATTGTGTGAATGCCTATTTCCACTGCTAGAAGGGCCTGATATCCTTGTGCAAAGAGGTGAGCAGCATCTGCTCATCACTGCCCATCTGACTGTGGCCCCTTGGAGTTTTCAAAGGGCGGTCTGCAAACAGACCAGCTGGGGCCAAAAGACAAGACAAGAGTATTTTAGGTAGGGGTGTCTGCATTTGGGATGGGGAAAGGGAAAGAGCAGATATTATTTAGCAGTGTGCTTACATGGCTAAGAAGCTTTTTGTAGGAAGTTGGCTCTGTATGTGCTATTTCAAAGTAAGGAATAGCATGCACAGAGTCCAAGGGTTCCCCTTAGAGGTAAAATAGTGGTAAAAATAGATAATACTAATGCTCTATTTTGTGGTAGTGTGGTCGAGCAGTAGGCTTATCCAAGGAGTAGTGTTAAGCATTTGTTGTACATACACATAGACAATAAATGAGGTACACACACTCAGAGACAAATCCAGCCAATAGGTTTTGTTATAGAAAAATATCTTTTCTTAGTTTATTTTAAGAACCACAGGTTCAAATTCTACATGTAATATCTCATTCGAAAGGTATTGCAGGTAAGTACTTTAGGAACTTCAAATCATCAAAATTGCATGTATACTTATCAGGTTATTCACAAATAGCTGTTTTAAAAGTGGACACTTAGTGCAATTTTCACAGTTCCTAGGGGAGGTAAGTATTTGTTAGGTTAACCAGGTAAGTAAGACACTTACAGGGCTTAGTTCTTGGTCCAAGGTAGCCCACCGTTGGGGGTTCAGAGCAACCCCAAAGTCACCACACCAGCAGCTCCGGGCCGGTCAGGTGCAGAGTTCAAAGTGGTGCCCAAAACACATAGGCTAGAATGGAGAGAAGGGGGTGCCCCGGTTCCGGTCTGCTTGCAGGTAAGTACCCGCGTCTTCGGAGGGCAGACCAGGGGGGTTTTGTAGGGCACCGGGGGGGACACAAGCCCACACAGAAATTTCACCCTCAGCAGCGCGGTGGCGGCCGGGTGCAGTGTAGAAAACAAGCGTCGGGTTTGTAATGGAAGTCAATGGGAGATCTAGGGATCTCTTCAGCGCTGCAGGCAGGCAAGGGGGGGGTTCCTCGGGGAAACCTCCACTTGGTCAAGGGAGAGGGACTCCTGGGGGTCACTCCTCCAGTGAAAGTCCGGTCCTTCAGGTCCTGGGGGCTGCGGGTGCAGGGTCTCTCCCAGGTGTCGGGACTTAGGATTCAAAGAGTCGCGGTCAGGGGAAGCCTCGGGATTCCCTCTGCAGGCGGCGCTGTGGGGGCTCAGGGGGGACAGGTTTTTGTACTCACAGTCTTAGAGTAGTCCTGGGGTCCCTCCTGAGGTGTTGGATCGCCACCAGCCGAGTCGGGGTCGCCGGGTGCAGTGTTGCAAGTCTCACGCTTCTTGCGGGGAGCTTGCAGGGTTCTTTAAAGCTGCTGGAAACAAAGTTGCAGCTTTTCTTGGAGCAGGTCCGCTGTCCTCGGGAGTTTCTTGTCTTTTCGAAGCAGGGGCAGTCCTCAGAGGATGTCGAGGTCGCTGGTCCCTTTGGAAGGCGTAGCTGGAGCAGGATCTTTGGAAGGCAGGAGACAGGCCAGTGAGTTTCTGGAGCCAAGGCAGTTGTCGTCTTCTGGTCTTCCTCTGCAGGGGTTTTCAGCTAGGCAGTCCTTCTTCTTGTAGTTGCAGGAATCTAATTTTCTAGGGTTCAGGGTAGCCCTTAAATACTAAATTTAAGGGCGTGTTTAGGTCTGGGGGGTTAGTAGCCAATGGCTACTAGCCCTGAGGGTGGGTACACCCTCTTTGTGCCTCCTCCCAAGGGGAGGGGGTCACAATCCTAACCCTATTGGGGGAATCCTCCATCTGCAAGATGGAGGATTTCTAAAAGTTAGAGTCACTTCAGCTCAGGACACCTTAGGGGCTGTCCTGACTGGCCAGTGACTCCTCCTTGTTGCTTTCTTTGTTCCCTCCAGCCTTGCCGCCAAAAGTGGGGGCCGTGGCCGGAGGGGGCGGGCAACTCCACTAAGCTGGAGTGCCCTGCTGGGCTGTGACAAAGGGGTGAGCCTTTGAGGCTCACCGCCAGGTGTTACAGCTCCTGCCTGGGGGAGGTGTTAGCATCTCCACCCAGTGCAGGCTTTGTTACTGGCCTCAGAGTGACAAAGGCACTCTCCCCATGGGGCCAGCAACATGTCTCTGGTGTGGCAGGCTGCTGGAACTAGTCAGCCTACACAGACAGTCGGTTAAGTTTCAGGGGGCACCTCTAAGGTGCCCTCTGGGGTGTATTTTGCAATAAAATGTACACTGGCATCAGTGTGCATTTATTGTGCTGAGAAGTTTGATACCAAACTTCCCAGTTTTCAGTGTAGCCATTATGGTGCTGTGGAGTTCGTGTTTGACAGACTCCCAGACCATATACTCTTATGGCTACCCTGCACTTACAATGTCTAAGGTTTTGTTTAGACACTGTAGGGGTACCATGCTCATGCACTGGTACCCTCACCTATGGTATAGTGCACCCTGCCTTAGGGCTGTAAGGCCTGCTAGAGGGGTGTCTTACCTATACTGCATAGGCAGTGAGAGGCTGGCATGGCATCCTGAGGGGAGTGCCATGTCGACTTACTCGTTTTGTTCTCACTAGCACACACAAGCTGGCAAGCAGTGTGTCTGTGCTGAGTGAGAGGTCTCCAGGGTGGCATAAGACATGCTGCAGCCCTTAGAGACCTTCCTTGGCATCAGGGCCCTTGGTACTAGAAGTACCAGTTACAAGGGACTTATCTGGATGCCAGGGTCTGCCAATTGTGTATACAAAAGTACAGGTTAGGGAAAGAACACTGGTGCTGGGGCCTGGTTAGCAGGCCTCGGCACCCTTTCAATTGTAAACATAGCATCAGCAAAGGCAAAAAGTCAGGGGGCAACCATGCCAAGGAGGCATTTCCTTACACTTTTCTTCCTGCCTGCTGGAGCTCTGCTGGGTCTCTGCAGGAGCAAGCACTGGTCGGTGCATGTAGGAGCTTAGCTAGTTGGCTGCAGGAGATCTGGTAGATGGATTCAGGAACTCAGTTGGGTGGCTGATGGACCTCAGCAGGGTAGATGCAAGAGTTCAGGTGGGTGCCCGCTAAGTGGCTGCAGGAGCTCAGGGGCGAAGATGCAGGAGTAGTTCAGGTGGGTGCCACCTAAGTAGCTGCAGAAGCACAGCTGAGTGGCTGTAGGAGCTCAACAGAGTGGCTGAAGGAGCTCAGCTGCATGACAGCAGGAGCACAGATGGGTGGCTGCAAGAGTTCAGCTGGGAGTGTGCAGGAGCTCAGCGGGAAGGATGCAGGAGCACAAATGCACGGCTGCAGGACCACAGATGGGTGGCTGCAGAAAACCGGATACGTGGCTGTACAAGCACCCCCAGTCCATATGCAAATGGGAACATATTTTGCAAAATATAGACTGCCAAAATCTCCACTTCACATAAATAGGTCTCTCTAAATCAGGTGTCTCCAACCAGTCAATCGTGAGCTACCAGTAGCTCCCAGACCTTCAGAGTAGCTCACAGCCCTGAGTTCATTTTTAATTAAACACAGGGTCATATTTCCCTTTGAAAGTTAAGGGAAGGCTGTGTTTATTTTGCATTACCATCATCAGGCTGCAGATAGCAGGGCCTGATAATGAGCAGTGCTGAATCAGATTTATGACCCAGGGATGGGGCACAGAGGTGAAGAACTGAAGCACTGAGGTATTTAACTCTTACATAAAAGTCCTTGTCAACTCAGCATTGGAGCTGTGAACAAAATGATGTTTCTGAATGCTTTTGAATGGGAGAATATGAAAATGAAAAGTTACCTTAATGATTGTTAACTCTTCATTTTAATTTTCTCCCATTTCAGTGTTTTGCATTTACAAACAGCGGGCCTCTTGCTCCCAGTGGCCAGCAGACAATGTGCCTTAAGTATGACTGAAAAATGCAGCCCTTATTTTAAAGGAGAGAAATGTAAAGTGCAGAAAAAGGTTCCATATTGTGGACATTTTGACAAACATTTTTTCGGCACTTTAAATTTCTCCCATTTAAATTATACATGTATGTCCAGTGCTGCAAATACATACGACACAGGCTCTTGGTCACCCATACAAATATATCCTATTCCTACGCACACATGTTCATACATCCCCAAAGACCACGCTCTTACTGACACACATGGCAGCCCTGTCATAGTGCCACTAGTCAAAGTATTTTCTTCAAATCGTAGTATCCTGCTCTATGGATATTAGGCTTAAAGTCAGTGAAGCTGGGTTTGGGGATGTCTGGTAACAATGCACACGTTGTTTAGCTTTCAGAAGCTCAAAATTATTTTCACTGATCAGAAGTAGCTCTCACTGTAGAAAAGGTTAGAGACCCCTGGTCTAAATATTTGGCGTATTTAATTCCTGAATCTAGCCAGACAGACTGCCTGTGTATTTTATAACTGGGTTAATTTACTATTCTAACTTAAATCCTAGTGTAATTGGAGCACGGTGCAGACACTAAGGAAATCTCAGGTTCTTGAAATTGTCATTTCCAGTATTACCGAAATACTGCATGTTTTGTAACTGCATATGACAGCAGTGGGCTCCCAAGGATCTAGAGATTAGAGGAACTTTGTAAAGCGGCCAGAAACTGCAAAGCTGTGATAGCAAGCACTGTATGAAAAGCAGGTTATTTATAGGGCAGGCAGGCACACCTAATTGGTTTAATTCAAGGGTCAGAGCAAACAACATCATCGACGTGGGGAGTCGAAAAATTGAAAAACATTCGACATAGACCAAAGTACAAAAGTTAGGTTCCCTGTGTAAACAAGGTGCTCACACGGCCCCTGCAACCCCTCACTTGGATACACCCAGCGCGGGTTTAGCCAGACACATTTTAAAGCATGGGCAAAGTGGGCAACTGTCCAGGGCCCCCCACCTTCCAAGGGCCCCTCTGGGGAAATGGACCTTTTCTCTTTTTAACCTATTTTGCTGTGTTAACCACTTTTTCACTTCTCTGACTCTCTCCATTATCATTTTAAGGATTTTTTTTAGCTCTGGCCAAGACCTATTTCAACTGCTTTTGTGTGACCCTCTTACAGAAGGTTTAGCCAATGATTTAGTGTGGTTTTGAATCATACAGGCTTGAATTACCAGAAACCAGGTTAATAACATTCTTAGTTCGGAACAAAGGCCCCCTTCAGACGCACTGTGCTTATCGTCGTCTAATCCCAAGAAACCCTCAGCACACCGGTCAGTGTGTATGTGCCCCGGGTCTCAAGGACGCTGGACAATCACAGACGCCTCTGAGATGGATAACGAGGCGCAGGGGGCAGTCCTGGGGTCTGTGGTCGCGGTCTGTCACCTGTGCTGGGGATGCCAGGCCCCGCACCCTCCTGGGTAATGGTGAGTGGAGCGGCCTGTCCTGCACAGATCCGTATTGTATGGAGGGTGATGACGTCAGGCTTCTGGTGAGCGCGTGGTGGGTTTAAGAGCAGGAAGACCTTCTCTGAGATTGGACAATCGGCTTTAAAGACCTTGAAATGATCTCCTCCCAAGGTCGCCTGGTTGTGGTGATGGGAGCATCTGAACCCTGTTTTCCTACGAGGGACCCACGCGTCCATCACGTGAACCCATGAGGCTCGGGGCACATCAAACACTTCGCCTTTTGAGGGCTGGACGCGTGAGATAAGCCACATCACATCAGGCTTTGAATACAACCAACAGCCCTGCCAAGGTTCCCAGGTCCATGCGTGACGTGCTGCTCCAGTGCAGGTTTTTTCTTTCAATTCTGGGACTTTTATTCCATTATAAAACAGGACTACAAGTCCCAGAATTCAAAGGAAAATAATCTGGACTGGAGCAGCACATCACGAATGGTCCAGGGAAACTTTGCTGCTATGAACCAACACCATGCACAGTGAGGGTCTGGGCCCACCAAACACTAGCCACGGGAAGGTCTGAAGACATCAAATCAAACTCATCAGGACTACGAGGGTGTGAACATACAAAAGGGCAGCCAGTGTGTCATGGGTCCCAGAACAAGGAAAGAAATACCCCCTGGTTGCTGTTGAATGACAAATTACATCAATAATTCAGGGTTCGGTGGGCCCCTCAGACCTCTGAGCTTCGGTGCAACTGCACCTGCTGCGCCAATGGAGGCTTCGCCCTTGTGAACACATCCAACACTTTAGGCCTGGGCGGAACCAACTAGGCTGGATTTGCAAAGCAAATGAACGAGGAACACAGAATCGTTGTATCTTGGACTGGGACTGCGCCCTGGCACTGGCCTCTCTGATGGGGGGAGGGAGGGGGCGCGGTGGGAGGGGCAGATGGGCCAGATGTTTGTCCTGACCCCCACTTGAGCCCTACCATTTCGTTTTTTTTGTTGCATTTTTTTCGAAGGAACCCATAACTCCCCAATGCTAAAAAATAAATTAATTAAGCAAAACAAAGACCTGCTAAGGCTAGACCTCTTGGCCCAGTGATCCTTTTATGTATTGTTTAGTTTTCCCCAAAAAACTTTACAACATACAATACAAAGTAAAATGCAAAAGAAGTAATCACAAGACACACAGGGTGCGGTCCCTGGCCAGGATCTCAACGCCAACAATAAAGCTGATGCCAGGAGACAGAGCACTTCTGTCCCACAAGGGAGTATTTTATAGTCTTGAACAAAGCACTTCAGCCCGACAGCTGTGGTCAGGACTTTAGGACTGGTGGCGCCCTGTGCGACAGTCACCCCATGACCTCCTCCTCCGTTTCAATCACTACCACCCGGCAAATGTGCCCCTCATCTCTCCATCGCTTCCGTTTTACATACATTCATGTGTTTTTAAAGCACTTGTAAAGGCTGGCTTTACTAATCCTCTCAGAGAGGCTCATAAAATATAGGGGCATATTTAAGAGCCCCTAGCGCCCTTCTAACGCCACATTGGCGTCACTTTTTTACGCTAATCTGGCGTTATAAGGCCAAAAGCGCTGTGCCATAGTTACAAAGTGGCGCAATGCATGCATTGGGCCACTTTGGATCCCTTTCCGCTACATTACCCCTGCGCCAGGTATAATGTATGCAAAGGTGGCATTCCTCTGTTGGGGGGGCCCAAAAAATGGCACAAAAAAATCTGTCAGAGCAGCCATTAAAATATGTCTTTCATTGGTTACAATGAGCCTCAGGGTGCTTTGCAAGATTAGAGTCAACATTTTTGACGCTAATCCGGCAAAGCGCCGGACCAGCGTAAAAAATTCTGACGCTAGTCCCCTAACTACCACCATGGTACAGCTTATTTTAAATATGACGCAGACATGGTGGCATTAGGGGAGCACTAAGGGGTGCAGTAAAAGTGGCGCTGCACTGTGTGCTGTGCGACTTTTCTTAAATATTTCGCATAGTTCTGTTTTTTGCAGCCGGCATATTAACCCTCTATGCTACTTTAAGTTGAGTCAAAGCTGCAACTAGGCAAAACTCCCATCTCTCTCTCTAGCAGGAACATTAATCACAAGAGGTATATTGACATTTTAATTGTTTCTTGAAGGCTATACGCACACAGAACTTTTCAGCAGGTACTTTTAACTTTTCAGCAGGCAAGTTTCGTAAGTAATTGCTAAACACAGCGCCCCCTTGAGGTCAGTGCTCGGTACGGTCGCACCGCCCAAAAGCCGTCCCTGGCTGTGGCACCCAAAGGCAGTAAACTCCCTCACATAGAAGCACAAATGTACATCCTAAGCATCTCTTTCTCATGTAAAGAAATACTTGTGCTTAGAAATGATTCAAAGTAAATATGTATATTTTTAAAAACACATGGCAATTTACTTGGGTTAGTACATTTAAAATGTGCAGTTTTCACTGAAACAGAGTCCACAGTATGTGCTGTTTTAAGTCTTGCCTACAAAAAAGTAGCTCTAAGGTGTCTGTTTACAAAAAGAGCTATTGTCAGCTTACAGTGGGCGTAGAGCATGCCCGCCGCATACCATTGGTTGCCTTTACTGCCTCTCTCATTTACTTGTGTTTTATTTGTTAGCTTGTGTGGGCTTTATTTCCTCTTGTTTGTTTGTATCTCCCCTGGAGCATGGCCTCATTACTTGTGTCCGTCTACTGCTTAGTTTAGAAGCACTACTTTTTTCTTTTTGGTTAAGCACTCCATTCACGTATTTTCCAGCTGACTCCCTCATGTTCTTCTCTTCACCCCTCTGTGTTGTTCTCTCTCATCCTTGTGCTTATTCCCCACTCTGTGATGCCCTCACCATTGTGTGCTTCTCCACCCCTGTGTTGCTTTCTCACCCATATGCTTCTCCCACCTTCAACTCCACGTTGTCTTTCTCCCGTGTGCTTTTCTTCTCTCCCAGTGCTCCATGTTGCTCTCCCTCGCCATATAGTGTACTTCTCCCCCTCCCTCCATGTTCCTTCCCCTCACCTGCACCCTCTGTGTTGTTTCTGCACCATCTGTGCACTTCGTGTTGCTTCCTCCCTCCCCACCTCTCCATGTTGCTTCCCCCACCCCCGCCCTCCTTGTTTCTTCCAACCCCTGACCTCTGTGTTGTTTCCCATCACCCAATTAAAAAATGCTTTCTTGCTATTTTTTTCTTTTTTTTCATAACTATCCAACTCAGATCGGTAAATAAAAAGAAAAAATCTTGCATTATTTTGTTGGCGCCTACATTAGTGGTGCACATGCCTACAAAATGATGTGGCCATCTAGTCACAGCCTTTTTTCTCCCTCCTTTCCAGCCATTGTGACCGGCACGGAGGCTGCTGTACAGCATTGCGAACAACCACTGGCATTGCCAATAGGACCCAAAGGCAAAGCATATTGGATTTGCCAATGCTTTTTTAAAGAGAGAATGGTTTGGGTGTTTGTGGTCAGATAAGAGTGAACGATAGCTACTAATCACAGTCAAATATATGTATTTATATATCTCATTGGCAGCCTACTAGACCTGCTATAGCCCCGCTTTACATCTTTGTTTGGGCATCCTGAGATGTGAGACAGTGCTCCCTTCGAGGAAAGGAGTTTGCCGCCCCTTAGCTCCCACCGCCCTAGGCAGTGTGACTGGTTAAAGAGACGCCCCTGGGCACGCATTGGCCTGCACCTTGCTGGCTAGCAAGGAAGTTAGGGTAGTGGCCACTCCCCAGGCCAGCTTCCTCGTGGTCATTCTGAAGGCAGACAGCTGGACCAGGAGACTAAACTTACTCCATGAGTGAGGTCTCAGCCAGGCAATCCTTGAGTCCATCTTTGAGGCTTGGAGTCGACCGGCTAGGATGTATTTGTAAAATAAATGGGCTGGGAAAGCAATAACTTTGTATCTGGCACCGGGAGTGGTCTCTGGTCTCAGGGTCTGATCTCTTGCTGGAGTTATGGAAGATGCTCTCATGACCTCCCCCTAACCCCACTGCTTGTCCCAACAACCCTTCATAACACCAAGAACGCCCCTAGAAACTCAGTCATCCTGGCAGCTGCCACCTCACCTCATCAGGTCTGGGTCTCGGACACTCTGCACGTCTTGCAGGGGGCTGGGAGGGTTTCTAGCGAAGGCCAAGGTAAGGGACCCCCTGGTCAGCACATTGAGTCGAGGGGGAGGGTCTTGTCTCAACAGCTGGTGCTGCATAGGTCCATGTGTGCCAGGAGACAATAATGATGAGGGCACTTGTCACATGTGCCAGCCGCACCCACCTGAAGGCGGTGGACCCCAAAATGGCATCATTCCAGGCGTCTCATCTCACGGCTACAATGCTTAGCTACACCCCTATCAAGGGCACAGATATGGCCATTAACAGTCACAAGGCGGCTCAGAGCTGCAGATCCAGGCAGAGCAGGGCATTTTTAAACACAGTTCAGCAAAGTCAGCAAAATTGCATGAATCTGGCAAGGTCTGCTGAAAGCATTTTCATTTCCTAACGTGGGAATTGTAGCCCTTGGCACACAGGGACTTCCCAAGGACTTGCAAGCCTCCTGGCCCCAGCCTTCTGCTCACTCTACCCAGAAGCCTGGCCTGCATTCTTGTGGCAGGAGGAGGGCAGGCTGCCATATGGGACCCCTCATCACCCACCCCCCTAATCATCGGTCAACATTCAACATTTGAACGTCATATGGGGGAGGCCTAACCACCGGGTAGAGAATAGTTTGGGGTACCCCGCCCCCTATGAAAGTGCACGAGATATCTCTGCAAGATATCTCTGCAATTTCGTTCTGGGCTCAAAGGTTGTGAAGTCACTGTTACATCTTTATGGCTTAGTTAATGATAAACCCACAACCACCCAGGCTCCCTCTACTGGCATCTGCCAGCCATGAGTGGGTAGGAAGGTGGAGGGAAGTTTGGGAATCCTTAACCTTTTACCTTTGACCCTCCCAGTCGTCCATGATTTTTCACCTGCTGGTTTGGTTCCTGCAAACCAGGTGATTGAACTGGTACCGCCCTCCCCTGCCTCAGGTAGTGACAAAATATTATTGGTGAGAGGTGGGTGCCACACACGATGGCCTCTCTACGCGGCGCCAGGTCAGAACAGCTGGTGCAGCCTGGTGCTGGCTCCGGCAAGGATGCAGCCAGAACATGCCTGTTGTCCAACCAAAATAAAGATCTCAAAGCAGTTACTACCAGAAAGCTTTCAATAACTGATAATTGTAGGAAAGTACCATCTTGCCTGGCATGTTACCCCCATATTTCACTGTATATATGTTGTTTTAGTGTATGTGTTACTGGGACCCTGCCAGCCAGGGCCCCAGTGCTCATAAGTGTTCCATGTATGTGTTCCCTGTGTGATGACTAACTGTCTCACTGAGGCTCTGCTAACCAGAACCTCAGTGGTTATGCTCTCTCTGCTTTCTAAATTGTCACTAACAGGCTAGTGACCAATTTCACCAATTCACATTGGCATACTGGAACACCCTTATAATTCCCTAGTATATGGTACTGAGGTACCCAGGGTATTGGGGTTCCAGGAGATCCCTATGGGCTGCAGCATTTCTTTTGCCACCCATAGGGAGCTCTGACAATTCTTACACAGGCCTGCCACTGCAGCCTGAGTGAAATAACGTCCACGTTATTTCACTGCCATTTATTACTGCACTTAAGTAACTTATAAGTCACCTATATGTCTAACCTTCACCTGGTGAAGGTTGGGTGCTAAGTTACTTAGTGTGTGGGCACCCTGGCACTAGCCAAGGTGCCCCCACATCGTTCAGGGCAAATTCCCCGGACTTTGTGAGTGCGGGGACACCATTACACGCGTGCACTATACATAGGTCACTACCTATGTATAGCATCACAATGATAACTCCGAACATGGCCATGTAACATGTCTAAGATCATGGAATTGTCACCCCAATGCCATTCTGGCATTGGGGAGACAATTCCATGATCCCCCGATTCTCTAGCACAGACCTGGGTACTGCCAAACTGCCTTTCCCGGGGTTTCACTGCAGCTGCTGCTGCTGCCAACCTCTCAGACAGGTTTCTGCCCTCCTGGGGTCCAGCCAGGCCTGGCCCAGGAAGGCAGAACAAAGGACTTCCTCAGAGAGAGGGTGTTACACCCTCTCCCTTTGGAAAAAGGTGTCAGGGCTGGGGAGGAGTAGCCTCTCCCAGCCTCTGGAAATGCTTTGATGGGCAAAGATGGTGCCCATCTCTGCATAAGCCAGTCTACACCGGTTCAGGGATCCCCCAGCCCTGTTCTGGCGCAAAACTGGACAAAGGAAAGGGGTGTGACCACTCCCCTGACCTGCACCTCCCAGGGGAGGTGCCCAGAGCTCCTTCAGTGTGCTCCAGACCTCTGCCATCTTGGAAACAGAGGTGCTGCTGGCACACTGGACTGCTCTGAGTGGCCAGTGTCAGCAGGTGACATCAGAGACTCCTTCTGATAGGCTCTTACCTGTGTTACTAGCCTATCTTCCTTCCTAAGTAGCCAAACCTCCTTTTCTGTCTATTTAGGGTCTCTGCTTTGGGGAATTCTTTAGATAACGAATGCAAGTGCTCATCAGAGTTCCTCTGCATCTCTCTCTTCACCTTCTGCCAAAGGATCGACCGCTGACTGCTCAGGACGCCTGCAAAACCGCAACAAAGTAGCAAAGACGACTACTGCAACCTTGTATCGCTGATCCTGCCACCTTCTCGACTGTTTTCCTGGTGGTGCATGCTCTGAGGGTAGCCTGCCTCCTTCTTGCACCAGGAGCTCTGAAGAAATCTCCCGTGGGACGACGGAATCCTCCCCCTGCAACCGCAGGCAACAAAAGACTGTATCACCGGTCCTCTGGGTCCCCTCTCAGCACGACGAGCGTGGTCCCTGAAACTCAGCAACTCTGTCCAAGTGACTCCCACAGACCAGTGACTCTTCAGTCTAAGTTTGGTGGAGGTAAGTCCTTGCCTCCCCACGCTAGAATGCATTGCTGGGTACCGCGTGATTTGCAGCTGCTCCGGCTCCTGTGCACTCTTCCCGGATTTTCTTCGTGCACAGCCAAGCCTTGGTCCCCGACACTCTAACCTGCAGTGCACAACCTCCTGAGTTGTCCTCCGGCGTCGTGGGACTCCCTTTTGTGTCTTCAGGTGAGCTCTGGTTCAATCCTCTTCTAAGTGCCTGTTCCGGTACTTCTGCGGGTGCTGCCTGCTTCTGTGAGGGCTCTCTGACTTGCTGGACGCCCCATCTCTCTCTTCATCCAAGTGGCGACATCCTGGTCCCTCCTGGGCCACAGGAGCATCCAAAAATCCTAACCGCGACCCTTGCAGCTAGCAAGGCTTGTTTGCGGTCTTTCTGCGTGGGAACACCTCTGCAAGCTTCTCCACGACGTGGGACATCCATCCTCCAAAGGGGAAGTTTCTAGCCCTCTTCGTTCTTGCAGAATCCACAGCTTCTACCATCCGGTGGCAGCTTCTTTGCACCCTCAGCTGGCATTTCCTGGGCATCTGCCCACTCTCGACATTGTCGCAACTCTTGGACTTGGTCCCCTTGTTCCACAGGTACTCTCGTCCGGAAATCCACTTTGGTTGCATTGCTGGTGTTGGTCTTCCTTGCAGAAATCCCCTATCACGACTTCTGTGCTCTCTGGGGAATATAGGTGCACTTTACACCTACTTTTCAGGGTCTTGGGGTGGGCTATTTTTCTAACCCTCACTGTTTTCTTACAGTCCCAGCGACCCTCTACAAGCTCACATAGGTTTGGCGTCCATTCGTGGTTCGCATTCCACTTTTGGAGTATATGGTTTGTGTTGCCCCTATACCTATGTGCTCCTATTGCAATCTACTGTAACTTTACATTGCTTGCATTACTTCCTTTTGCTATTACTGCATATTTTTGGTATTGTGTACATAAATCTTGTGTATATTTGCTATCCTCATACTGAGGGTACTCACTGAGATACTTTTGGCATATTGTCATAAAAATAAAGTACCTTTATTTTTAGTATATCTGTGTATAGTGTTTTCCTATGATATTGTGCATATGACACCAGTGGTATAGTAGGAGCTTTGCATGTCTCCTAGTTCAGCCTAAGCTGCTCTGCTATAGCTACCTTCTATCAGCTTAAGCTGCTAGAAACACCTCTTCTACACTAATAAGGGATAACTGGACCTGGTACAGAGTGTAAGTACCCCTTGGTACCCACTACAAGCCAGGCCAGCCTCCTACAATAATGCATAGGAATCTGAGGATGGCTGGGGCAGGCAGCTGGAGGCTGGCTGTGTGAATGGAAAGACAGAGTAAGTGTGTACAATGTGTGAGTGGGATGTATGTGTTCGGTTTTTAGGTGTCAGTTGGGAGTTGGAGTTGTGCTAAGCCTGGTTTTCGTGTAATATTTCATTAAATTCAAGGGGCATTTTTACAAGCCCCTAACGGCTTTGGAGCATCACTTATTGTGACGCTCCGAAGGCGCTGTGCCCTGCGCCATATTTACAATGTGGCGCAAACCCACTTTTTCTGACTTAACACCGCCTTGTAAATATGGGCCCCCCTGATGCAGTTTTCTTTGACATAGGGGCGTGCAATGGGTGTTGCTGTGGGTGTTCCACCGCAACACTCATTGCTTTTTGACACTGCTCCAGATTAACAAGGAAACGTACATCTGAGGCACTGCAAAAAATGAACACCACCGCAGAGGTGGCGTTAGCATGGTGCAACAAGGAGCAATACTTTTATTTCTCCTAGGTTTGCTTCTTCTATGTGTGCTGCAACCATTAATGATCGTTTATGTGCAGGAAGGTATCCCTTACTGCACATAAACAATCACTAAATAATAGCGATTTGCTACTTCTATGCAGCACACATAGAAGTACCAAATCACCATTATTCATTGTTTATGTGCAGCAAAGGACACATTCCTGCACATAAACAATCATTCTCTGTAACACAGCCACCCTTTCACTATGTAGCAAGTGTGCCTGCGTTGGCGCAAGGTAGCTAAATTTTGCACCAGCGCAGGGGGAAACACAGGGGTGCACCGTATTTTTGTAAATATCGCATCCCTGCGTTTCTGAAGTGACGCAGCACGGCGTTGCCAATTTTGGCGCAGCGTCATGAAACTTTCTGGTAACTATGTCCCATAGTTTCTTTCTACTACATCTGTGGACAGTTTAAGTGCCTCTACCCTGGCTTTCAACGAGGCAGAATGAAGAAGCAACAAGAAGCTGCCCAGGGAAGTGCAGTGATCCCAAATGAGGAATTCTGTTGAAGCCATTGACATACTGAGGAGGTTTGAGTGAAGTGCAACTTTAGAGCGACTGAAGACCGAGCCATCCTACACACCACACCACACCACAACCAGGACCTGAAGAAATATGATCACATCAACCCCATCCTGATGGAACTCCATAGGCTCCCCGTGATAGCCCGCTCCATCTTCAAAACACCTCCTGTGATTGTTTTTCTGCAGGAAGGTTCTCCTTCCTGCACAAAAAGAATCATCCCCTCAACGCAGGCATCCTTGCAGCACGGTGCAAGGGTGCCTGCATTGGAGCTAGGCAGCAATTTCTGCACCAGCTCAGGGAGATGTGACAGAAATGCACCATATCTTGTAGACACAGTGCAGTTCTGCCCTTTCCTGGTGGGGCAAGGTGGCACAGCAAGACACTTGCTGTGCCGCCCTGTGCCACGGGGCTTGTAAATGATGGGCTTATTCTTTTACGAACTAAGCACTTCTTAGTAGTTTAATTTAGTTATAATGTGTAACAGTGTCAGAGAAGCCAGCTTCAAGATGCAGGCCGAAGGCAGGACAAACCAGAATCAAAACTCAAAACAATATAATCTGTATTGCTATAATAAGGTTACTAACAGAAACAGCATAAGCATTTAGAATATAAACATAAGTAGTTAGAATATAAAGGAGAAAGACAGTGTATATGGTTTTGCAATAAGAGTTGCCCATAAAAACCCCACACAAACCTTAAAGCAGCAGCTGCTGTTTAAGTATCAGTCTATAGGTAGGTACATCAGAGGTCAATAATGAGTTTTTGGGAAGCTAATTTGACAGCCTGGCTTCTGACACCATAAATGTTTTGCTCAAAATCTCTTTAGGTGCTCGTATTTTTTAGTAAAGCACTCAGGGCCTGATTCACAAAGGCAAACTTACGCTTTTGTGTAAGTTTATGATTTTTTGCAATTCAGAAAGGAATTTTACGAGTAGTGTCTTTACGACTGACTATCTATCTGTGCATGTGCGGAGTCTCCGTAACAGGTGCGGACACTCCACAGTTTTAAAGATACTACCAGTACAATTCCTTTGTGAATTGCGAAAAATCATAAACTTACAAGAAAGTATAAGTTTACCTTTGAGAATCAGGCCCACAGGTACTAAAACCCAGTTTCCTGGCATAAAAAATACAAAAAAATGAACAGAGGAATAAAACTGTAAGAAGGCCAATCTAAGAAGAGAGAGTTAGCAAAAGATAAACGTTTTGAGACCATTTCGAAACAGAGGGTGGCTTTCTATATTTTGTATGTTGCCAGGTAGATAGTTCTAAGGCTTCGGAGTCACCATCCACGGTGCCATTCACCAGTCATGACTTGCTGCACTTTTAAGGGGTGGGGAGGTGCGTGGAGGGGGGGTGGGGGGAGTCAGAGCGAGGGGAGAGGGAACAAAAACATTAAATTCGGAAATAACATAAAAAAAAGAAAAAAAACTTACCTCCGTGCCGTGCCGCCACTCGGCACGGGCTCCCAGTCTGCCCTGCGGCCAATCCTGACATTGCTCAGAGCAGCTTTAGGATTGGTTGGGAGCGCCCAGCCAGGGTGTTCCCAGGCAGACTGAGAGACTGTGCATGCTCTCTCCAGCCCGGCAACACAGTGCCCGGCTGGAGGGAGCACAGTGCGCATGTGTGTTGGGCTGGCCTGAGACCGCCAGCCAAACACACATGTGCACTGACGGGAGTGCACAGTGCACTCCCCTTGTCCCTGTCATCCTCAATGCCCCTCCCTTTTAACAACAAAAGGACAATAAACATCATTTATTATCCTTTCGTTGTAAAAGGTTTGCAGCTTCTGCTGTTTGCGGGGGGCGACGCTCCTCCGCCATAGCAGAGGGGCCGCCACTGCCATTTACAGATGCAGGGCCAGGGGCGTAGCTTCAGGGGGGTGTTTGGGGTGTTACACCCCCTAATAAATGTATTTTCTGATAAATAGTTGGGTACAGGAGCTTTCAGTCGGGAATTTGTGAGACGTCAGTTGGATTTAAGCAGCAATTTTTACATACACACAGACAAAAACGCACACAATCCCTTTCACTCGCTGCTTTGAAAATCCTTAAAAGTATTAGTTATTTTACAAAATATTGTGTTCTCTGCATTCATCTCCCTTTTCATTGCCCCATGGGCCCCTCTTATGCCCCTTGCTTGTTGTATAAGGTATTTAAATATTAAATGCCAGTCTGAATGTAGGAAAATCTGAAGCTCACCCCTCCCAATCTTACTGACCAAGCTACGCCCATGGAGACACCGAAAATGGGGTGATCCGAACACTGGAGGTAAGACAGAGGGCTATATAGTGATGAAGAACAGAAAGGCCTAATCTGTGGGTGCCAAAAGAAACCCTGTGGGTACAAAAGTTCAACATTGAGCTAATGAAGGTACCCGTGAACCTCTGGTGCACAATCAGACGTGCAAATTGCTGTACACTCTTGTTGCAAAATTCTGTGTCCCTTTGTAACAGTGTCAGAAGACAGGCCAAGATAACGACAGTCGCAGTACTCCAGCCTTGACAAGACACATGTAACAACTACCAGGATATCCTTGTCCGAGGATAGCGGAGGAGAGACAGAAACATCCTCATTGCCAAGCAGATGGAAGGACCTGCACACACTTGTACTGACAAGGATGGTTTCTGGTCAGCAGTGCTTAATTTATAAATAAAAAGGTGCCGGTGCCCAAAGCCCTCCTCTTAAACTTGCGGCTGCTGCTATTAAATGTGCGAACACGGAATACTGGTGCAGCGTAATCCTGAAGCCATCTCGAGCCTCTTTAATCCATTTACAGCCAATCCCTACCTTTCAGCTCACTCTTGCAGCTTTCTGCTGTCTCCCTTTGTGAAGCAATTTCGTTTTTCTCTTCCTCCATCTTTCCAATATGTGTCTTTTGCTCGCAGCAAATGCTTGAGGCAGAAAAATAAGCGCCGGCCCTCAAAAATAAGTGGCGGTGCTCTGCTCCGCAAACAACAGGCACAAATTAAGCACTGCTGGTCAGTTACTATGGTCTGATACTTCAATGAATGACTGCTTCCTTCTACTAGGTGTGTAGAGGGTTTACCATCTGCCATCTCTGGAGATACCATTCAGAATATGCTATACAGGACATACTCAGTCCAGGACACTCAGTCTGTGCATTCAGTTTCGTTGTCTTTCATCCCCTGTACCTGGGTACAGTTCCCAGGTTCAGAGCCTTGCCCTTGTCTGTCCGGTGTCCCTGGAGATGTCCCCAGGGCTGGAGGCATGTACCAAGCCTTGGCATCGTCCATACTCTGGAGGTGACCTTTCCACTCCTCTGCACAGGGACCCTCCAGGGCACTGCCCAGATGGGCAAAGTATGGCAAGTGTGAACGAAGCTGAAGCGTGAGGGCTGCCTCTGGGATGTCTCATGTCTAGGTCTGAGAGAGGTTCTTGAATAAACCAAACAGACTCTTTACTCCTGGAAGTGCACATACTAACTCGATCTTATGACAAGTGACCTTCAAGAAGTGTCCCATCACGAGCAGAAAGGACAAAGGCTTCACCACAAGCTGTGTTGAAGTCAATACATCTACAACAACCCTTAACTACCCATGTTGAATCGAAGCCTCCGATTTTAATTGAACATCAATGGTAGAAGAAAAATGCGCAAACCCTTCCCCAGAAGTTAACCCCCTTGAGCACTTTTTGTGGCATTTGACATGCTGAAGCAAAGTTGTACTCTCCAAAAACAGTGAAACAAAATCACTCATTCTGTGACTCTCTTATGTGGTAAGTCATTGAGTGATAGTAAAACATGCTGGGCCTGTGCAGACAAGGCCCCTAGTGCAGTACGGTGCTCCAGGCGCTATACCTGTCACCCCCATGTGCTCCACTGGCATCCTTCTTGCTCGTGGTTTTGTACCCTCTGCAAGGTGCTTCACTAAAAGTCTGTTCACTCTCTTTGAAGTGTCTCGTATAACAACACAAGGCAACCGAAACCACATCTAAGTACAGTAAGGGAGGCCACGCGATGTACCGAGGATCACACAATCCGGTCAAGTGCGAAAGCTGGGATTCAGACACAGGCCTCCTCCTCAGCTGAGCCACTAGTCTCCATCCAGCCTCCCTCTCCTGCGTTATGCAGTGCAGTTAAAAGGATTCCTGCTGTATGTGCAGGGTTAAAGGGAAGTGACCCATCTTCAGATGCAGGACGTGGACTTTGAATACAATTGTTATAGTTGTAAAGGTTTCTTTCAAACATACCCTGTTTATTTCTGTCAGAGTCATATTTCCGACTTGGTCACACACATCTAACTGTTCCTGCAGCTGTGAATGAATAAAGGTTCTGCGGTGCTGCTGGAAATATTGGGATATTTAGGGGAATTTCTAAACCTCCTGCCTGTGCAGCTCTACAACCCCCTCATTTTTATTCACAAAATTAGTTGTCAAATCTGTTTTAAAGTGATCCACTTGATCTCCCACCCAAACCACTTTGAAGGAAATGGCAGCTTGCTGCATTTTCTCACTCAGCAGACTTAGGGTGCCTGAAAAATATAGGGAACCTTCAGGAGGAACCACAGATGAGTATCGTTTGTTTAATTGTATGTTTGTGCATTGTGAGAAAAGTAGTTTATAATACAGTGTGGTTGTGCGACCTCGCAGCGTATTAAACTCACCAACCCGTGTCAGGTCTAGACAGGTTCGTTTAAAAAGCCCTAGCTCAGTCTGGGTAGCTGTGGCTCGGGCAGTACTTAATCTGTAAATATAAATGTGCCGGTGCCCGAAGCCCTCCTCTTAAACACGCGGCCGCTGCAATTAAATGTGGGAACACTGAATACTGAGGTGACGTCATCCTGAAGCCATCTCGGGCCTCTTTAATCCATTTACAGCCTCTCCCTGCCCCTTCAGCTCACTCTTGCAGCGTTATACTTTCTCCCGTTGTGACCCTTTTTCGTTTTTCTCTTCCTCCATCTTTCCCATATGTGCCTTTTGGTCGCAGCAAATGCTTGAGGCAGAATAATAAGCGCCGGCCCTCAAAAATAAGTGCCGGTGCTCAGCACCGGAAACAACAAGCACAAATTAAGCACTGGGCTCGGGCAGTCAGGCTTCATCACGTGATCAAGTGTAAAGCATTTAAAAGTACCAAAAACAGTTAAATAAGATGAAAATGCAACTCAATAAAAATACAAAGTCAATTTATAAATGTAGGTGTTTTTTGTCTCTTTAAATAGACACTTCAATGACAAAAATCCACCAGAGGGCTCCGAGATCTGAATTTTTAAAGAAACACCACATAACAGATTTTCACTCAGTGAAAAAAAAGTGTAATTTATCGAGACCCGCAGTTTAGGGTTAGCCATGACAAGTAACATGAAAATGGCTATAAAGGCACTGTTGTGGCAACCACTCCAGCGGCAAGTCATTCACTGGGACCAAAAAGGTCAAGTAAAGCAGTTACTTCCAGTCAAAGCAGGCACCAGTCCAGTTCCAGGCTCTATGGGCGAACCACCATGGACTTTAATGGAGTGGTGCTGATGCAATGAATACATCATACTGCAGATGCTCACGGATGCTGAGATGGTGACGCCGGTCTTCCTGGGGCCACCCCTCGGTCCATGAACATGATGGGGCCACTGGGATCAATGTTCCTGGAGGTCCAGGTGAAGTCCAGCTAAAAAACAGCTGCCACCAGCCTACTGGTCTCCCGTTGCAGGGAAACAAGCAGTTACCTTACACTGGCGATAACTTCTTTGCTGGATGACCAAACTGCACTCTGACTCTCCTGGGTCTAGCAGACTCTGGTACAACATTTGAGGGTTAGGTCTCGGTCTCCCAGGTTGCACTTTGGTGGTCAGTTGTGGTCAGGCACCTTTGGCTCCCAACTTGCCAAGGCAATCTTCTTCAGCTTTTATGGCCCCGTAGCTGTAACAGGGAAAAGCCAACTTGGAGTCACCTTCACTGTCTGGGGCATAGGGACGACTTTTCTTTGAGCAGAACATCACAGGCAAAGTCCTTCCTCTGCTTACCTAAGGTGCAGCGGGTGCAGTCCAGTCTTCGGCGTAGCCTCTCTTTGCAGGGTCCTGGGGACAGCAGTGCTGTCCTTCTTGTCTTGACTCCAGTACACACGTGATCTGAGGTCTGAGTGCCATGGGTGTCACTCTAATGCCCAGTTCTTGCTCTCTAGAGATGTGGCAACAACTGGCCAATGGCCTACCAAGTCCATTGCTGCTTAGTGACGGCTTACTATGAAGTGTGGCATCTAACTAACCCAGAATGCAGCATTTTGCCCACTCCCAATATAGCAGAGCCCATTCTCTTGGAGTGTGGATCTCCATAGCCCATCCCACAGAGATGTGGCTACCTGGGGTCTACACACCCCACAGAAAAAAACAGTTTGGCAATGGCGTTCCCCTCTCTGTCCAAGATGCCAGACTGCTAGAAACCATTTGTCTCTGCCATTTGCCCTTCCAAGGTTGCTTCCCCTTTAAAGCTCACCTTTTAGACTCACACCCAGTTTGACCTTCCTGCCAAGAGGAGGTTACATCTCCTGCCTTAGCAGATCCTTTGTGCTCCTTCCTGAGTGTCGTTCATACCTCCCCACAGGACTGCAGAAGGCTGTCTCGAGAACAACAGCTTGTGTGCAACAGTATACAGTCAATGGAAAACTTTGGGCAACAAAATGGCTATTTACTACCCCGACAAAGGGAGGGTTGAATGACTGTTTATATCGAGGAGGGCTCCTCCACTTGGGAAGAGAGATTTGCAGGGCACAATTAAGTATATAGTTTCTTATGGGTGGGCACCTACTCATTAGGACCCACGCAGGACCATTCCCACCTTTCACTATGGGATAAAATGTATGCCATCAAACTGCAAATTTGGGCACAAACAAGCTATTATGCATGAGCTCCGAAAACTGGTCAATTCGATACAGCTTGAATGCACAAACTAGATACTTGCTCATCTAGAAACAAAGATATGTGCATTTTACATGTTATACAAACATAATTTGAGAAAAATCAGCCATGCACGTAGGATGAGATGGTCGTCCTTTACTAATGTGGTAACAAGGGGTCCATGGGCCACAAAACACAATATGGGGAGCCGTGGGAAATGGCACACTGAGGGGTATATTTACCAAGATTCTGCACTGTGTTTGCATCACAAAACCAGTACAAAACCAATGCTAGACTCACGCAGACACCCTTGCACTATGGTACAAAGGTGTGTATGTGGCGCACGGCAGCTAATTTCTGCACCGGCGCTAGGGAGAGGGGAGGAGATGCTACACTTCTGTAAATATGGCGCTCTCCTGCTCTCGCCCTCTCATGCAGCGAAGCATGTTTTGCTGCTGCTCTGCGTGGAAATTAAGTAAAGCTTCCACAGAACGGCTCAAAGCAGAGGGACTTTCTGAGAAGACAGTAGTTAAGTGGGAAGTGAGGGGGGAGGAATCCCGGCTTCTCAGACTTAAATAAACTGTGTGATTCTTAGCAAATTGCACTTTGGAACACGCTACAGAGGCAGCAGTAATATCAACTGCTACACCAACAGCACTGTAAGGAGTGAGGGGTAGTAAATAAGCTTGGTGACCGTGCAAGAGATAAAGAAAAACTGAACAACAATGCCAGCAGCCATGCAAGTCCCCTAAAGACTGTCAAAACTGATGCTTAGCCAGAGCATGTGCAAATTGCTTACCAATTAACCCCTCCCCTGGGGTCTGAGTCACTGCCATTCTGTCCCGGGGGCATCCAGAGACACAGTGCAAATACATGCACAAGAGCCCTTAAGGTACATTAAAAAATACCTTTAACAGAGCGTGCACACATTGTAAACAAAGTACCTCCTAATAAAGTTTTACGTAAAGGTGGCTGGTGGAAAATACTGAAAACAGTTTCCCATAGAATAAAAATTGTGATCCTTTAATTAATTGCATGAGAAATCACAGGAAATGAAATGGGAAAGTAAAAGTGAAACAAATGGTTAAAACAGCATCAAAATTGAACAAAAACAAGGGGGGGTCAAAGGCTGGACAATTTGAATCTCCAAAGGCTGCTTGAAATAATTTAGACTACCTCCAAACGAGTCAAACCGTATTTTTGCACTTTAATATTGTCAGCAGGGGTCAGACGTAGGGTTCAAAAGGGATTCCTTATCATGGATCTCACTCCTTCAAGCACAGCATGAGCGTTGGATGGACAGCGGAATTACACTAATCAAGCTAAATCAATCAGTAGTTGGTCCATGCTCCACACGAAAGAAGAGGAAGTGAAGCAGGCATGCACTGGCGAATTAGGAAGCAACACAGAAGCGTGACAATGATGCCAACGAATGGTAAGCCATGGGTGTAGAGTAAACAATTTAACTTGCAGCTACAGCGCATGAACTGTCGACATGCAAGACCTAATAAACAATTCCACAGTGCATGCGCTTTTGGCAAGTGAGACCCAAATAGGGACCCAAAAGAGTAGTAAATAAATCCAGCCCAGAGCTGAAGTAAGTCCAGCACCACACAAGGCTAACCACTGGTACTGCAACACCCTCTCACAGACAAATTGGAGTGAGTGACTTAAATGTAAACCCTATAGGAAATAATATCATATTTATTATTTAATTATAAAATACACACAAACCTTTTTTGAATGTAAAGATTAATTTAACAATATTTTTTTTATATATATTTCAATTACTATTAATTCTGTACATCACTTTTAATAATTAATTCATGATAAAACAATTGCTTTTTTTACCTTAATTTGCGAGGGAATTTATTTTTCCCATTTAAATTTGAGAAAAGTAAATTTAATATAAAATGCTTATGTTTTCAAAATAATATGTTTATTAATTCAGTAGCATTGTTCTTTAATTATACATTTAAAATAAATATTTAACATTAATATTTAAAATAAAAATATTTTACTATTTTGTTTTCAAATTGAATATTTTTTTTTAAATGTTCCCTTCTTTTTACAATAGGCAGACTCTGCAGTCGAAGCAGAGATCTCTGCATGGTAAAGTATCAAAAAAATTAAAAAAGTTTAAATTAAAAAAATAGTGGAATACTTTATAATTATATAATACATACTATTTCAATATATTTTTAAAATATTAAATCATAATTATTTATATTTTAACTACTTTAATTAATTTAATTTAATATTATTTTCTACGGGGCTTACATTAAAGTCCCTGCCTACATTATTTTCCATGTAAGGGTGTTGCAGCACTAGTGGTTGGCCATATGTGGTGCAGGATTTACTACAGTTTTTAGGTTGTCTGCTGAAAGTTATATAGCTTACAGTGGGCTCGGAGTCTGCCCATTGCTTACCATTGGTTGGCTCTATTGTCATTTTCACTTACTTGCTTCTTATTTCTCAGCTTCCGGCTGGCCTTCCTTCCTCTCCTGGTATTTGTCCCTCCCTTGGAGCATAGACTCATTACTTGTGTCCTTCCACTACTTCCTTTTCAGGTGCTAATTTTTTGTATTTGGTTAAGCACTCCACAAGAGTGCATGTGTTTTCCATTGGCCCCTTTGTGTACTTCATGTTCCTCTTTTTAGGTCTTGCCTAAGGAAGCGCATGCATTGTCTGCTGCAAGACATATTGGTAGCTTACAGTGGGCTCAGAGCCCACCCACTGCCTACCGTTGGTTGGCTTTATTGTCACTCTCATTTGCTGCAGGGTATGGGTCAAGGGTAGATGAGGGCAGATAGTGTCTACCCATTTTTTTACAGGGTGGACAATGCCTTCCCTCCCATGAGTTTGGGCCCCGAAGAAATATGTTAAACGTGTTCCGGTGTCATTTCCAGACACCGGGACATATTCAGCAGCGCCTGCATGTTGTCTGTTTTCATTCCAAGCAGCAATGTGCAGACGGCGACGTTGCTTCTCAGATTCTATCTGGACCCATAACAAAGGCCGAAGTTGAGGGGCCATCAGCTCTCCATTTGTTGGGGTATCCTGGCTTGGAGCTATCATGAGGCTCACATGTAAATGCAATGGAGGGGAAACAAAGGCACAGGACTTATCTCTTCAAAGGTACTTAAGAAAGGCATGCTTTTGGTTTTTGTTCGGTTCCTATATATAAGGGCTGTGCATGCACTGTAAGAAAGTTGGATATGTTGGTCTGTACCAGTATTTACACAAATAAGTATTTAAATGCCACTAGTTTGTTTATTTCTTTTATAGCGTTATAACGCTACTCATCCAAATGCAGGGTGTCACAGCGCGTTACATCACATGTATATATTATACATTGACAATGAGTCATATGTGGGTTAATCAATGTACAGGATGTGTTACATAAGACAGTGAGAGTTACAAGGTGCAGGGGTCACTTGTCCTTTATAGCTCACTGTGACTTACAAATTATGAACTCCAGGTAACAAAAGGATCTTTGTCTTAAAAGCACTAACCCACTCACCCATCTACATAAAATAAAAATCTGTTACCTGCCTGTTACATAACGTGTGTAGCAGAAGACATATTAACTCTCTGTGCTACTTTGATTCAAAACTGGGACTAAACAAAACACAGATCTCTCTGGCAAATATGTTAACCTCCAGTTATCATACCATTATCCCCTGAGATTTAGTTGGCACCCAGATATCTTCAGCAGGTGCCTTAACCCCGTAGGATACTTTAAAATGCTGACTCTGCAACCAATTAAGCAGAACAAATTTACTGCCACGTTTCTCCTTGTTGCCAGTTTCTTTTTGGCAGAGTTTTAAAAAATAAATGTAAAAGTTGAGGTCCAGATTATTTGTTGGGGTTGTGTTACTTTTCTGGGTAAAACCCTGAACCAGAATCTCATTGGTTAAATATTGTAATGTGCTCAAATGTACTCATGATAGACCCGCTAAGCATATATATCTAAGGTCTTAAGATCTGATGTCACTGCTTGTGATGTCAGTTCCGGAGAGGTCATGGGTTGTGATGCCACTCCCTGTAATTCCACGTGCTGTGATGTCATGCGCCATGATGTCACTTGCATGCTACCTAACTTGGTTAGTCTCCTTGCTTCTTTTTTTTAGGACCTGTGCCCTGATTTCTTGCTTCTTATTGTGAGCTTCTGGTCGGTTTTCCTTCCTTTACTGGTGTTTGTCCGTCCCGTGGAGCATGGACTCACTACTATTGTCCTTCCACTGCTGTCTTTTCACAAGTGTTACTTTTTCCTGTTTGGTTGAACACTCTAGAAGAATGCATGTGTTTTCCAGCTGTCCCCCTTGTGTTGTTCATGTTACTCTTTCTAGCCAGTGCATTTCTTCCATCACCCTTCCATCCAGTTGCTGCTCTTGCTTCCTCCCCACATGCCCACCCACTTTCCTTGGTGGTTCTTGCTAACCCAGCTCTTCCCACCCTCTATGGACGGTGTGCTTCCCCATTCCCTCCCGCCCATCCTCGGTTGACCATGTGGCTCTCCATCCTCACCTGCCCACCCGTTGTCCGTGGTAAATTGGATTGGTAAATAAAAAGAAAAAAATGCTTACTTGATTTTGTAGGTACCCATCCATGTTGGAGTGCACCAACACAATGTCACAATGGGCATGTCATAGCCCTTTTTCTTCTACATTACTGTCAGCCGTGGTGCCGCCTCACAGCATGGTTAAAATCCATTGCCAAAGCCAGTAGGTCTCGTAGGCACGACCTATTGGATTTGCTAATCCTTGTTTTATCAGCAATAACTTGCACTCGTAGGTTTGGCTCCACCTTGCAAGCCTACACCTTTGAGTACTTTTCCTCTCTGATTTTGTGACTAATGAAAAGTTGTAAAGTTGCCGAAAGAGAGGAATTCACCTGTGTGAACAGCCCCGTGTGAGTGACACTGAGTGACCGTACTGATGCTGCTTTCATCACTCGCGCCCGCCAACTCAATTCTGACATTTTTACAATATGTTCTAGGTTTTGCTCTTAAAGCTGCCGTCCATCCAAAGCAAGGCTTTTTTTCCCGAAAGTAAACATCTCCCACGTTCTGTATCTAGATTTCCTTCCCTGGCGTCCCCTAATGTTGGCACCTGGAGCGTTGAAATGAATGACGCAACTGATGACGTCAATAACCAGGCCTCACAAGCCCTGGGGGCAGCTATGTTCAAGCTTGGCAGAGGCTCCTGAGCAGAGGCACGTCCATGCGAGGCCTGACCTTTCACCTCAAAACTTTCTGAATAACATGTTGTTACCAGGACTGACGTAGCGGGGGCGTGGCACTGCTAACAGGCTCGCCCCGGCGAGGAGAGGCGTGGCCTGGGGGAGGAGCCTGCTGTCAGCTGATCTCATCACTTCCCACCCACTCTGCTGATCAGTGGAGAGTGGCACCATCAGGGATAGCTACACCTCTGCCACGCCAGCACCAGGACTTCGAAAGTTCAGGGCCCTCATGGGTGCTGCAGCCCAGTGCCTGGTTACCAAATAGGCAAAGCAGGCACCCGCCTATGGGTCCCACTCCCCTCAGAGACCCCGCGACAACGGATCAAAATAAGATGGAATTGATATTGAAAGAAAATTACAATCCAGCTTTCTTAGTTTTGAAAATATAGAAAAAAATGAATCAACTCAAAGAAACGAAAACTTTACATTAAGTACTCCATAGAGAAAATACGTATTAATGTAATGTACCCATTAATACTTTAAAGTACATAAACCATGTACATCAGATTCACATAACAGTTTGTCTCTTAAAAGCTCTTCTGTCAGCTGCCAGTTTGTAAACTAATTCGGTGCAAACTATGTACCTGTAATGTTTAGTTTTGTGTCATAAAATTGGTTTATTAAAATTGTTGTTGAAATTAAAATCGTAGGGAGATAATTTGCGAGGGGGCACTCAAACTTTGGACTGCCTAAGGGCCTCCTCAGGGTTTAATACGGTACTGGCGCAGCCCAGGAGTGATGGAAAGGGATGCTACAGCCATGGGTTGAAGCGCATTATGGGAAGTGTGATACTGAGTGCAACGGGGGCGGAGCCTGTGAGGAGTAGCTACAAAGAACAAACTATTCAAACTACCTGTTGATTTTTTTCGCTTTCAGGTAAAGCACACAACTCAAATGAAAAATAAATGCAAGTTAAACACATCAAAGGGTTGGGTGTAAAACTGTAGACTAAAGAGGAGGAATTAGCCACCCTGATTTGAAGTTTACATCTTGGTGTACTTTCTGTTAACTTCCACTGTCCTGCCTCATTTCCTGATTTCTGCTAGTGTGTTATCTATCTGTGTCAAGGCACCTTGAAACTCTGAAGACCAGTGCTTAATTTGTAAATAAAAACGTGCCTGCCCGAAGCCCTCCTCATAAACACGTGGCTGCTGCAATTAAATGTGTGAGCACGGAATACTGAGGCAGCGTAGTCATGAAACCATCTCGGGCCTCTTTAATCCATTTACAGCCACTCCCTGCCCCTTCAGATCACTCTTGCAGCTTTCTACTTTCTCCCTTTGTGACGCCTTTTCGTTTTTCTCTTTCTTTGTCTTTCCCATGTGTGCCTTTTGCTCGCAATAAATGCTTGAGGCAGAAAATTAAGCGCCGGCCCTTAAAAATACGTGCCGTGCTCCGCACCGGAAACAACAAGCACAAATTAAGCCCTGCTGAAGACATATCCGTGCTGAATCTATACCAGAATTTCAGGATAACTATTGTTTATGTAGATGAGTTCCATTTAGGTTGTACATTTATTTAAGTAAATATCATTAAAAGCCCTCCTGTTTTACATGGTGTTGTTATGTAATATTCTGAAATAAATACATAACATCTGGGGGTGGCTGGAGCTTCCTGCAGCCCGGAGACCTCTTATGCATAATAAGAAATGGCGACTGGCTCCTAATCTGGTACAGATGGAGAGAATGCTGGGGCACAGCTAATGGCTGTCTGGCCAGGCCCCAGCTCCACTTACTGCGCAGGCTAAAGAGGCTTCTGTGCTGAAATGAGCAGTAAAAATAGCTCTACTGTCAGGCCTGCTGAGACAGGAGCAGAACTGATTGCAAAACACTTCAATATGCCACCCAGAGGGCCTGGCACAGGTAGGCAGATTCCAACATTTTACACTGTACAAGTGTTACTGAGCCACAAACTGTCCAGTGTGCTTTCTGTGAGAAAATGCATTTTCTCAGCTGTTGCTTGAACCTTGATGCTGGGATAAATGGCCCATATACGTTCATGTCGTCAACTGTTGACCTCTCATGAGGGCGCTTGTCAGCCACTTCAGATGTTTCACTGAACAGCACTATGCATGCTGGAAATCTATAGGCAAATACTTATAAACTACAAGTCCCAGCACGCTCAGGGCTGAAAACCCACTACTGGTGGACAGGCATCCTCATCACATGAATCCAATTGACAGGTGTGTAAATAGGTTTTTTTCCATGAGACCAGCTGCACAGCCAAAGGATGGGTGGAGTTGGAGACATACATATCACAGGCAAGCCCACGAACCAATGAAAGACACTGACGTGACGTGGATGGGGCTCCGAGCCCTTTTCTAACTCCTAAAGCATCTTGCAAGCGAAACGAGCTGAAAACCACTGTGAATGTGTTTCGCAAGTGGGTTTCGGAGGCTTTTAACTGCAGATGTCCATTTATGGTTGTGAAAAACACCCCAGGACCTCGGCAGCAGCCTAGGAAAGCATTTTTTTTTTTTTTTTTAGAGGAGGAGGTTTGGGGCTGGGGTGGAGGTAAAAGTGCCTCTTAGGTGCTTCTCGGCACGATGCCACGCCCCCTTCAAGTCCCCACACCCCCTCCTCACACTGAGTTTTTTGGTAAAGTTGGCAGGTCTGAGTAAATGAACGTGAAAACGGACCAACAAATGATAAGGAATTGGCAGACTTCAAAGCCTCTTTTAGTTAAAAACAGCACGTGCGATGTCTCAGGTGAGAACTAAAAAAGAGGAGAGGTATAGGGGACAACCCCTGCAAACAATAAGCACTGGCAAAGCCAATAGGTCTCACCTATGTGAGAGCTAAAGGCTTTGTCAATGTCTTTTTAGCCATATTGTACAACAGCATTAGATCTATGCTAACCAACTCTTCAATTCTACCGTAAACGAAACAATGCTCTATCTATGCTAACAAATTACATTAACAAATTACCACTAAATTGCAAGAAAATACCAAACCATATGAATGCACAAAAAACAGTCAAATTATAAAGAAGCAGTATAGGTGTTTTAAATGTTGGCTAAATGTATTATCCAGTTGTCTATTGTCCTCTGATAAATGTTCTTCTGAGGTAAGAGCTCCTTCACTACTCATCAGATTTGAAAATTGTATTGTTTGCGGACTTGAAAAAAGCAGCAAGGGTGTAATACGGATCCTGTTCCCCAGGGCTATGCATAGCTCAGAGCCTAAACCACAGCTTAGCATTCTGTCTTTGTAACACTTTCCATTACAAGCTGTTAATTGAGTACTAAGAATTACATATTAATATCTTTGCACCTCAATGTAAGAGAAGGTACAGAGTAAAGTAATGATGAGGTCGAAAGGGGGGGAGGGAAAGCAGGTGTTGAAAAGGCGCATACTATTATTTATAATGGGCCCCTACGTACTCTGCAGGAGTAGCGCCAATATCTTGGCGCTACTCCTGCAGAGTGCTCCAATAGCGGCATGAAAAATTATGCTATTGCCCCCTACCCCGCGGCATGGTGTGCTGTATTTTAAATACGGAGCACACATGGTGGCGCTAGGGGGGCGGTAAAGGGCGCAAGAAAAGTGCCCCTCAGTATGACATTTCAGAGGTATATTACAGTGCACTTGGGCTAGTTCTAAGTTCACCAATTACAGTACCATTTACAATAAGATTACATTTGGCCGCCCTCATATTTGTATACATGTTAATTTCCCTTTCACTGGTTTAGGATTGCGTTACTTTGATATAACTGTGTGCTGTTTGTGCAATTTTTGATGGGAAATTATGAACATTCTTTGCCTTCTTTTGCTTAACAGTTGTATTTTGGTTGTATTCATTATGTGAATTGTGAATGTGTTTACGATCGTTTTTAAGACTTTCTTACCATGCTATTTCATATTTTGTAGAGGTTTCCATTACATTTTTCCTTATTACAAACTGCTATTTTCTTATATTCTTAAATCTAAAAGACAACTTCGCTATGTCAGCCGAGTGACAAGAGCCTTTTACCCCGGAATGGATTTGGCCTGCTGTAAAATATTCTGTATACATCTGTTTGTATATATGGAAGTCAATAAATGCTTGGATGTTTATTAAGGGAGACAGGAGAGTACGGTTTCTAAAGCAGAGAGTTTGCGCACAACATAAGCAACTTTGGAGGCCATGTAGCCGTGCAGTGGGAGGCGCACCTGTGTGTTACCTGTTTTATCTAATGTATGTTATATGTATTAAATACATATGATGATTGTATTCAAATAATCACGAAAATAGGAGTTAATTCAACAATGACGAATAATATTAGAATGAATTTAAAAAAAAATATATATATATATATATAGATAGATATAGATATATACCAAACATTTTTATCACACGTCCATGATAGTTTAGGATAACCTATTCCCCATATTTGCCATTTGGCGTATTTGTTGCTTTGCTGCCTGGTTGGCGAGCCATGTAATACTGTGGACCACACCTGCTGCAGACCTGAGGGTCCACACGCCACTGGCCCCCCCATGGGCAGCATGTCTCCCAGCATCTGATCTCCCTCCATCCCCTTACTAAAGGAGGGGGGACTCAGATACCCCACTTCCCATCGCCTCTCGTGCAGCTAGGGGGGCACCTTTCACTCGAGGCCCCCTTTGAGGACATCTTCAAGCAGGAACATCTGTCCCCCTCCACCCATTGGAAGTGCTGGTCCACGTGGCACGTGAATCCCGGTGGTGCAGCTCCTGCGGAGCTTGCAGGGACAGTTTTACCCTCATGCTCCTGGTAAGCACTGCAGAAGCGGGAAGCTGAACTTTAATAATGAATATTGGGCCCAACAAGAAAGAAAAGGTCTGTGAACATTGGCGCACACAAAATTCAGGAAATTTATACTGGGGCGAAAACTGAGGAGCAACCTCGTTCTGTACCTATAGGCCAATCACCTGGGCAAACTCGTGTGACGTCACCGCTCATTCGCAAATGTTATGTTAATGTACTTCAAGGCCTGCCACTACTTCTTAATGGGGGATAATATTGGCCATAATGAGGGTTTGAGGAATACTTTCAAGGTTTCCTCTTATTCCTCTTTTGTGTAAATTGTGTATTGTGGTTGGTTGTTCACCAAATGTTGTTTTCTGAATGATTATATGGGTTTTGTACGAGCCTAAAATAAACAAATAAAACGCACAGAATTAGACAGGCTGACAACAATCGAGAAACAAAGCACGTCTTCGAGGCACAAGGGGTCAGAAAATGTTCAAAAACCTGTCAACCCACTTGTCATGTAGCACCGAGCACACAGACTCTTCCCGAATATGCTGTTTTCAGTCGGAAGGATGCGGAAACCCTGCAACACCAGCCGGGCAGGATTCCGAGGGCTGCGTTTGCCCGAATGTGTGAGACAAGAAGAACAAGAAACTCAGGCACCCAAAGAACGAAGGCACAGGAGACGAAAAGTGTGAGGAGACCTGACGTCAGTGCTTAATTTGTGCTTGTTGTTTCCGGTGCGGGGCAGCGGCACTTATTTTTGAGTGCCTGCGCATAGTTTTCTGCCTCAAGCATTTACTGCCAGCAAAAGACAACCAAGGAACAGAAAAACTAAAAAGCGTCACAAAGGGAGAAAGCAGAAAGCTGCAAGTTTAAAATGAAGGGTCATGGAGTGGGTGTAAATGGATTAAAGAGGCCCTCCATGGCTTCAGGATTACGCTGCATCTGTAATCCGTCCGCGCCCTGAAGCGCCCAGAGCCCAGAAATGCTGCTCTTTTTACTACAGACAGGTTAGTCTACTCTCCCTTGCAGCTTTACGCACTCAGAGGGGCAGGATCTGGCCCTCCTCTCTCAGTACCCCCTGGGTCCTATGCCTCTTCTTTCTGCCCGGCCTGCCCTAGTTCCTCTAAGGCTGTTTCACCCCCCTTCACCCCCCCATCCCTAACGAGCAACATATTGCTCCTCAACTGTCGTTCTTTACCAGCGCACTCCCTTCACATATATACCCTCATAGAAGATCTTTCCCCTGACACCTTGTTTCTTACCGAAACCTGGTTGGGCAATGACTCAGCAGTAGATATCTGCAATTCTCTACCCTCCACCTACTCTATGGCGCATGTAGATCGACTCCATGGAAGAGGTGGTGGTATAGCCATTATCTACAAAAATACCTTTCGGTGTACCACCTTCCCCTCTGATATCCCGGAGTGTGAAAGCTTAATTTTCTCTCTCTATCTCTCCCCCACTTTTACCTTTTCTGGTATGCTTCTCTACCGACCCCCAGGACCTTGCACTTGTTTTTTAGATTCCTTGCCGGAAGTCGCAGCTAGTCTTATCTGTAAAACATTAAAGCCGCCCAGTCCTCTTACTACTGGAATAAGAATAGAAAACTCCTCCTGTTCACAAAAGGAAATTTTTCAGATTTTTAAGGAATTAACCATAACCCCTATGCCCTCTCCTCCCACAGAGCCCTCCACTGAATACAATAATCTTCTGGCATCTCACTTCAATGACAAAGTCATCAAGATATACTCTGGGTTCCCTTCTTCTCCTCCCCCAGGTACAGTAGAGTACCAAACGATGGATCCCTCCCTCTCCGGAAGCACATTAACCGCTTTTGTACCTCTCACTGACACCGCTACTACCAACCTTCTTCTTCAAATTAAATCGGGCTCCCCCCTAGACCCCGCCCCTCCTTCCATCCTCTCGCGAGTTTCAGATATTATTGTACCTCCCCTTACAAAAATACTGAATCATTCCCTATCCTTAGGTTTCCTCCCCCCTCTTTTTAAGCATGCCATCATTAAGCCTCTTTTAAAAAAAACGAAATTGAACCCATCTCTGTTAGAGAATTATAGACCCATTGCTCTCCTTCCCATTTCAACAAAAATTCTGGAGAAACATGTTAACCACCAATTAACCAGCTACTTAGAGAGCCATGAACTCCTTCACCCCACTCAAATGGGTTTCAGAGCCCATCATAGCACGGAGTCAGCCCTCCTTACAGTGACGGAGTCAGCCCGGCAACTTCTGGACCAAGGGTCTCATGTTGCCGTGATTCTACTTGATCTCAGCGCAGCTTTTGATACGGTGGATCACAACCTTCTCTGCTGTAGGCTCTCTGAATTAGGGATAGGAGACCTAGCACTGTCCTGGCTGTCCTCTTTCGTCAAAGGTAGATCTTTTCAAGTCCTGGACCGAGCCTACTTCTCTGATATCTTTCCATTGACTTGTGGAGTTCCTCAGGGCTCCTCCCTGAGTCCAACTCTTTTTAATGTTTATCTATCCCCGCTGGCTAAAGTGATCGCTCCCTACAATCTGTCTTTGGTCACCTATGCCGACGATACTCAACTTGTGGTGTCACTATCTAGTTCTAGGGATTCGTCGGCGGCCAACCTTTCGTGTTGTATGAAAGACATTGGAGTTTGGATGATCCAGTCTAAGCTTAAATTTAATGATGGAAAGTCAGAAGTCATTGTACTAGGCAATGCCCACCCAGCCCCTCCCCTTTCACTATACTCTGAGGCCTTCAACAATCTTCCTCCTCCCAAGGACCAGGTAAAAAGCCTTGGTTTTTGGGTGGATTCTCGCCTGACCATGGATTATCAAGCAAAAAGAGTTTCCTCTACATGCTTTGGCATTTTAAGAGTCCTTAGGAAAATCTTTAATCTTCTTCCCCCTATGGCCAGAAGAATCCTTGTTCAAACTCTGATCCTTTCCCGTCTGGACTATGGGAACTCACTTTTTCTCAGCGCCCCGGCTTATGTCATAAAAAGGCTGCAAACAGTCCAGAACGCAGCTGCCAGGCTTCTTGTCAATCTTCCCAGACATTTATCCGCTAAGCCTGCTTTTTCCATACTTCACTGGCTCCCTATTAAGCAGCGTATTTATTTCAAGACCCTATGCATTGTTCACAGAGCCCTGCAAGATAAGGGTCCAATGTTCTTTAGAAAGCGGCTATATCTTTATGTCCCCTCTCGAAGTCTAAGGTCCTCCTCCTCTCGACTTGTGACCATCTTGCGGTCTAAGAGAGCCTGGGGGGCCAACTCCTTCTCCACCAAGGCCGCTCGTCTCTGGAATGATCTTCCCTCTGAACTCCGTCATGAACACTCAGAACTGCTTTTTAGAAAAAAACTTAAGACCATTCTTTTCTGTAGGTAGCTCTCTGAATTCTCCTATTGCTAGCACTGGTCAGGTTAGGTTTAGCGCTGGGATGCCTTCGGGTCACTGCGCGCTTTATAAATCCTTAAAACTAAACTAATCCGTGCTCGCACATTTAATTGCAGAAGCCGCATGTTAAAGAAGAGGGCTTTGAGCACCGGCACCTTTTTATTTACAAATTAAGCACTGCATGACGTAAAGGCGTAGGGAGGCATTACGTGAAAGTATCGGCACAGGGGCGGGAGTGTCGCCCCACTGGTTTATCCAAAAAGGAAAAATAAAATGATAATAACGTACATTACGTTATTATCATTTTATTTTTCCTTGTAGTGCAGGGCGGGGCTGTGCTGGACGGAGGGGGCCTGAGGAGGGCTACGTGCACACAAAGGGCCAGATTTATGCTGTTTGACGCAAAACTGCATTTGCACAGTTTTGCTTTAAAAAGTACAGTGCTGGCTTGTGCCATTCCAGGATGCCAGCCGGGTGCCAAATTTATGGAATGGTGCAAGCCGGCGCAAAGGGTGGGCTAACGTCATGGAAAATTATGTTACTTGGGTGGGGGTGGCGGTATAGGAGAATGGTGTTTTGCACCAAAAAATGACATGCTGCTTAGAATAAAAAAAGATGACTCTAACCACCCTAGCGTCATTTCTTGACGCAAAACCATCCATACCACATGACGCCTGTCCTATAAAAGACAGGAGTTATGCCCATCACCACAATGGCAAGCACAGGGGACAGGGATCCCCTGGGCATGGCCAATGAACCCAGTGCCATGTAGGGGGGGCCATTTCAGGGCCCCAATGGCACTTTAAAAGTATAAAAAAATACCTATACTTACCTGGGATGGGGTCCCCCATCCTGTGGTGTCCCTCTGGTGTGGGCGGGTGTGGCCCTGGGCTTGGGGTGGGCACCTGTGGGCTCTTTCCATGGTGTTAGACCATGGAAATGGGTCCACAGGTCCCCTACGCCTGCCCTTACCCAGGCATTAAATAAAGGTGCTAAGCAGGCTTAGCGCCATTATTTAGGCCCTCCTCCCTCCCGTGCACCATATTTGCACAGGAGGATAAATAAGGCACTAGGGCCTTAGAGTCATTTTTTGGATGAAACGCCCATCTCAATGATGCAAGGTAGGTTCACACATCCAAAAAATGACTTTAGCTCCAATATTTTGGCGCTAGACAAGTCTAGCGCCAAAATATAAATATGGAGTTAAGTTTGCTCTGAATTAGCGTTTAAAAAAAGGACGCTAATTCAGCGCAAACAGAGTATAAATCTGGGCCACAGTGCGCATGTCTTTTTTACCAGCCGTGTTGTACCAGCCAAAAAGACATGTGCAATTTGCATGTTCTCTAACCGGCTGTATAGCACAGCCGGGTAGGGAACATGCCCAGGCTCCCATTCCCAGTCAGAGTGGCGACGCAGGCCACTCAGACCAATCACCACGCTGCTTTCAGCAGCGTGGTGATTGGCTGGGAGCCTGTGCAGCTGGGAAGAGGAAGAGGATGGAGGGGAGACAAATGCATCTCCCCTCAAAGGTAAGTGTTTTTTTTTTTTTTTTAACCCTCCCCATCCATTTGCGCTCTGTCCCGTTCCGCCACCCCTGAAGCATGACGTAAAGGCGTAGGGAAGCATTACGTGAAAGAATGGGGAGCATGACATAAATGGGTAGGGAGACATTACGTGAAAGCATAGGGAAGCATGACGAAAAGCGGTAGGGAGACATTACATGAAAGTATAGGAAAGCATGACGTAAAGGGGTAGTGTTAGACCTGACAGCCTTAGCCTGCCTCCCTCCACTTTTCTGACACTGTTTTTGCTGGTTTTAGGACTCTGCGCACTTTACCACTGCTAACCAGTGCTAAAGTGCATATGCTCTCTCCCTTAAACATGGTAACATTGGTTCATTCCCAATTGGCATATTTGATTTACTTGTAAGTCCCTAGTACAGTGCATTTCTTGTGCCCAGGGCCTGTAAATTAAATGCTACTAGTGGGCCTGCAGCACTGATTGTGCCACCCACATAGGTAGCCCTTTAACCATGTCTCAGGCCTGCCATTGCTAGGCCTGTGTGTGCAGTTTCACTGCCACTTCGACTTGGCATTTAGAAGTATTTGCCAAGCCTTAAACTCCCCTTTTTCTACATATAGGTCACCCCCAAGGTAGGCCCCAGGTAACCCATAGGGCAGGGTGCTATGTAGGTAAAAGGCAGGACATGTACATGTGTGTTTTATATGTCCTGGTAGTGGAAAACTCCTTAATTCGTTTCCACTACTGTGAGGCCTGCTCCTTTCATAGGCTAGCATTAAGATTACCCTCATATACTGTTTGAGTGCTAGATTCTGATCAGAAAGGGGTAAACAGGTCGTATGTATTATGGCCAGAATGGTAATAGAAAATCCTGCTTATTGGTGAAGTTGGATTTTCATATTACTATTCTAGAAATGCTACTTTTAGAAAGGGAGCATTTCTCTGCACTTAAATCCATCTGTGCCTTGCAGCCTGTCTCCAATCCACGTCTGGGCTGGGCTGGGCTGGTTGACAGCTCCCTTGTGCATTTCACCCAGACAACCACAAACACAGGACACTCAGGCACATCTGCACTCATCTGCATACTGAATGGGTCTTCCTGGGCTGGAAGGGCGGAGGGGCCTGACACATTTCAAAGGCTAGTGGCCTGCCTTCACACAATGGACTGCCAAACCCCCTACTGGGACCCTGGCAGACAGGATTGTACCGAAAGGGGAACTTGTGCACTTCAAAACCATTCTTTGAAGTCTCCCCCACTTCAAAGGCATTTTTGGGTATATAAACTGAGTCTCTGACCCCACCAACTCAGACAGGTCTGGACCTGAACCTGCATCCTATCAAGAGGAACTGCCTGGCTGCCCAAAGGACTCATCTGGACTGCTTTGCTGTGAAGGACTGCTGCCCTGCTGTTGCCCTGCTGCCCTGCTGCCCTCTGACTTTGTTGAGAAGTGCTCTCCAAAGGCTTGGATTGAGCTTGCCTCCTGTTTCCTGAAGTCTCAGGGCCAAAAAGACTTCACCAGCTAGCTTTTTGCTAGTTTCTGACTCCAGAGACTCCGGAACGACTTCAGTGATGCCAGCGATGCCGCAGCCTGCTCCCGCTCTGTGGACCTCGCTGCACGCAACGACTCCGGCCTGCAACGCAAGTACGATGTTGCCGCGACTCCGCTGACGTCACTCAGGGTCCTCGCGACACTGCGAAGTTAACACATCGCTCCCTGACGGAAACGAACCAGCGACACCGCCGAGTCACAAAGGACAGACACATTGTGGACGATAATGCTTAAATTCCCCCGACTTCTGGACGGACCCGTTGCCTCACCTCCGTCTGCTTCACAGAGCGGAACCGAAGCCTCACCTCCTCGGATGCCATAAGGGACTGACGGCGCACCGACTCCAGCGACACCTCCCTCCAACTCCGTGCGTTACTGTTGTTCTTCATTTTCCAAAGGTACTGTACCTGGGGGTCTGTGTGATTCCTTGACCGGCACCAGTGGTGTCGGATTGTTGGGAACAACTCTGTCAACGACACTGTGATAGCCCCAGTTGGAGCTATTGTGTATCTAGGCACTATAGTTGGATTTATTCTTTAAAAATTCATAACTCTGCTTATGTACATTGGATTTTCATCGTTTTGACCTTAAATTATTCAGATAAATATTACCTATTTTTCTAAACCTGTGTGGTGTATTTTTGCGGTGTTTTCACTGTGTTACTGTATGATTTATTGCACAAATACTTTACACATTGCCTTCTAAGTTAAGCCAAGCTACCAGAGGGTGGACACAGGATAATTTGGATTGTGTTGTGATTTACCCTGACTAGGATTGTGGTTCCTACTTGGACAACAGTGTATACCTCTGCCAACTAGTGACCCCATTTCTAACAGGAGACATTACGTGAAAGCATAGGGAAGCATGATGTAAAGGCATAGGGAGGCATTACGTGAAAGTATAGGGGAGCATAAAGTAAAGGCGTAGGGAGGCATTACGTGAAAGCATAGGGGAGCATGAAGTAAAGGCGTAGAGAGGCATTACGTGAAAGAATAGGGAGCATGACGTAAAGGCGTAGGGAGGCATTACGTGAAAGTATAGGGGAGCATGACGTGAAGGCCTGGAGAGACAAACATTTTTTCTAGCTAACGCGTCAAGAATTTTCAATTCTATTAATGAGACGGAGGAGAGGGTTATGCTTCTCCTTTTTTGCTGTTTATTAAAATTCCATACACAGCAGCCAATAAAAGTTAAACTTTTCTCAAAATTACATTACCCATAATCTTATTTGTGGCGTCATAACAATACCACCAATCATGGCACACAACATCGCATATGAACATCATGGTGTGTCCTCTTTCTTTGCCCCATGGCTGAGCAACTCCAATCTCTGTTTGTCGCACAACAGGATCTTTTTGCCAGTGTGCCACTCGATATGGACACAACATTGTCCAATCCTGGCTAAAATTCTCAGAGAAATCATGTCCTTGCGGAGAGTGGAACGGATCTCCTTCTAGATTAAGTGTCATTTCTGGGATAGAAGAGATAGGAGAGAAAAAGAAAAGTCAATCTGGAAACTGAAGAATTCCATACGACAAGAAGGAGTCAGAGCGGACTACTTGGTGTTGAAAAGAAAACCCAGTTCCTGAAGAAGCTGAATAGTCCACTCCAGGTGCTGAGTGAGGGATTGAATATCTTGGACCATGATGAGAATGTCGTCCAGGTACTCTATCATTCGTACCACCCTGGAACAAAGGTTCTCCACCACTGGCCGCATGACCTCGGTAAAACACCAAATGGAAGGACTTTAAAATGAAAATATTGGTTATTCCACATGAATTGAAGAAATTTTCGGTGAGGGGGAAAGGTCGGGATCAAAAAGTAGGCATCCTTCAGTTTAAGGCGAACCAGCCAGTCGCCTTCCCTGAGAATGTCTCTGAGGAGGTGAAACCCCGAGGAGTCTGCTCGACAAGGAGAGATTGCATCTTTGGATAAGAGTTGGTCTATCTCTTGTTGAATAAAGGATTGATTTAGTAGGGCAAATGGATTGGGTGTGGGGGAAATGATTGGTGAGGGGTCCTGAAAAATTCCATCTTGAACCCTGTTATCATTTCTAGCACCCAAATATCGGAATTCAATAAGGACCATTTGGTCAAAAAATGTCTGGTTCTGCCCCATAGTATCACTGTAGAGGCCTGGATCAGGCTTACCTTGAGTGTTGGAGCCATAGGTGTAGAAGGCCTGGGAGCGGAAGCCCTCTCTGTTGAAGAAGTTACAAGCTTCACAAACCGTGACTGGGTAAAAGGTATCCCTGTGTTAGGAGATGTACCCTCTGCCTGAGGCCCTGGAACTGATCTGAGGGCTTGGTGAAAAGGCTCGGCCGGGTGGGCACCTTCGGAACTTGCCAGCCCTTGTAAAAATGCATTGGTGGAAAACCTTGCTTAAGGAAGTCTGCGCCTTGTCCAGGGCCCTAAAGGTGTGCACAAATTTTCCTAAATCCTCACAAATTTGTCACGAAATAGGAGCCCATTGGCTAGGGGGCCTGGTTCTGCGTTGGCCAGTTCTGCCAGTTTCAGGTCTATCCTTAACAGGATGGACCGTCTTCTTTCGTTAAATACAGCACAGTTAGCGTTGTCCAATAAGCATAGGGTGCATTGTGCCCAACCTTCACTGACCTGTATCAGGGTCAATGGTAGAGCTAGTTTCTTTAGTTGAAACCGCTATATCCAGAATTTTACATAATGGTCCGGCAAGGTTGAGTGTGGATTTTCATGATCTGTTGATCCCTTTTTTGGGGTCCTTGGAGGACCATTTTAGAAAAGTGGTGATATTTGGATCTTATTCAGTGGCTTGTAAAAAATGGGCAGAAACATGTTGGCTTGCACAGGTGACACGAAACATTATTATTGTGATTTCACCGTATGTTGTTTTTAACAATACCTGTGCTCCCCATTAATAAAGGTACTACCAGACACAAGGCATTTTCATGAATCTAGATCCCGGTCCTTTTATCCAGTAATTACTTATTAAGAACTCCCTCCTGTTTAGAGGAGACAGGCGTTTGAGTCCGCCCTGGTGGCATTGGACCTACCAGGGTGGGAAGTAGAAGCCAAGAATGAAGCATGACACTATTAGGTGTGTGAGGCTTCTACTTCCATAAATGGAAATGACCCCAGTGAGGCCGTGTGAGAATAGGAACTAACCTTAAGAGGTGTTACCGTGCGAAGGAACCGAAGAGGTGGCTTCCCAAAAGGGGCAGTCATATTTTTGAGTTGTATATCTATGAAAGGGGTGTTGCGACTGCACCTTCATTCTATCCTTCTCTCCAATTTTGTGTTTAGAGAAGCTCTTTCTAAATCTGTCTCAGGCATAGTCCGAGACTGCAGGTAGAGGTGTTCAATCAGAAGACCTGGGGTGTATGATAGCATCCAGGTTGAAAGAGAGTGTAGAAAGGGGGTTGGAGACCTCTCTTGGACAGGTAGCATGCTGATGACCATCAGTGGTGTGGTGCGCCGCTCCTGCGGGCGAGGGAATTAATCGCCGGAATCAGATGGAGGGGAACGTGGGTCATCAGAAACGTCACCTGGGGGTGGGCTAGTGTTGGCCTGAGTGCTGGTGGAAGGTCGTGCAGTGTAATCGTGGTCTGCGGAAAGAGACTGGGATAAACGGGCCATGGTAGCTGCATGGGGCTTTTCAGAAGTCTGAGGGGGTTGACCCTCCTTAGGTGGTAGTGGCATAGGAGTTGTTGGGCCATAGGGGGAAACTGTCAGGGTGCACCTATTTAACTGTCTGGTGATGGGCTGGAGCGCCGCTGCTAGAGCTCTGTTTGCTGACTTAGCGACGGAGACCCCTAGGGCAGTGGTTCCCAACCTGTGGGCCGGGGACTCCTAGGGGTCCGCAAAGACTCCTCAGGGGGTCCGTGACTGCTCAGAAAATGCAATAATATTAGGTTCCAGCTATCAGTAATGACTCAGTGGGGGTCCCCGGATTCCAATAATGATTCAGTGGGGGTCCCCGGGCTCCAGTATTGATGAAATGGGGGTCCACAGAAGTCAAAAGGTTGGGAACCACTGCCCTAGGGCGTGCACTATGTCCTCTGCTAGGAGTAAGTAGTCCTGTTCCTAGTAGAAGGATTCATCAGGCGCCTGTCTGTCTGCCGTGTTAGGGTAAAATGTGGTAGTGCTGGCATTCTCTAAAGTCTTTAAATATTATTTTAATTAATTTAATATAGGGAGGGCACCCAGGGAGAGAAGCGCCACCTAGGGAGGCCCAGGTGGGACAACTAGTCAACAAGGTATTCTTGCAAGGACTCTTTTTTTTAAAATTGTTTGCCCCTTAGGACAAGCCTATGCTAGCCAGATATACTGCCCAGGCTCTGTTCTGCAGAGTCTTGCCATAATGACCTTGAATCATTCTTAAACAGATGGTTTTAAATGCAGTTTTCCTTTAATTTATCTTTAATGTGGGTGATGTGTGAGAGTCTATTATAGACATATTGCAAAAAAGTGTTGGGTTTATGTTTCATGCAACATCCGTTAAAAAGCTGTTTTAGATCAAACAGGACCTCATGTGAGAAATGGGAATGTGTCATAGAGATTATTTGCAGTAATATCAGTGAGCTGCTGCTGTATTACAACATTCAAAAAGCATGTCACTATCCCTGAATATTACAACACATTTAGAATTTGGAAGAGTGTGCCTGTCCACTGTCAGTGACCTGGCCAAAGAGGGTATGTAAGATCATAAATTCAAAGCTGTTCCAAACAGGGGCCCCACAAACACATTTGGTCCAGGCCCCCAAAAATCCTTAAGATGTCCCTGCCTAGGAGATGCTGGAAAGGCACTGAGAGAAGTAAAGGCATAAGGAGACATGACGTGAAGGCATAGGAAACATGCCACGAAAAAATAGGGGGACATGACGCAAAGACATACTGAGACATAGTGTGAAGACATGGGAGATGTGCCACAAAGCAGACGCGAAGGCTTGAGGAGACATCACAATAGCATGAAGGCACAGGAGATGTGAAGCAAAGGCTGACGGAGGCATGAAAACATAGAACTGAGTAAAGGCCAGGGCGCAAGTCCTAAAAAAGGGAAGTGGGGGAGGGACTAACAGTGGGGGGACTAACCAAGTTAGGCAGTATGCATGTGACATCACATTGCGTGACATCACAGCGCATGACATGATGAAGCGTGACATCCCATGTAGCATCACAGAAAGTGCATCAGACCCCATCACCTCACAGGAAGTGACATCACAAGACTTGACATCATATCTTAAGGCCTCACATATGTTTAGCAGGTCTATCATGAGTACATAATAACAGTAAGATAACTCCAGAAGTTAATACACTTGCTGGAGACATCCGGATTTTGTCTAGCCCCAGTTTTGAATCAAAGTAGCATAGAGGCTCCAGCAAAGCACATCATGTAACATGCAGTTAACAGATTTTTATTTTATGTACATAGATAAGTGGCTTACTGCTTTTAAAACAAATCCTTTTGTTATTTGCAGTTCATACATTGTAGTCCTTCTAATATAGCACAGTGAGCTATAAAAGACATCTGGCTCCAACACCTTGAAACCCTCATTGTCTTGTGTAGAAAGTCCTGTACATTGATTTACACACATATGATTTATTGTCAATGTTTAATGTGTACATGTGATGTAAAGAGCTCTGACACACAGGATTTGGATGAGCAGCGCTATAAAACAAAATAGCGATATGTAAATTGTTATTTGTGAAAATACTGGGAAAGACCAACACATCTGACATTCTTACAGTGCATACATATGTCTTGTGTACAGGGACTGAACAAAGTCAAAAGCAGCCTCTCTTAAGTACCTGTCAAATCTTAACAAGCCGTGTGCCTTGGTTCCCCTGTATTGTGTTTGCATCTAGGTGTAAGGTTCCAGATAGCTCCCAGCCAGGATACTCCAACAAAAGAAGGCCTGGGGGTCCCTTAACTTCGGCCTTTGTTTTGTGCCCAGCAGGAATTTAAAATAACAAAGCCCCCTGCCGCCTGCACATTGCTGCTCTGAACGAAAGCAGACAACATGCAGGGGCTGCCTCATGTGTCCCGGTTTCTGAAAATTACACCAGGACAAGTTCAGCATATTTCTGTGGGGTCAAACTTCTTGGCAGGGTGGGCGGTGTCCATCCAGTGAGAAGACTGGGTAGACACCATCTCCTGCATGTAGCCTCGACTTGTGCCCTGCTAAAGACATAGAGAGACATGGGGCCAGATCTACAAGGCCCTTGCGCCCCTTAGTATCACATATGAAGCAACATTTTTGCCACAAATGTGATGCTAACGGGCTACTACCATATTTGCAAGGTGGGGCAAACCAGGTTTGCCCCACCTTGTAAACTCTCTGCGCCAAATCATGCATAATATATGCATGATGTATGCAAAGGGGGCTTCCCTTGTTAGAAGGTCGCCAAAATGGCGCAATGGAATCTACAAGATTCCATTGCACCATTTCTAGCCTCATTTTTAACGCCTGCTTAAAGCAGGCGTTTAAGATGAGGCTCCCATTGATTTCAATGGGCCTCTTAACAATAGACTGGATTAGCGTAATTTATTTTGACGCTAATCCAGTATAGAATTATAATGGCATAAATAAAATGACGCTATTGCCCCTAACATGCGCCATGGTGTGCCATATTGTAAATATGGTGCACCATGGTGGCGTCAGGGGACACAAGGGGGCCACAAGAAAAGTGGCACGTCACTAGTGATGCACCGCTTTCTTGTACGTATTGCTCATAGTGTGAAGACATAGCAGATGTGCCACAAGGGAGACTCAAAGACTTCAGGAGACATGACTTGAAGGCACAGGAGATGTGATGCAAAGACTGAAGGAGACCCAAAGACAGTTAGAACTGATTAAAGACGCAGGAAGACATGACATGAAGACATTGGATACATAATGGGAAGAAACAGCACAGGGAGAAATGAAGTAAAAGCATAGGGAGATTACCACAAAGGAATACAGTAGGAGGAAAAACTGGACTGGAGACCTCTGTGCACTGGAACGGAGTCTTCCTCTGTTTGGACTCAGCACCAGTACGGTGTAAAGATGCATACACCAAATTCCAGTCTTTTTGCAGAGAGATATTGTCACAAGCATCAGACTGAGCATGAATTCAGACTACAGTCCCAGGACCAGGGGCGGCTTCTCTGCAGTCGCGGAGGGGTGTCGCCTCCCTGGATGAGCCAGCAGATGAAAAATAAAACAATAGCTTGCTATCGTTTTATTTTTCATTTTTCACCTGCTGGCCCAGCCAGCAGGTGCAGGGAGGGGCGGGCCACGGGGAGGTGGGAGAGTGCACTTAGTGCGCAAGTGTGTTTGGTCAGCAGTTTCAGTCCGGCAAAACACACATGCGCACTTAGGTTTATACAGCCGGGCTGAAGAAGCAGCACAGACCCCAGGCTTGTGTCTGAGTGGCAGTCCAAGCCGCTCAGACCAATCCTGACGCTGCTTACATGCTACATTTAGCATGTAAGCAGCACCAGGATTGCTGGGGAGCCTGTGCTGGTGTCCCAGCAAATACTGGGACACCAGAAGAGGATCGAGGCAGCAGGAGATGGCGACGGGAGATGGCGGCGCAAGGTAAGTGGTTTCTTTTCTTTTAAAAAATGTTTCCCCATGGTTTGTCCCCCCGCCCCTCATCCTTGACATGCGCAGCAGCCGCCACTGCCCAGGATGCGAAGACGACTGGTCGGTTAAGAAGCAAGCAGCTAAGAACCAAAGCCTCCGGAGAGGAAGAGGAATTGTTAAGGTAGAAAATGAAGTTAACAGGTAAAGGTTTAGTAAAGCTCTGACAGCAAAGGAGCCCACTGTGAACTTCAGCATACTGGAAAGCCAAAGCAACTCTTGACTTGTTGCTCAGCATCTGCTTGATGTCATGTTGTTTCTAAAATACTATGCTGGCTACCCCAGAAGTGGTCCAGCTTACCCGTGTCAGGGGTGTAGATTAGTCACTGAGTTTCAGGGGGTGTGAATCTCAAATTTCCCAACTAAAAAGGTGGTGGCCCGTAGGGTGGGTATACAAACTTCATGCTAAGTTTATTTTGCTGACTTCCATTTTTGTGCCTGCACTACAGCGCCCAATTAAACAGAGCTGCAGCTGGTTGGAGGTGGTGCAATGCCAGTAGGCAGGGTGGGGAATGAACAGGGGTATAGGCGGGCACTTCCTGTTTAAAAAAACAAAATAGCAATAAAAATGGCAATCACCGCTGGGCAAACACCAGTGACAAGGGTATGCTGATGTTTGCCCCGCAGTGAAATGTCCATAAATCTGCAGGGTGGAAGGGCGAGACGAGCAAGGTTTGGGATGGAGTGTTTCCATGCGGAGCAGGCTCAGTACTGATTTGCATAAGGAGGGCCTCTGTCTCCGGTGGCACAGGGGGCAAAAAATGATGGGTTAGAATGCTACCCACAGCGATTGCCACTGGTTAGACTATTTGCAAGCGTTCATCTCATCACCTTTTAGGGTGTTTGATTGCCAGTAGTATGCCTGAAACCTGAGACTGCTGCAGCCTTCCAAGCCTACCACTGCAATGTTTGTGAACTCCAAAAAGTAGTTCATTGACACCCATTTAAAGAGTACTTCCATGAGTACACCTTCACTACTTTTTCAGTAAACCAGTAGCTATATATAGTTAAGTTTCTGCACCAAAAAATTAACAAGGTAAAATCTGTTATGAAAACAATGAGCAAAACTGACACAGACACAGCAGAGCCAACAGCAGACCCGACTCACTGTCCCAGACTCGACTAACAAATTATAAATGCATTTGAAGAGTGTCACACCCCAAACAACCCCCGACAGCTAAACCCCTGCTAGTCCCACCTGTGCCTGGTAGTTATCCCTGGCAACGCATGACTACTGTCACTACTAACGTCACTGGTAAAAGTGATGCAGCTAAAAACGTTAAAATATAAAATGAAGTTAAAATAGAGAACAAGGGTGGGTCCAAGAGGACCTCACTACAAGTGCCTCGTTTTTTCCTTCACTGGTTTAGATGAATCCACAGTTCTGCTGCTCTTGTGAGCTCAGTATAAGGGCCTCTTCCTAGGTTTGTCACCATTGTTTAAGGAAGTTCTGACCACACCTATAAAATCTGCCTCCCCAGAACTGCAGAATTCAGGTTCTTATAAGTTCATGGATTCTCTGAAGGTTGTGCCCCCAATCTTGAAGGTTTTGAGGTGATTGTTTAGCTTCAATTTAATGTATTTTTAATTTTAGATATAGTGCTGGTCCTAGCCTCAAGGAGCATCGGAGTAGTTCACTTGGATAATTTGTATTGTAGCAAAAGCACCTGAGATGTGAGGTAGAGTACTTGGAGCAGTGTGGCATGTAGGGATCTGGTGGAGCCCAAATTACAGAAACACTTGGGAAAGTCCGAATAGTTATTACAATGCGGCTTTGCATCAGCCTAGGTATTTGGAAAACAACATTTACAATGTTCTCCTGTGTTGTGCCATGATGTGCAGCCCTTTAGTCTTGTTTTCACCTTAGCACTTGTGAGAGAGAAAGTTAGATTCCTGCTACCTCAACAGAGAAGCTTCTGCCGTGTATCTTGATTTAAAGATCTTTCGACTGGTTTCCATGGGAACGAGAGGCACCTTCTCCATCTACTATTATGAGTAGTGTTGCTTCCTGTCATTGTAACTCCTTTTGTCTATGTGAAGAAAATGTATAAAACTAATGCGATTTTGAGATATATTAGCATCACATGCTCAATAACATTTGGAGAGCGAAGCTATTGTTGGTTTGTTTAGTGATGACTGTCTTTTTTTGTTTTTGTTAATAAACATGTTCCAGACTTTGAGTAAAGTGGAAGACAGAGTTTTAATGGACAAGTCTGGTGCGTTGGCCTGGGATGTGCTTACTGTGTGCCTGAAGCACAGAGGGGGTTAGACCAGACTCCTCACAATGACCCCCATGTACCAGAATTAAGGGAGATATTCTTCATGGAACAGGGGTGGAGTTCAGCACAACACCTGATCCACAAATCAGGCCGGACATTATAGCTGCAGCTAAAACAACCCTGATGGCTGAAGATGCTCATTGTCCTGTGAATGTTCTTGCTATGTGTGTGGCTCTGGAAGACTGAAGATGTCGTCCGGGTGGGTGATGCTCAATAGACTGGGTGGGGATGTATGAAAGGGAGGGGCCCCTGGAGGTGAAGTGTGTGTTTTCCATGGTAAAGAGCGAGGGGGCTCTAGAAAAGTGCAGAAAGAGGAAGATAGGCAGGAGTGTCAGGAACCTAAGCACACGCCCTGTGGGATGAATGTGAGTGTGAAAGAAGCTCCCTGGTCCAGCCATATTGGCTTCTTTGCTAGCACAGACTGAAAGAAAGCTGAAAGCAAGGAGGGACAACAAGCGAGAGATACCTTACCTCCTCCTTCCACAAGATCAGTTAGATGAAACTAGTTAAGGAACCCTTGTTTCTGTACCCTTCCTCCCTCCACAGGATGAGCTGCAGCACAATCCTGGGAGACCCTGTTTGTGTTCCTGAGTGTGAGTGAGTACTAGAGATGTGAGAAAAAACACATAATAAGGAAAAGCCCCCGACATGGAAAAAGCGCATGCAGGTTCTTGAAACAGTGGATGGGACTCACCAGCGAGGATGGGAAACAGTCCTTCCCGGAGAATGGTACCATTGATTTAGAAAGAGCGACTAATTTAAGGAAACCACTAAAGGATCCTAAGAATAAAATAGATCCAGGGCAATGTCAAGTGTTTCTTAACTGGGTTGAATTAGCTAATAAATGTGCAAGTCTCAGGTCAGCCGAATAAAGCGGACCAGAAGAAGCTCGAATACCATAGTCATCTGAGAGACAAGGCTGGTGCTTGCGTCTCCACTGCCCTCCCTTCTATTATCCCAGGTAACCAAACCAACGTAGACAGAAGACCCAAACAGGTGGATGTCCCAGACATCCAGGTTGGCTGAGAGGGCCAGGGGTGTGCCTGCAGCCGCACCCGAAGATAGGACAGCGCCTGCTGCTCCGCCACTAGGGAGAACAGTGGAAGGTAACGCACAAGTGAGCGCAGTGACTGTGACAGCAAATTAAATCAAGTAAATGACACAGGACAGTATGCGGTGTGCAAGGCAGGCGACTGACTTTGTGACCCTGCAAACCGGCCAGAGGGTTCGTTCATGCCAGGCGCAACACAGCATGAGACGCATTGTGCGAGGCATAGAGTAAGTGAATGATGGAGCCTCCCCACCATCTAATGAAGCAGGGGATGAGGAGCCTTCAGATCCCAGGTTTGCCCTCATAGAATTCCCTGGGCCCAGATGAAAAAGAAGCATGCATGTCCCATAGTCCCCATCAGTCTTAGCGAACATGTCGAGTAATTGAAGCATCAGCCCCTTCAATCCATCAATCAGGGATTTGTAAAGCGCACAACTCACCCGTGATGGTCTCAAGGCGCTCGAGGCCCCTTCCATCCCCTTCCTTCTCAGCTCCCCATACACAGCCGCCAGCAGAGCCCGACTTAACCGCAATAGATGGCAGTTCTTACAAGTTGATAGAAGCGAGATCATTACACACGTCGCCTCTGTAACTATTCCAGTGTCCCCAGATCCTTGCCTACTTTTGGGGGCATCCCCGACTTTCATACAGTGGAATGGCATGCTTGGTTTAAAGTGCACCGCCTGAAAGTGCTCAGATGTCAATCAACTTGTTGCGATTGGTGGTTCCGAGTGAAGGGAGAGATGGATTGGTACAGAAAAGTAACTGGTCGCAAGAGGCACCCAACGACGACGACGATGATGATTTGAATAATGCAAAAGAAAGAAGCTTTAGTGAATACAGTGATGGAAATGTGCCCAGTTAAAACTAATTGGGCTGACATTCCGAATTGTAAGCAGAACAAGGGTGACACACCAGCAGATTATTTAAAAAGGATGTGTTCAAGCATTATTCCAGTATTATCCTCTAAGAGAACAAGCTCAGAAAGCTGTGGGTGCTGCCTTTGGATTGTTACCGAATGTGCAGAGTCAGTTGAAAACAATTAGCATTGGATGGCAAAAAAGAGCTTTGCTGAATGAGTTGCTAAAGCAAACCATTGGATGTCAGCACTGGGCATAAAAGGACTTCAAAAAATGGTATCGAAAGTGAAACAAGTGCAGCAAACAATAAAGAGTAGAGGAAAAGACTTAAGAGATCAGGAATTAGATGATGGAGGCCACAGAGATGGAAAGAGAATAGAATGGTGTTGGATCTGGTCCTTTTTACAGGGTCATCTCCAAATGTTTTGCCTTCCTCTTTCTATTTTTTCTGACCCTTTTTGCTGACGTTAGGACTCTGGGCACTTTACTACTGCTGATCAGGGCTAAAGTGCATGGCTTTCTCTTCTAAACGTGGTATGATTGGCTTACACCTGATTGGCACATTTAATTTACATGTAAGTCCCTTGTACAGTGGTATCTCTATCCACAGGGCCTGTAAATTAAATGCTACTAGTGGGCATGCAGCGCTGCTTGCGCCACCAAGAAATAAATATAGCGGAGCACACTCAATATTTACAATAAACAAATATAGAGGGTCAATAGTGACCTCCAAGTTAGAAACAAAAATTCCAATATGTTCTCACAATACTATATTTCACATTAACAACCCTGGTGTGAGTTCTCCTGTTTACATGAGCATGCTAACTCCTTTATATTTATAAAAAATGTTGTACTTTATTTAACAAAAAACACATGACATACAATACAATTATGACACAAGACGGACTAATACATTAAGAATACACTAACAATTAGCTATACAAAAATAGTGATAAATTCTTAATACAAAAAAGCAGGCTTGAAGTAAATGGGCCTGGAGGACATATTTAGAGCCCATATGTAGGATCAGCCGACACATGTTTCGTCCAAAAAATTGACTTCTTCAAGGCTGGTGAATTATAATCCAAGAACATCATATTAGTATCTAAAAGTATGTCACACAATAAATATAATAATAAGTATACATTATAGCTGGATAAAAGAACATACCAAATCTCCCAAAAATGTGTAATAGTAGTAAGGAATTGTGAAAAGAACCCACACCACATGTCAAAGAAATCAAATTTGTTAAACAGATGAGTTGATGGATATTCGTTAGTCATATATTTGGCAAAGTAATCAGTAGGTAGAAGTATTTGAGAAAAGGTCCCAAGATTTCCAACTGTGAAAAAAACCTTGTGTAACCAGTTCTCCCCAGAGTGAACATAATTATTGATCCAAAGGGAAAGTACCTTATTTACTCCACAGGTTCCTGAATCCCAAAACGATATCCAAAACTATATATGGAAGACAGGAACCCAGTTATGAGCTACAAGCTCAGAATCATATATATATATATATAGAGTGAGAAAATGCTCAAATCTGATACTGACCTTAGTAAGAATACCACTTATGCCCATTCATTGTACAGGGTCCCAAACAGAAACTTTCCTTCTTATTAGAAATACTACTTCGACTGGTCCCAAAAGAGGAGAGTGTTTAAATCTACCTCATGAATAGGGTAGAACGTCAAAATTGACTGTTCTTCTACCTACAAACATAAACATCAATGCGCCACCGACAGAAATAGCCTTTCAAAACTGTTTCGCGTGCACAGTTCACTGCCACAGGGACCAGGCATCTAACTTTACTTGCCATGCCTGGAACTATCCTTTTTCTACATGTAAGTCACCCCTCAGGTAGGCCCTAACTAGCCCCATGGACAGGGTTCTATGTATGTAAAAGGCAGGACATGTGCCTGGTTGTGTGGCCTGTCCTGGTAGTGACAAACAGCCTATTTTGTTTCTCACTGCTGTGATTGCTGCCTTGCTCATAGGATTGCATCTATGAGCGGTAGCGTAGGCATGTTTTGTATAGTTGTAATGGTAGTGAGAAATGCTGCTTACTGGTGTGGGTGGATTTTTTATTAGCATTATAGGAATGCCACTTTTAGAAAGTGGGCATTTCTCTGTGCTTATGATTCCAGTGTCTTGCAGCTTGACTCCAATCCACATCTGGGGCAGAGTGACAGCTGGGCTTTGTGCATACTTTTCAGACCGCATGTACACAGGAGCGTGGAGGTGTCACGGAGGTGCATCTGCATATTGAATGGTTTTCCTGGGCTGAGAGAAGGAGAGGCAGGGCACACCTGCATTTGTAAAGGCTGTGCCCTGGCCTCACACAGAGGGCTTGTTTACCCCCGACTGGTATCTGGAGCCTGTGCTGGTGGAGAGAGGGGACACTCCTAGAACTAGTTAGGACTGGTTGGATCCTCTCCTCCCCCCTTGGTAACAGTTGTGAAAAATGAGTATAAGTACAGGGGGTCTTACCCCACATGGGAGAGAACTTCTGGAACTGGTATTGAACCTCTCTCAGAAGGACTGCTAGACAGCACCAAAGGACTCATCTGGACTGCTTTTCTGTTTGTTGCCCTGCTGCCTGGTATCTGATGGGTGGTACAAATGACTCATCTGAATTGCTTTTCAGCTTGTTGCCCTGCCTGCCAGCTGCTCCTTGACTTGGGTTTCCCTGGGCACTGCTGGACTGCCAGGGGGAACCTCCCCTACCTGCCTTTAGGGTGCTGGCATCTTCTGCCTGTGGCCTGCCTGACCCTGTGTGCCCCAGTGTTCCCCTAGAAAACCCAGTATGTGAAGGGTACTGGTTTGGCTCCTGGTTGTACTATTTCTAGTGTGTGAGAGGTGCTTATCCCAACCTGGAACTAGCACGTGGCTAGCACTTTTTTTGTTCCCCCCCTCGACGGCTCCAACTCCTTGTGGTGGGTGTGGCGCCTGCTCCTGCCGCTGTTGGAATCCCCCCCTCAGTGGGCTCCCCTCCACCAGGGAGAGACGGAGGTCCGCCTTGTCTTCCCTTTGCTGGCTCGGAGGGACGAGCGTAGTGTGATAGGCTGCTTCCAGCCTGCAGCATGTGCTCTGCGGTTGTTTGGAGAGGTCGCGTTTATCGCTGATGGCATTGCTGGGGCAACGAGAGGGCCGCCAGCCCCTCGGCCACTGTGTGCAGAAGGTGAGGAGAGGTGCCGTCCATTGGCACCCCCCAGGCTCCCGAGGAGCAGCAGCGCCGCCCTGTCAAGGAACCCCCCAGCAGAGCCCCACCTCTGCAGCGGGCAGAGGGAAGCCCGCATCTCTTAGCCTGCGCTGGCTCGGATGAACCAAGCACAGCGGGCCTGACATCTTCTTGGGGCGGTGCACGCCAGAGATCTCGCCCCTGGCTGGCCGTGCTGTCCATCCCAAGGGGAACTTCTATCCTCGTTGCCATGGCTGTGCAGGGATGCCATCCCCCTGGTGGGAACACCAGGGCTATAGCGTCCCAAGTGGCGGAAGGCTTCCTGGCACCTTCCTCCTTCGTGAAGACCCCGAGGAGGGTTCCTCTCTGTGGCGGGTGCTGTGGCCGCCCTATTGAATGAATACTAGAGGATTGACTCACCATTGGCAAGTCCCTATCATGCTTATGCCCCTGTAGCTCAGCCAACCAGAAACCCAATTTCTAACAAATGGGCTAACCTGAGATGGCACATGTGAGAGTGGACCAAGCTCCCCGAGTAGACCACATTTTAATTACGGACAGCTGAGACACTGGAAAAGGGATTGGCGAAGTTGGCTCCTTGTGCCATGCGCAATCCAACCCTCTCAAGCTTGTTCATATTACCTGTGATCAGTAACCAGGTTACTAGGACAGCCCAAGAGGTGCCGACTGCACCCTGAATACTGTGGTCCCCGTTGAGCAGAATGGCCCATACATGAAGTGCACTGTAAAGTTCTTCTAATAAACATAATCCACACGCAACATGATTTGGTAAGAAAAATGTATTGTTCAGAGGTTTAGAGATAAACCTCTACTTACAGAGAAGCCTGTGCCAACCGTCAGTGCTTGGAATCTAGTCTCCAGTTGTTCTTCTGGTTTCTAAATTCCAACCAGGTGGACTGGCTAGAATGGAACACATTCCCCTTTGTCAAACTATATAAATATTTACAATCAGCATTATATATAAAAAATATATTCTGCTTAAACACAACATCAACTATATCAGTATTTAAAGTGCCAAAACAAATACAATGCAGTACATCACATGGGCATTAACATTGGAAACTATGGGGCTCATTATGAACCTGGCGGTTCAGACCGCCATGCTGGCGGCGGCCGTGGATAAGACTGCCACCGGCATGGCGGTCTGAACCGCCATATAATAAACAAAGGAAGGGCCACCTGTGGCTGCCCTCCGCCACCGCCAGACTACCGCTGACAGGCAGCCTGACGATGGCGGATTACATTATCCGACAAGTCAGTGCTGCAAGCAGCGCTGCCCTCCAGATAATGAACCCTGTTTTCTGCAGCCCGGCTGAAGGGGTGCTCCAGTGCCCCTCTGGGGGCCTCTGCACTGACCATGCACTTGGCATGGGCAGTGCAGGGTCCCCCGTGCAGTTTCCAGTCTCGCAGGTCACTGCCCGATTTACGGACAGTGATCTACACGATGGGTGCTGCTGCACCTGCCACACTGAGGCATTGACGACGGCAATGTCCCGGCCCTTCATTCTGATGGGCTGGCAGGCAGGAATACTGTTTCCGCCCGCCGGCCAAGAAGAATGTTCGTAATGCGTCTGTCGGGGTTTCAAGGGGGATGAGCATGAACACGGCGGGGTTTCCTGCTGTGTTCATAATGAGCCCCTATGTGTCTGATGCAATTTATTCTACTTCTCACTGTACATAGATGCTACCAAGATTTCATTTAGTACTCCATATGCTAATCTTTACTCCACACTAATCTTTACACCACACCGGTTTTCGTCTAGTACATTTTTTATGCACACATCTCCTCTGTATTTTATCATTACTGTCATTCTCATCTATTTCAGTATGACATCTCTTATTTTCATGGGTACTGTTTCCATTCCTGAAATCATCTGGCCATAAATATTCACTATTTTACTCATCATCATCATCAAATACTTTATTTGATTGTTTGTCACAATCATAAAAGCACATAAAATATACAGAACAACACCAGTCAGCATCCACTTAATCTAAATAAATAAAACTTCTAGAAGTTAAAACAATATCATAAAATTTGCGACAAGAGTCTAGAATCAGTTACTCATTAGAAACAGTAGTAACAATAAGAACAATAAAAGCAACATTTTGGGAGATAAAAACTGATGACATTACTAAAATCAATTGTACATGGAAGACCTCTTTGATTAACTCTAAAAATGTAATCGAGACTTCATAACTGCACACAGGTAGACCGCTAGGGCATTACAAATTTGGACTGATGGAAGGGTCAGCAGATTTTAAAAAAGCAGGGCGACACTGTGTAAATTGCAAAGATTTTAGGAGTGGTATAACAAACACTTTCCTTAAATCAGAACATAATGTACAAAATAGAACATTATGCATTGTGCTTTGATCTGATTTGAAATCACAGCGACATTTTTCCAACACTGGGCTCCAATCGTTGGTAAGAGGAAAGCTGATGAGTCGATGAAATATCTCTAGTCTTAAGCGTGTGAGGACATATCGATGCCTTGGGTTCAGAACATATTTTAACTATGGTTCCATGCCGTCTGATTGCTGAAGCAAAAGATTCCTCATCACACTTGATTCCTTCGACTCTGTTGCCCACCTTCGCTCAACCAGATGGGTGAGACACATTTTTTTCAGATCTTTCCTAGAAAGTATTTCAATTTTTTCTGGTGTGTAATAAAGCTCTGGATATCCCAAGATCATAAAAAAGTTCTTTATATAATCCAGCTAAGGAATTTTCAACGAGTGGTTTAGTGATTAAGCATCTGCTATAATGGCCCTGTTTAAGCTTGCGGATTCAGAGGTCCACACTTTGTGCCAGAGTAAAATTGGTTGGATACTTAATAAGTCTATAATATATGTTACCCCCAGTTCTGAATGGCACGCCATGGTTGAGGTAGATTTTGGAACACTTAGGATGGATTTTAAAAAATCGTTTTCTACTAACTGCAGGACATTACATTTCCTATATCCCCTTAGGCCTGCCCCATACGTTGCAACAGAGACACATTTTGAGTTGTAAATTGTCAGCCTATCTTTAGGAGTGGCCCTGCCAACTTTTTTGGAAAAGTTTTTTACAGCCATAATAGTTTTCGTAAAAAGTAATTTCCTGGAATTGTTAGCTTGCAGCCAAGTGCCCTTGTTATCAAACATAATTCCTAGGTATGAAAAAGTTTCTGTATCATCTAATTTAGTGCCCTTTAATGTAGTGTGGGATTTTATGGCGGATTTTATGCCACAGGTCATCATGTAGGTTTTCGAGTGATTAATTTTCAGGCATAGGTCTTCCATGTAGTTAGCAAAAATTGCCAATAATCGCTGCAGAGCTAGTGGGGTGCGTGCCATGAGAACAGCATCGTCAGCATACATTAGTGCTGTAATCTGTCGGGAGCCAAGTTGTGGGAGGTCTCTACATTCTGTGGACAAGACAGCCTCTAGTTCATTGATGTAAAGGGAAAACAGGAGAGGTGCAAGAACGCAACCTTGGCGTACCCCCTGATTTACAGAAAAAGAGGAAGTGCACTCCCCCTAAAACCCAAAGCGTACCCTAGCTGTTGCTCCGGAATATAGTTCCCTAATAAAGTGAACTTTTGTGTTATATTTTACTCATATTCCAAACATTACCATCAGAAAGTCCCACTTTGACTCATAGGAGTCGGAAATCTCGATTCACTTTTCCTCACCATTCTACCTTTCCTCACTGCCACCTTTAAGGAGTTGAACACTCTTATTACAACTTTCTTTCATTTCATCTTGTTTCCAATTCTCAGTCCACCTTTAACTGACTTGTTTCTCCACCTTTTCACTTTCTTGTCCTGTCCATCATCCACATTTGATTTAAATTTCAAGTAGCCTTTCTGCCTCTCATTATAGGTTGAGCATAGCAGCGCACAAGTTCTGCTCTTCTCAACATGCTGTAATCTAGTCTGTGGGCTTTAACCACGCCCATCTCTTTCATTGGTTCCTGATACTGCCTTTCAAAAATCTCTTGATGTCGTTGGTAAATGGTTTAAGCTTGTCCCGCCTTGAGGCTTGTTTGTTACCGCCTTGGAGACTGACTCTGTTACATGAGTTATTGCACGATCGTCCATGTAACTTAGGTGGTCATTACAACCCTGGCGGACGGTGTTAAAGCTGCGGTAATACCGCAAACAGGCCGGCGGACAAAAAAAGGGAATTACGACCCTGGCGGAAACCACCAACTAAGACAGCCACTTTAACACACCGCCCGCCACAGCGGTACAGACAAACAGCGCGGCGGTCACCGCCAACAGACAGGCGGAAGACAATGTACCGCCCACACTATCACAACACACCAATCCGCCACCTTTTCCGGGGCGGATTCACCGTGGATAAAAACACGGCGGAAACAGCTTTTGCTATGGGAAAATGCTCACCTCAACACATCCCACGAGGAACGAGGACACCATGGATCCGGAACTACAAATACTCCCTGCCCTTGCATTCCTGCTCATCTACGACCAACAGCGACGTAGGCGCAGAACATACCGGTGAGTACAGCACCTACGACACGGGGAGGGTGGAGGCAAAAGTTTCGGGGACACCCACCAAACACCCCCACCCCCACCCTTGCATATTACAACTTACACACCAATGCATTCACAAAAATCACAGTAACAACCCACAATCCCCCCGGAAGAATGCAAAGACAAAGCGAATAGCGGTCAAACTTTGTATTGTGCCAATATACTACTCATTAAAAAATATACGGATATATATATCACGAAATCTGTCAAAAATAAATGTACAATACAAGAAGTAGTGCAGATATGTACACAACAATGTCCGTGCACCAACTGTCCAAAAATGCATGGGCGACGCCCACAATAGATACCTGACCAAAATCCAAGAGAACACTGCCGGGGCATCAGATAGAAACAATACAGGCACCTCAGGGGGAAGCGAAGGGGGGGCACCTCAGCCAGATGAATGCGAAGCCAGATCCACGACGGGGCTGCATGCCCATTGATGTATCCTGGGGAGTGCAAAGCCACAGTCTCTCAAGTCACTTCAGTGGGTGGGTTGCCCACTGTGCCATCCTGGGGAGTGCAAAGCCACAGTCTCTCAAGTCTCTACAGTGGGTGGCTTGCCCACTGTTACATCCTGGGGAGTGCTAAGCCACAGTCTCTCAAGTCTAACAAGTGGGTGGCTTGCCCACTGTTACATCCTGGGGAGTGCAAAGCCACAGTCTCTAAAGTCACTTCAGTGGGTGGGTTGCCACTGTGCCATCCTGGGGAGTGCAAAGCCACAGTCTCTCAAATCTCTATAGTGGGTGGCTTGCCCACTGTTACATCCTGGGGAGTGCAAAGCCACAGTCTCTCAAGTCTCTACAGTGGGTGGGTTGCCCACTGTGCCATCCTGGGGAGTGCAAAGACACATCTTCGCAAGTAGATGCAGTTCTCTACTGGTACTGGGTGGGACTGGTGCCCAGACTGGATGAGTCTCCCCGTGAAAGTACATGTCCTGTCACAGTCCCAGCTGCACATCGGAGAACGATGCCTGATGTGCCCGACTATTCATACCCACACGGTCTTTGCCCTGTTCAGCGGTGCTTTGCCATGGCAGTCTTTGCCCTGTTCAGCGGTCTTCACCATGGCGGTCTTTGCCCTGTTCAGCGGTCTTCACCATGGCGGTCTTGGCCTTGTTCAGCGGTGCTTTGCCATGGCTGGCTATATACTGTTCGGCGGTGCTTTGCCATGGCAGTCTTTGCCCTGTTCAGCGGTCTTCACCATGGCGGTCTTTGCCCTGTTCAGCGGTGCTTTGCCATGGCGGTCTTGGCCTTGTTCAGCGGTGCTTTGCCATGGCTGGCTATGGACTGTTCAGCAGTGCTTTGCCATGGCAGTCTTTGCCCTGTTCAGCGGTCTTCACCATGGCGGTCTTTGCCCTGTTCAGCGGTCTTCACCATGGCGGTCTTGGCCTTGTTCAGCTGTGCTTTGCCATGGCAGTCTTTGCCCTGTTCAGCGGTCTTCACCATGGCGGTCTTGGCCTTGTTCAGCGGTGCTTTGCCATGGCTGGCTATGGACTATTCATCGGTGCTTTGCCATGGCAGTCTTTGCCCTGTTCAGCGGTCTTCACCATGGCGGTCTTTGCCCTGTTCAGCGGTCTTCACCATGGCGGTCTTGGCCTTGTTCAGCGGTGCTTTGCCATGTCTGGCTATGGACTGTTCAGCGGTGCTTTGCCATGGCAGTCTTTGCCCTGTTCAGCGGTCTTCACCATGGCGGTCTTTGCCCTGTTCGTCGGTGCTTTGCCATGGCGGTCTTGGCCTTGTTCAGCGGTGCTTTGCCATGGCTGGCTATGGACAGTTCAGCAGTGCTTTGCCATGGCAGTCTTTGCCCTGTTCAGCGGTCTTCACCATGGCGGTCTTTGCCCTGTTCAGCAGTCTTCACCATGGCGGTCTTTGCCTTGTTCAGCGGTGCTTTGCCATGGTAGTCTTTGCCCTGTTCAGCGGTCTTCACCATGGCGGTCTTGGCCTTGTTCAGCGGTGCTTTGCCATGGCTGGCTATGAACTGTTCAGCGGTGCTTTGCCATGGCAGTCTTTGCCCTGTTCAGCGGTCTTCACCATGGCGGTCTTTGCCCTGTTCAGCGGTCTTCACCATGGCGGTCTTGGCCTTGTTCAGCGGTGCTTTGCCATGGCTGGCTATGGACTGTTCAGCGGTGCTTTGCCATGGCAGTCTTTGCCCTGTTCAGCGGTCTTCACCATGGCGGTCTTTGCCCTGTTCAGCGGTGCTTTGCCATGGCAGTCTTGGCCTTGTTCAGCGGTGCTTTGCCATGGCTGGCTATGGACTGTTCAGCTGTGCTTTGCCATGGCAGTCTTTGCCCCGTTCAGCGGTCTTCACCATGGCGGTCTTGGCCTTGTTCAGCGGTGCTTTGCCATGGCGGTTCTTGTACGGATATTGGTGTGTGGCATTACGATCTCCACAATGGACATTGGTGTGTGGCATTACGATCTCCAAAATGGACATTGGTGTGTGGCATGACGAACTCCACACTGGGCATTGGTGTGTGGCCTGACAAACTCCACACTGGACGTTGGTGTGTGGCATGACGAACTCCACACTGGACGTTGGTGTGTGGCATGACGAACTCCAAACTGGACGTTGGTGTGTGGCTTGACGTTCCATCATTGCCCAGCGGGGCTGTGGGATTCTGGACCCTCATGGGCTGTGACTCCGGCGGTGGCGGTGGTCTCCTGACCAGTAACGATACTTGGGCTCTCCTGGGCTATGACTCTGGCGGTGGTCTCCTGACCAGTTACGATACTTGAGCCCTCCTGGGCTGTGACTCCGGCGGTGGTCTCCTGACCAGTAACAATACTTGGGCCCTCCTGGGCTATGACTCTGGCGGTGGTCTCCTGACCAGTTACGATACTTGAGCCCTCCTGGGCTGTGACTCCGGCGGTGGCGGTGGTCTCCTGACCAGTAACGATACTTGGGCCCTCCTGGGCTATGACTCTGGCGGTGGTCTCCTGACCAGTTACGATACTTGAGCCCTCCTGGGCTGTGACTCCGGCGGTGGTCTCCTGACCAGTAACGATACTTGGGCCCTCCTGGGCTATGACTCTGGCGGTGGTCTCCTGACCAGTTGCGATACTTGAGCCATCCTGGGCTGTGACTCCGGCGGTGGCGGTGGTCTCCTGACCAGTAACGATACTTGGGCCCTCCTGGGCTATGACTCTGGCGGTGGTCTCCTGACCAGTTACGATACTTGAGCCCTCCTGGGCTGTGACTCCGGCGGTGGCGGTGGTCTCCTGACCAGTAACAATACTTGGGCCCTCCTGGGCTATGACTCTGGCGGTGGTCTCCTGACCAGTAACGATACTTGGGCCCTCCTGGGCTGTGACTCCGGCGGTGGCGGTGGTCTCCTGACCAGTAACGATACTTGGGCCCTCCTGGGCTATGACTCTGGCGGTGGTCTCCTGACCAGTAACGATACTTGGGCCCTCCTGGGCTATGACTCTGGCGGTGGTCTCTGGACCAGTGACGACGGTGCTGGCGGTTGTGTCTGGACCGCCGGAAATGATGGCGCACTTCTCCGCCGTGACACTCACAACAGGTTGGGGAGACTTCCTCGGGACCTTCCCCACCTTCTTTTGAGTTACAGATGACTCACCAATCGCCTTGGATCCCATTTCACTGTTTGTCCCACCAGGAGTCTTGACACGGTCACGTCGTCCACTCTCCAATTTCGGAGCCTTTACAGGGGGTGGACTGACAGTGCCTTGGCTCCGGGTCCTACTGCCTGCCCTGGTGGATGGGGCACTCCAAAAACCTGGTACACGCACCACTGGTACTGGAGGCTTTTTGGCTGAGGCGCTATGACGGGACTGATGAATTGGAGGGGGGAGGGTGGGGGCAAAAAGGTCAATTTGATATAGGGACAGTTTCTGACGTACACTGGGATGGGTAGCTGGAGGGGCTCTGGGAGTGGAGGAAGAGGAGGTGGATGTAGGAGGTGTCACTTTAGCTGTTTTGGGTGCAGGTGCAGGTACTGGAGGCTGTCGTGAGGTGGATGGATGTTGGGTGAGTGATTGCCAGCGTTTGTGTAGCAGGGTTCGCTGAAGGACAGTCTGACCAGAATGAATGCCTTCCAGGAATGCATTACCGTGTTTCAACTCTCGTTCTACACCCTGGATGGCATTCACAATGGTAGACTGCCCAACAGTGAGTGACCTGAGGAGGTCAATGGCCTCCTCACTGAGGGCAGCAGGGGTGACTGGGGCAGGGCCTGAGGTGCCTGGGGCGAAGGTGATGCCCACCCTCCTGGGTGAACGGGCACAGGGCGAACGCTGAGGGGCTGCTGGGAGGGCGGTGCTGGTAGGGGAGGTGGCGGAGGTACCTGTAGAAGTGGGGCGCACAGATGGTGCCGCCATCACATGGGAGCTCCCATCGGCGGACGAGTCCGTGTCGCTGTTTGGTGATCCTGTGGCCGACTTGAAGCTTCCCTCGCCCTCCGTCCCACTGGTGAATTCAGAGTCTGTGGTGTGGCCCTCCATGGCCATGTGGGATGCAGTTCCCTCGTGCTCCGGTGCCACTGTACCTCCGCCTGTTGATGTTGATGTACAGAAGGACAGGGAGAGCAGAAAAAGGGTGGAGACAGAAGAAAGAGAGTTTTAGTGCATGGCATACCGCTACCGTTGGCGGACAAGACAAACGCAGCAGCCCCCTGCATTACGCCGTGCTCCTGCCCTCTGCACATGCAATTTCTGGGATATGGCCTACATGGCAATGGTAGAAATCTGCCCACATGGATGGCAAAGGGGCAACTATACATCAATTTGCCTTTTTTTTTAGCTGGGGTAGAGTGCCACATGGCCTACATAACAGAGGGGCCTTGCCTACCTAACTCGCCCTAGCCTAGGGACACCCACAGCCCACCACCCCCACCCAGACAGCTCCACTGCACGCAAAGTCCATAGGATGAGGTTGTACTCACCCCCTTGTGTCTGCTGTGATGTCCTTAAGCGTCCATCCAACTCCGGGTAGGCCACCGCCAGGATCCGGAACATCAGGGGGGTCATGGTGCGACGGGCACCCCTCCCACGTTGGGAGGCCATCCCCAGCTGAGCCTCCGCCGTCTTCTTGCTGCAGCGGCGAATGTCCTCCCATCTCTTCCGGCAGTGGGTGCCCCGTCTCTGGTGGGCCCCCAGGGTCCGGACTTCCTTGGCGATGGCACGCCAAATGTCCCTCTTCTGGTGGGCACTGACCTACATGACATACACAAGGAAAGAGGAACAGTCATTACCTACAGCACCGTTGTTGTAATTGGCCCACTCCCAACTCTATCCCTGTGGCCCATTCATCCCCATGCATGACTGTTCTATGTACTCTGCCCCCTTCCCTCATCCACCCAGCCCTGTCCACCCAGGCTTAGCCCATACAACGTGCTCCCTGTGTACTAACCTGTTTGTCTGGAGGACCGTAGAGTAGCGTATACTGGGGGAGGACCCCATCCACAAGTTTCTCCAACTCCTGTGCAGTGAAGGCAGGGGCCCTTTCCCCAGACGCAGCAGCCATCGTCGCTTCCAGACCGAGGTCACAGCAGCACTAGCAGTGTAGGTCCTCTCCTGTCGAAGGTCAGGTATCTAGTGATTGAAGAGATAGAAAATGGTGGTGACGTCCGCGGCGGTGACGTCCGCGGCAGTGCGCATCATCACCGCCAGCGCACCTGTTCATTGGCTCCTGGGACCCATAGGGTCCAATGCTAACCAATGCAGCATTGCACCGCGCTCTATGACCGCCTACCGCGACGGTGTCCAATGCCAGCGCAGTTACCCCACAATTCCATTGTCCCAGTTTAGAGGTCAGGCAGCCGCCATTTCAGGGGCCCACATGGCTTCAATTACTACTGCGTCACACATACCGAGGCTTACACTCAAAACCTTTCCCGGATGGGTTAATTGTGTGGTGTAGTCTTGTGTGTGACTGTGGGTACATACCTGGAGGAATGCTGACAGTTTTTTCGCTGTTGCTCTTCTTAGGCACCGTCAGTTGGGACATATTGGAAGATGGCGGAATCCGTCGGTGTACCGACCGCTGGTGGACCTGTTGACAATGGAAGAGCGACATGTCATCGTGACCTACCGGTTTGACCGTGCCACAATCCGGGAACTATGTACCCAGTTGGGGCGAGACCTGATGTCACCAATCCGCCATCCGACTGGAATCCCCCCTGACGTGCAGGTGCTGTCAGTGCTCCATTTCTTTGCAAGTGGGTCTTTTCAGACAACAGTGGCCATGGCATCAGGGATGTCCCAGCCTATGTTTTCCAACGTGTTGTCCAGAGTGTTGTCTGCCCTGCTGAAACACGTAAGGAGATACATCATTTTCCCTGAGGTGGCGGATTTGCCTACAGTGAAAGGTGACTTCTATGCCCTTGGACATATCCCCAGCGTCATAGGTGCCATTGATGGGACCCATGTAGCTCTGGTCCCCCCTGCAGGAATGAACAGGTGTACAGGAACAGGAAGAGTTATCATTCTATGAATGTCCAGATGGTCTGTTTGGCAGACCAGTACATCTCGCAGGTAAATGCAATGTTCCCTGGATCAGTGCATGACGCCTACATCCTGCGGAATAGCAGCATCCCTGATATGATGGGTGAACTCCAGAGGCACCGTGTATGGCTATTGGGGGACTCTGGTTACCCCAACCTGTCCTGGCTACTGACCCCAGTGAGGAATCCCAGGACCAGGGCAGAGGAACGGTACAATGAGGCCCATGGGCTGACTAGGAGGGTGATTGAGTGTACCTTCGGCCTCCTGAAGGCCAGGTTCAGGTGCCTCCATATGACAGGTGGGTCCCTATTCTACTCACCGAAGAAGGTGTGCGACATCATCATCGCCTGCTCCATGCTCCATAACTTGGCATTGCGACGCCAGGTGCCTTTTCTGCAGGATGATGATCCAGATGACGGTGTTGTTGCAGCGGGTGAGCCTGTGGAGCCTGTGGACAGTGATGAGGAGGAAGCTGATGAAGATGAAAACAACAACAGGTAGTCAGTCATACAGCAATATTTTCAATGAGACATAGGTGAGTACAATTTCATGTTTCACATTATATTACATTTCACACGTCTACCTCTATCCTCTACCTACATTTCACTCCCTATTTGGTAACTGAGTTGTCCCCTTCCATTTCAGTTTCAGTAATGTGGTAACCTACGTGTCAACAGCTTGCACCCTTGAAAGGCTTGTGATGTGTGACATTGGTATGTTGACCTTCCAATGGGTAACCTTTTTTAACACTTTAATTGACAATACAAAGTTCACAATCATTGACTGACTCCAATATTATTGAGGTTTCAAGGGTGTTTATTGAAGTGCATAAAAATATTGGGGGGTTGTGAAATGGGGAGAGGTCATGGTGGAAGAATGTCCATGGCAGAGTCCTGTCTATTAGTCTCACAGGTACATTGCACATCTGGCCATTGGAAGTGGAGCTGGGGCTATTCCTATCTGGACAGGGTAACAAAGTGGGACAGTGGGGGGACAATCAGGGTGGTCTTATTTTCTGGCGGGGGTCTTGCCATCTTGCTCTGTCCTGTTCCTGGATCTCAGGGCCCGCTTTCGTGGTGGTTGTCCGTCTGCAAGGGGTGGGGTGCTGGTGTGGTGGTCCTGTGGCGGGGCGTCCTGTCCACTAGTGCCGGCGGAGGTGGTGGGCATTTCATCATCCTGGCTAGTGTCAGGGGCCCCTTGGAGTGCCACGGTGTCCCTCAAGGTCTTTTGAATGTCCGTCAGCACCCCTACGATGGTGCCCAGGGCGGAGCCGATGGTCCCGAGCTCCTCCCTGAACCCCAAATACTGCTCCTCCTGCAGACGCAGGGTCTCCTGTAACTTGTCCAGGACCGTTGCCATCATCTCCTGGGAATGGTGGTATGCTCCCATGATGGAGGATAGGGCCTCGTGGAGAGTGGGTTCCCTTGGCCTGTCCTCCCTCTGTCGCACAGCAGCCCTCCCAGTTCCCCGGTGTTCCTGTGCCTCCGTCCCCTGGACCGTGTGCCCACTACCACTGCCCCCAGGTACCTGTTGTTGTTGGGGTGGTGGGTTACCCTGGGTGCCCTGTAGTGGTGGACACACCGCTGATTGACCTGTCCTGGGTAGGAAGGTATGGGCCCGCTGGGTGGGTGCTGTGCTGGGGTTACCAGAGGGTGGAAGCTCGGTGTTGGGCTGTGGCTGGGCAAGGGGAACCGACTGTCCTGAGGCCCACGATGGTCCGGGCTGGTCATCAAGATCCAGTAGGGCAGAGCTGCTGTCGTCACTGTGGGCCTCTTCTGGGGGTGGAGTGGTGTTGTCTGGACCCTCTGGTGTGGTGACGTTCCTACGGGTTCCTGTGGGGGTATAAGTACATGATTATTGCATGTGTGTGTTTCATGGTGTGCAATGGTTGGGTGTGCGTGAACCCCAGTGCAGGCATTCCTGTGTGGGGGCTTGTGTGGTGATGTTTGGGGGGTGTTGTGGGTCTGTGCAGTGGGCATGCTTTAGTGATGGGTGTCCATGCTTAGTTGTGTCATGCAGGTCTTGGGGTTGGGATGGGTGGTTGGTGTTATGGGTAGATTAGTGAGGAGTTAGGGTGATAGGGGAGGGTGTGAGGGTGGGGGTGTGTGATAGCATGCAGGTAGGGTGGGGGATATGATAGTGAAGATTAGACTTACCAGTGTCCGTTCCTCCAACGACTCCTGCGAGGCCCTCAGGATGCAAGATGGACAAGACTTGCTCCTCCCATGTTGTTAGTTGTGGGGGAGGAGGTGGGGGTCCGCCACCAGTCCGCTGTACCGCGATGTGGTGCCTGGATACCGTGGAACGCACCTTCCCCCGTAGGTCGTTCCACCTCTTCCTGATGTCCTCCCTAATTCTTGGGTGCTGTCCCACAGCGTTGACCCTGTCGACTATTCTTTGCCATAGCTCCATCTTCCTGGCTATGGATGTGTACTGTACCTGTGAGCCAAATAGCTGTGGCTCTACCCTGATGATTTCCTCCACCATGACCCTGAGCTCCTCCTCGGAGAAGCGGGGGTGTCTTTGGCATGACATGGGGTGTTGTGTGTGATGTGTGGGGTGGTGTATGTGTTGATGAGTGTGGTGAGTGTAGTGGTATGTGGTGTTTTGTGCGTGGATGTTGTGTGGGTGATGGTGTAGTGTGCCTCTGTGTGATGGTGTTATCTATTCTGTGCTGTCTCTCTCTCGCCTTTGTCTCTAATTTGTGGTCGTAGGGGTTTGTGGGTGATGTGGGTGTGTGTTTTATATGGTGTTGGGTGTGTGGAAGTGGTGTGTGTATGTGTATCAGGTGTGTGTATTTGTAATTGTCCAATGTGGCGTTGTTTTGTAGATGTGTGTGTATTTTGAGCGCGGCGGTGTGTACCGCCAATGGAATACCACGGTTGAAAGACCGCCGCGTGGATTTGTGGGTTGTAATAGCATGAGCGTGTTTCCGTTGGCGTGGAGGTGGAGGATTTGTTTCCGCATATTTATCGCTGACCTTTGATGTGGCGGACTTGTATGGGTGTCTGAATTTCGGCGGATTCCGTGATGTGTGTCATAATAGCTGTGGCGGTCTCCCGCCGCCGCCGCGGTGTATTGGCGGTCTTCTGCACGGCAGTAAGCGGCTTTTACCACCAATGTTGTAATGACCCCCTTAGTGTGGTAGACTATTTTTCTCTTTTGCCTAGCCGCTTCACGCTGCATGGTCATGTGTTATTTCTTCCACTTCCTTGTTTTCGGGCATCTTGCTTTTTCTTTGCGATGTTTGCTTGGTCATTTTTTTGTGTGCAGTTTTATGTACTGCAAACTCGACACGAAGGCATTGGAGCACTTTATTCTTAATTTTTTTTTGCAGTTTTATATAGCTGAACTTGATACAAAGGTATTACAGCACTTTACATGAGCACAAGTTACATTACACAAGAACACATTCATTTGTGGAAGCAAGGGGAGATTAAGTAATTTGCCCAGAATCACAGGATATTGAGCCGGCGCTGAGACTTGAACTGTGTTCCACAGCTCCAAAGCTGGAGGCTCTGGCCCTTAGGCCACATCCTCTCCCGAAGGGTTCTTTGTCTGGTGCATGTTGGGGCAGTCTAGGAATAACTTTTTTTTATGTAGAGCTTGGTAATACAGGTTCTGCCATTTCATAGCACTGCAAAGGAGGTGCCATTCTTAACAAAATCGCTTTAAAAAGCACATAGGTTAGTTCTAGGCAAGAAGATGGTGAAAGGTGTTGTCTCCAAAATGGTGGAAAAGAAGTTGTGACTCTATACCCAAGCACTTCACAGCCTCAAGCTTTATAGCAAAAACCTTCCAGCCTTTGGATGTAAATTGGGCCTCTTCAAATAGAGTTCAGTTAGTAGAGGCAGCCATTTTCCTAACCCTTTATCACAAAGAAGCTAACACAAGAGTGCCACGGTTAGAGGAGCTAGGGCACAAAAGTGGAGCAACTCCATCACTTCCTCCTCTCAGATTTCAATGGTGTCATGGCTTTGATGACAGCCCCCTCACAGCTACTGCAACCTTACAGATGCCACTTCCAGAAGTGCTGTCTAAAACAGTGCTTGAATAGCACTGCTTCCTGTTTGAAGAGGCCCCACCTCAAATACCCCCACAGTCGCTGTCACAGGTGCAGAACGCTTCCTCCTCACCCTCTGGACTCCTATGTATAATATTATAGGCAGTTTGTAGGAATGAGGCACAAACACTCCCAAAATGGTGGCCTTGTTTTGTCCTCTCTCCTGAAGTGACAGGCCTAGGAGGGTTGCTGTGGCACCTGGTATACATCGACTACACTCCAAACCAAAACACAAAAGTAAACAACATTGTCATTTACAATGCCAATAGCTCTATCACAAATGCGAGACCTATTGCAATGCTTGTTTCAGAAAGAGACACATCTCCCTCAATTCTAAGTGTAATTCTATAACATCACAATAATTCCCTAAAAGCTTGGTTACACGTTTTTCCATTAATTATTGCAAGTTGTAGACATTCCTTCAGCACCCTAATCCACCTTTCCACAATTCCATTACTTTATGGATACTATACTGACGTGGGTATGTGATCAATACCATGACTCTCCAAAAATGTTTTCATCTCAATGGAAATTAATTGTACACCATTTTCTGTTACCAAGCATTTCGGAAACCCTTTTTTTTTCAAACACAGTTCTGAAACTGTATCACGACTTTAGAAGTAACTTTGGGGGTTATTACAACTTTGGAGGAGGTGTTAATCCGTCCCAAAAGTGACGGATATACCACCAGCCGTATTACGAGTTCCATAGGTGTAGGAGGGTGCCGCAAGAATCCCAATCCTGGCGCTCCTCGAACGCCTCGCCAGATCTACAACCCCGTCGTCATGGAGACGCGTGGGGGAGGAGACGGAAGTCGGCCCCGGAGTTCCGGGTTGCCGAGATTGAAGAAGGACTTTACGGACGCATCCAATGCCGGGTTAGGGGCCGTGTTGGCACAACCTGACTGCCAGGGACATGAACACCTGATAGTCTACATCAGTAGGAAGCTATTGCCTAGGGAAACGAACTACCCCACTATAGAGAAGGAATGTCTAGCCATTAAATGGGCAATCGAATGTTTGCAGTATTACCTCCTGGGACGCCCATTCATCCTCTACACCGATCATGCGCCTTTAACGTGGTTGGCTTCCCATAAGGACACCAATTCCAGAGTACTCCGCTGGTTCCTTGAACTGCAACCCTTTACTTTTCAGATCCGCCATATCCCTGGGGCTCGCCAATGTCCCGCAGACTTCCTCTCCCGCTGCCCGGACTCCTCGGGCCTATACCAGTCCCGTTCATGGGAAGGGGTGTGTAGGAGGGCGCCGCAAGAATCCCAATCCTGGCGCTCCTCGAACGCCTCGCCAGATCTACAACCCCGTCGTCATGGAGACGCGTGGGGGAGGAGACGGAAGTTGGCCCCGGAGTTCCGGGTTGCCGAGACTGAAGAAGGACGCAACGGGACGGGAGGGGACTCCTCCTCGGGACGCGATACGGAGCCAGAGGGAGAGATCATCGGACAGCGCGAGAAGGAGAGAAACGCCGAGCCAGACCACGCAGAGGAGACGGAGAGAAGCGTCAACCCGGGATACCCAGGAAGGGAGAGGGAAGAAAAGACTGAAGAGCCGCCCCGAGAGGAGACGGAGGACGCGACAGCCTGCCACGGCCCAGGAGGGTCGTGGCTGGACAAGGTACGTGCTCTAGTAAAGGGCCGTAGCAGAACCCAGGGAAGGGGAAGGGTAGGAAGCGAGGGGAGGATTAGAAAGGGGTGGAAAGGGGAGGAAGGGAGACAGGGTGACTATCTCTAAAAGGGGAGCGCCTGAGGTGGGACAAGTTCCCTGGGCACCATAACAATCACGTTTATTGTGCTGACACTAGAAAAAGAAACCCACTCACCTCCCCACTAAAAAGAATAGAGTAACCCCTCCATCACATCCCCCCCCCTTTCGTATTTCACCTCCTCTCACATACCCCTATACAGAAACAAAACCGTGCTTACCCTCCCCACTTACCGGCTGCCACCTTGTTTTTGTTCTTCCGAGGAAACCTGCCGCCAGGATACCGGAACACGCCATCTGGAAGAGAAAAGGAAAGGGAAGAAATAAACAACCCACCTGAGACGGATAGAGACCAGAGCAGGAAGAGAAGGAAAGAAAAAGGGAACTCAGAACCATCAGTTACTAACAGACTGTTCTAGGTTATTTTCCCCTTTACTGCCTCCAAGAACAATAAAAAGCACGTAAAACCCTGAAAAGGGTAGTTAACCTCAGTGTTTGTGTCCTCTATCACCCCTACACCGCACCCATCGCATACAGTGGTGTCAGAAGTGGGATTGGACGGATACGGGATAATGGAGGACAAGTCCAGTCTTGAAGAAATGATTAAACAGTTGGCCGAAGGACAGCGCCATCTCCAGCTAGTCTGGGAAGCCCAGCAACGAGAGGCCAAGGAGGATAGGGAGGCCCTACAGTCAGCATTGAAAAGCCAGGCCACCATTATGGCCAGTAATCAGTTAGTTCATGAGACTGCCATACAAAAGCTGACCGACACTATAGCTGCAAGTAAGGTACATCCCAATGTGCCAAGTTCCGTCCTACAAAAATACCAGGAAGGAGAAGACCCCGACTCGTTTTTTACGAACTTTGAGAGAGTCGCTTCAAGTGCTCAATGGCCGGCAGAGAGGTGGGGTCAGTATATAGCTCCCCTCCTGACAGGAACCCTCCAATCCGCTTATCAGGCCGCAAATCCAGGAGGTGTCACCCCGTATGCCGAGATAAAGAAGAGTATTTTGGAACGAGTCGGACATGACGTCGAATATTATAGAACTAGATTCCGGAAAGTAAGGTGGGGACCCCATGAAGACCCTCGGACATACTATTACCGGGTGAAGGATCTAGGGTTGAAGTGGCTGGGGCCACTAGGAACGGAACGTGAGGACATAATTAAGGCGATTATTCTGGAGCAGTATCTAGATTCCCTACCGCCCCATACCCGACACTGGATCCGACAACACCCCAATATAGATACTGAGACAGCGGTTGATCTAGCTTGTGCCTATCACAGATCGGGAGAGGGTAAACCACAACCCGTCCGCCCCATGGGGAAACCACCAATACCTCCTACTCAATTCCACACACGACGAACAACAGAAGAGACCGGCCTATCTAGGAACCCGGAGAGAAGCCCAATGCAGCAACCCCAATGTTTCAACTGTGGGGAGTGGGGCCATATCGCCCGTGGATGTCCCAGAAAGCAGGAGGGTATAGAGCCAATGGAGATAGGCATAACTAGAGGCAGAGTCTTATGCCTAGGAAAGAGTGACGTCTCCTTTAAATACCCCCTGATGATCAACGGAAAACCTGTTATGGCCTTAATTGACTCCGGGTGTAGTCAGTCAGTAGTCCGACGTAGTCTGATTCACCATATACCACCCCCTGAGGACCAATGGGTTACGATATGCTGTATCCATGGAGATCGAGCCCAGTATCCGCTTCTCAACATAGACATAGGCTGGGACGGACATATAGACAGTCTGCCTGTGGGGCTCATGGACAACCTAATAGAGGAATGTGTAATAGGAACGGACTATCAAAGATTCGACGACCTTTTAGACAGGACCAGACAGAAAAACCCAGTGGACAACTGGTGGGGTGATGCGCCATTCCGAGATGATGCTATACCTAGTCATCCCACTAGACGGAAGTTAACACGAAAAGAGAGGAGAACGGAGAAACGTAAATACGCCTGGCAACAGGACCAACAAAACAAAGAAGGAGTCATGGCCCTCCTAGACGCAGCCCCCATATCGTTTAGGATGAGTCAGCACGAGGATCCCACCTTAAAACATGCTTGGAAGAATGCTAAAACCGCCTCAACTGGAGAGGTAGGTCCTTACTTCTTGACCTCAAAAGATCTGTTATATAGGGTCACCACCAAAACAAATGGGGAGAAAAGACAGCTTGTCGTTCCCGAACCTTACCGAACCCAGGTACTCTTCCTAGCCCACAACCAACCAGGGGGAGGACATTGTGGTAGGGAGAAAACGGAAGAATACTTACTCAGGCGGTTTTACTGGCCGGGAGTATATGCCCATATCAGAAGATACTGTGCTCAATGTCCTAAGTGCCAACTTGTGGAGCCAGGAACCCTCCGTAAAGCACCGTTGCGACCCCTACCTCTGATTGATATACCATTCAAACGGGTCGGTATGGACATAGTTGGTCCTCTTTTACCGTCTAGTAAAGGGCATACCCACATTCTCGTGCTCGTAGACTACGCAAGTAGGTACCCCGAGGCCATTCCCCTTTCCAGCACCACTACGAAAAACGTAGCACAAGCTATGATATCTTTTTTTTCCCGGGTGGGATTCCCCGAAGAACTCCTTACGGACCAGGGAACTCCATTCATCTCAGGGCTAATGAAACAAATCTGTACATCCCTAGGGGTTCAACAGATAAAAACATCTGTCTACCATCCACAAACGGATGGATTGGTCGAACGGTATAATCGCACCATAAAAACCCTTTTAAGGAAAGTGGTGAATGAGACAGGTAAGGACTGGGATCAGAAGCTTCCCCTAGTATTGTACGCGATAAGGACACATGAACAATCCTCTACTGGGCATAGCCCGTTTGAACTTGTATTTGGGAGACAACCAAGAAACCTTCTAGATATGGCAGTGGAACTCTGGGAGGAGGAGGAGAACGAAGAACGTCCTATCCTAGACTATGTCCATAAGTTAAAAACCCAACTCCAATCAGTATGGGAGGATGTAAGGCAGCATCTAACAGAAGCCCAAAATAACCAAAAAACTTACTATGACCAGGGTACCAAACTCAGGATCTTACAACCCAATGACAAGGTGTTAATCCTCAGGCCCACCTCAGAGCACAAATTAATAGCCAAATGGCAGGGACCATACAAAATCTTAAAAAGAGTTACCCCCGTTACCTATTTATTAGAATTAAGAAATAATCCGAGACGAACCCAGATTTACCACATTAACCTATTAAAGAAATGGGAAGAACCTGCAAGCGATAACTTAGCATTAGCGAGGGGATGTCTGATCACGCCGACTCAACCTTTAGGGTTGGAATTGTGCCCCACCTCACTGTATGACCCTCAACAGCTCCCCAAAATCAATGAGTCCCTTTCCGAGATAGAGACCCGGCAAATGACGGAGTTAGTCCACCGTCATGCCTACTTCTTTTCTGAACTACCGGGGAAAACAGCACTGGTCCAGCATCACATTAGAACCCCGGAAGGAAAAGTAGTACGCTAACGACCTTATCGAATTCCCGAGGCAAGGAAAACCCTCATAGAAGAGGAAATCGATAAAATGTTGCGTTTAGGAGTCATTGAAACATCTACCAGCCCGTGGTGTTCTCCGATTGTCATAGTGCCGAAGCCGGATGGCTCTATCCGCTTCTGCATTGACTTCCGGAAGCTCAATGAGATATCCCTTTTTGATACATACCCCATTCCTCGGGTAGATGAAGTCTTGGAGAAGATTGGGCAGGCCCGATATATGACTACTATTGATCTGACAAAGGGGTATTGGCAGATCCCCTTAGCACCCACTGACAAAGAAAAAACGGCGTTCGTATCCCCTCAGGTCTGTATCAATTCACGGTGCTCCCTTTCGGGCTTCATGGTGCCCCAGCAACGTTCCAACGACTAATGGATCAACTACTAAGACCCTACCATGATTTTACAGCTGCATATCTTGATGATATTGTTATTTTTAGTTCTACCTGGTCTACCCACCTCCTTCACCTGGAAAAGGTATTCTCCGCACTATCCGCAGCCGGGCTTACCGCCAACCCAAAGAAATGTGTACTAGGTCAGACCCAGATAGCCTACCTAGGTTACGTCATTGGGAATGGGCTCTTGAGTCCCCAAAAGGATAAAGTAGCCACCATTCGACAGATTCCCCTTCCTACCACAAAGAAGGAACTTCGCTCTTTTCTGGGGCTAGTTGGATACTATCGAAGGTTCATCCCTCAATACTCTACTATAACAGCCCCCCTTACGGACCTCTTAAAAAAACAATACCCGACTGTCCTACCTCCCTTTTCCCCCTCCCAACTTCAGGGATTCCAGTGGCTCCAGGAAGCCCTTACAACCGAACCAGTGTTGCGTTGTCCCGATTTTACCAGGCCTTTCCATCTCTTTACGGACGCATCCAATGCCGGGTTAGGGGCCGTGTTGGCACAACCTGACTGCCAGGGACATGAACACCTGATAGTCTACATCAGTAGGAAGCTATTGCCTAGGGAAACGAACTACCCCACTATAGAGAAGGAATGTCTAGCCATTAAATGGGCAATCGAATGTTTGCAGTATTACCTCCTGGGACGCCCATTCATCCTCTACACCGATCATGCGCCTTTAACGTGGTTGGCTTCCCATAAGGACACCAATTCCAGAGTACTCCGCTGGTTCCTTGAACTGCAACCCTTTACTTTTCAGATCCGCCATATCCCTGGGGCTCGCCAATGTCCCGCAGACTTCCTCTCCCGCTGCCCGGACTCCTCGGGCCTATACCAGTCCCGTTCATGGGAAGGGGTGTGTAGGAGGGCGCCGCAAGAATCCCAATCCTGGCGCTCCTCGAACGCCTCGCCAGATCTACAACCCCGTCGTCATGGAGACGCGTGGGGGAGGAGACGGAAGTTGGCCCCGGAGTTCCGGGTTGCCGAGACTGAAGAAGGACGCAACGGGACGGGAGGGGACTCCTCCTCGGGACGCGATACGGAGCCAGAGGGAGAGATCATTGGACAGCGCGAGAAGGAGAGAAACGCCGAGCCAGACCATGCAGAGGAGACGGAGAGAAGCGTCAACCCGGGATACCCAGGAAGGGAGAGGGAAGAAAAGACTGAAGAGCCGCCCCGAGAGGAGACGGAGGACGCGACAGCCTGCCACGGCCCAGGAGGGTCGTGGCTGGACAAGGTACGTGCTCTAGTAAAGGGCCGTAGCAGAACCCAGGGAAGGGGAAGGGTAGGAAGCGAGGGGAGGATTAGAAAGGGGTGGAAAGGGGAGGAAGGGAGACAGGGTGACTATCTCTAAAAGGGGAGCGCCTGAGGTGGGACAAGTTCCCTGGGCACCATAACAATCACGTATATTGTGCTGACACTAGAAAAAGAAACCCACTCACCTCCCCACTAAAAAGAATAGAGTAACCCCTCCATCACATCCCCCCCCCTTTCGTATTTCACCTCCTCTCACATACCCCTATACAGAAACAAAACCGTGCTTACCCTCCCCACTTACCGGCTGCCACCTTGTTTTTGTTCTTCCGAGGAAACCTGCCGCCAGGATACCGGAACACGCCATCTGGAGGAGAAAAGGAAAGGGAAGAAATAAACAACCCACCTGAGACGGATAGAGACCAGAGCAGGAAGAGAAGGAAAGAAAAAGGGAACTCAGAACCATCAGTTACTAACAGACTGTTCTAGGTTATTTTCCCCTTTACTGCCTCCAAGAACAATAAAAAGCACGTAAAACCCTGAAAAGGGTAGTTAACCTCAGTGTGTGTGTCCTCTATCACCCCTACACCGCACCCATCGCCCTCAATAGGATATAATGGACTCGTAATACGGCTGGTGGTATATCCGTCACTTTACCGTCACTTTTGGGACGGATTAACACCTCCTCCAAAGTTGTAATAACCCCCTTGGTGTTTTATTTTGAACTTTGGCCATTGTGATAACTGATCAATTAACACAACAGGAACAACTTGACTCTTAGAGATTCACATGCGTCCCACAATATCTTTCCTATACTCTGCTCGGTCTGGATACAGGTGCATTTTCACAATTTCCTGTCTTGTGTGATTTATCACTAATGGCACATTCAATGAAAAATCTAACTTTGTTCTCAATACATCTATCAATGGCTGGGCCCCAAAATTCACTTCTGACCTTTCTCTTCATACTGTCCATGCTGGGATGGCCCTCATGAGCCATATCTAACACAGCTTGTCTTAAACTTTCTAGTAGTCCCAATTGTTCTTCTCTCATTCACGTGTTATTCTGCTCCGATAACTCGTGAACCACATGCAGATAAGGTAAATACATTTTTTCCAAGACCCTTTTGTTAGGCCACTTTGATCTTATGTATTCTAACACTTTTTGAACCTCTTCATCATTTTCACTGGCTGCTTTCCCATGACCCTTCTACAATGCACCCTTTGGGAACCACTTTTTCCATATCATTATCATTAGTACACGTTTCCTTGTCTTTTACTGATAGCCTTGATAAAAAAATCTGCTAGAATATTCATTGCTCCAGGAATATATTCAACCTTAAAATGAAACCCCTGCAGTTTGTATTGCCATCTAGAAATTCTGGGTGTCACCTTAACACAACCTTTTGTGGTAAATAGGTCTACCAGTGGTCGATGAACCGATCTTACTTTGAATTTTGTACCAATAACATATTTCCGAAAGTATTCAATTCTCCACCAGCTCACTAATGTTTCAATTTCCAAAGTTGAATATTAAAATTCTTCACCATTCAATGGTCTAGACAAACACAATCGTAACTAACTTGCCTTTGTGATCCTGCATGAGCACCGCTCTGATACTAACATTACTGGTATGTGACACAATGACTGAATCATATCTAGTTTCAATGTGTCATGTCGATAATGCAGGAGTTGAAGAGGTTTCAGATTTTAATTCTTTGAACTCAGATGTACAACTCTCGTCCCACAAAAATTGTTGATTTTTTTTCATCAAATTTCTCACCTTCACTGATTTGTTTGAAAATAATGGGATAAACTTAGCATAATAATCTGCCAACCCAAGGAATGATCTGAGTTGATTTTTATTCTGTGGTCCATGAGCCTCTTCTGATGCTCTAACAGAACGACATTCAGGTGAAACACCATGTCTACCAATGTTATGGTTCAAGTAATCTACAGACTCCTTCAAATTTGCATTTTTCCTTGGTTAGAATCGGGCCATTACTTTGTAGAATATCCAGTACCCTACATGGGGTTTCTGCATGTTCCTTGTTTGTATTACCAAAGACTAAAATGTCATCTTGAAACTACAGAACGTTCTTCATATCTTTGAACAATTGATGCGTGGCACTTTGGAAGTCTGCAAATGCTGAAATCAACCCAAATGGCATTCTCTTATATCTTTATGTCCCTTCTGTTATAAATCATGTGTACTCTTTGCTATCCTCATTTAGTGCTATTTGATAGTACGCACTAGGTAGATCCAATGTGGAAAGTACAGTTGCTCCTTTCAACACTGAAAACATATCCCCAATATTAGGTAGTGGATGTTGATCAGCCCATATACAAGCATTTAGATCTCTTAAATCGACACACAGTCTGAACTTTCCATTAGGTTTGTGCATTACTACCACTGGTGATAACCAGGGGATTCAATATCCTCTATTATATCTTATTTGGACAATTTCTCCAATTCCTCTTTTAGTGCTTCCGTCATGGCTAAAGATATATTTCTGACCTTGTACACCTGGTGTCACGTTTCTGTTTTTATATGATTTTATGCACAAAATTCTTCAAAAGTCCCAGCTGTGGGAAAACAACTTCTCCCATTCATTGCCTTAGCCTCATTAACCGGTAAAATCAGGACATCATATCCTAACACCCGGTCAGGATGGTTCTGGGTGAGAGTGATCATTAAATCTCTTTGCTGCGGCCAGCCCAATAAACAAGATCCTTCCTTGGCCACATATATTTTTGCCTCAACTGTTTTACCTTTGAAACTAAAATCAGAAGCAAAATATCCTAAGACTTCAATCAATTTGTTACCATAGCCTACCTGTTTGATAACTGGCGGCGACAACTGGGAATTTGTTTAAACATTCATCATCAATGAAGGTATGTCTAGCGCTTAAGTCTGCCATTCCCTTTATCTTTACCTCCGATGTTAACAACACAAAAAGTAGCATCATTTATCTTTTTGTTCATTTCAGATATACTCAATGTGTACTCCTCTGATCTGTCCTCTGGTTCATGACTGATCTCTTTCACATAATCAGTTTTTTGTTTGCCTCAACTCCATTATCTTTAGAATTGTTTCTATTTTACACACTCTAGAGTAATGTCCTTTAACACTACAATACATGCAAATCTGTCCTATTGCTGGACCCGATTTATCATTAGCTAAGTGACCTGACAATCTGCATTTAAACATATATATTCTTTCATATCAGTACTTTGTGTATGAGTTTCAGACTTGAATTTTCCCTTTCCACCAACCAATTTTCTTCAACATTTGCTTTCTTAATCTATTACCCAACGTTAAATCATCTACAGATAACAATATCTCCTGTAACTTTGTGTCACCTATTTTATGCACCAGTTGTTATGTTGCATGTAATCATGAAAAGAAGCATAGTTACACTTAGCTGCTAAAATTCTTAAATCATTTACAAAAACATCAATCAATTTGTTAGACATTTGACCTTTACTTAAAAATGTGTCTTGCTACCACCTCATTGATTTTTTTAGTATATAAGTTGTCCAATTGTTGTATCGCCATCTGATATAGGTATATATAATCTCCATCCTCTTCTTCCACAGTTATTGGTGGTAAATGATATAGTATGCGTTTTTCTTCCACACATGAGCAATGCTTTAAAATGGCCAGTTTCTGCTTGTCAGTGTAGATATCACCCATAATTGCTTCAATATAAGCTTCAAAACCATCTTTCCATTGTTTTCATTCTAATATAGGATCTCCTGGTGTAGGTAGAAAAGGTATTGGTGGAGTAATACCTTCCATGCTTAAGAGCTACTATGAATCTTGTTGTATTATATTCTAAGACTGACAGTTTTACTTATTAAGGGGGTCATTACGACCTCAGCGGTCTTGGAAAAAGACCGCCGAGGCCGCGGGAGACAGAATACCGCCATTGCAGGCAGTATTCCTGTCTCCCTATTATGACATTTTGGCTGGGCCAGCGGATGGTAACAGTGTTACCGTCTGCTGGCCCAGTGGAAACGTGACATCAACATTGCAGCCGGCTCGTAATAGAGCCGGCAGCAATGCTGATGTGCAGGGGTGCAGTAGAACCCGTTGCGCATTTCACTGCCCGAAATTTGGGCAGTGAAATGCGCGACGGGGCTATGCCTGGGGGCCCCTGCACTGCCCATGCCAAGTGCATGGGCAGTGCAGGGGCCCCCAGGGGCACCCCAAGTCCCCTTACCGCCAGCCTTTCAATGGCGGTGTTTACCGCCACGGACAGGCTGGCGGTCGGGGACTCATAATTCCCAGGGCAGCAGTGCTTGCACCGCTGACCTGGGGATTATGACCGCCAGGCGGAATCCTGGCGGTATATTGGAGGGGCCGGCGGTACGGCCGTGGCAATTGCGCCACGGTCATAATTGCTGGCGGAACACCGCCAGCCTGTTGGTAGTGTTACCGCCACCTTACCGACCGGCCGCCAGGGTCGTAATGACCCCCTAAATGTGCATATTCCAAGGGTTTGTTTTATTCTTTTAACTTCTGGTGTTCACACTGATGTGTGAATCACTGTAATTGTTTGTGCTTTTTCATTCCTAGTGTTCGCAAAGGTGTGTGAATCACCGAAATAACGAATGACCCAGTTTCATTTTTTTTGTGTTCACACAGGTGGCGAATTACCGAAATTACTTGTAGCCCCTTAACTTTGTTATTACAATTGGTGTGTTAATCACCAATGTTTTGTTTTAGTAACTTTAGTGTTTGCAATGGTGTGCGAATCACCATGTTTGTTAGTTCTCACAAAACTTTCTTTGTGCTTAAATTTGGACAGTCAATATGGCTGCCGCAGCTATGTGCTGCTATTCCGTGTTTGTTAGTTTTCGAAAACACAAAGACTGCATTTGCGCTTGAAATTATACATCCAATATGGCTGCCCCGTTATGTGATGAGAAAAGTACCTGCTCTAGTATTTAAATGTTGAGAGTGTGGTGATGTGCTGGTTTGGGAAGCTCATGAATGCTCTGAGAGAGCGTTCTAGTTTTTTCTTGACACGTGTGTCTTCACACGCATACAGCTTGCATGTGTGCTTGTAGTCACTGCTTTAAATTACTCGCTCGTGCCTGTACTTACAGATGCCCAAAATTCCAGTTGTCTGGCTTCATAGCTCTTTACCCTTTTTTAGAGCTCATCAATATCAATTCAACATAGAATGCAGATGGTGACACTTGGTGTTCATGCCAATCCTTTTACTTGTCATGATCTGCCACTCCTCAATGTCGTATGATGCCAGGCTTCTTCAATCAGAGTTCTGCTTGTCGCCAGTGTAATGTTCTACTTAAAAACACAATCCACATGCAACAGGACTTATTGATCAGAAGTCTGGAGATAACCTCTACTTACAGAGAGGCATGAGCCAACTGTCAGTGGTTGGAATCTAGTCTTCAGTTGTTCTTCTGCATTCGAGATTGCAACCAACTGGATTGGCTAGGATGTAACATTTACCATTAATAGGAAACCTACTTCATGTTTCATTCATACCACTGCTAACCAGTCTGCCCTCAAATTCTCTGAATTTCCCTGAATATCTCTCTCAGGTTTGTCCATCTATACAGATGGCATCTCCAGAAAGTTCCTCATCATTATACGTCATGCCATGTTCCTATTACCTTAGGTCCCATCTACAACAAACATGCCTTTTTACTAAGACTCTCATCCCTTACAAATCTGTTAGGATGTGACTTGCTTTGTAAGTTGAACTGTACTGTTTTCTGTACTAAATAAGGTGTTTTCTTGAATGTTCTTCCACATCATGAAAAATACATTTTTGCCTGTTCTTTGTGAATCAAATATGTCTGCTATTGAATGTGATTAATTTGTACCTCTGATAACTGAGTAAAATGCATGTGCCGTCAATGTTATGATCCACAGGTGCAAATGATGTTGGATATATTGTAACAGGCAATCCTCTCAAGATTAAAGTGAACCTTTTGAAGTAGCTACCTCATATCCCACACTACCCTCTCCATCCTACAGGTCAAACTAAAGCTGGAATTTGACCCTTGTCGCTGACCTTATTACATCAAGAATTTATGTCCCTTCTGTTAGTCGCTGTAATATATCATACTCCCTGTAAAAAAGTCAGGTAAGACCAATGTGTACTGATTTCTGCAGTATGGCTGCTCTATCAAAAGTGTGGAACAAAGGACATAAGGCTTCTAAAGAGAAATGACAATGTTGTCTTTCTCATGTGGGCTGCTTATGTCATGAAACTTCTGCTACTGAGCGTCGTCTGTCCTCTGATCGGATAGCAGCCATACATACGTAAGTTACCCTGCCCAATAATTGTCTCTACGGTATGCAACTTCATTGTATTGCCATGAAAGAAGCAGATGCACTCTTGGAGTACTGGTGAAAAATTATGAGGATCAGAAAAAGGCTGCATATTATTCGTCCACCCACGATCCTGTTGTGGCAGGGCTCCCACCATTTTGTGCTCTTTTTAGATAGTTTCCCACCATGTGGAAACTTCTAAAACCTTGTGTTCGATTCAACTCTGATTATAGGTGTTTGTTGGACATGTCTCTCTCTGAAGGGTCATCCCCAAATTGTTGCCTTCACCCTCCTGTTTTCTGAACCCTCTTTGTTGGCTTTTGGGACTCTGTGCACTTTACCACTACTAACAATTGCTAAAGGGCTTACACCCAATTGGCACACTTCACTTGCTTGTGAGTCCCCAGTAAAGTGGTACTACATGTATCCAAGGCCTGTAAATGAAATACTACTAGTGGGCCTGCAGCACTTATTGTGCTACCCACTTAGGAAGACCTTTAAAGACATGTCTCAGGCCTGCCAGAGCAGCTTGTGTGAGCACTTTTAAACTTCCACTCCATCCAGGCGAAATAAGTCTTTTGTCAGGCCCAAACTTTCCTTTTTAATACATATAAGTCACCCCTAGGGTAGGCCCCGAACAGCGTATAGGAAAGGGTGTGTTGCTTTTAAAATGTTGGACATGTACTATAAGGTTTTATATGTCCCAGTAGTAAACATTTCTCATTCACTATTGCAAAGCCTACTTCTCCCATAGTATAACATTGGGTTACCATATTACATTTAATAAGTGATAATTTTTTATTCGAAGCAAGAAGGAAAGCCATGTTTGATGTTTGAGGAATTGTAATTCAAAACCCTCTTTGAAGGTTGAGTTTAGGATTCTAAGTCACAATTCTGAAAATACCACTCTTAGAAAGTTGGTATTTTCTTGTCCTAACCATTTGGTGCCTGCAGTCTGTTCCTGGGTCACATTACTTGGTGTAGTTAACAGTTGGCCTTTGAGTATTCCTCTCAGACAGCGTCACAATAGAGGGTCTGGATGCTGGCAGGATGGGCCATCTCTGACAGGATGGAGGGGCAGAGCTGTCACCTACCACACTTGCACTTCAAAGGCACTGGCCCAGCTCACACACAAAGGACTTTACACTAACCTACTGGGCATCCAGACAAATGGGGACCAGGACAGGAAGGCAGGAAATTCTAGACTCCTCTCTAGGGGGAAACACCAGAATATTTTTCCACTTCAAAGTGGGCACTTGGTATAAAAACGAGACCTTTAGGCCCCAGTGGTGGTTGCCACCCCAAATATTTGGGTGGGCAGCCACTTACCAGCAGTGCCTGGTCAACGCCAAAAGTGTCAGTCATGGCTTGTTATAAGCATAGTTTATAATGAACCACGACTGAGGACTCTGGCAATGAGGCTGAAGGCAGTGTATGTCAGTGCATCAGTGGGTTAAAAAGAATAAAATAAATATGTACTCACCCACTGCATGCACTAGCTTGCCTCCGGAGCTCCTGCTTCAGTTCCTTGGCGCTGGTAGTCTGCATGCTGTAGCAGTTCCCCATACCAATCTGAACGCTGCTCTCATGCTGCTCATAATGTTAGCAGCTTAAGAGGAAGGCCAGGATTGGCTGGAGCGGGCTGCCCTGATGCTCCTGCAGGCACTGGGGACCTGTTCTCCACCCAGCTGTCTTAGACAGCTGAGTGGAGAGGTTTACACTGGGCATGTCAGGCTGGCCTGCGCAAGACAGCTGGCAAAAGTGAAAGGCACACTGTAAACACGGCTCGGGCTGGGGAAAGAGAAAAGTACAATGGTAATAAATTCACTTTATTATTTTTCACTTTTTGCAGCTCTGGCAGCAGGGGGGGCAACTCTCCTCTGCCTTAATGGAGGGGCCGCCGTTGTAGGACTCACTCTTCAGGTCACATCTGGACTTGTGGAAGATTCAGAATAAGGACTGCTCTGCTGCAAGAAGGTCTGCCCAGCTGCTCTTCTTCCCTGCCTGCTAGAGGGGCTGTTCTACTGCCCTGCTACCTGAGGAAGAAGGACTGGGCCTGCATGCTGGAGCCAGGACCACCAGAGTGCCACCCAGGGCTAGTTGGCTATCCTCCTGTTCTGAGCTACAGGGACACAACAGACTCCAAAACCCTTGAGCCCTGCAACTGGACTCTGCCTACTGTGAGTACTAACCCCCCAGGTGGTGCCTCCCCAGTACTGGACCCTTGGAAGTGGGGATACATTTGCTCTGCCAGCCAAGCTGTGGTCCCCATCTGAACCAATACAGCACATCTGAACTGATGCAGCGCGATGCAACCCGACACAGCCCTTGCAGACCCTCATTGTAACCGATCGTAACTGACGCAACGCAACCCAATGCAAAATCTTGCAATGCATCCCTCGCTACTCCCCATCGGAACCGAAGAAGCATGATGCAACCCGACACGGACCTCGCCTCACAGGTCCTTATCGGAACAAACGCAGTGCGGCCCAACTCGCCGCAAGACCTTGCATGGCTCCTCTGATCCACCACTGCGCAACGCCCCGCATCCAGGACATGAGGTACAGTTCACAGCAGACCTAACCTGGTCCATGTATCCAGCCTGCACTTCATTGTGGTCAGCATCAACTTGTGACTTTGTATCGATCCTCTGCGACCATATAACCATGGCACTGTGTGGTTTTAGGCACTATTTGTACCTAAATCTTTCAAATTGCATACCTCTGGTTCTACTGATTAGATTTTTAATATTTTGATGTCAAATAATGTATTGAAATTTACTCTGCTTTTCTGAACTAGTGTGGGATATTCTTGTGTTGTTCTTTTTACTATATTACTGTTTGTATGTAAATCTTTACAAATTGCCTCTAAGTTAAGCCTGGCTGCTTTTGTGCCAAGCTACCAGATTGTTAAACACACGTTAATTTAGTGACTTTTTGTGGTTCAGGCTGACAAGGATTGTGGCTGCTGCTTGAGTAAGGGTTCAACCCCCTCAACCTACAACCCAATTTACCACGGTGTTCTTCACTCAGATGCTGATTTACTTCTTTGCATCAAAATGCAACATTTGTCTACTGCCAGGTTATCCTGATACGAGGTACTCTGGTCGTCTTCACACATAACCTTAGTCAGTTGTCCCACTGAGCCCAGCCTCTTTAATGCCCACCCAGCAACCGGGAGAAGCCTATGTTTGCCTCGTGTTCACTGAGCATGTAACAAAACCCTGCATTAATATCACTGAAACTCCAATACCCACCAGTGGACTTGCTGATTATGCTGATGGTCCATGTCTTTGAGATGTTGCTGGAACTTAACTGCTGGTTATGCTGTGTGTACCTGTTACCTGAACAGCCGCACACACTTTTACTAACCCACAACACCTACACTCTGCCTCAGTCTCACTCGTACACACTCCCCGCTTCCACAAAAGCAAAACTGGAGGTCACTCATTCTCCTACATCACACCCTAGACATTGAAGAACCACCCTCAACACATCAGAGCCTGCTCCTCACGTCCTGAGTTCTGCAAGAAGCTAAAGACCGGGCCCTCCACATAAGCACCTTGGGACCACCCACCTGCACATCATGCCCAAGAGCCTGGAAACCCTCTTGGGTGCTAGTGCGCTATACAAATCACCATAACATAATATTACATTGAACATGCCTCGCTCATGTTCAGTCCGCAGAAGGAGATGAATTTATGGCCCTGACTAGGGCAGGCATCTTCCCTGACAAAATGACTGTCACTATAGTCACAAGTTTTAGTATGCTTTTGGCGTAGCCCGTGATTTGGGGTTTATGACCTCAGCAGGGACCCATATTAACAAGCATTGGCAAAGCCAAAAGGTCTTGCCTTTGGACCTACTGGCTTTGTGATAACCTTTGAGCCATGCTGTACAGCATCCCGATACCGTGCAGCAAGGCTAAATAGGGGAAAAAATGGCTTTTTCTGTCACTTTGTGAGCATGTGCACCATGCATGCACGTGCCTACAAAATTACATCTTCACTTTTTAAAAAATATTGCCGTGGTCAAACACAAGATAAAGGCAACCAATCAAATCAGAAACAAGCCAATGAAAGCGACAAGGCTAACCAATGGTTAGCAATGGGCGGGCTTTTAGCCCACTGCACGTTCAGCGCTCCTCCTGTGTTGTTATCTCTCTTTGGGCTTCAAACCACGCCCATGTCACCTCAGTGTCTTTCATTGGTTCGTGGGCTTGCCTTTTAAAATCTGCTTGCTTTCATTAGTGGAAGGCATGCATACGTCATGTCTTTTCCGGTGGTTAGCCCTCCTAGAGCGCAGCGACCAAGTACTGGAAACCTACAAGGCTCGCTGTTTTCCATCGGGCTTCTGGACTACGTTTTAAATTTTTTCGCAGTGCGATCTTGCTGGGCAGAAGTCAAGCGCTTTGCATGATATCGACCCTGTTTCATAGTTAATTGCACTTTTGCCAGTTACGTAGATAATTGCACTTTTGCCGGTTACATGGATAATTGCACTTTTGCCGATAAATTTCAATACTAGTGAACTTTTATTTCCGTTTGTGTTTCTGCTTTGCACTTTTGGCGGCCGTCAGCTCGCTTATGTGAAACTTTAACTTTTCAGTGTGTATGGCAAGAAAATTCCAGTTAGTTATGTGAAACTGTTTTATTTTCATTTTCAATTTACGTGGCAAGAAAAGTCCGGTTAGGAGTTTACAATGCTAATTGCTCTAGCTCAAGCAAACCCTAGACCCGTTGCATTGCAAATGCTTGTTGATATGATTCGCAAACAGCTGAAGGCTGTGCGCTGGGCAACGCCTACAATCATGGACGTCAATTCGCCAACATGCCAGGAGTAGCGGAAGTGACATCACACGCCCCTTGGCCTTGACGTTCACTCACACGTGTGCTTACGCGCACACACCCACATAGTCCCCCTCTCAGCCATATACACAACATGCATTTAAAATCAGTGTTTTACCTGCCTCGGCTGCCGGGGAAGGTCATATTCTAGCTAACTGTGCTCCTTTCTAACACGAATAGTGAATAATCTTATATTCCTCACTATTTAATGAAAATGACAGAAAACAAGGAGAATGGAGGCCCAAGCAATGCGCAAAAACCTACAAAGGCAGTGCCAGGGGTCGCAAGGGGCACGCCGGTGGCAGCTGCGACCCCTGAACGACGTCCATGCTTGCAATCTGGTTCCCCGCATCAATGTGTCAGCCGTTCTAAAGCTCCCATCACCACTTGTGCTCGGCTGACGTCTGCAATGTTTGCAATGTCTTCTGACCTTGCATCAGGGATTGAAACTGTTAATGGATACCAATTGTTTTGCCTTTATTTTGGATTATTCATTTTAACTTATTCTTCGGCTTGGCCTTTGTGTGTGTGAGACTGTGACCCCCCATCTGCACACAGCAGGCCCTCTATCTCTGCCCCCTGCGGGGGTGGGCCGGGTCGGCTTCCAGGTTAGTGATTAGAAACTGGAGGCCAGTGGGCGGAGCCTACGACCCCCTCCTGCTTCTCTCAGCTTTAATCTGCACCTTATCGTGGGCTCCTCGGTCCTTAGTTAGGATGACCAGACGTCTCGGATTTCCCCGGACAGTTTTTAGAGAACTGTCCCGACGCATCTCTTAGTTTTTAAGAAAAATTCCCGGTTTTTGCAACAAAGGTCAGATCATTAAATAAATGTCCCTGTTTTTGGGACAAAGGTCAGATCATGTAGGGAAGCATAAGTAAGGTATGAAATAATTAAAGCAACTTATCTGTTACTGTCAGACAACACAGTCCCCTGTCTGCTCCCAGCAGAGAGACAGAGTGGGGGGCAGGGAGAGGTGGGTGGGGGCGGGGTGGGTTTGCAGGGTGGGATGTCAAGCCATTGCTCATTTTAAATATGTAGTCTTGTAAATGTGTGCATGTGTGTGTTGTATGCGTGTGTATGTATATATATATATATATATATATATATATACGCACATCTCTCTCTCCATATATATATATATTTATTATATATATAAACACACATGTGTAACACATTCACAAAGATACGCAAAAAAAAGGGCCAGGACCGATATAAAAGTGAGAGTAAAGTCTTTAGTCTTTCTTTTATGTCTGACCTATCCCGGTTTTTGCTCCTCAAAATCTGGTCACCCTATCCTTAGGGAAACCAGAGGGAGCCGGGCGGGCTGCTCCGACAGCTCAGCCTGTGGTGCGGGCTTTTGGCTGTGCTGCTTTCTGGTCTGCTGCTGCTGGGCCGTTTTTTACGGATGATTTCACTGACATTTAAACAAACATTGGCTGCAACAAGCTCAGATCCACGCATCCTTGCAAAACACTGGAGCAGCGTGTCACTGCAAGTTCAAAACTGACCGCAACTTGATGGGCCTGTTGTTCAGGTCTCCAGTTCACTGGTAGGGGGATGTGCCCGGACCGGCCTTCTGCCCCAGTCGACCCTGCTCCCCGGCCCCATCAGCCCTGGAGCAGACGTGCACTTGTCCATATCTGGCTGCTGGGAAAGGATGCTGGCCTGCTGCTGGAAACCCGGCGGCGACACCAGGATGTGGGATGTTTGTACTGCAGTAACCCCCCCTGAATTGATGGCTTCAGACTATTAATATATAGTATTTCCTAAGTATTTCTGCTTTTATGTGGAAACACCGCGTATTGTGATGCACTTTAGATTCACAGGTATGTGGAAATTTGCGGTAAACAGATTACCGTTTTTTTGCACGGTTCCTCTGGACTCCAAAGAAGGGTCTTTCAGGTAAAACACGAAAGGTTGTCTGTGTCTGAAGCCGAGACTCACCAGAAAGAGCAGGGGGCGGTAAACATGTCTAAACATGCCACCAAAAGAGGCGGTATCATACTGAAAGGCTGTCCCTGAGGAAGGGAGGGGGAATTACCACAGCCAGGGCCTTTAATGAGTCTGTTCCGGGGTTGAATCTGGCGGCCCTGACAGGCCAATGAACAAGACATTGTTTTATGTTTCACCCTCCATCCCTCCCCCACGTGCCTCCTGCCCTGACGTGTCTCTTCTTCACTCTCCTCCCAGGGTCCCTCCCCTTGGCTCCGGCACTCCCTCTTCTGTTACTCAGGCACTTCTCCTGCCATCGGCAGACCTCCCTCCCCGATTCTGCCCCTCTCTTCTCATACACTCCAGTCCCTCCCCACAGACTCTGTCCACCCTCTTCTCATACACTCCAGTCCCTCCACCAGACTCTGCCCACCCTCTTCTCATACACTCAGTCCCTCCCCGCAGACTCTGCCCCTGCTGCCGCCTACCTCCGTATCTCCTCTCCCCTCCCCATCACACCGCTTACTGCCCTCCCCTCAGACCTTGTCCCGCCCCTCTCCTCCCTGTTTCTGTAGGTTGCCCCCGCCCCAACTCTCCTCTGTCCTTCCCTCCACGTCTCCCTCTGTTCCTTCTCTCTCCTCTGGATGTGACTGTCTCTCCCACCTCCTGTCCCTCCCCACTTTCTCTCCCCCTCCCCTCCTTTTCACACCCCTCTCCTATCTGTCCCTCTCTCCGCGCTCAGTTCCTGGCAGACTCTGGCTGGGACCGCACCCTCCCTCCCCTCCACCATGCTGCCAGCCCCGGGCACCGCGCTGCTACCCAGCCCCCGCCGTCTGGCAGCCGCCGCCGCCCCCGCCGGGAAGGCGAAGCTCACCCACCCGGGCAAGGCCATCCTGGCAGGTAAGTGCCCTTGTCTGTGATGCCTGGGGTGGCCTCCGCTGAAGGAGACAGTCCGCAATGCATGTCTGACAGCTACACACCGCTTCCGTGATTGCCTGCAGCGCCCAGTAGAATGTACGGCACGCAGCAAGGCGCTTTACAGGCAGAACAGCGCAGACAAGTATTGACAAAGTAAACATAAGGCTTGTGCATGATGTCACAGTCTTTCCAAACGGTGTCTGTTATATTTTAGTGTGGACCAGCTCGTGTTTACCTAAACACATCTCTTCCTTGAGTGTCTGCACCATCCGGGTTACCCTCGCAGCTCTCAGCAGACTGCCTGGACCATGGTTTCCTGTGGACACCGCTCTCCCTCGGTTGTGGGCACCACCACACGTTCACCTGCGCACACATATCTTCTTTGTGTGTCCTCCCTCTCCCTTGTTTACTTGTTTCCTGCTCACACACACCTGGCCTGTGACAATAACCCCTTCCCCCCCCCAAGAGGCAGCACATTACTCTTCCCTGGTTGTCTGCACCCCCTGTTGCCCCGCAGAAACCAGGCGTGCCTTTCCATGCCAGTTTGCGTGCCGGCATTTCTTGTTTGCCAGCATTTGTCCCAGCCTTGGGTGACCCTTCCCGCATACCCCCACCACTCCCCCCACGACACATTTAGTTGTAAACATGTTGTTTTCCCTGACTTTGGACTTTGGTGTGACTTTGTTGCGAACGGTGCAGAATTCACAGCTCTGGTCAAGTGTGTGATCCTGGGCAAGCTGCGTTACCTCTGTGTGCCTCAGGCGTCTTATCTTCCAAAAGTGGGAGTTCTTGGCACCGACGCAAACGCTGTGTTAGGCGCTATACAAAGCCGGAAACAACTGGATATTTAGCTGCAGAATGCTGCCTCACAGGTTGGCATGGCTGGGGCAGCTACAGTCGGATGCCAGGAGTAAACCATGTCTTACAGAGAGTCGAGCCTTTGATCTGCAGTTTCCGTAGATGGGATACAGGCGCTTTAACCCCCTGAGCCATCAGAGAGTACCTGTCCGGCTGGTTGAGCTGTGTACAAGGATGCTGTTGAACCTGCTGTTGCTGGAGGGCGTGCCAGCCGGATGTTGCCACCTGGCAGGTCCTTGCAGCGGGCACCCCAGGTCGTCTGTCTTCTGATTGGCAGCTGAGTGGGGTGTGCACACCAGCACTGTTGCATACCCACTGATCTATAAATAGACTGTTATCCAGATGTAATACTCCAGTGTCTAAAGGTGGCTGGGGCGAGGGGGTGGGGCATTCCAGGGCTAATGGCCAGACTCCTGCCTCGTGACACGGCTGACAAGAGAGAGAGCAACTCACCTACCGAGAAATGTATGGAAACATAAAACCATGCATCCATAGTTGAATGAATGATTCTACGCACAAGCAAACCAATGCACCGAAGAAAGGTTGATTGCATGCATGAATGATTGAATTCATGAATGAACAAGTGAATGGTTAAATGCATAAATGAAGTCATGCGTCAATAATTGAATGATTAAAAGGACGAATTTAAAAAAAGCTTGGATTAATGGTTGAATGCAAGTGTGAGTCAGTGGTTGAATTCATGAAAAAAGAAGGGAATTAGTGAATGCATGGGTGATTGAATGGTTGATAGAGCACCTATTACAATTCAATTATTGACTCCTTAAATGGATGGATGAATTCAGGCACATGCTGGCGAATGACTGACTGAATGCATGAATGAACAAATGTATGGATTACTGCTTGTGTGAATCAATCAAACATTTGTAGAGCACGGCAAGTCACCCATGAGGGTTTCCAGGCGCTGGAGCTGCATGCTGCTGCGTGGAGGAATGATCATTCCAACATGCAGGTCTTTATTTCTCTTCTGAAGCACTGGAGTGACAGTGCGGTCCTGAGGTGCAGGGGGAGGTTGTTCCAGGTGGGAGAAGGAGCGTCCTCAGCTGTTGGCTTGGCGGATGCCTGGGGTGTCTGCCAGGGAGAGGTATCTGGTCAGTTGGTGGAAGGTCCGGCATTTGTTGTATGCTGGTCCATCATCCCGGGCCTTGCAGGCATGGATCAGCATCTTGAACGGGTATCTCTTCTGAATCGGAAGCCAGTGTAGTTTTTTTAAGATGGGGGTGTGATGTGGGTCCTTCCAGGGAGGTCGCGTGAGGTTGAATTAATGAATCTCTGAGCAACTGCAGGAAATAAATGATTGTTGCATTAAAGAATGCATGATTAAATACAACTCTATTGCAAATGAGTGAATACAATGGTGTGGGGCACCTCTGCAAAGTCACACTCCTTGTTGCATGGCTGATTCAAGTGCTGTCTGTACAACAACAACACTGCTTCTCAGGGCAGTGCCAGTGTCAGAGGTTAGGGATGCCAGTCTTCTTAAAACCCCACCCTGGGCGTTTTGGGAATGCCAGCCATGGGAAGTGGGCATTAGTCAGGAGGAATGCCAGGCAGGGGGTCTGTGTCTCTGAAGTTGGTGTGGTGTAGGTATGGTATTAGTCTCAGGGAGTTGGTGCCACTGCAGGTGTTAATAGAATCAGGGCGAATGCCAGTTTGGAGCAGTGCCTGCCTGCAGAAGCAGAGACCACTCCAGGAAGGTTTGCAGAGAACCCATAGTGCCCACTCTGGGGAGCGGGACACCCTGTGAGAGGGCCCGTCAAGGAGTGGGCACCATCTGGTTAGAGTGATGGTCTTGGCAGGGGACTGAAGAAGGAGGTGCCAGCCAGGGAGGGTTTTAAGGATATCAGTGTGTCTGATTGCCCTTCTGATGGGAGTGTGAGACACTCTGGGTAAATATGCAGCTAGAAAAGTAGGTGCCATCTAAAGGGCATGACAGTCAGGAGGATGGATGTCAACGTGGTGCAGAGGGTGGCAGTTGTGGACTGCTCGCATGGGAGTCTGGGGTCACTGCCAGTCTGGGTAGAGGGTGCCAGTCTGAGGACAGTCTCGGTGAGCGCCTGTCTAGTGAGAGTGGGCACGGGTCAGATGGAATGCCAGATGAAAAAGAAAACCTGTGAGTGTGTGTGTGCGTGGGGGGCAGTGTCGAGGGTGCCAGTCTGGTTAAGGGGGGCAGAGGTGAAGAACTATGGGAGCCTTTTCGGAGTGTGTGTTGTGAGGTGGAGGTGGTGCCAATCTGAAGGGGTGTGTATTAGGGAGGTGTCGAAATGAATGGAGTGCATGGGTGCCACTATCCCAGGTGGGTGCTAGGGTGGGCGGAGTGCCAGTCTTGTGCTGCCAGGGTGCCACTATCCCAGGTGGGTGCTAGTATGGGTGGAGTGCCAGTCTTGGGCTGGTAGCCCAGGGTGATGTGCTACTCTCCCAGGTGGGTGCTAGGATGGGTGGAGTGCTAGCATGGGTGGAGGGCTAGGAGGGGTGGAGGGCCAGGCTTCTGCTGCCAGCCCACGGTGCTACTCTCCCAGGTGGGTGCTAGGATGGGTGGAGTGCTAGGATGGGTGGAGTGCTAGGAGGGGTGGAGGGCTAGGAGGGGTGGAGGGCCAGGCTTCTGCTGCCAGCCCACGGTGCTACTCTTCCAGGTGGGTGCTAGGATGGGTGGAGTGCTAGGAGGGGTGGTGTGCGAGTCGTGTGCTGCCAGCCCACGGTGCTACTCTCCCAGGTGGGTGCTAGGATGGGTGGAGTGCTAGCATGGGTGGAGGGCTAGGAGGGGTGGAGGGCCAGGCTTCTGCTGCCAGCCCACGGTGCTACTCTCCCAGGTGGGTGCTAGGATGGGTGGTGTGCGAGTCGTGTGCTGCCAGGGTGGTACCAGTTGCTAGGATGGGCGGAGGGCCAGGAGGGGTGGAGGGCCAGGCTTGTGCTGCCAGCCCACGGTGCTACTCTCCCAGGTGGGTGCTAGGATGGGTGGAGTGCTAGTATGGGTGGAGGGCCAGGCTTGTGCTGCCAGCCCACGGTGCTACTCTTCCAGGTGGGTGCTAGGATGGGTGGAGTGCTAGGAGGGATGGAGGGCCAGGCTTCTGCTGCCAGCCCACGGTGCTACTCTTGCAGGTGGGTGCTAGGATGGGTGGAGTGCTAGGAGGGGTGGAGGGCCAGGCTTTTGCTGCCAGCCCACGGTGCTACTCTCCCAGGTGGGTGCTAGGATGGGTGGAGTGCTAGAAGGGGTGGAGGGCCAGGCTTGTACTGCCAGCCCACGGTGCTACTCTCCCAGGTGGGTGCTAGTATGGGTGGAGTGCCAGTCTTGGGCTGGTAGCCCAGGGTGATGTGCTACTCTCCCAGGTGGGTGCTAGGATGGGTGGAGTGCTAGCATGGGTGGAGGGCTAGGAGGGGTGGAGGGCCAGGCTTCTGCTGCCAGCCCACGGTGCTACTCTCCCAGGTGGGTGCTAGGATGGGTGGAGTGCTAGGATGGGTGGAGTGCTAGGAGGGGTGGAGGGCTAGGAGGGGTGGAGGGCTAGGAGGGGCGGAGGGCCAGGCTTCTGCTGCCAGCCCACGGTGCTACTCTTCCAGGTGGGTGCTAGGATGGGTGGAGTGCTAGGAGGGGTGGTGTGCGAGTCGTGTGCTGCCAGCCCACGGTGCTACTCTCCCAGGTGGGTGCTAGGATGGGTGGAGTGCTAGCATGGGTGGAGGGCTAGGAGGGGTGGAGGGCCAGGCTTCTGCTGCCAGCCCACGGTGCTACTCTCCCAGGTGGGTGCTAGGATGGGTGGTGTGCGAGTCGTGTGCTGCCAGGGTGGTACCAGTTGCTAGGATGGGCGGAGGGCCAGGAGGGGTGGAGGGCCAGGCTTGTGCTGCCAGCCCACGGTGCTACTCTCCCAGGTGGGTGCTAGGATGGGTGGAGTGCTAGTATGGGTGGAGGGCCAGGCTTGTGCTGCCAGCCCACGGTGCTACTCTTCCAGGTGGGTGCTAGGATGGGTGGAGTGCTAGGAGGGATGGAGGGCCAGGCTTCTGCTGCCAGCCCACGGTGCTACTCTTGCAGGTGGGTGCTAGGATGGGTGGAGTGCTAGGAGGGGTGGAGGGCCAGGCTTCTGCTGCCAGCCCACGGTGCTACTCTCCCAGGTGGGTGCTAGGATGGGTGGAGTGCTAGGAGGGGTGGAGGGCCAGGCTTCTGCTGCCAGCCCACGGTGCTACTCTCCCAGGTGGGTGCTAGGATGGGTGGAGTGCTAGAAGGGGTGGAGGGCCAGGCTTGTACTGCCAGCCCACGGTGCTACTCTCCCAGGTGGGTGCTGGGATGGGTGGAGTGCTAGGATGGGTGGAGGGCTAGGAGGGGTGGAGGGCCAGGCTTGTACTGCCAGCCCACGGTGCTGCTCTTCCAGGTGGGTGCTAGGATGGGTGGAGTGCTAGCATGGGTGGAGGGCTAGGAGGGGTGGAGGGCCAGGCTTGTACTGCCAGCCCACGGTGCTGCTCTTCCAGGTGGGTGCTAGGATGGGTGGAGTGCTAGCATGGGTGGAGGGCTAGGAGGGGTGGAGGGCTAGGAGGGGTGGAGGGCCAGGCTTGTGCTGCCAGCCCACGGTGCTGCGCCGCAGCCCGGCCTGGGGGAAGCAGATGAAGATGTGATTCTATGGTATGATACACAGCAGAGGACAGGCAGCCAATCAAAGGCCAGCATTCGTGCTTGCGGCCTCCTCATTGGAGCAGCGGCGGGGATGGGCAGACCGTGTGTGTGAGCTGGGAGGGTGGGCCTGCCCCTTCCCTGGGGGGCCCCAGGCTCCCTGTTCATACACGTGTCTGATATCCACACACAGTGCGCTGATGTCATCCTACGCACCGGGAAGAGATGCTCTTTAATGAAGTCTCACTGACTGATGGGTCCTGGCCAGCACGTACCTCAGGCGAGGCGGACTCACTCTCTCGGAGGTGGTCTCCCTGATATATGGCCTGCACATGTCATCTCACTGTGAGGAAGGGCGTAGCTTGGGGTGGGGGAGTCAACACCCCCTAATAAATGCATTCTGTAGTAAATAGTTGGGCAGAGATGCTTTAATTTAGGGATAATAGGGTGTTTGTCGATTTCACGTGTTATTTTGACATACACCTCGGGGGGAAAACAACAAAATCTCTCTCTCACACTCTCTCGTCTGTGTTCAAAGGGTCTTTGAAAATATTATTTTATAAAATATTGAGTTGCACCCACCCCGCTCAATCACACTCCTCGCTTCCTACCGCCCCTTAAGCCCCCCTCGCCCTGCTTCTGGAGAGTGTACTTTAACCAGCATGATTGGTGGGCAACGTGAAGCTCACCCCCCCTAGTGTTACTGTCTGCCCCTGACGGTGAGGTGGACCCCCTAATATCGCCTGCACGTCACTCTCGAGGAGGTGGACCCCCTAATGTCGCCTGCACGTCACTCTCGAGGAGGTGGACCCCCTAATGTCGCCTGCACGTCACTCTCGATGAGGTGGACTCCCTGGTAACGCACCACTTCAGATGTCTCCTGCCCTGCGGCTGTCACACCACTTGTGATGTCCCTCTCCCTTCAAATGCCACCTCACGTCTGATGTCTCCTGCCCTGCGGCTGTCACACCGCTTGTGATGTCTCCCTCCCTTCAAATGTCACCTCGCGTCTGATGTCTCCTGCCCTGCGGCTGTCACACCGCTTGGGATGTCCCTCTCCCTTCAAATGCCACCTCACGTCTGATGTCTCCGGCCCTGCGGCTGTCACACCACTTGTGATGTCTCCCTCCCTTCAAATGTCACCTCGCGTCTGATGTCTCCTGCCCTGCGGCTGTCACACCGCTTGTGATGTCTCCCTCCCTTCAAATGTCACCTCGCGTCTGATGTCTCCGGCTCTGCGGTTGTCACACCGCTTGGGATGTCTCCCTCCCTTCAAATGTCACCTCGCGTCTGATGTCTCCTGCCCTGCGGCTGTCACACCGCTTGGGATGTCTCCCTCCCTTCAAATGTCTCCCTTCAAATGCCACCTCGCGTCTGATGTCTCCTGCCCTGCGGCTGTCACACCGCTTGGGATGTCTCCCTCCCTTCAAATGTCTCCCTTCAAATGTCACCTCGCGTCTGATGTCTCCTGCCCTGCGGCTGTCACACCGCTTGGGATGTCCCTCTCCCTTCAAATGCCACCTCACGTCTGATGTCTCCGGCCCTGCGGCTGTCACACCACTTGTGATGTCTCCCTCCCTTCAAATGTCACCTCGCGTCTGATGTCTCCTGCCCTGCGGCTGTCACACCGCTTGTGATGTCTCCCTCCCTTCAAATGTCACCTCGCGTCTGATGTCTCCGGCTCTGCGGTTGTCACACCGCTTGGGATGTCTCCCTCCCTTCAAATGTCACCTCGCGTCTGATGTCTCCTGCCCTGCGGCTGTCACACCGCTTGGGATGTCTCCCTCCCTTCAAATGTCTCCCTTCAAATGCCACCTCGCGTCTGATGTCTCCTGCCCTGCGGCTGTCACACCGCTTGGGATGTCTCCCTCCCTTCAAATGTCTCCCTTCAAATGCCACCTCACGTCTGATGTCTCCGGCCCTGCGGCTGTCACGCCACTTGTGATGTCTCCCTCCTTCAAATGTCACCTCACGTCTGATGTCTCCGGCCCTGCGGCTGTCACACCGCTTGGGATGTCTCCCTCCGTTCAAATGCCACCTCACGTTTGATGTCTCCGGCCCTGCGGCTGTCACACCACTTGTGATGTCTCCCTCCCTTCAAATGTCACCTCGCGTCTGATGTCTCCGGCCCTGCGGCTGTCACACCGCTTGTGATGTCTGCTGCCCTCAAATGGCGCATCACTTGTGATGTCTGCACCTCTGCAGCTGTCACACTACTGCTGTCTCCCTCCCTTCAAATGGCACATCACTTGTGATGTCTCCTGCCCTGCAGGTGTCACATGACATCTGATGTCTCCTGCCCGTCAGATGTCATCTCTCTCTCGTGTCATCTCAGTTGTGTGCTCTGCCTGGCAGATGCTACCCACTCTGATTTAAGTGGCTCTCGCGTGATACCCCCATCTGCTTATGCCACCGCTTCTCTGTGGCGTGGCACTCAGGCGGTGCCCCTTGCCCTGCATATGTCATCTCACTGAGATGTTATAGTCTCACGACATAGGCTACAGATTTCACTCTCCGCTCCTGCGAGCTTACACTCACCGTGACATGACATCTCTTGCACAGTGAAATGTGCCGCTGTCAATCAATTAGGTTTTATGAAGCATGAGAGTCTCAAGGCGCTGGAGTTGCTAGCTGCTTCATGGCGCTATATTCATATCTTGAGTCCTTTTCTGAATTCCCGGAGAGACGCAGTGTTCCTGAGGTGCGGGGTAAGGTCTCCCCAGGCTTTGGGCACCAGGTGAGGTAAGAGGGAATCCTCCATGGTGGATCCGCAGATCCAGGGGTGTCTGCGAGGAAAAGGGAGGCGGATCGCAGCTGCGGGCGCCCACTGACGTACAGTGCGAGATGACGCCTCGTGCTGCAAGAGATGGCACTCTGTCCACCTCGCTTCTTCTTACGAGCCTGTGTGAGATGCCATGAAGATTACTGGAAGAGGTTTTGTCTCGGTGTCTGAAAGCTGTTACTCTTCTCTGATGTACTGAGAGAGATGGTGTTGCATTGTTGGGCACGGCACACCAAGCGTGTGCTGAATCTCGGCCAGTGTCAGATGTCAGCTCTTGTACTGTCAGATGTTAGTCTTAATTGTAAATGCCTTTTCTTGCACATAAAGGGCCAAATGTGCAATAATTTCCTTTTGTGACTTGAAAATTCGCTAATTGCGCGTTGCAAAAAGGAAATGTACTGATGCGTCACAGACTCATTTAGTGATTCCCAGTCTGGATTCTGCAAGACTGTGCAAGCTGCCTGGTTGCAAAAGACCTATTGTGGGTTTTCCAACACCCTAAACTAGGTGAAAAGTTATGTTTACCTACTTCCTGTTTGAAAAACCCTTGGCCTTTGACCTCGCACTGCTTTACAAAGTGTGAACTCCCGGTACATGCCATTCTAGAGCTTCTGCCAGACCGAGTAAGCTGCCTGGTTGCAAAAGACCTATTGTGGGTTTTCCAAGAATTGGCAGGGGTTTACAGCCTGCCTGCCTGCCTATTGCTTACCATTGGTTGGCTTTCTTGTCACTCATTTGCTTGCTTCTTATTCGATGACTTTCTTTGTCCCAGCTTATCCATTTTGTGTTTGTCCCACCAGTGGAGCATAGCGTGTTTACTACCTCTATGTCAGGCTAGCATCTGTCCTTCCACAGCTCACTTTTAGAAAACTTTTTCTTTTTTTGCTGAAGCTCTCCATGAGAGTGCATGTGTTTTCCAGAACTCTCCCTTGTGTGCTCCTTCCCCTGCCAAATACCCACCCCAGGGTCCATGTTGTTGCCTCCCTTGTGCTACAAACACTCTAGTGTGAACTCCACACTCCCTTTCTCCCTTGCTTTCCAGGGTTACTTTCTCGGTCATGCTTACCCCTTTGTTGCTCTCCCTTGCATGCAGTTTTTCCTCCTCCGTCCGCTATGCATTGCTTCCCCGACCTACTGCTCCATTGCCCCACACACCTATTGCCTTTTTTCTATTTTTTTTTTGTGGGTGGGGATGTGGGACCTAGGCAGAAAATTACGACTGGCCCCTCTGCCTTTAAAAGGCGGCGCTTTTGCGCTATTCCTCCCCCTCCCCCCCACTCAATCTTGGGTGGGTGAGTAAAAATTTACGCCTGCGTTATTTTGTAGGTGTGCATGCGTGATGCATGTGCATGCACACACAATCACGGATCTACACGAGGAAAGCAGCTGCCTTTCCATCATCATACCTTTTTCCCCTGTGCTAAAGGCATTGACAAAGCCAATAGTCCGGTGGACCGTCTGTTTTCACTGGCCCTTGACTGTTCTGCAGAGAGAGCCCGGGTTGCACGTGCCAGACTGCAGTCACTCACTCGGCCCTGATTTGTCTTTGCACTCTGGGGCTTGCAACCATGTTTTCTCCATCTATAAATGCAAGGCTGCCAGTATCAAAAACAATACTGCGCCTTTTTAGGCATGGCTACAGACAGCTTCAATAGTTTCCAATCCAGAGGGGTATAATTCCATCACCACGTGTTGATTGATGGGTGTATCATTCTGCCTGGAGTGCTTCCATTGCTATGCATGAGGCAGAGACATGGGCTATTTTACATATGTAGACTACTATGAAGCATCACAACATCTTTCACGTCTAATCGATTTCATCGCTGCACACCACAGGACTACAAATCCCAGTTAAGCATTTCCAACCTAAAACTGCACTTCAACCCAAGGCCACCACACTTTCACCCCAAACTACCACACTGCCAGCCCATCATAATCATACCATCATCTCAACACTGCTGGCACTATTGTAGCTTGGCTGCCCCTCCCCACCCACTCAACAGCCCACCACCGCCCCATCCCTGCACGGCTAGCTTCCATTACTAGAGAAACACTTCACAGTACGGCTCGACCACCCAGCACCCTCATCCTGCAAAATACCAATACTACACTCAAGGCCACTGGAGTGATGCGATTGTGCGGCTGCTGTGATTTTGGTTCAATTGTAGATATGCTGTATTTGCCAAATAATCCATGGTCTGCCGCATAATCTATTGGTTTTAACAAAAAACATTTTTGTTTCTATCTCAAACGGTTCAAAAGTTAGTAAAAACACAGTGGAAGGCCATTTGCGTAGTTTGCCTGGCCAGCTTCCTGTAGATAGTTGCTATATTTTGGTATGAAACTGGTACTAATGAGGTACAACTAATGCCCAGGGTTAACAAGATAAAAAATGACTAAACAATTAAGTAATACTGTCACAAAATGTGCCGCATAAGTTGACGTTTCTTGCTGCGTCAATTACTCAGCACAGCTGCATAAGTTGACCCTCCCCTGCCGCATACTTCCAGTGGCCCCGACTAAACTTCCCTTCCTATTCTTACAGGACCACCTGAAATTATCTCACCACCATCACACCCCAAACCATACACTGCCACCAGCATCCACAATACTCCACAGCTGTGCACCGCCACCTCAGATCTGTGAACCACCACTGCACACGAACACGTCATCAAACACATGATGTCAGCACCACCCTCATCAGTATACAACATCCCAGCTAAAAATACCCCCAGGTACCACCCCTGCAGACAACACCACACAATCAGCCCATACCAGAACATCACCAGCTCCAAACCAGTTCCCACCACACCTCACAGAACCATGAGTTCATCCATCACACACTGCAGTGTGGTCTCACCACTAAGAGAACCGCAATACCACCCCACCACTGTGCTACCACCTCCCACCACTGCATGACACTACCACGGCACTATCATCTCATAGCAACAGATGATCAGTCCCCCCCCACCGTCCTAACAGCCCTTACCACTGAATTACCACCTCACAGCAGCAACTTCACCCCTACCACAGCTCTACCATCCCTGTCAGGATACTGTGACCCCCACACTGTACGGCACCCCACACTGTAGACAGATGGTACTTGAGGCATGGCAAAAACAAAACACAGCACCTCTACAAGGTACCACAACAACAACACACAATACAAAACACTGCGCCAACGTCACAACTCCCACAACAATGCAACCAGAATTACATCACAAAACATCAAATAGAACAACAGAAAATAATAATAACAAAACACAATGCAATAAGGGCAGGGCAACACATCACAGTAGTACCACGACAATAAAAGAAAACACACAACCCGTTGAAAAAAAACACAGCACAGCACACAAACATACAAAACAACAGACAACACACTACAATACAAAAATTACAGGTAACAAGAGCAGCAACACAGTATACCAACAAAACCCACTGAGATAACACACTGCTACAAAAGAACACAAAAGGCAACCGGTACTATAACACGAGCCATAAAACAAAATAAGACAAATCTGACAATACAACTCAACAACAAAACAACACCAGAGCAATGTAGTTGCAGTGCACAGTTATGCTATGTTTGGATGTCTTTTATTTTGTGGTGTGTTTTCTGTACTGTTGTAGTTGTATTTTTTTAGTCTTCTTCTTGTACTGTTTTGATATATTATTGTAGCGTGTCGAGGCTCCGTCGAGAATTTGTATGCATTGTTCAAAGGGTGATAAATCAGACCCTGTCCTGGAAGGAAGCGCCTCGAGTCTGTAGCATGCTTTGTGTGCTTAGCAAGGCAGTGGTAACGAGTATGCGTGCATTTGTTGCAGACATGACGTCATAGTGGTTGCCCTTGGTGTGTGTTGCATTGTTTGCATGCATGTGTAAGTATATACAACATGGGTGTCTGATGCATGATGGTGGGCACCCATGACTTATGCAGGCCTGGCACAACAGTGGCCGTTCTTCGCGTGCAGTAAACAGATGGCACATTCTTAACCAGGGTAAGCATAACGCTGGCCCTGGCATCATGATGCCAGTTTTTGACATAATGGTGGTATTTCTTGCCAGAACGTGGCCATCCCCTGTACGTTCGTGCTCACCAGGGGCACGGTGCTGACTGGGCCACAATGGTGGTAGTTCTTGGAAATACTATACACCCTCGTGGCGTGAGAATGACCTCATAATGTGCGCACTGGCATAATACTGGTGGTAATTCTGTATCTGTTGTGGGCATTGTGACGTGATGTGACCAGCCATTTTGAAACACTTCCGCTGGCATTGCATTAGGGGTTCCTACTGCTTTAATGACGTCATCATTTCTTCCAGGGCCTCGGCCAATAAGGTTGGTGTCAGCTATGTGCATCCATTCACATCCTCACTCACCCTCTCAAATGAGCACTCTTCGAAGCACTCGTATACTCAACCATTCATCTACGGACTCACTTATTCAACCATTCATCTGCACACTCACCCAGTCATTCACTCGATCGTGCACACATACATACGCTCAATGATCCATCCAGCGTTTTACGCATTCCCCCATTCATCCACTTTCGCATTTGCCAGAGTGACGGAGCGATTTCACTTAGTAGATAGTCAGACTTATTGGGTTTGCATGCCGCAGCTCCTCGAGTCCCCCTGCTGGAGCAGGTTTGCGCTTTAGCGGTTGTACGTAAATGAATCTGCAAACCGAGCGCCCGAATTTCGGTGCGTATATGACCCACTTAACGTTTACCACGGAGTAGTCACTCTTCCTCCCTCGGGGTGAGTCAGGGCTGGTCACAGCGCCGCCTTAGTTTTCCCTGTGACCTTGGCCAGATCACTAGCAACGCTCCACTGAAAAATATCCAGTGTCGTTCTGGAGAATGCGAACACGCCATCGGGCCTCCGTGGTGGCCTGTTCCAATCACAGCTCCTCCCTGATCTCCTGTGTGATCCTGGGCTGACCAGAGCACCCACTTGGTCTAATCACACCCCTCCTTCCCCAGTGAGGCTGTGCGCCTTACATAGCGCTTTGCCGTGGGCTTCGGTTTGACATGAGATATTGACTCCAACCAGTGCTGAATTTGAGACGGTGGTTTCCGGTCCGGTGCACGGGCACTTAAATTTGAGGTTTAGCACTTACTTTTCTGTCTCAAGCATTTGCTACGAGCAAAAGACACATATGGGAAACACGAAGGAAGAGAAAATCGAAAAAACGTCACAAAGGGAGACAGCAGAAAGCTGCAAGAGTGAGCTAGAAGGCAGAGAGTAGCTGTAAAAAGATTAAAGAGGCCCGAGGTGGCTTTAGGGTTAACTGGCCTCAGTAGTCCGTGCTCCCACATTTAATTGCGGCAGCGAAGAGAGCTTTGGGCACCAACACGTTATTATTTACAAATTAAGCAGTGGCTGACTTAGTGGGTCTCGACTGGGCCAGTGAATAATCACAGCCTTCCTATGCCCTATCTGACCCCAACCATCGGCCAGACACCTCCATCATCACTCAGCCCAACCTTCCTTGACTACTCTGTATACCCAGGGTGACTCTGGGCCAATCACAGCGTCGCCGTTGTTTTGCGGTGTGACCGTGGGCTAATCAGTCTTTTTGTTTTACCGCTGTGTGACCATGGAGTTTATCACGGGCTGATCAGGGGGTGATCGCGACAGTTACCTTGTACCCCGATTTGTCCATGGGCAACTCACATCGCTGCGATGTACCTAGTGCAGTGGTTCCCAACCTTTGACTTCTGTGGACCCCCAATTTATCATTACTGGAACCCGGGGACCCCCACTGAATCGTTATTGGAATCCAGGGATCTCCCCCTAAGTCACTACTGAAGGCTGGGGGCCTAATCGATTAATATTATTTCATTTTCTAAGCAGTCGCGGACCCCCTAAAGAGGCTTTGTGGACCTCCAGGGGTCCCTGGACCACAGTTTGGGCTCCCCCGACCTAGTGTGACAGTGTACCACTCTCCGTTCCATTTATGCAGCGTTAAATTATTGACTATACCCAGTTTTAGAAGATTCTTCCGGCCAATTATTTTATTCTGAAGTTTTATATACCGCGCACTCGGCACCCGTCACATTACGCAAAGTTAGGTTATAGGTTCGAACCTACTCCCAGTCCGCATCTCTTCAGTAACTCACCCCGCCATTTTCTGCTGTGTAGGCCCCACCTCTTTCAGAGTTTGTCCTCGCCCCGTCTTCTAACTTGTAAAAGTGTTTACCCCACTTGAAGAGTAAGTTGTGTTAATGCAGCAACACCACGACCTAGGGTGACCACCTGGCACTGAGGCAAATTCTGGACAGGACTGTAAAAAATTCAGGACAAAGGGTCAAAATTCAGGACAAAAATTCTGGACAAAGGGTCAAAATTCAGGACAAAAATTCAAGAACAAACGTCAGTTTTACAGACACACGCAAGAGAGGCCATGCCTCACTATGTTGTCAGTGCATTTATGTACTCTTTTTAAACATAGCACTATTTATTTACTGTGGACCTTTTGTGATTGCCTCCTGGTGTGCTACATTCAGGTGTCACATTACGTCCTTGTTCAGTAGTAAATTAATGCCCTTCACGGCAAGGCCATCACCCCTACCCAAATCTACCCGATCTTTCCTGAAGAGAAAGTAACAGCAACATTTTGATTAAGTTTCTGAACATTTCAAAACCCCTGGCAAACAGTTTGGGAAACATTAAGGTAATTAACCTTATGCTAGTTTAAACAAATTGAACAAAAACATCTGGCTTACCCCAACCGCCCATGGACTTTCAACCTATTTTTTTTTAAAGAGGCAGGGCAGATGGTGTGGGTGACAGTCTCACACCTAATGACAGGATGTGATGTACCCATAACTTGTCTGTAGTCTCACTGCACTAGAGTGTATGTTTGGGACTCTACATTTATCTCAGAAATTGGAGCCCGGACTACCAATCAAAGATAACAAAAGAGTAGGATGAAATCAAGATCAAATGGGAGATCCGCGGCAAGTAATTTAAAGGGTTGTTGCTAACAACTGGATAAATAAAGAAGAGAAGAACAAGGTGGGACAATTCCTAAAATCAGTCAAGATGGGTCCACCAAGACTATTTGAAGGTATTGGGTACCTGGGGAGTTGTCTGCACACAGGAGCGAAACAGAAGGGGCACTGTCAAGTGGTTGAACAATCAACACCCATCCACCTTGGCAAACTCTTCTGGTGCAATGGTTCGCTGTTAGTGCTTGTGAAGGGTGAGCAGGGGCCAGACCCCTAGCAAGGTTGTGCAAGGCAATTGGCCACTTAGTCCATGTCTTTATATGATTTTGAAATTGAGCAAAAGCCAAACTAGAGATCTGGGTTATCCCTAAGTGTCAAGTACACATAGAATCTTCAAAATATTTGGGATGTAAATTGCACAAACAAAATTTACACATTTTAAAATTGAATTAGTGTTTCTTTAACATATGGCACTGTTTTCGCCTTCATACACAATTAGATCTCAGATTGAACTGGGAACCAGTTACCTTTTGATACCTAGGGCCATATGTACGAACACTTTTTCCCATAGACACAGAATGGGTAAAAACGTTTGCTACATCTGGCCCCTAGTGATTAATATCTACCATTCTTACATTGATTTCCAGGATGAAAATCTCGGCAGAGCGAACGGTCCCTCCAAGCCCAGTTTGCTTTTTGGTCTTCTCTTCTGCTTTCTGTAGAGGCCATGTGGCACTAGCGAAGATGGTGTGCTACCCCAATGATAGTATTATTTTGCAAACCTTCCCCTGCTCGTCCTTTATTCCTTCTTCAGACAGGCCACACATCTGATTTGGTCGCTGCGGCGCCATCGGGAGCTCTTTCCACTCTAAAGCTAACTGTGACTGCGGGTGGATTAGATCTTCTAGACTTAGAATGCTTTTATTCAGCTGCAGATGTCCAATGGGTGGCTCACTGGCTTTCTGCCCACCTCCCTGCATGAGATGGGGTTTACCAGTAAAGACTTTTAAGGAAGGCTTAATGCACTGCTCATCGTTTCCTACTGACCATTCTATGGATCACCATCCGGGGTTATCATGCATGGCTTTCTCTTGCCTTGCCAGGACCTGTAAACTCACAAACACGAAGAAACCCTATGCTCCTGCACTACCTTTGCTAAGCCTTCCCACTCGCACAGGATGGCTGTGCTCAGAGCAACTCCATCAGTGGCATGTTGCAGGTGTCTTAAAATTGGGGACTGTTTCTGAACAGTGAGCTACTAAATTTCCAAACCCTTGTGGCAGACTACCATCTTCACCACGGTCAACTCCTTACTTACAACCACCTTAAATAATCATTAAATGCCCTATTTCATGTCTGCTACCTAGCACTAACCCTACAAGAGGTGTGCCAGGAGCTCTGTACCATAGGAAATGGTGGCAAACTGATAGAATGGGTGTACAGACCTATCCTGCAACATGGAAACCACTCCAGGTCTTCTTGTCATACTACCTGGGTGATTGATGTAGCCAAACCTCTGCAAGATATGGACTAAAATACTGGACTTTCCCCACAAAGTACCCACAGCTGTCACTTTAAGTAAATTCATAGTGCTTCCTTGTGAATGCATTCTGCCCGTTGCTTGCCATTGGCCTTGTGGTTTGTAACTCACAATTTGTTGCTTTCAATTTGCTGGCTTTATTTGTTTTAGGCTATGCAGCTTGAATCCGTCCCTTCCTTTGCCAAAACCTTATTTACAGTATCCTGCCGAGTTCTCCCTTTCTGTAAACAGGCCTGTAAATCTTGTTCTTTTCTTATCATATTTGCTGTGCATTCAAAGAACAAAGTCAAATGTCAGGCTCTGTCTTCGGTGGGACCTTAGTGTTTACTTTCCTTTCTCTGACTTCAAAGTGAGAGGATGTATGCAACAATCTTGCTGGATACTGGGGTTAGGAAAGAGTTTTTTCTATCACATGACAACATTTAAATAGACTTCAGAATATATCAGAATTTCACCCTACTCTGTATCACTCCACTTTACGCCACTCCATGCCACTGTTCTCTTCTCCATTCGGAACCACTTCACATTATGCCACTGCACTCTATGCTCCTTCACACTATGCCTCTCTGCTCTACTCTACTCTACTCTACTCTAAGCCACCGCACTTTGCGCCTCTCTACACCACTGCGCTCTTCTCGTCTGCACGCAATACCACTCCAGTCTAGGCAACACCAATCTAATCCGCACAACTCCACTCTCTGCCACTCTGCAACGCTGCACTGTACGCCACTGCACTCTAAGCTAATACACTCTATGCTAATGCACTTTACTCTGTAACACTCAACTCTATGCCCCTGCACTCTACATCAATACACTGTACATCATTCTAATCTACTCTGCACCTCTGCACTCTATGCCCCGGCACTCTACACTACTTTACTCTATGCTATCACACTCAATGCCACTTTATGCAACTCCACTCCAACCTGCACTTCTCCACTCTAAGCCACCTCACTCTACTGTGAAATAATCTACTTTATGCCACTGCACTCTGTGCCACTGCATTCTATGCCACTGCACTGTACCCTGCACCTCTCCACTCTATGCAACTGCACTCTACTCTGAAACAATCTATTCTACGCCACTGTACTCTATACCACTCTGACCACTGCACTCTAGTTCAGTGCACTCTACACCACTGCAAGCTGACACTCAGCAACACTGCTCTGGCCGCCACTATACTCTACACCACTCTGCCCTGTACTACTGCATTTTGCACCAATATACTCTATTCCACTGCATTCTATGCCACTCTACTCTGCCCAACGCCACTCTATGCAACTGCACTCTACACCAGTGCACTCTAAACTGCACTGCCCTTTACTCTGCACCACTGTACTCTATGCCACCGTTCTCTGTACCACTCTACACCACTGCACTGACATTCTACTCTGCAACTCTGCACTCTACACCACTCTACTCAATGCCACTGCACTCTAGGCACTATACTCAACTCTACAATACTCCACTCTGCACCACTCTACACCACTACACTCTATGCCACATGAGTCTACTCTGCACTCTATGACACTGCACCACTCTGCATTACTGCACTCTCTGCTACTCTATTGTATGCCACTGTACTCCACTGCACTCTATGTAACTCTACCCCATGCCACTCTATGCCACTGCACTCTGCGCCAATGCACTCTAAACTGCACTGTACGCCGCTGCCCTCTACTCTGTACCACTGTACTCTACGCCACTGCTCTGTGCCACTCTACTCCACTCTACATCACTGCACTGACACTCTACTCTGCAGTGTTGCACTCTCCACCACCGTACTATACACCAATGTAATATGTACTACTGCATTCTATGCCACTGCACTCTATGCTACTCTACTCTGCATCACTCCACAGCACTTTGCCCTACTCTGTACCACTCTACACTACACCACTGCACTCCCTGCAATGTGAGTCTACTCTGCAATCTATGCCACTGCACCACTCTACACTACTGCTCTCTCTGCTACTCTATTGTATGCCACTCTAATCCACTGCACTCTATGCCACTCTACTCTGCCCCATGCCACTCCATGCCACTGCACTCTAAACCACTGCACTCTACGCTAACGCACTCTAAACAACTGCACTGTACCCCACTGCACTGTACTTTGCACCACTGGGCTCTACGCCACTGCTCCTATGCTACTCTACTCCACTCCACACCACTATGCCACTAGCTTTAAGCCATGCTGAACAGCAGCTACTCTGGTGTATAACATGGCTAATGGCTAAAACACATTAGCAAAGCCAATAACTCTTTCGTAGATGAGACCTATTGGCTTTGCCAATGTTTGTTAGTACTATGAGGTACCGAGGTACCTGAAAGAACTGTGAAAAATACAATTTCATCATAATAAAGGCTGCTACAAAATGCGCAAATACCTTTCGGTTAAATTAAAAAAAAGTGCTTCTCAAATACAGATATGAATAATATACAGTTTATACCTACTGATAAAAAAAATTATAACACTCCATTAAAACCACACACTCCACAGCTCACCTTGGAACACCATTAAAATACCTCTCTGAAAGAAATATCTTTGCCACCAGAAAACTTCAAGTGACTCCTTTTAGTAAAGTCAATGCAGGTTTTCAAGCCCCTTTGTATTTGCAGATTTATCAGTTGCCCACATTTGCATGTCTTTAGGGAAGGAGACCCCCTGGCAAGAAGGCCTTTTCTTATCTGTCTGCCCCTCTCTCCCTTAGAGCACAGGAGACCCCCTGCCTTCCAGCCCAGCTGGGGAAACTCCTCTGCCCCTAATTTCGCCCTGCACCGTTGCCCTTTATGTGAAAGGCTAAAATTACGGACAAATGCCGTCCGTTAAAGCTTTCATCAACCTCCCTTCCCATCATGCACTGTTTTTCTGGGTTTTGTCTCCTGATTGCACGTTTGCAGTTACCTGCAGTGACCCTTGTTCCACTTACAGGGGTCAGGAGGGCAACCGCGTCCAGTCAACAACAAGTCTTTCTGGGTGCAAAGTCCTGCGTACGTGCTCCTTCCTGACAACCTCAGCATAAAACACGAGATAGTGCACCGGTCCAGCGTGCTCCAGGCACTGGGGCAGGGCACGGCGTCAGCTACAAACCAGCATCGTAAAATGGCCACAGAGCTGAGAGGCAGATGAGCCGGGAGTGTCAGAGGGCACCCATGCCAGCACGAGCCGTGTTGTCCAGTCCTGGCTCTTTGGCCTACAACCCACTGCATGCTGGGATTGTGAGAGCCCTACCGATGACAACGAAAAACCTCAACTCCCAGCATGCACAGTGCTGGTGGTTAAAGAGCATTTAGTAAAAAGCGTCAAGGCATGTGGGACATACAAGTGGTCTCTGGGGTGTGGCATGTGGGCCGACCCTATAGCACCGGTTATCTGAAGTCCTGTTGGGCATTCACTTCTTCGAAATGTCTCAGAGTGATATGTCTACCCTTCCTTCTGGTAACAGTCATTCGAGCTCCCAGGGATGTGGTCTCTTTGGTGTGTCTCAGAGGGGGATAGGGTGTCTCAGAGGGAGACTTCTACATGTTGGCAGCAGTGTGGGGCTCCATGGGACATACTCTCATTTGTGATATCTCAGGCGTGATATGCCCCTTCCCTCTGTTAGAGGTGTGAAACTCAACGGGACATGGTTCCATTTGAGAGATCCCAGGTGTGACTTGCCCCTTCCCCTGATATCAGCAACGTGAGGTTCCATGAGACATGGTTCATTTGAGACATCTCAGGTGCGGTATGCCCTTTCCCTCTGTTAGCAGCAATGTGAGGTTCCATGAGACATGGTTCATTTGAGACATCTCAGGTGCGGTATGCCCCTTCCCTCTGTTCTGAGTGTGAGGTTCCATGAGACATGCTCTCATTTGAGACATCTCAGGTGCGGTATGCCCTTTCCCTCTGTTCTGAGTGTGAGGTTCCATGAGACATGCTCTCATTGTGACTTGCCCCTTCCCCTGATAGCAGCAACGTGAGGTTCCATGAGACATGGTTCATTTGAGACATCTCAGGTGCGGTATGCCCATTCCCTCTGTTAGGAGTGTGAGGTTCCATGAGACATGCTCTCATTTGAGACACCCCTGGTGTGATATGCTTACTTCCCTCTGTTAGGAATGTGAGGTGCTCTCATTTGAGACACCCCTGGTGTGATATGCTTACTTCCCTCTGTTAGGAGTGTGAGGTTCCATGAGACATGCTCTCATTTGAGACACCCCTGGTGTGATATGCTTACTTCCCTCTGTTAGGAATGTGAGGTGCTCTCATTTGAGACACCCCTGGTGTGATATGCTTACTTCCCTCTGTTAGGAATGTGAGGTGCTCTCATTTGAGACACCCCTGGTGTGATATGCTTACTTCCCTCTGTTAGGAATGTGAGGTGCTCTCATTTGAGACACCCCAGGTGTGATATGCTTACTTCCCTCTGTTAGGAATGTGAGGTGCTCTCATCTGAGACATCCCAGGTGTAATATTCCCCTCCCTCTGTTAGCAGCTATCTGGGGTTCCATGGGACACTCTCTGCCCTCATTTGAGACATCTCAGATGTGATAAACACTCTCTTCCCTCCGTAGGCAGTCACCTCGGGTGTGCTCTAGTTGGGGGTAGGTCGGGGTGGGACATGTCCTTCCTCGAAGAGCAGTCATTTGTGCGCGCTTTGACGGAGACTCATCTCTGCACCATTCGTCCACTCACTACCCCTGGGGGCAGGAGGGGCATCTCACGCCTGCGGATGCCGGACCTCACACTGTTAAACCGTTGCCTTCTGCCCCCCACTGACTCACTGCAGGGGGCGCTAGGCTGGCACCGGGGTGAAGGCGGTGCCCTCTAAAGACTCCTGTTTCCCAGGGTGCACTTCGCCAGCACCGACCTGCCGCAGTGCCTGACTCATGCCAACTCCGGTCAGCGGGCACTGCCCTCGCGAGGGCGCGGGAACGGAGAGGAGGGGACGTCTCTGGAGGCCTCTCCCCGAGAGTCAAGGCCAGTACTGACCGCCCCACCGGTGGTATTGCGTCTAGTTTGGAGCCCTTTCCTGCAGTACCGTGTCCAGTGCTGGAGTCCTCACCAGGAGTCCTGTGTCTGGTCCTAGAAGCTTAATCCAGACTACTGATCACGGGGCCTCACCAGGAGTGCTGTGCCTGGAAGCTTAATCCAGACTACTGATCACGGGGCCTCACCAGGAGTGCTGTGCCTGGAAGCTTAATCCAGACTACTGATCACGGGGCCTCACCAGGAGTCCTGTGTCTGGTCCTAGAAGCTTAATCCAGACTACTGATCACAGGGCCTCACCAGGAGTCCTGTGTCTGGTCCTAGAAGCTTAATCCAGACTACTGATCACTGGTCCTCACCAGGAGTGCTGTGCCTGGAAGCTTAATCCAGACTACTGATCATGGGTGCTGTGCCTGGAAGCTTAATCCAGACTACTGATCACGGGGCCTCACCAGGAGTGCTGTGCCTGGAAGCTTAATCCAGACTACTGATCACGGGGTTTCACCAGGAGTGCTGTGTCTGGTCCTAGAAGCTTAATCCAGACTACTGATCACGGGGCCTCACCAGGAGTGCTGTGCCTGGTCCTGGAAGCTTCATCTAAACCACCGATCAAGGGGCCTCACCAGAAGTGCTGTGTCTGGTTCTGGAAGCTTAATCCAGACAATTGATCACCAGGCCTCACCAGGAGTGCTGTGCCTGGTTCTGGAAGCTTCGTCTAGAGCAGTGATCACGAGGCCTCACCAGGAGTGCTGTGCCTGGTTCTGGAAGCTTCGTCTAGAGCAGTGTTCACGAGGCCTCACCAGGAGTGCTGTGCCTGGTTCTGGAAGCTTCGTCTAGAGCAGTGATCACCAGGCCTCACCAGGAGTGCTGTGACTGGTTCTGGAAGCCTTGTCTAGAGCAGTGTTCACCAGGCCTCACCAGGAGTGCTGTGCCTGGTTCTGGAAGCTTCGTCTAGAGCAGTGATCACGAGGCCTCACCAGGAGTGCTGTGCCTGGTTCTGGAAGCTTCGTCTAGAGCAGTGTTCACGAGGCCTCACCAGGAGTGCTGTGCCTTGTTCTAGAAGCCTCGTCTAGAGCAGTGATCACGAGGCCTCACCAGGAGTGCTGTGCCTGGTTCTGGAAGCCTCGTCTAGAGCAGTGTTCACCAGGCCTCACCAGGAGTGCTGTGCCTGGTTCTGGAAGCCTCGTCTAGAGCAGTGTTCACGAGGCCTCACCAGGAGTGCTGTGCCTGGTTCTGGAAGCTTCATCTAGAGCAGTGATCACGAGGCCTCACCAGGAGTGCTGTGCCTGGTTCTGGAAGCTTCATCTAGAGCACTGTTCACCAGGCCTCACCAGGAGTGCTGTGCCTGGTTCTGGAAGCTTCGTCTAGAGCAGTGTTCACGAGGCCTCACCAGGAGTGCTGTGCCTGGTTCTGGAAGCTTCATCTAGAGCAGTGTTCACGAGGCCTCACCAGGAGTGCTGTGCCTGGTTCTGGAAGCTTCATCTAGAGCAGTGATCACGAGGCCTCACCAGGAGTGCTGTGCCTGGTCTGGAAGCTTCATCTAGAGCACTGTTTCGTGTTCACGAGGCATCACCAGGAGTGCTGTGTCTGGTTAAGGTACCTTCATCTAGACAGCTGTTTCGTGTTCACGAGGTGTTACCAGGAGTGCTGTGCCTGGTCTGGAAGCTTCACCTAGAGCACTGTTTCTCTGTCCATGACGCCTCATCAGGCTCCGTGGTACTGGACACCTCATACAAGGCTTGTGTCCAGTTATGAAGGCCTCATCAGGGGTGTCTTGTCCAGTTCAGATGGCATGACGATAGTCCATGTCCAGTTTGGGGGTCTCTCCTGAGTTCTGCACCTGGTTCTTGAAGCCTTACCTGTTGTATTGCATTTACTTCTGGAGCCCTTACCTGCAGCATCTTTCCAGCTCTTGAGGGCTCACCTGGGGGACCGTCACAGGTTCTAGAAACCGTACTGTACTGTTGTGTCCAGTCTGGAAGCACTCACAAGCGCACTGCCTGGTTCTGTAAGCCGCCTCTGGAGTACTGTGTGAAGCTCTGGATGCCTCTTCGGAAGGGGTGCGTCCTGTTTTGGTCTTGAAGCTTTACTTTTACAACTGTGTTGAATTCTGAAGGCTTCTTTTGGTTCATGAGTAGCATCGAGTATAGTTTGTCTAGGATACTGTGTACATGTCAGGTGGGAACACCTGCAGCGTTCTAGACCACGGATTGCAAATTGTGTTCAGTTGTAGAGTCCTCCTCTGAAGGACTGTGTCCCTTCTGAGTGAAATATCTGAGGTACTGTGCCATCTTCTAGATGCCTCATCTTGGCCCTGTTTCTAGACGCCTCACAGGGAGTACAGTGACTGGTTCTGTAAGTCATCAGGATTGTTGCATTCAGTCCGAATGACTTCATCTGGTGTGCAAGGCCAGAACTGCAGTGTAGTTGGGGGTCCACAGGCCTTGTCTGTACACTTGTGTCTCACCCAGAAGGCTTCTTTGGGAGTATTGGTTCCAGCTCCTCAGGTCTCTTCGGGAGCAGTGGTTTCAGCTCCTGAGGTCTCGCCTGGAGCAGTGGTTCCAGCTCGGTCTCGCCTGGAACAGTGGTTCCAGCTCCTGAGGTCTCGTCTGGAGCAAGGGTTCCAACTCCTGAGGTCTCTTCTGGAGCACTGGTCCCAGCTCCTGAGGTCTCACCTGGAGCAATGGTTCAACCCTTGAGGTCTCGTCTGGAGCAGTGGTTCCAGCTCCAGACGTCTCGTCTGGATCAGTGATCCCAGCTCCTGAGGTCTCGTCTGGAGCAGTTGTCCCAGCTCCTGAGGTCTCACTTGGAGCAATGGTTCAACTGTTGAGGTCTCATCAGGGGCAGTAGTTCAAACCTTAAGGTCTCGTCTGGAGCAGTGGTTCCTGCTCCTGAGGTCTCGCCTGGAGCAGTGGTTCAAACTCTTGAGGCCTAACCTGGATCAGTGCTTCCAGCTCCTGAGGTCTCGCCTGGAGCAGTGATTCCAGTTCCTGAGGTCACTTCTGGAGCAGTGGTCCCAGCTCCTGAGGTCTTACCTGGAGCAGTGGTTTAACCCTTGAGGTCTCATCAGGAGCAGTGGTTCAAACATTAAGGTCTCGTCTGGAGCAGTGGTTCCTGCTCCTAAGGTCTCGCCTGGAGCAGTGCTTCCAAATCTTGAGGTCTAGCCTGGAGCAGTGGTTCCAGCTCCTGAGGTCTCGTCTAAAGCAGTGGTTCCTGCTCCTTAGGTCTCGCCTGGACAGTGGTTCCAACTCTTGAGGTCTCGTCTGGAGCAGTGTTTCCAGCTCCTGAGGTCTCACCTGGAGCAGTGGTTACAGCTTCTGAAGTCTCTTCTAGAGCAGTGGTCCCAGCTCCTGAGGTCACACCTGGAGCAATGGTTCAACCCTTGAGGTCTCATCAGGAGCAGTGGTTCAACCCTTCGAGGTCTCGTCTGGAGCAGTGGTTCCTGCTCCTGAGGTCTCATCTGGAGCAGTGGTTCCAACTCTTGAGGCCTAGCCTGGAGCAGTGCTTCCAGCTCCTGAGGTCTCGCCTGGAGCAGTGGTTCAACCCTTGAGGTGTCGTCCAGAGCAGTGGTTCCTGGTCCTGAGGTCTTGTCTGGAGCAGTGGTTCCAACTCTTGAGGCCTAGCCTGAAGCAGTGGTTCCTGCTCCTGAGGTCTTGTCTGGAGCAATAGTTCCTGCTCCTGACGTCTCACCTGGAGCAGTGTTTCCAGCTCCTGCGGTCTCACCTGGAGCAGTGGTTCCAGCCCCTGACGTCTTGCTTGGTGTAGTGATTCCAACTCTGAGGTCTCTTTTGGAGCAGTGTTTCAAGCTCCTGAGGTCTCTTTTGGAGCAGTGTTTCCAGCTCCTGAGGTCTCGCCTGGAGCAGTGGTCCCAATTGCTGAGGTCTCACCTGGACCAATGGTTCAACCCTTGAGGTGTCGGCTGAAGCAGTGGTTCCAGCTCCTGAGGTCTCGTCTGGAGCAGTGGTTACAGCTCCTGAGGTCTCGCATGGAGCAGTGGTTTCCGGTTCCTGAGGTCTCGCATGGAGCAGTGGTTCCGGTTCCTGAGGTCTCGTCTGGAGCAGTGGTTCCAGCCCCTGAGGTCTCATCAGGAGCAGTGGTTCCAGTCCTTGAGGTCTTATCTGGGGCAGTGGTTCTAGCCCCTGAGGTCTCGTCTGGAGCAGTGGTTCCAGCCCCTGAGGTCTCGTCTGGAGCAGTGGTTCTAGCCCCTGAGGTCTCGTCTGGAGCAGTGGTTCCAGCCCCTGAGGTCTCATCTGGAGCAGTGGTTCCAGCCCCTGAGGTCTCGTCTGGAGCAGTGGTTAGGGCCCCTGAAGTCTCGTCTGGAGCAGTGGTTCCAGCCCCTAAGGTCTCGTCTGGAGCAGTGGTTCCAGCCCCTGAGGTCTCGTCTGGAGCAGTGGTTAGGGCCCCTGAAGACTCGTCTGGAGCAGTGGTTCCAGCCCCTGAGGTCTCGTCTGGAGCAGTGGTTCCAGCCCCTGAGGTCTCGTCTGGAGCAGTGGTTAGGGCCCCTGAGGTCTCGTCTGGAGCTGTGGTTCCGGTTCCTGAAGTCTCGTCTGGAGCATTGGTTCCAGCAACTCAGGTCTCGTCTGGAGCAGTGGTTCCAGCCCCTGAGGTCTCGCATGGAGCAGTGGTTCCGGTTCCTGAGGTCTCGTCTGGAGCAGTGGTTAGGGCCCCTGAAGTCTCGTCTGGAGCAGTGGTTAGGGCCCCTGAAGACTCGTCTGGAGCAGTGGTTCCAGCCCCTGAGGTCTCGTCTGGAGCAGTGGTTCCAGCCCCTGAGGTCTCGTCTGGAGCAGTGGTTCCAGCCTCTGAGGTCTCGCATGGAGCAGTGGTTCCGGTTCCTGAGGTCTCGTCTGGAGCAGTGGTTCCAGCCTCTGAGGTCTCGCATGGAGCAGTGGTTCCAGCCCCTGAGGTCTCATCTGGAGCAGTGGTTCCAGCCCCTGAGGTCTCGTCTGGAGCAATGGTTCCAGCCCCTGAGGTCTCGTCTGGAGCAGTGGTTCCAGTTCCTGAGGTCTCGCATGGAGCAGTGGTTCCAGTTCCTGAGGTCTCGCATGGAGCAGTGGTTCCAGCCCCTGAGGTCTCGTCTGGAGCAGTGGTTCCAGCTCCTGAGGTCTAGCCTGGAGCAGTGGTTCCAGCCCCTGAGGTCTCGTCTGGAGCAGTGGTTCCAGCTCCTGAGGTCTTGCATGGAGCAGTGGTTCCAGCCCCTGAGGTCTCGTCTGGAGCAGTGGTTCCAGCCCCTGAGGTCTCGTCTGGAGCAGTGGTCCCAGCCCCTGAGGTCTCGTCTGGAGCAGTTGTCCCAGCCCCTGAGGTCTCGTCTGGAGCAGTGGTTCCAGCTCCTGAGGTCTTGTCTGGAGCAGTGGTTCCGGTTCCTGAGGTCTCGTCTGGAGCAGTGGTTCTAGCCCCTGAGGTCTCGCATGGAGCAGTGGTTCCAGCCCCTGAGGTCTTGTCTGGAGCAGTTGTCCCAGCCCCTGAGGTCTCGTCTGGAGCAGTGGTTCCAGCCCCTGAGGTCTCGTCTGGAGCAGTGGTTCCGGTTCCTGAGGTCTCGCATGGAGCAGTGGTTCCGGTTCCTGAGGTCTGGTCTGGAGCAGTGGTTCCGGTTCCTGAGGTCTCGTCTGGAGCAGTGGTTCCAGCCCCTGAGGTCTCGTCTGGAGCAGTGGTTCCGGTTCCTGAGGTCTCGTCTGGAGCAGTGGTTCCGGTTCCTGAGGTCTCGCATGGAGCAGTGGTTCCAGCCCCTGAGGTCTCGTCTGGAGCAGTGGTTCCGGTTCCTGAGGTCTCGCATGGAGCAGTGGTTCCGGTTCCTGAGGTCTGGTCTGGAGCAGTGGTTCCGGTTCCTGAGGTCTCGTCTGGAGCAGTGGTTCCAGCCCCTGAGGTCTCGTCTGGAGCAGTGGTTCCGGTTCCTGAGGTCTCGTCTGGAGCAGTGGTTCCGGTTTCTGAGGTCTCGCATGGAGCAGTGGTTCCAGCCCCTGAGGTCTCGTCTGGAGCAAGGGTTCCAGTTCTGTAGGCCTCACCCTCATTATTGCCTTCAGGCCTGGAGGCCCATTGAGTGTGTTGTGTCCAGTCCCTGACGCTTCATGAAGGGTATTTTGGCCACTTGTGAAGGCCTTACCGTGTTATTGTGCCCGGTCCTGTAATTCGCATCGGGAGGACCGTGTCCAGGCTCTGCCGGAGTACTGGGTCCAGTTCTGGAGACCACAATTGCACTATTGTGTTGAGTTCTGGAGCCCATATACGGATCACTTTGTCTAGTTTTGGAGGCCACACTTTGGAGTAATCTGTTCAGTTCTGGAGGCCTCATCTAGAGAGCTTTGCTCAGTTGCTGCAATGTCTTCAGTTCCTGGGTCACATCTGGAATGCTGTGTCCAGGTCTAGAGTCCACACTTACAGTATCATCTATCAGTATCAGGTCTGGAGGCCACATAGATTGGACGCAGCCCAGAGGGCAGCTACGAGCAGGCGTGTAGTGGGACCTAGAACGCTTATGATCAGCGATGCTGGAGTTTACATCTCTACATGAGGGGAGGTAGGAGGGGCCATTTAAACACCTCCTCTATCATCTCTACAGACTGCGGGGAGACATGGAGGGGCATTTAAACACCTTCTCTATCATCTCTACAGACTGAAGGGAGACATGAAGGGGCATTTAAACACCTCCTCTATCATCTCTTCAGACTGAGGGGAGACATGGAGGGGCATTTAAACATCTTTATCATCTCTAAAGACTGAGGGGAGACACGGAGGGGCATTTAAACACCTTCTCTATCATCTCTACAGACTGCGGGGAGACACGGAGGGGCATTTAAACACCTTCTCTATCATCTCTACAGACTGAGGGGAGACATGGAGGGGCCATTTAAACATCTTCTCTATCATCTCTACAGACTGAGGGGAGACACGAAGGGGCATTTAAACACCTTCTCTATCATCTCTACAGTCTGAGGGTTGACATGAAGGGCCATTTAAACATCTTCTCTATCATCTCTACAGACTGAGGGGAGACACGAAGGGGCATTTAAACACCTTCTCTATCATCTCTACAGTCTGAGGGTTGACATGAAGGGCCATTTAAACATCTTCTCTATCATCTCTACAGACTGAGGGGAGACACGGAGGGGCATTTAAACATCTTCTTTATCATCTCTACAGACTGCGGGGAGACACGGAGGGGCATTTAAACACCTCCTCTATCATCTCTACAGTCTGAGGGGAGACACGAAGGGGCATTTAAACACCTTCTCTATCATCTCTACAGACTGAGGGGAGACACGAAGGGGCATTTAAACACCTTCTCTATCATCTCTACAGACTGAGGGGAGACACGGAGGGGCATTTAAACACCTCCTCTATCATCTCTACAGACTGAGGGGAGACATGGAGGGGCATTTAAACACCTTCTCTATCATCTCTACAGTCTGAGGGTTGACATGAAGGGCCATTTAAACATCTTCTCTATCATCTCTACAGACTGAAGGGAGACATGAAGGGGCATTTAAACATCTTCTCTATCATCTCTACAGACTGAGGGGAGACACGGAGGGGCATTTAAACACCTCCTTTATCATCTCTACAGACTGAGGGGAGACACGGAGGGGCATTTAAACACCTCCTCTATCATCTCTACAGACTGAGGGAGACACAAAGGGGCATTTAAACACCTCCTCTATCATCTCTACAGACTGAGGGGAGATATGAAGGGGCATTTAAACATCTTCTCTATCATCTCTACAGACTGAGGGGAGACACGGAGGGGCATTTAAACACCTCCTCTATCATCTCTACAGTCTGAGGGGAGATATGAAGGGGCATTTAAACATCTTTATCATCTCTAAAGACTGAGGGGAGACATGAAGGGGCATTTAAACACCTTCTCTATCATCTTACAGTCTGAGGGGAGATATGAAGGGGCATTTAAACATCTTTATCATCTCTACAGACTGAGGGGAGACACGGAGGGGCATTTAAACACCTTCTCTATCATCTTACAGTCTGAGGGGAGATATGAAGGGGCATTTAAACATCTTTCTCTATCATCTCTACAGACTGAGGGGAGACATGGAGGGGCATTTAAACACCTTCTCTATCATCTCTACAGACTGAGGGGAGATATGAAGGGGCATTTAAACACCTCCTCTATCATCTCTACAGACTGAGGGGAGACACGGAGGGGCATTTAAACACCTCCTCTATCATCTCTACAGTCTGAGGGGAGATATGAAGGGGCATTTAAACATCTTTATCATCTCTAAAGACTGAGGGGAGACATGAAGGGGCATTTTAACACCTTCTCTATCATCTTACAGTCTGAGGGGAGATATGAAGGGGCATTTAAACATTTTTATCATCTCTACAGACTGAGGGGAGACACGGAGGGGCATTTAAACACCTTCTCTATCATCTTTCAGTCTGAGGGGAGATATGAAGGGGCATTTAAACATCTTTATCATCTCTACAGACTGAGGGGAGACACGGAGGGGCATTTAAACACCTTCTCTATCATCTTACAGTCTGAGGGGAGATATGAAGGGGCATTTAAACATATTTCTCTATCATCTCTACAGACTGAGGGGAGACATGGAGGGGCATTTAAACACCTTCTCTATCATCTCTACAGACTGAGGGGAGATATGAAGGGGCATTTAAACACCTCCTCTATCATCTCTACAGACTGAGGGGAGACACGGAGGGGCATTTAAACACCTCCTCTATCATCTCTACAGTCTGAGGGGAGATATGAAGGGGCATTTAAACATCTTTCTCTATCATCTTACAGTCTGAGGGGAGCTATGAAGGGGCATTTAAACATCTTTATCATCTCTAAAGACTGAGGGGAGACATGAAGGGGCATTTAAACACCTTCTCTATCATCTTACAGTCTGAGGGGAGATATGAAGGGGCATTTAAACATCTTTATCATCTCTACAGACTGAGGGGAGACACGGAGGGGCATTTAAACACCTTCTCTATCATCTTACAGTCTGAGGGGAGATATGAAGGGGCATTTAAACATCTTTCTCTATCATCTCTACAGACTGAGGGGAGACATGGAGGGGCATTTAAACACCTTCTCTATCATCTCTACAGACTGAGGGGAGATATGAAGGGGCATTTAAACACCTCCTCTATCATCTCTACAGACTGAGGGGAGACACGGAGGGGCATTTAAACACCTCCTCTATCATCTCTACAGTCTGAGGGGAGATATGAAGGGGCATTTAAACATCTTTCTCTATCATCTTACAGTCTGAGGGGAGCTATGAAGGGGCATTTAAACATCTTTATCATCTCTAAAGACTGAGGGGAGACATGAAGGGGCATTTAAACACCTTCTCTATCATCTTACAGTCTGAGGGGAGATATGAAGGGGCATTTAAACATCTTTATCATCTCTACAGACTGAGGGGAGACACGGAGGGGCATTTAAACACCTTCTCTATCATCTTTCAGTCTGAGGGGAGATATGAAGGGGCATTTAAACATCTTTATCATCTCTACAGACTGAGGGGAGACACGGAGGGGCATTTAAACACCTTCTCTATCATCTTACAGTCTGAGGGGAGATATGAAGGGGCATTTAAACATCTTTCTCTATCATCTCTACAGACTGAGGGGAGACATGGAGGGGCATTTAAACACCTTCTCTATCATCTCTACAGACTGAGGGGAGATATGAAGGGGCATTTAAACACCTCCTCTATCATCTCTACAGACTGAGGGGAGACACGGAGGGGCATTTAAACACCTCCTCTATCATCTCTACAGTCTGAGGGGAGATATGAAGGGGCATTTAAACATCTTTCTCTATCATCTTACAGTCTGAGGGGAGCTATGAAGGGGCATTTAAACATCTTTATCATCTCTAAAGACTGAGGGGAGACATGAAGGGGCATTTAAACACCTTCTCTATCATCTTACAGTCTGAGGGGAGATATGAAGGGGCATTTAAACATCTTTATCATCTTTCAGTCTGAGGGGAGATATGAAGGGGCATTTAAACATCTTTATCATCTCTACAGACTGAGGGGAGACACGGAGGGGCATTTAAACACCTTCTCTATCATCTTACAGTCTGAGGGGAGATATGAAGGGGCATTTAAACATCTTTCTCTATCATCTCTACAGACTGAGGGGAGACATGGAGGGGCATTTAAACACCTTCTCTATCATCTCTACAGACTGAGGGGAGATATGAAGGGGCATTTAAACACCTCCTCTATCATCTCTACAGACTGAGGGGAGACACGGAGGGGCATTTAAACACCTCCTCTATCATCTCTACAGTCTGAGGGGAGATATGAAGGGGCATTTAAACATCTTTCTCTATCATCTTACAGTCTGAGGGGAGCTATGAAGGGGCATTTAAACATCTTTATCATCTCTAAAGACTGAGGGGAGACATGAAGGGGCATTTAAACACCTTCTCTATCATCTTACAGTCTGAGGGGAGATATGAAGGGGCATTTAAACATCTTTATCATCTCTACAGACTGAGGGGAGACACGGAGGGGCATTTAAACACCTTCTCTATCATCTTACAGTCTGAGGGGAGATATGAAGGGGCATTTAAACATTTTTCTCTATCATCTGTACAGACTGAGGGGAGACATGGAGGGGCATTTAAACACCTTCTCTATCATCTCTACAGACTGAGGGGAGATATGAAGGGGCATTTAAACACCTCCTCTATCATCTCTACAGACTGAGGGGAGACACGGAGGGGCATTTAAACACCTTCTCTATCATCTCTATAGACTGAGGGGAGACACGGAGGGGCATTTAAACATCTTTCTCTATCATCTTACAGTCTGAGGGGAGCTATGAACGGGTGTTAAATTGAAGCACCATCTGTAACATCTCTGCAGTCTTAGGGGAGATAGGAAGGGGCCCTGGAACATCCCAGGAGTGTAAACAAGGGAGAGGGCAGCAGAAGAGGGCGATGGCCCACATCTAGGCAAGGCTATTGAAGGGCAGTGCCACCACAACTTCTACCAGTGAGCTTGAACTACTCTCTCCCTCCTCCCCAGTGAGCCTGTGCCCCCCTCTCCCTCCTCCTGAGTGCGTCTGTGCCCCCCTCTCTCCCTCCTCATCATCCTGTGCCCCCCTCTCTCCCTCCTCCACAGTGAGCCTGTGCCCTTCTCTCCCTCCTCCCCAGTGGGCCTGAGCCCCTCTCTCCCTCCTCCCCAGTGGGCCTGAGCCCCTCTCCCTCCTCCCCAGTGAGTCTGTGCCTCCCTCTCCCTCCTCCCCAGTGAGCCTGTGTCCCTCTCTCCCTCCTCCCCAGTGAGCCTGTGTCCCCCCTCCCTCCCTCCTCCCCAGTGAGCCTGTGCCTCTCTCCTCCCTCCTCTCCATTGAGCCTGAACTCCTCTCTCCCTCCTCCTCAGTGCGCCTGTGCCCCTCTCTTCCTCTCCCCAGTGAGTGTGTGTCCCTCTCTCCCTCCTCCCCAGTGAGTCTGTGTCCCTCTATCCTTCCCCCCCAGTGAGCCTCTGCACCTCTCTCCCTCCTCCCCAGTGAGCCTGTGTCCAACTCTCCTCCCCAGTGGGCCTCTCTCCCTCCTCCCCAGTGAGTCTTTGCCCCTCTCTCCCTCCTCCCCAGTGAGTCTGTGCCCCTCTCTCCCTCCTCCAGTGAGTCTGTGCCCCTCTCTCCCTCCTCCCCAGTGAGCCTGTGTCCGACTCTCCTCCCCAGTGGGCCTGAGCACCTCTCTCCCTCCTCTCCAGTGAGTCTGTGCCCCTCTCTCCCTCCTCCAGTGAGTCGGTGCCCCTCTCTCCCTCCTCCCCAGTGAGCCTGTGTCCGACTCTCCTCCCCAGTGGGCCTGAGCACCTCTCTCCCTCCTCTCCAGTGAGTCTGTGCCCCTCTCTCCCTTCTCCAGTGAGTCTGTGCCCCTCTCTCCCTCCTCCCCAGTGAGCCTTGTCCGACTCTCCTCCCCAGTGGGCCTGAGCACCTCTCTCCCTCCTCTCCAGTGAGTCTGTGCCCCTCTCTCCCTCCTCCTCAGTGAGCCTGTGTCCGTCTCTCCTCCCGAGTGGCCAGGTGCCCCTCGCTCCCTCCTCCCCAGTGAGAACGTGCCTCAAGGACCCTGATTGCGTCAGCCTCCAAGGCACAGGCAGTTTCCACTGCGGCGTCAGGCGTTAATGGGATGAGCCTCTGGCCGATGCATCATCTGTAGTGCATCACTGGCAGGGAGGGAATGCAGGGCGATCACACACCGAAGACCAGTGCTTTAAATGGGCCGGTCCGGTCCGGTACAGTAGTACCGGTACTTTTTTGTTTTTAGATGGACAGTACCTGTACTTCTCAAGCAAAACATACTGTTTTTCCATTTGAAGCACTGCCTAAGACAACAGGGTGACAAAATAGCTTCGACGCAAGGCATTCATAGACTGATGAATTATCGTCCCCGTAGGACAACCGAGGGCTGACCAATCATGGTTGACATAAGGCTGATGAATTATCGACCATGAGAACAACCGAGGGCTGACCAATCATCGTCAGCATAAGACATTCATAGGCGGATGAATTAACATCCACGTACATTGCGGGCTGATGATTTATCATTGACAAAACATCTGCAGGAAATGAATTATCAAACATTGATGAAAGACAACCGCAGGTAGATAAATGATCATCTTAAGACATTGATAGGTTTATGAATGTTTGTCCACTTTGGACAACTGTGTGCTGACCAGTCGCCGTCAACATAAGAAATTGATGAACAAATGAATTATCATCCACGTAGGACAATCGTGGGCTAACTAATTAGAGTCGATATAAAAGATTGATAGGATGATGAATTCTCATCGATGAAGGAGATTCGCACGTAGATGAATTCTCATTGATAAAAGGCATCCGCAGGTAGGTGAATTCTCATTGATAAAAGGCATCCGCAGGTAGGTGAATTATCATTGTAAAATATTGAAAGCCTGATGAATTAGCGTTCACGTAGGACATCCGTGGACTGATGGATTATAGCCAACATAAGACATCTGTAGGCAGAGGAATTAGCTTCGATGTAGCACATTCATAGACATGAATTGTGATCCATGAACGACATCCATGGGCTGATGAATTATTATTGATGTAAGTCATTCGCAGGGTGATGAATTATCTTTGATGAATGATAATGAATTGTTATTGAAATAAGAAAGAGTTGACTTAGGGTAACTGTAGGATGATTCACTATTGTGATTTTAGGACAACCATTGACTGATCAATTGTTTGCATAGGTCAATTTTGGGCTGACGAGTTCTTGTTTCTGTAAGATTTGTTGTCGAAATAGGACATCAAAAGGCTGATGAACTGTGGGCGACATAGGACATCCAGAGAATCATACATTCTCATTGATGTACTACAGCCAAAAGCTGCTACCTCACTCATAGACCTGATGAATTATGGTTGACGTATGACATCCATAGATGAGGATGAGGATGAGTTTGAAGTGATGAACTAATGTTGATGCATATGACAGGTATGACATCTGTGGAACAATGAATTATTTGCTGATGTAAGAGATCATAGACTGGTAGAACATTCATAGCTTAATGAATTAATTATGCTTTAGGGCATTCATAGACTGATGAATTATTGTTTCTTTAAGACATCCTTATTATTGTTGATATGTAACATCCTTTGACACATACAACATCCATATTGAATTGCTGATATATGGCATCCTTAGATTGACATATGGTATCCATGGGTGATGAGTTATTGCTGACAAAGGACATCTGTGCATTTATGTGTTAGTGATGAGGAGCATCCCTGGGCTGCTTAGCTGTCATTGGTGTACATGATCCATAGGCTGGTGAATTATTGTTGATATTTGACCTTCATAGTCTAATCAGTTATCATTGAAGCAGGACGTGTTGTTATTGTGTATGACATCGATTGACTAATACATTCTCAGTCGAGCAGGACGCCCACAGACTGATAAAGTATTTCCTACATTGGGCATCCAAAGGCTGGTGAATTATTGTTGATATTTGACCAACATGGGATGGGCAGTTATCATTAATTCAGGGCGTGTTATTATCAATGTATGCCATTGATTGATTAATTGATTGAGTGATGTTGGAGTATCACACCCACAGGCTGATAAAGTATTTTTTACATTGGGAATCCACAGGCTGGTGAATTATGGTTGATATTTGACCTTCATGGTCTGATCAGTTATCATTGAAGCAGGACGTGTTGTTATTGTGTATGACATTGATTGACTAATACATTCTCAGTCGAGCAGGACGCCCACAGACTGATAAAGTATTTTCTACATTGGGCATCCAAAGCCTGGTGAATTAATGTTGATATTTGACCAGCACGGGATGGGCAGTTATAATTGAAGCAGGACGTGTTATTATCATGTATGACATTGATTGACTAATACATTCTCATTGGAGTAGGAAACCTACAGACTGATAAAGTATTTCCTACATTGGGCATCCATAGGCTGGTGAATTAATGTAGATATTTGACCAGCGTGGGATGGGCAGTTATCATTAATGCAGGGCGTGTTATTATCAATGTATGTCATTGATTGATTCATTGATTGAGTGATGTTGGAGTATCACACCCACAGGCTGATAAAGTATTTTTTTCATTGGGCACCCACAGGCTGGTGAATTATGGTTGATATTTGACCAGCATGGGGTGGGCAGTTATCATTGGAGCAGGAAATGTTATTATCAATGTGTGGCATCGACTGATGAATTATCGTTGGATTATCACACCCATAGGCTGATAAAGTATTTTCTAGATCGGACATCCACAGGCTGACGAATGAGTTGCTGAGTCTCGTTCAGTTTCGGATATCGAAGGTGAACCCGATTACCCAACCAAATTAACCCTTGTCTCCCATAATTGCAGAAAATCTCAGATCTGGGAGTGATTCACTAACCTGAGGCCGGAAGGAGTCACTCCACAAACCCCCACACATGTACCAAATCACTCACATCACCATGGACTGCCACGTCTCCATCTAAACACATGTAGCACAGATGTCCCAGGCAGCCTGGAACCGGCTCCCAGTTCTTTGAATAAACTCTTCCTCCTAAACCAGAGATCAGGACCAGAGCCCAGACTTTGGCTCTTGCCCACCTGGAGGCTGGCAGTGCCCTTCCTGGCAGGAGCTGCTGCTTCTAAACTGACCTCACAGTCACATCACGCCCACCCCGATGGACCTTCAGTGGCTGCCCTAGAAGGACCACAACCTCGTCAAGACCTGATGCATCGCTCACATGGCAATACCTACCACCGGCACCACTGTACCTGGGAGGATAAAGTTCTGATCTCTGTGAGCCATCACAAGACCACAGCAGACTCAGAACCAAGAAATGCAAGAAAGATGAGCCCAGGAGGCAAAGATACTTTCTATATCATCATCCGCACATCACAGATGCGTACTGCGATAACTCACTCCTGAAGCTGAGGAATGAACTAAGGCCCGAGCCTGCAAGAAGCAGCTTATCCCTCCTTGGTAACCACCTCCCGACTCCTGGGATCTGCAGGCTCCACAACAAAGGCATGCTTTTGTTTGCATTCATGACCTGTCCGCAACTAAAGCCAGAACAAAGATCTATGGGGCACCAGGCAAAATTATATTTTGCTGTTTGGTTGTTTCCATCTCCCTAAAAAAAATATCAATTGTGATGTGTTTGTTTGCAAACATGGCGCCCTCGTGTGGCCTTTTGTGGTGGCACAGTAAAGCAGGTGAATGCAATGGCCCTCATTTAGAACCAGCCCTTTCCATAACTCTCACTATCTTCACCTGAAATGCTTCTCCTGCATTCCAACCGGGCACAGCCCTTGGTACCGCCCTGGCAGAGTTCACACTCTGCATACCCAAGTCCCAGCAGAACACAGGTCAAGTAAACCCCTGTACAACACCAATAATATACACAATTATTGTGTATATTATAGCCAGGGCCACTGGAATTATGAAATTGTGCAGCCACAGCAAAATTTGCATAATTATAGATTTGCTGCAATTCCCACATAATCCAACATCTGCTGCATAATCTGCAGATTTTAACAAAACAAATTTGTTACTACCTCAAACAGTTCAAAAGTTACCAAAAATGCAGTGACACGTGTTGCTGTGCAATGGAAGGCCCCTTAGCAAAGCTAGACTGGCCAACTTTCTGATGCTTATTGCTATATTTGGGGGGTTTACGGATACAGCCACTATCCATCAGTGTTACTAAGGTAAAATACGATGAAATAACAAAGAAATATTATTACAAAATGTGCCACATTCTGCCACATAATTTGTCTTTTCTTGCCACATAATTTATTCAACAGTGCCACATAATTTGATGCTCTCCTGCCGCATAATTCAGGTGGCCCTGATTATAAACTACTAGTGAGGGCTATCTTGGTTGCTAAAGGCCTCTATCTTAGGCTCGGGGTTAATAAAATAGCAGGGGCCAATAAGGACCACTCCCCCGCCAGGCAGAAAGACTACACAGCCATTGGTCGTTCTGCTCACTGATGGTAGAATGTTCTAAATTAAACAGGAAGAAACTATAATGCAGTAAACTGGAATAATGGACGAGAAAGTCTGTATCTGCCAATATTGGCCCTCCGGCACTCAATAATGCTTCCAACATTCCAGTGTTCTAATATATCTTATTGCTAATTCTGTAGCGCACAGTTTGCCATTGGTGTGGCATCGCAGCGCTGTTAGTGGTCCAGTGGTGACTTTCCATCGCAGACCTGCAATGGGTTGACTTGTGAAGATGTGCTCCCAGTAGAGTGAGTGGGTGTGGTCCTTTGTGCAAGGTGAGTGTGGCTGCTTCGGTGAGATGTGGGTGGGTCACAGTATGTGATAAACACACTAGTTAATTAGAAAAGGTTCAAAGTCGGCCACAAAATTAATCAAAGTAACGGAGATATTATTTATGGTGACCTTCTCAGCCTGGGTATAGTGGGTTAGATTACCTTCTATAGGGAGGTACAAGGGCTGTACCCCAAAGTGGAATGAACACGTCTCAGTTACAGACCACCTGCTGGAAGTGACGCAGTGAATTAGAAACACAGTTGCGAAGAGCCTTGCACACAGTTGTACCGGTGACGCTGTGGGGCAGGCTCTTCACAGAGGTAAAACATGCAAACTGTGTCTCTGATTGACACTTACAGTTTCACAAGTTCTTAGAGAGACGATGGGTTACTTCTACCAGGGGCGGTTCCTCTGCAACGGCGGAGGGGCGTCACCCCCCTGGTTAAGAGCCAGTGGATGAAAAATAAAACGATAGTTTACTATTGTTTAATTTTTCATCTGCTGGCTCAGCCAGCTGTGCAGGGAGGGGCGGGCGGGGCTGGGTCATGGGAGGTGAAAGGAGAAGAGAGTGCACCTAAGTGCGCATGTGTGTTTGACCAGCCGTCTTAAGCTGGCCAAACAGACATGCGCACTTAAGTTTCTCTAACCCGGGTGTGTACACAGCTGGGCTGGAGAAACTGCACAGACCCCAGGGTTGTGTCTGAGTGGCAGTCCAAGCCTCTCAGACCAATCTGGACGCTGCTTTCATGCTAGGTTTAGCATGAAAGCAGCACCAGGATTGCTGGAGAGCCTGTGGTGGTGTCCCAGTGAATGCTGGGACACCAGAAGAGGAGCGAGGTGGCAGGAGGCGGCGGCAACGATGACGAAAATGTTTTTTTTTTTTTGGTTTCCCCCATCTCTGTCGTCGCCCCCGTTCTTGACATTTGCAGCGGACGCTGCTGACTTCTACCTGAAGATTTGGTAAAACCACTATAAATGAGGTACACAGGTTTCTTCTTAGGGAGTTAGGGGACATGGGCCGTATGTATTAAAATGTTTTTTCCCATTCTGTGTCTATGGAAAAATGTGTTTGTACACATGGGCTGTGAAGCAGTATTTCTTTTTATGGTCTGGCTTGACAGCACAGCTGTCCTGAGACAAATTATGAGAGAATCACCAGGAGAGGCGTGTTGGCTCTGCCCATATGTTGGGCGCCAGGTGTACATGTTTTTATTGGGCAGAAGTTGTCTTCTTCCACACAAAACATGTGTGCCCTCGGCTATAATCATTTTATTTATTAATCCAGCTGCCTGAGCTTGAACTTTCAGGGGCACATTTATGACACTGTAATGCTTTTCAGGTTCCTTAAATAACTAGATAATTTATGGTGTTTTTCTCTGGCAGCAGCACAACTAGAAGTAGGCAGTCATTAACGTACTTTGATTTTTAGGTCTGGCTTGACAGTACATTCATAATCTAGACCTCCTGGAATTGCCAATGTTTGTTCCTGAATGGAACAAGGTAACTACATACACAGAGAGAAGCAGCTCTGCGGTAGCAAGCGCCATGAATATAAATAAAGCACATAGTGCCTTTAAGCAGTACAGAGTTTTGATAATGCTGAAAGACATAAGCAGTCATATTAGAGAAGGTCTAGTGGCAAATTTATGGTATTGCTTTGTACACGCCAGGCAGACCTTGTTCGGTTTGCAGCACGCCTCTTAGATATGCAGACGTGGAAAGGTGTGAGTTTATAGGGTGACGTGTTTGGGAAGCAATGCTGCAACTCAGTGCTGCTGGACAGGTTACATTTTTTGGGAGTGAAACTTTATTTTTAAATAGTTTCTGTCACATTACTCTGAAGTCCTTCTTTTGTTTTTAGTTGGAGAGTCCTGCTGCGGCGAATTGGCCCCTGTACAAAGCCCCAGTAATTTCATTTGACATAATCAGCTAAGGATCCCGGGCTTCAGACAGCTAAGAAAATTACCAGGTCTGATCCTGGCCTGGGAATTGCATTAGGCTTAAAGAAATTGCTCTGGATGTGTACCAGTGAATAAGCTCACTGGTTTGAGTGCCTGCTGCAGGGCTCTGCATGTAACCTGCAGACCACAACCTGAACCTCGGCAGGGCCTACTCAGCTTTCATCCTTCATTAGCAGAAGCAGCCGAGGAGCACGCACAGACTCACCAGTCCTCTTGGTGCAAGGGTAGGACCAGCAACGGCTGCTGAAAATCTCAATGGGGGGTTGGGGGTCATGGGGACGACAGGGGAAATAATGAAATAATTTTTTTTTTAAACCACTTACCTTTCCGTTCCCGCCGCTGCCTCCTGCCACCTCGCTCGTCACTCCTCTTCTGGTGATGCAGCATTCACTGGGACACCAGCACAAGCTCCACAGCAATCCTGACGCTGCTTTCATTCTAAAGCTATTATGAAGGCAGTGCCAGGATTGGTCTGAGCGGCTCAGCCACATCCCTGGGGTCTGTGCAGTTTCTCCAGCCTGGCCGTTTAACACACACCGAGCTGGAGAAACCTGAGTGCGCATGTGTGTTTGGCTGGCCTAAGACAGCCGGCCAAACACACATGCGCACTTAGGTCCACTCTCTCCTCCTCCCCCCTCCCCTGGACCAGCCCCTCCCTGTACCGCTGGCTGAGCCAGCAGATGAAAAATAAAACAATAGTGGAACTATGTTTCATTTTTCATCTCCTGGCTCTTGGCCCTGGGTAGGACCAGTATCTCCTTGGCAATGGAATTCCTTCAGGAAAAAACACTTTTATCCCGAAATTGTTTTTAATACAAAGTTTTACAGCCACCTTTCTGACAGTTACATCTCCATCAAGTATTTGTTCTCAGGTGCCATGCTCCTTGGTCAGGAGTCTGTGCACACGTGCCACGCCCCTCCATCAGGAGTCTGTGCTCACATGCCACGTCCCTCCATCAGGAGTCTGTGCACAGGTGCCACGCCCCTCCATCAGGAGTCTGTGCTCACATGCCGCTAGTCTACCAGAAGTCAGTGCTCACATGCCACGCCCCTCCATCAGGAGTCGGTCTCCAGGTGCCACGCCCTTCTTCCATCAGGAGCTTGTGCTCAGGTACCACGCCCCTCTATTAGGAGTCTGTCCTTAGGTGCCACGCACTGTGATCACGTGGCATGCTCTTCTCCATCAGAATGTGTACTCACGTACCACTCCATCAGGAGTCTCTGCTCACGTGCCCCGCACCTCCATCAGGAGTCTCTGGTCATGTGCTATGTTGGCCACTCTAGGTGCTGATTGTCTCAAATTATACTTTACTAAAATAAATTCAAGACCTAGGCCCAATTACGGGGGATCCCAGAGGGTACCCCAATATTTATTGCATCGGTAAAGTCCTATACCTTGTGTTCCTCAAAGGGATTGGAAAACACTGGAGTGGCCATGTAAGGGTTACTTGCAGTGTTTTTCAGCCAAACATAATGAAATGTAAATTTATTTCAAGGAGACTGTCGATCAAACTCGGTCAGGAGATTTTAACCTACTTTCTTGTTTGCGTTGTATATTCCTCCCTTCCCCATCTCCCTCGCCTCTGCTACGCATGAGCACACCTTCTGCCCTTCAGCCACCGGTGCTCTCAGCTCAGGGGGGCTGCTGCAGACTCATGCAGGCTCTTTTGCCTGTTTTTTAGGTCTCATCTACAGACTGCTCTAAGCTGTCCCGACCTATTGCGGCCAACACCAATACTGAGTGGGCTTAGGTCCAGCTCACAGCTTACCATTGGTTGGCGTTCTTGCCACTCTCATATGCGTCCTTAATATTTGATTGTTTTCCTTAATCTTCTGGTGTTTGCCCCTCCTAGACCGTAGCTTCTTTACCAAGCTTTTGGGTGGATGACATGTATCCTTCCACTGCTGGCAAGTAGGGAACTACATTTTTTCTTTTTTATTTACGCACTCTCGGGGAGTGCATGTGTTTCCTTCCTGTTTCTGTGTGTGCTGTTTCCTCCTTCAAGTCCCTGCCCTTTCGACTTTTCATGTTAACCTCACCGTCCCCTCGAGCTCGTCTGGTTCTTCCCCAAAACCCTGTCCAATTTTTTTTTTTCAAATTTTATTTTTACCCCTCCGCCAAACCCCACAATTTCCTCCATTGTTCCCAGCCACCCCTCAATCCAGCGTTATCCCCTTTGTCGCTTCCTGCCTCTCATAGTTGTGTTCTTTCACAAAAAAAGTAAATATTTTTATCTATTTGGAAGGCCCAGCAGCTACAATTTGCCGCCGGGTCGAGACACTTTGGCACTCTTTTTATGTTTTTTGATTAACTGCTACGCGATGGACATCCGCTAGGTTGAAATGGTAAATTAAAACAAAAAAACAAAATGGCCGCTGAATTGTTATGCATTTGTGTGTATGTGTTGTGATGCTGGGTTGGCAAATGTACATGTGTGATAACGCAGACATGTGTATACATCACTGCCCTTTTTTAGGGTAGATCCCAAAGCGCTCAGATCCTGCTGTAATCTCTCTTTGGGCTTCTAACCACACCCATGTTACGTCAGCCACTTTCATTGGTTCATGGGCTTGCCTTTTAAAATCCGCTTGCTTTCATTAGTGAGAGGCATGCATACGTCATGCCTTTTCCGGTGTTTAGCCCTCGAGTGCACTGACCAACTACTGGAAACATACTAGAATCTGTGTTTTCCGTATGGTTTCTGGACTACATTTTCTCTTTATTGCGCAGCGCGATCATGCTGGGTTTTACACAGAGCGATCAAGCTAGTTTTTTTCCCCAATTAATGTGGAAAGAAAAGTCCGGTTAGGAGTTTACAACGCTAATAGCTCTAACTTGACGAAATGCAAGACCAGTTGCATTGTAAATGCTTATTTAAATTTTTTGCCACTGCTGTTCAGCATCAACAATACAGCAATACCCTTTTTTAGGGTCGTGCTCACAAGCGCTCTGTCCCTGTTGTAATCTCTTGTTGGGCTTTTAACCAGGCCCATGTCAAGCCTGTCACTTTCATTAGTTCATGGGCTTGCCTTTTAGAATCCCCTTCCTTTCATTAGTGAAAGGCATGCATACATCATGCCTTTTCCAGTGCTTAGCCCACCTACACAGCACCGGTAAACTACTGAAAACATACGAGGCTCCATGTTTTCAGCATGGTTTCTGCACTACTTTATCTTTTTATTTTCCACGCAGCACGATTGCGCTGGGTTTTACAACACTAATAGCTCTAACCTGAGTAAATCTGAGACCCATTGCATTGCGAACGCTTGTTTTGTTTTTGAACACTATTGGGAGAATGTATTTCCAAAGCCGGTGAATGTACATTAGCAATACAAGGCGAGACATATTTGCTTTTCCATTGTTTGAACACTGTTGTCAGAGACCCCTAGGGCCCTGATTCTGGGAGCTTTCAAACTTAAGAGCATTCAAAATAAGGAGACAGCTATCCAGGCAATGAAGGCCCCACCACCTAGCTGTCAGCTGGCAGTGTTTTGGGGGTGACCTTCAACAGTGCTGTTCTTCAGCTATAGGTTTTCCTTTATTAATATGGGTCTAAAATTCCTGGGAGGATTATGGTGGGTTGCTGAAAAATGAAGACTTACTGAAAGACACCCTTGTGACATGGGGAAGCTTTCACCTATGCATTTCCTGTGCCAGGATTTGTCTGACTTCTCTGGTCAATTAGGTATTTTCCATTTTACTGAGTCGTAGACTAATGGTGCCAGCTGCCCGCAAGGCCCAAGTCCTGCAAACCTGCCCTCTTAATGTTGCACGAAAAATTCCTGGAGCCAAGCAGGCAGCCACACTGTCATGTGGTCCCACGTCACTGGTTCTGGCTTTTAAACCATCCGTATATTGCCTCTGATGTATTCTCGTTGTCCCAGACTGAGCCCTGGGGTGGTGCATTTCTCGCTCCACTTATCCCATTCATGTGTGGCACAGGAACGATGTGTGTGATCCTGTGCCAGAGTTCAGTGCTTCTAGAGGGTTGACAGGGTGGGGGTTCAGCAGGCACCAGCTAGCCGCCGTAGGCGCAAAGTCCGAGCATGTGCATGAACCAAGCTCTGGTCACGGTAGGGCCTGGGCAGACCTTTAGAAGTGACCAAGCAGTAATGTGACCACCTCCTTCTAGATCATTAGACACACGGTTTCCAGTTCTCGGCTTTCACGTGATAGCCTAATGCATTGTGGGTGCTGTAGTCTGGTTTGGTTCCTATTTAACTAACTAGAACTGACCCATGAAATGACTGAGTTGTAGGAGAAAAGTTCAAGACTGCAGACATTGTCAGTAACAAGTGAGGTGGTCAGCCTGCGATGCATGGATCCAGGCTGGGATGGGGCATAGACCGAGCAGTGGACCAGCATTGGCAGGGAAGGGACACCCCCTGAGAGTTACTGGAGAGTGGAATTTGCTTTAGAGCAAAATTATTTTTTTCTCCTTAGGTCGACAGGAGGGTTCTTAGATTGATCCAATCAAGTTGGGCTCTATAGTTTGTGTAAAGTTCTGTGTCAGAGGAGGGTTAGCCCATGCACTACAGCACCTCTTCACTCCCCTTAATTTGTTTATGGCTTAGTTCACCTTTGGTAATGTGATGTCAGCAGTAAGGCTTTATGACAGGAAGGTGTGTAGTGCCACACTTTGCAACCACATCACAATAAAAAAAGTCATAAAGATCTTCAAGGTTAACCCAAGTTTAGCTAAGAGACTAAAGGATCAATACAAGTCTAGGAGCACCAAAGATTAAATTCCATCAGTGGATGAGGAGTTATTAATCCTGCTGCTCAAGGGCGCCTTACTCTCCTGTGCCGCAGAGCTTGCAGACTGTTCCTTAAAGACTAGAGCCCTGTTCCTGGTAGCTATCCCTCCTGTCCTGCTCACAGGAAAATCTACCCTTTCCCCTACTGCCCCATGCAGTCCTGCCCTGGCCACAGGAACCCCAGTCTTAGTCACAGGAAGGCCTGTCCCCTAGCTCCATGAAGTCATGTCTCTGTCCACATGTCCCATGCAGTTCTGCCCTGGTTTAGGAAACACTGTATGGGTCACAGGAAGCCTTGTCTTCTAGTCCCAGTTAGGCCTGTCCCTGTCCACATTTCCCAGCAAGCCCTGCTATTTTATGCTGCAGAGCTTGTCAACTGCCCTGTAGGGATCTCAGCCATGTTCCTGGTAACTCTGCCCTCTGTCCTGCTCACAGGAAACCCTGCTGCTTGCCCTGCTGTCCCAAGCAGTCCTGTCCCACATCTTGCTCCCAGGGAGCTTTGCCTCCTTTCCCGCAGCCCCCACAAACCCTGTCCTCCAGTCCCAGGGAGCCCTGCTCTGGGTGTACTGTCCCACAGAACATTGTGTCTTGTTCTAATGCTGCAGTGAGCCCTGACATCTGAAGGACTCGCAGGGGTCCACCCCTTGCACTGCTGTCCCAGGGACCCCCGTCCTACCCATGAGAAGCCCTGGGCATTGTCTGCTGCCCCAAGGATTCCTGTCCCCTTTTCCTGCACACACTGAGCCTTTCCCCCTTCTGTGCCTGCTACTGCCTTGTGCTGCAGAGGTCGTCCACAGTGTCCTAAAAACCAGATCCCTGTTAACTCTACCCCTCTCACTGGAACCCCTGCCGTCCCATTCTCAGGGAATCCTGCTGACCCAAGAAGCCCTTGCATTGTCCACCAGCCCCAGGAACCCCACTTTCTTCTGCTGTAGAGCTAGTCCACTGTCCCATAGAGGCTTGGTTCTTGTCCTTCCAGTATATGGGCCTCCATCCTACGTCCTGCTCAAGGGAGGTCCTGCCCCTTCTCCTGCTGACCCAAACTGCCTTGCCCATCTGCCTCTCACAGAGAGCTTTCACCCTCATCCTGCTGTTCCATGCAGCCCTGTCCACTAGCAGGCTTACAGGGACTTCTGAACCTTATCCAGCTCTCACAGGGAGGCCGGTCGCCTGTTCTGGCCACAGGGAGCCCATAGTCTGACCCAGGAAGTCCCTTCTCTGCCGTTCCATTGAACCTTAGTGCCTGATGCACTGATCTGCCCTCTTGTCCCAGAGAACCCAGCATCTGACCCAGGGAACTAACCCCTTGCTCTGCTGTCCCAGGGAGCTTAGAACCCGAGGAACGATGCCTTACCCTGCCATCCAGAGTCTAGAGCTCTGGTCTCCAACCTGTTCTATAATGAGAGCTACTTCTTATCAAAGGAACCATCCTAAGCTATTGGCCACTCTTTGGACTAGATAGGGGCAGGGCCACTGGAATTGTTTGGTGGGGGAGGGCCAGATTATGTGGCAGGGTTGACTAAACTATGTGGCAAGAAAAGGCAAATTATGTGGCATAATCCAACAAATATTGTGGTAGTATTACTTCATCATTTTATCATTAATTTATTCCTGCTAACATTGTCTGGGCATAGGTCGCACCTCATTAGCCCCAGTTAGACACTGAAGCATAGCCATAAGCAACAGAAACATGACCAGTTAACTTTTACCAAGGGCATTCCACTGCACTGCAACACGTGTGGTTGTGTTTTTAGCAACTTTTGAACTGTTTGAGCTAGAAACAACCCCAGGGATCTGTTTCGTGCCTTTGTTTTTGTTTGTGATTCGCCTCTGAGAGGGGTGTGTCTCGCAGGGGCTTGTAATCCCTTTGTTATGCCCTGGGTAGGGCTCCACTGCTGTCATTCTGAGAGCTGGACCAGAAAGGTGTCCTTGTTCTGACTAATGGCCTTGAATTCCATCGAATGATGTCCACAATCAGAAAGCTCTTTTAAATGTAAACATTACACCTTGCTGCAGACTTCATAGTCAGTGCAAGAGAACATCTTTCTGAAGCCCCCACTGGCCCCCAACATGGTATATCTGTCAAGCAATTATAACACATAAACTGGTTCATGAAGACATTGTTTTTAGAAGTTAAGCATATTCATGGGTTACCATTTTGTTATTATTTGAAGCTTTCCACTTACAACCCCTGCCCAGTGGCGCGATTAATCAAATAATGTTGGCGAGTATTTAATGCAGACTTAACTAATCGACAAATCCTCCCCCCCCCCAATTGAGCCCCCTTCTTCCCTTCAACTGGCCTGTGCACTATATTAACCCCTCTGTCGCATCCAGAGGTTCTGCATGTGTACTCCTGGATGTCCACCCCTCCAACTCTAAAACTCTAAACAGGACTAGGTCGAGACAGTCTCCATTTCTTAGGCATGGTGGGCCTGTGTGATGCGAAGAACCCTGAGATATTCAGGGCAGGAGAGTTCCCTCTACTCTGAGGACAGGAAGTCAGTACATAGTCCCCAACTTCTCTCCAATTGGGCCTCTTTCCTTTCCAAATTTGCTGAGAGCTTTTTCATACCCAAGAGGCCCCAGAGCTTGTTGAGCCAAGTACCCTACTCTGAAGCGCTACTCTGAAGCCCCACAAAGGGTGGTCGAGCCAACTACCCTACTCTGAAGCCCCACAAAGGGTTTTTGAGCCATGTACCCTACTCTGAAGCCCCACAACGGGTGGTCGAGCCAAGTACCCTACTCTGAAGCCCCATAACGGGTTGTTGAGCCAAGTACCTTACTCTGAAGCCCTACAAAGGGTGGTCGAGCCAACTACCCTACTCTGAAGCCCCACAAAGGGTTTTTGAGCCATGTACCCTACTCTGAAGCCCCACAACGGGTGGTCGAGCCAAGTACCCTACTCTGAAGCCCCATAACGGGTTGTTGAGCCAAGTACCTTACTCTGAAGCCCTACAAAGGGTGGTTGAGCCAAGTTCCCTAGTCTGAAGCCCCACAAAGGGTGGTTGAGCCAAGTACCCTACTCTTTGGCCCGACAAAGGGTTGTAGAGCCACGTACCCTACTCTTTGGCCCCCACAAAGGGTTGTTAAGCCAAGTACCCCACTCTTTGGCCCCACAAAGGGTTGTTGAGCCAAGTACCCTACTCTGAAGCCCCACAAAGGGTGGTTGAGCCAAGTCCCCTGCTCTTTGGCCCCACAAAGGGTTGTTGAGCCAAGTTCCCTACTCTTTGGCCCCCACAAAGGGTTGTTGAGCCAAGTACCCTACTCTTTGGCCCCACAAAGGGTTGTTGAGCCAAGTACCCTACGCTGAAGCCCCACAAAGGGTGGTCGAGCCAAGTACCTACCTCTGAAGCCCCACAAAGGGTTGTTGAGCCAAGTACCCTACTCTGAAGCCCCACAAAGGGTAGTTGAGCCAAGTACCCTACTCTGAAGCCCCACAAAGGGTAGTTGAGCCAAGTACCCTACTCTGAAGCCCCACAAAGGGTGGTTGAGCCAAATACCCTACTCTTTGGCCCCACAAAGGGTTGCTGCGCCAAGTACCCTACTCTGAAGCCCCACAAAGGGTGGTTGAGCCAAGTACCCGACTCTGAAGCCCCACAAAGGGTGGTTGAGCCAGGTACCCTGCTCTTTGGCCCCACAAAGGGTTGTTGAGCCAAGTACCCTACTCTTTGGCCCCCACAAAGGGTTGTTGAGCCTAGTACCCTACTCTTTGGCCCCACAAAGGGTTGTTGAGCCAAGTACCCTACTCTGAAGCCCCACAAAGGGTGGTTGAGCCAAGTACCCTACCCTGAAGCCCACAAAGGGTTGTTGAGCCAAGTACCCTACTCTGAAGCCCCACGAAGGGTGGTTGAGCCAAGTACCCTACTCTGAAGCCCCACAAAGGGTTGTTGAGCCAAGTACCCTACTCTGAAGCCCCACAAAGGGTGGTTGAGCCAAGTACCCTACTCTGAAGCCCCACAAAGGGTTGTTGAGCCAAGTACCCTACTCTGAAGCCCCACAAAGGGTGGTTGAGCCAAGTACCCTACTCTGAAGCCCACAAAGGGTTGTTGAGCCAAGTACCCTACTCTGAAGCCCCATGAAGGGTGGTTGAGACAAGTACCCTGCTCTGAAGCCCTACAAAGGGTGGTTGAGCCAAGTACCCTACTCTGAAGCCCTACAAAGGGGATGTGTCTGTTCATTAGGAAGACTCAGTAAGATGCAGGCAGGGCACTGTGGGATCTCTGTGCTGGACAACACCTCCTGCCAGTATCCGTGTAACTTGGGGCAGTGCCATAACAGGCTCGTGTGCACAGCGTACCCTGTCGTCCTACTTCCTCAACATTAAGGAGATCTCTGGCGGCGCCATTTATGAACTCGAGCTGGTAACATTTGTAAAGAAAGGGCAGACAGGAAGAACAAAAAGAAGACGGGAAGAATGGAATGAAGAATTGATGAAATTAGGTGAGAAAGAAGCAAAAAGAATGGAGAAGAAATAAGAAAAAAAGGATTTAAAAAAAGAAAAAGAAAGGGGAGGAGGAGACGGAGAAGAGAAAGAAGGAACAGAGGAGCGAAACAGAAACAGGGAAAGGCAGTGGACAGAATGAGAGGGACAGAAAGGAAAAAAACGAAAGAGGAAAATGGATAATAACGAGAAAGCGTGAAAGACAAAGGCAAAAATGAGAGAAAGAAAAAAAGACAAAAGAGAGAAAAATATAATGAACAGAAGCATAAAGAAACAAATTACAGAAGAAAAGTGAAATAAAGAAGGAAAGAAAACCCAATTACAAGGAAGCCCTAAAAGGGAAAGCAGGAAATAAGCACGGAAAGAAAAAAAGGGAGAAGGGGGGTCAAAGAAAGGAGACGAAATAGAAATCATAAAAAGGTTTGAAGAATAAAATAAAGACAGAAAGTAGAAAAAGAAAATGGGGACAAAGAAAGAAAATCGTAAAAATTACAGAAAGACAGAAAATTAGGCGAAAAGAAAGTGATAAAAGGAGAGAAAGAAGAAGAAAAAGGAGGGAAAGAAAAAAGAAGGGAAAGTGGGAAACGGGGGAGTGACTTAGTTAAAGAAAGAAGAAAAAGAGAAAAAAGTAGAGTAAGGATGAGAGATAAAAAGAGGGAAGCCAAAAGCACATGAAGAAAAAAAAAAGAATGTAAGATAGGAAAAATAGAAAGAAGAAAAGAAAGGGGTAGAGAAATAAAGAATCAGCTCAAGCAGCAGAGAAAGGAGAGAAACAAGAAAGGGGAAAAACGGTAAAAAAGAAAGGAAGCATGCGTTAAAGGTAAGAGCTAAAGGGGAGAAACGAGAGAAAGAGAAAAGAAAAGGGAGACATTTTTTCAGGCAAGGGGGTACTGAGTGGTCCTGCACCGTCATCTTCTGTGGGGCTGGGTTTAAACGTGCTGCCTTATCAGGTGACCGTCTGCATAGTCTCACACCAGCTGGCAGATAATGATCATGAGTGAACTCCTGAGGCAGCCTAGGCCATCCAGCCTCGTTCCCGCGCCCAGCACTCAGACGGAGGCCCCAACATCCTGTGCTTCAAGGCGAGTGGGGCTGGTGTTTTCTTTAAAGGGGTGTTGGCTTTCCCCGCCAATCACTGGGCCCGCAGTGGTTGCGCTGAGTCATGCTTTGGCAGCGGATCCCGCCTATATGACTCAGCATCATTGCAGCAGACTGAAGGCCGAGAGAGAGAAGTGGGTGGGGAGATGGGGGAAGGAGGAGGAAAATAAATGGAAGGAGGAGAGAAGGTGTTTCTGGGGAGGGATGGAGTGGGGAGGGTGTTCATGTAGGAAGAGGAATGTTCAAACAATGTTTCTTTTATTTATTTCATTTGGAAGTTTTGTGTGGCATTTACAACAAGGCCCTTTTGTGGCTGAACTTAAAACACAGAAAGCTGTTTATTACAAGCATAATGTGCAACTCAAAGCGCTGATACATCTGAAGGACACATTTGGAGGGAGTGGCCTTGCAAAGAGAAACAAACGCAATACAAGCATTATTGGCAGGGGGGTAACGGAGCCCCCCGCGGCTCCCGGGGTGGGCGAGGAGATGGAGGGTTCCTTGCTGTGGAGGGGTGCCCCCTCACCTTCCAAGCCGTGCCATGGCATGCTTTGTAAAATGCATGCGATGACATGGAATATGAAATAGTTAATTACTTGGGGAAACCCCTCTGCTTTCCCGAGCAGGCCCTTGTAGCTTTGTGGGGTGGCAGCCATTCGCTGGGGTCCTCATTGAGCCCAAGACCAAGGAATATGTGTGAGATCTGGGAGACGCTGGGGTCTCTACAGGGGCCCCATAATTTTGCGTTTCGCCACTGAGAATTGGTAATGTCAATAGGTCTGGCTTTAATGTGGTGTGCCTAGAACTCATAACGGCACGTCTCACCCTGCACTCACACACCGCTTATCCTGCACCTGAACTCACTGCTCCCCCTGCACTCACTCACTGCTCACCCTGCACCCACACTCCACTTCCCCTGCACTCTTACTTCGCTCACCCTGAATGCACACTCCACTTCCCCTGCGCTCATACACCTTTCACCCTGCATGCACACTCCACTTCCCATGCGCTCATACACTGCTCACTCTGCATGCACACTCCCCTTCCCCTGCACTCATACACTGCTTACCCTGCATGCACACTCCCCTTCCCCTGCACTCATACACTGCTTACCCTGCATGCACACTCCACTTCCCCTGCACTCATACACCGCTCACCCTGCATGCACACTCCACTTCCCCTGCACTCATACACTGCTTACCCTGCATGCACACTCCACTTAGCCTGCACTCACACACCGCTTATCCTGCACCTGAACTCACTGCTCTCCCTGCACTCACACACTGCTCATCCTGCACTCACACTCCACTCCCCCTGCACTCCTACACTGCTCACTCTGCACTCACACTCCACTTCCCCTGCGCTCATAAACCACTCACCCTGCACTCTGACTCCACTCCCCCTTCACTCATACACCCTCCTCCTGCACTCATACACCGCTCACCCTGCACTCATACACCGCTCACCCTCCATGCACACTCCACTTCCCCTGCGCTCATACACTGCTTACCCTGCACTCACACTCCACTTCCCCTACACTCATACACTGCTCACTCTGAACTCACACTCCACTTCCCCTGCGCTCATAAACCGCTCACCCTGCACTCTGACTCCACTCCCCCTTCACTCATACACCCTCCTCCTGCACTCATACACCGCTCACCCTGCACTCATACACCGCTCACCCTCCATGCACACTCCACTTCCCCTGCGCTCATACACTGCTTACCCTGCACTCGCACTCCACTTCCCCTGCGCTCATACACTGCTCACCCTGCACTCACACTCCACTTATCCTACACCTGAACTCACGGCTCCCCCTGCACTCACACACTGCTCACCCTCCACTCACACACCGCTCACCCTGCACTCACACTCCACTTCCCCTGCACTCATACACCGTTCACCCTGCATGCACACTCCACTTCCCCTGCGCTCATACACCGCTCACCCTGAACTCACACTCCACTTCCACTGCACTCATACACCGTTCACCCTGCATGCACACTCCACTTCCCCTGCGCTCATACACTGCTTACCCTGCACTCACACTCCACTTCCCCTGCGCTCATACACCGCTCACCCTGCACTCACACTCCATTTATCCTGCACCTGAACTCACGGCTCCCCCTGCACTCACACACTGCTCACCCTCCACTCACACACCGCTCACCCTGCACTCACACTCCACTTCCCCTGCACTCATACACCGTTCACCCTGCATGCACACTCCACTTCCCCTGCGCTCATACACCGTTCACCCTGCACTCACACTCCACTTCCTCTGCGCTCATACACCGTTCACCCTGCACGCACACTCCACTTCCCCTGCACTCATACACCTTTCACCCTGCATGCACACTCCACTTCCCCTGCGCTCATACACTGCTCACCCTGCACTCACACTCCACTTCCCCTGCACTCATACACTGCTTACCCTGCATGCACACTCCACTTACCCTGCACTCACACACCGCTTATCCTGCACCTGAACTCACTGCTCCCCCTGCACTCACTCACTGCTCACCCTGCACTCACACTCCACTCCCCCTGCACTCATACACTGCTTACCCTGCATGCACACTCCACTTACCCTGCACTCACACACCGCTTATCCTGCACCTGCACTCACAGCTCCCCCTGCACTCACTCACTGCTCAGCCTGCACTCACACTCCACTCCCCCTGCACTCATACACTGCTTACCCTGCACTCACACTCCACTTCCCCTGCACTTATACACCGCACACCCTGCATGCACACTCCACTTCCCCTGCGCTCATACACTGCTCACCCTGCACTCACACTCCACTTCCCCTGCACTCATACACTGCTTACCCTGCATGCACACTCCACTTACCCTGCACTCACACACCGCTCACCCTGCATGCACACTTCACTTCCTCTGCGCTCATACACCGTTCACCCTGCATGCACACTCCACTTACCCTGCACTCACACAGTGCTTATCCTGCACCTGAACTCACTGCTCCCCCTGCACTCACTCTCTGCTCACCCTGCACTCACACTCCACTCCCCCTGCACTCATACACTGCTTACCCTGCATGCACACTCCACTTACCCTGCACACACACACCGCGTATCCTGCACCTGAACTCACTGCTCCCCCTGCACTCACACTGCTCACCCTGCACTCACACTCCACTTCCCCTGCGCTCATACACTGCTTACCCTGCATGCACACTACACTTACCCTGCACTCACACACCGCTCATCCTGCATGCACACTCCACTTACCCAGAACTCACACACCGCTTATCCTACACCGGAACTCACTGCTCCCCCTGCACTCACACTGCTCACCCTGCACCCACACTCCACTTCTCCTGCACTCATACACCGCTCACCCTGAATGCACACTCCACTTCCCCTGCACTCACACACCGCTTATCCTGCACCTGAACTCACTGCTCCCCCTGCACTCACACTGCTCACCCTGCACTCACAGTCCACTTCCCCTGCACTCATACACCGCCCACCCTGCACTCACACTCAACTTCCCCTGCGCTCACACACAGCTCACCCTGCACGCACACTCCACTTCCCCTGCACTCCTACACCGCTCACCCTGCACGCACACTCCACTTCCCCTGAACTCATACACCGCACACCCTGCATGCACACTCCACTTCCTCTGCACTCCTACACCGTTCACCCTGCATGCACACTCCACTTCCTCTGCGCTCATACACCGCCCACCCTGCACTCACACTCCACTTCCCCTGCGCTCACACACCGCTCACCCTGCACGCACACTCCACTTCCCCTGCACTCATACACCGCTCACCCTGCACGCACACTCCACTTCCCCTGAACTCATACACCGCACACCCTGCATGCACACTCCACTTCCTCTGCGCTCATACACCGTTCACCCTGCATGCACACTCCACTTCCTCTGCACTCATACACCGTTCACCCTGCATGCACACTCCACTTCCCCTGCACTCATACACTGCTTACCCTGCATGCACACTCCACTTACCCTGCACTCACACACCGCTTATCCTGCACCTGAACTCACTGCTCTTCCTGCACTCACACTGCTCTCCCTGCACTCATACACTGCTCACTCTGCACTCACACTCCACTCCCCCTGCACTCCTACACCGCTCACCCTGCATGCACACTCCACTTCCCCTGCGCTCATACACCGCTCACCCTGCACTTACACTCCACTCCCCCTGCACTCATACACCGCTCACCCTGCATGCACACTCCACTTCACCTGCGCTCATACACTGCTTACCCTGCACTCACACTCCACTACCCCTGCGCTCATACACCGTTCACCCTGCATGCACACTCCACTTCCCCTGCGCTCATACACCGTTCACCCTGCATGCACACTCCACTTCCCCTGCACCTGAACTCACTGCTCCCCCTGCACTCACACACCGCTCACCCTGCACTCACACTCCACTTCCCCTGCGCTCATACACTGCTTACCCTGCACTCACACTCCACTTCCCCTGCGCTCATACACCGTTCACCCTGCATGCATACTCCACTTCCCCTGCGCTCATACACTGCTTACCCTGCATGCACACTCCACTTACCCTGCACTCACACACCGCTTATCCTGCACCTGAACTCACTGCTCTTCCTGCACTCACACTGCTCTCCCTGCACTCATACACTGCTCACTCTGCACTCACACTCCACTCCCCCTGCACTCCTACACCGCTCACCCTGCATGCACACTCCACTTCCCCTGCGCTCATACACCGCTCACCCTGCACTTACACTCCACTCCCCCTGCACTCATACACCGCTCACCCTGCATGCACACTCCACTTCACCTGCGCTCATACACTGCTTACCCTGCACTCACACTCCACTACCCCTGCGCTCATACACCGTTCACCCTGCATGCACACTCCACTTCCCCTGCGCTCATACACCGTTCACCCTGCATGCACACTCCACTTCCCCTGCACCTGAACTCACTGCTCCCCCTGCACTCACACACCGCTCACCCTGCACTCACACTCCACTTCCCCTGCGCTCATACACTGCTTACCCTGCACTCACACTCCACTTCCCCTGCGCTCATACACCGTTCACCCTGCATGCATACTCCACTTCCCCTGCGCTCATACACCGTTCACCCTGCACTCACACTCCACTTCCTCTGCGCTCATACACCGTTCACCCTGCACTCACATTCCACTTCCCCTGCGCTCATACACCGTTCACCCTGCACTCACACTCCACTTCCCCTGCACTCATACACCGCACACCCTGCACGCACACTCCACTTCCCCTGCACTCATACACCGCTCACCCTGCACTCACACTCCACTTCCCATGCGCTCATACACCGTTCACCCTGCACTCACACTCCACTTCCTCTGCGCTCATACACCGTTCACCCTGCATGCACACTCCACTTCCCCTGCACTCATACACTGCTTACCCTGCATGCACACTCCACTTACCCTACACTCACACACCGCTTATCCTGCACCTGAACTCACTGCTCTCTCTGCACTCACACACTGCTCACCCTGCACTCATACACTGCTCACTGCGCACTCACACTCCACTTCCCCTGCACTCATACACCGTTCACCCTGCACTCACACTCCACTCCCCCTGCACTCATACACCGCTCACCCTGCATGCACACTCCACTTCCCCTGCGCTCATACACCGCTCACCCTGCACTCACACTCCACTCCCCCTGCACTCATACACCATTCCTCCTGCACTCATACACCGCTCACCCTGCACTCATACACCGCTCACCCTGCATGCACACTCCATTTCCCCTGCGCTCATACACTGCTTACCCTGCACTCACACTCCACTTCCCCTGCACTCATACACCGTTCACCCTGCACTCACACTCCACTTCCCCTGCGCTCACACACCGCTCACCCTGCACTCGCACACCACTTCCCCTGCACTCATACACTGCTCACTCTGCACTCACACTCCAATTCCCCTGCGCTCATACACTGCTTACCCTGCACTCACACACCGCTCACCCTGCACTTGCTCACTGCTCACCTTGCACTTACACTCTGCTCACCCTGCACTCACACTCCACTTCCCCTGCACTCATACACCGCTCACCCTTCATTCACACTCCACTTCCCCTGCACCCATACACTGTTCACCCTTCATTCACACACCACTTCCCCTGCACTCATACACTGCTCACCCTGCACTCACACTCCACTTCCCCTGCACTAATTCACCACTCACCCTACACTCACACATCCCTCCACTTAGAGCTGGGTCGCATGTAAAGAGAGAGGCAGAATGTGGGTGTGTCCCTGGCCGCTGCCGAACACCACCGCGCAGGCCCTGTGGTTTGCATCATGTGTTCGTGCATTGGAATAAAACAGTGGAGGACTCCAGGAGAGGAGAGCCCTTGCCGCAGGGACTTCTGGCCTGTACTGAACGTGGCAACGCAAACACCACTCCTGATCATACGCCTCTGCATTTAACTCAGAGCTGTCGCTGGTATCCGACTTAGGGCCTAACTTGGATCTTGGCGGAAGGGAATACTCTGTCACAGATGCTACGGTTATCCCGCCCACCATATTGCGATTCCATGATATATTCTATGGTGATCGTCATACGGCGGATGGGCTATCCGTCACGCTCCTAGTCTGAGCTCAACAAACGCGGACAGTACCACGTAAGCTAGAGCCTGTCTCTCTTTGAGGTGCTCAAGTTTACAAGGTCATCCACTAGTGAAGCCCAGGCTGCTTCAAACTGCGAGTTGCTGCAAGTTGATTGAGGGGTGCACAGTCAGTGCTTACACACCACAGTGGTACGCGTGAAGTTGACAGCAATTGAGCCCTTGCAGAGCACGAGGATTGTTTGAGGTGTTGCCAGTGCGCCAATGCAAGGTAATTTTACGAGACGCTTCCATTCGCAGGCGACTACCTGAATATGTCTAGCCATATGATTGGCTGGTCAAGCAACGTGGAACCAAGGAAATTACTGAAAAATTTAATCTGTTAAATACCAGTCACAGACAACTGACATCAGGCAGAATTTGCAGATATTCCACACAAATCACAGACAGGTGGCCTCCTTTACCTGCATGCACAATTAGACAAAATGTATTCTCCTCATTGCTCCGTCTACCGTAAGAGGAAACCACCCTCACGGGTGATAGTACGCTTTACAAATACACTTAACAACATAACTTATTCTTCAGCCACTGTTAGTGCAGCTTGATGGATGGTTCTCCTTGTACTCTGCTGCTTCATTACGTTTTAACAAGGTAGACCTGTCAGTCAAGGGAAAATCCCTAAGAAACAACAAGGACTCTTTCCCCGTGCAAGCACACAGCCTCTACCCAATCGAAAGCTGTAGGGAGGAAGAGGCAGAGCTAAAGCCGCTCTCTCATTTGTGCTTCTTGAAATTCTTTATCTGTTGATCACATGAGATTTGGCATCAGCCGCGCTGTCTAGCTAGACCTAAAAGACAATGTGGTTGTTGTGCGGTGATCAATACCCTCAGGCACATAGATTGAGGAAGCTCAGAAAGTGGGTAACTGAAATTGAGAGCAGATGATAAAGAGGGGTGTATACAATACACAATGAGGTAAGACTAAAAATAGCAATTATCGTGAGTGATGATGGAAGGATAGATACAATTAAGTTCAGCTAAAATAGTTTTCATCTTGGTGCAGCAGCAAGAGGGAAAGACTAGTGTGGCAAAAAGCAGAGGATGATGAACGAAAAGAAGAGTTATCGTGAGGGATATGAGGATATTGGATCAGCAGGTGGAGTTTTAATGCACAGTTGAAAGCAGAGGTGAGAATTGAGATGGGCAGTGGGTGTGAGAGGAGCCTAGAGATGAAAGGAAGGAGGATGGGTGTACATGGAGGGGAGGGATGATACAGGGGAGTGGGAATGTTCAAAAGGAGGGAGGAAGTGGAAGAAGGAAGGAAAGGGGGTGCAGAAAGCAAGTCATGAGAGTGCGAGGAGGGGTGAAAAGGGGGCAGAACAGGTGTGGAGGAGAAGGGTTGAAAGTATAGGGAAGAAAGGCAATACGTAAGAAGGACGACAGCGTAAAGTACGATCAAGGGCCGTAGCACGTTTGGCTTTGCTGGTGCACTGCAGAGTCAAGTGCCTGCTTGATGATCCTGTAGGATGTAAAGTGAATTCATTCAACCCAGTGCTTAATTCGTGCTTGTTGTTTCCGGTGCTGAGCACCGGCACTTATTTTTGAGGTTCGGCACCTATTTTTCTGCCTCATGCATTTACTGCGAGCAAAATACACATATGGGAAAGACAGAGGAAGAGAAAAACGAAAAAGCGTCACAAAGGGAGAAAGCAGGACGCTGCAAAAGTGAGCTGAAGGGGCAGGGAGTGGCTGTAAATGGATTGAAGAGGCGCACAATGGCTTCAGGATTGCCCTGCCTCAGTATTATCGTGTTCACACATTTAATTGCAGAAGCTGCATGTTTAAGAGGAGGGCTTTGGGCACCGGCACGTTTTTATTGATAAATTAAGCACGGATTTAACCACATATTTCTCTAAAGTAGTTCTTTATTTTGAGGTTGTGCGGTTTTTAACAGTGAGCGAGGTTTGCCTCTTTCTGTTTCTGAGCTGAGCTTTCTGAAAATAAAGCAGTAACTCAGAGAAATATTCAGTTCAATTAATTCCTTTGTGCCCTGTAGGAGCCCATTTTTCCTCTGATAATACAACTTACTAAAAGGCAGTGCAAAATAATGTATTGCCATGACAGTTCAGGATCCTGTTGCTCTATCTCTGAAAGTGCATACTCTCCTTTCACCTCTATTTTAACACCTTCTACCTGAAGATGGCTAATCTGTGCTGCTTGCTCCAATTCTGAACATAAGTATGGTGCTGTTTTTATTTTAGGCCAAGCCTTCCAGGCAGAATAAACTGTGTGGTTGCAAAAGACTTGTAATGGGCTTACTAAGAACCTATGGGGGTTTATACCCCGCCCAATGCATACCATTGGTTGGCTTTATTGACACTCTCATTTGCTTGCTTCTTATTTGATGGCTTTTTCTTGTTCCACCGTGCCCATCTTGTGTTTGTCCCTCCCCTGGAGCACGGCCTTTTAACAATTTATCTGGTTGGCTGGTTTCTATCCTTCTACTGCTCACTTTTAGGATTAGTTTTTTCTTTTATATTAAGCTCTCTATGAAGCTGCATGTGTTTTCTAGCTCTCTTCTTCTCTTCCCTCATGGACTTTCCTCAAATGCCTACCCCTCACTCTCTGTTGTTAATTGACTTCTTCCTGAACCCACTTGTGCTCTGTGTTGTTCTCACCCTTGTGTGCTTCGCCCCTGCTCCCAGTGCTGCTGTCACTTTCATGCATTTGTCCCTCTCTTCCCACCCCCATGTTCTTCTCTTTCCTACCCTTGTGCTTTTTGTTCTTTCCTCCATGTGTGCTTCTCCCCCCAACCCTCCAGTGTTGCTCTTTTCTCATGCGATCTCTGCCCCTATTTGCTCCTCAATTACCCCTCCCCCCACCCTCATGGTTGTTTTTATTTTAAAATTTGCACTTTTGTGCTACAAATCTTTATTTTTTGTTATCCAGTCCATATGGCGTCCACCATCTTGGAACAGTAATTAAAAAATGAAAGCAAATGATATCCAAGTCATTCAGCTGCTGCGCATGCCTTCTTTCATCACGTATGTGCATGTCAGTGGAACGATGCAACCACATCATTGAGAGTTTTTAAATGTAAACATTTTTTTTTCCTGTGCATGACCACGTCAGCCTGATACTGTAGAAAATCGCCAAAAGGTATTGGCAAAGTCAGGAGAGCTGAAAGGCGCACCTTAATTGTTTTGCCAATGGTTGTTTTAAAGAAGCAATGATCTAAAGGGCAATTCGTGCAATTAAATGCTAATGTGTGTGCAATATTTAGTCCTTTTGGGGGAATTCTAGTATCACAGTAATCTGGACCTTTTGGAAACTGGTCACCAGAACATCTCTCTTTTTTAAGCACCTACTGAGCAGTGTTGGCTCCGAGACATAGTTCACATTGTGCATCCATGTGGGTGCTATTGGGTAGCAGAAGGGCATCCTGAATACATAGCTGCAGCCAGGCCACTAGCGGCGTGAAATCCCACCAGGCCCTCCCCTGGCAATGATGTGGTACATAGTCTGTGCTCCACATCCTACCATTGGCAGCTCACAGAATGCTTTCTTTTTGCTGTCTGCAGGTGGCCTCGCCGGGGGCATCGAGATCTGCATCACATTCCCTACCGAGTATGTCAAGACACAACTACAGCTGGATGAGAAAGCCAACCCACCCCGTTACAAGGGCATCGGTAAGTGTGTGTGCATCTGTCACAAGACACCTTTGACTATATGCATCTTCTCAAACTTTCACATGTTTGTCATTTGCATCAAATAACTTAGTGTCAACCCAAAGTATCTACATTATAACGCATATTTCTGAAGACAGAAACTGTGAAGCTGGTGTACAGAGGACTCTGTGCAACTTCCCTGGTCCTACTGGAGATACCTAGAGAGAAGATGGTGGAATTTGTCTAGACAGCTCAATAAAATGACGTGGGATAGTCCATAGGAGGAGGTTCCCCCACCCCACTTCCTGTCCCACAAGGAAGGATATCATGAGGTACATGCTCCTAGGCAAGGTATGCTCCCAGGTTCATATTTGCACCTACAGCATCAGGCTTTGCAAGGTACAATCCACAGCTCACAGGCAAGCTCTGCCAGTCCTTTTCCTGATGTCTTGTTTCATCAGCTATTAGACTTTTCTTTGCCGGGTGTAAAGGCGACACCCCCACCCATGTCTGTTCCTCTTTCTCCCAGAATGTGATTGTGCTGCAGTTTTGGTGTTGCATCTCGTTCACAACTGCTCTTTGTCTTTTCCGCTTCTCTTCCGGTATCAGGACACAACACTTCTCTTGTGTCTTGATTTCACTGTGTTCCATTGTGTCTCTGCTCCACCATGGACACGGTGCTGCCTGGACAGTTGCTGCGTCACTTGGAGTGTTGTTAACTGAGTTACGCCAGCTGAGGCCTGAGTCTGGGTAGGTGATGTTGTGCTCCTGGTGGGGTATCCTGTAGGTACATACTTGTACCCTCCAATCAAACCTAATGTTTCATGAACACATCCAAATGTATAAATAAAAAAGCTACAAGTTGAGTCCAGAACTAATACTTCGCGCAAAGGACTTTCCTACAACTTCTTCCTGGCCCTCTCCATCCTCTGCTATTGGACTCATGCTCTGGTTTCATCTGATTTTAGCATTTCCTTGACACTTGTTCCCTAAGACTGGTTTCACAATATGATCCTCATTCTTTGGGTTTTTTAGGCCTACATCCTGATCCTGGTCCTTCCTCACTTTTTTCTCACTTACCAAATGTTCTCCAATGTTTCTGTCCTGATTCTCATTCTGATAGGTCAGACACTCTCACTTGTTTTGCAGTTTCATGCCCTGGTGCCATTGGTTGGTGAATTGCCCAATCGGAAGGGCACTGATGCGCTTGTGTTTGCCCTCTTCTCCCAGGTGACTGCGTCAAGCAGACGGTGCAGGGCCATGGGGTGAAGGGGCTGTACCGAGGCCTCAGCTCCTTACTCTACGGGTCCATTCCCAAGGCTGCCGTCAGGTGGGTCTCACCTCGTCGATAGTCACTCTGCCTTACCCTGTGGCTCCTGTATATCCTGTGTGTCGTTCTGTTAGCCTCACGTCTCATTGGCCCATCTCACTCTCACACATGTTTGTCCTTCTGTCTCCTCCTGTTGCCCTCCTTGTATTCTCTTCTGTCTCATTCTGTCCAGACTGTCCCAGGGTTCCCTCACAACGCACCACCTTGCCAGTCCTACTCTTTTCCCTGCATCTGGTCCCTTTGCTGACATTTTTTGTCTCTCTCCTGCAGGTTTGGGATGTTTGAGTTCCTCAGTAACCATATGCGAGATTCCCAAGGGAAGCTGGACAGCAAGCGCAGTTTGGTCTGTGGCCTGGGCGCGGGAATGGCCGAAGCTGTCATCGTCGTGTGTCCAATGGAAACTGTCAAGGTAATCACTTCCTGGTTCCATCACCGCTCGAACAGTGCTTCCTCTGTCCCTCAGCAATTATACATTTCCTGCATATGTTGGCACTTGTACAGCATTTCCGCCATCCCTCAACCTCGCTTTGCCTACACTTACAGGCTGCAGGGGCATGCGATTCATCGTATACTACTGACTCCCTACTATAGGATGCTACCCAAGCTCATCCCTTTAATGCTACCACATTCAGGCTACTATTGTAAGATGTCTGGGCAAACCCCTTCAACCTTTTCCACATGTCCCTTACTCAAGGAATTCATCCACAACAGATGATGTTTAAATTAGGATTCAGTGTGGCAAGCCACGTTAACTACAACTGAACGCCACAGTGCGACTGTTATTCTCGAACTCCATATTCCACATGGAACTCCATGACCAAGACCTGGCTATTCGAGCAGTAGCAACCCGCCCTCTGCAGCGCCTTGAGCCCCTAACAGGTGAGTAGCACACTTAACAAGTGATTGATTGATTGATTGAACTCCCCAAGTACATTCTACTCTTAAAGCTACTCCAACATAAGAATACAACACTTACCACTAGAGTCTGCTAGAACGTGCCTCTTACCCTCTGCTACGCTTTGCTTGTCATTCGAGGTGTCTGGGCACCACTCTCAAGCTCTGCTACACTCTCTATACCATTTTGGGTATCAGGGAAACTGCTCAACCTCTGCCAAGCCTCCCCTACAACTGGGAATATCTGGACACAGTCTCCAACCTCTACCACACTTTTCCTAACACTGGAGGAGTCTGGGCACACCCCGACCCTTAACGCGGTCTTCCTATCACTGGCAAAGTCTGTGAACCCTCTCAATTCCTACCGAACTCTTCCTTCCACTGGAGGGTTTCTAGGACACCACTCAATTTCTGATTAAGCAGTGTCTGGCGGCTTCCTGAGGACAGCTGTTGATAGAGCTTCCCTGTACACATCCTAGAGTTTTTACCAGATGCCTCCGGTCACTCCAACCTTCCTGCCCCGTGAAGACTCTCTCCATGGGTCCAGTCTGCACCGCTATTTTTTGTTGAACTCCACTGGGAAGTAAAATATATTCAAGAGTTCCCACCTCTCATTGACCAATGTAAGTGAAGAATGAGGATTCCGTCAGAGAGTTTTGAAATGTACAAAATAGTCTTTCTCTTTCTTAAAATAGTTGGTCTCTAAGAGCTACCTTGCTAGGAATGGAAACATTTTCTGCAGAAGAGGACATAGTTTGTGTCTGTGGTTGCTGGTGGGCCCCACTGGCACTTCATTAAGGTGACCAGGACTTATTTAGAACCATATTTCTAAGAAGATAAAGTGCCAGATGTAGATACAACTGGTAAAAAAAATCTTGTTGCAATTTGTGACCAGTCCTTTTTGCGACCAGTAAAGAATTTTACGAACCAGTGTATGTACAAATAGGTTGGTTAGTAAAATTCAGATTTGGAGTGGGTCATAATGTGACCTACCTCATTAATGTGTATGAAGTCGGTCGAAATATGCTACTTATTCAAACTGGAGGCCATCACAGGTATAAAGTGAGTGGACCTCCGTGTCTGTGACTGCCTTCCTGCACATAAACAATCATTCATGGTCTTTTGCTCTTTCTATGTGTGCTGCAGAATTCAGCACACATAGGAAAGGCAAAAATCCTTGTTGCGCCATGCTAACGCCACCCCTGGGGTGGTGTTAGTTTTTGGCGCTGGCTCATATTTACGATTCCTTGTAAATCTGGGGCAGCGTCAAAAGCAATGGCTGTTGTGGTGGAACGCCCACAGCAACACCCATTGCACGCCCCTATGACGCAGAAAAGTGCGTCGTAGCGGCCCACATTTACAAGGAGGCGTAACGCCACAAAAAGTGGCTTAGCGCTGCCTTGTAAATATGGCGCAGTGCACAGCGCTACCGGAGCATCGCTAAAACTGACTAAAATGTAAATATGCGCCTTAGTTACAAATTGTGAATCAGCATTCCCAAAGCCATTTTAGAAGTCACTAAAAGTGACTTTAGTGCATCCAAAAGGCATTTTAAACACCAAATCGAAAATGCACAAGTCTTGAGCAGTGAATAAACATGAGCGTTTAAAGAGACATTGCTGCCAGGTTCTTACAGAGTCCAGTGACCTCTGCCACCCTCTTCTGTTTTAGGCAATGCCTTTCAGAAAGGCAGGGGTAGGATGGCGAGGGGGCGCCAGGGGGTACCAATCCGCCTGCTGCGCCTCTGCTAAGTCTGTGGCTGTAAAACATACGAGGCAGTCAAGCCTTGAATTGTGCAAGACCCGGGAGCGTGTTGCATTCAGATTCTGTTTGTTTTAAGGATAATATCAACTTCCCTGAAGATGTGAAGTGACAGCAACAATGCAAACTTTCTGTAGACAGAGAACAGGTACGGTAGTGGCAGTGCAGGATTCCCTAATGCTTAGATCCAAGGATGTAGCTGTCAGTAGTGCAGCAGGTGCAGTGGCACCGGTATCCTAGGTTGTGAGTGTGTCTCTGCACCCGAATTGTGCCCATCTTTTACTACCCAGCCAGGGCTCATTTTCATATTTTACCTTCTTTAGGGGCGAGCGCAAACCGCTCCGTCCGTCTTCGAATCTCTCTTTAGGGGGATTTTAACCACGCCCATGTCACGTCAGTCACTTTCATTGGTTCGTGGTCTTGCCTTTTAAAATCCGCTTGTTTTCATTTGTGAAAGGCATGCATACGTCATGCCTTTTCCGGTGTTTAGCCCTCCTCAAGAGCACCGGTAAACGACTGGAAACATATGAGGCTCCATATTTTCCGTATAGGGTCTGGACTACTTTTTCTCTTTATTTTGCAGCGCGATCGAGCTCATTTTTTTCTCTCTTCATTTAATGTGGCAAGAAACGTCCGGTTAGGAGTTCACAATGCTAATATCTTTAACTCGACATAATGCGAGACCCCGTTGCATTGCAAATGCTTGTTTTTCAAAAATTCTTGGGCAGATCCTCCAGATTCTTTCTTTAGGAAGTTGGACTTGCTCGCACTCAGGGGCTTACGTACAAGTCCCTTGATGCCGGTGCGTCACTTTTTATATGCTAAAAAAGTGTCACACCGGCAGGGCTTGTAAATAAGCCACTCAGGTTATAAATTACACGCAGCTTTGAAGGTTGGGGTGGGTAGCGCCAGTAGTAGACATGGGTGGCGCCAGTAGTAGACATGGGTGGTGCCAGTAGTAGACGTGGGTGGTGCCAGTAGTAGATGTGGGTGGCGCCAGTAGTAGATGTGGGTAGAGCCAGTAGTAGACATGGGTGGCGCCAGTAGTAGACATGGGTGGCGCCAGTAGTAGACATGGGTGGTGCCAGTAGTAGACGTGGGTGGTGACAGTAGTAGATGTGGGTAGCGCCAGTAGTAGATGTGGGTGGCGCCAGTAGTAGAGGTGGGTGGCGCCAGTAGTAGAGGTGGGTGGTGCCAGTAGTAGACGTGGATGGTGCCAGTAGTAGACGTGGGTGGTGACAGTAGTAGATGTGGGTAGCGCCAGTAGTATAGGTGGGTGGTGCCAGTAGTAGATGTGGGTGGCGCCAGTAGTATAGGTGGGTGGTGCCAGTAGTAGACGTGGGTTGCACCAGTAGTAGATGTGGATGGTGCCAGTAGTAGACGTGGGTGGTGCCAGTAGTAGACGTGGGTGGTGACAATAGTAGACGTGGGTAGCGCCAGTAGTAGATGTGGATGGTGCCAGTAGTAGACGTGGGTGGTACCAGTAGTAGACATGGGTGGCGCCAGTAGTATAGGTGGGTGGTGCCAGTAGTAGACGTGGGTAGCGCCAGTAGTAGATGTGGGTGGTGCCAGTAGTATAGGTGGGTGGTGCCAGTAGTAGACATGGGTGGCGCCAGTAGTAGACGTGGATAGCACCAGTAGTAGACGTGGGTGGTGCCAGTGGTAGAAGTGGGTGGCGCCAGTAGTAGACATGGGTGGTGCCAGTAGTAGATGTGGGTAGGACTAGTAGTAGAGGTGGGTGGTGCCAGTAGTAGATGTGGGTGGTGCCAGTGGTAGAAGTGGGTGGCGCCAGTAGTAGATGTGGGTAGGACTGGTAGTAGAGGTGGGTGGTGCCAGTAGTAGATGTGGGTAGCACCAGTAGTAGACGTGAGTGGCGCCAGTAGTAGATGTGGGTGGCGCCAGTAGTAGACATGGGTGGTGCCAGTAGTAGACATGGGTGGTGCCAGTGGTAGAAGTGGGTGGCGCCAGTGGTAGATATGGGTAGCGCCAGTGGTAGATGTGGGTGGTGCCAGTAGTAGATGTGGGTGGTGCCAGTAGTAGACGTGGATGGTGCCAGTGGTAGAAGTGGGTAGCGCCAGTAGTAGACTTGGGTGGTACCAGTAGTAAACGTGGGTAGCCCAGTAGTAGACGTGGGTGGTGCCAGTGGTAGAAGTGGGTGGTGGCCCCTTAAGAAATATTTTCGGCACCTGCACTTACAAATTAAGCGCTGTTGTAGACACTGTTACTAACATATGCAGTAAATAGAACCAGGTAATAAATTACCTTCCATGAAATTGGATCAACCCTTGCAAAGGTTCCAGCAGCATTTTACAAGTTACCTGTGCATATCAGGCACGCCAGGTTCAAGGTGATCCTTAGAACCAGCTCATTACATGCCGGGGTACAACTCGTGCTGAAACTGATAAAAAACGTTTGCTTTCCTCACCCAGGCACCCCATTCAGTGTTAATCCACAGAAATTGCTGCCAACCAGTCTGTGCAAACAGGGCCTGCCCACCTGCTCACTGCCTGGAGCCTGGCCTGTTGCACACTCCCAAAAACAAGCAAAGCCAGTTTTTGTGCATGACAAACATAACGTGTAATTTTCACGTAGTACTATCAGGTGTAACTTGTCTGTGACCTTTAACCCACGCTGCCTTTAATGGATAACACCGGATGAGATGTGTTTTTTACCTGCAGGCTTCTTGCACCTGTAATCAAGACTTGGCCTAATTTCGGAGAAGACAGTTGTTACATGGAAAGTAGCTTTCTACAGTTTTTTTTAGCCGCCATGTTACTAAGGCACAGTCTGGAGAAGGCGGGACTTCCTGTTACCCCGGGAATACTCTGTAGAGCATGGTTCCCAAACTGTGATCCGCGGACCCCCAAGGGTCCGCGAAGCCCCTTCAGGGGGTCTGCGACTGCTTAGAAAATTAAATATTATTAACAACGTGTATATAAATAAAGTGGCTAAATGTACAATTTAAATTTTAAAAACATACTGTAAATGTCAAGGAATGTGAAAATAATTACATTAATGTCTTCACATTACTGTGGGAGCAGTGCGGGACATCAAACAGAATATAGTAAGGACGATGTGTGGCTCCAATTAAAGTTAGAAAAGCTTTAACCTTCCTATTATTTTTTTTATTATTTAAATTTGTTTGTAAATTAAGTAAAATGTGTTATCATTTGTGTCATTTTTTAAGGATTTGTGAATGTGTTCGATGAATGCTTGTTTCTGTATTTTTTGTGTATTTTTTGTGGTTCAAATCATCAAGAATGTTCAGACCGGGATCCCTGGCTTCCAATAATGCAGTCGCAGCTCGCAGTGTTAAATGTGTTGGGGTGGTGTGTGGGGGGGGGGGTGGGTGGGTGGTAGAGAGCAGAGGGGTTGGCGGGGGGAGGAGAAAATATTAATAAAATAAAAATAAATAAAAAAACATACCTTTTAGACATGCACAGAGCAGCGTCAGGATTGGCTGGGAGCGCCCAGCCAGGGTCCTCCCGAGCAGACTGGAAGCCTGTGCATGTTCTCTCCAGCGCTAGAGAGAGCCCTGTGCGCATGTGTGTTTGGCCTGCCCGAGACGGCTGACCAAACACACATGTCACTGCCATGACCCCACCCCTTTACGAGGAAACGATAATAAACACTTTTTATTATTGTTTTCTTGTACAGGTGCTGCTACTGACACCCCGGGTGGGGGGCGACGCTCCTCTACCCTCATGGAGGAGCCGCCCCTTCAATAATGGCTCAGTGCAGGAGTTCCCCAATTCTAATAACTGTTCTGTGGGGGTCCCTGGCTTCCAGTAATGATAAAGTGGGGGTCCACAGAAGTCAAAAGGTTGAGAACTACTGCTGTAGAGAATGTGTGCCTGTTTACACAGAATCATTCTATTGCATTTATGCTAAAGACAAGGGAGCATGAACACTAGGTAGGGAGATTATTACAGTGGTATATTATGTAACACTATTTGAATAGTGCATCACTCACCAATTACTATTGTGGCATTGGTTAAAGTTATTTTGTACAGGAAGAGATTGCACAATACTGAGTGATTTCAAGTGTGAAACCATCTACTCCATAGTCTCTAGTACCAGTTGGTGCTACCCTGGTGACGTGTGCTGCGTAATAAATTGGCAGCCCTCGTGCATGGAAGCAGTCCCGGCTAGTTGCTTGAGTCACTGTGTCATGGCTTCATTTTGGGCTCGCCAACATCACATAAACGGCCATGAGGCTGGTGGGTCAGGCCACATCTCAAATTTGAATAGCCAGTGTCCAGGATCAAGCTTCAGGGGGAGTGTTTGGGATATTACACCCCTGTCAGATTACACCAGGAATGTTTACATACAGACAGACAAAAATGCACATGCACTCTCTCCGTCTCGCTGTTTTGAAACTCTTCGAAAATGTTGGTTGGCTTACAAAATACTGTGTTTTCCCTCACTTAGTACTCCTAGCAATCAGCATTCGTCTCTCTTTCCACTTCCCGTCAAGCCCCTCTCATGTGCCCTGCCTGTCGTATAATGTATGTTAACATAATGTGCCAGCGTGATTGTTGGAAAAGCTGAAGCTCACCCCCCCAATCTTACTGACCAAGCTCCACCCCTGCCAGCAATGCAGAAGAAACCGGAGGCACCCATGCAACTGCGGCAGGCCGCAGAAGAGGGTCTGCCCTTTGTCTCCCTTCTGTGGTATCCCCATACCTGTGCCTCTGCTTGTGGACGTGGCCGGAACTGGCAGAAGAGGCCCTCCACACGCAGGAAGATGGGGGACAGGCAGAGCGACCTGCGCGTTCACTGCAGTGTCATATCATTCCGATAGGGGGCGCAACGCCAGGTGGCTGTGGTGCACTAGGAAGGCCTCCAATGGCACTGTGAGAGACTGCCTCTATAAAAGGAAGGCAAGGAAAGGGCATAAAACACAAAGGACACATGAGAGTGGGTACATGAAGGGTCAAAATTAGAGTGTAATAGACAAGCTTGTCAGTGGTGCCATAAAGGCCACCACACAACCCACCTGAGGACGAACAAAGCCACAAGAGGCGTCAAGCACTTGAACCCCCGCAGAGGGCCCCAGCTCCCACCAACAGCCAGCCACAGTGTAAGCTGGCAAAAGATATAAGGCATGTGACCCCTTGCTGAACAACGCATCACCGGCAGGGGGCGCTATCAAGGCGTGAGACGCTTGTGCAGCATTGTACCATGCCAACCAAAAGGCTAAAGCAGTACAAAAGTCACCACTGTGAAGGGCCCAGTTATGACCTAGGGTGAAGAGTGACCCACCATTTCACATACCACGGGACAAGAGCAGAGCACCCACGAGCAGGGCGCCGAAACGCATAAGCCATGGCTTCCATCACTGCCATTTAGCCATTCATTGTCACCAGACCGCCTTCGAGCCAATCACCAAAATGGAAACTCTGGATAGGCTCGAAATGTATTTCACAGGAACACCAGAAAGCACCCGCTACTCTTGCACTTGGCAGAAGAGGGCATTTACAAGCTGCCATGCAAATTAGCAGTAACCTCTGTTCATGCACGATACCATTGTAATTGCTCTCCACACTCATTTTGAACCCATGACAACCCAGACTATAAGCGATTCCTCTGATAAGGTCAGGATAAATCAATAGACATGTTTGTTGCTGATTGAAGGAAGTTGCCAGTATGTGCACTCTGTGCGACTAAACAGGAGATCTAGGAGAAGCGCATACAGAGTTGCGCGTCTGTGAGGACAAACATTGCAAGAGCTGTGCAAGTCGATGCAAGAACTCCCAAACGCAAGGGCTTCACACACTGGAGTGGCCCTTTAGAAGCTGATTAAAAATGAGTCCGGAGATCACCAGAACAGCTACCTCATCGATGAGAGACGGACACCAAAAAACTGTGATCCATGGTCGCTGGAGGGGACCAGCCAGTGGCAGCAAATGCTCAGCATGTAGGAAAATTAACCATTTCGTAAAAGGATCCAAGTCATTCTCGAGCTAGTGGACCTCCCACAAGAAGGTGGTGAACGCTGTTCCACCTGTGTCTGAGGGCCACAATATGGACAATGAGGAGGGGGAAGGTACCTTGCACGTAATGTATGGTGTTGACCAGCTTCAGACTTGAGCAAGATTTCCTCCCAAGTGCCAAGTACTGATAGGGCGTCTGCCAGTGGCTGCCATTATTGACACATGGGCCACCATCAACATCATGGCCAAGGAAGCTTACAAGGTATTGCAGATCAATCTCCTCTCAGACCCACCAATTTGCAAATGTATGCCTATGGACACCCAAACCGCTCCTGCTGGCAGCCATGTTGATTGCAGACACTTCTCATAATAACATAACTGCCTCAGGCAATGTGTATGTGACAAATGGAGGGGTAGGCAAATTGTTGAGCTGCAACACTGCAAAAGGATTACCACTGGTGCAGTTGGCACTCAGAGTGCACACCATGAAGCTTCACAGTATTGAAGGAGACTTTAAAGAGCTCTTCCAAGGGATTGGGTACCTGAAGGAGAAGATGATGAAGATTCACATTGATTAGTCAGTGCAACTTGTAGCACCTCAAAGTGGCATACTATCTACGACCCAAAGTAGAAGAGGAGCTGTGGAAGTGGTGGGAGGCCAGCATCATGGAGCGAGCAGAAGGACTCACTCCCTGGGTGTCTTCAATCGTGGTGACCTGCAATCAAAAACAACCTTGGAAGGGAGGGCTCTGTATAGACATGCAGCTCCCAAATCTGGTAATCGAAAGGGAGAGATACATCACCCCGACAGGGAACAACCTGGTAGTGAGATAACAAGTGCATGGGCAGTGCAGGGACCCCCAGGACAGGCTGGCGGATGGGGACTCGTAATTCCCAGGGCACAGCGCTGCCCTGGTGGATTACAATCGCCGGGACTGCCAGGCTGCAGGCTGGTGGCAGCCTCGCGGTATCGGCGGTATGATCGTGGCGGCTCGAGACTACATTTGACTGTTTTGACCTGTGAAAGAATCTGAACTGTCAATGGATGCCAACCCCAGTGGATTTCTAGCAATACTCTAGCAAAGGCAGGACTGTGGATAATGGGCTCCAGGGACATATGTGAATGAAGCTTTCTCCCGACAGAGCAGTGGTATGTGACACTAGGGAGGGGAGGTTTTGATTTGGTTCTTTATTTTGGAGAAGAGTGTAATATTGCACATGCGCAATACTGGGCGATTCAAAGTGTGACCTGTCCACCCCATTCTCTAGCACCAGTTAGTGGTACCCTGATAATGTGTGGTGTGCAATAAACAGGGATGCCCTTGTGAAGTGGGGGCAGTCCTGGGTAGTTGCCGGAGCCATTGTGTCCTGGCTTCATTTTAACCTGTCCAGCTTGCCTACATCACACTGCCCTCGGCTTTAAGTCAAGCTCAAGATAAGTTATTTGCCATGCGCACATTATGATGGCAGTGTGTTGGTGTTGACTTGTGGGGATGTTGCTGGAAGCTCCACTGCAGGATGTACCTGATGGGTCCAGCTCTACTAAGGGGCAGATTTACAGGAAACTGGCGCATCAGCACTGATACGTCTGTTTTCTTGCGTCGCCTCACCTAACGAAACAATGGGTGCACCGTATTTACAATACGGCACACCATGTTGCACATTGGGCCAATAGCGTCAATTGTTTACGCTATTGTGGCGCTTTGCTGCACTCGCATCAAAAATGTTGACACGAGTGCGGCAAAGTGCGAAGAGGCCCATTGATTAAAATGGGTGTGTCACTTTAATGCTTGCTTTGAGCAGGCGATAAAAATGACGCCAAAAATGGTGCAGTGAACTGCGCCATTTTTGCAGGCCTTCTAACGCCGGAACGCCCCCTTGCATACATTATGCCTGGGGCATGCATAATGTGGCGCATGGGGTCGCAAAGTGGAGGAATGCATGCATTGCGCCTCTTTGTAAATATGGTGCGGCAAATATTGCCTGCTTGAGTCACAGTAGCGTAAATAAAAAAAATGCCGCTAGTATGGTGCAAGGAGATGCTAGGGCCTTGTAAATCTGGCCCTGGGTTTCCCGGGTCCATGCGTGATGTACTGCTCCAGTCCAGGTTTTTCCTCTGGGCGTAATCGATCACTACCTGAACACATGGGTTGGAAGAACAAGCCCATCCCCTTCTCATGGGGATCCGATCATGATGAAAGCTGCAATGTACACAGCACTTTGCACCCCCAAGACGCCAGGGACACCCCGGCAGGTATTCGCTATTATGACAAGACCTACTTAAGATGACACCACATGAGGTTTGCCCCAAGCACCCTCTTCTATGTCTACCACTCTCGTCACGCCTCTGCCAAGCTCCATCACCACACCCCTTTTTGACTCCACTACTAAGAAGGTCTCCATTAACACCTGCGTGTCTGGATGGCTTTTGGGCGCCCTTTGGTGGCAAATATTGAGTACAGCAAGTGGGAGGGTTTTTCTGCTGCGCAAGAGGTGGGATAGAAACAACCCTAATAGATAATAAGGTGAAGGGTGTGTGTAAGGAAATGCCTCCTGGGCATGGTTGCCCCCTGACTTTTTGCCTTTGCTGATGCTATGTTTACAATTGAAAGTGTGCTGAGGCCTGCTAACCAGGCCCCAGCACCAGTGTTCTTTCCCTAACCTGTACTTTTGTATCCACGATTGGCAGACCCTGGCATCCAGATAAGTCCCTTGTAACTGGTACTTCTAGTACCAAGGGCCCTGATGCCAAGGAAGGTCTCTAAGGGCTGCAGCATGTCTTATGCCACCCTGGAGACCTCTCACTCAGCACAGACACACTGCTTGCCAGCTTGTGTGTGCTAGTGAGGACAAAACGAGTAAGTCGACATGGCACTCCCCTCAGGGTGCCATGCCAGCCTCTCACTGCCTATGCAGTATAGGTAAGCCACCCCTCTAGCAGGCCTTACAGCCCTAAGGCAGGGTGCACTATACCATAGGTGAGGGCACCAGTGCATGAGCATGGTACCCCTACAGTGTCTAAACAAAACCTTAGACATTGTAAGTGCAGGGTAGCCATAAGAGTATATGGTCTGGGAGTCTGTCAAACACGAACTCCACAGCACCATAATGGCTACACTGAAAACTGGGAAGTTTGGTATCAAACTTCTCAGCACAATAAATGCACACTGATGCCAGTGTACATTTTATTGTAAAATACACCACAGAGGGCACCTTAGAGGTGCCCCCTGAAACTTAACCGACTATCTGTGTAGGCTGACTAGTTTTAGCAGCCTGCCACAAACCGAGACATGTTGCTGGCCCCATGGGGAGAGTGCCTTTGTCACTCTGAGGCCAGTAACAAAGCCTGCACTGGGTGGAGATGCTAACACCTCCCCCAGGCAGGAATTGTCACACCTGGCGGTGAGCCTCAAAGGCTCACCTCCTTTGTGCCAACCCAGCAGGACACTCCAGCTAGTGGAGTTGCCCGCCCCCTCCGGCCAGGCCCCACTTTTGGCGGCAAGGCCGGAGAAAATAATGAGAAAAACAAGGAGGAGTCACTGGCCAGTCAGGACAGCCCCTAAGGTGTCCTGAGCTGAAGTGACTCTAACTTTTAGAAATCCTCCATCTTGCAGATGGAGGATTCCCCCAATAGGGTTAGGATTGTGACCCCCTCCCCTTGGGAGGAGGCACAAAGAGGGTGTACCCACCCTCAGGGCTAGTAGCCATTGGCTACTAACCCCCCAGACCTAAACACGCCCTTAAATTTAGTATTTAAGGGCTACCCTGAACCCTAGAAAATTTAGATTCCTGCAACTACAAGAAGAAGGACTGCCCAGCTGAAAACCCCTGCAGCGGAAGACCAGAAGACGACAACTGCCTTGGCTCCAGAAACTCACCGGCCTGTCTCCTGCCTTCCAAAGATCCTGCTCCAGCGACGCCTTCCGAAGGGACCAGCGACCTCGACATCCTCTGAGGACTGCCCCTGCTTCGAAAAGACAAGAAACTCCTGAGGACAGCGGACCTGCTCCAAGAAAGGCTGCAACTTTGTTTCCAGCAGCTTTAAAGAACCCTGCAAGCTCCCCGCAAGAAGCGTGAGACTTGCAACACTGCACCCGGCGACCCCGACTCGGCTGGTGGAGACCCGACACCTCAGGAGGGACCCCAGGACTACTCTGATACTGTGAGTACCAAAACCTGTCCCCCCTGAGCCCCCACAGCGCCGCCTGCAGAGGGAATCCCGAGGCTTCCCCTGACCGCGACTCTTTGAATCCAAAGTCCCGACGCCTGGGAGAGACCCTGCACCCGCAGCCCCCAGGACCTGAAGGACCGGACTTTCACTGGAGAAGTGACCCCCAGGAGTCCCTCTCCCTTGCCCAAGTGGAGGTTTCCCCGAGGAACCCCCCCCTTGCCTGCCTGCAGCGCTGAAGAGATCCCGAGATCTCTCATAGACTAACATTGCGAACCCGACGCTTGTTTCGACACTGCACCCGGCCGCCCCCGCGCTGCTGAGGGTGAAATTTCTGTGTGGACTTGTGTCCCCCCCGGTGCCCTACAAAACCCCCCTGGTCTGCCCTCCGAAGACGCGGGTACTTACCTGCAAGCAGACCGGAACCGGGGCACCCCCTTCTCTCCATTCTAGCCTATGTGTTTTGGGCACCACTTTGAACTCTGCACCTGACCGGCCCTGAGCTGCTGGTGTGGTGACTTTGGGGTTGCTCTGAACCCCCAACGGTGGGCTACCTTGGACCAAGAACTAAGCCCTGTAAGTGTCTTACTTACCTGGTTAACCTAACAAATACTTACCTCCCCTAGGAACTGTGAAAATTGCACTAAGTGTCCACTTTTAAAACAGCTATTTGTGAATAACTTGAAAAGTATACATGCAATTTTGATGATTTGAAGTTCCTAAAGTACTTACCTGCAATACCTTTCGAATGAGATATTACATGTAGAATTTGAACCTGTGGTTCTTAAAATAAACTAAGAAAAGATATTTTTCTATACAAAAACCTATTGGCTGGATTTGTCTCTGAGTGTGTGTACCTCATTTATTGTCTATGTGTATGTACAACAAATGCTTAACACTACTCCTTGGATAAGCCTACTGCTCGACCACACTACCCCAAAATAGAGCATTAGTATTATCTCTTTTTGCCACTATCTTACCTCTAAGGGGAACCCTTGGACTCTGTGCATGCTATTCCTTACTTTGAAATAGCACATACAGAGCCAACTTCCTACATTGGTGGATCAGCGGTGGGGTACAAGACTTTGCATTTGCTGGACTACTCAGCCAATACCTGATCACACGACAAATTCCAAAATTGTCATTAGAAATTGATTTTTGCAATTTGAAATTTTTCTAAATTCTTAAAAGTCCTGCTAGGGCCTTGTGTGTTAAGTCCCTGTTTAGCATTGTCTTTTAGAGTTTAAAAGTTTGTTAAAGGTTTGAAATTAGATTCTAGAAACAGTTTTAGATTCTTTAAAAAGTCTTCCAACTGTTAGCAAAATAATGTCTGATACAGAGATGAATGTGGTGGAACTCGACACCACACCTTACCTCCATCTTAAGATGAGGGAGCTAAGGTCTCTCTGTAATATCAAAAAAATAACCATTGGCTCCAGACCTACCAAAATTCAGCTCCAGGAGCTGTTGGCAGAGTTTGAAAAAGCCAACCCCTCTGATGATGACATCACAGAGGAAGAAATTAGTGACTTGGAGGCCAATGTCCCTCCTCCAGTCCTAAATAGGGAGAACAGGACCCCTCAAGTCCTGTCTCCAACTGTGTTAGTCAGAAATAGTGAGTCCCTCACAGGAGGGTCCCACATTTCTGAAATCACTGAGGATGCTCTCAGTGAAGATGACCTCCTGTTAGCCAGGATGGCCAAAAGATTGGCTTTAGAGAGACAGCTCCTAGCCATAGAAAGGGAAAGACAAGAGATGGGCCTAGGACCCATCAATGGTGGCAGCAATATAAATAGGGTCAGAGATTCTCCTGACATGTTAAAAATCCCCAAAGGGATTGTGACAAAATATGAAGATGGTGATGACATCACCAAATGGTTCACAGCTTTTGAGAGGGCTTGTGTAACCAGAAAAGTGAACAGATCTCACTGGGGTGCTCTCCTTTGGGAAATGTTCACTGGAAAGTGTAGGGATAGACTCCTCACACTCTCTGGAAAAGATGCAGAATCTTATGACCTCATGAAGGGTACCCTGATTGAGGGCTTTGGATTCTCCACTGAGGAGTACAGGATTAGGTTCAGGGGGGCTCAAAAATCCTCGAGCCAGACCTGGGTTGACTTTGTTGACTACTCAGTGAAAACACTAGATGGTTGGATTCAAGGCAGTGGTGTAAGTAATTATGATGGGCTGTACAATTTATTTGTGAAAGAACACCTGTTAAGTAATTGTTTCAATGATAAACTGCATCAGCATCTGGTAGACCTAGGACCAATTTCTCCCCAAGAATTGGGAAAGAAGGCGGACCATTGGGTCAAGACAAGGGTGTCCAAGACTTCAACAGGGGGTGACCAAAAGAAAGGGGTCACAAAGACTCCCCAGGGGAAGGGTGATGAGACAGCCAAAACTAAAAATAGTAAAGAGTCTTCTACAGGCCCCCAAAAACCTGCACAGGAGGGTGGGCCCAGAGCCTCTTCACAAAACAATGGGTACAAGGGTAAAAACTTTGATCCCAAAAAGGCCTGGTGTCATAGCTGTAAACAGCATGGACACCAAACTGGAGACAAGGCCTGTCCCAAGAAAGGTTCCACTCCAAACTCCCATCCAGGTAACACTGGTATGGCTAGTCTCCAAGTGGGATCAACAGTGTGCCCAGAGCAAATCAGGGTCCACACTGAAGCTATTCTAGTTTCTGAGGGTGGGGTGGATTTAGCCACACTAGCTGTCTGGCCGCCTAACATGCAAAAATACAGACAGCAACTCTTAATTAATGGGACTAGAATAGAGGGCCTGAGGGATACAGGTGCCAGTGTCACCATGGTGACAGAGAAACTGGTTTCCCCTGGCCAATACCTGACTGGAAAAACTTACACAGTCACCAACGCTGACAATCAGAGAAAAGTACATCCCATTGCAATGGTTACTTTAGAATGGGGAGGGGTCAATGGCCTGAAACAGGTGGTGGTCTCCTCAAATATCCCAGTGGACTGTCTGCTTGGAAATGACCTGGAGTCCTCAGCATGGGCTGAGGTAGAACTAAAAACCCATGCAGCAATGCTGGGTATCCCTGAACTGGTGTGTGTGAAAACAAGAGCACAATGCAAGGCACAGGGTGAACAAGTAGAGCTGGAGTCTGGAAGAATGGCCCAGCCTACCAAGAGAACAGGAAAGTCAGTTGGGAAACCAACTACAACACAGCAAAAGAAAGGGAACCTCTCTTCTCAGGAAGAAGTTCTGCCCTCTGAGGGAACTGAGCCTTTGGAGCTTGAACCTTATCAGGTTGAGCTCTTAGGCCCAGGGGGACCCTCAAGGGAGGAGCTGTGTAAGGGACAAGAAACCTGTCCCTCTCTTGAAGGCCTTAGGCAGCAAGCTGCTGAAGAGTCCAAAGGCAAGAAAAATGGAACGCATAGGGTCTATTGGGAAGATGGACTCCTGTACACTGAGGCCAGAGACCCCAAACCTGGTGCCACTAGGAGAGTGGTAGTGCCTCAGCTGTTCAGGAAGTTCATCCTAACATTGGCCCATGACATTCCCCTTGCTGGACATTTGGGACAAACCAAGACGTGGGAGAGGTTAGTCAACCACTTCTACTGGCCCAATATGTCCAACATGGTTAAGGAGTTTTGCCTCTCCTGCCCCACCTGTCAAGCCAGTGGTAAGACAGGTGGACATCCAAAGGCCCCCCTCATTCCACTTCCAGTGGTGGGGGTTCCCTTTGAAAGAGTGGGTGTGGACATAGTTGGTCCACTGGAACCTCCCACAGCCTCAGGAAATATGTATATCCTGGTAGTAGTGGATCATGCTACCAGGTATCCTGAAGCTATCCCCCTTAGGTCGACTACTGCCCCTGCAGTAGCCAAGGCCCTCATTGGTATCTTTACCAGAGTGGGTTTCCCTAAGGAGGTGGTGTCTGACAGAGGTACCAACTTCATGTCAGCATACCTAAAGCACATGTGGAATGAGTGTGGAGTGACTTATAAATTCACTACACCATACCATCCACAAACTAATGGCTTGGTTGAGAGATTCAACAAGACATTAAAAGGCATGATCATGGGGCTCCCGGAAAAACTCAAAAGGAGATGGGATGTCCTCTTGCCATACCTGCTTTTCGCTTACAGAGAGGTACCACAGAAGGGAGTAGGATTCTCACCCTTTGAACTTCTGTTTGGTCATCCTGTAAGGGGACCACTTGCCCTTGTTAAAGAAGGCTGGGAGAGACCTCTCCATGAGCCTAAACAGGACATAGTGGACTATGTACTTGGCCTTCGCTCTAGAATGGCAGAGTACATGGAAAAGGCAACCAAAAACCTTGAGGCCAGCCAACAGCTCCAGAAGTTTTGGTATGACCAAAAGGCTGCACTGGTTGAGTTCCAACCAGGGCAGAAAGTCTGGGTTCTGGAGCCTGTGGCTCCCAGGGCACTCCAGGACAAATGGAGTGGCCCTTACCCAGTACTAGAAAGGAAGAGTCAGGTCACCTACCTGGTGGACCTGGGCACAAGCAGGAGCCCCAAGAGGGTGATCCATGTGAACCGCCTTAAGCTCTTCCATGACAGGGCTGATGTCAATCTGTTGATGGTAACAGATGAGGATCAGGAGGCAGAGAGTGAACCTCTCCCTGATCTTCTATCATCAGACCCAAAAGATGGCACAGTAGATGGAGTGATCTACTCAGACACCCTCTCTGGCCAACAGCAAGCTGATTGTAGGAGAGTCCTACAACAGTTTCCTGAACTCTTCTCCTTAACCCCTGGTCAGACACACCTGTGTACCCATGATGTGGACACAGGAGACAGCATGCCTGTCAAGAACAAAATCTTTAGACAGTCTGACCATGTTAAGGAAAGCATCAAGGTGGAAGTCCACAAGATGCTAGAATTGGGAGTAATTGAGCGCTCTGACAGCCCCTGGGCTAGCCCAGTGGTCTTAGTCCCCAAACCTCACACCAAAGATGGAAAGAAAGAGATGAGGTTTTGTGTGGACTACAGAGGGCTCAATTCTGTCACCAAGACAGATGCTCATCCAATTCCAAGAGCTGATGAGCTCATAGACAAATTAGGTGCTGCCAAATTCTTCAGTACCTTTGACCTGACAGCAGGGTACTGGCAAATAAAAATGGCACCTGGAGCAAAAGAGAAAACAGCATTCTCCACACCTGATGGGCATTATCAGTTTACTGTTATGCCCTTTGGTTTAAAGAATGCCCCTGCCACCTTCCAAAGGTTGGTGAATCAAGTCCTTGCTGGCTTGGAGTCCTTTAGCACAGCTTATCTTGATGATATTGCTGTCTTTAGCTCCACCTGGCAGGATCACCTGGTCCACCTGAAGAAGGTTTTGAAGGCTCTGCAATCTGCAGGCCTCTCTATCAAGGCATCCAAATGCCAGATTGGGCAGGGAACTGTGGTTTACTTGGGCCACCTTGTAGGTGGAGGCCAAGTTCAGCCACTCCAACCCAAGATCCAGACTATTCTGGACTGGGTAGCTCCAAAAACCCAGACTCAAGTCAGGGCATTCCTTGGCTTGACTGGGTACTATAGGAGGTTTGTGAAGGGATATGGATCCATTGTGACAGCCCTCACTGAACTCACCTCCAAGAAAATGCCCAAGAAAGTGAACTGGACTGTGGAATGCCAACAGGCCTTTGACACCCTGAAACAAGCAATGTGCTCAGCACCAGTTCTAAAAGCTCCAGATTATTCTAAGCAGTTCATTGTGCAGACTGATGCCTCTGAACATGGGATAGGGGCAGTTTTGTCCCAAACAAATGATGATGGCCTTGACCAGCCTGTTGCTTTCATTAGCAGGAGGTTACTCCCCAGGGAGCAGCGTTGGAGTGCCATTGAGAGGGAGGCCTTTGCTGTGGTTTGGTCCCTGAAGAAGCTGAGACCATACCTCTTTGGGACTCACTTCCTAGTTCAAACTGACCACAGACCTCTCAAATGGCTGATGCAAATGAAAGGTGAAAATCCTAAACTGTTGAGGTGGTCCATCTCCCTACAGGGAATGGACTTTATAGTGGAACACAGACCTGGGACTGCCCATGCCAATGCAGATGGCCTTTCCAGGTTCTTCCACTTAGAAAATGAAGACTCTCTTGGGAAAGGTTAGTCTCATCCTCTTTCGTTTGGGGGGGGTTGTGTAAGGAAATGCCTCCTTGGCATGGTTGCCCCCTGACTTTTTGCCTTTGCTGATGCTATATTTACAATTGAAAGTGTGCTGAGGCCTGCTAACCAGGCCCCAGCACCAGTGTTCTTTCCCTAACCTGTACTTTTGTATCCACGATTGGCAGACCCTGGCATCCAGATAAGTCCCTTGTAACTGGTACTTCTAGTACCAAGGGCCCTGATGCCAAGGAAGGTCTCTAAGGGCTGCAGCATGTCTTATGCCACCCTGGAGACCTCTCACTCAGCACAGACACACTGCTTGCCAGCTTGTGTGTGCTAGTGAGGACAAAACGAGTAAGTCGACATGGCACTCCCCTCAGGGTGCCATGCCAGCCTCTCACTGCCTATGCAGTATAGGTAAGCCACCCCTCTAGCAGGCCTTACAGCCCTAAGGCAGGGTGCACTATACCATATGTGAGGGCACCAGTGCATGAGCATGGTACCCCTACAGTGTCTAAACAAAACCTTAGACATTGTAAGTGCAGGGTAGCCATAAGAGTATATGGTCTGGGAGTCTGTCAAACACGAACTCCACAGCACCATAATGGCTACACTGAAAACTGGGAAGTTTGGTATCAAACTTCTCAGCACAATAAATGCACACTGATGCCAGTGTACATTTTATTGTAAAATACACCACAGAGGGCACCTTAGAGGTGCCCCCTGAAACTTAACCGACTATCTGTGTAGGCTGACTAGTTTTAGCAGCCTGCCACAAACCGAGACATGTTGCTGGCCCCATGGGGAGAGTGCCTTTGTCACTCTGAGGCCAGTAACAAAGCCTGCACTGGGTGGAGATGCTAACACCTCCCCCAGGCAGGAATTGTCACACCTGGCGGTGAGCCTCAAAGGCTCACCTCCTTTGTGCCAACCCAGCAGGACACTCCAGCTAGTGGAGTTGCCCGCCCCCTCCGGCCAGGCCCCACTTTTGGCGGCAAGGCCGGAGAAAATAATGAGAAAAACAAGGAGGAGTCACTGGCCAGTCAGGACAGCCCCTAAGGTGTCCTGAGCTGAAGTGACTCTAACTTTTAGAAATCCTCCATCTTGCAGATGGAGGATTCCCCCAATAGGGTTAGGATTGTGACCCCCTCCCCTTGGGAGGAGGCACAAAGAGGGTGTACCCACCCTCAGGGCTAGTAGCCATTGGCTACTAACCCCCCAGACCTAAACACGCCCTTAAATTTAGTATTTAAGGGCTACCCTGAACCCTAGAAAATTTAGATTCCTGCAACTACAAGAAGAAGGACTGCCCAGCTGAAAACCCCTGCAGCGGAAGACCAGAAGACGACAACTGCCTTGGCTCCAGAAACTCACCGGCCTGTCTCCTGCCTTCCAAAGATCCTGCTCCAGCGACGCCTTCCGAAGGGACCAGCGACCTCGACATCCTCTGAGGACTGCCCCTGCTTCGAAAAGACAAGAAACTCCCGAGGACAGCGGACCTGCTCCAAGAAAGGCTGCAACTTTGTTTCCAGCAGCTTTAAAGAACCCTGCAAGCTCCCCGCAAGAAGCGTGAGACTTGCAACACTGCACCCGGCGACCCCGACTCGGCTGGTGGAGACCCGACACCTCAGGAGGGACCCCAGGACTACTCTGATACTGTGAGTACCAAAACCTGTCCCCCCTGAGCCCCCACAGCGCCGCCTGCAGAGGGAATCCCGAGGCTTCCCCTGACCGCGACTCTTTGAATCCAAAGTCCCGACGCCTGGGAGAGACCCTGCACCCACAGCCCCCAGGACCTGAAGGACCGGACTTTCACTGGAGAAGTGACCCCCAGGAGTCCCTCTCCCTTGCCCAAGTGGAGGTTTCCCCGAGGAACCCCCCCCTTGCCTGCCTGCAGCGCTGAAGAGATCCCGAGATCTCTCATAGACTAACATTGCGAACCCGACGCTTGTTTCGACACTGCACCCGGCCGCCCCCGCGCTGCTGAGGGTGAAATTTCTGTGTGGACTTGTGTCCCCCCCGGTGCCCTACAAAACCCCCCTGGTCTGCCCTCCGAAGACGCGGGTACTTACCTGCAAGCAGACCGGAACCGGGGCACCCCCTTCTCTCCATTCTAGCCTATGTGTTTTGGGCACCACTTTGAACTCTGCACCTGACCGGCCCTGAGCTGCTGGTGTGGTGACTTTGGGGTTGCTCTGAACCCCCAACGGTGGGCTACCTTGGACCAAGAACTAAGCCCTGTAAGTGTCTTACTTACCTGGTTAACCTAACAAATACTTACCTCCCCTAGGAACTGTGAAAATTGCACTGTGTCCACTTTTAAAACAGCTATTTGTGA